>NC_067399.1:223648955-224848955 GCF_016432865.1 Antechinus flavipes | reverse complement strand
TTCACAACCTGTATCCCCGAAAGGGTCGCATCATCCCTGGAGCTGACGCTGATGTGGTTGTGTGGGACCCAGAGGCTACAAAGTAAAACCAAACCCCAAATTAGTTTGAAGAACTTAAGAGAGATAGTATTCTAGGATAAGGGCAGACAAAATGAGACTTTCACTCATTTTTGTAAACCTAGAGCCAAAAGTGGTTTTTACATTTTTAAATAGTTTTATTATATTTTAAAATGTAAACCTTGATTTGGACCTCAGATCTAGTTTGTTGACCCATGTTCTAGATCTTTTAGAATGATAAAGAGACTTGAAGCATTGATTGCATTCAATTCCATAAAAATTTTATGAACCCACCATGTTAGAGGCAATGTTCTAGATACCAGGGATACAGAGAGAGATGATATAGTTCCTGCTTTCCAGGATCCCACTATATAAAGAAATGCATGTGAATACCTAAAAAACAAAAGAGTAGGATAAATGTAAAAAAAAAAAAAAAGTTAATCCAGGCAAGTTATTTTAAACCTTTTCTTAAACTAACTAAACCTAATCAGTCTTATCCAGGTGGATTATTTGGGGAGGGGGTGGAGGGCAGAGTTGGACTAGACTTCTGATTTCATAGTATTGGGAACTTTCTGTGGAGATAGACTATTATCTTTTTTGTAATCTTGGCAAATTGCCTACAACACTAAAAAGGTAAATGACTTGGAGTCACAATGCCAAGATATGTCATAGTTGATAATCTGTTATTCCCTGCTGCTTTCTGAGTGGCTGATTAGCTAAAATTCATCACTTGTTAATGGTTCTTTTATTGTATTCTTAAATCAGTGTGGCAAACCACAGTAACTTTTCTAGAATTTAATAATCCATATAAGTAAGCACTGTCTGTAAAGTGTGTTATATTTTACCTGTGACATGCGCATCTCCCTCCCACCCAGGACTATTTCAGCTAGCACTCAGGTGCAAGGAGGAGACATAAATTTATATGAAAATATGCGCTGCCACGGGGTACCTTTGGTCACTATCAGTCGAGGACGAGTCGTGTATGAGAATGGAGTCTTCATGTGTGCTGAGGGCACTGGCAAGTTCTGCCCACTTCGATCCTTCCCAGATACTGTGTACAAGAAGCTGGTCCAGAGAGAGAAGGTAAGAGTTGGAGGGGGGAATAGGAATACTGGCTTGTACTACTCAGAGATGTCTGAGGAAAGCCCTCTTGTTTCTCATAAGTGCTGGTGCTCTTATGCCAAATCCTTGCACAGAGTCTGCCTGAGGCCTTGATTGGCTTAAAGTCTCTTCTCTTTCATTCCTCACTTTGCCAAAAAACAGAAAGAGTAGAAAATGTCAGTGGAGCAAAATGAAATTCAGAAGGAAAAGCTTTCCTGATTCTTCCAGCAGGAAAGCAAATGGAAATATTCTTAGCATCTATCCTTAGATGTCAGAATGGTGGGAAATTGCTGGTCCAGCCTCCAAGTAGGATTGAGTTGATCTTGGTAAATTTCTGTTGTATTCTGGTAATTGCCCAGGAGTTAACTTCATTCCCTGAAACTCTATTGTGAATTGTGGATATATCAGCATTAGATGGAGTTCTACTAAAAACCCGTGCTTCTACAGCATCTGAATTTATCACAGGAAATCTGAAATATAGATAGATCAGTACGGCCTGTTAATCATACTCTTGATATACAAGCTTTTCCCCTAGGGAATCCTGGCAGGCAATTAGATAGGCAGTGATCCAGAGAACTCTATGACCTCCTATATTGCTTAGGAATATAGAGGTGCAGTGGAAAGAGTGCCAGATGTAGAATCAGGAAGACCTGAGTTCAAATCCAGCCTTAGACACTAACTCTGCAACTCTAGGCAAATCACTTAGCATCCATCTGCTTCAGCTTCTTCATCTCTAACATGTAGGTAATAAAGCTAATAATAAACAGGATTGTTAGGAGATAAAAATGAGCAATTTTTGAAAAGCACTTTGCAAACTTTAAAATGCTAGCTGTTATTTAGGAAGAGGTTTAACATCATTTTGAGTCTAGCTGTGAGTATTCTTATATTAATATAAATGGACAACTTTGAGCCCCAGGTACTTCATGTCTTTTGGTCATTCCAGGCTTGTCACATGGATGAGGGCCCTAAGGGACTGGAAAAGATTCAGTGAGAGAAAAATATTCCTGAAGGCACTTTGCTATTTCTCTCACTGTTCCTATCATTAGTTCCCTAAATAATCTGTAATAAAATATAAATAGTAAAATATAGATTCAACCTAATGTTACTTTAAAATCCATCTAGTCTGATATATTCCTGGTACTTCCTTGTCTATTCTACTAAGTGCCCCTGTGAGGCATTTGGAATCACTTATTCCTTTCTCTAACTTCTGTCCTCAAGCCCCAATGCCCACAACTCCTATCCATCAGAGTATAAGAGGGCTCCTCTCCCCACCCACATATTGAGAAGTCCCTTGTTTCAGGGGGCATGAAATCCTTAAAAACAATTCATCCTCTCCTCTCCCCCATCTTTATCTGCTTCTATATTATACTCAGAGTTGGAAAGGACTTCAGTGTTCATTTATTCTATGCTTCACCTTTCAATTAGTCTTAGTTCTTGTTTTCCCCCACTATTATCTCACTAGTTCAGTGCTTAGAGCATAGTAGATTCTAGGGTTTGGGAGGGGTGTGGGTTTGGTCCTCTGGTTTCTGGATATATGACACCCAGAGACAATTCCCAGAAAAGAATCAGGAAAATTGACCCAGCTCAAGAGTCTGATACTGGCCCTGGATCTGCAGTTCTTAAATATAGATTCCCATTTAAGTAGGACTAGGCAAGAAAAAGATATTTGCTATTCAAAACAAACTCAGGGAAGATGGTTTTTTGGGCATTTCTTTTGAGTATCTACATGATTGTAAGTCCTACTTGTCCCCAGACAAAATTTTCCCTCCATCTCCAGCTCTAGAGTCAACTCTGGGTTACAGATTCTATCCAGGGGCTTGAGTTGGGAGGCAGATTCCCACCCCAATCTTCTAAGCACCTGGTATTAATCCCTACTTCTACCTGTTCGTGAGCATAAGAATTTCTTTACCAGGAAGCTGGTTGGTATTATAAATTAAAAGATAGGGATTTTTTTTCTCATTTCAAGGGATGAGGCACTTTGATCACATTCTGTCTGATTTTTACTCTAAATTACCAAGGAGAGAAGAAAATGTTTCCTGTATTCTCTTTGGGATGAAATGGATGGCCTATCTGCATGATCCCTCTGACCAAATGTCTGAGAACTTTTATTCTTGCCCATGTTCAGTCTTTTAGTTTTTTTTCTGCAAAAAGCTTTTCATATAAATGATAAATTTATTGTTTTAACCTATACCTAGCTTTCTTATGCTGAGGGGTTAGTATGTTAGGGACAATAGTATACTTGATTGATAACAGAAAATAGTATCTTTTTAGTCAGCAAGCATTTATAACATACCTACTATGTATCAAGCGTTCTATTAGGCATTGAAGATACAAAAATGAAAAATCACTGGCTCTCAAGCTTATATACTTTGATCACCAACTGGATTTCTAAAATCCCCTTCAGACAGGCTTGAGCTCCAGGGTACTTTGGATTGTCTGTTGTATAGCAGAATTCTTTCTCCTGTTACCGGAAAATTCTCTTGGTCTACAATTTTATTGTACTCTCTTGGTTCCCACCATTGTATGATGCTTAAATACTTCATATTATTAATGAAGTAAGGAACATTATTTAATTTCAGTGGATGAATTTCCTATCTCGTTTATACAGATCTTCAATAAGGCAAAAGGGAAAAGTGAGACTAATTCTTTGTACCAAAAGATCAAAGCTTTCAATAATCCTATATCCTGAAAGTTCAGAATGTTCTCAAACACTCTTTTAAGAGCCAACAAAGATGAAGAGAAGAAATTTAATACTATATCATCTATACAAAAGAAGTTTTTGGTTGCTAGGAAATGCATATTTGAAAATTGAAGATACTAAATCCAAAAGCAAACCAGGTAGTCCCCATCTATGATACAGTGCCGAGTCAAAGACAAAATACAATAGGCCACAACACAGGATCTAAGAGGTATTTCATATTGAGTCAGAAGAGTAATGCAGGATTATTAACATTTGTGATAATCTAGATAATCTCATCAACATTTGACAATGATTCTATGAATTCCTGTAGTAGGTCTTCCCTCCCTCCCACTTCCATATTAGCCAGGTAGTGTAATCAAAAAAAATAGGAAAAATATTTCTAAAATATTAAAGTTCACATCTAAGAATGCTTCATAGGATTTCTAGTTAATGAAAATTTAGTCCCTAATATTACCTCAATAGATGATGATTCCATGAATAAAAATTCATAAAAGAATCTTTGGTAAAAACATGGTCAAAAGACTATGAAAGCCATGGGAGACAATGAGTTGAGGAAAACCAATATAGCATGAGTTGCATCTCCAAACCCAGCTTTCATCCATCTGGCTAGAAAATATACAAAAATCTGCCTGACTTATTTGGTTGATTAGTCATCCATTATTTCATAAGTAGATAAAGCAAACATTTAATTACATTATACCTCAGGGGTAGAACATAGGACCAAGGCCTTTATGTATCCTAGACAAGGTCTGAAAATTGCATTTGTGTTGTCTATTGGGTGAAAAGTGGAAAATAATCTGTTAAAATTTCTTTTTAAAAAGATAGAACCATATTTCTCTCCATTGCTCTTTTTTTTAAATAACTTTTTATTGACAGAACCCATGCCAAGGTAATTTTTTACAGCATTATCCCTTGCACTCACTTCTGTTCCGATTTTTCCCCTCCCTCCCTCTACCCCCTCCCCCAGATGGCAAGCAGTCCTATACATGTTAAATAGGTTACAGTATAGATAAAATCCTATACATGTTAAATATGTCACAGTATAGATACAATCCTATACATGTTAAATATGTCACAGTATAGATACAATATATGTGTGCAGATTCTCCCTTGCTCTTTGGGGTGACAGTGGAACCAGTGCATCTGGATGCTAATATTACTGTTCTCAATTCTATATAAGAAGTGTAAATAGTACCCAGGAAAACAAAGTTGGGAAGAATAGTTGTGCTATATCACTATACTTAGAGAAGGGCAGGCTACAAAAGTGGAAAATGCCCAGTTATTGAAGGGAAAAAAATTATAGAACTTGCCATTACCCAAAACATTTGATCAGTAAAATATCACAGAATTTTGGAGTCAAAGGGAACTCAGTAGCCAGCCTGGTTGTTATCCCTCGTGCTCAGAAGACCAAAATGGCATCATCCATTGGAGACAAGGTACAGTGTATCCAAATGTGGTTGATCAGAGCTATTCAAGCTCAGAAGAGTCTATCACAAATGGGATTCAAATAGTCCCTATGAGACATTTAGAGTGGAGATGAGCAAATTTGCCAGCTCACAGGCCTTTTGAACTACTGCAATACTGCCTTTGGCAGCTAAGCATCTCAGTGCACAGAGCACTGAGCCTGGAGTCAGGAAGACTCATCTTTCTGAGTTCAGCACTGGCCTCAGACACTTACTAGTAGCTGTGTGACCCTGGGCAAGACCCTTGATGTTGTTTGCCTCACTTCTGTCACTGTAAAATGAGCTGGAGAAGGAAATGGCAAACCACTGAAGTATCTCTGCACAGACTTTGAAATATTGTGGAAAATAGAAGGGTCTGGAATGTTTGTGTCCATGGAGTCATGAAAAGTCAGACATGACTTAACAATTTTGCCTTGTTGTTTTTTTCTCACATAAAGCCTAAATTTTCCCTTTGAAAATACCATCTATTGTTCCTGGTTTGAGTTCTCCTATAGCTAAAGTGAACGAAACAAACTACTACTTCTTGCATGTGACAGTCCTTCAAATGCTTGAAGACAGTTCTTTTGTCTCCTGATAATCTTTTCTTCTCTATACTAAACATCTACCCTTCATTTTATCTATTTATGCCTTCAAAGCTTTTCACCATCCTATCAATAATTATTGATCCAGCTGCTGTCTTCCCCATTTTTATGAGCTTAATCTACAGAGGTATTGAGGTCCATAATCACTCAGAAAATTTCAGCCTAACTATTCACACAGAAAAAACCCGAGTGAAGAATGTCCATTGTCCAAACTATCATGTGTGCCATATCAATCTGTGTGTCTGTGTGTATAAAATCTTAGACAGGCACTGTGGCTTGACTCTGAATTGAACCAAGAATTTTATTGCTTTTGGAAAATCATGCAATGCTTTTCATGTTTGCAAGCTTCTCCTTGAAAGAAGAAACCCATCTTTTTATATTAATAATTTAATAATCTTCTCATGATTTGGTATAACCACAAATCTTCAATATATCACAGTCTGCAGAAAATTAAAGTCAGAAGCCACCCAAAGAGCAATGAAGAGGGCCAATGTGACTAGGCTGCAACATATTACCAATGAAGACCTGCATAGGAGAAGCTGTGTATAGGGAGTTAGCAGAGTGATGGATATTTTTGTAAAAGAGAGAGAGCTGGTCATGTACCAAGAGGGAAAGATAGCTAGTGGATAGCAAGTGTGTTCCATTTTTAGATATATGATGTCATGATACCTAGAGGAAAGGCAAGAAAATGCTAAGTGGACATATCTGGAGCATTTTAGGAGAAGATACAAACAAGAATCAAACAGAATGAGAAGACATAGATAGGTTGCAATCTGTACTGTTGGAAAAACCACCCACTGACATCAAAAATTCTTCAAAGTGTTTGTCAATTTCCAAAGTTTCTGTTCACCAAAGTCTTTGAGCTTTATTTATTTTGGTAAATAATCAGCGGAAGAAATTTTATCAAGAGGATGGAATGAGAATGTTCAGTGAAAACTGCTAATACAGCTCATTTGAAATATGGAATGTATAAAGGAGAGAAAAATGAAATTAGGTGAGGAGAAAGTCCATGAAATATAGAAGTGTCAAGAAGACAGTGTATGACAATCAAAATGAGATGCAACACTTCCTGTCTCCCAGAGCAAAAATAAAGAAAAAGGATAAACTTATGAATGTCTTATTCTTGTGAACTCTGAGGAATGAAGATAATAAGTTGAAGCTGATGGATTTGAAGGTGGTTACTGATACTTAAACAACAATAGAATATATTTTGAAGGCTGTTAAAAAGTAAAAATCACTAAAACTTCAAGGACCTGTGCTCAGCTGGGTATGCCCTGTGTGAACCTCCTTTGTGTCCAAGTAAGTAGTTCCACAAGTTTCTGTGACCAAAAGTATTAGTAACTTGCTGGACAATGAGTTTCTCAGAAGTGAGTGTAAGATTAATCAAGAGTGTATTCAGATGATAAACATACTGCAAATGACCTTGAATTTTTCCCAGTTTGGTAGAGCTAGTCATATTTGTATTCCATTAGCATTGCCTTTCAGAGCCCAGGTCACCTCCATACCATGATCAAGCATCAGAGAAAGGCTGTTAGATGAATTAAAGATATTGAAAAAAGATTAAAAATTGGGGGGGGGGGGTCATTGAAATCCAGAAACAATTTTGGGGGAAAGGATGAATATTATTAGGCATAAATTTTATTTTTCAAAGTTGCTATGTTATAGCCTCCAAATTAGTCATCAGGTTCTACATAAACACCACTTCTTTTAAGAACAAAGCAAATGACAATAAAGCAACTTGATATATAGAGTTGCTTCAGGAAAACAAAAGTGACTATTTCTATTAGTTGGATTTAACCAAATTCCCTGTTATAGATGAGACATGACAAAAATATATAATGATAATATTTTGAGGTCTTGAAAAAAAGTTTAAATTATATATTCAATATATTCTTGTTAATAGGGCTGGGAAATTTGAAATAAATAGATTAAGTTACACCTAAAGCATTAATCAATTATTCCACAAAAGCATGATATATCATAACTGATTTGTATGACTGAGGGACTATTAAGGGGTATAATATTAATTATGAGTGATTTTAGAGAGAGAGAGAAAAGAAGAGAGAAGGGGCATTTCTTAATGTGTGCACGTGCATAAGAATTATTGACTGAATGCCAATTTTAGAAATTACACTTAGCTAGGTGTTCTAAAGAATTTTTGGACAGGCATATATTATACAAGATTATTCTTTGAAAATATTAATAATAACAGAAGCTTGCATTTTTTAATTACAAAATACCTTCATATACATTAAGAAAGATCTCAGGGGGGCAGGTCTGACTTTCTTTCAAAGAAAACTTGCTTTTCTTCTTTCTCTCCCCTGATACCCCTTATCTCAAGCTTTGGCTTTGGAGTCAGCATTCTAGAAGTCAATAAAGAGCACATAAGAGGGTGTGATAGCTTGTCAAGTTCCATATCTTCTTCCAGCATCTGGCAGAGCCTTGTTTCTATGTAACAGTATTCAAAGGAGACAAGTTATTTTATTACTGATATTTATAGCTACATGGGTCTCATCCAGCATCAGCACCTAATATGATGCTATAGAAAAATCTTAGATTCAGAGCTAAAAGTCCCAAATTCAAATCCCAGCACAGTACTCAGGGATGTTGTACCCTGACGCATTTTTCTTTCCTTTCAACCCCTTTTTTCTCCTTTGTGAGCTCCTCCTTTCGTCTCTGTTTCAGGAAGGGCCCTAGGCCAACCTGCTTCTGACTTCAAAGATTTTTCTACCATGTTTCCTCTACTCCTCACTAGATACTTTCTCCATTCCCTACCCTCAGTTTTCTAGATCCTTTTTATGGATTTTCTTCTCTCATTAGAATGTAAGCTTCATGAGGGCAGGGGACTGTCTTTTTTCTTAAATGTGTATCCTCAGTGTTTAACAAAGTTCCTGGCACTTAATAAGCTCTTAATGAAATGCTTATTGCCTCTTTTCCCTGGCTGACTCTGTGCGACCTACTTTGTATGACTTTAGGCATCCCTTTTTTGGACCTCAGTTTCCTCATCTGTAAAATGAATGGGTTGGACTAGGTGACCTTTGATATCCATTCCAGTTCTAAATTTGTGTTTGTGTGTATGAGAGAGAGTGACTGGATTTCAGTGATTCCTGGGGACCAAGAATCGTATCCCTAAATTTGAGGGCAAGGCAAAAAAGAAAAAGAGCCTTACTCTGCATCCCTAAGTTATGTAAAACATAAATACAGTACCTCCCCTGCCATATCCTTAGAACACAAAGTAGCATGGACCCCTGTACAAAATATAATTTCACCCCCACACTAGGAACCTGTTTCATTGAGAGCACAGGAAAGGATGGTAGACTTTTTGGCTACTGTAATATAAGAGAAAGTCAGCTTCACCCGTCTATGATATTGGATGCTTTTAAGACTTATGGGAAAATATGATACATTAATATTTTTAAAACTATAGTTTATAATATATTTAATGAGGCCATTAATTTTTTTCTTCTCTACTTAGTAGCAATTTTGTAAGTGTGTTTTCTCTTGAGGTCTCTTACATAATGCTTCTCTGTATTCCTCTGGCTAGGATGATCATCCCTTTTTATAATTGCAAAGAAAAGAACCAACCAAATCATTCTAATTAATCATTAATAAGTTAATGTTAATCTAATTAATCAGTAAATAAGATCTAAGCTTGGCTTATTTTCACAATCTAAATTTTAAATGCTGAGTGAATAAATTTTTCTTAACTATTTGTGCTTCTATAGTGGGAAAATCGCTACTCACCTATATAAATCGTATCTCCCCACCTCTGCAGCATGGCAAATTTTCTGAAAAAATTGTTTATCTCTTTGAGACAATATTTAAAATCAGTGTTGTAACACAATTCAATTTGGTAAGCATTTATAAAGTGCCTTTTGTGTTTGAGGCCTGGTGTTGGTTGCCAAAAATAAAATAGCCTCTACCTTGGAGAAATTTAAATTCTGCCAGAGCAAGCTGATGGGGCATGATGTGGAAAAAGGCTGAAGAAATACAATAAGTAGACAGATAAGTAAATACAAAGTAATAGGGTGGAGAATGGTCACTAACAACTAATGGAAGTATCAGGATCAGAAAAGACCTCTGGTAAGGGACAGCCCCAGAGTTAAGCCTTGAAGGAAGCAAGAGGTTTCAAAAGGGGAAAGCAAGAAGAGATATTAATCCAGACATGAGGGATGCCTTACTCTACAAAGGGACATTGGGGGGGAAGATGTAATATTTATATAAGCACTATTTCCTTAATGAAATTACAGTGACAAAATAAGCATTTTTGGATATTAGGCAACAGGAATGTGTCTGAACTACCATTCGTTTTATTCGGTTTTAATTATTCTGTATTATCAATGTTCCTTAATGTCTCCAGAATCTATATACTCCAATAACCAGGGGTGCCTCCCCTGTTTCCTTGGCTGTCTCCAGTGTTGGAGATGAGCCTGAGGCTTTCTTTACACACACAATTCAGGGACACAAAAAAGAATTCTTCCTTAGAAATCAGAATGTATCCTTTGCTATAGAGGTGAGTGTAGCTACATCCAGTATTCTGTCGGCCACCAAGAATATCCCTGGAAGAAGCCCTGAGTCAAACCACTTGGCTCTGATGGTGTTGTCTTTTTTTTTTCCTCCCCTCCCCCCTTTATTAGAGCTTAAAGGTTAAGGGAGTGGACCGCACTCCCTACCTGGGGGATGTAGCTGTGGTTGTGCATGCTGGGAAAAAAGAGATGGGAACTCCACTTGCAGACACTCCCACCCGGCCAGTCACCCGACATGGGGGCATGAGGGACCTTCACGAGTCCAGCTTCAGCCTATCTGGTAAGAGCAGGGGCAGCACAGTGTGGGGATCTTCGCTTGGGCCCCAGGGGGGTGGGGGCAGGGGGGCAGGGAGGGCAGAGGGAAGAGGCAAAACGATGCAGCTACATCAGGTAGGAGGAAACTGCCTGAGGTACCTGTTCATCCCTCCCCCACTCTCTGGAAGCAAGTGTTAGAGTAGAAGAGCTAAGAGTTTTTGGAGCAGGCTAGGATACTATCCGATTTGTGCCTAGAGAGTTCCCGGGAGCTAATTCCTTTAATCAGTGTGGCCACTGCCTTTTCTGCAATTTTCAGTCTTAAAATTACTTGGGATACTAAGAGATTAAGTGACTTGCCCTCCATCATATAGCCATTGTGGATCCAAAACTGTACCCGAACCCAGGTCTTGTTGCCTGTGAAGCCAGCTCTCTAACCATCACAT
Organism: Antechinus flavipes; assembly: GCF_016432865.1. Classification (NCBI taxonomy): domain Eukaryota; kingdom Metazoa; phylum Chordata; class Mammalia; order Dasyuromorphia; family Dasyuridae; genus Antechinus; species Antechinus flavipes. Next base: position 224,837,828 of record NC_067399.1, on the reverse strand, counting down.
TGCTTCTCATAACTCTGAGCTAGATATGGTAGCAGAGGTCCTCAAACTTTTTAAATAGGAGGCCAGTTCACTGTCCCTCAGACTGTTGGAGGGCCGGACTGTAGTAAAAGCAAAACCTTTGTTTTGTGGGCCTTTAAATAAAGAAACTTCATAGCCCTGGGTGAGGGGGATAAACGTCCTCAGCTGCCACATCTGGCCTGCGGGCCGTAGTTTGAGAACCCCTGCTAATGCTGAGATGAGAGAAAGACAGACAGAAAGGGACCTTTTGGACATATCCAAAACAACCATCTCTCCCGAGACTGTCAAGTTTAAATCAGTATTTAGCATTTCCCACCCATCAAGTCTCCACCCCTTTCAATCTACTTGAGGCTTCAATATATAGCAAATTCTACTCTAGCAATGAATTAGCACCTCAATGTGGATGTCATTATCCCTGTGGATTCTGGGAGCCCACCTCTAATTCCTCCAATCAACTTTCTGGCTCTTACCTGTTCTGTAGGATTTTTTATTTCTGATTTTTTCCCCCTTTCCCTAACATCCATTCTCTCTCGCTCCCCTTCTCTCTCCCCTCCTCTCTTTCCCCCCCTGTCCTTCCCTTCTCTCTTTCCTTTCCTTTTTCCCCACTTCTCTCCCCTTCTCTCTTTCTATTTTCCCCACATACATCATTTTTCAGTTTTCTGTCCTTCTTTAAGCTTTTAAACTTTTTTCCCTGAGGCAATTGGGGTTAAGTAACTTGCCCAAGGTCACAAAGATAGGAAGTGTGTTAAGTGTCTGGAGTCACTTTTGAATTCAGGTCCTAATGACTTCAGGGCAGGTGCTCTATCCACTGCACCACCTAACTGCCCCTAAACATATTTCCTCTGTTGAAAAGACGCATTATTTCCTTTTCTTTTTTCTTTCCTTATGAGTTCCAGTTTCTTTTTTTATCTTTCCTCATAGTCTCTCCCTAGCAGCCTGTAAAATCTTGGGGATCCTTGGAGTATCTAGGTCCAATTCCAACATCTTTCATTTCTTCAAAAATGGGATTACAATTTGATTCCTTCAAAAATGAGATTACAATTTGATCCCTGAGCCTGGGACCATGGGCTGCTTCTTGGCAAAGATAGTGTCCTCATATGCTCTGACATTTAATAGCAACATATGGATAAACTGCTTCTTGTTGGCAAGTGCAGAGATTTTGGAGTTTATAAAATGTGCTAAGACTTCCAAATTACTCTGTGTTAGGAGGAACTATATCATCTCTCCCCTAAAAAGGACAGTGAGCACCTATCTCCCAATATTCTATAGTTAAATACTCGATTCATTTGTAGAATCTCACCAGCTATAACAGCATGGCAATTGGATTGAATAAGGATCTGATACACCAATTCAGGAGTAGGAAGGGCCTTTTATTTTTTCTTTTAAAAAAATATTTGTGTTGATGTTTGTTGTCTTAATTTAATATATTTCGAGTTAAAAAGGGACCTCAGAGGTCATGTAGTACAACCCTTAACTCAACGGATGAGGAACCTGACTCTGTATTTGCATCCTAGTCATTTTATTTTTTGTTTAACCAGAATTGTTTTTCTCCCAACCGTCTCTGATCAAAGGATATGCACAGCTTAGTGACTGATCATTTTATAATCAATCATAGTTATTTCCCAACAACCTACAATCTATACTGAACCCTCCTTTGTGACAAAAAACAATTTAAATAAAAACACCAAAAGTAGAGAAACCTTGTCTGACAGTGTATATAATATTCTTTCTGAGTAGTCCCTTCCCCCCCCCTTCTGAGAAGGAAAAGGATTGTTTTAAGTTCTCTCCACTAGAAAACCTCTTCATTAGTTTTCCTGTTACTCAGAATTCACCTTTCTCTTGTAATCATTGTGTATTTTGTTCTCAGGAGTAGGAGTCTTTAACTTCTACTTTCTATGAATTTCCTTATTCTCTTAGTTGCCTACATAGGGCATGGAATTATCATGTCAGAAGTATGCAAAATAATGCAGACATTCTTGCAGGGCAGAAATTTTCCATTGCTATCATTGTTCCCACCAGTCATGAGGAGTGTAATACAACATAGAAAAGGGAAGCCCACCCCTTCAGTAGTCTCTGGTGAGAGAGGGTGGGAAATGGTACATTGAGACTCAGAACGCTTGCACATTTGATGGTTTCTTCTTACTATCATGCAGCCTAACTCAGGGTCTTTGGTATGTTGATTACCCATCTCCTGGCCTACCAGAACCACCAACTACCCCATTAATTTACATTAAATTAATCTAGAATTGTAAAAAGCAAACCCTTCTCCATGCAGAACCACATATGGTCATATCTATTCTAGTCCCAGAAGTAAATAGAACCTCTATCCTCACCTTAGCTTTCGAACTACTAATTCTCTTCTTTCTATGCAGAACTCAAGAAAAAAAAATAGCATTGCCCGTATGTATCTAAAAAGTTCTCAGAGTTGGGGGAGGGAGGGATCATAGACAATTAGGAGAAGAGATCCATGAGGATGGTGAGAGATCTAGAAAGATGGTCTACAAGAATTAATTGGAGAAACTGGGGATGCTTAGTTGAGTTTAAAACTCAAGAAAGGCATGAGAGCTGTTCTTAAGTATCTATAGGGCCATCATTGGAAGAGGGATTATCCTTGGCCATGGATGGAGGAGCTAGGAACAGGAAGTTGTTGAGAGGCAGATATAAGCTAGATTTCAGGAAAAGTTTCTTGACAATTAAAGCCATCTGGAAGTAGAAGGGGCTGTTCATTATACCAAGGCTGGATTTCCATTTATCAGAAGAAAAAAAAAAACTGTAGACAAGATTATTTGAATATAGATTTTCTAAGAATCTCTTTAGCTCTTCGATGTTTGTTTCTTCCCACTTTAAACCCCTTCCCTGGCCCAATGATCTGGACCTCAATCCTGTGCTGGCACCTTAAAGCTAGAACTCAGCTGGTTCCGTTGAATTTCATGAATCTCTTGCCGAAACTAAGTCTTGTTATGTCTTTAGCCAGGGTCTCTGAGGTCCGACTCTGATTTCTCAGTACAGTGAAGTATTTTTGAAATGAAAAGAAGTTTGGTAAGAAGCAGACCCTTTCCAAGAGAGCGGTCCCTGCCTGCTTTTAGACCCTTTTACTTTGTATAAACCACCAGAATCCTTGGGTGCCAAATTTAGACTAATATGCCCCCAGCCCAGGACAGATCTATAGAATATAGAGTGGACTGTCCAAATGAATCAATCAGTAAGCATTAGTACCAGCTCTGTGCTAGGCATTTTGCTATATTCTGGGAATACAAAAAAAGGCACTAAAAACACACAAAAAAACCCCAGGCCCTGCCCTCGAGGAGCTTAGTCTTTAGACGGAGGGAAAGGGTAGCGGCCTCGGACAAGGTTAGCAGCGTCTCACTCTGTCGTTCTGCCCCTTACAGGTTCTCAAATCGATGACCATGTTCCAAAGCGAGCCTCGGCTCGGATTCTCGCTCCCCCCGGAGGCAGGTCGAGCGGCATTTGGTAAAGACGCTGACCAGCCTCCCATCTAAGGATGCAGCAGCAGCTAGCCAGCCCACCTTCTGGCCACCACTGCGGTTGCACGGGGAGGCTGGGCCAGACAGTCCAACACCCTAGACGGCGGGAGGGGGGAAGGGAAGGGCACACAGGACACTTGGGAGCACTTCACATGTCTGAAACGTCATTCACTATGCTTTGAGCCAATCCTAACAAGCACTTTGGGACGATGCTCCTCTTGCTGTAGTCCTTTCCTTTCCTGGCCTCCGCAGGCTGCATCGGTGGGCCAGGGGGGCCCGGCACTATGCACTGACTGCATTGCATAGGCAGCGGCCTCGCCCCAACTCTCACACTGGCCTTCGGCTGTTTGCTTGGCGAGGAAGCAGCAGCTTGAAGGGCCTTCTTCCTAGCCCGGCCAGCCGCTGTCCAGGGCACTTTGGCAGAAGTGTTTCAAAAGCAGTCGTCTCCCTCCCGTCCCAGGCCCCTCCCGTCCCCCGGCCCCCCTCAGAACCCCATTTCCCAGTTCTGCTAGTCGGTGTACCCAGCCCTGTCCGAGACTCCCTCCCCTCCCGTAGTTCCTGAGCTCCTCAGCGGTCCCGTTCCAAGCCGAGGCGTTTATGCAGATGAAGCAAACGAACCCTTTGCCAGCTCCCCCGCCTCCCCTCTTCTCCCAGTCCCTCCCGCACTTACACAAAGAACAAGCAGCCGAAGACCGAGCTGGGAGCCGGTGCGAGGCCTCGTGCCATGCGCGTGTAAATGATTTTGTTTTGCACGTTTGGTTTGAGCAGTGGTTTGGTTTGGTTTGGTTTGTTAGTGCATCATGTGAAAAAAACAGTGCTTTGTGTCACTTAGCGTTAGGATAGAAACGGGGATAGACATGATCCTCCAGAGATGCTGCAGTCAGCGCCAGCCCAAGCGGCAGGGCAGGAGAGAACAAGCCCCCATGCTCCCGAACTGGGTCTTCCACTTGGTTAAAGGGCAAAAACGAGTCCTGCCTCCACCCTCCCCCAAGCCTGATAGACACAGCTCCCAGATCCTCACGGCAACCAAAATCTAGAATCTGATCCTGTAAGAACAGCCTGGGCATCCATTATTTTAAAAATTCAGACTTGTATGGTCTTAACCCTCCCGTTGCTGATCTCCCTGAGCCGATCGAGAGCTCTGGGACAGAAGCCGGAGCGGTCCTCCTCTGTGACTGGCAAGAAACCTCCCATCTTCCAAGAGAGGAGGAAAAGGGGGGGAGAAGGGCCTGGAGAAGAGGAGGGATGGGGAATTTAGGCAGGAAGGCCGCAGCTACAGGGGTCTGGAAGGCTGTCCTTAGGACATCGCGACCAAGCCTCCAGCCAGCCCCATCCCCACACCCCAGTTCTCGGGTCAGCTCCACCCCCACATCCCACGTCTCTGACCAGCCCCACCCCCACAGCCCACGTCTCCGGCCAGCCCCACCCCACAGCCCATGTCTCCGGCCAGCCCCACCCCTATCCCCAGTGTCTCAGCCTTATCCTCTACCCCAGCCTGCTGCCACCATCTTCCCAAGGTTCCTAATGCCTGAACCCAGCCCTTTCCTGATACTGAGGCTATTCTTTATTTGAAAGGAAATGTAATTTTAGGAAGGGTTTGCCTTCCAATATTGAAGACCACTGGGCTTTTCAGTTGGGATACTCAGATTTTGAGACCTCAGCCACATGGGGTGGGGGGTCTCCATCTACTACTGAGTGACATTCTCTCTTGACAGAAGGATGGGAGGACTTACTCAGGCCAGGAGACACCCTCCTTTTCTTGAGCTCTATTTTAGTTCCTTAGTTTTAGCCCTGCCCTTGTTTAGACTGGTGTCCCATCTCCCGGGAAGCCAGTCCCCCACGGCTCCTAAGCTCCGACGGGACTTCTGCTGGGCCCCTGGCTAGTCTCGCCAGAAGTTGCCAGAATTGCCCCCGCAGCTTTGATCAGGCATCCTTGCTATGGAGAGGAGGTGTGAGACCACTCCTGGTTGCCCTCCTCACCAAATAATTGCAAAATCACTTGCAGAATTTGCCTCCCAAGTGAATCCTTAACAGGCCATATATGTGTTTGCTTGTTTTCTCTGATGGCCATTCAGTCTAAAGCAAAAATCCTTAAGTCCTTGGTGTCTGTGCTAGGACTAGAGAACATCAGAGGCTTGCTCTGTGTTTTGAACTCTAGTCTGCTATGGCAGTTTTACACCCACCCTCGACTCCCAACCCGATCTCAGTCTCAGGAGGACCCTGGAGAGAAGAGGTCATTGCTGGCCAGAAGATAAAAGGCAAAAAGATGGTGGGAATGAAGTGTATTACAGGCAGTTATAGAAATGGTAGCCAAGTGGCAGAAACTGGGGTCTGGGGAATGGAGTCCAGCTTGGCCCCATGAGGATGTGGATGCCAACAACGGCTGCTCTGGTTGTGGTTCTGAATAAAATTAACTTTCTCCCTACTTTCCACGTAGTGGGACTTGGGCAGATGCCAAAGAGCAAGGAGAGAGCTGGCCAGCAGAGTAGACCAGAACTACCCCATAGTTTTGCTGGGAGAGCTTTTTTCCATACAGGTCCCAATATTGCAATTTTAGAATTAAAGTGTCCAGTGCAGGGAGGAAGGAGAAAGGGGAGTTGTGGAACCACATTCCTTCTCTTATCATAATTGCAGATCTAAAAGGTCATTTTTCCCACCCCCCTCCCTACCCTTCTGACCTCTCTCCATGACTCACCCACACCCAAAAGCTTTTAGCTAGAAAATCAGTTGTTCCAAAATGTCATAAAAAATAGCCAGCCTCTCCTCTTCCCCTCCACCCTGATTCTCCTTGCCCCTTTACAGAGCCCAGAGCCACCTGGAAGACATATAAACTTGTGTCTCATGGTTGGAATGAAAAGGGTCTCTGGTTGCATTGAATGCAGCTCTCAAACTGGTCTTGTACTTGCTGGAATAAATGCTGTTTTTCTTGCCTTAGCTGCTCTCTAGGTTTGTGGGGTTGTGTTATGGGAACATTGTGCTACTACTGTGTGTGTGTGTGCGTGTGTAGTGCTAGGAATCCACAGTAGGTCTCTGTCAAGTCTGTACCGTGATGAGGGCTTTTTGAACTCTGACCCAGAAACCAACAGAACCAAACTGAAACCAAAACCTCCTCCAGCAGCAACAGAGGCGGCAGGCATGGTCTGGGGTCAGCATGGAACCACCCCAGAGCCCAGGCACCCAAGTGACTTTCCTTATGCCTCCGTAATGTTATGGTGCTAAGAACGTGTCAGTCCCCAAAAGGACACACTTTTCCTGTGCTTTAGCCACCTGTTTCAGACAAAACAACACACACACAAACACCCCAACACATTGTGTTCTGGTGCAGGTTTGTATTAAACTGTAGCTACTTCTCACTTTGTCTCAGTTGTGTTTTTTCAAGGGAAAAATGTGCATGGAACCCTTTTTATTGAACTTGGAATGTTTAATATGTAAAAGCCCTGAATACAGGAGAGAGAAAAAATGTTCTCTGCTGATTTATTCCCCCTTCTCCAGAATCAACCTCATTTTTTTTAGCCATTTGGAAATCCTTGGCCCAAACCTATACTCAATCTTAGTCTGTGCTTTCAAACGTTGGTTCCCCAACTGCTAATCCTCTACCATCCTTTTATTTATATAACTGTTCCTATGGAGAAGTTTGATCACAGAAGTGCCTAGAAGCAGGACTGATTCTAGTCAAAAATTTGAAAGACAAATCTTGTCCCCAAAACCCATATATCTTCCTTTCTGCACCCCTTTTCTCCCCCTCACCACCAGCATCCTCAGTACCACCTCTGATTGTCTGAAATCTCATCCTCCAATGCTCTATATCTGTCTAATCATATCCTGAGTTACGGAATTACCTTCCCAGGGTAAAACACCTTTGTGAATTTTAGAAGAATCTAAGTTAACCTAAAATGAACCTCTGGTGGATTTTTTTTTAATCATGGTAAAGTGGACAAGAAATGTGGGGAAAATAAAAAGGGTCTTATATCCATAGCATGTGATGATGTATCATACAAAGTAAAAGAATTCTTGAGACATGATTGGTCTTGACTGAAAGAACCACATCTGTAGTACTATAGTTAATACTGTGGCTATGATAGAATTTTAATTACCCAGAAGGGTTGGCCAGGTCTCGGATAAGAACGAGCACCTTGCTGTTAACCCAGTGCTCCTTTTCACAGGATTTGTACGCCACAGAACATTAGTTGGGGTTTAGGCTCTCAGAGCTGGCTCGATCTCCCCTTTTGTGGTGCTGTGCTTATCCTAGGGTTTTAGTGTGGATTTAAAATCTACTCAGAATCTTGGCTTACTGCCCCCACCCACTAAGGAAAAAAATGCCAGTCCTCCAGTGCCTGCTGTTTCAATGGAATTTACTCCTAAAAACATAATAGAAATTCACAGAGTTTTTGAAACTTAGGAAGGGGGGGAAAGCATAGGTATTACCCCAGGCAGCTTTTCAAATTACAAATCCCAGACCAAAATCTTCCCACTTTGTCAGCAGGCAAGTCAAAACTCACTCAAAACAAAACAGTGTCTGAATTCAAACTTTCTCCTCTCACTACAAGGAGGGAACAATATTAACCAGCCATGGTAGAGCAAGTCACTGAGGCTATGGGGCTAGATCCCCCACAGATGCCATTCTTCCTCCTCAGCCTCCATTCTGATGGTTCCTGCTTCTCTCACTGCCATCACAGGTCACTCAGTGTTGGCCATGCTCTTTAGTTCTCATCTGGATATATATATATAGTTCTCATCTGGATATATATATATATATATTACTCATATATTACTCCTTCCTGGACCTAATACACACAGAGTACTCTGGTACTAATATTAAAAGTCATGGGCTAGATGGCACAAGCCTTAGAGTCAGGAGGACTTGAGTTCAAATCCAGCCTCAGACATTTGCCATATAGTCCCGGGCAAGTCCCTTAACCCTGTTTGCCTCTGTTACTCCTCTATAATATGAACTGAAGGCAAGGGAAAACCATTCCAGTGTTTTTTGCCAAGAAAATACCAAATGCAGTTACAAAGAGTTGAACATGACAATTAAGAAATCAGGATTGTGAGTCAGGCTGTCTGTCATTTCCTATCTATTTCACCAAAGTGTGTATGTTCCTGCTCAGTTTAACATCACTCCTCTAGTTAGACATCTCCCTACCTTCTTCAAGCCCACCTTCCCCCATCCCCTAGCCTGGAAAGGATTCTACATCTCTCCAGGGATACAATTGAGCATCTGTCAATATCACAATATCACAAGCAACATAATATGTAATAGTCATAAATGATCATCCAACTACATAATACAGTGCAAATATAGATACCTAATACATTAGATTTGCACATCTAATATGAATGCATGTAGCAAATATTCTAATAGCTTATCAATAACCATTAAGTACCTGCTTTGTGTCAGGCCCTGCTAATCTCTGAGGGTATAAATACAGAAATAACAATTCTCTGCCTTCAGAGAGCTTACATTTTATTAGAGACATGTATGTATATATGCAGTCAATAGAAGGTTATGTGGGAGTAGGAAAGACTAATAAAAGCCACATTTAAAAAGGGGTACTTAAACCAAGAGATGAAGGTGAAGGAGTGCATTCAAATTGGGCTGCCATGAGTAAGAAATGGAGAAGTGACCGGCTTTTTTTTTTTTGGCTGAAATGAAGTATAGGGAGAGACTGAGAAGGTAGCTTGGAACCAGATTGTGAAGAGCTTTAAATGCCAAAAGGAAGAATTTGTATTTGACTCTAGAGATGATGGTCATTAATTTATTAAACTGAAAAGTGGAATGGTTGAATCTGTTTATGGGATTCCTTGGCTCCTGTTTGAAGAATTACTTGAAGAGGAAGAAACATTTATATAACACATAAAAATTTACAAAGTCCTTTGCAAATATCTAACTTTTTCTCACAACAATCCTAGAAGGCCAGTGCTGCTCTGCTTCTCATTTAACATGTAAGAAAACTGAAACCAACAGAGGTAAAGTTTCAACCAGGGTCATAGCTAATGTTTAAGGCAGAATTTGAATTCAGGTCTTCCTGATTCCAGGTCCAGAACTTTATCCACAGTGCCATCTTTCTCCAAGACAAGGCAGGGTGGTCAGTTAGAAGATTATTGCAAGAATCCATATAGAGATGATAAAAAATTAAAGTAGGTGGTAGTCTTTTGAGTACAGAATGGGATGGACAAAATGATATGGATATAAAATTGACAAGATTTGTCACTTTATTGGCTATGTGACATAAGTGAGAATGAGATACAAAGGATGCCTCCAAGGTTACAAACCTAAGTAGCTGGAAAGATTATGGTATACTGAACAGAAATAGAAAAGTTAAAAAGAGGAATGGGTTTGGGAGGTAGGGAAGAAAATAAATTCTGTTTTGGACACATCCAGTTTGACATGTCCGCAGGACATCCTGTTCAAAATGTTTAATGAACAATTATTGATACAAGACCACTATTCAGGAGAGAGACTAGATCTGGGAGTCATTTGCATTGTGACAATTAAATCCATGGGAGATAAGAAAGAAGACAGAGACTTGGGGGTCTTGGTAGGAGACAGATAGGAATGGTGATCCACTAATGAAGATTAAGAAGAAATGTTCAGAAAGATAATAGGTGAATCATGAGAGGGACATCACAAAGACCCAGAGTATCCAGGAGGGGAGGTCCAAACTGTCAAATGCTACAAAGAGCTGAAGAAGGGTGAGGATTAATGAAAATTCATCAGATTCAGCAATCCACTGGTCACCTTGGAGAGCAGTTTTAGATGAGTGAGGAAGGAGGAGGACAGATTGCAAAGATTTGAGGTGGGAGAGTAAAATAGCTTTTTATGGGAGTTTTGCTATGAAAGAAGAAGGTTTGGTAGAGTCAAGTGAGGGATTTTTTTAAGACTTGAGAACTGGGCAGATTAGAAGGCAACAGAATAGGAGTCAGTAGATGAATTTAAAGATTGGAGAACAGAGGGTTGGTTGATTCTAGAAAGAAACTACCAGTAGAGATGGAGGAAATGAGATCTGGAGTTTCTATAAAGAGCTTGATCTTGACTTGGAAAAGAACTACTTCGCCAGAGACTGAAGTGAAGGAACAGTCGAGAATGGAGGATAACATCAATGGATTTTAAGATGTAGAGAAGTGCAGAAAAGGAACCTCATGGTAACTGATCTCTATTTTTCTAGTGAAGATTTCAAGGTTCTCAGTTGAGGGGTAGGAGGGGACATGCTGTCTGAAGTTTGAAAGAAGAAATGGTTTGGAACAGCCTCTTCATGCGTTCAATAGAGAATCAGTTGGGCAGAAGTAAAAGGATTGCCTTGCTACAATGAGGAACCAGTTGAGGTTAGATAACAAATTTGTGATGGATTCAGCCAGGATAGCTGTATGTTTTCTTCTAGCATTGTTCAGTTACATCTAAATAGAAGCAAAGGAGGAAAATGGTTGGGGTAGTCCAATATGGAGGCTTAATAAAACATGAGTAATGATAAGACAAAGAAAAAAGTGGACTTGAGATAGAATATAATTGACCTTGGTAATTATAGATAGGGTCAAGACTGAAGGAAGGAAAGAGGAAAAAGCAGAGGTGATAGACAGGAAAAGTAGTGAAGTAATAAATGACTGGAGTCACTGGAAGGATGAAAAGTAGTTTTAGGAGATGCAATCAATAGGAAGTGATGGAATGAAAAGAGATTAGGCTCAGACAAAAGAAGTTCAGAATTCTTAATCATGGAAATGAGTAATGGTTAAAGCAAACTGTCATCATCTGGGATGGGGCTGAAGTGGAATCAAAGAGTAAGTCATAAGCATTAAGGCAATTGAAGGACTAGGAAATTTCAATTATACTTTCAGGTGACAAAGGTCTGTTTCCCTTCATGTCAGCAATCACCTTAATTCCTTCACTAGCTATTTACATCACTTTATGATCACACAGTCTACAGAACATAGCATTTATATCCATAGTCTTCCTGACCTATAATTCACAATAAGCTCATGATGGATTAATGCCACTTCCCATTTTTTAAAAATCAGAATCCAAGTTAGTGTTGGTCAAAATGGAAATGAATTATTGACAGTCAATACTTGAAAATGAACTCCATATATGTAATCATCAAATTTTTTAGTGACAGTCCACAACACAAATACTTTGTATATAGGAAAATGAGACTCACTATGAGCAAATTTTCTACTGGAAAATGCAAAAAGTGTCAAAAGAACATTACTCTCTTGATACAAAACTACTCTCAAGCCTTCAAGGCTATTCTCAGAGTGCAACACAAAGAACTTGTGTGAGTTTGTAGAATTTATTGGTATTGATGCATGAGTGAGGCAGTTGATCTCGTCCTTAAAAACTCATTCATACTTCTCAAATGATCATTAAATGGTTTTAAAGGAACCAGTTCACATTTCCTTTTATTGCCCTTCTGCCCTCAGTTCTATCCAACCATGTAATCATGAGTAAGATAGATATATTGATCAAATAGGCTAATGCTGACAAAGCATCAAATTTAAAATGTGACAAGTATGAGTTTTTGTTATTTTTCAAACACCATGATACAATATAAAGAGCACTGAACCTAGTCACAGAACGTGAGTTCAAATCTCAACTTTGCTACTTGCTACTTATGGGACTTTGGGTATAACATCTCTTTGGATCTGAGTTTCCTCTTCTGTATACTGAGAGGATTGGACTAGATGGCTTCTAAGCTTCCTTACAGCTCTACATCTATGATCCTATGAACTTAACCTAGAAACCAGCCTCCAAGACAGTTTCCTTTCTATATTCTATGGCAATTACTCCCAATGCTGATTTTGCAGTATTGCAAGATGTCCTCGATTTTATTTTTGTCCAGATCTGTGATTTCACCATTATAGGGAACTCCCAAAGAGAAAATGTCCTCTATCAATCTAGTAATCATTCTGCAATTAATAGTCTTACTGATTTACCTAGGACACTGAAAGGCTGTGACTTGACAAAATATGTCAGAAGCAAACATTGAACCTACATTATCCTGATTCTTCAATTTCAAGTAATAGCTGACAACAATCTAGTGATCTATATTTTGACTAGCACCAATGTTGATCCTCTGCCCCCTCCTCTCATTTAGATAGCTTGAAATTGTAAAAAAAGAAAAAAAATCCCTCAAGCACTTTAGTTTATTTCATCTATTTAATGCTACATATTACTCTTAAGACTTGAGGAATATATCATGAAACTAAGCAAATAAAAAATTAGAGTATTGTAATGAAAGGAAATCTGAACTTCACATCAAAAAACCTGACTACTGTCTCTCTTATCCTTGCATTTGAAATAATAAAGAATGAAATTAGCAGAATCAAGAGAACATTGTATAGAGTAACAGCAATATTGCCCTAAGACCAACTTTCAGTGTTTTTTTTTTTGGTGAGTTTTGCTGTGATGTCAATCCTGCCTTAGCATCCCCTCTCAATTCTAAATTTATGATCTAATGATCCCCCAAAGAGTTTACCTAGAAAGGTAAAAGAGACAGTCCTTCCAGCCCAATCTGGCAAAGATGGTGAGGTTTCCAGCAGTCCTGCCACTCAGAAGAATAATTCTGAGGCTTCTTGCAGTCCTGCTACTCAGAAGGATAGTTCTTTGGAAAGCTTGGTGTTATCTACCAATCCAAAAGGTGAGCTACAAGGATAGGTATTTCCACAATGGCTCAGGCATGCTCTACAATAGAGAAGAAGAAAACACAAAGGAAAGCTCTGCTCTTTCTTGATCAATAACCCTTGTTGTATATAGTGAAGGAGGGAACAGAAACCTCTCTGAATAAATATAAATTATGTGTAATAGCTCAGTTACTTGTGAGTTTGGTAATCTAGGTTCTTTCCCTATAACTTCATAATAACCTTCGAGATTTGTTAATAAAAATTGTGAAGGATTCATCACGAAACAAAAAAAGTCACCTCATGAAGCAAAAAATAAAAATGCAAATACTTAAAAATAAAAGTTTTTAAAAGTCTTTCCATCCAGAGCCCAAAAGAGGAGATGAGGTAAACATCATTACATCTGTTTCCTTTCTCTGTCTCTTCTGGATAAAAGTGTCAATCCTCTAAGATTTTACTATAAAGATTTTAAGCAACCAAAATATCTAACCAAGAATCTCCTTGACCCTTGTGGGAGAATAAAGAGAGGGGAAGTGGGAAGTTATTCAAAATTAAAATTTCATCATTGGACCTCAAGTTCCTCATTCATTAAGTGAAGGATTTGAATTGATGATCTCTAACCTCTATTTCAGTTCTAAATCTGTGGTCCCATGATACTGACTTCATTCAAGGATTTGCGTATCTTCATAAGATAGATAGCTAAAAGAGTAATAGAAGCAATCGCTAGAACCTATTTTTAAAATTGAACTTTGAGTGCCATTAGCCCTCACCTATCCTATATTGGAGTCTCTCACACAACAATAAATTTGCAAATAAAATGATCACTGAGGAAATAAAGCCCCTAACAATATCCCTTCCCAATGGACTATATCTCAGCAAGACCTTCAGTCCATATACTATCCAATGAAATACTGAATGCATGAAGAAAAAGCCCAGAAAAAAATTTATATTTTTTCCATGTTCAAGAACTGCCTATTTCCAATTTGGCTTTAACCAGTCATCTCTTCCAACCCTATTTCAACCTATGGGACACAGCTCTTACTCTTATTTTCCTTTTCCTCAAGGTTTCCTTTTCTGTTTGGGGTAAGGATTGAAGCTTTTGGAGCCTCTTAGGGAGCTGCATTATCAGTACCCTTAGCTCACTGGGATCCGCTCTGTTCTTAGGAGAGAATAGGATCTACAAGGTAGATGTAGAATATCTTGACTCCCATCTCCACAGACTTTGTCACATTAGGAAAGGCTATAATAGCCTTAAGCTATCTCTCTTCATTCAGAGTTCCTCTTCCCCAATACAATGTCACTTCCAAGACCAATCTGAATAGATGAGTATACTCTATCTTAGGCTCTTGAGTCATCCAACCTGGGAGTTTGAAGGGCATCTCAGTTCATGCAAGGATAAATTCAAACCACAATGGCACGACTATCCTTGACACATTCATTCAACATGTTGACTTTCTACACTAAATTCCTTCAGTCAAACTAAATAGGCAAATTCCTCCTCTTCTAGAAAACAATTGTCAGATATCTCATACATATGGAATCAATCCCTTTTCCCATTTTTAACTGAATTCGGAGATAGAAATCAAATATATATTTCAAACTCATCAAATACTACTGTCATTCTAGAAGCTTGACAGTATATTAAAATTCCCAGAATATTAGAATTTTAACCTACTTCTCTCACCTTACAAATAAGGAAACTAAGGTCCAAGAAACAAGAGAGTTTGTCCACGGTCACATAATTAGCTATGTGCAGAATTAAGACCCAAGGCCACAATGGAGGTAGAATATGGTTCTATTATTCCAAATTTTTATTATCTCAATTTCTAGTGAACCACAGAATACCACTGAATCTCTCTACATATTTTTAGTCTTCCTAAAAAACTACAAAAGCCACAAATTAAATGCATATTAAGGCAGATTACAAAAACTGGACATATATCTTGTTCATTTCTACATTATTCCTACCATTTGGGGATCATATGGATCTTTTAAACTAAGCTGAATAAACTTTTCTGAGACTATTTTAAATTATAACTTTTTCTCTAGAGTCACTTGGGTCTGAACCTGTATCATAGAATCTGATTTAGAATTGGGCAGGCCTTTAAAGTATTTTTTAAAATAAGCTGTACCTATGGATTTTGCATATATCCAGTACTTCATTGGATCCCAATTATGAATCCACAGGCCATCTCTGAACATCCTAAGAAGGGATACAACTTACAGGTCTCTGTATGCCATCTTTTCCTTGACCAGGAAAGAACATAGCTTAGGAACGTATTGAATTTTCATTTCCATGTTCTATGTGATAGATTTCCCTCAAAATGATCCTGTTCTATGTGAAACAAAACTAAGTCCCCTCTTTGCTTTTTGGCTCAGCCTCCACACTGATTCCTAGGTCTTTGACCCTCTCCTACAAGTAATGATCTCTACTTCTCCTAGATCTTCTTCCACCTCATCCATCATGAGTTTTTCTTCCGTAGTAGCAAATTACCTCAGCAGGGATAAGCTTTAGTTCAGGCCCTCATCACCATTCACATGGATTATTGTAGTTTAGCTCTCTCTTTGTTCTATCTATTTCCAGTCTCTTCCCTCTCCAATCCGTCTTCCACATAACTCCACATAACCACATAACAATAGCATAATTCTATATAAGGAAATAATCTCTGTCACTCTCCTGTTCAAAAAGCATAAAATATAGATTCCTCTACAATTGAACTCCATCTTTTTGGACACATTTCCTATTTCTCCTTTTTACATATTCCATGTTCCAGTCCAACTGGCTTCTGCATTCCATTTTCTGTTTCTCCAGGCCTTTTCCTTATGCCATAGAAGAACTCTTTTCACACTTCCACTAGATCTTCAGAATCTTTACTTTGCTTTAAGCCTCCAGCAAAATGTTAGTTCCTTAATGGCAGAGACTTTTGTTTTTGTTTTGAATCTTGCAATGCCTCTGAATTAAATCGAATGCTTTATCTTAAATAGAGCAGTCCTTGGGTTCTTATTGTCTGATAACTATATTAATAATTTTAAGGGAAAAACAATGGCTCCAAGAATTTTTTTTCTCTGAGAAGTTACTCAGAGTTTTTCTTTGTGGCATCCCTGGCCTGATATGTCTAGAAGAGCACAGCATGTAGTAGGAGGAGATATAGCCCTTTTTTTCAGGGATTCTTACATATCTCCTGGAGCAAAGAGGAAAGAGTCAATGGTAGTTACCAAAAAAGAGAACAAATAGAGAGTGAGAGGCTTCTAGGATTTTACACTTGGTTTGGAGAATGGTACATGTAATTGTAGGTAAGTTAGTCAATAGCTAACAAAGAAAATTATTTTGAGAGAGACTTTTGGAATGATTAAGATTAAGCATTAGGAGGAAGAGAAACAAAGATCCAAAATATAGATTATAAACTCCTCAATATGACTGCACATTCTTGAGGGGAAGGAGATAAAAAAATTAGATTATTAATAATAACACTGTAGTTCCTTGGTAGTGATTAAAACGTCACCTTTCATAAGGCTACAGAAAGACAGTGTTAACTATCCAGCAAGAGAGTACAGTATATGAATTGTCTACAAGTAAGTACTTGAGTGGAGCCTAGTATTGAAAATTACAGTATTCTTTCAGGCAAGATAGTTGGGTTATTTTTGTTTTTTAAATCATGCAATATCTCCTTTGGCCATTAGAGAGCACTCAGCCAACAAACATCTAGAATTTCCTACAGGCAAGCCCCTGCCCTTGCTTTGAATTAATCCCTTCCTAGCTGGATCTGAAATTATCCTGGGGGTGAAATAAAATATTACTTAAAATATAAAAATATGAAATATGCCATCTGTATCTAGCTCAGCACCCCATTCTGTCTGTGACCACGTCTCAATTCACTGCTTACTGCAGACATTCAAGGACTTAGCATGCTATGATCATATTTTTATTCTACAGAGAATAACCTGAAAAGGCAAACTACACCAAACATTTATGTATAGAGGCATTAGTCTATTAGTTTACAGACATCTCCTAGCCCTCCTTTCAGATCTTTTCCAGAGCTTTCAGCTTGAAAGGGAAAGAGTTTAGCCACTCATACCAGATGATCATGAAAAGCAATGGTGGAAATGAACAAGGTAATTCTCCAGATGGAATCCAAGAGATTTTTTCCAGTTTAAACAAATACTTCATAGCAAAGAAGAGATTCTTAGATAGAAGAACAATGGCTAGTTGGTTCCCTGTTAGAGAAATAGATATTGGAATCATTGAGAAGGAAAAAGCAATGAAATGAGGCCCCCTGAAACAGGAGAATTGACCCAAAACCTAAGAGGATAAAAAAGAAAGGTCGGGTAAGAAACAGGATAAATTTCCATTCTTTGATTAATAGCAAGGAATTGTATCAACTGAACTTTATTTCTCAGGATTCAATCCCCTATTTCTGAATCGACTAGTCCCAAGGAAGAAAAAAGGGAAAAAACAAGAATCTTTATCCTATATATATTCTAGTTAGACTCTTACCAACTTAATGGAAGATATTGGATTGCAGCAAAAATGGATTATAATTGAGGAGGGAGGTGCACAGACTAAAACTCAAGTCTTCATCAGCCATTTCTATTGTTCCCTGGGATTCAAGGCAAAAGGCTAAAGAGAAAAAGTAAAATGGAAGGAACGAAGTAAGGAACTTTGTGCTTTGTAAAGAGAAAGAGGGAAAATTTCTGGATAAAGTTATCTGACATTATATAAAAGCATGAGTCCTTTTGATACTTCTCTCTTCCCTCCTCAAAAAAAAAACCCTTATATTTATTTTGAATATTTTTTGCATATATGTTCATGTTATCTCCCTGAATAGAATGAAAGTTCTTTGAAGGCAAGAACTATTTTCACTTTTGTTTTTGTATTCCCCAAGTGCCTGGCACATAGTAGACAATAAATAAATTTTTGTTGATTGATTGGGAGAAAAGAAAAGAAAAAGAAAAAGAAATGAGTGGGAAGTTCAGTTGAGTTGGCAAAGTAGTAACAAAACAGCCCAAATTCCATACGTGTACTCTTGAGAAGATAAAAAAAAAGGTCTGTCCAAACAATGATTAAGAAATAAAGAGAGACACCTATCATATTGGCTAATATGACAGAAAAGGAAAATGATAAATGTTGGAGAAGATTTGGGAAAATCAAAATTTTAATGCATTATTGGTGGAGTTACTGACTGATCCATTCATTCTGGAGCAGTTTGGAACTATACCCAAAAGGCTATAAAACTGTGCTCCATATGTAAAAGTGTGTCCTTTTTGACCCAACAATACCACTACTAGGTCTATATGCCAAAGAGATAATAAAAAAAGGGGAAAGGATCCATGTGTACAAAAATATTTATAGCAGCCTTCTTTGGGGTGGCAAAGAATTGGATCCTGGGGGGATACCCATCAATTAGGGAATGACTGAACAAATTGTGGTATATGAATGTCATGGAATACTATAAGAAGTGATGAACAGGTGGATTTCAGAAAAACCTGGAAAGACTTACATGAACTGATATGGAGTTAAGTGAGCAAAACCAGGAGAATATTATACAAAGTGTCAAAGGATATAAACAGATAATTTTCAGATGATGAAATTAAAGCCATCTATAGTTATATAAAAATGCTCCAAATCACTACTGATTAGAGAAATGCAAATTAAAACAATTCTGAGATATTGCCTCACACTTTTCAGATTGACTAAGATGACAGGAAAAGATAATGATAAATGTTAAGAGGGATAGTGGAAAAACTGGGACACCAACACATTGTTGGTGGAATTGTGAAATGATCTAATCATTTTGGAGAGCAATTTGGAACTGTGCTCAAATGGCTATAAAACTGTGCATAACCTTTGAGTCTGTGTTCCAAGGAAATCATAAAGAAGGAAGAAAGACCCAAATGTACAAGAATGTTTGTAGCAGCTCTTTTTGTGGTAATAAAGAATTGGAAAATGAGCCTATCAATTGGGAAATGGCTGGTATATGAATGTAATGGAATATTAATGTTCTACAAAAAAATGATGAGCAAGCTTATTTTAGAAAGGCCTAGAAAGATTTACATGAGCTGATAGTGAAATAAGCATTACTAGGAATACATTATACATAGTAACAGCAAGATTGTGCAATGATCAGCTATGAAAGACTTGGTTCTTCTCAGTGGTTTAGTGATCCAATAAAATTTTGGATAAAAAATACCATCTGCATCCAGAAAGAGAACAATGGAGATTGAATGTAAATCAACACATGCTATTCTTTTCTGTTTTTTTTTTTTCTCTTTCTCCAGGTCTTTCCCTTTTGCTCTGATTTTTCTTTTCCAACATGCATTCATAAAGAAATGTGTATTTAAAAAGTTAATATACATGTATGACAGAAAAAAACAATTTAAAAAAAAGAATATTGTACACAGTCACAACATTGTCAGATGATCAACTATGACAGACTTTGCTCTTCTCAGCAATACAGTGTAATCCAAAACAATTCCAAAAGATTCATGATAAAAAATGCTATCCACATCCAGAGAAAGAACTTTGGAGTCTGAATGCAAATTGAAGCATATTATTTTCACTTGTGTTGTTGTTTTTTTATCTTGTGATTTCCCCTTTTGTTCTGATTTTTCTGTCACAACATGATTAAGGTAGAAATATGTTTAACATGATTGTACATGTATAATGTACATCAGAATCACTCATTGACTTGGAAAGAGGGGAGGAAAGGGAGTGAGAGAAAAATTTGGAATTCAAAACCTAACAAGAATGAATGTTGAAAATGACCTTTGCATGAAATTGGGGAAAATATGCTATCAGTTGCGCAAAAAAAAAAAGTGAAATCGTTTGTATATATAAAACATTTTATAAATTATATTGCATACTAGGAATGTATAATTATTAACCAGTTGAACTAGAAAAGTAAATTAGGCAGAATATTTTTAAAAATAAACAGAAACTACAGTTAAATACCACCATTCAGCCTAGGTCAGCAAAAGGAGATATTAAAGAAGTTGCAGGCACTAAGATCAGAATCACAGTCAGAGAAACTGGAAAGAGTCAAGGAGTAATTATTTGGAAGTTTTTCAACTCCCTTAGCCTAAGGGTGCTCCAGCCTTAAAATGTGAGCCAATAAAAGAACCTGTGAATTCTCCTGTGAAAGGGCCTCAGGACAGTTAAACTCAGGGAGGTCTGCACCCAGATGGGAGGCAAAGCTCCTCCAAGGACGTCAGTTATCAGTTGACACACTCTAGGAACTCCGAAAATTTGTAGAAAGCTGATTATGAGCCCTCTAACTCTTATCACCTTGAAGAACTCAATGCTCTGTATCCAAGATACAGGCCAGTCTGGGACCTATCTGCACTTTGTGCCTAACAGATACCTGTGGAAGGCAGAATCAGTGGTAGAACAGGGACTCACTGTCCGATCCAAATATGTAGGAGCAGTCAGAACCTGTCCTTAACAAATATGATGGAAGGGATGTGGAAAATGAGTGTCAGATAAAACTTCACTTTCATCTGAACTGAACAAAGTAGGATTGAACATACACACACATAGACTTGGTTATACAAAGTCATTAAAATTAATATGAAAATAGGCCAGAACAACAAGAAGAAAAGAAGTATTAAGAGTGCAATACTTTGAGTGAGAGGACCTGGATTTGGAACTGATATTTGCTTAGGGCACTATTTAACCCCTCTTGGTCTCAAGTCTTCATCAATATTGGACTTGATGGCTTCTAAAGTCTCTTTCAGCTCTAAATCTGTGATCTTACATATGACTTATTGAGAAGAAAGATGCAAAAATAACTAAAGCTATGGAGAAACTAACCAATAAAAAGGTTTTAGAAAAAAAAAGATAGGAAGCTCTGATCTCACATTGAATACCTTGAGGCATTCTTTGCAAGTTTAAGTTAGAGAGCTAAAGATCTGAAAATTATTTTCATACCATGTAAATTGATTTTTAAAAATACTATGAGGAATAAGAATTTAATATGACATCATGAATGCCAGAAGAGGCCACTACTTGCAATAATGATAATCATAATATTTATATAGTTCATTAAGGTTGAAACACTGTGGCACTTTTTGTGGAAACAACTGGGTGCCAGTCAACTTGAAGAATGGCTGCATAAGGTGTGGCACATGTATATAGTTGAATAGTATTGAGTAGGGAAATCATAGAAAGATGAAAAGACTTGCATGAACTGAGTGAAAAGATCCACAAGGAGAACAATGTTTATAATGATTATAATAATGTAAATGAAAATACCAACAAGAGATAACAAAACTTAAATTAAATGTAATAAATATTCTTGATCCAATAGAACAATTGAAGGGAATATATCTCTCTCTTCTTGATAAAGACATGGGGTATTATGGATATAGAATGTTGCATGTCATGTCAGATGATAGTCATTTAATAGGCTTTTCTGAACTGTATTTTTTAAAAGGCAAGGCAAGGGAAGTATATTGCAAAATGAATGAGATGTAAAAAAAAAAGTATCAATAAATCCTTTTTAAAATCTTTAACACTTTAAAGTGTTGAGTTTCAAATTCTATCCCTTTCATCCTTCTTCCTTCCCCTCTCTCCTTGAGATGGTAAGCAATCAAATATAGATTATACATATGCAATTACATAAAATATTTCCATGTTAGTTACTTTATACAAGAAGACTAGACTAAAAGAACAGAATTAAAGAAAGAGTGAAAGTAACATGCTTCAGTCTTATTCAAAAAATATCATTTCTCTGGAGGCAGATAGTATGCTTCATCATTAGTTCTTTGGGATTGTCTTGGATTATTATGTTGCTGAGAACTGTCATTCACAGTTCTTCATTGAACAATATTATGTTATTGTGTAAAATATTCTCCTGGTTCTGCTCACTTCACTATGCATCAATTCATGTAAGACTTTTCAATTTTTCTGAAATCCACTGGTTTATCATTTCTTATAGCATAATAATATTCCATTGAAATTGTATATCATAGCTTGTTTATTCATTCTCCCATTGATGGGCATCCCTTAGATTCCCAATTCTTAGTCACCACAAAAAGTCACTACAAAAAGTATTTTTGTACAACTAGGTCATTGCCACTTTTTTGGATGTCTTTGGAATAAAAACCTAGAAATGGTATTTCTGCATCAAAGGGTATACAGTCTTATATCTCATTGAGCATAGTTCCAAACTGCTCTCTAGGATGGGTGGATCAATTCACAACTCCACCAACAGAACTTTAATATACTAGTTTTCTCACAGCTCCTCCAACATTCAACATTTTCTTTTTTGTTTTTGTTGTTATATTAACTAATCTGATAGGTGTGAGATAGTACTTCAGAACTGTAATAAAAATGTTTTTAAAAGGAAATATAGGTAGTATTATATTAGGAAAATCACAGAGGTTCCAAGAGAATCCTGAAGGACTTGAAGCTGGAAGATGGAAGAAAAGAAGAAAATGTTTGAGTAATAGTATATAGTTCTTTGCTTTACTATGCTTACTTGTTACAAGAAAGCCTTCTAGTATGGTAGAAGGGATTTGTTGGGAAGTTACAGTGATGAAAAAAAGTAAAAAAAATGTAGTTGGAATGGGGTGGTGCACAAAGTCAGAGTTATTTGTCCCCTCCAGTGTCAGAGACTTTTATTTGTCCCCTCTACTGTTAACTCATTGCCAAATGATTTTTTCCAAAATAAGTATTCTTTTTCTGCTCTGGGAAGTTGAATATATAATTTTCTCTCCCCTGTTTTTGCTTTTAATTAGCTCTGAACCCCTAATCAAAGACTTGGAAAATATCATAGTTGTACTTCCCTCTCCCTCCTGGAATATTCCTTTCAATTACCTATTCCTATCTGCATTCTTAATGAGCATATCCAACAAATAAAGGAAATACAGTTTTAAGATACAGACTTGCCTATGTCTAGTGGCAAGGGTGCAACCTTCTATGAGGAATTCCAAGGCGAAAAAGAAATTGAAAAGCAAAGAATGAGAAGGGGTTGAGGGGAATATTAAAGGAATACTCAACATTTGGGGAATGGCTGAACAAGTTGTGGTATATAATTATGATGGAACACTATTGTGTTATAAGAAATGATGAAAAGAATGATTTCATGAAAAATCTGGGAAGACCTATGTAAACTGATGCAAAGTGAAATAAAAAGAACCAAGAGAACATTATATATAGTAACAGCAATATTTTAAGGATGATCAACTGCAAAGGACTTAGCTACTCAGACCAGTACAATGATCTAAGACAATTCCAAAGGACCTATAATGAAAAATGCTATGCACCACCAGAAAGAGAACTGATAAAACTCTAAATGTAGACTGAAGCATATTATTTTTCACTTTCCTTATTTTTCTCGCTTTTTTGCAACATGGGTAACATAGAAATATGTTTTGCATGACTTTATATGTATAATAGATGTCATTATTGCTTGTTTTCTCAATGGGTGAAGGAAATTTGGGACTCAAAATAAAAAAAATTATCACATGAATTTTATAGGGGAGTCTTGGGTAAGAAAGGGACTGATCCCCTGATATATCTTATGATTCACTGTCATGACCCACTCCTTTGGTTGCCTTTGCCTCTTTGGCTTTCCAAGCTTCCCCTCTTCCAGCTCCATGTATTTTCAGTGCATATATCTAGGAACAGGAGCAGCCAGAGCATAGTCCTTCGAAATATCTAACCACCCAATGGCTGGCTCTGAATTCTAATACAATCAGGGAACCACTTCACTCTTTTTAAAGGGAAGACTAGACTGACTCCTATATAAACCTGGGCATCAAGGTGGCGCCCTGGATCGAGTACCAGGTCTTGTGTAAGATAGCCTGCTATTTGTGAGTTCAAATCTGGCCTTGGATGCCTTGCTAGCTGTGGGATTCTGGGTAAGTCACTTAACCCTGTTTGCCTTCAGTTTCCTCAAAGGTAAAATGAGCTGGAGAAGGAAATGGCAAACTGTTCCAGTATCTTTGTCAAGAAAACCCCAAATCGGATCATGAAGATTTGGATTCGACTGAACAATAGCACATTAATTAATATCTCTGTTATCTACCTTTTTACTTTTTATTATTATATCACCTGGAGAGTAGTAGAATCAAATTTTCCCTCCCCTTTTACGAAAAGAAGAGTATGAATATATATATATATTTTTTTAAATCGCAGGCAAAGGGGGTAGAACTCAGTCATCATGAGCTTAGGCCATGGTGGGGAATCCCATCATAGACCACGAAGAAGAAATGTGGGTCCATCTCAGCTCCCTAGTTTTGCTACGTATCCGAGCTCATCTTCTCCTGGCTCCTATAGGATAAGAATGTGTTGTTTCCTTCTTCCAGGCGACTAGTTTAAAAAAAGGTGGGGGAGTTGTCACCCGGTTGCTAAAGAGAAAAGACGGAAAGGTTGTTCCCAGTTGCCATAGTGATGTGGAAGTGTTCCCTCGTTCCTTAAGTGACTTAGGAGGACGGTGTGGTTCCCTGTTGCTATGGCAATATAGGGGGCCTGTTCCGTTGCTAGGGAGAGGTGGAGGTATGGGCTGTCCCACTGTCCCTGTGCTCGGTTGCCATGGAGACGGCGGATGGCCTAGCCCCGCCCCCTCGGACTCTGACAGCAGCGGCCGCATCGCGCCTGCGCAGTGCTCTCTTCCCCCGCAGTCTCTGTGCGTTGGAGCCGGAGACAGCGGCGGCCTTTGCTTAGGACCCTCCGCCCCGGAGCCCCCAGTCCGCCCGGCCGGCCCGGAGCCTCAGATACAGCCGCCTCGCCCGCCCCCTTCCCCCGTCCGCCGCCCGTCCCCTTTCCCCGCCGCCGCCGCCGCCGGAGCCATCGCCTCGTGCACTGTGAGTCGGGGCCGAGGCGACAGGAGCCGCCGTGGGGCTGAGTCAGCGAGAGGCCCGGGCCCGGGCGGGGGGAGGGGACGAGATGGGACGGAGGGCTGCGGGGGGTGGGGGGAGGGACGGATCTCCAGGTGTTCCCGCCCTTAAGGTGTCCTCCCCTCACCTGCGGGCCGCTGCTCCCAGGGGCCCAGCTCCTCTGCCAGCAGGCCTCCCCGGCAGCCACTCCCCCTCTCCAGGCCGCCCCGAAATCGGGGGGCGCCGGCCCTTCCCCCTTCTCTCGGGGGTCTCTACCCCGCCCACCACGTGTGGCCCCTCCACACCTCTGGTCTTCTGGGAATCGTTTCCTTTCCCCTTCGAGCCCATCCTCGTCCACACTGCTACCCACCCCTCACCTCTCCTGAACCTGACATCCTTTATCTTCTCTGGTTTTCTCTTCTACTGTGAGCCAGGAGAGATGGAAAGGAAGGGAGGAAGGGAGGGGAAGCTGAAGGGTCCCCATCTTACTGGCCGAGAATCAACCTGAGGCCATGGCAAGGACTCCTGCTCACTCACTTCCTCTTGCCGGGACTGGTTTGGGGAAACAGGTCTGGACAATCCCAACTGGCTGTTGAATCCTAAGATTTCAGAACAGCTTGGGGTGGAGATGGGGGGTAGCTCAGTGGAAGTGAGGAAAGGGTTTTCTTCCCATCATTTTCAACTAATGTTTGTGGGGCACTCACTAGAGACATGGTGCTATTCTAGGTGGGGCACCCTTTATGTCCTGTGTTGCTCTGTTTACTGTGATCTTAAGAGTTCGTGGAGGGGATGAGAGAAAAGGTCTGCATTTGGTAGCTAAGGTGTTGGTATAGTGAAGACCTTTTTAAGATGTGATGATGTGAGTAAATGATACCTGAAACAAATTTTCTTTAAAATATATTTATGGTTGGAAAGCCTATGTTTTAGTCTACCATAACCTCTTTTTTTTTTTTTCCTGTTTGTATTTATGATTAGATAACAAGGGGGTTAGATAAGAAAATCTCCATACTACCTTTCAATTCTGATATGGTAGGAGTCCGATTTAATCTGCAGTATAACAAAATCCATAAGCAACTGTTACATAGGGATTCTACTATACTTGCATAGGGGGAAAGAGATGGAAAAAAAATATAGTGATTATAAGATGTATATCTGAAGCATGGAGCTCCAGGGCCCGGAGCACCCAGCTTTTCAGCAGTGACAGTGCATGAGGACTATGTTGATAGGAGTTACAGTACATTTGGGTGTGTATGCTCTTGACAAGGCATCTAATCATGTTACATATACTGTCTCATTTTTTCTTGTTCCATCAGAGTAAGGGCAGTTTTCAAATAACTTTAGTTTTCTCAATAGTCAAAATCTGCATTGAGGTCAAAGCCAAGATTTTTAAAGCCTTTTAATTAATACGCTTCAACATGAGCGCTCCCCAACCACTTCACTTTCACATCTGCGTTTTCCTTTGATTCTTTTTTTTTTGCTTATAAATTTTATTACATGACTTTATTATAAGCAAGTATAAACATAAGCTAGTTTCACTAGTCCAGTTTCACCGTATTAGATGTTGATCTTTGACAATAATGGGTTTAGGCAGTAAGTAGAATGGGAAAATATGGCAAATTCTCTACTCATTTGGATTTGCTGATTGCAGAAAGTAATAAATAATGATATATTTGACCCTAACTTTTCCAATCCACAGCCTGTTAGCAGCTTTTTTAGACCTCCCTGATCCACATCAGATTAAATTAAAATAGAACAGGTGACTTCCAGTGTTGTATAAACTCAGATATGAAGCGTCAGGGAAAACAGTATTGGATCTTGTGTCAAATGTCAGACTGCATTTGGTGGTATATAGCTTCCTCCAATGTGATAGTGACCATGGGATCTGAGAGGTTGCATTTCTTTTGTTTTTCCCTCTCTGACTTCTACATTAGACAACTTGAGAAAATATCTGATTGAACAGAAATAGAAAAAGTAGCTGGTCTAAGAACTGTTCCTCTTGCCTTGGATAAATTTTGAAAATCATCTGTTAATTGGGAATGGAAAGAAAAAATGCATTATGATTATGACAGGTCAAAAAGATGCTACTAGCTTTCTGTGCAGTTCAGTACATCATTCTGGATTTACATGAATTAATTAGTCTTTTAAATCTAAGTTTTAAGAACTACAGTAGAACAAACCTCTTTTACCTATATCACTGGAGAAAATAATCACATTAATTGAGATCATAAAAATCCTCAAGTTGGAAAACTAGACTAATATCTTATGGGCTAACCCAGTTATCTTAGTCTTATTCTATATCTAATTGTGCTTTGAGGGACATGAAATAATAAATAAATAAATAAAATAATAACTAACATTTATATAGCAGCTTCTATGGACCAGGTACTGTGCTAAGCACTTTTCAGGCATTATCTAATTTTATCCTCAGAACAACCCTAGGAGATCGGTACTATTATTATCACTGTTATCACACTGGGTATCTGCCCCATTTTACAGATGAGGGAACTGAAGCAGATTGAGATTAAGAGCCTTGTCCAAGGTCACACAGCTAGTAAATGTCTTAAACTGGATTTGAACTCATTTTCTTTACTTCAGACCCAGTGCTCTGTCCACAGCACCACCTAGCTGCCTCTGCATGTAGAAAGCTGTGTCCTATATATTTGCTTTACAGGTTTACATTAAATATACTGAGAATCAACATGTAAAATGGATACAGCCCCAATCTCAATCAGGAAAAAGTGGTTCAAATCCTACTCTAACCATATTTACTGTGCGATCCTGGACAAATCTACTGATTTTTCAGTGCCTTAGGCCTTCTCTTACCCTCTAAGGTTCAGGCACAGTTATAAGTCTGCATTGGGAGAAGAAATTTCCTCAGTCAGGAATTCCCTGTACCAGTGAAATTACAGTTCTAGTCTCCATTCCTATAACGTGTACTGTTTTTTATAGCTAATGCATCATCAGTGAAGAATCCCCTTGAAGTTGTTTTTCTAATAGTGGTGATGAATTTGCACTAGTCCATTCACCCTCCTTCACCTAATCCCCCTTATAATTGCTATTCAGGGTCAAGAAGCTCACGTTGTGACAATAGAACAGAGAAAATGTAGGGATTGAATCTATGGCCTTAGTATAGTATTCAAACCAGCTGACTTAATCAGCTGGCAGAACACCGAGCATCTGCTATACCTGAATTTAGCCAAATAGGCTACATTTTACTGGATTGAAACATAAAATGTTTTACACACACACACACACACACACACACACACACACAATCACAATTTATTTTTGCTGAGGCAATTAGGGTTAAGTGACTTGCCCAGGGTCACACAGCAAGGAAGTGTTAAGCATCCGAGGACAGATTTGAACTCAGATCCTCCTGACTTCAGGGCTGGTGTTCTGCCCACTGTACCACCTAGTTGCCCCAAAAGGATTATATTTTAAATCAAAATGGATCCTGCCCAAATTTTTTAGTCTCCTTTGAGTAGGAATTAAGGATATGCATATAAAAAACTAATGTGCACAGAACTCTTAAAATATATTTTCTAATCATATATCAGAGCTGACAAGAGCCTGATATAGGCCCCTCTGCTAGTCCCTTCATTTTATAGATGCAGAAACTGAGGCATGGAGGTAAAGTAATTTGCCCAAGGTTATTTAGCTGGTCAGTGATATAGTGAAGCCTTTTCATTCCCACAATGCATATTCAGTATTCTTTTATCTACATTATGCTGCCTCATCCCTGCTATTACAGGGTACTTTGACAAAATAATTTGCTATTATATAATTATCCCTATAGATATGGATTATTTCATCTCTTGGCATATTGCAGAGCCAGGAACTTTTTAGCATGAACCTCTCCTTAAAACATTCATTCTTGCCACCAAAAAAGAGAACTCCTCTCATTCAATCTGACTTCAGAAGATGGTTACTAGTTTTTCTTTTTCTTTTCTTTCTTTTTTTTTTTTTTAAGTTTGGATGACAATAACAAAGAATGAATGGAGAGTTGAGTATTGGGGTCTGCTCAGACTCTCTCTAAAAGTAAAAGGATATCTGTTCTGTGCTGCTACTTAGCCCATCTTCCTTCTTTTAGGAGCCAGAAGAAACCTCCAAACTCCAGGCTACATTTATACAAATTAAAAAAATGAAAAAGAGCCTTTTGAAAATTAGTGTAATAACCTCACTCCATACTAAAATGCTAGAAGTAAGACATGATTCTTTCAGGTAGTTTCTCAGTCCCTCAAGGGTAACTTTGGTCAGAAGTACAGGGAAAATTTTATCCCATAAAGATCTGGCATATGAAATGTTGTTGCAACTGCCAAAGTTGGAATATATGAACTGGCCCTTTGTCTCTGGATTTTCAGCTGACCTGGTTATCTGAAAGGCTGGTGTATGCAGCATTTGGCTGTTGGAGCACAGGCTTAGTGTGTTTCTGTATTTTCTGGGAGTAGCTAGTCTTCAAAGCAGTTAAACTCAGGCTGGTCTGATTAGTGCCTGTAATTTCTAATGGAAGAGCAATCCAAGTTTTAAGCAATTTTAGTTGCTTTTGCTTCAAGAATGAAGGCTTCATTTGACTTCTCCGACTTCTCCACTAGATGTGGGTATAGTTTTAATATGTGAACTTGCCCAGATTAGATGTATCAGGCATTCAAACACTGAATAAAGCTTGTATTACTTGGAGAAGAAAAGACTCGAGGGAATTATGATAACTGTCTTCATGTACTTGAAGGGTTAGCATGGGAAGAAGAGATTAGCTTGTTCTGTTTGGCACCATAGAACAAAGCCAGGATCCATGGGTGAATATTGCAGAGTCAAAATTGGCTTGATGTTGGGACAAACTCCCAAGCAGTGAGATCGGTCCCAAAATGGAATGGGCTGCTTTGAGAAGTGGGAGGCTCCCCTCCTGGGAGGTCTTTGAGCAGAAGCCCGGTAAGCATTTATAGGATAGGATTCTCATATAGGAGTTGACCTAGTTGACCACTGAAGTCCCTTCCAACTCAGAAATTCTGTAAAGTAATAAAGGATTATCAAAAGGGGAAGCAAAGAAGGCAAGCCTGAAATTTACAAAAATTTTGTTGTTTTTTTAAGTCATTCTGGTTCACAACTGCTTCATGAGAAGCCAGAAAAGAGATTACAGAGTCATTAAGGGACTTGTTCATTTAAGAAGGTACCATGGTCTAATGGAAAGAATGCTGGATTTGGACCCAGGATTCATTTGGGAAAGACACACTCTGGGCTTCAGTTTCCTCGTCTACATAATAAAAGATTGTATTGGATCAATCAGCAAGCATCCAGTAATGTGTGATCACAGCCCTGGCATTCTAACTTCAGCAGTACCCTCACTTATCTCTGCCTCTTTCGTTAAAGAGTGGAGGACATAACAAAAAAACTTTCCAAACCCCCCATTTAAAGAAAGCTCAGCTCAGACAACTCTGTATTTCCCTCCGGCTGCTCTGCTTGAGCTAGAATCTACCATTATCATGCCCTAATGGTTGTATCCTCAGCACTTAGCACAGTGCCTGGCACATAGCAGGTGCTTAATAAATGTCCATTGTATTATTGTCTTTGGACAGACACCACTATGTGCCAGGCACTGTGCTAAGCTATAATAGTATATATATATTTTTAAATCCCTGCTCTCAAGAGCATGGAGATAAAATGAACATTTTTAAGTAAATACAGAATAATTAAAAAATCAATGCAAGGAAGGGCCCTAGTAGTTATAGAAGCCAAAAAAAAAAAAAAAAAAAAAAAGGCTTAGTATAAAAAGTGTTGCTGGACCTCTGAGGTGGCTTCCACAAGGCAGAGATAAGGAAGAAGAAGTATACACTAAGTGTGGAGAATGGTCAGTGCCTAAGCATGAAGACAGAAAACAGAATGCTAGATGTGAGGACCAGAGAAGGCCAGTTAGACTGGACAATAAAGTGCAGGAAAGGGAAGTACTGTCATGAGACTGGAAAGACAGGCTTTGGACTAGGCTGTGAAGGCCTTTAAAAGCCAAACAGAAGAATTTATATCCTATCACCCACCTACTCAGTCAGTTAATCAACCAAAATTTATTAGGGGCCTACTATGTGCCAGGAACTAGAGATATAAAGATAAAAATGAAAAAAAAATTTCTGCCTGCAAGGAGCTTACATAAATGAGAAGACAACATATATATGTGTATAACAAGATAAAATTTTGGAGGAGGCACTAATGGTGGAGAAGATCAAGAAGAGCTTTTTTTTTCCCCCTGAAGCAATTAGGGTTAAGTGACTTGCCCAGGGTCACACAGCCAGGACGAGTTGAGTGTCTGAGACCAGATTTGATCTCAGGTCCTCCTGACTCCAGGGCTGGTGTTCTATCCACTGCGCCACCTAGATGCGTCAAAAAGAGCCTCTTGTGGAAGATGATGCTTGAGTTGAGCATTTCAGGAAGCTAGAAATCCCAAGACAAAGGAGTGTAATAAAAAGAGTATATTTCAAGCATAGCGCTTGGAGGTAGAATGTCATATATGAGGAGCAAAAAAGGGCAGTTTGACTAGAGAGTGAGTAGATTATATGAAGGGGAATGATATGTAATGAAACCAGAAAAGGTAAGTGGAAACCCAGTTGTGAAGGGCTTTGAATGCTAAATAGAAGAATTTGTATTTGGTCTTAAAGGTGAGTAGGGGAACCATAGAGTTTATGAAGCTGGGAAGTGACATAATCAGACTTGTGTTTCAGCTTTAAAGGTATATGGAAAGGAGTAAAGGGATTGGCAAAGGATACAGTCACATCAGACTTACTTGTCTTTAAATCTATTTGTGGAGTTACGTCCTACTATGGGGGAGGGGGAGCAAACTTCCAGAAAGGCTAAAAGCAGAGATATGAAAATCATGGGATGGACTACATCTTTAAGGCTGATGATCATGATCTTAGGCCTGTAAGTGAAATTTGGGGGGAATAGTGCTTCCAGAATAAGATGTCTCAAGATGACTGTGTACCTGACAATCCAGGGCATCTAATGTTTTTCAGAAAAAAAGCTTTAGGGGCCAGGTACCTTTCTCTATTCCACTTCTTTCCTGTCATTTCATGTCTTTTTTGAACTTATTTCTGTTCTATTAATCTGTTAAGGTAAATGTTTATTTAATTTATTATTATTTAGTTTACTATTGTTATTAGAATGTCAGTTCTCAAAGGGTAGTCTGTGTACTCCTGAGATCATTTCATGGGATCTGAGAGGTCAAAACCATTTTTATAAAAATATTAAGATATGATTTGCCTATTTTCCAACTTCATGTCTGCATAAAGCTGAATTTTCTTTGAATTGTTGTTGTTCAATCATGTATCATTTTTCATGATCACATTATGGAGTTTTCTTGGCAAAGATACTAGAGTGGGTCTCCATTTCCTTCTCCAGTAGATTAAGGTCAACTGAAGTTAAATGTCTTGCCTGGAATCACACAGCTAGTAAATGTCTGTAATCTGATTTGAACTCAGGTCTTCTTAACTTTTGGCCACCATCTATCCACTGAGCCATCTAGGTGCCTCAAGTATTCCTTTGAACATTTTACCTCAAAACAATATAACAGATTGAATACAGAATCAGCTAGAAAAATCCATTTATCTTCTTTTTATGCCAGACAATAAAGAGATATACAAAAATATGTAAAACAATGGCACTCTCATTAATTTTTTTCTTTTGGAAAAATATAGTTATTTTCATTAAAAATGTTATTTATATTAATATATGCTTATTATTGTTATTTTAAAATAAGTTAAATATTTAAAATAGCTGTTTTTTATATTTTTAATTTTTAATATAGTAAATATTGATAGATATAAAACCACATGAGTAAACACTCTTTAGGATTCTTAGTTTGAAAGTTTGAAAATTGTTGTATTAGAGTAACTAACATGCAGACTCTGAAGAATCTTTTAGCTTAATGTTAAAAATAGTATTAGTGTTCTTACTAATAACTTACATTTGTATAGATTTTAAATTTTTAAATGTACTTTACATATTTTCATTTGAACTTTCCAGCACTGAAGCAGGTAATACAAATATTATTTTCACTTTATAAATGAAGAAACTGGAACTCAGAAAAATTTTCATTTGTTCAAGATTACACAGCTTAAAAAAAAAAAAAAGGCAGGGCAGGGATTCAAATTAAGTTTTTGGACCTCTTTCTAAAAGGAAAAGGTCCATGCATGTCACAACAATTAGACTTTGTAATCAGGTATTGATTTTGACCTATGCAGGAAACTGAAATTCATAGATAATAAAATGTCATGTCCTAGGTCATACAATTAGTTCAAGACTGGGACTGGGGTCTTAGCTTCCAGTCTGATATTTTTTCTATAGTTATTATTTATCAAATGCAGACTACTGGCTTCAGTCATGTTTCATTTAAGCCAGTGGTCATTTATTCAGTGTTTGTTATATTCTGGGTACTGTGTTAGATGTTAATACAAGGCAAAAATAAAATTGCTGTAGCCCTCATGGAACTCACACATAAAAGGGATAAACATCAAGGACTCAGATAAATTAATGTACAATATATACAAGATAAGTACAATGTATATTTCAGGAGTGAGAAAGTACTAAGTGTGGTCACTGGGAAAGACCTCACTTAAGCGGTTGAGGTACTTGAGCCACTCTTTAAAGGAAGCTAGGATTCTAAGTGGTGTAAATGAGAACAGAGCATTTCAAGAATTGGGGGACAGACAACTTGGGTAATGAGGTGTAGTGTTATATATAAGGGATCCTAATAAATTAGAATGTATGGAAGGGATTAGTGTATATAATAAGTCTGGAAAAATAGACTGGAGCCAGAAGGGCTTTAAGCGCCAGAGGATTTTGCCTTTGATCTTTGAATCAACAGGGAGCTATTGAAGCTTTCTGAGCAGGGGAGTGACATGTTAGAATTTTGCTTTAGTGATTTCATTTTGACAACCTCAAGAAAGCTGCATTAGAAATAAGTGAACAAGATGGAGAGGTGCTTTGGGTGATTATATAATAATACATTTAGTGAATTCAGAACTAGTTGAATAAGTAGACCAATGATCACTAATAGATCCATCTTAAATGGAGCACTCTAAGGATCTGTCCTTGACCGAGATGCATGGCTAAAAATAACATTTTTATTAGTAATCTTAGTGAATGAATGAAGAATGAATGAACGAGTGAAAAAAAGGCTTTTGTTATATTTTCTTTGCGCAAAGCACTGGAGAATAACAAGACAGTCTCTTCTCAAGGAGCTCACAATCTAAAAGTGGGAGATGAAATATAGACGTCTCAACTGCACTCAGATAGTAACCGCCAGTAACTCTTAGGGTATTGTTGCAAAGTACATGGTAATGCATCTTTTTCAATGTCATTTCCTTTAATAATATCATGGCCAGCTTTGGTATTGAACCACTGGAAAGTGCAACAACTTTGGTGACAAGATTTTTCTTTTCCAGGTCTCCAGCAGCTTTCACTGTTGAAGACATAGGGACAAGTTCTCCTACCCTCAGTTGCTAGTTTCATTTTTCCAAGGGTTACTCACTCTGATAATGGCATTGTGATATCAAATATTAGGAAAGGGAACTAGTCTCTGAGGCAGGAAGCCCTAGGATCAAATCCCTGTTTGACACAGTCTAGCAGTGTGACCCTGTAGAAATTACTTAACCTGTCATTGTCCCCTGGCAACTCTCTTAGACAATCAGTAATAGATCAGTTAAGTGATCTGCATTAAAACACTGTCATCTAATCCATCTTTTTAGGGAAAATTCTGGTGGGAAAAAAAAAGAAAAATTCTGTTGATACATTTTGATTTTTAAATTTCTCACCTTAGAGTTTGTTTTGCTGGATTATGCATGCTTTTGATAGGGATTTGTTTTTTGTTTTTGTTGCCCAATAGGGGAGAGACAGGAGGAAGTCTTGTTTACAAATAAAATATAAAAATATATATTTTTTAAATCTTGTTTTTAAAAATTCTCATAATACAAAAAAAATACCTCAGAAAAACTGACTGCTACATTAACCACATCTTAATCCTAACCCTCCTTTTGTTCACAGGAATCTATTTGTAAGATAGTATGTCTAGACTGAGATGATGATGGGAAAATTTCTGTACTTAGCTTACTATTTTAAACCAGATTGAATCCATAGTCTTGATTTTGTTAGCTAAATACTATATCCTAATTAACTGACTAAACAGCCCAGACTTTCTAACACAACTTTGCAACATGGTCTCATAGATTCATAGAGTTGGAACTCTAACACTGTGATTAATAACCTAATGCATGAATCCTCCCCACAACATTCCTGACAAATTGCTATCTAACCTCTGAACATTTACAGCTATGAGCAGTATTTGGGTCTTTGAATGCTTCATTTGCCCATGAAATGAAGATTTATGCTCTCTTGAGAACTTCTCTATTTGAAAAAACACTTTATAATGTTTGGTATATGTAGATATATATGTTTACATGTATTAATTTGTCAGTGTCACTTGTATGGAGATACAGGACTTTACATTTTTCTCTTTTTAAAAAATTTAATTAATTTTTAGGCTATATTTGTACATTCATTTTTACCATATTTCCAAATGAGTCGTGTTGGGGAAGAAAATTCAGAACACAAGGGGAAAACCACAAGAAAGAAAATACAAAAGAAAAAAAGGTAATAATAGGAGATGCAGGAATTTAAAGTGAATTTTATATAAAATCACCATTGTTCAGTTTAAAACCAACTGAGCAACAAATATGGTTTCAAATGTTCACAATGATTCTTCAGTGTTGTAGCCTCTACAGTGTATCTCTACCAGGGGAGCCTACAGTGTTTAATCCTTTCTGAGGCATTCTTTTTATAGTCTTTATGCTGTCATGACTGGGATTCCACACCAAGCACTTTTCTTCAAACTGCCTTTGTAGAGGTCTCTTTGGTGATGAAATAAGAAAGGGCCCTAAGCTATGGTCCTTTATTCTTTTGTAGCTTAAAAGTGTCTCACAGCAATACCACCAAGTAAAATAGTTTTCTATTCTGAGATGTGAGATTACACGTAGGTGTAAAATTAAAAAAAAAAAAGTAGTCTTAAAGTGTCTTTTTTACCTTCTAACTTGTGTCACTTAGAATTTTAAAGAAGCATTTCACAAGAAAGAACCTTAATGAAGACCTTCTTCCCTCTGTCTTATATTTCAAGATTTCATTTTTGTTTTTGTTTTTCATTTTGAAAGATATCCCATCTAAACCAAAAATCCAGCCTTGGCCTGCATCAAATTTTTTGCCATGCATTAATCTGCTTAGAATTTCTGGCACTGCCTGCTAATGCTGAGCCCTGCCACATCCTTTGTGACCACTGGCCCCATTTTTATACAAGTGCAAAAAGAGGTTAAAAAAACAAAACAAAACAAAACAAAACAAAACACATTCTTATTGTTCACATCCATGATATCTATACAAAACACATTCTTGTTGTTCACATCCATGATATCTATAAAGGGCTAGACTGATAGTTTCTTCCTGGCTATCAGCTTTGCAACCATAGCATTATTAAGGGACAAGACCAACAATATTCCTTTTGCCACTGGTATAGCAGAGATCATTCTATTTACCCTTAAATAATTTTTCTACACCCCCACTGCCATATGTACTACCTTGATTGGCTAGCCTCCTAGACATATGTTTGACTGTCCACTTGGATTGTTAATCCAGAGTACAGGGGAATACATTTCTGGCATCATTTTCGGGATCCAGGGCTTGGAGCATACAGAACATATGGGCTGTCATGCAGCTCTGTTTGTGCTGCCGTAAATGTTTTCTAAGCAGTATCTGTCTTGTCTTCTAAACTGATCTGACTACCCAAACACTCTTTGTTTAGGCTGTTGTAAAGGCCTCCTCTGCTTCATGTGCTTATTAGTGAGTAGCTTTGTGGATTTGTTTGTGATGGCAGCTTACAGTAGACTGATTACGAGGCAAGATTCACCCAGCCCCAGGGGAATTACTGTCCTATTCCTGAGTGATCTAAAATATGTTTGCTGACTGGTTCGTGGGCGTCTGAGTCAGTGAGACCAGTTAGGTTAATGAGTATATGTGAAAGGGTAGGGCTTGGAAGGCTGGGTGAAACTAAATAGCGATTCCCATGTGTAGAGTTCTTCATTGAATCTGTATCTGTTGTGGTTTTATGTGTACTGCAAAGTCAGACTTTTTTTCAGGCACCTGATTTTTATCAACCAGCCCACAGAATTCCTGTTGATCTCCTCAGGTTATCAGCAATTTGGAATTATTGTCTGGTTGCTCTGATTTTTAGATGGGAATAGTCCAGAAGTTCCCAAGATAGAAATTGATTTCATTTTGGTATTCCTTTGATATACCTTTCAGTTCTTGGCATTCTCCCCTGCCCTTAAATGTGCTGTTCTGTGCTGGCCCCAGAAATGGCAGAATACAGGGGTAGTGGGGCTAAGCATTAAATCTCTGTTGCATCAAATCTAGAGATACCCAAATTTGTGAATTATTCATCCAAATTTGTATATTTGATCATAGGTCCTTCTTATTGAACCCCTGCTTTGAACTGGTGCTAGACAATATGGGATACAGAAGATATATGTTAGTCCCTGCCCACTGTGAACTTTAGTTAGAAATGAGAATAAAATGGCTAGTGAACAAAATAGCATTTATATATGTGTGTGTTTACATATATATACATTTATGCATATGTACTTATTGGTATAAAAATGCTAAATTATAATTGAACATTATAGATATAAGATAATATATATGGTGTTAAACAGTTAAATGTAAAAATAGTTTTAAAAAGAACTAGCATTATCAGAATAGGCTTCTTGGAAGAAACAGTAGATGGAGCAGTATCATGAAAATCAAGAGAGAAAATTTCCTGAATAAAGAGTGGTAAGCAATATCAACTACTACAGAGTAGTTCAAAAGGATTTGGCAGTCATTGGATTTGGCCAAGGAGATCAAAGGTGAGATCCTTTTTACTCTTGGAAGTGATAGATATAGGAATCGAATTTTTTTTAAAGATTGGGAGGTAGCACATATAAAGGTAAAAGAGAACTCTGTCTCCTATCAGTCAAGGCTCCAATCTACCTTTCCAGACTTAAGTATCACTACTTCTTCTTCATGTACTTTGTTCCAGCCAAATTGGGTTACTAAATGCCTCCCATTCATATTCTGTCCCTTCATCTTGCCTTTCCTCATGCTCAGATATTACTTCTTCCAGGTGTCTGTGACCCAAGTGAACATTTCTTCTTCTCAGATTGTAAAGATCCAGACGTTTTGAGTCAATTATATTCTTCCTTATATCATCACTCTCTGTAAATATGTGTGTGTATATCTTCCTTATATCATCACGCTCTGTAAATACGTATATATATATATATATATATAATATATATATATATATATATATACATATGCAAATAGATTCTAAGCTTTTCGAGGACAAGATTTATGTATTTTATCTTTGTATTCTTAACATTTTGCACATAGTAATCAATTAATGAATATTTCTTATTTGAATTGAAGGACAAAGTAAGCTGTGAAGAGATTGAAGATGCTAGAGAGAAGAGATAAGCATGGAATCAAGTTTCATTGCCTCAAGGGGCAAGAAGGGATGATATTTAGGACATGGATGAAGGGGTTAGCTTCCCAAAGGAAAAAGACTACCTCTTTCTTTAAGACTAGCTGCAAGGAAGAAGAAATGCATGTAATGATAGGTATGTTAAGATGAAAATAAGAAATCTCATTTTGTTTGATCTCAATCACATAATAAATAACCAACAGTAAGGAAAGATGGGATAGTAGTCTTGAGTAAATCTAAAACAGTCATTATGAAAAGAGTTTTAAAACTTGTAAGAGATTAATAAAGGGATTGTTGAATAGGGGATAAATGCAAGTTGATTTTTGACAGCTTGACTTTGTAATGGATCTAGTCTGCATAGTTATGCATCTTCTTTCCACCATTGTTCATGCCCAGGGAACAAATACAGTCAGTTCTTCTATAACATCTCTCTTGGAAAATTCAAATTTGTTCTAACATAATTAATTAATGAACATTTTGAGTATAATTTAAATTTTGAATTTACTGATACTCAATTTCTTCCACTAGAAATAGCAAAAATACAGAAAATTGCACCACTTCACAGTAATTCACAAACTGTAACCCTTCTGACACTATTTCCACAAACAAACTTGAGTTCTTTGTTAAGATAAAGTGCCCTTTATTGTGTTATCTTCTAGTGCAGTCAGAGTTCTTGAAAGAGAAAGCTGGTTCATACCCCATATTCCTTCCCATTTTCTATCATGGCCTCTAATCCCAACTTCCAGAGTTATGTATGAGCTGTTCAACTTGCAGAAGATTTTTATCAGCTCTGGCCATGGTGAGAATAAGCAGTAGCCTGGGGCTGCAGAAGCTGTATTTCAACTATTATTAACATGTATAAAACTACTATTAAATGCTAATAAAAAGCTACCATTTTAAAAATTAAGATTTTTTAAAAATCACTGATCAAGTTTGTGAGCATTGTACCCTTAACCCCATTTCCCCCCATAAACTCTATGGTTTTTATTGTACTATTTTGCATAGCAAGGACTTTTTGAGAAGTTATAACAGAACTGACTATAATGTATTTGGAGGTGAGTGGAGATGGCAATTCATTGTTGGGGGTTTGATTTAAAAGTCCTATGGTAGGCCTAATCAAAATAATTTAATGAGAGAGTAGTAACATTGAATTAGCTTATCATGTTGTCAGAGTTAGATAGTCTTGTGAATCTAGAAAGATGGAGTAAGGGTACAAGTGAAATAAGAGGAACTGAGCAAGTATAGGTCCCAGTGAGCACAGAAAGAAAATTCATTATTTGTGTAAGAAAGAAGACAGGTAAAGCAGTTGTGGTTTCAGATGAAGGTGGGGAGGTTTTTTTTGGGAGGGGGAGGCATAATATTGAATTAAAGATTTTGAAAGTAGAGTAGTGCCTTTTGGTGATGAGGTAAAATATATTGATATGTGACAGATAAGGATTAGTGGAATAAGGCCTTGGGAAGGTTTTAGAATTGTAAGTATTCTCACAAAGGATATGTCTTCTACCTGTATTTGGTCACTAGCAATAAGTACGTGTGCTTCTCTTTCTGACTCTGAAGAGGAGCTACACACCTGCCAGCTGCTTTTTGTCCCCAGTTACCTATTTTTTGGGGAATGTGACCCTTTTTATAAAGTCCCTCTTAGGACTCTCTTCCTCCTATCTAGTTAGAATGCTGGACCCCTCTCCCCCTCCCCCCCAATGAATATTTAGTCTATGTTCCATTTATGTGCTGCTTCCTGATCTAAGCCTTTGGCCTGCCTAGGTGTACCTACTAAAGGTTCATACCTGGCCTTTTTATTTCAGTTTGTCCTGATAATTCTGAATGATTCTTCTTTCAGCATATGAAGTGAACCCTAAAAGGACCATCTCACTTCTACAGGGTCAGTGTCCTGATTGTAAGGCCATGTTAAGCTGCCCTGCTCTCACTTGTCCTCTTGTTATATCTTCTTACACCTACATGAGCCTGTCATGACAAAAGAACCTTAAGAGATTGAGGGATCTGATATTAACATTGCAGAATCTGATGGCAGGAGACAGAATATTGGAAAAATGTGAGCCAGGTGTTGACATCTTCTCAGAAGAGAGAAAAAAATGACCAGTGACCTTCATTCTTTCCTGTGGTCACAGATCACCCCTGAATCCTTCTGTGATACTGTACAAATGTGTCATTTCCATAATTACAAAACTAGGTAAGATAATTGATGATGGGTCTGCACTGGTTTTTTCAGGGTTAGACAAATAAATCAAATAATTCAGATTCACTTCTGACTGGAACAAAAACTAAGAGATCTCATTTTATACCCAGAGTCAAATAAACAGAAACCTCCTGCCTCTGTTCCTATTATTTTTCTCTTCCAGGAGGTCCATAGAAAGGCAGTTCAGAATTCCCTTTAGCTCCCTATATAGAACACCTGCAGAGGCATGAGTAGGAAGCAAGGTCACATCATGGAAAGACACCTAGGTCTGGTTTCCCCCTCTGTAGTCACTTCATCTCTTCAGGGCTTTGTTTCCTCAGTTGTTGAGTAGGGGAAGGGTTCATGACAGCTGATCTCAAAAATCTCTTCCAGGCTCAAGATTTTACATAGTTCTCTGAAAAAGCTCTTGGGACAAGTTGGCAGTAAAGACATAAGAATTGGAGTCCTTGCTTTCCAGAAATGGGCATTTAAGAGCTTGTAATGAATCCTTGGCCTAGAGCTACAGGGAATGAGAATAGGTTGGACATCAGTAAGATACGACAGCAGGAGTGTAATATTTTCATTATTGCATTGACATAAAGACATGTCAAATAAGTCCAGAAAAGGGAATTTACTCATGGTGAAAAGAAGACTCCAGAAGGCACAACAAAAAGGTATGGTGAGAATAGGAGAGGCTCAAGTAGTGTAGCACTGAAGAGAATTAGGAATGACCACAAAGGGTAAGAGAATTTGGGTTGAAGAATACTTATTACAAGCAGAATCCTCTAATATGGATGTTTCATGCATAGGAAAGAATCAATTTCTCTCATGTACATAAAATTAGGTCAATTAAAATAAAATATTTAATTCAATCTATTGAAAAACATTATTTTGACCATAGTATACAAAAAATTAATAAATATGATCATATCCAAAATTAAGAAAAAACAGAAATTTCTTTTTTTATTTTGTAACCCATACTTGCCTATTCCTTTCACAAGCTTTCATACAATCCGTGACTTGTGAAGGTTATCGGTGAGACAGACGAAAAGGTACCAACATGGAAAATAAGGGATTTGGTATATCAGAAGAGGAGGGATGATTTATAGTTATAATGGGTAGGGGAAGAGGATGGAAAAGAAAATTGCTATCTAAGTAGATCCAGTTCTTAAATACGTTTGCAACTTCAAGTAGGTAGAATGCTATAAGATCAGAAGTTAATTTGAAGACAGAATGCTGTACCTGTTGTCAGACCCAGTCATTCTAGCAGATGTCTGTTGAGTTGTTTTTCTTTGTTACAAAAGAAGGTTCAATTATCCAGGACAGGTTATTTACAGAAATGACTATAATGGAACCAAAGGCAGAAATGCAGCTTAATTTTTTTAAGGGAAAGTAGTGAATGAAGGCATGACAGAGATAGATTCCCCTTCCAAGTTCCTCTTACATAAAATCAATATTGAGTCCCATGTTGTTAGTGGCCTTATATATTGGGTAGGATTCCCTTGCTTTCCATGTAGAACTTTTCTACTATGGGAATTTGTGTATGGATTTCCTTTGATCCTGATAGAAATAGTTAAAAATATCTACTGTGAAAAGGGCCAGAGGCATTTTTCTTTTCTGTCTGCCCAAGTCTTAGGGCCAGGAGTACCATTCAAGTTCTCATTTACTAATAATCACTTATTTATTTGGGACTTATTGGGGCTCAAGGCCTGTGATTGCTCTACCAATTTCTTTAACAACATATTTTAGGAATATCTTGCTGTAGAGTACCTTATACATACATTAGTCCCCTCAGCATTCTTAAACTACTTCTTAAAAGTTTGATTATCCTGAAAGATCAAATCCTGTCAGTCTGACCTTAAAGGTCTGGAAAACTCCTGGCAGCTCAGATCAATTCAATCCTGAATGTGATGGTTAAATCTTCTTTCAAAGAATCACCATGCTAGAAGATACATTAGAAAGCACCAGGTTAAACTTATATTTGAACAAGAATTCCTTCAATAATGTCCTTGATTTATAATCTTAACAACCATCATTGGAAGCCCTTGTGTGATGAGACCTCACTCCCCCTAGAGGCAGCCCATCCCAATTTGGAACAGCTCTGATTGTAAGAAAAAGTCTGATTATCTGCTTTAGAAAGGACTTCAGAAATCTTCCCCACCTCAATCCTATATATGGACATGAATCTCTGACAGTGTTTCTGACAGGCAGTCATATAACCTTTCTAGAAAGACTTCAGTGAATGAATCAGCCCCCTGAGTCCTGTCC
This sequence comes from Antechinus flavipes, assembly GCF_016432865.1. NCBI lineage: Eukaryota > Metazoa > Chordata > Mammalia > Dasyuromorphia > Dasyuridae > Antechinus > Antechinus flavipes. The sequence continues at coordinate 224,794,909 of NC_067399.1, read as the reverse complement.
CAAGAAAACAAGAATCCCCAGAAAGGCCCTAGAATTGGATGCTGAATTTTTATCTCTGAAGTCTTACGAATGGCCTAATCTAACTCCTTTCTTTGGTGTGGCCTTACTACAAGCAGAGCTGACCCAACAGCAGGTTCCAATCAGTGCCTTTTGCCCCAGGAAAAACACAGGCAACTCTTGTGAGATCAGGATGGTAACCTTTTAAGAGGCCATTTTACAAATTTTTCCAAGTACTATTAACAGCTAAACCTAGTAAAAAAAAATCTTATTTACAAGAAAAAAATAACACTCTTCTTATCAAGTAGAGCTTTCTCTTAGCCCCTTCTCCTAAAATCTTGCCTCCATGTATTCACATGGATGTTGAGATGGTGCCGTGGTAGAATGCTGATCGTGGAGTCAGGAAGATCCGAGTTCAATTCAGCCTCAGATATTTACTAGCTCTGTGACCCTGGGCAAGTCACTTAACCCCAATTGCCTCAGCAAAAAAGAAAAAGAAAAAAAAAAGATCCAACTCATTTCTCCATGAAGCCTTTACTGATTTAACTATTCCTCTTCCCCAGCTTAAAATGATCTCTTCTCAGACTTTTATAAATCACTTTTATTTATTCCTTTCCCCTGTCCTATTCTTCTATATATCAATACTTAAACTTCTTGAAGGTCTGTATCTTTTTCTCTGCAGACCAAATATAGTAAGAATACATTTAAAAGGATTACACATTTTTAACCTATATCATACTGCTTGCTGTCTTGGGGAGAGGGGAGATAACAGAAGGAGGGGAAAAAATTTTGAATATAAAGATGAATGTTGAAAACTATCTTCACATGTCTTTGAAAAATAAAATACTATTGAAGTTACAAAAAAGAACCACATATAATATCTTGGCTACATTTAAATGTTTATTGAATTAAATTAATTTTGGCTGAGCCAGTGAAATAGTCAACAAGCATTCATAATCACAGAGAAAACTGAACCACCAAAAGTACACACAGATATACAAGGGGATTTTTAAAATGGATATATTTTTGATGTCAGAAAATTTTACTATTCCTGGTGTGTGATGGTAGTGTGTTACATGATACCTTAAATCTCTAGTAGCTAGTGACATACAGGGGACTAGCTTGCACAAATAAATTGTCTAAGTTCCAGAGTTTTTCTGATCTGCTTACCCAAATGCCCTTGGAACTGCTCTAGCCCAAAAGAAGTTCCCCTTCTATGATTACAGTAGGATCTTCACTGTGATCTGACCTAGCCAGTATTTCCCTGAGCAGGGTCCTATTGCTGGAATAGATCAATTTGCACAAATTCAACAACAATCTATTCCATTATGTGCCAATGGATATGTTGGGAGGAGACTCTGGAGAAGTATTTCCTCATTGTGACTAAAGAATATTGTAAAAGTCCTTCTTTCCAATTTGTCCCTTTCCTCTGTGACTCTTTGTCACAGTGTAAACTCTTTAAACTACTACTAACTGTTTTGTAAATTAAAGTATCATGCAGCTTGCTGTTAATCAGCAAAGACTGCTGGCTGCCACAGTGGACAGAATGCTGAACTTGGAAATAGGAGAACTTGAAGTTAAATCCAGCTTAAGACAACTACTGGCTGTGTGATCTTGGGCAGTCACTTAATCTTTGTTTGCCTTAGCTTCCTCAACTGAATCTGAATATATAGTATTTGTAAAGCACAGTGCCTGGCACATAGTAGGCACTATATAAATGCTAGGTATTATCATTAATAATGATGATAAATTCTCTTCCTGTTCAACCTCAACAGGAGGTTTGGGAGAGCAGATTGTTTGAGTTCCCATAATTAATTTTGGTCCAAAATTATCACAAACATGTGATACATGTTTCACAGTGGATGTTAGGAAGACCTGGATTTGAGTGTTGTCTCTGATACATACTAGTTATGTAACAACAGGCAAGTTAATCTTGTAGTGATCTAAGTAACTATAAGATTCTAAGTTAGGAGCAGGTAGGTAGTATGGTGGATAAAATATTGGCCCCGAGTCAGGAGGGCTTGAGTTAAAATTTGGCCTCGGGCACTTACTAGCTATGTGACTCTGGACAAGTCACTTAACCCTGATTGTCTCAAAAAATAAAATCTAAATTATAGACAGAGTTTCCATAGCAGGAGTTCCCCATATGCCAGTGCATCAATGAAATCACACAAGTCCATATCATAATATTGTTATTTATCACTATTAACAGATTCAGTGTTTTAAAGTTTAAAAAAGTGTTTTCCTTACCACCACCTTGTGAGGTAGAGAGTGAATAGTGTAGAAAGGACACATATATGATAAATATCACACAGCCACCACCTCATACCATTTTGCCTGGACTATTGCAATGGCCTCCCAATTGTACTCCCTGCCTCATGTCTGTCTCCTCTCCAAGACTTTTTCTCCATAAATGCCAGAGTGATATTCTATATCATTCTCATACTCAGTGAACTCCAGTGGTTCCCTCTTATCACTAGTATTTCCCATTATGAGTCAAGCCTAATCCAACTGGCCTTCCTCCTGCTTCTCTCATTTGACATTTTCTCTTCCATTTGTAGGGGTTTGTACAGACTATCCTCTAACCTATGATATGCTTCTTTCTCTCCTCTGCCTCTTAAAATCCTAAGTTTCCTTCAGAACTCATCTCAAATTCTGCCTCCTGCATGAGACTTTTCTTTATTCCCTGAGCATTTTCTAATTCTTTCCTCACCCTCAAGAAATTTCCTTATATTTATTCTGTATATATTTTGTGTTTACCATGTATATATGACATGTCCTTATTCAAAGTATGGCCTCCTAGAGGTCAGGCATTGTCCCTTTGTCTTTGTATCCTCCAAAACCTAGCATAGTTGACTGTCGATAAACAAATGCATGATTACTTGTTTAGTAAGGAGAAGATAGTTATTCTAAGTGTGGGCTCATTCAGATGTTATCAATTCCATCTCCATTATTTTTCAGATGAAAAAACTGGAGGAGAAAGTTAAATGACTTTCTCTAGATCACAGAAAAGTGCAGAACTAGGATTCTGACACCATCCTTTCCACTACACTATGATTAAAGGCACTGAGATGAGAAAGCATAGGCCATGTGGGGGGTGGCAAGTTAGAGTCCAATTTGAGGTCTAGAAGAGTATAAGAAAATGCTGGTAAGATAAAACAGGCCAATGTTTTATTGTTCTGTATTTCTTTTTAAATCTTCATTGAAAGATGTGAAGGAAAAGTTGGCTGTCAGATTCAATTATACTTTTGTGTTTCATTAGTCCTATTTTCAACCCATTTAAATCACTTGTCAGGCAACTTCTATCTTTTCCCAACTCCTGAGATTTTTTGATACTTTAATACTATTTTTTTCTAATTATATGTAAAATGATCATTTTCAGCATTCATTTTTGTGAGATTTTGAGTTCCAAATTTTTCTTCCTTCCTTCTTTCCGTCCTCTCTTCACAAGACAGCAAGCAGTCCAGTATTGGCTATACATGTATAATCATGTTAAACATATTTCCATATTAGTCCTGTTATGAAAGAAGAATCAAAACAAAAGAGAAAACTCATAGGAAAGAAAAAAAACATTTTAAAAAGTGAAAATGGTATACTTCAATCTGCATTCAGACTCCATAGTTCTTTCTCTGAATGTGCATGGCATTTTCTATCATAAGTCCTTTGGATTTGTCTTGAATCACTGAGAAGAGCCAAGCCTGTCGTAGTTGATCATCACACAATGTTGTTACTATGTACAATATTCTCCTGGTTCTGCTCCTCTCATTCAGCATCAGTTCATGTAAGGTAGACATTAAATTGTATTTCCACAAACACATATGGAAACTGAAACATGGGCAAGGAACTGATTTGTCAATCACAGTGAATTTATACTTAAATTGGGATTTGAGTCTCATTACTCCATCTGCTGCCCTGAATTTATTTAAATTAACTTAAACCTTACTGGAATATTTGGAAATGGGAAGAGGGGTTGGTTCTAGATTTGTGGAACAATTGATTAAATTGTCTTGTTAAATCAGATTCTTGGCTCTTTTGTACTTTGATAAAATCATTCAACACCAAGAGTCTTTAAATTGAGATGTGCTGTATTAGAAAGAATGCTAGACTTAGAATAGCATCTCACAGGGCTCGTTGTGTAACCTCTTAGAGTCTCATTTTCTTCATCATGAGGGGAAAAATAGTATTACTACTTAAATGCTTTGTAAAATTTAAAACATATGTAAATGGAGCAACTGGCTCTATGGCCTTATTCTGTCAGAGCACAGCCATCTACATCTTCCCCTGAGGATCTAGAAACATTCTCAAGATGGTGTAGATATCTCCTTGGGACTATATGCCTGAGTCCCCATGCTGTGTTCCCCTCACTGTTAGCCACAGATTAGCTCCCCAGTTCCAGGTAACCATATCAATTAACTGTTACAAAAGGATATTTACTTTGAAAATACAGCAAAAACAGAAGCATTTTCTCTCAACTCTTGATAGTTTCTACATATCATTGGCCCTACCAGGGTTAGTACTTGTTTCAATTCCAGCTGGGTTCCTAAAGGTCATACTTGCTGCTCCAGGCCCTGAAGCTGGGCTTGCTGTGAAACTCATCCTGGACTAGAACTTCAGCCTCTCCAAGTGGCCCACTTTCCTGACTGACCTTACAGATCTTTTGATACAAAAGGTTATAGCCTCTGATTTCTTTCACCTAAAATGAAAAAAACAAAAACAAAAACCAAAAGCCGGCACCCATGTTCATGGGAGGCCTACTGCCTCATAGCATTTCTCTCCTCACCCAGGTGTTGTCATACTGGAAGAAGCCAAACCAAGAGAGGAAGAGGGTGATTAGTGCCATTTGGATACCTGCCAGTCCCGGGCATTCCGCTACAGCCTCATGGTTAGCAGATAAGATCCAGGTATAGAATGTTTGCCTACGCTTTAAAGCTCTCCAAGGCACTTCCATTACATGTCGTCACAACTCTCCTGGAAGTAGGCTTCCCAGCTTCTTCCACCTGGGGAATTGCTTCAGCAGCATTCTGCTCATGCTCATAAGTCCTGAACTCCCCAGCCAGTGCCCCATTACACAAATATGAAATGGTGGTATTCTTGTATGTCTTCCCTCACTCCCCCATACTTGGCATATAATAGGTACTTAACAAATACTTATTGAATTATATTTACTGCTTGGGGGTAGCAATAGTATATGCAGGATCACTTCTAATTTATCTTTAAATTGAAGGATCAACCATAGATTTAGAGCTATAAATAGCTTTATAAAGTTCAACAAGCTCACTCACTGCTTTTACAGATGAGAAACTGTTGAGAACCATGCCTAAATGTGAAGGGACAGGTTATTTCTCAGAAAGCCCCCACAGCTGTGAATCATAACACTCTTGAAGGATTTCCAAATCAGCCTTTACTGATGCAGATGTTGCTTGTGAATTGGGAATGCAATAAATTGGAGGGAAGAGAGAGAGGTTAGAAAATGCAACTGCCTCTCAGTCTCTTTGTATAGTTATCATTCTCTCACAAGAAGGGATCTATTCTGCTGGTCAGAATTAGATCCCCAGCCACTAGCAGGTGGCCTCCATAACAAAAGAACTGAATCCTAAAGTGTAAGATGACTTGCCCAGGATCACATAGATTTGGATCCTGGTCTTCCTAGCTCCAAGTCTCTAGCCACTGTACCACATTATTTTTCATGAACACAGATTAGTCTGGATCTTTTTCGTGATCATAGCAAGCTATATAGGGGGCAATCTCCCCCAGTTCATGAGCCATTTATAAAACAAAATTCTTACATTTCATTCTTTTATAATGATACAAAAGAAAAATATGGTGGTGGTGGTAGTAGTGTGGTGTTTTTTAAATAAAAACTGAATGTCCCTTTTACTAAGATCAATAAATTGGGTTTTAGAGCCAGAAATAAGCCCTATCCACTTAACCCATTCCACTTTTTTAATGTCTTCCCTAGACCAGTCCTACACCAAAACATTCTTAGCCAAAAATAGGTTGGCCCCTGCCAATTGCTAGAATCTGTGTTTGGCCTTCATGAATTTGAGATAGTAGAAGATAACTCATTTCCAGTGAATATGAAAGCTTGTTCAAGCTTGTTGAAATTACATAGGTTCAAAATGTGATTGGACAAATTCCTGTGATAAATTAGAATTTCATTAAGATGAACTAGGAATATTGAAATTCTAAACCTGTTGAGATAAACTTTTGGAGGGCCACATGATCTTCCCTAATATCCTTTGGTGTCATTATTAGATATAGGACTGATTGGACTGGACTTGGTTCATTATGACGTTACTTTTATTGAAATCCGTATGTTATTCTTGGTGCTAGCAAGCCCAAAGACTAGACCCAAGAAGAGTTATAGTAATTTGTGGAAATACTAGAATTGGGGTGATAAAACATATTTGTGAGATCAGGTGTCATAGATCACATAGTAAAGGGACACAGGAAGATTGTGATAATATAGATTAAAAATGATAATATTAGTCTATTTGTTAAATGAGAATAAAAGAAACAGATACTATAGAGGTAATATCAAGGTACTCGTAGGGCATCATGGGATAGGGGTAATTTTAAAAAAACCTAATATGCTGTAATTGTAATCTATTTCTCAGTGTTGAATCCCACTTGGGCATTGAAGAATGACTACTTACAATCTTACAATCAGTGTGTGGTTTACTGGATGAAAGGATGATTAAGTACTCTAAACCCAAATTGGCAGTCAGGCCAGTGTTCTAATTCCTCCTCTGTTTTTTTTTAACTATGATTTTCGGAAATGACATTTTAAAAATCTTTTTCTTTCTCAAATGTAAATAATGCTCATCTCCCACTCCAGAATTGCTAGATGATGAGCAAGCATTAATTATTAATGTGTGTATTTTCATATCCACAGATTAAAGGCACTCTAACTTCAAAGAGGTAGAATTGGATCTGGGGAAGGCTGATAATATGAGCTTCAAAATTGTCTGCTATTCTCACTCACAAAAGGCCAAGCTCTCGGTGTTGGCAGAATTTTTCATAGTTGATTTGCAGTCAAATGTAAAGGGAAGAGCTCTCCTAGCAGAACAGAAGCATCAGGTGGCAGAATTGCTGGAGGACACCTGAAATGTGAGAGGATCAGGTCCTCTTAAGGATTTGTGTTACTGATCTCTTAAATAGACTTCTTAGGACAAGTCTTTGAACAAAGCTGTCTACACATCCCCAGCACCCGATATAGCTCATCCTGCACACTTGATACATTTTTTATTATATTATATTATATATATCATTATAATTATATGTATAATATATTGTAATAATATATATTATTATTACAAGGTTCCTAGAACTTTGCCTGATAATTAATGATTTAATTTCATTTTGGACCTTATCCTTACAAAACACATATAAACAAAATTTGTTTTATCTGCTTTATATACTTGAATGCAAGGGCTGGAAACAGGTAGTGAACAGGGAGAAACATAATAGAAATTATTACTTGCTCTTTCATTTCAAAGCCATTTATCTCTGCATGGTTTCTTTGCCATTTCCTATCATAGATATTGACTCCAACACAAGACATTTCAGCATTTGGCCTGATAAATGAGGAATTAGGAAAAAACTAATTGATCTCCTTAAAAACTAGGTATATATTAAGGGTTCTAACTTTGGTATGTGAGGTCTTCTGTTAGATGTATGGAAAGTTCTACATATCTTCCAGCTTCATGTTCCATGAGTGTGAGAGGTCATTTCTGCTCTGTCCTCAGGAATCCATACTGATTTTTTTTTTTAATTCTCTGCATGTGATTGACTTTTCAAGGAAAGGACACTATGTGCTTTATGCATTCAGCCTGTCTTTGAATGGTAATAGAAAAGATTATTGGTCACTAATAACTGTGATTCTTCACTGAATGTCACTTTTCAGGATCCATATATTTCATCATTTTATTTGCTTTGTTTTTGCCTCCATCAGAACCAGATGCCTTTAATTCTAGGCATCAAAATGAGAGACGACTGAGGCTAAGAGATAGTGGGGAAATTAAAATGTCAGGGGAAAGCACATGTACTTCTACTTCTCTACTACATATCAAATTTTTTCTGAGTCAAAACAATGACTTTTTTATCATAATAAGCAATATTATGTGGAGGATTTGCCAAAAGTGAAAAGGCATCCTGTTCCATATCTATACAATGAGAATCACCCATTTCCCCCTTCAATTTAATGAAATGAACCCCTCATTGGACACAGCTTCATCTGAAGCTTCCAGTAAGAAATCTACAATTTGAATTTCTGAGTAGGAGGATGGAGCCTATTTCTCTCAGTGTGTTCCCTATGATCTGAAAATAGCTGAATGGGATATTAGGTAAACATCAAATTATATTGTGGTCTTACCTTTATTGTTCATTCTCTGTCTTTGCCAGTTGGCTTAATATATCAAATTCCTCACAAACATATATGTAATTGTTATAGTGCATCAGTTGAGCCTTGAAATGCAGCTTTCTTTGCTATTCTGGTTAATGATAATAGCTGACATTTATATGGTGCTTATTATATGCTAATAAGTACAATTTTTATCTCGTTTGATCTTCACAATAACCCTGGAAGGTAGATACCATTATTACCCCCAATTTACAGATGAGGAAACTGAAGCAAACAGGTTGAATGATTTGCCCATGGTCACATAGACTGAGGAAATTGGGTCTGACTCCAAATCTGGTTCTTTAACCATTGCGCCACCTAAGTGCCCCAGCAATGATTGTTTCATCGTTGTTGACCCAGTGAAGAAATTGCATATATTGAACAGTTTTGAATTTTTTTATATTTTTGATATAAAATAACTATAAGAAATATTACCGAAACCTAATTGGTTTACAGCTAGGTTTCTCTGTGGCCCCTACTTTGTAGGAGACGAGGGAAAAAAGATTCATTATGGTTTTTATACAGTCAGGTTGAATAACAGAAAGATCTGGAAATCAGTAATCTTGGGTTCTGTTCTCAACCTGTTGTTGACTCACCATTGTAAAAAAAGGATTTGACTCCACAGTGTCTCAATTTCTCTCTATAAAATAGAGTTATTACCTGCTCCTATTGTCTGCACATGAACTCAAGTTTAGAAGCACTCAGATGAAAGGCATAAAAAAAGCAAAATGAAATGCTGATGCAGAAAAGTAGAAAGGAAAAGAAGAAGCTGGAAAAGTTTGGGAAAGCAAAGTTCTTCTAATTTTGCAATGAGACTCTTGAAACTCAGTTCTCTTTGACTAGGTGTACTGTTAATAACAATATATGTATGTGTATATATGTGTGTGTGTGTGAAATATATTATTATTTATGTAAGAATATATTGAACTATTATATAATATATATAACTAATCAATATTTGAGTAATTATTATTTAATAATTATTAATTTAATTTTCTACATTTTAATTATTAACAATATAAATATATTATAATAGCCAAATGTGTAAATGTATGTATATATAGCTTTAAGGTTACAAAATAATCTGTTTTCTTTTTCTCCTCACAATAGTCCTATGAATTAAATGTTATAAGTATGGCCCCCATTTTATAGATGAAAAAATTGAGCATGAGAGGCTACATGACATGTAACAAACCATTTCAACAATTTTCCACCCTTGAATCTTTTGCCTTCTTGTCCTTTTATTCATATTCTGCTAATTTCCAGTCCTAGGTTATCCCACAATCTTACTTTCTACTCCTACTGAATTAACTGAATGCTCCTGAAACTTTTGATTAGATATACCATAAATTTATGTTGTCAAGCATACTGGATCCTTAGAAATGAATAGTAATTCTTTTATTCACCTCTGATTGACTTCCTATGACATTCCCCATAGCAACTGTTTTAATTTCTTAAACTTCCAATTCTACTTCAATCAATATTTACTAAGTATTTCCTGAGAGCCAGACACAATGCTCAGCACTGGAAATAGAAAAAGCAAAAACCAGCTGTGCTTTCAAGATCTTATAATTGCATGGAGAAGAGGTAATATATACACACAGCAATACATACCATGTGCTATCTTTGTAGAAGATCTCACCCCTTTATAGAGAAGATTTTGGACATCAGTTATGTTCTTCTTTTACCTTCCTTTTGTTTTCAGAGGATGAAGTGGCTCTCCATATCTCAGTAAGGCAGAATGGTGAAAGACAAGGATGCAAAATAGGGGTTGGACAGACTACAAGGCCAGCCAATTGCTTAGCCTATTTTTGTAAAACAAAGTTTTATTGTATTTGAATATATAAATACTCTTCTTAGCTTTAAAGACAGACAGATGGATGGGATTTGGCCTTCAAGTCTAGTTTCTGGCCCATAGGTTAGATTACAGAGAAACTGTATAGTCTCCTTTGCTGGATCTTCATCCAGATCATGCCCACTAACCTTGGGAGTCCCCAAGGCATTGTCCTGGGTCCTCTTCTCCCTCTCTTGTGGTTGGTGTTCTCATCAGCTCCTATGAGTCATCATCTTTATGCAGATGGTTCCCAGATCTAAATGCATTCTCTTTCCATCTCTAGTTTATGAATTAAGAAGTTAAATAGTACAGTGGATAGAGCACTGGGCTTAGAATCAGGAAGACTTGAGTTTAACTTCCTAGCTGTGTTAAGTCAGCCTCAGTTTCCTCTGCTATAAAATGGGAAAAAAATAAATGGCATCCATCTCTCAGGGATGTTATAAGTATCAAATGAAATAATATTTACAAAGTACTTAGCAAAGTTTCTGACCTATAGTGGATGCTTAATAAATGCCAATTTCCTCCCCTTCTTTTAGACATCTCTAATGGGGTGTCCTGAAGGCATCTCAATCTCAGTATGTCTGAAAAAGAATTCATTATCTTCCCCACCAAATCCTCCCCTCTTCCAAAATACCCTGTTCTTGTTGAGGGGGCCATCATCCTACTTGGTATCTAGATTAGCAACCTCATTGTCACCCTTGACTCTCTTCTCACACTCTGTAGAGATATTCAAACTATTTTTAAGTTGTGTCATGCTTAACCTTCATAGCATCTTTCATATACTCTTCCATCTCTTCTGACACTGCCATCATCCTGCTGCAAGCCCTCATCATCTGGACTGCTGCATAAACCTTCTAAATGATCTCCTTAAGTTCCTCCCATTACAGCCTGTCATCATCTACACAGCTGCCAAAGTGATCTGTCTTAAAATGACCTATCTTTCTAAAGAGCAGATTTAACCATGTCAGTCTCCTACTTGATAAACTCCAGTGGCTTCCTATTGCCTCCAGGACCCAATGTAGATTTTTCTCTTTTTTAAATCTCTTCACAATTTGATCCCTTTCTACTTTTTAAATCTTCTCATATTTCCCAGTACATCTTTTGTGATTTACTGACATCAACCTCCTTTCTGTCTTCTAAAAGGACACACTAAATTCCAACGAGGTGTTTTTTTTAACTAGCTGTGTCCGCTGCCTGGATTGCTTTCTCTCTACTTCCTTGCTTCTTGGCTTTTCTAACATCCTTCAAGTCTCAGCTCAAACAATGCAAGAGACCTTTCCCAAGCTTGCTCTCTTACTTCCATTCCTAGTAATGAGGTTTGGCACAGAGAAGAGAGTTGTGGGAACCCCTTCTGGTCAGCACAGGTCCTTCGTAAAAGAATTAACAAACCCAAAAAGTTAGACTGGCAAAAAGAAGTTTGTTGGCACTGGGAAGTCAACTTTTGCTAGGAGGCTAACTTCCTGAGTGGCAAGGTCTCAACAGAGAAGTAAAGCTCTACCAGAGTCTAGTCAGCTAGACTCCCTAGCTGAGAAGTAAGTCTCTTCTCAGCAGGCAGAGGATCCTCGAAGGCAGCTATGCCAAGGAGAGAGAGAAAGAGAAGGCAGCTATGCCAAGGAGAGAGAGAAAGAGAGAGGTTCCTTGGCATGGCATGTCCTGCTTTTGGCCCTCTGCAAAAAAGTGCCCCAAATTGCCCCTTTTATAAGGAATTTGAAACTTAGCTAGAGGCTGGAGGCAGTTTGAGTTGAAATCAGACCAAAATCTTTGAATTGAATAGAAATTTTCCAATTGAATAAGTGTCCCTGGACTAATCTCCAACTCAATAAAGTTCAAAATCTAGATCTCTAAGTAGGAGTGGTCCTGGATTCAACCAGTCTCCCCCAGATAACAGAATGAAACTATTCTATCTTGATTCTCTGGGGCGGATCTCTCAGGGGAGAGCTTCTCTGAGATTCTAAGAATTTCTTAGGTGTTCCCCCCAAAGTCAGAGAGAGAGAGAGAAACAGTTTCAGGGTTTCCCCGTCACTAGGGCTTCCTTTTGAGATTTTCTACTTGTCCCCTCAAAATGTGAGCTTACTGAGAGCAGGGACTTCTTTCTTTGTACCCCCAGCACTTAGCACAATATTTGATATATGGTAAGTCCTTAATAAATGCCGTTGACTGCCAAAACTGTCCAGAGAGCATTGGGCCTAAAGGTAGGAAAGCCTGAGTCAAATTTTTACTAACTGTTTGACCCTATAGAAGTAACTAATCCTTTTTCTGCCTCAGTGAGAATAATAATAGTATCCATATCCCAGAGTAGTTTTGAGGACAAAATGAGATCATATTTTGGATAGCTGATACTTAATAAATACTCATTACATTCCCTTCCCAAGTCTAACTTCTGCTTTTAATTTTAAAAGTCACTGAACTCCAGTTTTCATTCTTCTTGACCTTTCTGCAGCATTTGATGTTGTTGAGCAGTCCTTCCTTATTTATATTCTCTTCCCTTAGCTTCTTTGACACTATTGTCCACTTTTAAGTCTTCAGTTCTTCAGCCTTATTGTGCTTCCACATACTGTCTTCCATTCAGTTTACTACATGGGAAAGCTCTACCTTTTAGAAAGTTTTCCTGATTTTGAGTCTACAGTTAATTCTCTTAACTTCTATCCATTGCCTCTAGTTTTTCTCTTTAAGGCTAAGCACACTAAGTCTAATACTTCATCTCCACCTCCTGGTTTCCCTGACTTCCTTCAAGTCCCAGCTAGAATCCTATCTTCTCCAGGAAGCCTTTCTCAGCTCCCCTTAGTACTAGTGCCTTCCCTTTGAGATTATCTTCAATTTACCCTATATATTATATATGTCTTGTTTGAACATAGTTGTCTGTCGTCTCCCTCTTTAGATTATGGGTTCCAAAGGAGCAAGGTCTGTTTTTACCTTTTCTTTTAGTTTCCCCAGTGCTTAGTACAATACCTCACATGTAATAGGTGGTTAACAAATGCTTCTTGATTTGGCTCTTATACAGGGCATTCCCTTAAATACTTGAAGATAGTGATCACGTCTGTCCAAATTAAACATTCCCTCTTCTTTCAAGTTTTTTTCCCCCATGATTTCAAGACTCATTAGATGATCAGCAAGCATTTACTAAGTACTTGCTATATTCCAAGCAGTGTAGTCCCTCTTCTGAACACTTTTCAGAAATATCAGTGTATAAAATATAAACTCCAGAATTAAATACAGTTTTTCATATGTAGTTTGACTAGAGCAAAGTAGAGAAGAATTGTTATCTCCTTAGTCCTGGACCTTGCCTCTCCATGCAGCTTAAGATCACATTAATGCTTTTGGCTGACATATCACATTCTTGAATCATACCGAGTTCCTTAAAGCACCACTTTACTTTTTAGTTATGCTTCACCTCTCTTGTACCTGTGGAGTCTATTTGTTATAACCAAATCTAAGACCACATTTATCCTCAATTATATTTCATTTTATTTGGTTCAAATACATTTTCTAACTTATCAAGATTTTTTGGATCTTGAATCTATAATCTTACCTATTAAAAGTTTTGTGCCCATTTATGGTGGTAGTGAGAATAAAGAACAAGGAATATGTACAAGAGTATTGTGGAAATAGAATATAATTTAGGCAATTGATTGGATGTGGAGAATGTGTGTATGATAAAGATAAAAGAACCAAAGATGACTCAAGATTATAAAGCCCAGCATGGACAAAGAGCAAATTTGAGGGAAAAAGATAAAGAATTCGATTTTGAACTTACTGAGTTCAAGAATGTTGATGAGATAGCCAAGTTATGATGCCTATCAAACAGTTGAAAGTGTAAGATTAGACCTCAGAAGAGAATTTGGGGTGGAATACTTATATTTGTTGGAAGTAAAACGCATAGAAGTAATAATTGAAGCAATGGAAGTGGGACGTTGAAAAAGAGAGAAAATAAAAAGATCAAGAGCAGAACTTTGTTTGAGAATCTATAGTTAGAAAACAGAAAGATGAAGGTGAACCAGAGAAAATGGAAAAGGAGTGTTCAAAGAGGCAGGATACCAAGAGAGAGCAGTGTCACAGAAGTTGCAAAAAAGAATATGATAAAGAGACAATAAGTATGGTCAAATGCTATGGAGAGGACATAGAGGATGAGACATGAGAAAGGCTATTGAGTTTGGTGATTAAGAGATTTTTATTATCCTTAAAGAGCAGTTTCAGTAGACTGGAGATAGAAGCAAGATTGTAAGGATTTGAAGACTATCTGGATGGGAGCAAAAGTAAAACACTCCTTATAAAAATTTGGCAGGAAAAGGGAAGGATAAATGATAGCATAGAAGATAATGGGAAATAAGGACGCTTAAAAAAAAAAACTTGGTCATGTTTATAGTCAGAGGGGAAGAACTCAGAGAAGAAAAATTAAATATGAGTGATCAGTGGAGAAGGGAAGAGAATAAAATCAAAGGCACAAGTAGGTTTGAGCTTGATTTAAGGCTATTTCATCTTTAGACACCAGTGAAAAGGAAAAATAAATAGGTGAAGACAAATGGTTTTGAGATATGAAAGAAGAGATAGGAGGGCACTCAAGTCATTCTCAATCTGGGAAATTAAATCATCCACAGAGAATGGCGTACAGCATTCAAGTAGAGATCTTCAACAGAGAAGAAAGATTTTTTAAAATTGTAATAGGGAATGTGATTAGCATTAAATGAGAGATGAATAAAAAGATGACTTCAGCTTATAAGAGTCCTGTTTGTGTGTCTTTCCAGTGAACTCAGTGAGACTGATTTTTGTGATTTTTTCCAATAACACTCAGTTGATAAGGTTCAGCACAGGGCAGAGAGTTGTGGGAACCCCTTCTGGTTGGTGCAGGTCCTTCATAAAAGAATTTGCAAACCCAAAAAGTTAGACTGGAAAAAAAGAAGTTTATTGGCACTGAGAAGTCAGCCTTTGTTAGGAAGACTGACTTCCTTCATGGCAAGGTCCCCACAGAAAAGTAAAAGTCTAGCAGAGGAGTCCTGGCAGATAGAGAGATAAAGTTTCTGGCAGAGAAATCCCTATACAGTGGTAAAGAGGGGTGTGATCTTGTTAGGGAAATAGGTGAGAGAGATAGAGAGGGATTAACACTGAAAAGAGAATATCTTCTCAGTGAGCAGAAGCAGCTATGCCAAGGAGACAGAGAGGTTGCTTAGTATGATTCCTGCTTTTGGCCCTTTGCAAAGAATGTGCCCCATAGTTGCTCCCTTTTACAATTTGAAACTTTGGCTAGAGGCTGGAGGCAGTTTGAGTTGAAATCAGAGCGAAATCTTTGCAAATTGAATAGAAATTTTCCAATTGAATAAGTGTCCCTGAACTAATCTCCAACTGAATAAAGAGTGTAATTAGTAATGAGTGTTATCAATGGGGGGAGTGTGCCAGTTTTCTCCAGAATAACAGAATGAAACTACTTATTTTGATTCTTTAGAGCGGGTCTCTCCGGGGAGAGCTTCTCCCGAGGGTTCAAGGAATTACTCAAATGTTCCCCCCAAAGTCAGTTTCAAGGTTCCCCACACCACAGTGATTTAGTATTAGGAGCAAAGATGAATGGTAGTAATGTGGTTTGAATGGTCTCAATTCCTGGTGGTCAAGAGGTTAGTGGCAATAAGAGAGTTGTTAAGAATTCTCTTTAAATTGGCCGCAGGTTTAGAGTGAAAGAATTTACTCATTCCCTAATTATTAGTTGCAAAATGAAAGTTTATTGTTGAATAGAAATCAATTTACCAAGAGGCTGACTTCTATAGTGGCAGATCTATTGGAAAATGGAGTTTGGGTACTGAGAATGCTTTCTCAGTGGGCAGAATGGTCCTGGCAAATTGCTTAGTCCATCTGCAAAGATCTTGGTTGAGGTAAGCTGTTATATTGGATATCTTGGTGGTGATTAGGACATCCTGAGCAGATCAGACCAGATGGGAGTTGGGACAGCCAGGATCTCTTATTGGAATTAACAAACTTCAAAGGGGTGCTTTTTGACCAGGATTTCTAATTTAATCATCCTGGAAAGATAGCTTGTCTGGGGAGGATATACCTTCCCCAAGAGGAGCTGAGAATTTGAAAGGGATCACAGATCAAAAGGAAATACAGTTTCTTAAAGGAACCACAACTTAGTAAACAGTTCCCTCCTACTGCATCCCACCCCACCCCACCCCACCCCCGCCCCCAAGCAATTAAAACTTAAATTCATTTAGGGAAAAAAGGATGAAGATCTCAACTTCATGTAGGTGCTTCAAGCTGACAAGGGTCATAGAGACATTGTGGGGTCCAAGCCAGGAGAGGTGTGAGAACTGAAGCAGCAGCAGAGCATCTGATTGTGTGTCATGTGTCCCAATCAGTCCCCATGTGCAAGCTGGAGGGCAGTTGAAAATTCACAGCTTGAGGCCTAAAGAAAACAGATCTCAGCAGATTAAAAGTGGGGTGTCATCCAGGGTGGAAATGAAGACATTTAGAAATGGGGCCTTTTTGCAGAAAAATGCATCATCCCATCTGCAGACTGCCTTAAGAATGCTGTTAGCCCACCTAACAATACTGAATACCCTCAGAGCTCCCTAGCTGAAAATAGTTAAGGAGTTTTCAAATAGTTTCTGTCTTTTCCTCTGACTCCATGTTGCCCTGCTGCAGTCAGGGAATGAGAAGAGAAAAGAAAGAAACTATCTTCACTCCCTTAACAATTTAATTGAATTGCTTTGGAATTTTTTTCCCCAACCATCATTCCAATGGACTTTCCTAAAGCTGTAACTTTAGCCAGAGTTGGAGCTTATAGGAAAGAAACCTTTAATTGCTGGCAGGAGTATAGAATGCCAATCCAGAAAAATAGCAAAAAGTTCCCACCTTTAAAGTTAGGTAGGAGAGTGATAGAAAGGACATAGTCTGCTTTCCCCAATGTGCTCATTTTGAAAGCTAGGCTGTATATCTCTCTGCAAGGAGCTTAGGCAGGTTTAAGCAAGTGTCCTGAGACTAGGAAAAAAAACTGAGAGCAGTTTGGAATCCCCTGTTCTTCTAGACAGCCCCATGAACATGCAAAAGCATAGGTCTCTTCAATTAAAAGGCTGTGGCAGGAGGCACTGCTCTAAAGCAGGATGACCAAATTAAGGAAACCAAGTCCAGTTTTAAAATATATGGAACATGCATGCTTCCTAAGAGGGCTGGAAGCTTCAGCTCCTTTAGGGGACAGACAAAGGTTCTGGGAGGAGCGTGACCCGCTCGTCCAGATTCCCGGTAAACTTCTATTGATTTAAAAGTTGGTGAAAATTTTTTCTGGAAATTTGAGAAGATAAGATTGAGTCCCCAATCTCCCCACTGTACAGTATCCCAAAAAGGGGACAGGATAGGAGCATTTAAATGACAGGTTACTAAGCCATATGGGAGAGGTCTGAAACAGGTCTTGGGTTCCTCTGCAACCCCAACTCTGTGGGGGAGGGTGAGGAAAGACCAGAGGTGCAGAGCCAGAGTGAAGGAGAAAGAAATGCAATTCTCTTACCCAGCCACTTTCTGAATAGTGAAGGTTCCTCTGTTGATTCCACTTTGGAACTTGAGAGATGGGGAGCTTGACCAAGCCCTAAATTCCCACTGGACAGCAGGACATTAAGGAGATGGCTCAATCCCTGTAGTTCCTGGGAGTAGCCGATAAGGGTAGAGACATATTTCCAAAGGCACTTTAATTCCATGACCTTTCTCCTCATGGCTAAAGTGTGATCATTAAAGACTCCAGTAGCAGTATATGTAACAGCAGAATGGAAGAAGCTTGAGGGCTCAAACTTGGCTTCTCTAGGTTTCTCTGTTTATCTCCCCAGGATAGATCAAAGAGAGTGCTGACCTTGGATCCCTGAGTGGGGTCCCCAGAGTAATGGCCAGGTTTCTCCTTGTTCTGGGGGGTGTTCAGGTTTCTTAAAGAGACACTTCCTCTCGTGTTTCAGAGTTTCTGCCTGAAGACAGGGCTTAAAATCAGAATCCTGAAAAAGCTGGAAGGCCCAGGATTCAGGTCAGGTGAGAGAAAATGGAATTTAGGAAGGCCTTGAGATACAAAGGAAGGTTCCTTTGTCTCTGGAGGAGCTGGATAGAGGGAGTTTGATTCCCTTCCAGAAAAATCTAAACATATTAAGCTTTCCAGTTAGGGGATTTTTCTCAAGCCAAATGTTTCTGCTCAAGGAAGGATTTTTAGAGGCAGAGGTGTTTTGTCTCATTGTGGACAGGTAAAAGCTTTTAGTTTTTCCCCAATTCTGGCAGCAACTCTTGTGTGTCTAGACGTCTCTAGAAACAGAAAGCAACAAAAGGAGGCCTTTTGTCAGTCCACAGCAATTCCCATGGGGCATCCCCTGAGAATTGTGCTGGAGCCTAGGGCTCTAACACGATGGCTCAAGTCTAACCCAGGTGCTTGGGTGTCAGCTACAGAATAGGAAAGAAAAAAAAGTTTTTTTACCTTGTCCAGAGTTTCGGGATTTCCTGGTCCCACTATCACTAGGGATAGTGTGACAAAAGGAGGCCTTTTGTCAGAAAATGCAGATATTCTCCCCAGGAGAATACTACTCACAGTCCAAACCCAATCTGGGTGTCCACTCTCTTTAGAGATAAGAGTGAGACAAAAGAAGCTCAGGATTTCCGGGTCAAGGAATCATCAATAGGATGCGGTTTGAGTGGTCTCAATTCCTGTTAGTCAAGAGGTTAGTAGCAATAAGAGAGTTGTTAAGAATCCCTTTTAAATCAGCCTCAGGTTTAGAGTAAAAGAATTCATCATTCCCGAGTTAATAAGTTTATAATAAGATTTTAAATAAAAGGATTAGAATTCTAGAGAGTTTTTTACCTTCTCATCTATTCCTTTGGTTTCAGTGAAGATCTCTGTATAAGTGACTATTATAAAACCCCAAACCTCTTCTCAGCTTCCCTTTTTTTCTTTTAATAGCTCCAGCATCCCAAATTCAGAGTAATTTTTGGCTCCCCCAACCAATTGTCAAATCCTTTCAATTCTATTTCCATTAATACTTCTGAAATCTGTCCTTTCTTCTCATACTACCATAATATTAGTTCAGGATTTAATCACCATGCACCTAGATTATTGTAATAGGATCTTAACTGGACTCTCTGTTTCTAATTTTTCCCATTATTTTTTTTTTTTGCATGATCATCACAATCACATGCCTAATGCATGTTTCCTCGGTAGATAAGAAACCTTCAGTGGCTCCCCATTGCCTATAGGACAAAGTACCAAGGCAGTAAGTTGACACTGAAGGCCCTTCCAAATTTGACTATTTAAAAAAAATCATCCACTATGAGCAGCCTTTCTATATCCCTTCTTTGAACTTTCATTTGCTCTCAACATAACTGTTCTTTTAACAGTTTCTCATCCACTTTCAATTCATTCTGTGACTTAGCTGCTACTCTTTTGTAGTCATTTTCAGTTATGTGCCATTATTTCCATCTTCTCTACATGTTTTTTTTATTGGTTAATGAGTTGTCTATATATCTACATCAAATTTTAGATAGTTCTCCTTTATTTTCTCATAGAAATTGTCAACAGAATTTCAACACTTCTCATCCATCATGCGCCAACTTCCCTTGAAAAATTTTAGGCTATGAGATCCTACAGTTAAGTTTTCTCTAAACTCTTTGAAGTCTGCTTTACTCAATTTTCCCAATCATTTTTACTTCAATAGTGCTTAAAGCATAGTACTTGGCATATAATTAATATGATTAACAAATACTTATTAATTTCCTTATTGGTCAGAATCAGATTCAGAATATCAGTTTATTTTATTGTTTCTGGTACTTTTTAAAGAACAAAAGTGTTGTTAAAGGAAATTTTAAAATTATTCACATCTTTATTTTTGGCAATGAATTATAGTAGATATGCAAATGGCTGAAATCCCTCCTTGATGCTATAATATGCATCCATGAATTAATGTAAAAATATTTACTAAAGCACTTACTATGTGCAAAACACTGAAAATAGAAACAGAAAAGGGAAGATAATCCCTGCTACCCAAGGAATGCACATTTTAATAGAGGAAACACAAATAAGAGGTTTCAGCGGCAAGTTAAGGACCTTCTACTGCTGATAAACAGTTCTCAACCTTCCCATCTGCTTACCACAGCAACTTTTCCAAACCTTTTCATTCCTCCTCAATCCTCCCAGAGCCCCCCCTCCCTCCATACTCTCAACTGAGAGCTTTGTCTCATATTTTATAGAAAAAAAATTGAGACCATTCACCAAAAGTTTTTTCTTCTTCCCTCTTCTTCATCTCTTATCACTCAGATATCTTCTGCCACTTTCTCTACTTTACCCATTTCATGAAGAAAGAGGTGGCTGTACTCCTAAGACTAACCCCTCTCCTTGTTTAGGTGATCTCATTCTACTCCCTCTCCTCCAAGATTGCTTTTTCTGTCAGCCCCCTTCCATCATGCTCCTTCTTTATTGCCTGCAAATATATCTATGTTTCTTCTATCCTCAAAAAACCCTTACTTGATCTTCCTATTCCTGCAATTGTTCTGTATCTTTTCTGTCCTTTGTAGCTAAACTCCTTGAAAAGGCCATCCATAATAGGGGCATCTACTTTTTCTCCTTTCACTCTCTTTTTAACCCTTTACAATCCAGTTTCTAACCTTATCTGCCCAAAATTACCAATGATCTTTTAATTGCCAAATCTGATAGTCTTTACTTAAATCTCAATTCCCCTTGATCTTTCTTCAGTCTTTGATACAGTTGATTGCCTTTTTGTCTTTGATACTATCTTTCTTTCTAGGTTTTCAAAATACCATTCTCTCCTAGTTCTCCTCCTACTTATTAGACAATTGCTTTGTCTCCTTAGCTGGATCTTTATCCAGCTCACTCCCTCTAGCTCCTCACTAAAACAAATCCCTCTCCTTGTTCAGCTGATCCCATTCCATTCCCTCTGCTCCAACAGATTGCTTTCCCTGTCATCTCCCCCATCACATTCCTTCTCTATTGCCTACAAATATGCCTGTATCTCTTCTATTCTCAAAAAACCCTCATTTGATCTTCCTATCCCCACAATCTGACCTGAACCTTTTCCTATTTGGCGATTTCATAAGCTCTCCTGGATTTAACTACAATCTTTATGTTGATGATTCTCAAACCTACTATCCTGCCCTAAACTTTCTGCTGACCTCCAATCTCTCATGTCCAGATGCCTCTCAGAATTATGCTGGTAGCAAGACTAGTAGTCTGAGAATGTTATTGATAATCCTGAAGCTTTGGAGCTTATGCCATTGATAGCAATTGCCTGTTGGTTGGTGCTTGTGGTGGCAAAGTATGTGGGCCCTTTCTTCACAGTGTTTGCTCTTCTCAGTGATGGCTGAAAGGCCTGAACTAGGAGGAAGATTGGTGAGGAGCCCTGTTATTCCAAGAGCTCTGGTTTAGAGTTCTGGGGTGTATTCACTACAACTGAAAGGATGTGATAATTGAGGTGGAAATGGTGGTTTGACTTGCCTTGTACATACTGCCTCAATATTTTTGTTGCTCCATGATAGGTTTGTGATGAATTTCTTGAACTAATAATGATGAGATCAGGGTTCCTGGTGGTCAATGGGTTAAATGATAAGGTTAGTGGCATGTTAGGTCCTCTGCAAGGACTGAGCCCCAAGTTGGCTCATTTTATAATTGAGGCCTTGGCTACAAGCTGGGGTTTGCTCTTGATGAGGGCTGGGTGCAGCTTGAGCTGGAATTTGAATAGAGAATCTTAGAATTCAATGAGCATTTTTAGTCTGATCTTTAATTCAATGGGAAGCTTAATCAGTAGTGAGTGTTGTCAGTGAGAGTGGTGCCTATCTCTCAGAATAACAGAATGAAGCTGGCAGGGTCTTTTATAGAGGCCAGGATTCAAGGAGACTTTCTCCTTGAAGGAGTTTTAGAGTTTGGTGTCCCCCCCCCATGAATAATATGTTTCTCCCTTCTGAGTGTGTAATAGCTAGCATACTTCTACCACAATACTGGTTCTGCTTCTTCCTTTGGTCCTCATTCAGCTATTCTGCATTTGGTTTACTTTTGCCATTTTCTAACATGCCAACATCAATCCCTTTCCCATCTTCATTTTCTTCCCCATTGAAATGTAATCAAGTCACAAAGACCTGAGTTCAAATCCAGTTTGAGGTGTTTACCAGCTGTTTGATCCTAGAAAAGTCACTCAACCTCTCTGTCTCATTTTCTCTATCTGTAAAATGGAAGGAGTACTAGCTCCTACTTCCCAAGATGGTTGTGAGGATATTATAATATGAATAATAATAATATAATAATTATAATATAATATCACCATCTCTAGGACTTCCCAGACCAAAACACATTTCCCTGGCCACACAACTCCCCTATTTTTCATCACTTTTTCTTTTCTCTTTTGGTTCTGCTACTTTATTACCTGTGAAACCTTGGTTATTTAACCTCTTGAGGCCTTTGTTCCTCATCTGTAAAATGAGAGATTTAGACTACATGGCTCCTAAATTCCCTTCTAAATCAATGATTCCCTGATCCTTCTGGTTCATAGACTTTCTCACATGAGTATAGCTATCCTTTTTATTTTTTCTGTCTCTTTGGGCTAAGTTAATCACTTGTAGTGCCATATTTTAATCATAATTACTATTTCACAATCTCAGTAGAATTGTTATTGTTATATTGTTATTGCTTTTCTGTACTAGGATCTCTAGTTTCCAAAGGTTGTTTAGATATACTTGGTGCAATTAAGGATTTATTGAGGCCATGGGTTTTTTTGTTGTTGTTTTTTTATTTTTTTTATATTTCTATTATTTTATTTTATTTTATAATAACTTTATATTGACAAAATCCATGCCAGGGTAAATTTTTTTTTTTACATTATCCCTTGCACTCGCTTCTGTTCCAATTTTTCCCCTCCCTCCCTCCACCTCCTCCCCTAGATGGCATGCAGTCCTATATATGTTAAATATGTTGCAGTATATCCTAGATACAATATATGTGTGAAGAACTGAGCAGTTCTCTTGTTGCACAGGGAGAATTGGATTCAGAAGGTAAAAAACAACTCGGAAAGAAAAACAAAAATGCAAATAGTTCACATTCGTTTCCCAGTGTTCTTTCTTTGGGTGTAGCTGCTTCTGTCCATCATTTATCAATTGAAATTGAGTCTTTGTCAAAGAAATCCACTTCCATCAGAATACATCCTCATATAATATCGTTGTCGAAGTGTAAAGTGATCTCCTGGTTCTGCTCATTTCACTTAGCATCAGTTCATGTAAGTCTCGAGGCCATGGGTTTTTATTGCTGGTTCCTTTCTTGGATTTTTGTCTCCTGTGAATTTCTGGCTGTTACCATCTCTATGTTTTCTTCCTGCTGTTATAATACTCTCTCTGTTCTTTGGGCTTAGTAGATGTATATAAGCAGTATTTTCCCTCCCTCCTTTTTAAAGCCGCTTTGATTAGTTTAGCAAGCCACCAGACCAAAACATTTTGCCAGCCTTGTTGTTATTACATGCCTTAGTCAAAAGTTTATTATGCTTATATTTTAAGCTATAGATCAGAAATCTAAATCTTGTTTTCATGCAGTCAGCCACCTATTAGATCTATCTTTTCTGAAGTTTTTGCTTTTAAGCAATGGTGATGAAAATATTACTTGTGTCCTTTTAAGGACTTCAGGTTGGGTTTTATTATTGTTCTTGTTTTGTTTTGATTTTGCCCAGGACTTACGAGTCTTAGAAATACTTTTGTGGTTATTTTTTAAAAATATTTTTATGATAGATTATGTTTTATACCATCTATCTGAGATTCCCTTGTATAGCTCCCTTGTCCCATCCTTCAAATTAACCACTTTAATAACAAAAAAAATAAGACCTAGGATCAACCACTAAAGAAGCTACAGTTACATACTATTTCTCATCTTATCCAGTTTCTCTCCCCTTCACACAATTCACTTACTTTCACTACCATTATGATCCAAGATTTACCTGGCTCCCCCAAAATATCCTAGTATGATAAAAGCATCCCAAAGATATACTCTATATACAGTGTCATGGGCTACCTGCTCCTTTTTTACAAAGTTCCTTCTATTTGTCTTATAGTACTGACAAACTGGACCACTAAGATGTTCCCTTGTCTCATCATGCTTTCTCCAGCTTCTATACATTTGTGTACTCCAGCCTCTAGGTCTGGAACAAACTTCTTTTGCATATCTGCCAGTTGAAACATTTATCTTCCTTCAAGATCCAGCTTAGGTTTGTGTCTTTCATGAAACTTTCCCTGATTGCTGCTTCCTATTATCACCTCTTACCACCAGATACTACCATTCTCCTGCCTCAGATTTATCATAGCTTTTTTCTAGATCGCTCTTTTGCACTTGTCACATTCTATCTTGTATTATACATTTCTGTTTCTCTTCATCACCACTATTAATATTCCTTTATTAATAATTTTTGTCTTTAAAGATCTGACATCATGTCATTTTTCAGTTTCAGTCCCTAATACCTAGCATAGGTGCTTAATAGTTGTATGTTCAATTGAATTATGAAATCACAGAAAAGAAAGTGACCTCAGAAATTTATTTCATGCCCCTAGTTACAAGCTGTTTAAATGTAAGCCTTCCAATTTAGGTTACTGTTTTCTGACCTCAGTGGCAGCTCTCATGCATTTTAGGTGGTGGCACCTCAGTTCTCCGCCAGCCCACATATAGTAGAACCCTAGCTGGGGAACAAGGGAGGAAACCATCAACACCTCCAGCAGTACACTGGTGGGAATGGACCCTGCTATCCCTAAGGTAAGAATGGCCTTCGAATTTAAAGATGCCCAAGAAAGGAGATTCCCTATTTCCCTTTGGAAACCTTTTCAGAATTTAACAGCTCTATTCTTAGTAAGCTTTTCTGTGTTTCTAATAAACATTTAAATCATATAGAAATGGAAATGAGAGGCATTTTAGAAGAATAGACAGACTTTGTGCCTATATCAGAACATAAGCATCTAGAATTATGCGTTTTAAAGTAAGAGTGATTTTAGAGATCATCTAATCCAACTTGGCTCATTTTACAAATGAAGAAACTAAGTTCCAAATAGATTTTTTAAAAAAACAGAAGGGAAAGAAGTTTGGGCTTGTATTTGTTGAATTTGAGGAATGAGATTTAATTCATTCAACAGATATTAAGCACTATGTTAAATTCTAAGAGTTATAAAATTGAATAATAAATAAGGTTCAGCCCCTGCTCTCTAAGACTTAATACCTAGAAGGATTAACTCAAGGCTGGTGGTTTAAGGCATGAAGGTTTAGAGACTGTATCAGGTTAGAAGAATCAGAGAACAAGTGTAAGACTTTGATAGGTGAAGCTATGGAAAGGACATGCTCTGCACTTAACAGAGATATGTTCCAGACTTAGTGGAGTATATTCCAATACTGGGCCTTAGAATGAATCGATCTCCCAGCCTGCCTCTCTTTTCCTCACCTTTAAATCTATAGACCCATTAGGAGGCAGTGTGGAAGAGCCCTGCCAGAGGCTCGGGGTTAACAAACTTAACAAACCAGCCATTTATTCTTTACACAATCTGTCTTGTCATCAGTAAAATAAGATTGTGCTTGAGGACCTCCATGGTCCTTTCCAGCTCTCGACTGGAAGAGAACCAGCGCCCTCATTTTACAGATGTAAGGACTCCAGAGAGGTTGAGCCATCTTCCCCCGGGGTGGCAGGGGTAGTTAAGTTGAGCTGAGATTTGAGCTTTTCTACTACATCATATTGCCTCCCTCCATTGTTCCTATTCCTTCTCTCCCATTTAGCTAAATTGGAAATTTTTCTCTTTCCCTTTTTGAATCCATTTTAAACATTATCTTTTTTGGTGTTTGCTATCTTCCAAAAAATGTCACAGTATATTTCAGAAACTTCTGAAGTAAAGACAATTCCTTTAGGTTTTAAGTTGTTACTTAAGACTGTGCCTTACTAATTCATTTATTATTCATTTTAGAACCTACAGTACTTAGTGCAGTGCCTAATTAGCAGGGGCTTAATGAACATCTGCTAAATGAATTAGCTCTCATTCCTCAAATTCAACAAGAGTCCCAAACTTCCCTCCCTTTTCTATCGTTTAAAAAAAAATTATCTGGTGCTCAATTTCTTTACCACCTCAGTAGTCACTTCATTCTGTTGTTGCCTCATTTTATTTTTCCTCTTTACTTGATATTTAACTTTTCTTATAAGTCTATCAACACTATAACTTGTGAGTTTATTGATCTTGTGTAATGTCTTATTTTGTATTTTGTGATATTTGGTGCCTATTAATGACCTTTGTTGATAATATTCAGTACTGTTTAGAACCACCATAAAGTCTCAGTATGAAGCTTGATGAGAAATAATGAAGTCAAGATTTTGCTTAGTCCTGACTTTGTTCTTCAAAGTGATAAAAGAGAAAAACCCAAGATATATTCACTTGATTAATGAGGGGGAAAGACATAGAAAAAAAGAAGAAAGTTAAGACAATTAAATTCTAGAAGCTAAGAATGAGAAATTTGAACTTGCCTGGAAGGCTTTATAAAGCTAAAAAGGATTTTGTTGAGTGTAGTACCATGTTTCCAGTAACAGAGAAATAAAGTGGTCTTTAGCACTACTTGGTCAAGGCTTCTTTTTTGTCAGATTCTTTTTAATTACTCACTGTTGATATGGACTCATAAATCACCCAAAATTTCTATTCTAGAATTTATGTGTCTCTTAATGAATTGTTCTTTACTTAAATTATATACATTCTTTTAGCCAACTAGGAAGAATGATTCCATTATTTATTTGCTGTTTCCTTTTGAAAAACATTTGAGGTTATTAAACTATCCTGACCTATTATTATATTGGTGCTTCCATGGTCCCTATTTCTGTGCTTATGATATCAATAAGAGCTTTTGTCTTTTGGAATGAAAAATGCAACCTGCATCCAAAGAGAGAACTATGGAGCCTGAATGTGGATCAAAACATAGTATTTTCACTTTCTTTTTTGGTTTGTCTGTTTATTTTTTCTATATCATGGTTTTTTCTCCCTTTCAGTCTGTTTTTCTTGTACAATATGACAAATATGGAAATGTGTTTAAAAGGATTGCACATATTTTTTTATTTTATTATTTTAGTTTTTTAAATTTTTTTTAATTTTATTTTATTTAATAATAACTTTGTATTGACAGAATCCATGCCAGGGTAATTTTTTACAACATTATCCCTTGCACTCGCTTATGTTTCGTTTTTTCCCCTCCCTCCCTTCACCCCCCCCCAAGATGGCAAGCAGTCCTATATATGTTAAATATGTTGCAGTATATCCTAGATATAATACATATTTGCAGAACCAAACAGTTCTCCTGTTGCACAGGGAGAATTGGATTCAGAAGGTAAAAATAACTCGGGAAGAAAATCAAAAATGCAAATAGTTCACATTCGTTTCCCAGTGTTCCTTCTTTGGGTGTAGCTGTTTCTGTCCATCATTTATCCATTGAAACTCAGTTAGGTCTCTTTGTCATAGAAATCCACTTCCATCAGAATACATCCTCATATGATATCGTTGTCGAAGTGTATAATGATCTCCTGGTTCTGCTCATCTCACTTAGCATCAGTCCATGTAGGTCTCTCCAAGCCTCTCTGTATTCATCCTGTTGGTCATTTCTTACAGAACAATAATATTCCATAACATTCATATACCACAATTTACCCAGCCATTCTCCAATTGATGGGCATCCATTCATTTTCCAGTTTCTAGCCACTACAAACAGGGCTGCTACCAACATTTTGGCACATACAGGTCCCTTTCCTTTTTTTAGTATCTCTTTGGGGTATAAGCCCAATAGAAACACTGCTGGATCAAAGGGTATGCACAGTTTGATAACTTTTTGGGCATAATTCCAGATTGCTCTCCAGAATGGTTGGATTCGTTCACAACTCCATCAACAATGCATCAGTGTCCCCGTTTTCCCACATCCCCTCCAACATTCATCATTATTTTTTCCTGTCATCTTAGCCAATCTGACAGGTGTGTAGTGATATCTCAGAGTTGTCTTAATTTGCATTTCTCTGATCAATAGTGATTTGGAACACTCTTTCATGTGAGTGGTAATAGTTTCAATTTCATCATCTGAAAATTGTCTGTTCATATCCTTTGACCATTTATCAAGGATTGCACATATTTAACCTATATCAGATTGTTTTTGCCTTGGACAGAGAAGAGGTAAGAGAGAGAGGGAGAAAATTTTGGAATGCAAAGTCCCACAAAAATGAATGTTAAAAACTATTTTACATGTATTTGGAAAAATAAAATACTATTGAGAAGGGGAAAAAAAGCTTTTGTCTCAAATCTACTTGACTTTTGGGACAAGTACAATGAAGTGATAGTACCATTAATACTTAAATGTCTTTAACAATAGGTTCCTAAGGGTCAGAAGATATCTAGCAGTGTTCTTTGAGGTGTATTAAAGTAAATATTCCTGAGAAGCCTGTGTGTCTTAAGCTTCTTAATGACAGTAATATAGAACTGAATTTTTATTTGATGAGTGACTGTTATCCTATTTTTAGTTTGATTAATTTTAAAACCTTGCATATTTTATTTTAAAATCAGATAATAGAATATTACATTTCTCCTTTAAAAACAAATGTCAACTAAGTTGCTTTTATATCTTTGTGACTTCTAAATGATATTTTTCTATGGATCATTGGTCATTAGTAGAAATAAAATTATTTACTCCAGTACTAATTGATAATCATCTATTGATAATAACATCTGATTTGTCTGGCTCTATACCTTGAAGTGTAATCTATAAATGAATACCTTGAAGTGTAATCTATAAATGCCAGCACTTCTATGGAGACATTGAAAATGATAATCTAAATCTATCTATTTTTCAGCAAATATGAGCAACACTTTTTAAAAGAAAATTTATAAATGTCTAACAGAATATATTATAGCTAAAAAGTTAGAGAAAATTACATGGTATAGTGAAAAGAATGCTTCATTTGAAGATAACTTAGATTTGAATATACTATGATCTTTGGAAAGTTCCATCTTTTCTGAGTTTCAGTTTCCTTCTTTGTAAATGAAGGAATGAGACCATTCCATCACAATCCAGTGAAAACTTCTTTTTGAATGCCCACATAACCATTCTGGATCCCATAATTTCATGTTTATCAAAAATTATAACCACCTTCCCCTTCCTCCAATTCAACAATCCAGATGCGAATTTTTCTAACAAGTTCAACTAAGGGAAGTTTTGTGACTTCCATTAGTTGAACTTTATAACAATAGTTCTATTATTTAAGAAACCAGATAGCCACATGGAAACTACTTAGTATCCTAAATAGTCAATTCTAGGATTTTACTGTACACCAAGCTGATACAAAATTGCCTTCTCATCACATTAGGAGTTCATGTAGGTATATCCTATAGGTTCTGTTGTATTGCCCTCCAGAAAGATGAATCCCTTTTAGAAGATGATACCTCAAGTTTTTATGAGAGCCTTTACTCTTTAGCAGTCTTAAAACTCTGTACCTGCCCATTTCCCCAGAATCTAAAGGAGGGGGTCCAACTCAGGTATCCTAACCCATGGGGTAAGATCTGCTGCTGAGGTAGCTGAAGTGGTTGGATATTCTTCTACAGGTCACATCATCAAGCTGCTAAATCTCCAGTTTTGGAGACAGCAATAGCCCATTATACCAATCAGAAACTAACACCTGCTCCTATACCAGATGCCTAGAGATTCAGAGTCTTTCCTGGATTAAACTGAAATTAAATGTCCTCCCAGCATCATACTTAGCATCCTAGTATGATTCAGGATGGCTTACATGTAGAAGGAGCAGTTTCTAAGTGTGAAATTTGTACACACAAGTGCTATCTTTTCCTAGCCCAGGAAAGAATGTTACAGTTATTGAATAATTTCTCTGGCCTCCTTCTCTTTGGTAGATCATCTGTATATTTTTCCTGCTTTATGTATGTGTGTGTATTTTTGAGTTCCTGCTTTTTAATAAATCCAACATGTATAATTATTCAACACAGTTTCCATGGTGAACTAACTTCTGAGTAAATCTGGGATTAGAGCGCCTATCTTAGTTCTTCTGTCTCTTTGTCCCATGCTAACATGAGAATAATGAGGTCAGTCTTAGAGATTGTGCAAAAAATCTTCTGAGGACTTAATCTTCATTGACTGATATACATGTTATACAATAGTTTTATTTGTCTGGAAAATGCATGGTAACCTGTACATATTTTATTTAGATAGTATTATCACGAATGAAGAGAATCAAGACTGTTAGTAGTAAAACAAATTAGAAGAGGCTAATGGCTTGTGATGAGGCAATTAAATATAGTAGAGTTAAAAGCAAAAAAAGATCATTTGAAATAGAAATAAATGAAGAGTGGTTTATAGGTCTCTGCTTGCCACTTCATTCAGTGTTAATATTTTAAAAAATAAAAATTGTAAGTCTTTCTCATCAGTTTTCACCAAAATAATCCCAGATATTTGTTCAAATTAAATTAAGACTTTCCAACCAGTCTACAGAAATTGGTGATGGGGTTTTCACTTTGACATTGTCCTGCTATCTTCCTCTTCTCTTCCTTTCTATAAAATTGTAGCACTTTAAGGTTTGTACTCATTAATACACAACCCTATAAGGTAAGTACTATTACTATCCCCATGTTATAGATGAAGGGACAGATTCAGAGGGACTAAATGGGTTGTCCAGACTCACATGTAGCAAGTTGAGGCAAGATTCATATTCAGTTCAACAGTCTGCCTCCTCTATGCTACTTCTCAATAGTATTTGTAATAATTAAATAGATGTTTTTGCTTTTTTCTTCATCAGATGTTTTTTGGTAGAGGGCAAGGAAGGAACATTTAAAAATCATTATTCTAAACTTTGCAAGGAGATGGTTTCCAAATTTATTCCCATCCTCCTCACTCAAAACAGCAAGAAACATCAAATCAATAAAGCCTACAAAAAGAAAAGAAACATTTCCCAAAAAGGTAATTCACATAGAAGAAAAAAATTTTTATATGACTAACCTCCAGGTCCAACTTAATCCAGTATTCCCTACCTCTCCCCTGGCCCATACTCAAAGCTTCAGACTACAGGTGTAACTCCTATAATATTTATCCTTAGCAGTGGTCCAGCCAGATATCCCAATTTCTTAATTAGGGAAAGTCATTGAATTTGGCTAATGCTCTTACTGGGAAGGGACCAAGAACAGTGTAAAGCCTGATCTAACAGTATGAAATAAAAGGGAGGGACCTTGAAATAAGATGATTAAAAAAAAAGTTATAAGTACAATCAATCAACATACTAGCTAAAAAGAAGGCAAGGTAGTAGGGTGATGGGATGGAGAACAATTACAAGAAAAGAAAGGAAAGGGACTTCTGGCAAGATAGCTGAATAAAAGGTTATGGTTATATCTAAGCCCTAGTATCCTTCTATAACCTCAAAGTAGCAAGCAGTAGATCAAATGGAAAAGAGAAGATAGAAAAGAACTCATTATAGAAAGAGCAAACACAGATAAAAAAGCAGTAAAACTGATAAAGAAAAAAATAGGTACACACTTCCTTTCTTCTAGCTGGAATTATGGTGAACATGGGGGAAAAAGTGCCATTCATTCCAGAATTCCTTCTGAAAAACCTTTGCTAAACTAAAAGAAGTTGTTTCTTTAAAAAGAAAAAAAAAACTTCCCCAAACTATGAAAGATGTAAAGCTTGTCATAAAATATAGTCCAGTATACAAAAGTAAAATTTTCCTGATTAATATGGGTTGAAAAGAAAGTACCTATTTTGAACCTTTTGAATCCTAATAAATTAGCTTTTGTGATAGAGAATCAAGGAGAGCAAGGGTATCAGCCTCAGAAGTACTTGAGATACTATAGCTTTTAAGTGTCATATTTTCAGTGACAATTATCAAACTTATCAAAATTTCAATTAACATTCTTCATGATTGTGGAATCATATAACAAATGGTATTACTTAAGCCTGAAATCTGTAAATGACTTGTTCGATTAACATATAAGGGAATTGTGGTTCACGTGAACCTTTGTTTCCTCAGTTATTTCTGTCAGTCCAGTTATTACACATATTTATGGCAAGATCAAGAAACAGCTTATTGTTTTGTTTGATAATGCCCTTATTACAAAAACCTCTTGGTACATATGGAAGTATTTGCATGGAGTAATTGATTCATAAAATTGTTGATAATATTTTTAAATTTCAGCAACTTCCTATTGCCCTTCAAATTATCTTTCTCCACATTTTGTAGAAAGTGGAGATGCTTTTAATAAGAAAGACTAAATCAACAGACTTATTCAAAGAGTTAATAAAGATGGTAGGTCATGATTATTTTTCAAATAGTATATTAATAAAAAATATTAATTTAAAATTTCCTGTGCCTTGAGGTGGGGGAGCAAAAAAAAAAAAAAAAAAGCAATCCATCTGGAAAGGGATACAGTATGCTGAAATAGAAAGCAAACAATATAAATGGACAGCATTCTGGACTTCAAATTAGGAAAACCTGGTTTTGAATCCTCTTTCTTTGTACTTACATTCCATATGACCCTGGACAAGTCACTTGTAACATCTCCCAAAATAAGTTGTTTCCTCTACAAAACAGAAATAACATATAACTCCTGCCAAACAGTTGTGAGGATCAAATGAGATAATTTTCATAAAATACTTCATAAGCCTTAAAATGCTGTGTAAATGTTAGATCTTAACTAACTAAATCTTAACTTAACTAACAGAATAAAGGAAAAATATTTTAAAATTCACTATGAAAAGGAAAGTAAGGCAATAAATTTTGTGGGACACCTGAAATAATAATGGAAGAAGCTTCCAAAATGGTTCAAAAGAGAAGTAAAATAATTAAAAGAGATAAGAATGAAAATTAAGGTAGAAAGCAGCTCTCAGAAAAGATATCAAAAAAAACAAATAGAGTAAACAATTTAGATGAAGAGATTCAAGGGCTATCTTTTAACATACTAAATTATCAGGGGGACACTATAATGTTCATTTTAAAAAGGGAAGCCCAGGAAGAAAAAAAGATTTGAAGAGTTAGAGATGAATTTTGACAGATCAGAAGAGTGGAGGTTGGAAAAATCTCATTCAGAAAAGGAAGACAACACATGGAGATAAAAAGGGAACTCTTACCTAATATTGGGGGGGGAGTTACTTGGGGAAAGAATTATTTGGGGAACATCAAAAGCCTGGCATAAAGGTGTGATCTAATGGTAGTGAGAGACTTAAGTTATCCAAACATCAGCTGGAGTTTACAATCTTTCAAAAATAGATTTACTAATAATTTTATCTGACTTGAATTAACAAAGAAGTTATATTCTGAATATGATTCTCATCAACAGGGAAGAATAGGTTGCTAGGATGGAAACGATGGAAGCATTTCAAGGAAGCCTGACTCCTTTTTCTTAGAATTTATCATAGAGAGGCAAGCTAGGTATGGCTTGTTAGATTTTGGCAGCACAAATTGCAAAAAGTCTAGATAAAAAATAAGTTGAATTCCATGGAATAATATTTTACAGGTGTAGTCAGCCCAGGAAGGGATGATAAGATGTTAAGAATGAAATTTTGAAGAATTCCAATAAAAAGAAAATAGGGAAGATGTGGATACACTGAGAACTCAACAATTTTAGATTTTGTAAAGATATGCACAGAAAATGGAAGCAAAGTTGGTATCAGAGCTAACAGCAAATATACAAAATTTGTATTTGTACTGCAAAAGCATAATTTTAAGTTAAGGTTATAATTTAAAATTTAATTTTAATTTTAATTAAGTTTAAATTAAAAGTTGTGCTAGAAAATTATAGCATGGCCTATGAAAACAGTGTCAGAAGTATTAAAAGCTCATAATAAAATGTTAAGGATAATGAAAAAGTGTTAGGGTTTTTTGTTTTGGTTTGGTTTCAGGTGTATTAGGAACTGAGAATAAACTAATGATGAAGAGATGCTTAATTTGGGTTTTGCTTTCATTTTTTTTTTGCCAAGGAGGATGATTTTTGGATTGTAAAGGATATAACATTTCCAACTTAGAATTGATATCAAAGATAAATAAGATCATAGTAAGAGAGCACCTTGGTTCATCATTAAGGAATGAGGATGTGAGCATAATAGCTTCCTTTTCAAGTATTTGAAGGACTACAACATGGAAAAGAGATTAGATTTGTTTTGTTTGTTCAAGAAAAGAAGAACTGAGAACAATTGGCAAAAGTTGCAAAGGAGCAAATATAGATTTGGTATAAGGAAAAATTTTGAAGCAATTAAAGCTTGCTAAAAATGTTATGAGCTGCTGTGGGAACTACAAAAAGAAAATGACAATTTTTAACTAGAAAATGTTGAAATGTTGAAAAAGGTATAAAAAATATTGAAAAACATGAGTAGTATAGAAGTCAAAATGAATGATTTTGAGAACAAGTTCACATATCGTCATGATCACAGTTCTAGGGAAAAAATGGAATATGATTTTTTAAAAGGCTAAACCAGGTACTCTCTCAGTTACTCAAATCTCTTCTCAGTTTAGATGTTCCCTCCAATGTTGTACCCTTCAATCTATCCCTTCCTATTCATCCTGTGTGATTCTTTTCCATGATCCTACCCCACCCCCCAAGTTTACTGTAGAGAGTTTATTCAGGTATTCACTTCATACTGCAGGCCTTCCTTCTTCCTGACATTGCAAGAGTACTAGTGTAGCATTCTGACTGCTCTTGCCATGATACCAACCCATTTTATCTTCTTACTATACAAATTCATTAACGATCTTTTACTCCTATGCTTTAGAGTCCCTTGTTGATTACATGTTATAGCCTACTCATGCCCACCATGTACCTCTCCATTGTTATCTTCAGAGAGAATTTTTTAATTCTTTTAATTCTTCAGAGAGTTGAATTCTGTATCTCATTACCATATAGCAAATTGTCTCAAAATATTGGGAACAGAGAGCAAAAGATAGTTGGCTAGAATCCACATTACACTAAAAGAAAGAAGCACCATTGTGCTGATTTATGCTTAAGAACTTCATTTATTAAGCAACAATATTGCAGGCATCTAGAAAAAAGCTTGTCCACTACTAACGAGAAACATTCAAATAGTTTAAGACAGTTTACTAATTTATGAGAGACAAGAATAAGTTTTGGAATATGATATTCTAAAAAGCAAAGAAGATCTGTTTGTACTTCTAATCATTACTAACAGGAAATGTTAACTTCTAGAAAATAGGAATATTTCGAGTTATTTCCTAAAAAAAAAAAAAGATGTATATTTTCTTTTTTTCTTATTAAAGCTTTTTATTTTCAAAACATATATATGGATAATTTTTCAACATTGACCCTTGCAAAATCTTGTATTCCACTTTCCTCCCCTGTAACCTCCCACCCAGAGATTACTGATTATCAATCATGCCTAATTCCCAGGCCTTCAGAAATCCCTGGCCCCCTATCTCATACAGTGGTCTTTATCAATATTATCCCAATCAGAGGTCTTCAGAGATCTCTGGCCACCATCTCTCCATCGGTGGTTCTCAAATCCAACAGAGCACCCTAAGACACAGCTCTGGACCCTTACACTTCCCACTCCCTCCCCCAGATGGCAAGTAATCCAATATATGTTAAACATGGCAAAAATATGTTAAATCCAATATATGCGTACATATCTATACAGTTATTTCACTAACAGCATATTTTCTATTAAACATATCAAAAGAGATAAAAGTATGTAAATGCATAGCTAGTAAGTAAGCTAGTAAGAGAAGGCTTAGCAATGAAATCAATGCTTTTCATGCTTCTAATACTAAAAAAGGCTATCTTTTTTTTTTTAAGTCATTGAAAATAAAGGAGACATCTATAGTCAAAAGAGCTAAGGTTAAAAAAAATTAATGAAGAGGAAAGGAGGAAAATTGAATCAAAATTTCTTCGAGTAATATTACATTGTCTCATGAGTCAATATTTTGGAGTATGAGAAGTATAGATGAAAATCATATGGGGAGCAACAAGAAGAATTTAGTGAAAAATTCCCACATGGTCTGGGCTTTAGAGGAGGGTGGAATTTTTGTTTTTGAATCACTCTACATGGGAAACTTTAAGAGATTGAAGAAAGGAAGAAAGAACATTAGGCAGTAGGAAGTGAGAATTGGCTCTGCCTATTGGAAAGCAAATGCTTTTTCAATGGCAAGATCTTCCAATAGATTACATTCTGAAAGTAGGCATTCTTGGAGACCTGTTTTTAAGCAGATGTGTTCCCTGGGACTACTTCCACTGAAAGAGAAATAAGTATTTCAGCTCCCGGGGCGTCAGGTGCATGGGTCAAAGATAGGCAAGCCATAGAAACAACCAGAGATCAGATGGGCAGGTAGTTAATGAAAAGGCTTGAGGTGTAGGATCAGGCCTCTTGATAATAGGATACAAAGTGCTTTCTGGTATACTACAATGTTTCTTTCATGAGTTAGTTTCTATTTTCTAGAACTGAGGCTTTTCAGAAGAAGAACTTGGGAAAAAAACAACAACAAAGAGATGATAATAAGAAGGCACTGGTAAAAATACATAATGGAATCATTGGGTTGGATAGAGGAAGAGATCAAAACTTTTGTCTTCTAGAAGCTCAAGGTCTCCTGGTATTTTCATGGAGAAAACTCTAAAAAAAATAAACAAAAAACTTGTAAGTGCAAAACCTTGAAGAGGAAATAAGATTCCAGTGCAGACTTGAAAGGGAAAATAGCAAGGAAGGAGGGAGGATTAAGTAAATGGGGATTTCTTGGCAAAGAGTACCATAAATCATAGTTTCTTGGTCAAGAAAGAGAGAATGGTGGTTTTAGGCCAGTAGGATTCTGAACTAATCCAATTAATTTAAGTTAAGAGAGACTGAATATAACAATTGAGTAAACTCAAGGGATTTGAGCTAAGGTGTGATAAGAGGAAGAGAGAGCAAATAAGCAAAACAAATCAGCTTTAGTGCTAATGAAAACAGAAGAAAAATCAATATAATAGAATTAGCAGAAAATAGAAATTTAACAGCTATAATCCTAAATATGAATAAACTAAACTCCCCGATAAAATGTCAATGAATGGCAAAATAAATATGACTATGAAACGATCTGATGCATACAAGAAACACATTCAAGGCATAAAGACAGGTGAAAATGAGTCAAGGACAATATATGCTTTAGAGGATTCTAAAAAGCAGAAGTTTCAATCAAGATCACAAATAAAGCTGTCAAAAATTGACAGTGAAATAATTAAACAAGCAAATTATGATTATGATTAAAGGCACCAACTATGGTGCAACAATATATGTTATATATTTACACACATGCATATGTATGCATATAAATGTGTATGTATTATACCTATAGCAAATGGCATAGGATCTAAATTTTTAAGGAAAAGTTAACTGAATTGCAAAAAATATATATGATAGTAACAACAGTTGTAGAAATTTTAATGGTTTTTTTTTTCTTTTTCCTGAGGCAGTTGGGGTTAAATGACTTGTCCAAGGTCACATAGCTAAGACGTGTTAAGTATCTGAAGACACATTTGAATTCAGATCCTCCTGAGCTTAGGGCTGGTGCTCTGTCCACTGCACCACTTAGCTGCCCCTTAATGGTTATTTTTCAAGGATAGATATTTCTGACAAGTATAAGAAGAAAAATATAAAATTACTCAGACATTATGGGAAAAAATTTCTAAGTCTTAGAAAAAGCTTTATGGCAACTTCTGGATAAATGTTTCTATTCCATTAAGAAGTACTTTTACAAACTTGAATATGTACTAAGGCAGAAAAAAAGATCATTTGCAAAAATACTAAACATTCTTTATAAACTATATGTGATTTTTTTAAATCACAAAAATACAGACTTTAATGGAGACTCTATAATAAGTATATCCAGAACAAGTGAGCCAAAACATTATTTTTAGGGAAGCAATAAATTTAATAATATTCTCAGTCTATTTTAAAGGAGTGACTTTAACTTGCAGTGTTACCAGAAGTGAGAGAGATTAATATCACCTTTAAAAAAAAGTGGACATCAAAGCAACATAAAAACACTTGCAACATCTAATAACCAAAAGTGTTTGAAACCTAACTGGTCAGGATTAATCTATTCTTTATTTGGCAGTTCTTTCTGTATTCATTCTATTGTTTCTTTTACCTCTAATATCTGCCATTTATTTTGACCACTTTTTCCAGGCCACTCTTCTAACCTCATTTTTTTCCTATTATAAGAATTTTCCCTGGAGAAGATAGCCTCAATCCAATGCTTGGGGTTTTCTATTTTGTATATACCCAAACCACAGGGATTTGGGTAGTCTTCAGTCTGTCTTCCTCTAGGGATGTTACACAGGTTTCAACTAAAAGAGTAGACAAGGTAGAAATTCAGGGCATTTGTAAGAATAAACCTGGGGAAAAGAACTTTATCATAGTTCATCTCCTCTAGTGCCCCTCTTTTCCTTTCTTCCTGAGGGTCAGGTAAATTTCTGTCTATCTTTTACTTCAGGCTGCTCTGAACAGTATTAAGATTACAAAGATATTCAGATTCCCTTTCACATTTTTTACCATTAGGACACAATTACTTTGCTAAGCCATAAGTCTAGGCTAAGTCACAAGTCCTAGAATACCATCAGTGATTCAGAAAGAGACAATTTCCTGATTCTATTAAGTTAAAATTCAGTTCGTATTCAACAAAATTCAGTTAGTATTAAATACTAATGTGCTAAGCACTGTTCAGAATGATGAAGAAGACACAAAGAAAAAAACTTCATGAAGAAGATTGTGTTTGAATTGTGATTAATAGAAATTCAATAGTCAAAAAGAAAAATCCGGGCACAGAGAGCAGCTTAAGCAGAAGCAAAGATAAGAAAGTACCAGGCATGTCTGGGAGACACTTTGTCCATTTTGGTTAGTGTAGATTGAAGGAGTAATATAAGATCAGGCTAATAGCTCAAATATCAAATAAAAGCATATGAAATTTACTCATTGTCAATAGGGAACTAATGAAGTTATTTTTCTTTCCTACAAAGGGGCAGCATGACTAAAGCCCCCTGCCTAAGCCAAAAGGTCATGGGAAATCAGGAGAATTTAAGGTTTCCTGTTTGATTTCCCTGACCTGCATGGTTATTAGACTCTTGAAAACTCCTCTAGAAATAATGTTTTAGGTTATGAATAATAAGGTAAGAAATTAGCATCATACTAAATTCAAGACCCTCATCTCTTTTCAGACTTTAATATGTGTTAAGTAATTGGGATCATTGTTAAGTGCTAGACTAGGAGAACAAAAGTTTAGAGATTAAGAAATCTGATTCCAGCTGGGCCCCTATCACAAGGATCACTGACAGAAATTTACTGTGTATCATGAAAGCTAGATCTTACCAGGTGAGAATTACCAGAAAGGAATTTACTCTCATAAGCACAGTGAGGTAGGTTTCCACCCAGAGAGCAAAATGATGCTGTATACTACAATTTATTTCTCCATTGTGCCCCCAGTGTTTAGCGTGGGTATTAATCTTCTCAACACAGGAGCTGTCCATTATTTCAGCTTACTTCTATCTACTTTGATGAAAAATATATTACTGATGGGGAAAGTTAACTTGGCTTTTGTGGAATGGACCTCATGAGATTGTTTTGCTTTGAAAGGGTCTAATTTCTTTTATCTATAGATCTGAGAGCTCAACAATCAGTTTACTTAGGCAGTGACTTCCTGACAATTGTCACCTAAAATTTGAGAAACATTGTTTAAGGGATCTTAAACATTATTTTACTAATACTAAATATTAAAGAATTTTATTCTTTGGTTTAAAGCTTGATACTTTAATCTGTCAGTTAATAATATTTCAGTGAAATTACCACAAATATTTTACAACCTAAAGTCAATAGTAGTAAGATTTTTCAATTTTTTTCATCTTTGATCTTTCTAAAGTAAGTCAATGACCCTTGTCAAATAGACTTTGATATTTTCTTCTCTTGCTAGTATTCCATGTTGGATTTGTTTAACCAATCAGTACATTTTAATTCATTGGTAAATCCTATCTGTTCTTAGAGTGCCTCATTTCTTAGAATATCTCATTTCTTAGATTTGTTAAACTTTCTACCTTTAAGGCCAGTTAGTTCTACTTCTTTCAATAGCATCTTAAGAAAAATCTTCAAATCTTCTGTTTGTTGTTATTGTTCAATCATTTCCAGTTGTGTCTAACTCTTTGTGACTCCAATTTATAGTTTTCTTGACAAAGATATTAGAGTGGTTTACCATTTCCTTCTTCAGCTCATTTTGCAGATGAGGAAACTGAGGCAAACGGGGTTAAGTGCCCAAGGTCACACAGTGTCTGAAGACAGGTTTGAATTCTAATCTATTTGACTCCAAGTTGAATACTCTATCCACTGCACCATTTAGCCATCCTATTTTTAGCCTTCTCTGTTTCCAGTTATGATAATGCTCCATTTTTTTTATGTCCATGATCGATTCTTTTTATTCCTTTCTATTTCCTGGTACATTTTGAGTTATTTGCAGGTACAGTATAAAATTTTGTTTTTATTTTACAATTATCTTAGCTACTTTTTAAACAAATTTCTTATTTACTCCTTCATCTCAGTGTAAAACTTTAACTGGAAACAACCAACCAAAATTCACAAATAAACATTACTTTTCTTGAGCTCTAGGTTTAAAAGAAATTGTGAGAGAAAATTTTGAAATTTTGTGTTTTTTAAATCTAAATTCAGCTCATCTTATATCTTCCATATCTATGGTAATGGGTTATAAGAATTCATGTTGACAATTTTCAGAATCAC
Source organism: Antechinus flavipes (assembly GCF_016432865.1). Taxonomy (NCBI): domain Eukaryota; kingdom Metazoa; phylum Chordata; class Mammalia; order Dasyuromorphia; family Dasyuridae; genus Antechinus; species Antechinus flavipes. The sequence continues at coordinate 224,753,953 of NC_067399.1, read as the reverse complement.
TTCAAGAACTATTATGTTATTGAGATACAAAAGGAAACTTTTATATTTCAGAGAAACCAGGTTTTCAACAAGAAATTTTTGATTAACCTTCAGTTAACTGGAAAATTAAACTAAAATTCCATTTTCTAAACATTCTAGTTAGCTGAGATTTATTTTACTTATGAAAACTTCTCAGTCATCTTAATTTTTTTTTCACTGTGGGCTTGAGTTTTCATATACAACTGTGTGTGTGTGTGTGTGTGTGCGTGTGTGTGTGTGTGTGTGTGTGTGTGTGTGTGTGTGTGATTAAGGAATCTGGGGAAAGTGGTTTTTACAGAGAACTGACAGCCATTCTCACTTATTTGCAAATCAGATATAGATTTTAGAGGAAGAAGATAAACAGGGATGGAAAGGGTTTGGGAGGGGAGAAATATAACATCTATATTTTATTTCCAACCTTTACTCAAAGCAGCATGTTGGTCCTTCATACTGCAGGCAGAGATACAAACTAGTCAGACAACAAAACTGCAGCAGAGGAAAATGGCCTTCACTGTAAACTCCTGGTCTGGCGTGTCACCATGGTTATGGGCAAGTAGTCTATACTTCCTTTACTTCCTGCAATCTAGTATACATCTCTACACTCTCCTGAAATACGTTGTAGTCATCTGTGACTTTTTTGTCAAATCCAATGGCTTTCTCTGTCCTTATTCTTTTTTGTCATATGACAGTTGGTCATTTCTTCATTCTTAAAATTTTCCCTCATTTTGAGTTCCATGACATTGCACGATTCTGGTTCTTTCCTGCTTCCCCTGCAGCTTTTCTCTTTTTCTTTTATCCCCAAAACTTTGAGCATTTTCCAAGGCTTCATTACTGGTTTCTGCCTTTCTTTACACTCCCTTACTTGTAGAGCACATCCATGTCATGTGGGATTGCAACTCCATGTTGATGTCTTCCAAGTTTTTATCTTTAACTCTTCTCATTTACATTTTGCTGGTAACCTAAAGTGATAGTCTTACAGTCCCCTTTAGCCTATTTCCTTCATCTTTTCCATCTATTCCATCACCAAATCTTGTCTTTTTTAAAATTAAAATTCCTCTAACATTTCTCTGTCCTTTGTTTTTGTTGAGATTTCCTCCGGTACCACCCAAATCCAAACTCACATCTGTGTGGATTCATGCTTCATTACCTATACCTTTATTCCAACAACATTTGACTTCCCAGACTCCAGGTTTTCTCCATCCCAATGAAACTTGCATGGTACTGCAGAACTAATTTTCCTAAAGTACTCCTTTCTTCACTTTATTCTTCCATACAAAAGTCTATAATGGTTTCTTATTCTTTACCTGCATCAAATGTAAATACCTTTTCCTAAGCTTTCAAGACCTTACATTATCTGGACCTGTCCTATCTAACCTTATTTCTCACTACTCTCTAACTTGCTCACTCACTTGCCCCATAAATGTTTATTTCTATCTTTGTGTCTTTGTATAAGTTGTTCCCTTTTTGCAAAATGATTTCTCTTTCCTCCTGTGTATTAAAAGGTCTTCCATCCTTTAAGGTCACTTTTCAAATTCCAGTTCTTCCATGAAGTCTTCTCTGACTTTTCTAGTCTTCACCAGTGTCTACCCTTTATAGCATGTTTAATCTATACCATGTCATGTAATTCTCACTTATATCCTGTTGTCATATTGTTCCCCTTTGATTTTTTTTATTAATCTTATCTCCTGAACTTACACAATTATCCCTTTAAAGGCAAGGTTGATATTTTATTTCTAAATCACCCACAAAGAGAAGAAGTTAGCACCTGTTTAGATGCTCAGAACACATTTTACTACTATCAAAGCAACATTGTACTTGCCTGGAGAGAAGAGATTCAATTAAAGTAAACTTTATCTAAAGTTTCCTTTCAGACATTAAACTGAATGCTTACCTGAGAAATGTCAGAAAAGTAGGGTTTTTTTTTAAGTGAACTTTTCTCTCCTACCCAGGGAAAGGTTAGACTGTTATTTTATATAGTTTGTCTTGATGCAATACATTACCTTTTTAGTCATTTCCCTAATATCCCTCCTTTCCCTACTCCAAAGATGCTCAGTGCACTCATGTTCCCCATTAGAATGACTAATGGGGATTTCAGGTACTTTGATAGATTGATGAAGGGTTCATAGTTCTTGTAGTGCTTGAGTCACCCTACCTCCAAATCCTATAAATAACCTTCTGTAGATGAAGCTGGAATTCCCTTGATATTTTGATACTCCTTCAATCAAAGTAAATTGCCAGCCCTCCATGCTTCCTTATCTTATGAGATTCTTGTCTGTTTTCCCACAAATCTTCCATAAAAGATCTTCCCTACATGCTAAGGCATTTATCTTATTCTTTTAGTATCTTTAGAGATTTCTGTTGTCTTTTATTATCAATATATGCTAGTTTATATATATATCTTCAATTATATTTTTATACATATGTGTTTATACACAGATTATTAGCTTCCCTATATCTACTATGCATCTTTTAATGTCTTTTGAGTTATTTCTGACTTTAATTCTTCTGAAATCCTGGTAGTTCATGATATGCAATCATATAACATCACTTGGAGAATACTGGCTTAATTTAGTGTTGAGATCTTTGTGACAAAGAATGGTGTAAAAACAGAGTGCATATGAAATGTAATGAAAAATAATTTATTAAGTGCCATGGCATAAGCTAGATAGGCCCTGTCTTCAAGGAACTTACATCTTAATAGAGGAAGATAATACATAGAAAGGATACAAGAGTAATCATGCCTGGCATGTACCATATTGACCACTGATATGGTGCATTGCAAATCAAACTGAATTGGCTTCAACTCCCCTAGTCATAGTTTGGGGAAAATGTAGCAAAAAGTTTATGTATTTGGAGCTAGGAAGAAGATGGAGCACAAACCATCCAGTGCAACCCCTCATTTTGCATGTGAAGAAAGAAGCTGGGAGATGGGGTGACTTTGCCATGATTGGACTGGTAATAAACATGAGGGGTAGAATTGAAGCTAGGGTCTTCTGTTCTTAGAGTCAGTTCTCTTTGAACAGTACTTCATTGGTATGAAGGGCACATCAAAAACTGAAAGCAAGAGCCAAAGTTCATTTAACAAAAGTAACATCTAACACAAACTTCCCAAGGACAAGTAATAAAACATGCTTCCTACCTCTTGACAGAGACATGAGAAACTTCAACACACGAGTTTCTTAGCCTGGGAGCTTTGAAATGGTGGATTTTAAAAATAATTTTGTAATTCTGTTTCAATATAACTGTTGCTTATGTAACTCCGTGTATTTTATTTTATACATTTTAAAGCATAGTTCTAAGAAGGGGTCCATAGACTTCACCAGAATTGCCAGGGCGCATGATACAGAAAAGAATCTTTAAAAACACAGAAAAGCACTAAAAGTACAGAATGAGACATTTTCATAAAAGGCTAATGTGTAGATTTTGTTGTTGTTTGACTTTGTTTATTGATTACAAGAAAGAAGTTTTGTTTAGAATTTTCAGGACAAATGAAAGAAAGGGAGAAGTATAGTAGTGATGTCATTAGATAGGTGAGATAGAATTTATATAGTGCTTTTAAGGTTTGCAAAATATTTTACATGTTAACTCATTTGATTCTTAGAACAAACCTGTTAAGTAAATGTGATTATTATCCCCGTTTTACAAATGAGGAAACAGAAGCAGAAAGTGGTCACATCACATGATTTTCCCAGACTTGCTAGTAAGTATCTGAGAATAGGATTTGAATTCAACTCTTCTTGATTCCAGGTCCAGCACTTCATCCACAATAATTTTCTAAAAAGATAAAGGAATCATTGAAGCATTTTCAAAAGACACAGGAGAAAACATAAGGAAGTTAAAAAGGGAAAGAAAAAACACAAATGTTTTGAAACTAACAATATTTTTAAAGAAAAAAGAACAAAATTGAACTGCAGTTTCATATACAAAAGTGGATCAGTAGACAAAGTCACTGTAACAAAATTTCACAATAGTAAGATGGATGGTTCACTTATCCTAATGGCAGAGAATTTAGCAGTCAAGATAATTCTTCAAAATTCAATTCATGTATTTTTCCACACTAAAATGTCATGTGCTTCAAGAAAATGACAGCTATTCTGAAAGTCTTGAAAGTCAGTATAAATAAGCTCCCTCAAGATGGTGGTTCTACACTTACATGCAAAAATATAGTGCTGAATGCTGTATTATTAACAGGAATTAAACAGGAAAAAAGGAAACAGGAAAAACAGGAAAAAAACAGGAGTTTTTTTAACAGGAAAAATTGGAGAGGAAATTAACAGGAAAAAAAAGAGAGTCTCAGATTTTATATTGGCATTTAAAATAAAAGAAAATCCCATATCAAAGGAAAGAAAAAAGATTGAGTTTACAGTATAAATTAGTAAAATGAAATAAAAGAACACTTGAAATGTTAAATCAACAATTGTTTTAAAAGACTACAAAAATTATTATTAGCAATTAACATTGTTTTAAAATTTTCACAAAAGTCCTACTTCAATGCCTCGATCATGACATTGAGGGTGACCCCTGGCATTGTGTGGATTTGTCTCTACTAATGCAACTTTGGCTATAGCCATTATATTTTGATGATGTACTTCTGTTAATATTGCCCTTGTCTTTATCTGTTATGTCTATAATTTTTTAACTCAGGCATTTTACTTAGTAGACCATTTTTACTATAGAACTTTACTTTTTGATTACATATTTAACTTTTTAGTTTTATTGTGTTATGATTCATAAATTTCTCCCTTTCAAAAGGATTTCATTAAGATCTAAAACACGCTCTATTTTGTGAATGTTCAATATACATTTGGAAAAAATATGCTAAAGATGAAATAAGTTATTCACCTCCTTTCTGAGAGGTGATGAACTTAAAATGCAAAAAAGAGACACATTTTTGGGCATGGCCAATGTGGAAATTTGTTTTGCTGAACTCTGTATGCTTCTGATGAGGGTTTTATTTTTCAGTTTTGTTTATTTGGGGAAGTAGGAAACTATGGGAGAGATAGATTATAAATGCTGTGTAAATAAATTTATTTTTAAAAGAAACCATAGTTTGTCAAAAAGAATGTGTATTTCCTATAATAATAAAAAAATTAATCTTTTAAAACACTAGCTCACTAGTAAGGCAAAATGTTAAATTATTTTGCAAATTTAGTAATTTTTGAAACTAAATAGTTCCTAAGTTCCAAATACACATACATACATACACACATACACACACACATATTCCCTGTTTTGTTATTGTTAATCATATATATATAATATATAAAATTCTGGTTCTTCAATATTGGTTGTAACTTTTTTTCTTATTTATCATTTATATTTTTATCATTCTACCAGCTGTATGTCTCTCATATTTAATTTTCTATTCTTGAAAAGTTGTGGATTTTAATTTAAGATATGGATAGGGAATATCTAGAAAAGGAAGCCATGATTGCAGACCAATCTTATTTCCTTTTTTAACAGGGTTACTAAATTAATATCATGAAAATGTTGTAGATATAATTTACTTAGTTCTTAACAAAATGTACATCATAGTTCTTGTGGATAAAGTGATGTGGACTCTATGATAATACAGTTATATGAATCCAGATAAATCAAATAGCCACTCAAGGAATAGTTGTGGTTTTGTTGGCAAGGTAAAAAGGAGATAAAAATGCTCAGGGACCTGGGCTTGATTAGGACCATTCCTGTTTCTAGATTGAGTCTCTATGAGAACCCGAAAACCATGCAGACTGCTTCGTGTCAGTATTCTCTCTGCCAGTATGGGTAGTTAGAGCTCAGCAGGTGCCCCCTAGGTGCCTGAACACTCCAAGTTTGAGAACAACGCAGGTTATATTTGTATATATGGCATATGCTCATCAAATTTGCAGATGACACAGAGCTCAGAAGGATAGGTACCATACTGGTTGACAGGATCCAAGAAAAACTTGGTAGACTCTTAGAGGACTAAAACAAAGATGAAATCCATGAGGTTGTAGATTTAGTTATTAGAAGTCACAAAGTCCAGCCCTTTAATTTTACAGACTGAGGAAACTGAGGAAATTAGACCACTTCTTAACCCAGAGAGGTTAAGTGACTAGCTAGCAATTATTTGAAGGAGGATTAGAACCCAGATCTTCCTGATTCCAAGTCCAACCATCCAATGTACCATGTGGGCTCACAAGTATTCAGCAGGGATAGATATAGTCTTACACTTGATTCAAAAAGTCAATTATACGGCTGCAAGATGGAGGAAGGAAGCAATCCATCTGAAAAATATCTGGCACTTTAGAATGTTGTGACTGCAAGTTCTTCCTGAGTCATTATACAATGTGGCAGCCAAAGAGCTTATGCAGTCTTGGAGATTACATTAAGACAGATATCACTTCCAGTAATAAGAAGGCAGTCAGGGCCCTCAGATACTCTAGTCAGACCGCATGGGTCATGCATCCAGAGAGAGGCAGCTAGCTACAGGTAGGATGCTCAGGAGGCCTGGGTCTGTATCATCAGAGGATCATTTAAAAGAACTGGTGATCCTTAGCCAAACGAAAAAGAATTCAAAGGGCTGGAGGGTGGGGGGACCAAGAGAGACGGACATGAGAGTAGTTTTCAAGGATGTTAAGAACTGTCATGTGGACAGAAGTTATTAGACTTGTTTTATTTGTCCCTGAAGGGCAGAACCCAGAGCAAGGAGACATATTGCAAAAAGGCAAATTTAAACTTCTCAGGAAAGAAGACCTAACTATTAGAATGACCTACAAGTAGAATGGGTAGCCTCAGGACACAATAGTTACCTCAGCATTGGGTAACTATTGTCTCCTCAGGCTACCCATTCTACTTGTAGAAGCATTGGGTCCTTTGGGAGAATCTGGAGGATTACTTGTCAGATATGTTATTGTGGGAATTCTCCCTGGATATGGGTTGCTTGATGGTTACTGAACACCTTAAGATGCTATAATTGTGATAAATATAATTCACAAATGTATGTAAAATATTTTATGTTTATTATCAATGGTGCCGTTAAGTATGATTTATTATGCTTTCTCCTATCTCATTACTTTCTGGTAATCTAACCTACTATATACTTTTTCAGCTTTAATTTCATAGTTCTTTCCAGCCAGTATGAATTATTTGGCCTCTTAATTTCATTCTAGTCTCTCTTGATTCCAGTCTTTGATATAAGTTGTTCTCTCCATATGAGACTTCATTCCCATGTCCAAACACCTTTTATTAGACCTCCTTCTATTTTAAGGCCCAATTCATGTGCCATGTCTTCTATATCATTTATCCCGATTCCCCCTAGCTGGGAATGGCTAGATCCAAACTCTACAATCATCAATTTGGGAATAGAAAAAAAAAATCTTCTCATTTTGAGATCTTGAGAAATTCAGTAACTTGCTTTGTTATAGTCCCATAGATAATAAGTAGCAAAGCTAAGATCTGAAATTATATATCCCTTCTTGAATCTCTCAGATCCATCCATCTGACATTACTTTCTTACTCTGATTTATTTACATGCATATCTCACACCATCTATTGTAAATTTCAGAACAAAGATTACACTTCATTTCTTTAGTACTAGCACAATTTGGGCCTTACCAAATATTTACAATGGATTCGATTAAATTGAATTGAATTGGACCTCAGGATATGAGACAAAGTTTAAACTAGTCAAAGAGTTTTGCAGAGCATGGTTAATTTGGAATAATAGGACATAAGATGCCTCAAAATATGGAAAAAATAGTAATGGAGAGAAATGTAGATGGTGACTTGACCTATTTGTTCCCTCAAAAAATACAGATGTAGTCTCTGAAGTCTTAACAGAAAGCCATTCCAAGATCTCTCTTCTTTCATGGAAGGATAACCATGCTATCTCGAAGTCCTTAGACTCTGCCCAGCTTCCATAAAGCTCAAAAATGTAATCTTAACTCCATTATTTGGCTAAACCATTCTCTATGCTCAAGAACCAACCAATTGACCAGGAAGCTATGCCCTTTCCTCCCCTGTTAGAAGCAAGTCTGACCCAGATATTATTCTTCCCAGCTCATCAGCAATTTCCACTCACTGAAATATTGTGCTAAAATCCTGTAGTGTGTGAACAAATCTGCCACCACCATGTCCCCCATTCTCTTGTAGACTGGAATCAGAGGGAAGTATTTTAAGCTGTCCTTCCTTTGGAAGGATGCTGGGATTGGAATCTAAGTTCTGTACAATTTGTAACATCCCTGTTTAGGTATGTTCAGAGGTATAGGATCACTTCTCTTCCCATTTTCCTTTACTTACTCCTTCAAAGCCTATAAACCTACCCTGGGAACAATAAATCCAGATCTAAGTTTCTGGTTGTTTCTTCTTTCCATTAGACTATTACTAAAAATATACATAGAGAAGGTTTAAATTTTATAAAGCACTTTTCTCTTAATTCTTTTGTGAAAGTATGTAGTGCAGCAGGAGTAGCTCCCATTTTTATAGGTAAAGACACTGGAGATCAGAGAGGTAGGCATGACCCGACCAAAGTCACACAGCAAATGCCAGAGACAGATCTTTGATTCCATGTCCACTGGTCTTTCCTACCTCATAATTAGAAAAGTACTGTGCCTGTTTCTCCTATTCTACAGCTAGGTTTTCCCTATTAATCCAGTAGGGCATGACTCTGAATCACCTGGCAGGGGTCTCCAACCTCCATGATGGTAAACCATTCGCTCCCACTCATTTGACAACATAAGTGGTTCCTAGATGGCATGGTAGAAGTCATAAGAAATTTGGACACAGGATCAAGAAACGTGGTTTTGGGCAGCTAGGTAGTGGATAGAGTACCGGCCCTGAAGTCAGTGCAAATCTGACCTTAGACATTTAACACTCCCTAGCTTGTTGACCCCCTGGGTGCAAGTCACTTAACCCCAACTACCTCAGGGAAAAGAAAAAAGAACATTAAAATTTCCATAACTGTTACTATCTTATGCTTTTTGCAATCCAGTTAGCTTTTTATTAAGAATTTAGATTCTATGCCATCTGAAGAGCAGGGAGGGGCACTCAGTGCAAGCTGGAACAAGAGACTTCAGAAGCCGGCAAATGTGTTCTCTTAACCCTTTGATGTAGTAAGGTGAGGAATGATGATGCAGTCTGATTACAAAGGAGCTGATAACCATGTATACTGGGACAACTGACTGTTAGATGAGGATTGCCAAAGATGATGGTTCCAAAAAAACTTTTTTCAGGGGATCCTGGTCTAATGTTCTTAGAGGAATAAATGGAGCCTTCATGCTTGTCCTATATGATGAACTGAAGAAAGTTATATAAGTACATCCTAACTAAAAATAGAAAGTGAATAAGGATCTTGCAGAATACTTAACCATACTTAGCATTTTAGTCTATTGATCTTCAGTAAATTCCTGTTTTGTTTGGGGGAGAGGGAATTTCTAGGTCAATTCATATATGTAGAGAACTCATTTATTGTGATCTATTATTCACACAGTGAAATTGATGATTCAGTTGGATGGGGGAAATTAACAATTAGTGAGTCCAAGGAAGTAAAGCAACTTAGACTCATCTAGTTTAAATCCTATTTTTCTAGACCATAAATATATATTTAAGTATTTTTAAATTTCTCTCTCCTACTTGTGCTTAAGAAATATATATACAATTTTATACAACTGAATATTTGTCATTTATGATGATCTGTGTTGGTCATTCTGCTCTAAAACAATAAATACACAGAAAATTCTTTTAATAAATAATGGGATAGATAAGTGGCACATTGGATGGAACACCAGCCCTGGAAACATAAGGATCTGAATTTAAATCTGGCCTCAGACATTTGACTTTTATTAGCTGTGTGACCCTGAGCAAGTCATTTAACCCTGATTACCTTGTTTTAAAGAAAATGAATGAATAAAGGAAGAAGAGGTAGGATTGGAGAAAGATAAACAGTTTTATTTTGAACACGTTAAATTTGAAATCTAACTGGAATTACCTAACAGGTAGTTGATTATATAGAACTGGATTTTAGGTGAGAGAGTAAGACTGTATATATAAAAGTATGAGTCATTTCCCTAGAGTCTGATTCCATGAGGAACAGGTGAATTGTTGGATTTATTGGAACAGGATTTATTGAGTATCTATCATATACAGTAAGTAGCATGACACATACTAAAAATCCTTACCTTCACATAGTCAATCTTATTAAAGAAAAAAGACAATTAGAGAGAAGAACTGCAAAACTATGAAAAAGATTATAATCAACTGCTAAAATGTATGTTAAAAGAGCCAACCAAGGGAAGAGATTAATAGGAAAGTTTCATGAAGGATTTAGCCTTTGGAAGGGTGGAAAATTTGACCATCTTCCCATATCCCTAGAGGTTTGCAATAATGAAATACCTGGAATATCAAGAGAGACAATATAAACTGAGAAAAGAAGAGAACCCAGTACAAAGATGTAGGGAATGCTCCCTGTTAGAGGGGGTGGGGCATGAATGATGATGAAACCACACTTGAGATTGAGGAGTGGCCAGAGGAAGAAGAGAAAAAACCAATGGATGGCAGTGTCACAGAAACCCAGGAAAAATAGAATATCCAGAGCCAGGAGAAGGGTCACATGCTGCAGAGAAGTCCAAAAGTGTGGGAACTGAAAAAAAAAAATTATCACTGGATTTGGGAACTAAAAGATCATTAAAGAGAGCAATTTCAATTGGGTGAGAAGGTCAGAAGGCAAATTGCAAAAGATTGCTAAATAAGAAGAAAGTGATTTTTTTTTTAAGTTTGTGAAATGAAGAAGAGATATATAGGAAGATAGCTTTAGAGAATGCTAAGGTGAAGTGAAGGTTTCATTTAAACTTGAGCAAGACTTGTGCATATTTGTAGGCAGGGGAGGGAAAGACTGAAAATTAGGAAAAGAGAGAGGGGGAAAAGAAAAGGTCTGTAACAGCCCTGTTGGAAGTTAAAGGGGGAGAATCAATTAACACTGATAATTTGAGTAGTTGGTCTGGAGTTGAAACTTGTTGCAGAATAATAGATGGATAGATAGATCCAGCAAGTATTTATTAAGGGCCTACTATGTGCCAGGTACTGTGTTAAGGAATACAAATACACACTGGGAATACAAAAAGACAACTCCTACCCTCAAATTGCTTATGTTCTAATGAGGGAAGCCAATACAAAAGAGAGAATATTTAAAAAAAAAAAAAGAAAGAAAAAGAAAAAGAAAGTAACTCCCTGGCAAATAAAACATTTTACAAAGTCTGGAGCAAAGATGATGGATCCTAGTATCTACAAAGTGCCTAATGGAGAATTCTAGACAAGATCTATTGGAAGAGGGGGCAACAATGGTGGCAACCAAGAAGAGAGGGAGCATTGTGTCATGGAAAGAGTATGGATCTGACTGACAACTTTTCTACTTCCACTTTTGAAAAAATTAACATCTTTGTGCCTTCATTCATTAACTCTGAATTAGATACATTATCTGCACTATCTACCAATGCCTTAGGCAGATAGAATGCTGGACTTTGGAGCTTCAGATCCATAAGAGCTGTGTGATCCTGAACAAACACTTAACCTTTGTCAGCCTCAGTCTCCTTATCTGCAAAGCAGAGAATAATAATAGCATATACCCCACAGGGTTCTCATATGAATCAAATGATATATCACATGGAAAGTGCTTTACAAACCTGAAAACACTGTATAAATGCTCTTAATATTAACTTGTTGAGAAACTTATGTGAAATTATGCATATATGAATTGTTTTGTAATGTAGAGTTATATAGGTGTAAATTATCATTCTATTACATCTTTTTTCTCAGCCTCCCAGCAAAGGATTAGTTGTGGAACTAATATAGAAGGTACTTTTGTTGTCATCCCTGGACTTTAAGCATCTAATGAGTTTAAAAATACTAAATGCAGAGCTGGTAAAAGATTCTTTAGGCCTTCCTAGGCATCCTGTTTTATTTCACATTGTTTGAAAGAGAGGCAATTAGAGAGGTGGGGAAAGTGGGATGGGGATCCAGACCTCTGAATTCATTACTATGGAGTCTCCTGGTTGTATGGAAATTCTTTCTACTGATCTCTTAACTTAGCCAGGATCACAAAGCCATTATGTGTTGGAGCAAGACTTGAGCCCAGACTCCTTGACCCCAAGGCTGTCCCTCTACCCACTACAATCCACATTCCCTTTCTAAAAAAGAAAACTCAACCAATTTTACTAAGTTTATTAACTTATTCCATTCGAAAGGCTTATATAATATCAGTTTCTTGTTGGCAGTAGCATTAGGACCTGATCCTGAGAACTAGGAGAAAACCCTTAATAGTTCAGGTCTGTGTCCGGCAGCATCCCCTTGAGAACTGCCACAGGCCCTCTAATGACTAAAACTTCAGCAAAAGGAAGAGGGTGGAGGGTTGGGGGCAATGAGTAGGGCCTCTCCAGGGTTCTTGGGACTGAGTTGGCAAGTTGTCCTATAGCTATTGAAAGAATGAGCCAAGAGCACCCAGATAAGTTCCAGCACCAATCATCTTTCCCTGGCACCTAGGCAGAACTGCACACTGGAACAGCCATTTAAGTCTCTTCATTTAGCTCCCTGTGCTAGATTTGGAAAACGAGTAGGGTGGTATCAGACTGAGCTCATGATAGGCACATCCTGAGATCATAAGGTCTATGAAGACAGAAACTGTGTCTACTTGTTTGTGTATTCAAACACATCTAAAATTATCTCCCATAACTGAATACTTAAATGTTTGGTGGATGAAAGAATAAATGTGGGTTAAAGGATACTGTACCTGTTTCCCTTACCCATTTGGCAGAGTAATCCTTTCCTGGTCAGGTCACTGCTCAGCTTAGAGAGGGAGATGATTGGCTGTGTCTTCCCAGGGCTTTGTGACCCGTTGAAAGGGCTACTCCGGCCCTTCTGAACCTCCCCCATCCCTGGCCTACACACACTCCCCTAATGCAACCCCAGAATAACCTAGACGGAACCCAAAGGGGTGGGGGTGGTGGCTACATAAAATTTCCAAACATTACTTCAGCCCAAACTGTGTCTGAGCAGGAAGACAACAGCCCTGTGACAATGGGGCATGGTCCCACATCAGAAGCTGGAAACTTTTTGGCAGATTCAACAGATTGAGTGTGTGCTGTACAGGGGTCTCACTTCTTTGAACAAGCATCAGTGGTTCCAGCCTTCCTACCTGGTAGGACGAGATCTATAGAGCAAGGCCTATAGGAAATTCAGAAGTGAGGGGGGAGAAAGGAAATTGGTAAACCACCTCTATAGGCTGAAAAAAAATCTGGCAACTTCCTGAGACAGCAAGAAAGTGAGAACTACCATAGGTTTTTATCATCCACTTGGCTAGCCCAAGATGCTGCCATTTTCCCCCCTAGGCTCAAAGCTTTGTGCTTCATGATACTATATAACAACTAAAGCTGCATGAAGCCCTTGTTTCATACATGAGAGCCCATGAGTTCTACTCTCTGGAGTCTGATCTTATTTACCCTAACCTGCGGAGGAATGCTACTCTCTGACCATTTCAAGACTGAAATATTTAGATATACAGCCAAGGGTCAGAAATCTATGTGCCCCTTGGAATAGAGGACTTTAATCATGCTCTTCATAGAATTATCATAGGGGAGGCTGGGAAGTATAGCGTAGAAAATTACTGATAAAAGTTGAGAAGAATGAAGGACATTTTAACTGTTTTCAAATAGGTGAAGATTTAGTCTATGGAGGATGATGACTAAGCTATTCTCCTTTTTTGCTGAAAAGAGAATAAAGGAATTGGGTTGAACTTGTACCTGAAGGGCTTTAGATTGGTAAAATGTTAGGATATCCTTGATCATGAGTATTTTTAAAGAACAGAACAATGATTTAAAGCCTCTAAATCATGAATCAAGCCACATGAATCAAGAATTTAAATATCTAAACTTAGGTGTTAGCCACCTTAGATTCTAAGGAAAGAGACCAAAAATCTATTAGAATGTTCATTTCTAAAATTCTTTACTTAGAGACTATTCCAGAAGCCCATTTCTTCCCCCCCTCCTTTTAGCTGCCCCAGATAATGTTTAAACATTGTACCTCCCAGGTGTTACTGTCCACAGAAAACTTTAAACATTCACTATAATATCTGTGAATTGATTTATCACAAAATAAATATCTGCCAGCTTTGAGTATGGGATTTCTAGGCATGCAAAAATATGAACAACTATTTTTTAAAAATTTAAATATCCTTCATTGTACTCATACATACAAGTTTCAGTTGATCTGCCTTAACTATGTTCCTACCTCTTGTCTGGGCTCTCTCAGGGTTAAACTTTTTTAATACCGGTAAAGAAGTTATACTCAGTGAATCAGTTACAAAAAGTACTAGAACAGAGGGTGCCCTGTTGCATAGAACCTTATAATTATAAACCAAATCTTTTGCTCCTTTTTTCCACTTTATGCCTGTTCTTAGGAATCATGAAACTATAAAGCAGGATTTAATAATCCTAGAGTACAGTTCCTAAGTATCAATCTCTCAATGTAATAATAACGATACAATGGCTATCTGTCATAACTTGTAACAGTCACCATGTACCATCAGGTGATTGTTAAAAAAAAAAAAAAAATCCAGGACCCACAACAGAAGGACCGTTGGTATTACTGCTGTTGAATCAAAGTCAACCTCCATGGAAAATTTAATTCCCCCAAACTGCATAGACAGCTTCCAGACAGCATCCACCATTTGTCAAAGGATAGGCAGCACTGCCAATGACGACAGAAGCAGAAGCAGCCTCCCTGTATGGCACTAACCATTACTTAATCTCTTCTACCTCAAACTATTCTTGTCTTAATACACCTGTGACAATAACTATCCAGACTAAGGTGGGCTGGGGAAAGGAAGGATGGAGCATTCTGGGCAAGAATGATCCTGGGAACTGTAATTTTGAGTCATCTCTAACCCAAAAGACCCTTAAGACTGTTCCTAAAAGGAGCTGCCCCACAATAAAAAAGATGTTCAATAATTGCACTTGATTGCAAATTGTAAAATCTTACATTTTGGAGCCACCTGAGAAACATTTATTGTTGAAGCCTTCAGAATCAGGGATGCCTTCCCCTATTCCAACATGCTGAACTTCTTTTTCTTTATTCTCATACCTCCCCCTGCCAAAATTCCCAGCACTGTTGTTGTTGGTGATCCTTCCTTCTCGAAGACCACCATGACATCAGAGAGGGGATGCCGTGACATGCAAGTGAGGGAGGGGTGGGCAAGGTCACCTGCCTCAGTTTCCCCTCCAGAGCCTGTGGATCCAATGGCCAGATAGAGATCAGGATGACTGGAGATGATATCAGAATTAGAACAATCTTGTATTACAGATGCAGCCACAAAAAGTCTGTTTTTAAGGAATAAAGCTCCATCTGCTGGTCACAGCACATTTGTCTTCAGAGCCAAGGTCTCCTAGGAACCCAGGAAAGAACAAAGGGGGAGAAGACAGACAATTGAGGCACTCCCATCCCTGTCAGGCCCGATCATGAAGTAAAGCTGGACTCTCATTCTTCCTGTGAAAGGCCCCTAAGATTCTGGGATGGTTTCTTCCAAAACCAGGCAGAGCAGACCCTTATCTACCAAAGTGTCCCAAGAGCTGCTTCTGAGGCTGCAGCTCTAACATTAGCTGGTGTCCCTGAGAAAATCACCTCAGTAATATAACAGTGATGGTACTGAGCTCTGGAGGCATCAGTTCTTCCAACTGTGTTTGTCCAGGCACTCCGTTTCCACCCCAGACATCATTATATAGGATCCCAGGCTTCCCATCAGGCTTTCCCATTAAAGGTTGCTCAAGACCTCTCCTAAGAACACTGCAGCATAGGTGGCCTTTCTGAGAACCCTACTTTCAAAGGCTTTGGCTGTATCCTAAAAAAGAAGCTGGATTTTTGATATAAGATGTAAATAGAGATGTAAAATTTCCCTGGCTCCCCACCACATTCCCTGGGAAGTCCCAACATAAGCCTGAAGACTCCAGGCAACAGCAAGGGCCTCATGGGGCTACTTACCATATCTGCTGCTAAAAGAGGACATTTGGGCCTAAATCTAATCTAGTCTTGTAGAAACTCTAAATAAAGGTGGGGTCTCAAGCTGGAGGGTGCTTGAAGACCAGTTTTAGTGGATCCACTTCCATCTAGGACTGCTGCCTTTCCTGCTATACATACCACACAAGAGCTGTCAGCCTCTGAATATTCCAGGATGTACCACCTTGCAAACAAGTCTGTCCGGATCGCTATGCTCATATCTGCTCTGACCAGCTTATATTTAGACTAGGTCGTTATAGAAGTACATGTTGTCTTCCTCAATAGAATACAAGCAAACTCCTTAAGAGCTGGGGTTGTTTCATTTTGTTGTTTTTGTAATCTTAGTATATATATAGCACAATGGTACTTAGTCAATATAATCATTCCTTATTCCTTAGCCCCTTCTCTGGGCCTAGGACTAGATCAAAATGCCCCGTCACAATCTTTGCTGAGTCCTGCTCCAGTGCAAACATATATAGCAGTAGAGCAACCACTAGAACATGTCTTGAGAAATATAGATTAGAAATACCTTTGGTGCTTTCATCATTACACAAACCTATGTACATTTTGTGACATCTCAGCCAGTTGTGTTTTGACCATTGCCACGTTATCTCAGTTAGTTCTAGATATTTTGGTATTACAAACCTCTAGGAAACAAAGGAAGATTGTCAGATTTTCCATCCTGTCAAA
Organism: Antechinus flavipes; assembly: GCF_016432865.1. Taxonomy (NCBI): domain Eukaryota; kingdom Metazoa; phylum Chordata; class Mammalia; order Dasyuromorphia; family Dasyuridae; genus Antechinus; species Antechinus flavipes. The sequence goes on along the minus strand of NC_067399.1, from coordinate 224,737,246 downwards.
GGTAATCCTACCTTCATGAAGCTTTCCCATCAACTTCTTCTACCCTTCAATCTTTAGCACTGGCTTTGACCCTCATTTGGCACTTTTATGTTCAGTCATGTTGTTTTTCTGTAGAATGAGTCTACAAATTACTTGAAGGGAGGGATTTCTCTTCTGTATCATACTGCATCTAGCACAATGCCAGACACATGGTAAGCACTCAACATATCCTTGAATTAATAATTTACCCAGCTTGTCTCCTCAGAATATTTTGCATATGTGACCTAGGGGCAACACCACCTTTTTCCTTTCCATTTCTCGAGATTAATATACTGCTCTTTCCTCTGGATAAAGCAGAGACAAGGTAGAGTGAAATTCTCTAGATAATGACCTCCCTTCCCTCCTTTCTGTCTCCTCATAGCTGGGGTATGGCCGTCAATGTGTACTCCACATCTGTGACCAGTGAGAACCTGAGTCGCCATGACATGCTTGCTTGGGTCAATGATTCCCTGCATCTCAACTACACCAAGATAGAACAGCTATGTTCAGGTAAGAAAATGACAAAGCAAAAATCTGAGCTGGAGGTAGAGAAGAAAGAAGGAAGGAAGAGGAATTGTGAGAGTAAAATAACTTGAGAATTAGAGGAAAAGGGTATAGAGTTATGGTTGGGGTGGAATCAAGCAGCAGAAATCTGAATTAATTTACCATTTGCTCATAGAACTTAAGCATATAGAGTATTTGATTAAGGAAAGATAAAAAGGGTCAGAAAAGCTGCAGGATCAAGGGGAAAATTCAAAAGAATAGGTAGAAGATGAAAATGGTACCAATGGTCTCTATTCTCAGCACCAAATTGGCTCTCAAATCTTGGGCTCAAAAGGCATGGATTGAGGGATAGAAGAAGAAAGAGTGGGGAAAGGACAGGAGCTAGACTATGGGGACACCCTTCAGGTCAGGCATGCCAATTCACAGGGGCTGCTTACTGCCAGTTCATGGATATGCTCTTTCCTGGATGTGTGCACTTGAGGAAGGTGAAGTTCCAGGCCAAGCTAGAGCATGAATATATCCACAACTTCAAGGTGCTGCAAGCTGCCTTCAAGAAGATGGGTGTTGACAAAGTAGGTGTCTGCACTCAGGAGACCCTGAGGAGCTGTCTGGCCCTGGGGAAGAAGACGGTCCGGCAGCCGCCACCACAGCAGGGGCTGAGGGACCCATTTGGGTCCTTCTGCAACCTGCTCTGGCCCTTCCCTCACCCTCCCTCACCCTTCCTCCCCTCCCACCCCAGCTCCCTGGGAAGAGAATCCAGCCTTGAGGGCCATATTGAGGACCTCAAACCTCTTTACATACTGAGACACTCAAACTCCCCATCCCACTGTATCCCCTATCTGACCTCAACATATCCTTGAAACTCAAGCTCTCTATAGTTTGGTTCCATTTAGCTGTCATTTCTTGGTTAGCCCAAGGCTGAAATTCAGACCCTTATTCTAACTCTTTTGTTTCTCTAGAGTATTGATTTTCGTTCAGTCTGACCCTCTTCCTCCATAACTAAGGGGGGGGGGGGAAGGCCGGGGGGGGGGGGCCCGCGGGTCACATGAGTTTTTAATTGGGAAGGGATAGGAAATCGTGCTCTCCAGTTAATGGAGAAAGCGCTTGCTCTCGCTCTCGCTCTCTTTCTCTCTTTCTCTCCCCCTTTTCCCCCTCCTGTCTTTTTCTTTCTTTCTCTCTCGTTTCTCTCTCTTCCCTCTCTCTCTCTTCTCTCTCCCCCCCTCCCTCCCTCCTTCTCTCTCCATGTCTTTCTCTGTCTCCCTGTCTCTGTGTCTCTGTCTCTGTCTCCATGTTTCTCTGTATCTCTCTGTCTTTGTCTCCCTCTCTCTCTGTCTCTAGCTCTTTGTCTCTCTCTATCTCTCTGTCTCTCTCTTTGTATCTTTCTGTCTCTGTCTCCCTCTGTCTCTCTTTCTTTCTTTCTCTTTTTCTCTTTCTCTGTGTATCTCTCCCTTTCTCTTCCACTCTCCTCTCTCACACATCCCTCTTTGTCTCAGACTTGCCTCTTCCAGTGGTGTGGGAAGGGCAGGAGGTCAGTGGAATGGGGACTGGGGTGTAGAAGCTTGGGCAGTGGGGAGAGAGTAAACCCAGAGAATACAAGGGCTGCATGATGGCCTCAGGGAGGTGGTCCATGATGCAAAAACTTTGCCCCTGAGAGAAAGAGCCCAGTGGCCCATAGTGAACACTCTCTGCCTATCTGGTTTATTTCAGATAATTCCTGTAGAGAAATTAGTGAAAGGAAAATTTCAAGATAATTTTGAGTTTATTCAGTGGTTTAAGAAATTCTTTGATGCGAACTATGACGGAAAGGATTACAACCCTCTACTGGCACGGCAGGGCCAGGATGTGGCGCCACCTCCTAACCCAGGTGATCAGATCTTCAACAAACCCAAGAAACCCATTGGCACTGCAGGTAACGTGCCCCAGCCGGGGGAGGGAACATGGGGGGCCGAGCCTAGAGTGCCTGTGGGGCCGGCCCCATGCCCACCAGCCTGGAGGAGACTGTTATCACGGAGTTCAGATGTCATCTACACTTGTAATGGGAGAGATCCAACAGTAGGGTGGTGATTAAGGGACAGGAATAAGGGTGGGTGCCGGAAAATAGCTGTTCACCTGGAAGGTGGCTTACAGATTCAAGGTAGGAAACATGAGGCATTTCTCTCAACTGTCTGGGCTTGATCTGTGTGGACCCTAATAGATAGAGGTGGCAGCCGGTCCTCTGTCTTTCCTCAGCCAGAACATCTTGCCCTTTTGGACGTAGCCGCCCAGAGCACCATTGTGTCAAAGGCTGATCCACCCAATCAATACAGCTGTGGCTTCTCTCCCTTTCCCTGTGCATAGGGGCCCACCCTTGGGTACATTCTGTCTTCACTCATCCCCAAAGCCTAATGTGTTGAATACTTAATCAGAGCAGCAGCTTGAAATAAGAAGTTGAATGAGCTCCAGTAGTGGAGGAGGAAGAGAAAAGGGAGAACTGAGAGGGATGAGAACGGAAAAAGAGCAGGGACTCCCCTGAGTCCACATCTGACTCCGTCATAGCAGAGTCATCTCTTCTGCTTGCACTGCCTTCCCTACCTCCTACCCGCTTGCTTTGCACAGAAGCAGCAGCAGCCAAATCCACCTGGGGAGCAGCAGTAGAAAGAAAGCTAGCCACAGGCTGTTCAGGGCAGAGGAATGGGGAAAGCCTATGGGCACATCATCAGTTTGACAGGAGCAGTCTGATGGTGGCACACAGCAGTCCAGAACCCAGCTCTTATGCTGATAGAGCAACTATTGCATGCAAAACAGCAGGAAAGAAGAGAGGAAGAGGAGGGGGCCAGCATAAAGGGACAGAATGGGGATGAGCCCAGTTTCTTTTGGCAGTCCCATCTCCCTGGGTGAGGGAAATCCCAGGGTCTCTCCTGATCAGGACCTGGCCAGGCAGAAAGATGGGTTTGGAATTAGGAAAGTCAAGAACTAGAGACAAAATTTTACTCATCTGGAGCCCTACTTCCTGGGTCTGGCTGCTCCTCCCTGAGCTCCAGCTGTTGGTAGGGGAGGGCCTGGCTCGTTTCTCCCCACTCTCCTGCTTTCTCCCTTCTCCCCTTCACTCTCAGGCCAGCTCTTTTCCCTATCTCATTCATTGCCTTCTCTTATTCCAAAAGTCTCCAAAAGGGTTTCCCTGGCTGTCATAAAATAAAAACACAAGAGTTAAGAGTTTGGGGTTCAGATCCCTCTGCCTGGCTCCCTAGTCAGGCAAGGGAGGGGGAAATGACTGTCTCTTGCATGGGCTGCCTGTACCCTTGCAGCTGCTACATGAGGCCACCTTATGCCGAGCTGAGTCACTGGGCACAACTGGCCTGTTCTGATCCTTCTTTCTGGGCAGTTCCCCAGAGGACGTCACCCACAGGCCCTAAAAACATGCAGACTCCTGGCCGGCTGAGCAACGTGGCGCCGCCCTGCATCCTCCGAAAGAACCCTCCCTCCACACGCAACGGCGGTCATGAGGCTGATGCCCAGATCCTTGAACTCAACCAGCAGGTTAGTACAGACCAGGTAGAGTCACGCTGCCCCAAAGGCACGATCCTGGCCCCCTCCACTCTTAGGGGACTGGCCAAGATCATGGAGGAGGGAGAAAGCCGGCCTCAGGAAGGGGGGCCCACATGTGTGAGGATCAGTGTCTCTCCAAACAGCTACTGGACTTGAAACTGACGGTGGATGGGCTGGAGAAGGAGCGTGACTTCTACTTCAGCAAGCTCCGTGACATTGAGCTCATCTGCCAGGAACACGAAAGCGATAACAGCCCTGTCATCTCTGGCATCATCGGCATCCTCTATGCCACAGAGGTCAGCCCTTGGGACCAACCCCACCTAGTCTTGCAGTGGTCCTGGGCCCGCCCCACCTGTCCTGCGGTAGTCCTGGGTTCGAGGAAAAGTCCCCGTCCTTGACACACTCCCTCTGCTCCAAGCTGTCTGACTCTCTTTTCTCCCTTTGCTTAGGAAGGATTTGCTCCCCCTGAAGATGATGAGATTGAAGAGCATCAACCAGAAGACCAGGATGAGTACTGAGGAGAGCACAGCCTATGCCAGCCCTGGTTGATTGCACGGCTTTCCCCGTGCTTCCCCCCCAACCCAAAACATTATATCCCCCCTTCCCTCATAGCCAGTCGGCCAGGTGCTTTGTGTCAGTGCCGCAGCATTGGGGAGCCCCAGAGAGCAAGGGTGGGTGGGGGACAGGTGAGCAGGCACGGGGCCCTGTACATAATATGCCGCTGGCCCAAGTGGGCAGGACCCCATGCTCACTCCTCACCTCTATTTATTTCCGTTGTCTCTTTGCTGTGTTGGTCAACACTTTCTAAGGTGGTACTACCTGCCCATCCACTCCACCTGCCCTGCTCCTCCAACAACCCACAGCTGTATATTTGACAGACAAATTCATTGGTATATTTTTACTTACTGGATTTTCCTTGCACTTTACCTGTTCTTTTCCCAGGGCTATAAAGGCCAGGGGCTCCGGGGCATCGAGCCTGGCTTGGCTCCCCTTCTCCATTGCCAGGGGGCCAGGTTAGGGCTCACAGATCCTTATTTATTTTGTCATTTGACTTCCCAGTGGCTGAAGGGCAGGTCCAGGGTGGGGAACGGGGGAGTACAGGATAAGTTTGCAGCAGACTGGCAAGGGCTTGGGAGGCCAGGGAGGAGGGGAGCACCTAAGGGGTGGAATTATTCCCACCTGACACTGGGCCCACCCTCAATCTTCTGCTCCTGGCACTGTAGCCTGGCACTGCCCCTGTGTCCCTTTCCCCACCCCCAGACTCTCCCATTCCTGCAGCTTAGTTCATACCACACGGACTCTGCCTGGATCCTGCTGTATGTCTGCCCTCCCATCGTTCCCTCCCTCTCCCTTGCCCATTCGGGCCACCCAGCCTGCATCTGTGTTCACTTTTATTTAAAATAAACTTGTGTGGTAAAAGATTGGTGCCATGTCTTCCTCCATTGAGCCATGGGTTGGGCTTCCTTCATGCCCCTGAAGCAACATCCTGGCTATTCATCAGCGCCCAGAAATTACAATCTATCCTTGAGTTCAAAATTTCAACTCTGACCTGGATCTTAGACCTCTAAATAATGTCTGGGCAAAATAAACGTATGAGAACAGTGCAAAGAAAATCAAGCCACAAAACTAAAGCAAGTGAAAATCTATAGGAAAGTGGTTGTGAGGAAGTACCCCTTACTACTTCATGGTAGCTGCTATCACTGGAGGTGTTTGTCTCACAGATGGAGGGGCCCAGATATACAGCTGTCATGGATAAAAGGAGACAAAGATGGCTGTTCTTGAGGCTGAGCAAAACTAGGGGATGAGAATATTTGAAAATAATCAAAATCCAGCCACAAAATAAAAGAGCAAACTAGACATCTTAACCATTATTTAATAATTATCATTTTGAAGACCAATCTGGAATTAGGCCCAAAAAGTTATTAAACTGTCTACATCCTTTGACCCAGCAATTCCATTATTAGGTCTGTTTGTTTCCCAACTTGATTGGGGGAAAGGAAAAGAACCTAAATGTTCTAAAATATAACTCTCTTTGGGGTAGCAAAGAACTGGAAATTGCAAAGAGGTCTGTCAAATGATTTTGTTATCTAATGGTAGCCCTCTCTAGGGCAAGCTATAGAGGGAGAGAAAAAAGTAAAGAAGTGCACAGCAGAAAATAAACAAATGGAGGAAGCATAGCAAAGTAGCTTTGAAAATGTAAAACTTAGTTTTTTTTTAAAGTCTGAAATGTTTTTATAGTGAATCCTCTTTTTATGTTGTGCTATGTATATGGAAATGTTCTTTTTTTGTAGTTATATATTTTAAGTTCAAAATATTTTTAATTAGCTTCATGTCTATGGGAAAGGGGAAAGGAAAAGGGAGGAGAAACATTTTGAACATAAGGTTTTGCAAAGGTGAATGTTGAAAACTATATCTGGATATATTTATGAGGAAAGCTATTAAAGTAAAATGAAAGAAATCTGCTTCCACAGCAACTATAAAAAAAAAAAATTATCCTTACTTTACAGATGAGCAAACTTAGGCTTAGAAAGGTAAAGTGACAACTCTAGATAGTGCAGTGTTTGACCTGGAAAATCTTATCTATGTGATCCTAGGAAAATCACTTTCAGCCTCAGCATCCTCATCTAAAAAATGGCAATAATAATAGTAACTATCTCACAGGTTAATGAAATAAAATAGTTATGACATCATTTGGCATATGCATGTAGCATATGCTATAAATACTAGCTATGATTAAAATTGTTTGAGAGCCTGTCTAGTTACTCCTGGAAAGGCTCATCACCAAGGTGCCTGCAGGATGAATTTTTCTATTACAACAGCCCTCAAAGATCATCGAAGGCACAGAGAGCAAAAACAGAAGTAGTATTGTCAATGGAGCATACTACAGTCATATGAATTAAAAGGGAACAATGATGAGGCATCTTTCTGAGAAACATCATAAGCCTGTTATAGAGACATGATATGTAGTAGTAGTAGTAAGAACTTCAATTATCTGGACATCTGCTGCAGTGCTCTGCCTAAGGTAGAACTACTAATAACTTCCTTATTTGCCTTAATGCTATTTCATTTCTCAAAAGTAGAATAATCTATGAGAAGAATTTCTATTCTGGATCTGATTATCATAAACGGAGGAAGAGTTGCTGGAATGAAATGATGGGAACACTGGGAGGCCGTGATCACTTCATCTTAGAATTTGTGATAGATAGGAGAGCAAATTTCAAAGAGTTCAGAGAAAAGAAAGTAACAAAAGGATTCCCTGGCCTAAAATTCTTGGAGGAAAGTGAGCCTAAGAAAGAGATTTCAAGAGTGACATTATAGAGAGGTCAAAAGAACATCCCAATGGGGAGGAATTAAGGAAGTTCTTTAAAGAAACCAATATGGCTTCCTAGGGAAATCTTGTATTTTTAAGTACAACAAAAAAAAAGTATATAAAAACCCAGGGAATACAATAGTTTCTAAGCATCTGGAGGGATTATCACATCTCTCATATAAGGGATGGAAATTATGAAGTGCCTGGAAGGAATCTCAGTATTGGCTGCCATTTGTATGGACAGTAGTGAACCACTAAAGGTTGTTGAGGGTATATCTCAACATGATTGCCACATAAAATGCAAATGGCATCAATAAAACAATTTTTTAAAGGTCGATTTTCTTTGTCATGGTTCTTTCCCTTTTATTTTGATTTTTCTTTCAAAACAATATGGAAATATGTTTAAAATAATTATACATGTATAACCAGCTTGCTGTCTTGGGGAAAAGAGAAGTAAGGGGGAGGGGGAGAAAAAATTTGGAACTCAAAATATTACGAAAATGAATGTTGAAGATTATCTTTACATGTAATTGGGGGGGGGGGGTGAGTCAAGTACAGAAGGGGAGAGGAAGCAAGAATAAATAAGCAAGGATGAAGACAGAAGCATGGCAGAGTCTTGAAGTGGCTAAAGCTCAAATGGAGTTAAGGCAACCGAGTAAATCCAGAAATAACAAATGAGACCATGTTTGGATTTCTTTTTTGGAGGGGAGATTGGCTATATTGGACAAAGAGGAAGATCAAAGAAAGGACAGGACCCAAAGAAGCTTTGGGTAACTGGAATAATTTTTACTTGCCATATTTATCTGCCAAAGAAAATGTTCTTTGGAATAGAAAAGATAAAAAGACCAATAGATATTTGATGCCACAGGTAAGTTAGGATTCAGTGAGAAAGCACCTGGCTGCCTTGGATGAATTTTACTAGATCCTAAATAGTAATCTGTTCTCAAATTATCAAATTTGTGAGTGTTCAACTTTTATCAGAGATCTTTGAAAGTTTTTTAGAAAACAGGCAACATTAAGCCAGATTTTCCCCCAGATACCCCAGTTTTCAAATAGGAGAAAACTATAGGTTAATGTTTTAACTAACTTTGATTCCTGACAAACTTATTAAATGTAAATGTGTAGAAAAAGAAGTAATGTTCACAAAAAGTCAATAGATCTTCACAAACCCATGCAACTTGGGTTCTGGAAACCTGATGACAAAATATGTCTTACTCTTTCTTAGCAGTGAAATGACAGGCTACAGGTACAGAATATGCAAAAAGCTATATATGACAGTATAATCAGACTAATACTTCAGGGAACCGTGATAAACATTGTTTTGCTAGATTTTAGTAAAGCATTTGATAGTCATGTCACATTCCACAAAAATCATGGAAAAAGTGGTGTTGTGGACTAGGTCATAGTATAGTTAAGCTATATTTTAAATTGGTTGAATGGCTGGAGTCAAAGAGTTTCCTATTAATTTGAAGGTGGTCTTTAATAAAGTATATCCCAGAGATCTCAATACCTTGATTCTGTGCTTTTTTAAAAATATGGACAAAGGCATAGAGGGCATGATTTTCAAATATATAGATAACAGAACTTAACAGGTTAGCACACATGTCATTAGAGATTAAGAAATCAAAAAGAAGTTGATAGGCTAAAATTTTGGACCCAAATTTTGAACCCAAAAACTAAGATGAAGTCTAAAAAGAAGACTGCATTCTTCTGATAGGGTTCAAACAATCAGCTCAAACTTAGTCTTGGATAAGAAAATGAATCTGACAGTTTCAAAAAAAACCCTAAGCTGCATGAACTGATGCAGAGTGAAATGAAGAGAACAATTTCTACAGTAACAAGAATGCTGTAAAGACAACTTTGAAAGAGTTAAAAACTCTGATCAATGTAATAACCAACCATGGTTTCAGAGGACCAATGATGAAACATGATGCTACCCACTTTTTGATAATAAACATAAGATGCAGAAACATACTTTTTTTGGATATGGTAAATATAGCAATTTGTTTTGCTGGATTATGTATATTTGTTTCAAGGGTTACTTCTTTTCCCAAGGTGGAGAGGGTAAGAAAAAAGGAGAAAAAAAATCCTTTTTTTTTAAGTTAAAAAAAAATGCACTTTTGTCCAGAATGCTGAATTTGAAGTCAAAGGATTACTCTGCCATTTTCTACCTGCAAATCACTTAAACTCTCAGAGCCCCAGAATTTGCTCATCTGTAAAATAAAAGTTAGGTAATGCCTGCTAAAGTCTTTTCCAGCACTGAATAGATCATCCTTCTTTGAAAAGATGAGAGTCTATGATTATAAAATACTACATAAACTATCAGGTTGTTTATGTTTTGGTTAGATTTATTAAATTGCTTTTTCTTTTTCTTCTCAGTTTAAAATAAGGAGGAGGAGGGAGAGAAATAGGAAATGAAGATGACAAAAACAAGTTATAAAAAATGTTTTCATGAGTATAATATGGGGAAGAGTGGCTAAATAACAATTCTGAAAAAGATCTGTGATATTAGTGGACTATAATTTCAATATGAGTGAAGAGGAAAACCATAAGCAAGAAAACTAATATAACTGGGGGCTTCATTAAGGGAAGCACAATTTCCAGGAATAGAGAAGTGATGGTTTTGATTTATCCTGCCCTAGTCAGGTATTGGTAATCCTGTTATCTATTATTACTTGCTGGTTTGGGTAGAAAGAGAGCTGCAGAGGATATCTAGATAATTGAAGTTATTCATTTTTATTATATCCAGCTTCTGTGAGAAGACCATGATTTGTTTCTAAAGCTTCTCTTTTATTTCTAATTTGTGCTAGATACTCTGTAGCATACTCCAATGATTAAAATTACTCCTGTTTTTTCTTCCATTGTTCTTTCCCCACGTACCTATGTATCTTTACTCTGATTCCTAGATTTTCTCACATGAATATTCTTCACCACTGTAATTGCCATATGACAAACAATACTTTTAAATTGCTGTTAAAGCTCGTGGACTAGCAAAACCACATGATTTCAGAGATGGACATGATCTCAGTGGCTACACATTTAACAAGGTGGTTTCCAGCCTTTGCTTGAAGATCTTCTGGGGGGAAGAACCTAACACCATGTATGGAAGTCAATTTAACTTGGGTCCCTTTGGAAGGCATGTGGGTTTCCCATCATTGTATGTATGATGTTCAAGCACAGAATGCATGACAACCTAGTGCTGTGTTAGGGGATTCTTGTTCAGGCAGCCTCCTCAATCTCTTCCAATTCTGAGATTCTATATGCAGGGCAGACATCAAGATGCTCACGCTGGGTAGGCCCTCCTCTGCCTTCTGGAGCCAAAGAGAACAAATCTAATGCCTCATCCATAGGACAGTCCTTCTAACACAATAAAAAGCTATCATATACTCTACCAGCTCTTCTCTTCACAAGCTTAAACATTCCCAGTTCCTTCAACTTATCCTCCCCGTGATAAGGACTCAAGATTTTCCCCTGCCCAACTTATCAATAGTCTCCTTACATTGTGTCCCCCAGAACTGAACACATTAATCAAGATGTGGTCTGATTACAGAATCTCATAGTTGTACCTTCTTTGCTCGAGCACCAGAAGCTAGACTTCTCAATGAAGCCCAAGGTCATATCCATTTCTCAGCAGCCACATATATTGCTGACCCATATTAAGCTAGCAGCATGCTAAAACATGATCTTTTTTTTTTCTCCAGCAACTTCTGCATCTTGTACTGAAGATGAATTTTTGAAGCCAAGTGTATGTCTTTCCCATTTGTCTTGGTTGAATTTTGTCTTATTATATTCCGTCCAATGCTCTGGCCTATCAGAATATTTTTGGATCCTGACATCCAATACATTAGTTATTCCTTCCAGCATAGTGCCATCTGCAAATCTGATGAATATCCCATTTATTTCTTTATAACTAGTCAATAAAAATGTGAAACTGATGTAAGAAATAATATCACAAATTATAGGAGAAAAAGATACCTTTCAAAACTATAGATATGGGAAAGATTCTTAATCAAACAAAGCTTAGATTATCCTAAAAAAATAAATTGGGGTGTTTTAAAGGTATGGTCCTCCTGATAAAGCCAAAGGTCACAATGGCTTTTCTGGATGCCCTACACATATTCAATTCACAGAATGTACAGTCTAGGTGCTCTTTGTCCTACTGCCATTAAAAAAAAAAAAAAAAACCTATTCTTTTCTTCTGGATTCAATGAAGAGTCCAACTGCAGGACTAGATTAGAGGCACATGGACCTAGAAATGGAGTTATTTCAGAGACCATTTAGCACACCCCCTTCCTTTTATTCATGAGGAACTTGAGACTGAAGGAGGTCAAGTGAGTTTCAGAGAGATTTGAACTCCAAGACTTCTGACTCCAGAAGCTGAGCTCCTTCCCCGGTATTACAGTTTCTATGCTGTGTAGGCACTTCTCGTGTTTCTACAATTCTGTAGAATTGCAAAATGCTTTCCTCAGGACCCTTTAAGGCAATGACCACAAGCATGGCTGCCCTCCTTTTAGGAACAAGGGAACAGGTTTAAAGAGATGAAGTAAAGGTCACACTTCTAACATCTGGAGCTGATACTAAATACAGCCCAGATCATCTGATTCCCAGGCCAGTGGAGTAACATTATATGCCCCTGAGTTTGGCTGAGCCAACCGTGAACTTTAATCTCAAATATACAGCCTACTTCAGGAAAGAAGAACTGTAATCAAAGAATACAGGGCAGTCCAGTGGGGCAGTGGATAGAGCCCCAGGCCTGGAGTTAGAAAGACCTGAGTTCAAAATCGGCCTCGACACTTACTAGTTGTGTCACTTAACCCCGAATGGGGGGCACGACTGATGCCCAGTGGTAAAAAAATGATCCGCTTCTGCTGGGCGCTGACCCCTGCGCGCTGACATAAGCGCCCCCCCCCCCTTCCCAACAGACCTTTAGTCAGAGCAGCTTGTTCTTGGAACACCCGGAGACGCGGTAAGAGCTGCTTTCAGCAGGGTCAGGGGTCATCTTGGGCCAGCGCGTATGTTGCATAGTAGCTGTACAGGAGAAGGACGTTCAGGCTATCGAAGGAAAAGTTAAAATCAGGCCGTCCGAGGTAGGGTCAAAAGCACGTAATTTGCAAGAAATGGATTCAGACCCTAACTTGGCTACTTAGTGGCTGCCCGTGTGGCCTTCGGGAGGTCATTTTCTTCCTCTATTTAGGGAATGGGAGGGAGAGCAGTTTAGGGCAGTGCAAAGAGAGCCGGATCTGGGGTCCAGCTCGGCCTTTGAAGTCTCTACCCGGCCACAACCATCTGAGGCTAGCCGTCCTTATGTGTCAAACGAAGAGGGAGAACGGGACGGCCAGGCAGAGGCAACGGCGCGGCGGGGAGGTACGGGAAGGACCTCGCTCGGCCTCCTTTGCGCAGGTCCAGCCCCGAACCATAACCCTGCCCTCCCTACTCCGTCACACTTGCCCTGACCCCCAGAAGTGGAGGCGGGAGCGCTGGAGTAGCCACGTGAGCTCTCTGAGCTCCGTTGGGGCAATGGGGACTCCGATCTGACAGACTCCCCCTCCGCCTGCTTCATCAGACTGAGGAGCATCAAGGAAACGATGCACGTGGCAGGCAGTCTTTCACCAGCTTTCCGCAAACATCAAGTCCGGCTTCCCACGGCACTCCTGCTGTGATTGGAGGAGAGGGAGACCAGGAGGGTGGGGGGGTGGGAAGGGGGTGACATCTTCGTGACCTGGAGACTCGAGGGTTCAACCCAGCAAACTCACTGCTGTCCCTCCAGTAGGAGGTTACGGCTCCTCTCCTTTTAGGCCGATGCCCCACCCCTACCGAGGCCTACGTCAAGACTACAAGCCCCAGCATACAGCGCGGGCGGTTATCGCCTGGGAGAGACGTGGCACCGCGCTCTTTGCGCAGGCGCGGACGTAGAGTTGGGGGCCTGGGCCGGCTTCGGGGGGAAGTGCTTGCTTGTCAGTCTGTCTGTCGGTCTGTCTTGGGAGTGGCGGAGGGAGAGACTAGACCATGGCGGCCACAGCAGCGGGCGGAGGTCGCTGGGAAGTGGTGAGGAAGGGCCGGCGGCCTGGGGGCGGCGGCAGCGGAGGAGGAGGCGGCGGCGGGAGCCGCCGGGCACTCGGGGAAGCGAACCGAGCGCGGAGCATCGAGCTGGTCCGTGAGTACCGATCCTGGGCCGTAGGGCCTGGCCGTAGCGTTCCGGGACCCGAACCGACAGCCCCGTCGGGAGGAGCGCGGAGCCATCGGGGGTGGATGCAGCTGGAGCTCCCGGCCGGGACATAGGACCCTCCATCCTTCCCGCCCGGGCCGGAGAATATAAACTCCTCGAGGGGCGGAACGTTTTCATTTTTATTCTTATTACCCCAGCGCCCAGCCCTGTGCTAGGCACATGGGGACCGCTGAATTACAAAGCTTGCGGGATTGCACTGGAGGAGGGAGCAGTCGGGTCTCAGAAACGTGACACCCCCTCCCCCGAAATACACATATGCTTACATGCATGCATAGTGTAGTGTGCCTGTCTCCCTGCCCCCACGGAGGCTAAAGCCCAACAGCTGGGAGGAAAGGAGAGACAGCTGCCCCCTGCCCCCTCCCCCGGCCGGCCCCGGACCGCAGGCTGCACCCGGGAGCCATCGGGAGAGCCGAGGGGAACTCTGGCCAGGGAGGACTGACCCCGGCCCCGACCGCTGAGCTTGCCCTGGCTCAGGTCTGCCTCTCCTTCTCTGTCTCTACCGCCCCCTCCCCTAACCCCGCTCCGCAGCTGCCATTCAGCCCTCAGGCACTCTTTTTGAGCTGGGCTTTCAGAAGGTGATGAAAAAGCACAACAAGGAGCAAGTGCCCCCACCGGCTCCCACCGAGCACAAGAAAACGGCCAAAAAAACCAAAAAGGCAGCTGCCCTCGCCGACCAGAGCACCAAGCAGGGCCGCTTCCGCAGCCTGGAGGAGGCCATGAAGGCGGTGAGTGGTGCGGGCTAGGAGGAGGGGAGGGGGCACCTGCAGGGAGAACATGAAACAAATGGGGCCTGGAAGGAGGGAGAGAGAAGGAGGGACAGAGTCCAGAATGGACTCGGCTACTATCAGAGGGACAGGCGGCATTCCAGCCAGGACCTCGCTTCCGGGCTCGTCGGAAGAGGTGAAAGCTTAGTGGAGAAAGATGAAGAAAGCCCCTAGAGCCCAGAAACCAAAGGAAGAAGGGAGTAAGAAACAGGGGCTGGAGAGCCTGATTGCCTAAAAATCACTACGTTTCATGGACATAGTGATCATCAGAGCAGTTTCCTCATTGACATCTGTAAAGGGCATGAGAGGCAGGGTGGCCTCTTTGAGTGAAAAAATTAAAAATAAATGTTTCCTAGGAATCACTTTTCTAGGTGTTTATACTTTTCTACCAGTTTCTGACAGAGTAGCCCTTCTTGCTGGGCCCAACACTGCTGTATATGCCTTTGAACCCCTCCTCCTTTTCTTTTCCAAATTATTGTAATTTGAGTCATTCCTGTTCTCTCTCTAACCCTTTTCTCTGCTGATTTCTTCCCTATTTCTTTTGGTCCCATCTCCTTTATCCTTAAAAAAAATTTCACTAAATACTACCATCTTATTTACTGTCTTATAAACTCCTAGAAAAATATCTCCTTGTTGCCTTCACTTCCCCTTTCACTCAGCCCTCCATTCTTGTAATCTGGCTTTCAGCAGTCTCATCACTTAACTGAAACTGCCTTCTGAAATTATCAGTGATTTCTCAATTGCCAAATGTCATGGGCTTTTCTCAACCCTCATCATTCAGGATCTTCTACATTTGATACTGTGGACCACCCCACCCTCTTCTTGATATTCTTTCCTATCTGGATTTTTGTAACACTGCTCTCTCTGGTTCTTCTACCTGTCTAACCACTTCTCAGTCTCCTTTGCTAGTTTATCACCTAGCTCATACCTCCTAACTGTGGGTGTACTCCAAGGCTCTAATGGGTCCTCTTCTATCTGAGTATTCTATCTCAGTAATCTCAACAATTCTCATGGATTTAATTACTATCTCTGCAGTTGACTCAGATCTATATATTCATTTTCTTTCTCTCCCTTGAACTTGCCTCCCATTTTAGCAATTGCTTCTTGAATATTTCAAACTGAATATTCTGGATTCATCTAAAATTCAACAGGTCTAAAAGAGAACTCATTGGTTTCCTCCCTACCAAAAAAAAAAAAAAAAAATCCTTATCCCTCTTCCAAACTTCCTGTTTTGGTTGAAGGCATCAATATTTTTCCTGTCTTGCAGGTTTCCAATCTCAGTATTCTTTATTCTACCTCACTCCATTTCAATCAGTTACCAAATATATCTCTTATTTCACAATATATCTCATATTCAACACCTTCTCTTTACCCCCTTCTCTTTACTCACAAAGCTACCACCGTTGTTCAGACTCTAATCATCTCTTATCTATATTATTGCAACAGCCTCCCAATTAGCCTCCCTGCCTCAAGTCATATTACTGTCAAAGTGGTTTTCTTTGAGCACAAATCTCAGCTTCTCAGTCCCTAATTCAGATTACAGCAGTATCCTCTTGCCTCTAAAAACCAAGTATATATCTCTCTATTTGGCGTTTAAATTCTGTCACATTCCGTTTCCAGCCTGTCTTTCTGGTCTTGTTGTATAGTACTTGCCCTTCTGTCCTCCACTGTCCAGCTGAGCGTGCTTTTTCTCTGTTCTTCACATTCCCAATCTCCATACACTGGCATTGACTGCTGTCCATATCTAGGACACACTCCCTCCTCATTTCTTCCTCACAGAATTCCTCTCTTCAGTTCTCAGCTCAGACCTCTCCTACATAAAGCCTTTCATGATGATCCCCTCAATTGCTAGCATCCTTCTTCCCAAACTATCTTGGATATTACTACTTTGGCTCTATTTGTAGTTATTATCCTTATCCTAAATATACTTTATGCACTTTTCTACCCGACCTCCTTAGAAAGTAAGTTTTTTGCTAATAGACATTATTCCATTCTTGATGTCCCCATCTCCTAGCACAGTACCTTGCATTTGTAGGTTTTAAAAATAAATGTTTCTTGAATAATTCATTCATAGCTACCTCATTTCACATGTCCTGGAGTTATGAATTAACAAAAATGTAGCATGCCACATAAATGGTATTCTTAATAATTGCCATTTCCTTGTGCTCTGTGGACTCCTTACTAGTCCTAGGCTACCTTTCCCTATTTCGTGAACGACTAACCCTGGGATTCCTGTGTCCCTGGCAGCTAGATGTGGTAGCACTGCAAAAGGAAATGGAGAAGAGCCAGAGCATGTTCCCTGGAAACCCCTCTGTGTGGGTGAAGGACTTGGCTGGATATCTCAACTACAAGCTGCAAGCACCTCAAAGTGAACCTACATTAAGCCAGCACACACATGGTTAGTCTACCCTCCTGAGCACCCAGTAAATCTAGAAAATTCTGAAAAAGTCATTTCGAGGCTTATTGATTGGTAACAGAGCCAAAATGTGTCCCTAACTCTGCTTACCAGTCCTGTGAGGCCTCCAGCTTGTTTTCTGCCATAATTAAGAGTATATTTTGCTCAGGAAGACCACATCTGTATAACCAGGGAGGGAAATAAGAGTCTTAGAACTGCCATGAGCCCCAAGCCTAGAACTGATTCTTGCCGGTTCCAGATTACCCCTACTGTCTGGTGGGCCGAGAACTTCGTGGAGTCATTCGAGGATTGTTGGGGAAAGCAGTTGGTGTCCTGGAACTTTTCTTTGACCATTGTCTCTATACCATGCTGCAGGAAATGGACAAGACTCCAGGTAAGAAGGGCCAGAAAGAATGCTCTGTGGTGGAAGGATATCTGTAAAGAAATTTATAAACTCAGAAAATCATCTGGGACAGAAGTGGATTGTGGGTGAAATCTGTCAAGAAGTGATAGGGTAGCCTGTAGGTTCAGCTGCAAAATCTAGATTTACTGGGGAGATATAATCTTCATTGATGTGGGACCTCATACTTTTGTAGGTGAGTCACTCCATGGCTACCGCATCTGTATCCAAGCAGTTCTACAAGATAAGCCCAAGATTGCCACCATGAACTTAGGCAAGGTGAGCTCAAAGTGGTGGGACATGAAGTTACAGGTTTGAGAAGAGAGATGGGATAGGGGAATCGTGCCATTTCTTCCTTTCTTCAGTTCAACATGAAGGATGGTAACAGAAAGCAGCTATCATAATTCTAAACTGAGCTAATACTGTACTTGCAGTAAGACCCTATAAACTCAGTTTTGGTTTCCAGTTCCCTTTTTATATTGTTCTTTCTCAAGTCTCTTTTTAGTCTGTCACTCTTCTCACCTATCAGGCACTCATTATGCTTCACCTTTGACTTAGACATCTATTTGTCATCACTCCCTTCCCCCACTGATAACCTGCCTCCTCCATTGGTCTCCCCAGTATCTCGAGCTACTGAGATCCCATCAGAATCGACCAGCAAAGTGTCTGACCATCATGTGGGCACTGGGGCAGGCAGGCTTTGTCAACCTAACCGAGGGACTTAAAGGTAATGAGACTGCATCTGATCTCCCCTCCCTGCCTTGTGCCTCTCAGGTATATCTCCAAACCCAAAACAGCTTTAGCCAGAATCTTAGTGGAAATAAGTATTTACTTAAAAGAACTGATCTTTCACCAAATGTGAATTGAAAGGCGCCTTAAAAACTCATTTATCTAAGGACTATCTGTCTTGGGTTGAGTCATTTGCAAATTTGATAAGCATGGCTGTCCAAGTCATTATGAAAATGTAAATTACAGGGCCTTAGAACTTTAGTGTCCTAGGAATAAGAAGAGCTTGTGGTAATAATCTCTTTGAATCCCTTTATTTTACAAATAGAGACACAACCCTATAAAAATTAAGTGAATTTGCTTTGGATGTATTAAAGACCAAACTGGAATCTAGAAGACCAGATTCTAGATCTCCTGATTTTCTAGTGATTGTTCTTTAGCTAGATAGTATACTAGATAGTTATTAGACTTACTAGACTTAAATTCTGGAAGCCCTGAGTAGAAACCCTGTCTTAAAACTAGTTGTATGACACTAGGCAAGTCCCGGAACCTTTCTCAATCTCAGTTTCCTGAACTATAGAATGTGAATGATATTTGCACCTCATAGATTGTTCTGAGGATCAGACCAAATAATCTGTAAAGCACTTCACAAATGTTAAAATGCTATAAAAATGCTAGCTGTCATTACTGTATCACATTGCCTTACCCCATCACTCTCCCATAGTGTGGCTGGGGATCATGTTGCCTGTCCTGGGAATCAAGTCTCTGTCTCCCTTCTCGATTGCTTATTTGGATCGACTGCTTCTGTGAGTGATTTCGAGGATTCAGGGAGGGAGCTAAGAAAAGTCTGGCAATGGCCACAGAATGATTGAGGCAACAGAATAGAGTGTTAAAGTTCTGATCCCTTTAGAGACATGGGGAAAATCAGAATAGGCCATTTACCCCAATCCCTTCAGTGGAAGGTTGAGGAAGCAAAGGACCAGTGGGATGGGATCAGGGATCGTTTGCCATAGACATTGGACTTAAATCTTCAGGAAGTTGGGTCCAGGGTGAAGTTTGCACATTCTTCTCCCCACTCTCTGCAGGATGCATCCCAACCTCACCAAAGGCTTTGGCATGATTGGCCCCAAGGACTTCTTCCCACTTCTGGACTTTGCCTACATGCCCAACAACTCCCTGGCACCCAGGTATGGCAGCTGTATGTTTAAGACACTAGCAAAAGAGCTAGCAGGGCAGCCCAGGAAAGCCAGAGTCATAGGATTGGAAGATGCCTTCCCCCACTCCAGAACTTTTAAGTTGCCAGTCAGTGAGCCCTCGGGGTCATGTTAACCTGAAGATACAAACTTTGAGGAAGTCTGGGGGGCAAAAAAAGTCTGACTGCATACCTTGTGTGTGACTCCACCCCACTCTGTCCACAGCCTCCAGGAACAGCTTTGTCAGCTCTACCCCAGACTGAAAGTGCTGGCATTTGGTGCAAAGCCAGAGACTACTCTGCACACCTACTTTCCCTCCTTCTTGTCCAGAGCCACCCCCAGCTGTCCCCCTGAAATGAAGAAAGAGGTAAGAATGAAAAAAAGACCAAGGCAGATCACTGAGAATTCTGGAGAGGAATGCTTCCTGCCTCACCCTGAAAAGCCTGCCTTTAACTTCCCTTTGATAACTCCCTTTTGCCTGTGTGACACGCTCAGCAAAGCGGTTGTAACCGAACCCCCACCTGCCTATCCACTCTGACAGATATGTGGCTCCGACCTCCCTCTCCTTGTGTTACTTCTGTGCCTCGGTGACTGAGCTTGGGTGCTGGCTCTAGAACCATAACTATCCTTGCAGCTCTTTGGGGCTTGCTGCTATCTAAAGACGATCCTAAGAGCTCTAAGTTGTGATGCATCCCCCGTAGGATCACTTTCCTGACTGTTATCTGGAGCATCCATTGCAAGGCCTGGCCCCACGTTGTGGAGGTATCCCCCCCGGCTTCGTACGCCACTGTCCATGAATACTGAGTTATGAGACCAACTGTGCTTCTAGCAATTGCTCTCTTCCCCACACAGCTCCTGAGAAGCCTGACCGAGTGTCTAGCCCTAGATGCCCTCAGCTTCAGTGTTTGGAGACAGCTGTACACCAAGCACCTGCCACAGTCCAGGTGGGCTAGACAAAGTGAGCCAGCCCAAGCGAGCCCTGGCGGCCTCTGCCTTCCGGGGCCCTCAGTGAGATCTACCTTCTGTCTTGGGGACCAGGAGAAGGCAATTCAGAGAGCAAAGCCGTTCTCCCGCCTTCGGGGCTCCCAGTCATCCCTTTTCAATCAAAGAGGCCTGGGGGTGGAGGCTTTCCTGATCCTCTGTCTCTGGGTAGTGAAGTTGGGTCTCAGAGCTTCCCTTGTGGACTTGAGAAAGATGCATTGGAACTAGAGCTTTTAATTAGATGGGCCAGGTTTTTAAAGGGGCAAGAAAATGTGAAAAGCTGTGTGGGCTCTTATAGTTTGGATTTGCCAAGAACACACTGAGAAATGACTGTTTTTTCCACAGCTTGCTGCTGGGACATATCCTGGAGACTTGGGACCAAACTCCTAAGAAGGTGAGGCGCCGAGCTGGATGGAACCAGCTTGCCTTGGGGGATGGGCCCCTCGGGAGAAGTTCTGGTCCTAAGATGGCGCCTTCTCTGAGCAACTGGCTTTCCTGTAAGAGCTGCTGAGCTAGGAGGGCTGTCAGCAAGTGGGGAAAGCTAAATAGGGAAAACTGAAAAAAAGAGGGAACCCTGTGTTCCCAGCCCCTGGCCTTTTGCTTCCCACCAGATGAGGAAGTCTTTGCAAGAAATAATTCAGTCCTTCAAAATGACAAATGAGGAGCTCCTAAGGAAAGGAGGAAGTAACACTCAAGACACCACAGCCTGCAACACCATCTGTAAGGTAACCCTGCTCAGAGATCGGTGCACCCCCAGATATCCCCAGGCTCCTCCCTCCTCCGTCCTGGTGTCCCTGTGCCCCCACCCCAGATGCTCCCTGACTCAGGATGTATCCCCAGTCCCCATCTGTGCCGCCTCTCCCCAGGAATCCCAAGGCTGCCTGCACTTTGTCACTGCCTCGTTTAGGCTCCTGCCCCTCCCAAGGTATAGCTAGGAGAGCGTGCTCAGATCCGCGTGTGCTCTCTGACCCCACTGCCCCACACTTTCTTCTCCAGGGCCTCCTGCAGCGGGCTCGAGGTCGGCAGCTGCCCTGGGTCCAGCTGTTCCTCGTCTTCCTGGTGTTTGCAGCTGGCTTCTTGTTCCATGACTTCCGGTCACATGGCTCCTTCCAGAGTAAGAGCCCAAGGATGGGGCTGGCAAAGGAAAGAGAGGGAGGGAGGCAAGAGAGGGCCTGGGTCAGACCTGGACCCAAGGGCCTAGCCCCCCGGCGGCCCTTTGGGCCAAGCCGTGCTGCCCAGCTGTCCTCCGGCTGGCCCTCTGCAGGCCTCGCTCCTCAGTGTCAGCCAGGCACCCCCTTCTCACCACCCCCACCAAGCCAGCTCTGCTTCCTTTGCCAGCTTCCTTGTCAGCCCGGGTGCTGCAGTCATCTGGCTTCCTGCCTGCTGGGGAGGAGGCCTGTGCCAGGCTCCACTACTACGGGCTCCAGGGTTACAGGTGAGTCTCCCAAAGGGTTAAGATTGGAGGGGTTTCCCTATAGTGTGATGGAGCCAAGGGGCAGAGGGAGACTGCATTTCCTTCTCTGTTCCCCGCCCCCTGCCTGCCCCCTAACCCTTATAAACATCATAAAATGTTGGAATAGTCCAAAGGAATTCGACTGTTTCTCCACCTCCACAGCTGGCTGGAGGAGACGTTGCCTGTTTTTGGTTCCCATCTGATGGCGGTGCTAGAACCCAGCCTGCAGCTGGCCTGGACCCAGACCAACACAACAGTCACCTTTATCTCTACCTATTGTGTGTCCTGTCTTTCTTGGGCCTATGAGAACCTCCCTGACATTTTCCACGGGGTAAGCTAGAGAGCAGAGATGAACGGAGTCCTTTGGACAGGTAGACTATTATCCGTTAGAGTAGCAGGAGAATCTTGAACTAATTTCCTCCTCTTTCTGCTCCAACTGCAGACCCAGTTCACAGACTCATTGTCACATCTGCTACTACAGCTAAAGGAATTGCTGCTGCTCTTGTACCAGGACTTTCTGTTCCCTCTGTGGCATGTGTTGCTTTCTGCATTGTCCCAGGTCCAGGAGCGTTGCCAGGAGGCCTGCAGGTGAGACCCCCTTAACTTCAGACTTCTTGTCCCACTCCTTCCTTCTGTTTGTTCTGTCCTAGCAATTCACGTTACTGTTTGTATTTTGGTTTACTTTATTTGGTGTCCTTCCACCTGAACCTCCCCTATACGTTCTTCTTACAGAGGTGATGTGACCTGGGACTGTATAAAGATACAGCTGAGTAAGTTTGCCCACTGGATCTGGCTCTGCCTACAAGACACCACCATTGCCCTTGTGGACTGGGCATTAACCATGATATCCCAGCAATAGGCCCTGCCCGAGCAGTCACTTGTTTCCATTTTGGACAGGCCAGCAAAGACTGTTGAGGGGCAGGGGGATATGCATGGGAGTATGTGTCTGCATGAATGTCTTATTTGCTGTTGTTAACTTGGTGTCCCTTGTTCCGGCCTAATCCCATTCTCGAAGTGATCTGCTGCCTCTGCCCTAGCAGACCCCAGCAGAGGCATGAGCCTGAAGAGTGTCACTTCCAGCAGGCCTCGACCTCCTCTCTGTGACCCACAGAACTCTGACCCTGTATCACACAGCTCTATGTCTCTCCATGCATTCATCTGGCAGTTTTTGCTCCTCTGGGAATCTTTTCTTTACTGCCCTGTGTCTTTAACATACAAACAGTTCAATCACAAAGAGACTAAACTCACAGAGTCCCCTTCTTGGCTCCTCTGACATGGCTCCCTTGTTCCTGATCTCCTGGACCTCAAGGAAATAGCACCTGGAAAGCTGGGTAGCCAGAGGAAAAGGCAAGAAGAGATCAGTGGACTTCAGTACCTATTCTGTTACATGATAGCGGGCTGCTGACGCGAGAGCAAGAGCTGCGGGGGCCTCAGAAAGCACACACCCCTTAGCACTCCGGACAAGGTCACCGAGGTCTCTCCCCTGGCCCGATGGCAGCCCTGGAAACAGACTCCTCTCCCCTTGGGAAGCTCCCCTTATGCTCCACCAGGCCCCTCCGTGTCCATGGTGTTTCCACCACCAGCTCCATCTCCAGCCCAGCACTGTGAGGCAGGAGAAAGGAGAAAGCAGGTTGTCGAAGGGTGGGTCTCTCCTGGGCTTCTGCTCCTTTCTCTTGTCCCCAGCTGCCCCTCAGGCCCAGGGCTCGGGAGAGTTCCAGTGATCATGTGCCTGCTCCCCACCTTAGTTAGGCCCAAGGACCTCTCTCTCAAGCATCCCAACAGAACGACTTCTGGGTCCTGTGTATGCCTACTGAGTAGAATAAAGAACACACGTTTGACCTCTCGTTTCCCCGTTATGTTTTGGTGACCACCAAGAACTTTGGGTCGGTGGAATAAATATATCTGCTCGATGTATTGCAGCCCTGATTTCTGCTTAATTTAGCCTAAATACTCAGCCTATGCCGTTTTGTGTCTCTTCCAGCTTGCTCTAGGAAACCGTGTCTTTCCATTGTCTGAGTAGTGTGTGGGAGGGAAGGGTAGTGCCCCGCCAGGCTGAAAAGTGCCCTGATGGTTCAGCGCTGTGTTTTACAGGTTTACCTGGTGAAGGCCCAGGCTTGGAAGAGAGGCACAAAATTTAACAATGAGCTTATGTAAAGAAGGCCACGATTAAGCCGAAACCTATCCCAAATAGCCCTGAACTATTCAGTGGCACATGTCTGCCTGAGGCCCCAAGACCCTGCTGTGTGACAGATGTCACCAGTGGCCTGAGCCCCAGAGCTGCTCGCCAGGTGACTGTGCCCTTGGTCAGGCAGCCTTAGTTCTCCCTCTGGAGCTGGGCAGGCCCGGAGTCCTTGCACTCCCACCTGCTAAAGGCAGACCTGGCGCGGATAGCCGTCGGGGTATCTGCTGCCGTAGGGTGCTGCAGAAAGCGTCTGAGCTCCAGAGAACCGAGCTTGAGGTTTTTCCGTGTCCATACATGAAGATAAATGATGAGTTGGAAATAGAGGCTGTACACTTCTTGTACATCAACTTTCAAGACTCAACTCCAAGCAGTATTGTGGTGGTTTGGTTTCTTGTGTAACTTTACAGACGTGGAGACATCAACTTGGAAGATTGGAATGGAGAAGTCAATTATAGTAAGAGTTTCAGTTATAGAATAAATTGGCTCATCTTTTTTTTAATCAATTAACTTAGAGAAAAAGATGTTACCTTAAATGTGTTAAGACCTGGTGCTGTCTAAACCAATCTTGGGAGACTCATAAAACACTCCTCTACTGTCAAAACAGGGCAGTTACCCTGAACAAGCATTCACCCTGATTGCCTCAGTTTCCTCATTTGGAAAATGAGCTGAAAAAGGAAAGGGCAAATCAGTATTTTTGTTTTTGTTTTTGTTGTTTTTTAAATAACTTTTTATTGATAGAACTCATGCCAGGGTAATTTTTTACAGCATTATCCCTTGCATTCACTTCTGTTCTGATTTTTCCCCTCTCCCAGATGGCAAGCAGTCCTTTAATGTTGAATAGCAAACTAGTATTTTCGCTAAGAAAACTCCAAATGGGGTCAGGAAGAATTGGACATAATTTAACATCTGTCAAAAACACTTTTTAAGCTGGGATCATAGGGGTTATTTTAAAGACTTTTTGTTACGTGAAAAACGTGTTGGAAACTGTCAAGTCTCTACTACTAACATATATGCAGGAACTTTGGAGTCACAGACAACACATTTTAATATTAAAACTAAATTAACTTTGTTAAACTATGAGCCAGATAAGAAATAAAATCATAATGCCACGTAAAATGAAATGACTGATCAGGTAAGCTTTTAACTTAGTGTTGTGATCCTACAAAAGATGAGTACTGAAGAACATGGTACTGAAAGCACAACTGAAAAATGGAGTTAGGGATTCATAACTACTATATTTGGATTACTATTGTATTGCTGTTAAGAGTACAGAAATAATATCTTCTTGGTCAGCCCAGAATTTTTTTTTAATTTTTTTTTAATTTTTTAATTTCTTCCTGTATCCCCTCACTCTTTTCCCTTGCAGGGCCATTTCTTATATATTTCTGAAAGAAAAATACAAAACTAATCAATTTAACAAAAGTGTTTGCATGTGAGAGTGTGTGTGTGTGTGTGTGTGTGTGTGTGTGTAAAATGTACCACATCCATGGTCCTCCCACATCAACAATGAGTTGATTTCTTGTATTACTTCTTTAGAGCTGTTTGTTATTGGTAATTAAACAACATTTGTTTTTCATTGATTGTTTCATGGTTCTTTCCATTTATGTGATTGTAGTCAAGATATACATAGAGTTTTTTGGCTCTGCTTACTTCATTCTGCTTCAATTCATGCACATCTTTCCATGTTCTCTGTATTCATCATATGTGTTTCTTGGAGCAGAGGAAATGTTCAATTCTATTCATGTTCCACAATTATTCAGTTATTCCCCCTTAACAATTGATATATTTCTCTTAACTCTCAATACAATTGCTGTTATATTTTAGTCCATATAGGAACTTTCTTGTTATCAATGAACTCCTGAGGATATATTCCTAGTAATGGAATCTCTGGACTAAAGGACTTGGACATTTTGGTCACTTTATTTACATAATTTCTTTTTTAATTTAACAAATACAAAATAGGAAATATTAGAAAAAGCAAAAAAAAAATTGCCATGTGTATAGAACAACATGATAGGATTGAAAATATGAGAAAATAAGTTTACATTTCAAGAAAGCCTGTATGTATTATACATTGTGCTCAGAGCTGTCCATTTTTGCTTCCTTGTAGGTTTTCATTTGTTTTTTAAAACTTTCTTCCTTTTTATTCCTTTCCTTCTCCCCTTGCCCCAATACTGTCCTCAAGGAGGCTAAAGTTAAGCATGAATATATTCATATATCTTTATGTAAATATATACACATGTATAGATATATGTATATATCTATACATGTGTATATATTTACATAAAGATTGATGTATATGTATATATATCAATATACTCACACATATACATTCATTTATATCTATGCGAGTCTGTACTATTCTTGCTGGGCCTCTGTTTCTCTGATGGTGACATCCTTCATTAGTCCAAGTCTTCTTCTGTTTCTCTAAATCTACCAATTCATTGCCTACACCACAGCAATATTCCAACCTTGTATCATCTAGTTATTTTAAACATTCTACAACAATATTAATATAGCTCACATAGTATAGTTTCCATTTTTCCTCTTTTGATTGAATCTATTTTAGCTTTAACTTTGAGATCAATGATTACTATCCCTATTTTTATTCTCATTCTACTCCTCCAGATCATTGTGTTTATGTATATTTCTTTATTTCCTATCCCTACTGACTCCTCTGCTTTGCTTCTACCCACTGCCTTTCTTTGCTACTACTTAACATACCCTTCTCCAAAGATCTCTTCTTGATGCTCTCCTCATTCTTTCCCTCCCTCTTTTATCCTATTCCTATTGAACTACAGACCCTTTTGTACCCTCTTAGTCTATTCCTTCCCCTTCTTTATAAATTTAGTCTTATACCCATCTAGATATATATGTACTATTCCCTCTTTAATCCATTCCTGATATGAACAGGATTCCAAAACTAGCAGCCTTCCTCCCCATCTAATTCTTCTGTATCAGTTCTTGCTCTTGCACTTCATATAAACTCTTGACCTTTCACACGGTTTTGCTTTTTACCATCACATTATACCCAGCTCTACCCCAGCCTGATGTTTCCTTTTTGAAATATTAGGATGATGTTTGCCTGCTCTGAGAGATTAGACATAGGGATATAAAGGAAAAATGTGCTAATTAAAGTATCATATGTCTAACTACTGCATTGCCTAAGCTAGTGTACACACAAAAGTACAGACAAAAAACAGTCCAGAGGAACTTTATTCAGTGGGAGATGGTTTGAGCTGTGGCTCATATTTCTGGCACCATAAGATTCGTCAGAGAAGTAGAAAACCAACCAAAGACTACCCTTGAAGAAAACAGATTGGAGAAATGCAATGGTGGCAAAGTCTTAAATGAATTTACAAGTAGCATATAGCATATAGAAGCAGTACCATCTAGGGAATGGAAGGGAAGACATATCAGTACCTAATTGGAAAATAGACCCATGGAAAATAGAAAATGGTTTTTGGTGAGCATTATCTTTTTTCCAATAGTTCTCTGGAGTGATGTGACAAAGGGAGATATTGAAACAGTGAAAAGATTTTAAAGGAAAATCACTAATGAGAGGACCAATGGAACAAGATTCTCATGGAAAGAGGGATATATTCTTTTTTATTATTTAATTTAATTTTGTTTTTTTAATTTTCTCCCTCCCAACTTCTCCTTTCCCATGCATTGAGAAGGCAAGAAAAATAAAACCCATTACAAATATGAATAGTCAAGCAAAATCCCATATTAGTCATGTCCAAAAAAAAAAAAAAAAAGGAAAATAGGCTTCAACTTGCATTCTTGAATCTGTCAGCCTTCAATCTGGAGGTAAGCAGCATATCATGAATTGGTGGATTTGTGGTTGGTCATTGCGTTGATTAGAGTTCACAAATCTTTAATTTATGTTTACAATATTATTGTATCACTTATTCTGGATCTGCTCACTTCACTTTGCATCAGATCATACAAGCCTTGTTTTTGTTTTTTTAACCATCCCCTTCACTTCTTACAACACAATAGTGTTTCATTACTTTTCTATACCATAATTTGTTTAGCTATTCCTGACTGGATAAGCATCCCATCAAGTTTCTGCTCCTTTGCCACTACAAGAAGAGTTTTTACAAATATTTTTTACATATTGATCCTTTTTCTGTTTCTTGATCTCCTTGGGGTTATAGATCTAGTAGCAATCCAAGTCAAAGAGCATGCACAGTTTAATAGTTTTCGGTGCTTAGTTCCAAAACCTGGAATGGCAGACTAATTCACAGGCCCTGTGCCTTCAAGTACCTGTTTTCCCATTGCCCTTCTAGCATTTGTCATTTTCACATTTAAAAAAAAAAAATCTGTGCGTGTTAGATTAGTATTTACAGTTGTTTTGATTTAGAGTATTTTCTTCTAAGGCAGTATTGTGAGCTTGATTTCTTCCTCTGAAAATTGCTTATTCACATCCTTACACCATGTCAATTGGGCAATTAAGAAATATAGTCTATAAGAGGAAATGAAGACCTGATAATAAGCATGATCTGCAGGGATTTGGTGCTCAGGTCTTCTGAGAGAGTGTTATTCCTTAAAAGAAGGAAATTCAGTTTGTTGGGGCAACTGGCATCAGAAAAAGTGCAAGGGTATGGATTTAGAAAAGTCCATGTTACAGGGGAAAGCAAATGATCATGGAGTGGACAAAGAGTAGAATTGAACCACATTATCAGAGTAATCTCTCCCGTGGGGCAATACTTAGATCCTTATTATCTCTCTAAAAGTATTACTGATACTTCTAAAAATAAGGAAGAACAGAAAAAGAAGACAAGTTCTACAAACCAATAATAGAAATTGCGTAGAAGGAATTAAAAATTGGTACTTTAGAAACTTTAATTTCACAAGGAACACAAAGACACTAACAAAGGAATAAATAAATGTAAAAGTCATAAATCAAAAGATTAGAAGACAGAAAAGGAAGAGAATTAAAGAAAAGAACAAGAGTAGCACAATTTTTTAAGTCACATAAATTGAAAGCACTTAATACATTTTTGTTTCCTTCCCTCCCTCTCTTCTCTTCCCTTCCTTTTCCCTTTCTCTTTTCTCCCTCCCTCCTTCCCTCTTTCTCTTCCCTGCCTATCTCCCTCCCCTTCCTTCCTTCCTCCCTCCCTTCCTCCCTCCCTTCCTTCCTCCCTTCCTTCTTTTCTTTCTTCATTCCTTCCTTCTTTCCCTTTCTTCCCTCCTTTCCTTTCTTCCTTTCTTCCCTCTTTCCTTCCCTCCTTTCCTTTCTTTCTTCCTTCCTTCCTTCTTTCCCTCTTTCCTTCCTTCCTTCCTTTCTTCCCTCCTTCCTTCCTTCCTTCCTTCCTTTCCTTGTCTTCTTCCAGATAATTTTTCCTTTATGAATTTAGATACTATTATACTTGGAATGTAATTTTGATGTTGGGTTATTGTTTATAGTTCTTTTAGCATAATGTAGTGTTCTTGTTTATCTCTATATTGTGAGTTTTTGTTTTTGTTTTGTCTGATACCCTGACAGTAACTCCTCCCTTTTCTTGGATTCACCTTATAAATAGTAGATTTTATTCCAGCCTCCCATTTTTATTGAATATGTGTCTGCTTTTCAGGTTTTTCCTATAAGTAAAAGATTGTGAGATTTTATTTTCTTATGCAATCTATCATTTTAATTTTATTAGGTTTTTTAATTCATTTGCATTAAAAATTATGTGAGTTAGATCTATATTTTCCTCCATTTGTATTTCTAGTTTTTCTTCCCTTTACTCCAATTCAGGATTTATTAGTGTTTGTTTCTCTTCCTCTTTTAATACAATGCTTTGTTCCTACCATTGTTTTTGCTTAATTTGCCTTAAGAAAACCTCCTACTCCCAGGCTTTCTTCTCATCACTAAAATACTCTTTTTATTGTTTCCCTTTTTTCCTAGCTTTGGAGTTTTATTTAACTTATTTTTTTTCCTTTTATTTAGTTATCTAAACATTTAGCTCATTTGAAAATGACACAATAATAGTGGGAGATTTGAATATATCTAATAGAAAAATAAAATGAAAAATATAGAACTGAAGAAACTACAGGGGAAATTAGAGTGGAAGTACATATAATTATAGCTAACATTTATATAGCACCTACTATGTTCCAGGATCTGTGCTAAGTTCATTATAAATATCTTATTTGATCTTCAAAGAGGCAGATGCTACGATTATTCCCGTTTTTGTTGTTGCTATGCAGTAGTGTCTTAATTCTTTGTGACCCCATTTGGAGTTTTCATGGCAAAGATACTGGAGTAGTTTGCCATTTCCTTTTCCAGCTCATTTTACAGCAGAGGAAACTGAGGTAAACAAGTAAACAGGTCACAGTTTATGTTTGAGACTGGGTTTGAACTCAGGTCATCTTGACTCAGAACTGTTAAAAAATATATTTCTCAATACCACATGGAACTTAAAACAAAAACTGAGTGTATACCAGGAAACATATAATGCAAATGAATATAAAAATCAGTCTTGGAGAGGGGAAATGTATATACATTCATACACACATATATTACAAATTATAGGTGTAATAAATATATATATATGTACATATGCATTTATGTGCATGTACCTAAAAGGGGCAATCAATGAAATTTTTTAAAAATTAGAAGCCCAAATGCTAATCTAAAATTATCACAGAAGAGGACATATTGAAAATCAGAGAGAAATAAACTGGAAACAAGAAAAAATATAGAGAAATGTTCAAAAAAAACTAAGAGCTGATTCTTTGAAAAGGCTAGAAACATTGATCAACTTTTAGACTGATTTTTTTTTAAAAGACAGGAAATCAAATTGCCAAACAGCATAAACAAGGATGAAACCACAACAAAAGCAGAATTAGAAAAATTATCAGACCCTACTGTACACAGCTCTATGTTAAGAAAACTAAGAACAAGTAGAGTACTACCTTAAAAATATATATAAAATACTCAAACTAATAAAAGACAAAATAGAGATCTTAAGTAATCCTACCTCAGAAAAAGAAGTAACAAAGGAACTACTAAAGAAAAAAAAATCCTGCTCCTGATAGATTTAATTTTAAACAATACAAATAATGTACAATTATTCTCAAAATTTAAGAAGAAAAATCTCCATCAAATTCCTTTTTTGAGACAAATTTAGACCTAATACCTAAGCCAGCAAAAGAGAAAGCAAAGAAGAAATATAGACTAATGTTATTACTAATATAAATTTAAAATAAAATTCTACCAGAGAGATTGCAGCAATTTAGCCAAGCAGTCATTCATAGTGACCAAAATGGATTTATATCCAGGTTGCAAGAATGATTCAACATTAGAAAAACAGTCAGTATAATTAATCAAAAACAAACACATCCAAAACCATGATTATCTCAGATGCAAAAAAAAAAAAAAGACTTTGACAAAGTGCTTTACTGATGCATGCTAAAGATCCTACAAAATATAAGCATAGAGGGATCACTTTAAATATTTTAAAAATTATCTACAACCAAAAGTAAGCATTATATGCATAAAGATACACTAGAAAATTTCCCAAAAAACAACCCTAACCCTAAAACAAGAATTCTTTCTGCTATTTGATATAGTTCTAGAAACTATAAATGATAAAACAAAATAAAGAAATCAAAAGCATAAAGATAGGCAAAGAGAAGATAAAACTTTCCCCTTTTGCTGATGAAATAATGACTTATTTAGAAAATCTTACTAGATCAGGAAAAGATACTAATTGAGGAAATTAATAGCTTTAGCAAAATTGCAGCCTACAAATTTAATCCATCAACATTAACAGCATTTCAGCAAAATAACAGAAAGGGAAATATTCAAAATAACTTCAACATGAAATTAAAACCATTTTAGTCATATTTTTAAAAAATGTTCCAAATAACTATGGGTCAGAGAAATGCAAATCCAGACAACTCTGAGTTACCACTACACACCTCTCAGAGTGACTAAGATGACAGGAAGAGATAATGTCGAATTGTAGAATGTTGGAGGGAATCTGGGAAAACTGGGAAAACTGGTGGAACTGTGAACAGATCCAACCATTCTGGAGAGCAATTTAGAACTATGCCCAAAAAGTTATCAAACTACCCATATCCTTTGATCCAGAAGTGTTATTACTGGGCTCATATCCCAAAGAGATCTTAAAGAATGGAAAGGGTCCCACGTGTGCAAAAATGTTTGTGGCAGCCCTTTTTGTGGTGACTAGAAGCTGGAAATGAGTGGATGCCCATCAACTGGAGAATGGCTGAGTAAACTGTGGTATATGAACGTTATGGAATATTATTGTTCAGTAAGAAATGACCAGCAGGATGAATACCGAGAGGACTGGAGAGACTTAAGTGAACTGATGCTGAGTGAAATGAGCAGAACCAGGAGATCATTGTACACGGCAACAACAAGATTATATGATGATCAGCTGTGATAGATGGGCTCTTTTTCAACAATGAGGTGATTCAAAGCAATTCCAATAGACTTGAATTGGAAAGTGCTTTCTACATCCAGAGAGAGAATTATGTGACTGAGTGTGGATCACAACAAAGTGTTTTCACTTTTTCTATTGTTGTTTACTTGTTTTTTGTTTCCTTTCATTTTTTCCCTCTTTGATCTGATTTTTCTTGTGCAGCATGATAATTGTGGGAAATATGTATAGAAGAATTGCCCATGTTTAACATATATTGGATTACTTGCCAACTAGGAGAGAGGAGAGAGGAGGGAGAAAAAAATTTTGGTAAATGTTAAAAAGTTAACCATGCATGTGTTTTAAAAGTAAAAAGCTTTAAAAAAATTTTTTAAAATTAATTTATGGAAGAAAAAACACTTCAAAAACATAACATACTAAAAAAAAGTTGATTCCACATGAAACTGCAAATCCATTATGTACAACTTTTTATTCCTTTTAAATATATAATAAAGTTATCACGTACATTAGAAAAATATTATCTCAGTCTGAAAAAATATAACAAAAATGCATGAAATAGTTTGAGGCTGTACCAAAGCACAAGAAATAATATATGTATTCAAACTACAAATAATTAACTATAAAATATTGCTTAAAGAAATAAAGAATAACTTAAATGACCAGAGAAATTTTCAATGCTCCTAGCCAGGCTTTGCCAAGATAATAAAAAAAAAATCATAATACCAAAGTTAATTTACAGTTTAAATAATATTGTCAGTTAAACTACTAGTGATACTTTATAAAGCTCAATAAAATAACAGCAAAACAAATTACAAAATTCATTCGGAGGAATAAAAGATATAGAATGTCAAGAGAAACAGTGAAAAAGTTGGAATGAAGAACGAATAACACTTCCAGATCTCAAAATATATCACAAAGTAATAGTCATCAAAATAATTTGTTTTAGTTTAAAAGAGATATAATAAAACTAACTGGACAAAAACCCAATGGTTAGCAATGAAAATATATTTAGGAAAGAATTTCTTATTAAGTACTTAATATATCAAAAAAATTAAAATAGATACAGATCATATAACTTTTTATAAATATGGATAAAAGATTTTAGCCTTAACCCAACAAAGAGTAAAGGCAATTACAAAAGATAAATAGATGATTTTGATTACATGAATTGAAACTCTTGTGCACAAACAAATTTAATGCATTTGGATTAAGAAGAGAAGTGGTTGAATGGAGAAAAAAAATCTTTGCAATGAATTTTTCTTGTAAGGGATTGGTATAAAAGATAGACAGTGAATGTGTATACATATACATACCATATTTATATGCATGCATCTATGTATACATACATGTATATATTATGTATACACACATACACACACACATGACAAAAACTGTTCCCCAATAGATAAGTGGTTAAAGTATATGAGTAGACAGATCTCAAAAGGAGAACTGCAAACTAGTAATAGGTACAGAAAAGATATCCCAAATCACCAGTGAGAAAAGAAATACAAATCCAAAAAATCCTGAGATTCCACTTGCCAAAATGGCAAAGATGGTAAAAATGTGAATAGCTGGTATTATCTTGCAGGAAGATGAGTATTGTTGTATATCTGTATATTGTAGGTGGAGTTATGAATCATTATAGCCATTTGGGAAAACATTTTGGAATTGTAAAAGTAAAATGTCCATTCCCTTTGACACAGAGACTCCACTATTAGGCATATGTTAAGTGTGCTGCCCCAGGTCCAGAAATGCTTAGAAATCTTCTATTTCATAAAGATCTAATTTCTCTCTTGTAAGATTATACTCAGCAGAGAGAATCTACTGGTCACTTTTTGAGAAACTCTCAGGAATATTAAAGCCAAAAGCCAGAACTTTCAAGTCAAAATAAAAATGCTGTAAGTAATCAAGAGGAAAGAATTCTTGTAATGAAGAGCTTATCAGGCTCAACCAATGCTTTAGCAGCCACCACTTTACAGGAGCAGAGAATTTGGAATATGATATTCCAAAAGGGAAATGATATGTCTTCAGTTAAAACTTAAGTTACCCAGTAAACATTGAGCAATCACTGTGGACAAAGCACTTTGCCAAATTCTAAGAGATATAAGGATAAGTAACTGGCACAGGAGACTCATTCAAGAGTTCAAATTCAGCCTCAGACGCTAGCTATATGACTCTGGGCAAGTCACTTAATCCTGTTTGCCTCGGTTCTTCATCTGTAAAATGAGCTGCAGAAGGAAATAGTAAATCATTCTAGTATCTTTGCCAAGAAAACCTCAAATGGGGTCACAAAGAGTCAGACAGGATTGAAATGACATAGGCAACAAGAAGATAAAAGTCCATTCCCTTGAAACTTATAAATCTAATAGAAGAGAAGATATACAGAAATAACAAAAGGCAGAAGTCTTCTTCCATCTTCCATAAGAGAAAATTGTATAGAAGAAGGAGCTAGAGAAGAAAATTTGAGATGAATAAGGAGGAAATTGGATAAAGAATTTGGAGGGTTTAGGAGTTGTGAAAAAGTCAGATGATTAATCTGAGGAGTAATCTGAAAGAATTTAAGGAAAAATTAAAATTTGAAGATGATTTAACCTGACGAAGGAAAAAGTTTGAGGCTAGAGAGAGAATGAAGGGAAGAAAAGTCTGGGTAATGAAAAAAGGTTGGAGAGAAGAAAAATGAAGTTGAATGTTGTCATGGTGTTGTTTAGAGGTGATGAAGGGAAACAAAGGTGTAAGAAGATGATTAAAAATAATGTTTAAAAGGTAATAAAAGACATAAACTATTAATAAGATCAAAGAGCAGAATAAGTTTTGCAATGACGTTCACTAAGTGTGAATGAAGTACTTGCATTTCTGCTATTTCCTAATGACTATTCAAAGTTCAGGTCAGTCTACCTTCCAGAAGAGAAGAGGAGGTTTGAAGAAGGGAAGAGCACATATATAAGTCTGAGGGTCTGAGAGAATTGGAACTTCTGTAAGGAAGAACAATGTGGATCCACAAGTATCATCAGGTGGAAGATCACCCAGTAAAGGTTAGAAGAGAGAAGAAAAGTGGTTAGTTATCAGCCTTTTCATAAAAGAAATGTCTGTTGTTTTCCCAGAGTGCACATCCAAGACAAAATCAAAGAACCTCCCAAGACTTGTAATCATGAATGAATATTGCTCTCTTCTGGTGAACCTTGTGGGCATAAATAAAACCGCCAGAAAGAACTTGCACAGCATTGACAAAGATGATTGATTGACTCTTGGTCAAGAAAAAAAAACATGGAGGCATAAGTAATATTTTCATCACCACTGCCCACTGAAGGCCAGCAACATAAAAGATCGGATTAAAGCTAATTTTATAGGTGAACAACCAGTTTTAAAAGATAGTATCTGAAAATTGAGACTTCTATTTCTGAACCATAATTTCAAAGACAGGAATGATAGCCTTCTTAAGTAAAATTACCTTGACAAACTCTGGTGAAAATATATTTGCCTCATATCTTGCAAATTACATAATCACCCACCTAGATTCCACAGAAAGAAACTATAGGAAGAAGTATCCTAGAAACTCCTTAGGAGAGGAGCCCAGAGTAAAGCCTATAACCTCAAGAAGGATGAACAGGCAAGAAAAGTAAGAAAGCAAATTTGTCTTCATGGAGACCCTGGAGACTTGTTATGAGAACTATGATTTGGGTATGACTCTGGATGAGGCTACCTTATTCAAATGGAATAGGACTGGTAAAAACGGATGGCAGGGAATCATTACATGTTAAGGTGCCTTACTCACGTAGAAAGGAATCAGAACAGAACATTTGGGTAGAGAGCAGTAGAGAAACAAATGGAAGCAAAAGCTGTTACTTCTATAGAAAAATGAAATAGAAGAAAATGTCTGAAACCTAGCACAGAGGCATAATATAATAGTAATGGAGAGCTTTGCAGTTAGACATTTCCTGGAAATCTCTGGCAAAAGCAGAGCAGATAATTAATTCTTAAATCCCCTTTTTATGATCATTTCAGCCTTCAAAAGGTAGAAGAATCAACAGGAGGGAATGCTATTCTATATCTAATTCTCAGAAAAAAACAGATAGAAACTGGATGTGAAGGAGAAGTGATAGGAACCATGCTGGGTGGGATTAACTACCACTTTCTTGTTGTTTTTTTCCTTTATTTACAAAAGGACTGTAAATATCACAGGGTGATGTCTTGATTCAGGCATGAACTGGGTTTAAGTGAATCAGAACTGCACAAATTTTTCAGCCTCAATCTCTCTTTGAAGTCAGTGGCAGGACAAAAGTCAAGAGACTTGAGTTCCCAGGATGCAGTGGATGACCTTGGGTCTTCGTGTATGGCCAGGCTCTAAGGGAACCACAACACCTGCTTCAGTCATCTTCATGGCCGCTGGAACAAACTGTTCTCATCAGCCCATTCCTCCAGGAAAGTCTTCACGCGCTCTTCACGTTAGGACTCCCTCCTAACTCACTAAGGGTTTCTGTTACGCTCCATCTGATTTAACCCATCTGCCAAGATGTGGCTACTGTGTCACTACAGCTTCTTGAAACAACAGGTGAGAACTGGGTGACAGGTGGACAGCCAACGCAGATGAGCAGCCTCGAAAAGGGCTTGGCAAGCCTTTATACCAGAAGGCTGGTACTCCTGGAAGCACTTATGCACAGCGTGCTCTCCTAGAATGTAGGATAGAGAAAAAAAGCTAGGTGTAGGGGAAAAATATCAATAATGGACAAGCATGCTAGGAATAATGTTAATGAGTTTATCATTGATGAGGTCTTCACCATTAAGTATGGTTAGCAGAGGAACTGATAAAAATTAATCCCTGAGGCAGGCAGAAGGCTCTGATAGAGAGCAGTTTAGCTCCATGGTCTCACCCTCTGAAGGTCATCCAGTCTGAAATCCAAGTTATGTCAAACCCCTCAGACCCACCCTCTGGAGGGGTCTCCAAGCAGTCTCACCTTCCCATGCCCTGTCAGAAATCTCAGTCATGTCCCTGAGGTTAAATTTTCCTATAAAATCTACTTCAGGGACATCCTGTAGCCACAGCCTTCCTTTGGGTCAGTCTGCCATGGCATTCTGCCTTGTGGTGTCCTTCTCCTTATCCCCCCCCAAATGCCTCATGGTGTCTCTCCTAACTCCACTAGGCTTCCCAGCCCACTTCTCCTTATATCTAAATCTTTAGGGTGCTAGGTCCCTTTCAGGACTTAGCCTGCCAGCTAAGAGCATACGGAAGCCAGCTTTTGGTGCCTGCCATCATCTGGTGTCTACATCACCTCCATCATGTTGGTGCTCGGACCACAAAATTGTCTACATCATCCACATGATTTTGGTGCTGAAACTAAATTATTCTCATTCAAGCATTCTAATTGGAGAGAGAAATATGCACAATGACAGAATCTCCTCATGTCCTTGGATATGTCTTTCTTACCCAAAATAACATGAGATTCTTATTCAAGGAAATTTCATAATAAAACATAACTCCAAAAGTCAAGATAAAATAAAAAATAGTATTTTATTTCATTAATCCAGAACAATTCTATATACTACTCATTTCCTTTATGACCATTCTCTTTAAATCATGAAGAGGCAGTCTACTCTTCTTAGGTAGTTTGTTATCCTAAGAGGCTCAAAGTGGATCAATCAGGGGTTCGTCTTATCTAGCAAATTTCAAAGAGTCCATAATGTTGAAGATAAAATAAATAGTCTGGAAGAAACAATTTTATTTAATATTAGTATCTAAGCCATTTCTGTCTTGTCCATGCCATCTAACATCATTATCTGTCCCCAAGATGGTAAATTTTATAGGAATCTTAAAGGAAAACATAGTAATATGTGAAAATACAATTTTAGATCAACAGTCCAAAGTAATAAGAGTAATAAAATCACTTCACTTCATTCTTTATGCGAGCAAAGTGGTATTCTTCCTTTGATCACTATTTTAATCATTTCTCAATGGATAAGGGTGGATCCTAGTAGCCATCTCTTTGGTTGGTTGTCTTTCATTCCCTAAGAGGACCAAAATGACATCACTATGTTAAGAGTTACAACTGTGGCTGATCAGACCAGTACAAGCTCAGGATGCTCTGCCCAGGTTGGACACAAATAGTCCCTATGAACATTTGGGGTGGCTTCTCTAACTGCATCTTGAGTTTCTTCTGGGCTAATTCACTTCTGCTTTGCTCATGAAGCACAGACTTCCTCTGATGAGGGCACACCATGTGGGGCAGTCCTGGGCCAGGGTTTCCCATGTCATACAATTGATTCTGAAATTCTTAGACCTTGAGAGGATCCTTGTATCGCTTTGTCTGTCCACCTTGTGAGCGCTTGCCCTGTGTGAGTTCTCCATAAAATAATCTTTTTGGCAAGGATACATTCAGCCTTCGAACAATGTGACCGGCCCAGCAGGGCTGTGCTCTCTGCCGCAGAGTTGGAATGCTTGTTCTGCCAGGAGCAGAAGAGGTCTGTACACAACATTTGTGCACCTGCCCGGGCCTTTGATACTGTCAGTCACACGGGCTTATGGAAAACTGTCAAGATTTGGTTACTCAGAGAAGTTCTCCAGTACAGTATGTCAGTTTCGCGACAGGAGGCTTGTCCAGGTTCTGGACAATGGACGATGCTCTACAGCTTTCGCGGTCACCAGGGCAGTGACGCAAGCTGTGTGCTTGCTCCCATGCTTTTTAGCATGAAGTTTTCAGCCATGTTGGCAAACACCTTTGATGTGGACAAACATGTAATCAAAGTCAGCTTCAGCACTTAGGGTGAATCTTCAACTTGAAAAGACTTGATAAGCCAAAACTAAAGTGGAGGGAGTGTTGGAGCATGCTTTTTTGTTTGCAGATGATTGTGCACCCAATGCAGCCTCTGAAGCTGAGATGCAACAAAGTATGGATTGATTCTCTGCTCCTTGTGTTAACCAATCACTTCAGGAGAGTGGGGAAAGAAATAATGTAAATGAAACAAGAAGTAAATTTGTTATTGCCCTTAATCCATTTCTTTAAGAAGAAAGGCCTTTTTGTCCTCAATTTATCATTCACCTTTCTAAAGGATTTGTTTTGTCCAGGAACCTGGAAAAGGATGTTAGAGAAAAATATTATTTCTTAATGTTTTAAATTTTACTAAAAAGGAAGTTTTTTAAAACACACTTCCATACAAGATATACACCATACATACACACACACACATACACAGATAACAATCCCACTGACTAAAATTCTATAGAAATTAACCCATGAAGAATGAGAAGTTCTTAAGAATTAAATTCTGAAGATATTAATTATGAGGAAATGATTCCAATAAGAGAGTGAAAATTATCAGAGGTGACTGATATGCATCCAAAGAAATACACCAACCAACTTGGATTTTAGATGTGAACAAAAGAGGGCAAAGTAAATATAAGTGCATCATGGTTCTATAAAATATCAGACATTCTAAAACTTAGGATTCAAGTTAAGGATACAAAAAGGTGTTTGGATTTTGATTTGTTTCTATGTTTGAGAAAAGAAGAAAGACTCACCAGCTTTTTTTTTTCCTTCTCTCTCCATAATTATTTGGTTACCCCATCTTCTCCATGAGTTCAGTTACCAAGTCTATGTAGATAACTTTTTGATCTATCTATATAGTTCTAGTCTCTTTCCTGAGCTCCTTAGGTCATATCATCTAGTAGACGTTTCAAATTGGATATCTCAGAGGCACCCTCAGGAATCATTGGATTCTTAGGAGGGTATGTAAATAACAATCACACATAGGCCTTCTTCAAGGCACTTTCAACTGAACATGTCCAAAACTGAATTTCTCTCCAACTCTCTCCTTTCCTGAACTTCCTTATTTTTGTCAAGGGCACTACTATCCTTCTGTTTTCCTGGGTTTGTTATTTTGGTTGGTATTTTGAATTCTCACTCTCCTTTACTTCACATACCAATTTGACATTTCTACTTTCATAACATTCCTAGCAAATATTCACTCATTTCTTTATATTTACACAGGCACCAACCTAGTTGAAACTCACATTACTCCCCAGTTGAATTATTAAAATAACCTCATAATGAGTCTCCTGCTTCGTTTCTCTTCTCCATCTTCCATACAGCTGCCAAAGTGAATTTCCTGAAGCATGAATCTAGGAAATGGGAAAGAAAAATAGAAAAAAGTAAACTTTCCAAATTTCAGGGAAGGTAGATAAATCTACAAACAGCAAACCAATGAGCTTGACTTCAGATTTTGGGAAAATTCTAGCATCAAAGAGATCTAGAAAGTGAAGTAATAATTGCATATAAGCAACATGGCTTCATCAATAACCAGTGATACTAAAACTACCTTAATTTCTTTTAGAAGAGATCACAAAATAAACATAGTTTATTTACTTAGATTTTGGCAAAGTGATTCATCAAGTATCTTCTGGAAAGTTTGGAGAGATATGGTTCAGATATGATCTCCAGGTTTGGAAACCGCTGAATGGTAGAACTCAAAAGTTTGTGGTTGTTCAGATATAACTGACTCTCCTCGAATTATTGGCAAAAATACTGGAGTGGTTTGCCATTTATCAAGCTCATTTTAAAAAGGAAGAAAGGGTCAAGTGACAGCTAGTGCCAGAGGCCAGATTTGAATTCACAAAGATCAATCTTTGACACTCTATCCATCTCACTACTCTATGTGGGTAGATAGATGGATGCATGGACCCTACTGGGTAGATAGATGGATGCATGTGCATATATGTATATGTGGGTATAAATATGCATAAGCATTTGTAAATGAACCTAAGATTTATAGACTGTCATTCTTGCTAGAAAAATTCTAACTCTACTAGCAATTCATTGTCCCCCAAAAAACCTTTTTTTCCCTGTCTCTGATGTCTTTTTTTTAACTAAAATACTTCAGAATCAAATCCAAGAAGAAGAAAATCAATAAGTCCAGCTTTCAGCAATTTATATTTCTTTTTCTTCATGGTTTTGGCTATATGTGTAATAATTGTGGCAGCAATGCTAGTGAGAGGAATCGTGGAACAGAATACCAATACCAGAAGCTACAACAGGACTATTGAAAGTAACTTGAATGAGAAACATTTCTCCAAAATACTTAATAAAATATAGTTTTAGGACTGGACAGTTTATATATACTAAAATTTTCAAAAATAAATCTGAAAGAAACATAATAAAATCAATAAATTCCCAAGATATTTTTTGGTGGAAGTATATTTCGTTTAATGGAACACCTTAAAGATGTCTCTTAAATTGAACAGCCCAATATACTGCCTTACAAAGAAATCCATGTCTATTAATACTACAAGAGTGAACTTGGCCAAAGTTATTGCTAAAGTATGTTTTATAATAAATTATGCCAAAATTGTTTCAAATATATACCATCAGAAGATGAACATATTGTTTTTGGTAAGGTATTTTGCACAGAAAACGCATATTAAAAAAAAAAAAAACATTTCTATCAATAAGGTATGCTGAGCAAATTTATCAATTGACACGAAACTATTCTGTGGGGTTGGGCTGATTCAAATAAGATAAAATAAGTATTCGGGTAAACTCTTATGCTTAGAATTAAAGTGATCTCACAAGACTAAGATTGAATTCGTTTGAAAAAGATCCGGAGGTCTTAGAGAACCAAGATCAAACTGCGTTTTCTGTCAGTCCAAAAGGCTGTTGCTGACTTAAGAGGTGTAGCCTTCAGGGATAAGACCAAGGAAGTGATAGTTGGGGTCAGACTTTATAAGATTAGGTTCAGTTTGGGCCACTGCATTTCATTAAAGACGTTTTTAAGTCATAAAATGTCCAGAGGACTGCAACTAGAATGTTGAAGGGTTTGAAGTCCTCGCTTGTTTGAAGATTAAATGAGACAAGAAGACAGTCTTCAGCCGAGGTGAAAGGCTACCATATGAAAGGATTGGACTATTTCGGTTTGATCCAAGGAACAGAGGTAGAGGCTGGAGGCAAAGAGGCAAATTTTGGCTTTTTGATTGCACATTCTTATTCTAAGGATGTTAATTTATGTTTCGTAAAGACAGCAGAAAAGATTTAAGGTATAGGATTTCCCGTGGCAGGAAAAAGATAAAACAATCCTTCCCCTCGCCCCACTTTACTGGCTAACTTGCACGCAGTAGTACAGGGCGCCCTCGACCTCGCCGATGCGGGCTCTGCGTCCGGTGTGCCACCAGATCGCAGCCCATCAGTGTCGCCTTCCTCGGGATCCCGGGCCCCTCGGGATCCGCGTCCTCTGCTGAGCTTCTCCATCCCCACTCTTCCTTCAATGGGCGGGGGAGGGGAGCACCTCCTGCGGTGCTACGGCTCGCTGGTATCCACGCATACCGCGGAACTGCGTCCCGCATGCTCACTGCATGACTGACCGTCTCCTGGCTCGGCCTGACGTGGCCTCTCACTCCATTTGTGGGGCGCGAGTCAGAGTTGGTAAATCGTTGCTGGCATTATTTAAAAAAAAAAAAAACGCTAATGCGCTTGTGACTTTGGATTGAGCTGCAATTAATTACAGTTTTAAATGGGGGAGGAAGAGAAAGTAAAGGGATGTGCAATTCAGTAGATGGTAAGGGAAAGGTCTTCCTAAGGGCTACTGCTGAGTTTAGAGAAAGCAGTGCCCGTAAAATCGAGAGCTTTCTGCCAGGAATGCCTTCAAGACGGGCTATTTCGAGTCCGTGGGGCCGGTCAGGAAGATTAAATCTCAAAAAATAAACCGGAATGAGCACACCGCTGATGAAAAGTTAAAGGATATCAAGAGCGGGCCTACACCAGCGAGGCCTTCGATAGCTCAGTTGGTAGAGCGGAGGACTGTAGTGGAATTACTCTGGTTATCCTTAGGTCGCTGGTTCGATTCCGGCTCGAAGGACTTCCCAAAGCTTTTTTTTTTTTTCCCCTCCTTGACTACTTTTTGGCAGCTTAATTAACTTAATTCATTTAATCGGGTTTGTGTATACAAAGTATGCATTTGCATGCATCACCCCAACGTTTTGCCAAAAATGACCTGTTTGCATTTAACAACATAGGACATGTAGGGGAGTATCTCGGGATAAGCGGAACGTAATCAAGTGTGTGACGGTTGATTCTGGCTGAAGAAGCTGCTTGTGTCATGGTGGGTGAAATCCTTCTGTTGAGTTTGTTCTCCTAGTTTTTGTGATAAGACTATTATGTTTGCGTCCTACTAGCCACTAAAAAGAACCATTCCCTAGCAAGAGCCTCCGTGTTCCTCAGCTACCAGGAGATAACCGAAGGGGAGGGGCAAGTGGTGGAGTGACTTATTTCACTTCTCTAAGGAAAGGGGAAAGGAAGGGGCAGAAAAGGCAGTGGGGGATTAGCTCAAATGGTAGAGCGCTCGCTTAGCATGCGAGAGGTAGCGGGATCGATGCCCGCATCCTCCAGTTTCCTTTTTTAGATATGTAGTCCCTGAGGCCCCTATCGTTCAAAACACTTTAGAACTTACAACTACTTTTGTTCTTAATATTATTATCGCAGTCATTATTGATAAAAAACGGTTATTTTTTTCCATTCCGTTGCTCGGTGCTCGTCTCTTTGCAGTCCCGCCCCAATGACTGTTAACCGCCTCCGGAGCAGCGGACGCGACTGGAATTCTCTCGAGAGCTGGGTGACTGCGAACCCCAAGACGTTACTTTGCCAGGGAACCCGGACCCCGGCGACCGCGAGGGGAGAAAAAGACCCCCACGCCCCGACCAATGGCAGCGAGTGTTGCTGGGTAAGTGGGCAGCTGCGCCCGCGGCCAATAAGCGGATGGCTTGTTGTTTCCTGGCAGAGCGGGGTCCCGGCGCCGCGGCGCTCCCGTTTTGTTTGGGTCCTGGGCGA
This sequence comes from Antechinus flavipes, assembly GCF_016432865.1. Taxonomy (NCBI): domain Eukaryota; kingdom Metazoa; phylum Chordata; class Mammalia; order Dasyuromorphia; family Dasyuridae; genus Antechinus; species Antechinus flavipes. Next base: position 224,693,366 of record NC_067399.1, on the reverse strand, counting down.
CGGGCCCGGGCGCTGAGCCGGGGCCGGAGGCGCAGCCACACTGACGGGAGGAGGAACGGGAGCGCCGGCCCCGAGAGAGGTGAGGGGCTCTCTACGGCCGGGCTCCCCTACCCCGATCCAGCCCCCGGCCCCGCCCCCCTCGGCCCCTCTGGCCCGGAGCCCCCTCCTGGGATACCGCCCCGGCCCCGCCCCCGTCGCTCCGGCCGCAGTCGCTGCTCGCCTGGTCCCGCGCTTGGCCCGGAGCTCTGAGCTAGGCTCCCGATCCCGCTTCCCGCGCCCGGGTTGGGCAGGTGGGCCGGTCCGCGTCGGGAGGCGCTGCCCTCTGTCCCTGCCCCACGCCCGCAGCCTGCACGGCTGTGTTCCTCTCCTGTCCCCTCCGCCCTTTGGGAATTGATTTGGTACGGGCTCGAGGCTTGCAGCCCCTCCCTCAACCGCCGGGCCCCAGGGAGGGTAGCCCCCAGCCCGGGCTCAGACCTAGTATCCCCGCTGGAATTGAGATGTAGAGCTGCTCGATGATCTGGACGACTCCTGCCCCGTTTCCTCGTGCCTGGAATAAGCCGTCCATGTTCTGCCTTCTTTTCCACAATAGGTGGAAAGCAATGGGAAGCTGGGCCGGGAGGCTGCAGAAGTGTCTCTCCAGGTTAAGCTGATCCACGCGGGGGAGGGGTCAAGGAGAGGGGGGAGGGTCTCCGAGGTGAAGCTTGGCTCCTCCCTCCAAGTGGCCCCAGACTGTGCCTGGGGGGGGTAGTCCTGGGGATGCCCCCCCCCTTATCGGAGTTGGGGTGTCCTCCCTAGGATTGAGGCCAGTTTCATTACACTGTGCAGACTTTAGGCGGGAAAGAAGCTCAGAGTCTGGTGTTCACCGCATGGTTTAATCACGATACAGCCTCTCAGAGATGGAAGCCCCAGGGGCCTGGAGATTGGCGTAGCCAGTACAGTAGCATAATGGGGTTCGGTAACTCCTCCTTTTGGTGTTCTATAGCTAATCTGCTTCCCGGTTTTCTTGAAGTACTGTAGGAAAAAGTACCCTCAGAACCCCAGAGACTAACAAAGCCAGTTTTCACAACTTGTCTTCTTCCCTCTCCTTCCCCTCCTTCCTTCCTTATCCCCATCCCATCCCCTTAGCTCTCAGGGCCAGTCTGGGGCAGGAGGATGCTTACTCAGCCCCACCATGGAGCTGCGCTGTGGGGGACTGCTGTTCAGTTCCCGCTTTGACTCAGGGAACTTGGCCCATGTGGAGAAGGTGGATTCTGTGGCTAGTGAAGGGGAGGGGGGCGGGAGTGGGGGGTCAGCCCCCACCACCGGCGGAATATCCTCTACCTCTGACTACGAATTCAACGTGTGGACACGGCCTGATTGTGCTGAAACAGAATATGAGAATGGGAACAGGTATGAAGCTGGGGTCAAGGGGAGGGAATATGCAGAAACCCAGCGCCATAACTTCCTTTTGGCCTTACTCTCCTACCTGTCCTCCCAGGGACCTACTTGGCTCTCCTCACAGTTTCACAATGCCCTCCTTCTCATCCCCATAGAACAGCCTTTTCCCATTCTTTCTACTAACCTGCCTTGCTCCATTCCTCTTGCTACCTCATCCTCTCTCTTACAGACTTTTCTCTTCCTATTCTGCCTCATTAGGTCATGGTTCTACTTCAGTGTCCGGGGAGGAATTCCAGGAAAACTCATAAAGATCAACATCATGAATATGAACAAGCAAAGCAAACTGTACTCCCAGGGCATGGCACCCTTTGTGCGTACACTACCCACTCGACCTCGTTGGGAACGCATACGTGACAGGCCCACCTTTGAGGTAGAGTTTCCACACAGAAGAAAGGACTGTTGCTGTAGACAAAAACTAAAAAGAAAGAAATTGTTTCTGATACAATGAAGTAGAAAGGACTCCACTCTGACACCCTGACCCTCTACTTTAGACCCAAGCTACATGTGTGTTTTGGGGGTAGTAGTTGGTTGCCCTTTCCTCTTCTCCCTCTGTCCCCTCAGATGACAGAGACACAGTTTGTGCTGTCCTTTGTGCACCGCTTCGTTGAAGGTCGTGGGGCCACCACCTTCTTCGCCTTCTGCTACCCCTTCTCCTACAGTGACTGCCAGGATCTGCTGAACCAGCTAGACCAGCGCTTTCTGGAGAGCCATCCTTCCCTTAGCAGGTGCTATGTCCTGCCTTTTCTTCCTCCACAAAGTCCTAAGATCAAACACTGCCCTTAATTCTCCTGTGATTTGCCCTCATAGTTCTCAATTGAAAATTCAGTCTTTCCTCTGTATAGTTGTGTACCATTGGCTACCTTTGAGACAGGAGTATCAGTTTTCTTGATCATGCCATTCCTATCATCTTCACCTCACGTTTTCCTGCCTTGTACTGCCATAGTCAAAGAAAAAGAGGACTAAATCCTTTTTTTTCTCCCCAGTCAATCAAAGCAGTATTTATTTATCGACTCCTCTGTACTCAGAATATGCTTTACCTACTTACCACCAGTATGGAATCTCTCATGCCCTGACAGAGCATAGCCTGAAAGAGAATCCTTATCTCTGAGAAACCACAAACTATGGAAAGGACCGAGAGCCATTAGCTCTTCCACCTCTTTGCCTTGTGGACAGAGAACTTCCTTTATGCCAGTACATGTGCTTTTTTTTTTTTTAACTAAATTTTTATCCTGTATCCACTTTTGTATTATTTTCTATTCTTAAGTTTTTGCATTCAGTTTCCAAATTATAAAGGTGGGGATTTGGGGACTAGGTAATTTGTCTCCCTTTCTACCTTGTAATACCCCTCTGTAACCATGGGCTGTCCTTTTTTGAGACACCAGAGGACTCCCATGGCCTGATGACTGTTATCCTTGTAGCCCCTTAGATTCCATCTATTACCACCGAGAACTCCTTTGCAACTCTCTGGATGGACTTCGAGTAGATCTGTTGACTGTGAGTTCCTGTCATGGGCTTCGAGATGAAAGAGAACCCCGTCTGGAGCAGCTATTTCCTGATACCAGCACACCCCGGCCATTCTGTTTCTCAGGCAAGAGGGTGAGTGGGGAGGAAAGAAAGGTAGGAAAATTGGCTCTTCTCTGTCATTACAAGTATCATGGCAGAAGCCAAGACACTGCTATCATAGCCCCAGCTGGGACCTAGGCTGTATCCTGCCATTAAAATAGAACCAAAACTGACAGTCCTAATTATTATTCTCCTCTTTATCACAGATATTCTTCTTGAGCAGCAGGGTGCACCCTGGGGAGACACCATCTAGCTTTGTCTTCAATGGTTTTTTGGATTTTATCCTTCGACCTGATGACCCTCGTGCCCAGACCCTACGTCGTCTTTTTGTCTTTAAGCTGATTCCCATGTTGAACCCAGATGGTGTGGTACGGGGTCACTATCGGTAAGGACGACTCCCTCTTCAGCTCTCCTGATCATCAGCAGTCGCTTTGATAAATGTTATGTTGTCACGATGAGGTACAGTTTACCCTGTCCTGCCTTCACAACTCTCCTACATCCCAAAGTGGGAATGCCCCATTGGCCTCTCTTGGACTTCTGGGAAGGGTCACTTGGATGTAGAGGGCTATTCCCAGATTCCAGTGGCAGTACAATAGACATGCCCTTCCAGAACACCTAGCACAAGCATGCCAGGCAAGTTCAAGAATGATTAAATTGATAATAGGAGTTGTAGAATCTCTAATTTTGTTCTCCAGTTTCTGGAGACCCGGAGTTTCTGGAGGCTGTCCTCAATCCTTTCCCTTCCTTGGCTTTTCTATTTAAGATTTATTCAGACTATAAAATCATTCCCTTGCCTCTTATATTTTATGCCACTCACCCCAGTCTCTGTTTTCCCACTCCATCTTTCCAGAACTCCACCTTACCCTTGTTCCCACACAGGACAGACTCACGAGGAGTGAACCTAAACCGTCAATATCTAAAGCCAGATGCAGTCCTGCACCCGGCCATCTATGGGGCTAAGGCAGTGCTGCTCTACCACCACGTGCACTCACGTCTGAATCCCCATACTCCCTCTGACCAACAGCCCAATCCCCCACCTTCAGCCCAACCTGGTCCACTTTCTGAACTTGAAAAAACGGACAATCTCAATAATGAGGCTGACCTTGGACTTTCAACTGATGGGGAAAATTCTGAGTCCTGGACCCAAACTGAGCCAGCAAACCAGGACCCCAGCTTGTGGTTTTTGGAATCAGAATCTGGTGAGGTGGAACCAGCCCCTGAAACCATCCCCCCCAAGGAGAGCGGTGTGGCCTACTATGTGGACTTACATGGACATGCCTCCAAAAGGGGATGTTTCATGTATGGAAATAGCTTCAGTGATGAGAGTGCCCAGGTAGGGACCTTGAAACTGGCCTGGGAATATGGTATACATTAGGAGTTAAGGAGTAAGGGGAGGGAGGTAATGTATAGAATACAAGCAGAAGAATGGCCATAGGCTTGTCACTTTGGGAAGAAAATTAACTGAAGGAGGGGAGGGAGGAGGAAGCTGAAAGATAACGAATCTGTAAATATGTAATTATGGGATATTTTCTAAGTCAGGGTTTTAGTGCTAAAGCCAGACTTTTCAAAACTTAAAACAAATTAGGTTTTTTCCTAATTGGAACCAAATGGAAGAGACTGGGGGGGAAGGGGGACAGGAGAGCCCAGGAAAATGGTCTGAAGGGAAAGAAATTATATTGTGTTGATTTAAACACATATATACATATATATATATACCATTCTTAAACATCTTAAAACAAAACCATGTACACTGATATTAATAATTCTAGTAGCCTCTGTTTTATATTGAATGCTGTGACTTGGCCCTTGCCCTCTCTTTATCTTATTTTCTTTTACTTACCACTATACCTTCTGAGTTTACTCTTCATCCCATGTAGGTAGAAAATATGCTGTATCCAAAGCTTATTTCCCTGAATTCAGCACACTTTGACTTCCAAGGCTGCAATTTCTCAGAGAAGAACATGTATGCTCGGGATCGTCGAGATGGCCAATCTAAGGAGGGCAGTGGGCGAGTTGCCATCTACAAAGCCTCAGGGATCATTCACAGGTTGGGTTGACACTGGGAAAAATAGGGCTTCAGCCTTAGGATATGTTCTCCTAGAAGTACCCACACCCAGCCTAGAGAGGGGAATGGGGAAAATGGATTGTAATATCCCAAGGCATTTTGGAAGAAAGACCTTCAGATAAAGGTTCTTTTTTGTTTCTGTGGGGTCTGCTTTCCACAGTTTAGCTTGGAAGATGTAGAATGGGGGTTGGGGAGGGTGGAGGGGAGGGGTTGCCAGCTCACTGGGAAATAGCCCTTAATCTTTCCTTTGACCACTTTAGTATATTCAAGCTACATGTCGTCTGTCCAGAGTAGTGATATAAAGGTCTCTGTGTCTTAGCTACACACTTGAATGCAACTACAACACTGGACGCTCAGTAAACAGCATTCCTGCTGCCTGCCATGACAATGGGCGTGCCAGTCCCCCTCCCCAACCTGCCTTCCGTTCCAGATATACTGTGGAGCTGTTTGAGCAGGTAATGAACTGTAGAGGTAGAATCAAAGGCATCAGGCAGGGCAATCTCAAATCATGGCTGGCCTACACTAACTCCACTTGACTGAAGTCTTATGGAGAAATGATACTGCCACTAGGGGTCTGGTTAGAGCTTCCCAAATAACAAGGAGTTGAATTCTCCTTAGTTCTGCCAGTAGGGCTCCAGCTGAATATTCCTTCCAGTTCTGGGATCATACAGAGGTATGTTCTTCAGTTCAAGTAAACTGAAACAAGTTCAACAATTTTGGGGACTTAGGTATTTTTCTCTTACTGCTTTGTTTTTCTGGCCCTTTCCTTTCATCATACAAGGGCCTTTCCTGACCAAATTGTTGCCTCCATAGGAAAAGGGAAAACATCCTTTATTCTCTCCCATAATCTACAGACCTTCCTACTTTTAAACTATTGAGGGTCACTAATCCCACAACAGAGAGTGCTGCTATTTGGCTTAATTCCTAAGATTGCAACTCATAAAAGCAATAGTATGAAAAGGGAAAAAAATGAAAGACAAAGAGCCTCAGTCTCAGCTTTTACAGGGGATACTCTGGCTGTAGATGAGGTCAGTGGCCTTCCCCCTAGCACATGCTATAACCAAAGTGCTCTGGGGTTTAAGCTAAGTTTAAGCGATCCAGATCAGGAACGTTTCAGGGATCACTTTGTTCTCTACCAAGCATGGTACGAAGCCTCCAAATGCCAAGCAGTATTTGAACTCCCTTGGCAGGTAGGGCGGGCTGTGGCCATTGCAGCCCTGGACATGGCAGAATGCAATCCCTGGCCACGAATCGTCCTGTCGGAACACAACTGCCTCAACAACTTGAGAGCCTGGATGCTGAGACATGTCCGTAACAGCAGAGGTGTAGGTAACAGCCTTAATGTAGGCATCAACAAAAGGAGAGGCTCTCGAACCCCACCAAAAGGCCCCAAGTAAGGACAACAGGGAGGGAGGAAAGGGTGGGAAAAGTGCTTTTGAGATAAAAAGATGAGGTCTCTTCGACCTCAAAGAGTGTCTGAAGTACTCAGAAGACATTTAATTTTACAAGTAATGTGTACCATAGGATGCTTCTAGGAGGAGGAAAGAGGGTCATTAATTTAAATCCACAATAACTGGTTGCCCAACAGATAGAGAATCCATATGCTAGGGAAATAATAAGCCAGGCAAGGGAAATGAAGAAGGAAAGTAGAGCTATCAACCTATTCCAGCGGTGAGGAATATTTGTCATGGGAAGTTATTTGGAATTTCCTTAACAGCATGACAAAGATTGGGAGGGATTACATGAGATGAGCTTGATAGCTAATTAAGAGGCAGAAGGTTTCTTTTCCTCTTCCTTGGTACTGACACTTGATGTTTCTTAATCCAAATATGATTTGCATTGGTTCTTCTTCATTAGGGAAAGACATAAAGACTAAAAGACTTGGAACATACCTATCCCAGATTTTACCCATTCTATCTGCTTCTTTGCAGTGGTTTGCCTATATCATGCTCTGAAAACACCCTGAGCCGGACCCGAAGTTTCAGCACTGGTACCACTGGCAGTAGCCAACAAAATTCTCCACAGATCAAAACTTCACCCAGCTTTCCCTTTCATAGCAGTCGGTCTACAGGGCTACCAGGCCTGGGCCTTGGGGCCCAGAAAGGCAGCCATCGGGTCCTGGGCCCTGTTAGAGGTAAGCTGATAAGGAAGCCCCTGGGGCAAATGTTCCATTCTCTCTGGTGTTGCTGGGGGAAAAATTAACCCTGAAGATTCATTATTGAGCCTGAATCAAGGGGTAAATCAATAAAACCCGTTTGCAGAAGAATCTATAGCCTCTCCTGAGCCCTTGGTTTTCCTTGCATCATGGGGGCCACAGATTGGGAACTATGGCCATGAGTAAGGGGTCCTAAGTATATTCTAGAAAGAGCTCAATGAACTATAGGGTTCTAATACATACTGAAAACTAGACAAACTCACTAATAAAAGGGAATGCTAGGTAACTTGAGAAATATTGAGACATGTATTTAATAAATCAGGAGTTGTAATATGCTGCTGTGTGGTCAGGATGAAAGCAGACAATATCCAAATTGCAGCACTGTGAAATAATGGCTGTATCCCAAAGTCCCTGAGAATTGGAGCTACTTCTGACTATAGAACCTAGACAGAAAGACTGAAGTCAGAACCACTACAAGACTTCCAGAATAGAAGGGGCTGGCTTCAAGTAATTTTTCTAGCCCTGCAAATTAGATTTTACTGCTTCCCCCTCCCTCCTCACCATAGCTTTAATTATTTAGCTGTGCCTCAGTGTCAACAAAAATTGCCTAATATGGCAAGCCCATAAAAATAATGGGAGCTCTAAGCCTTTCTCCTCTTAGAAAGAGGCTGGGTTATAGGGAAGGAAAAAAGGAAGTCACTAGGAGGCAACAGGGTATAGTGGGAAAACAAGCCCTGAGTTCAAATGCTGGCTATGCAACTTGCTACCCTAGGAAACTTTGGATAAGTTACTTAAATAACCATCCTACAATTGTTTCTTCATCTGTAAAATGAAGATGTTGACATGTATAACCTCTTAAGATTTTTTACAGCTCTAAATCTGATTTTATGACAGTAAAACTGAAACAAGGAATAGAGAAATTATACCTTGAGAAATAGGTTAAATTAAGACTTCTTGTATCACAGACCCCTTCTTAAGTATGGACCCCTTATCAGAATTTTTTTAAATGCATAAAGTGAAATAGGACTTGCAGAGAAAACTTACTGAAATAGTCTTTAAGAAAAGTTTTTTTAAATTCTTGGGCACCAGGTTAAGAATCCTTGAACAAGAGATCATTAATCAGTGTTTGATACACAATATGAAGGTTTTGAAGCTAATGTTAATTTTAAATTTAGTTTAGGAAAGCTTTTTTTGCTCCTAAAAGGAACCCCTCCCTGGGAATTTCTTAGCTGTCATTCCTCACATATTAAAGAGTAATGTAGAATAGCAAGGTATAGGAATAAGAGTTCCCACTATAGGAAATTAGATATTGGTTCTAGTCCTAGCTTTGCCACTTAAGTAGTGGTATGGTCTTGAGAAAGTAAATTTTCTGACCTTCAACTTTTTCATCTCTAAACTGGGTATGGGAATTGTTTTGTTTACTCCTCGGGGTCTACAGATGGCACTAGAAGAGTTTGTGCATAAGACCTAATGCTTCCAGAACCAGGTTTACTTGCTCTGCCTCCCCTACTGGGATCCATAGTCTCAGGGCAAAGGTTAATTGGCCTCGATTTTACGGCATCATAGAAAGCTAAACTGCAGAGTGGCTACTGCCTAGGAGTAAGTAAGTTTAGGGCTGCCCTGGGCAAAGGAGAATTCACAAGGTTGCTATGGATCCAGAATAAAAAGGAACCAGAACTGAGGGAAGACATCTTCAGTAAGGGAATAGGCAAACTAGCTTCTTCCCACCCCAGGAATTCTACAATAGGAGGGTTTAGCTAAATGTCTTCCTGAATTTGGGATGGTACCATCGTGAGTTCAAGGAAAGACTTCTATAGTAGTAGAAAAAGCCTTGAACTTGGATTAGGGAGAAACTTAGATTCAAATATTGACTTTCCAGAGCTTTGTGATCCCAACCAAGTAACTTAATCTCCTCTATAAAATGGGGATGGCATGTATTAAAAAATACTTTTGTAACACTAAGGCTACTTCACAGTAAAAGCTGGAACACTTGGAGAGGTCTTCTTCACCTCCTGTCTTGGAGGACTAGTGGAAGCCTGATGCAGGATTTAGGTAACTTTGCTTTTGTGATATCCAGGGCATAAGCTAGTATACTCTATTACACTCTGAAGGACCCCTGAAATCCTGAATGCAACTGGCAGCTTTTGGTAGAACAGCTAAACTTGGTTGAGGGTTTTCTACCTGGTGGGTAGAGGGAACATGAAGGGGAAAGTGCTGTTATCAACACTGCTTCTGTTTGTGATTTCAGATTTTTAAAAAAGTTTCATTCTCAGAACAGAAATTTAATCTCATTTTCCTAAAATATCATTCCACCTTGGGGAACAAAGCTGTTAAAAATAAATCCTAGAACCCCAACCCATAACTATCTGTTGCCAGGGTCAGAGAACTCTTTAAGTACTGGCTTTCCCTTTTAATTTTCCACTTGGATGACAGATGGGAAGGTCTTTAGCTTCCAACATGGGCCAAATTAAGATGAGAGGAACTAAGACTCATGGCGTCACAGAAGAGTTAAAAGTCTTTTTAAGATATTAATTGGAAATTCTACCTTTAAGATCCACATTTTGCAGCCCAGGCACCTCTGTTAATTCTAGTCGTTCAGTTGATGTTATGGGGACAGAACAGGAATCAAGCAATATGTGCTGATCAATCAGTAAGCACCTAGGACATGCTTGGCATTGTGGAGACAAATATTGAAGTCTTACACTCTATGTGAATTTGGGATGGGGGGGGGGTCATTACTCATAGAGATAAAATAATAGGATTATGCTAAGTAATTTCAGGAGCACTAACCACTGGGATAATTAGTAAAAGCCTCTTGCAAGTGGTAGCCCTTGAGCTAGAGGCCCTAAAAGGCAGAGGGAAGGAGAGAAAGCTGCTAGACAAGTCATCCTCCATGGGGACAGACATAACACATAACAGGATGTCATTTATGAGAAATGTGACAGCTGGCTGTTTTGGACCAAAATAGGTGAGAAAGAATAGTATGTGATCAGAATAGGCACGGGAGTACAGACAGGTTGTAGTCAGATGATGGATTTTAGGTGCTAAATGGAGTCTGCATTTTATTCTAAAGGCAAACAGAAGTAATTGGAGCTCCTTTGATATGGAAGTGACATGGGCAAACCTTTGCTAAAGATTAGAACTCAAGCATTTCCTACCTTCAGTGTTCTTTCTCCTCAGTGGGACTTGTTTAGAGTATGAAAGTCAAGTTGTGGCTTAAGGGATACAGTATCTCTCAATATATAAATGAGGAAACTAAGGCCTAGAGGAGGGAGATTTTATATATATATATATATATAATATATATATGTATATATATGTATATGTATATGTATATATATAATATAAAGAAAATAGTCTATAGCAAAGCTAGGATTTGGACAGATTATGCTCCCAAATCTTAACGCCTTTCCACATTGTTCATTACAATGCCCAGAGCTACGAATATGCATGTCATATCTAGTCATTAGAGGTTTGAGGCCTTTTTAACCATCATGTGTACAATTCGACAGGATCTAGAACTCCTGCTACTGCTGCCCTGAACTCCTGGCCCTAAACTTGGCTTTTATCATCTAGTATCTCTTGCTGAATTCAGAAAACTTGGCATCTAGCCTTCTGTCCTTATAGCTCTTAAATTCAATTTACCTTCAACACAATTTTGTTGTTGTTCAACACAACAGTTAACCCAGCATGGCTGGGGTCTTGGATACCTGCTGCCTGAGTATGATAGAAGGAACACAACATCTGTAATTTCATAATGTAGGTAACATCTATTGTATTTACCAGAGTTCTAGACTTCAAAATCCCCAACCTTGATCAATCACTATGGGTAGGACTTAGACAAACTGCCCAGAGTAATTGTGGCAGACACCACATAATCACAGCTATAACTTGTGAAAGACTTGAGTTCATTTCTTGTTTAGTTGTGTGGTCAGGTGAGTGACTTACCAAATTAGCCAGCTTCTTCTAATCCCTGGACTGGAAGCCCTTCCTGATAAATTATCTGAGAGCCAAGTCTGACTCCTCAAATTCAAATAGTGGGATACCTACCCAAGACAGCCTAATCCACTGCAGCACTGAGCTCAGATCAGATTTCTATTCCAAACTGTTAGTTCTCCCTTCTGGGACCACAGACAGAAGAATGATAAACTCTTCCACAAGACAACCCTCAGGTTTACTCTTTTTACCTAACACTGCTCTTCCAAGTTAAAAATCCTCAGTTCCTTCAATTGATATTCTTAGGTGTGGCCTGAATTTAGTAGTTGCCCTCTTTTGGATATGACTTTATAAATGGCTTTCTGTACCCAGAATTGAAGAGTATTTTCTGGATATTGTCTTTCAAAGAAGCCTAAGATCATAATAGCTTTTTTCCATTGCTAATGAAAAATGTTAAAAACTGGACACTAAAACCCAAAGATCTCCTCCAGAAGAACTGCTGTCTACATATGCCTTCTCCATCCTTGCTTTCTGAAATGAGTTTTCTGCAACCGCCTACCCCAAATACAAGTCTTTAATTAGAGACCATCACTCCATCCTATCGAGTCAATTAAGACAATTTTCCTCATCTACAAGATGAGGAAAATAGTAGCAATTACTTCATCACATGGTTCTTGTGCAGCTCAAGTGATCCTATATGCAAAGTATTCTGCAAACCTTAAAAGAGTACCAATATAAACACTAGCTATCATTATTTGTATCCTGAACCTGTTGGTGTTAACCTTCCTAGCTTCACCTTATTTGAAAATCTGATAAATATGCTATATAAGTTACTGATTAAAATGTAATTAGTATGAAGTTGATGTATCCCTGGCAAACTACACTATAGACTCCTCCAAAATTTTCTTTAAATCCAGTCAGTTAACCTTTAAAAAGATACTTAACTGTAATATCCAGCCCACACCTCTAAATATTGTCTATCATAGCATGACACTGTAAAATGTTTTATAAAGTCCAGATAAATTCTATCTGTAGTCTAGTTATTGTTGGAAAATTTAGTTGGAGAAAAACATTCTTGATGAAACCATGCTGACTTTATGATCATTTGCTTTTCTAGATATTCTTAAATCATCCCTTTAATAATGTTCTCATATACTGTCAAGAATAGAAATCAGACTTACAAGTCTTTAGTTTGTAGAACCCCTTGTCTTCCTTTTTAAAATTGGAACATTTGCTCTTTACCAATTGTGATGCACTTTTCCTGATCGCTACAATCTTTCAAAAATCAGTATAAGTTAGCAATATCTACCTTGAATGTATTCCCAAGACTACTGACTTACAGAGGGATGCTTTTAGTATCTGCTTGTCTTGGTTTTCCAATCCTTTTTTAACATTTTTTTGCCCAGTCCTTTGTAGCAGAGCTCTTTAGCAGAGAAAAAAATCCAAAGTCAAAATATATGTTGTTATCTCTATTATCCTCTGTTATTATGCCATCCACCCCAAGCAATGGTCCTAGCTCCTTCCCCTCCCCCAGGGCAATTTCTTTTTCTGCTGTTGCTCATTCTGAGCTTAAGGACTCTTATAGAATCATTCCATCCTGCTATTTAATCTCTGCTTCCAACTTCTGCATATCTTCATGCCAATGAATTTCCTATGCATTGCCACAATTACTTTCTTCCCATGGAACTATTTATTTTTATATCTTCAGAATTTTATTCTTCAGGGTAGCCCTCCTGGGATGACTTATCTTGATAAAATGTAAGCTAAGGAATTCTACTTAACTTTTTTCTGAACCCTTTGAAATACGTTCTCCAAAAATAAAATATACAGGCTAGCCTGGCTTTCTCCTCATTTGTCTTAAGGCCTCATAGTCATTTTCCCCAAAATTACCATCCTTGTTAAGCTGGTCAGAATTATGTCAGGATAGCAGCTCCTCTATTTGCATCCCCATCTTCTAAAGGATGAAACTTGACATTTAGGTAAGCCAGGAATTTGTTAAATGTTTTGGTAAAGAACTGGTCGGATGTCTAGATAATTGAAGTCCTTTGTACTTTATCTTGCCTCCATACCAGTTGTGAACTATTTTCTAGCTTCTTGGCTATTTCTGCTTTCTAACTAGGTCAAAAGTTATTAACCAGGGGCCTATGATCTTTTAAAATATATATATAAAGCTGCATTTCAATATAAGTGGTTTCCTTTATAATCCTATGTATTTATTGTATTTTGTGTATTAAAAAACATTATCCTGAGCAGTCCCTAGACTTCAGCAGAATACAAATGAGTCTGACACAAAAAAATATTAAGAACTTTATCTAGGTCAGTAGTTCTCAAACTTTTGTTATCAGTATCTTCATATTATTAAAAATGACTTGAGGATCTGTCCAAAAGTTTTTGTTTATGTAGATTATATTTACCATATTAAGAAATAAAAACTAATTTTGAATTTGTAGAGCCTCCAAAAGGATTTCAGAGATTCCCAGAATTCTTTGAACCACACTTTGAGAACCACTGATCTAGGTGATCTGTTGTGGAACTCCACAACAATATCACTTATTTTTCTTCTTTACTGTATTTCAGTATATTTACTCTCTGAAACTTAGGAGCAAATATCTTGCAGAGAAAATACAAAAGGAGTTCCATCATGGTAGCAGCTTCCTTTTCTTAGCTATTGTCCAAGAGCCTTAACAGTTCTTACGGCCTCAAAACAGAACAGGCAATGATGAAGAACAATGTTAGCTTTAGGGAGAAAAACAGATTCAGGCTGACAAGGGTGTGGCTTCCACCTTGGCCAGATATAGTTGCTGTAATTTCTAAATCACTACTTTCTTTGGCTTTTCTGAGAAAGTAACTGATAATATTCAGTACACAAGCATAATAATGAAGCATTCTCAAGTGCAGGAAATGCTTTCAAACAGTAGTCCCTTCCATCCTAGCTCACACAGGCAAGAGCCGAGGAGTAGACATTAAATCAGAAGAATAAAGGTTCAGGAGAACAGAAATGGAATTTGGCTTTCTGGGGTCTAGGTTCTGCCATTTTTGGCCAGTCCTATTCCTCTTCTCTATTGAGGAAACTAGTCCTGGATCCCCTCCTTGTGTGACAGATGCAGGGAGCACTGCAGAGGAAAAGGAGGACTGCAGCAACACAGCAGGGAAGCAAAGACAAGGTCATGGGCAGAGCTGGGTTACTACAGACTGGAAAACCCTAGCAGGTAAAAGAAACAGGAACCAGGTTAGCTAAGGATTTATAAACTGGATGGAAAGTAACATTCAATCTGATGAATATGCATAAACTTAAGAGAGAAACTCAGTGGCAGGTGATAGGTAAGAGTCCTCAGTGGAAGTGGTAGTCCAAAGGGGAGAGTTGCTGAGATGAGAAAAAAAAACTTGTGAATATCAATATTTAAATAATCTGTGACTAGGTCATTGGATAGACTTCAGCATGTACTTGGAAATAGTGAAAGTCATGGTTTCTCCTAAGGAAAGGACCAAGATGGAAGACACAAACCCTGGTTTCAGTTCCCAGCAATACACTTGTTTTCTTAACTAGTGAAAAAAATTAATCTTCCTTTGCCTTCGAATTTCTAATGTTTATTAGAAATCCTCCCCATCTGAGTTACTCCAGGAAAGGACACGAATATACATAAAGCCCAGGCCCCATCAAATCATACAGTGTGGGGAGCAAGATGGGCAGTAAAAACACCACTTGCTGACTCACCCTTTTTATCCACTTCTGTCAATCTCTGCTCAGAGTCCCGGGGCCAGGACAGGAGAAGGCGGCAGCAACCACTGACCCATCGACCTACCACAGGCAGCTTGGACTCGCCCCCAACTCCTCCTAGTACCGGCCCAGCCCCTTCAAGAAACATAGGCCCCTGCTTACTGCCTACCTCACTGGGTATAGCAGGTCTGTACCTAATACCACTGCTATGTGTGATATCCAACTCCCTCCCTCCCTCCCTCCAGTTAATGGCCTCAAGTCAATCAATAAAACTATACAATTTTAACTATGCTGCCACCTAGACAGGGTTCCCTATTGATACAATATGGCTCTAGTCTATCCTTCCTTCAACCGCAGTTGTTCACAAGTCTGGATTATGCCCCACATAAAATATCTCCAAAAGAAATTGGAATTTATGATTTAATAGACCCCGAATTGTACCTACTTGAAGATACCTCTCTAAAGGGATTCTTTACTAGTTGCCCAAGGACATCCACTTGAGATCCCTGACTCCCAGTGTCATGCTAGAAAGGCAATAAGGGCAGCCTCTTGCAGGTTATCTTTTCATGTCTACTTTTATTTGAATATTCTTTCTGAGTTGTGTGACACAGCACTTTCTGGGCAACCACTTCCACTCCCATCCCTATAGTCCTCATCTTATTGGTTCCCACCTTAGCTACCAGCTCTGATCCCTTCTCCAATCTTGGATTCTGACATCATCTCTTAAGGTTTGACTTACATAATGACTAGAAGTCCTGAAATAACTATTTGGCAGTCAAGATTAGGCAACTTTTGTAGCCAAATTGTGATTAGAGCCAGATTAGGGCTCCATACCATCCCCAAGGTATCATCCATCAGATGTCTTGTCTTTAAACTTCTTCAGCATTGTCCCATTTCCAGTGATAATTTTTCTCTTAATCCCTAGGGAGTAGCTGCTCACTCCTGTCTTCAGGGGATAAACCAGAGACCGTCATGGTTATTGGGAAGGGGCTGCTGGGGAGTAGTTCTCGCACCCCCTGCATCAGGGCTCGACTGCAGGTAACACTTGATAGCCTATCCCTGTTTGCAGCACAACTGCCCTAAATAGAGCCCAGATTCAGTGGATCCTTCGTTCTGGTAGTGGGAGGGAGAACATTCAATACTGGTCTGTTGCCAGAGTGGAGTCTTATTGCCAAATGGGGCATTCCCCATTAGAAGTCCATAGCAATCAACTTACCCCTCACAGCTAGTAGCAGTTCCCTAGCCCCCAATTTCAGTTTCCATAACCTCATTCTTTCTGCGAATCACACCCCAACCTCAGCTTCCTAGCCTTGGCTTCTTTTGTCCTTGCCTTCAGCCTATCCTCTCTTTCTGCCCAGAACTGCCCGAGGAGAGTTTCCGCCAGGAGGGGTCCCGGATTCCCCAGGTAACACCTCTGGCTGCTGCTCCAAGGAGCAGCCATGACACCAATCCCAGGGTTCAGACAAGGCCCCCAGGCTAGTGTTGAATCCCTTTGGGTTGGCAGAAGTGGGTATAGGCAAAACCTGTTTGGGCAACTGAGGATGTATCTCCCCTGGCAGGGGCTGAGGAGTAGAGGAACTCTGAGGGAGGTTTGCATATACCCTGTTGTTTCCCCATGGAGAGCTTTCTCTGCTCATCCAGCCCCTTGCCATGGAAGGGCCACGGAGGCTCAGTACTATGGAGCACTTGGACCCTTTTATTATCCCCACCCTGGGTAAGACCCTGAAAGGCATAATCCAGACTATAATAAAGTCCTCTGCCCCAATCCCATATTACCTGTCCCAGCTAGGGGCAGGCCCCAGGAGTTCTAAGTCCTAGTTCCTTTGTGTTAATCCCCTACTGTACCATACTCCCTCCATGGAGATGCCAGAATCAAGTCCAGGAAGTGAGAAGCTCAGGGGAAGAGTCTAGCCCTCAGCGCCACCCCCTATCCATACAGGCTAGGCCCGGGTTGGGCCGGGGCTCACCGCCGCCTGGCAGAGGGATGAGAGGCTCTTCGGGCCCCACATCCCCCATCCCCCGGACCAGGGACAGCTCTGAGCCAGAGCCAGGATCCTGCTCTGTTGCACCAGGGTAAGCACAAAGGGCCTAATTATAGCCCTCTTCCACAGGCACCCAATTCCATGACCCTGACATAGATCATGTAATTTTCACCCTCAATCTTGCCCTTCTTCACAGTGTTATCTCTTTACTAAGGATCTTAATTTTCCCAATTTCCTTTGTCACCCTAGAATCCAAATGCACAATCCCACTGAAAAATTCAACTTCCTTGACTTTCCTCACACCAAGAAAACTTTAAGAGCTGAGACTGCCCCTTCCCCATAAGAGAGAGGCCTTAGAATACTGCTGTCCTATTCCCTACTCCCTACCCCCAATCACAAGACAGTCATCCAAAATTCAGATCTTCCTAAAAACAGAGATGGGGCAGAATTCATCAGCCCAACTCCCCTCTTTTCTGTTACAGGCTGTACCCGGTTGGGCCCCCACGGCCCCACTCTGCCCCTGCCTCCTCACTCTTGTCCCGTCCCATCGTTTGCTCCCAGCCCCCAACTTGTTACAGTGGGGGGGCACTGGGACAGTCTGAGGGTTGTTCTATTATCAAGCCCTCCCCAATCACTCAGTCTCCCAGAGTATGATTTTGTCCCTGACTCCATGGCAGGGCATCCTTCCATGGTTTTAGGGCACAGGAAACGCCCTAACAATTGCTTCACCCCCTGTAATAACCATGGCTCCTTAGAGAGTCAGCCTCATTGTCCCGGGACCATTTGGGGTGACAAAGGAGCAGGGACCTCCCAGCCCCATCCCTCCCTCCACAGCACAGGAATTTGGGACCATATATATATATTTTTTATATTGGTGGGTTGGAAAAAGAAATCAGTCCCTACACTGAGCCCTGTTCAGTGGCAGATTTTGCCTCTGGCTTGTTTCATAGGATAGGGAAGACTTTGAGGAAATAAAAGTTGTTTGGAAAAAAACCTCAAGAAATGTTTGCTATTTTGAAAGATGGACAGCACTGAATGCAGTATAAAAAGTCCCTACCCCCCATCCCTTATTCTACCTAGCATCAAATTTTATCAGGAAACCCTGGAAAGGAGGAGAATGTTGCTGCGGCAGCCCCTTCCATAGGGACCGACGTTTCCAAAGATTTCTCCCTCACCCAATAATTCCTGGACAGCCTTTTCTTCATAGCCAACCTGAAGACCCACATAGGGTGATCTTCGGCTCCTTACCCACCGTGCACAGAAACCATTCCAGCTCTTCCCCACTCCCATCTCCCAGTAAGCAATCTTTGCCTCTTAACAAATGCCAGTTTAGCCTCAAAAGAGGAGGGGGATGTTTAATAGGGGCCCAAACCCCTCAGCCTTGGAGCAGCTGCTTCCCATCCTCTTCGAGGCTTTTGGTCCTGGTGGCAGGCTTCTCCGCGTTCCTCGGAGGCCTTTCCGGGGCTCAGGCTTGTGGCATCCTCAGCTCTGAGCAGGCAGGAGAGATGAGCACGAAAACGCTTCCTCCACAGCACAGAGCCATCTGGGAGACACAAGGGGAGGGCGCAGGTGAAGCCAGGGCTGGCCCGAGCGGGCTTTCTCCGCCGCCAGCTCCGGAGGGCAGGAGGGCAGGAGGGCATTACCTGCAGGGGGGCCGCGCCGCCTCACTCCTGCTTCTTGGGGTTATTGACCGCCACGTAGTGATAGAGAACCACGAGCAGGAAGAGCGACACGCCCAGCATGTTGGCGAAGATGGCCAGCTGCACGTCCGTGATCATCCTAGGGACAGAGCAGAGTCGAGGGGCCAGGCTCAGTCAACGACAATGGACGGGCCCGCCGGGCCAGGCCGCCCGCGCTTCCGCCCCGCCGCCCCGAACACTGAACCCGCCGCCGCCCCAGCCTCCCTCACTTGTTTCTCGGCGTTCCCACAGAGCTTGCAGAAAAGGAGCAGTTTTGCGGCGCCGGACCGGAACTACGAGTACTCTGCGCAACCCAAAGGAAACGTGGCCGGCCGCGCGTGGCGAGCGGAGGAAATGGACACTCTAGTCCTTTACCCCGCCGCCTCGTATGCTCCCTTAGGCTCGGTTGGGCTGGCCACGAACGAAACGCCTTAAGGGTTGTGCACATGCGCCAGGCCTCTGTTTTTTCTTCCCCCTCCCCTCCTTCCCCGCCAACCCGCCAGACCTGCAGGGGGAGCCAGTGCTTCGGCTTTCCAGCTAACACGCGATGTTTGCGTGACTGGAAGAGCGGAACCCTCACTCACACCCGCTCTCCCCCCTACGGAGCATCACTCCTGACCCTGCCCCGGATCCTTGCTTCCTACACGTGCACACCATCAGAGTCCAGCTTTCTATTCAAGTACACTGCCCCAGCTGGGCCTCCTGCACATACACACATTCCCCCTCCCTCCCAGAGTCCAGTTTCTTACTGCTGCACAATGCCCTGTCTCCTTCATATGCACTTTCTCTCTCGCATCCTGCTGCAAACACCCCTTCAGAGCTCAGTCTCCTGCACACAGGCCACCCTTCCCAAACTCTTGATTCCATCTAATTAAATCACAAATGTTTATTAGGCTGGGGGCAGCAAGATGGTGCAGTGAATGGAGCACCCGCCCTGACCTTAGTTCAAATCCTTCCTCAGACACTTAATACTGTGTGACCTCAGGCAAGTCACAACCCCAATTGCCTGGAGCGGGGGGAGGGAGGGAAGGGAGAAAAATATTAAGCCTCTTGCTGTGCAGGGCTAAACTCCTGAGGTGGGGAACAAATACACAAACAAAGAAATTAAAAAATATATAACCAGTAAATGGAAGGGGAGAGAAGTCACAACTAATAGTCATGGAAGACCTCACTAGAAGGGAGCTTTGTTTGTCCTTCGTCCCAGGACCAAGACACATTGGAGAAGTGATACATAGTAAAGGACTCCAAGAGGTAGAGGAAAAGAGAGGGTGGGTGGGTGGCAATCCATGAAAAATCATGCAGATTAAAGATGTAATATGTTAAAATGTACAGCTGATACAGGGAAAGGGGCAAGGAAGATTCAGGACCAAGGTTTGCAAAAGCACTTGACTCATTTCAACTTGTGAGTTAGGTAATGACAGTATTATTTCTATTTCACGAAGAAGAAAATTGGTTCCTAGAGGATCCTGGAATGCCAAGCAAAGGGCATTTTTTTGGATAAGGTCATTATTTAGTAGGCACTTGAAAGCTACAGAAGTCATCTGGGCAGAGGATTTAGGGATGATCTGGTCACTTGGGTGTTCATAGGTGTCTGAGCTGGGATTCAAACCCAGGTTTTGTCTCTAACTACAGGCTGCTTTCTACCAAATCAGTGGGAAAAGATGAGAGGTTCCATTATTAACCTAATCAAAATTTGGATTTTGAGTGACATTGTCAAATTTAGTAGAGTTCATTACTCTTATGAAGTGAGAGGAAAAAAAAATGCCAGAAAAAAACTTCCTAACACAGTTGCCCCAAAGTATTCAGATGGGCTGCCTGGGGAAGTTGGGAGATGGGAGTGGGGACCCTTGGAGAGAGATCTTAGAGAAAGAATTGATGACATACTGGGATTCCTGACCAGGTTGAAGCTTGGACTAAATGGCCTCTTAAGATCCCTTTCAGCCAACATTCATTGACTTCATGGGTAGAAAATGGCAGCTTATCAGGGTCCTGAATTCTAAAGTTTCTCATGACAACAGCAATGAGATTGTTTTGATGTACAGGGTCTGAGCAAATAAGGTAGAAATGCTGAAACCAAAAGAAATCAGTACATTCTTTAACAGTATGGTAATGTGAGAATACATTCAAGGCAAAACTCACTTTGTTAGAATTCAAATTTAATTGTTACCAACCATTAAAATGACTTATACGGATACATGGATTCAGAGACCAGCCTCCTACATTTGCATCCTAACACACACCTACTGGATCCAATCTTTCACACACACAAATAGACACATTGACATTCTCTCTGAGGACAGTCTTCTCTAGACACCCCCAAACTGAGCCTGGCCTCCTACAACGCAACCCCGGTCCCGGCCCTGCCTGCTTCCCCACTTCAGCTCCGAAACTGCTTGGCTCGCTGAGCTTGACTCGGCACAGCTGTTCACAGCTGACAGGCCCTAGCGGCAAAGGTCAGATACACTGGCAAGCCCGGCGAGACTCTTCCCGACACCGAGGAGCCAATATCGAGGTTGGCCAGGGCTGCGTCCCGGGCGGGCTCGGGGAAGTGGCTTAGCCTGACCTCTGTGCCCTCCCCAGCCAGCGCCCTCCCCTTTCCTGTTGGGGCCCCCTGGGCCGCTGCCCCCGCCCGCTTCCCGCCAGGTGTTTCCTCTTGGGCTTTGCCAAGCCGCCCTGTACGGCTGCAACGCTTTAGGTCCTGGGTTCGAGATTGTTCCTCCCTGGGGCAGAAAAGCGGGTGTGCGGGTACTTGGAGTCAGAGCTGGGAGTTGAGGCTGACATTTTAATGGGATAAAAATAGTTTCCTTTCCCTCCCGCCAGTCCAGAGAGCCTTTTGTCCTCTGATCCATAAGGGAGTGGGGAGTGGAAGAGAGTGTCTGAGATTTGCTCATTGCGTTGCCCGGCTGGGGAAGGAGTTCAAGGATAGGGGGATCAGGAAATCTTCCCACCCCCATCTTTCCTCTACCCGCGAGAGAGGGTTTAGGAGGGGCGGGGGGAGGCCAGCCTCCCGGAATCCAAACCTCAAATCTTGGCGCTTTGGTCAAGTGGGAAATCACCCCCCGGATGTGGGGGGAGGTGAGCCTCGAAAGAAGATCTCGGGTTCCCGGTAGGAAGAGGGGCTGGGTAGAGGATGAGACCTGGACCCAGAGGAAATGAACACTATCCTGAGTGTTCTGACGCTAGAGAGGTCATAAGAGAGGGAAGGGGCTTCTTCAAACACACTTACCCCTTCGCTGGTCACTCAGCTTCCCTCTCCCCTAGGTCCCCCCCCCCCCTCCACCTCCTCTCTCTCTTCTCTCTTAATATCCATAAAAGGGAACGGCAGGGAGTCAGTTAGGGGAGGGGAAGAGTGGGGGTGGGCTGGGCGGCCGCTTGGAGCTGTCAGGGGTAATGGAAGCCAGTTGCTTTGTGGTGGGGAGCGGGGGAGAGGGAAAGGGGGGAGGAGCAGGGCTCCGGGGAGCCAAAGACAACTACAGGAGCTGCCCTGAGGTTGGAACAACTGGGGTGGGGCAGAGTGGGCAGCGGACGCCCTGGCGGCTTCTGTACCTCGCCGCCGCACCCGCACACCTGGCTGTGCTCTCTCCAACTAAAGATGCTTCTCTTCTCTTTCCCCACAAGACCACTTCCTCGCCCTCCAACAGCCCCAGACTGCTCAGGCCCAGGAACCAACCTTTCCTTCTTCAGTCACAGCGATACCTTCGCTTTCTAAATCTTGGATTCCCACTCAATTCCTTCCACACGGTTCAGTATTTAGAATCTCTTCTCTTTTCCTCTCCCGCATCCATCCCACTATCATAAGCCCCACACTGAGTGTCTTAGGCAGATACCATCTTGAGTTCAGGAGAAGGAAAAAATAAAAAAGATTGCTTTGCAGATAAATTTTCCTTCTGGGAGAGCTCACCCTTAGGATCCTTCAAATGAGTTGTCATTCCTAGTTAAGATCCTCTGGTGCAATTTGAGGGCCCAGTGAGAGAGTTGGGATTTACTTCCCAGCAAGCTGATTCCCTTTATATACCCACTTTGTGGACTCAAACCCCCAGGCTGATCCTGGATGGAAGCCGAGACTTTCCAAATATAGAGAATTAAGCCAAAACCAAACTTCTTGGAATTGCTTCAGATTCCCAGGGTTAAAGCAGAACACACTGACTTCCAGGCTTGTTGGAGCATTTTCCCAGGTACATTCTCTTCCATTTCAGTGTATCTTGCTATGTGAAAAGTGGTTCCATAGAATCACAGAATTTCCTACCTTGAAGAACAATCCCAGCAGCAATCAAGTTCAACTTCAGAAGAATTCTCTCTACAATACACCCTACAAGTCTTTATCCAAACTTCACCTGAAGATCTCCAATGATAGGGGTTCCACCAACTCTACCAGTTTTGGACAGTTATAGAATATACCTAAAGTCTTTTCTTTGCAACTTTCATCCTAGTTTAGGGTGCTCTCTAGGGCTAAACAAAGTAAATCTGATACTTCTTTCCCATGACAATACTTGAAGACAATAATCTCTTCTTTCCTCCCCACAAGGATCTGAAAAAACGGGAGAAGGTAGGGTGAAGAGAAGAACCCTATAATTGCTGAATTGTTTGCTACCCCTCCACTCTTTAATTCTTTCTATGCCCTGCAAATAACCAAATGAAAAATGGGCCTCTATATAGGATTTGTCTGCATTGTTTGACCTAGTCTCTAGGTAAACTGAAATCAGATATAGCAATCAAGGCAGAAAGGTACACAACTGAGAGTTAGAACAACTAGAGTGAGAGAGAGTGAATGGAGCTGGAAATTTGTATCCTGGAGGAGCCTATAGTTATGAGCTACTATATGCTGGCATGATATTTCCCAGAAAGTTGTGACTAAAGAAGGTATATGGCTCAGCATAACACTTAGGAAAGATAGAGCCACAAGCCCCAGTAAAGAGAAAATGTTACAGGAAATAGGATATAGGAAAGTTTCCAATGAAAATACCCTCCCCCCACCAAAAAAAAAAAATACCTGGTTACCAAGGATTATGGTCTTGTCTAGGGATGGTGAGAACAGAAACTCCACAATTTGGCAAAAGGAAGATGAAGGATCTTGGTCCTCAGCTCTGGGGAAGCAGTATTATGACAAGGAAAGAGCACCTGACTCAAAATTACCTAGTTTTGCCTTCTCATTTTAGAGGGGGAGGGGACAAAGGGGGGACAGAGGAACAAAGAAAGGCAGAAATTTGCCCAAGGTCATAAGGCTAGCAAGTGATGAAGCCAAAATTCTAACTCCCATCTTCTCCCAGTTTAGTTCTTTGAGGGGGGAAGCCCTGATTTAGCCATGTTGGGAGATATCAGGGGAAGAGACAAGGCCCTCATCCTCAGATTTGAACGAGGCCAAGTACCTTTGGTTCAATTGTTCCTTTTTCAAGGTCACATAGGTAATAAGTAACAAAGTTAGAATTCAGGTCTGAGTCTTCTGACTGTGAACTGAGAATTTTTTTCCACTTGAATGCCCATATTGCCACTTACCTAACTGTGGAACTTTGAGTAAGTTGTTTGCTTCACTTTGCTGGGCCTTAGCTTCCTCATCAGTTATAACAGATAAAATACTTATTTAATAATTATTATAAAAGGGGATTGATCTGGAAACTCTTGATCAACTGACTTTCTTATAGGCTAATTGATGGAATAATAGCTAACATTTATGTAGTGCTTACTATACTTGTGGCACAATGCTAAGCACTTCATAATCATGGTCTAATTTGATCCTGACAACAATCCAGGAAGCTGAGATAATCTGAAGATAAATGACTTGCAAGAGTCACTCAGCTAGAAAGAGTCTGAAGCCACATCTGAATTCATATCTTCCTTATTGTATGCCTCTCCCTTTGCCACTGCACCACACAAAACAGACAACAAGATGTTATGGTCTTAAATGAAGTATAAAGAAATATTTAGCTTGTTATCCTTTTCATTCATCAAACTTGTTGGAATTAGAGGGTAGCCATAAGAATAGCAAAGATCATTTTTAAAAAACAAAGAAAAAATGACATGCTAGAAAGATTGCAGGAAAACAGGCACATTAATACACTATTGGTGGGTTTGTGGAGAGGTACAACAATTCTAGAAAACAATTTGGAATTATACACGAAAGGTTATTAAATACGGTATGCCCTTTGATCCAGCTATATAAACACTACTAGATCTAATGTCAAAGATATTAAACAAAGAGGAAAAAGTCATATATGTACAAAAATATTTATAGAAGTTCTTTTTATAGTAGCAAAAAACTGGAAACTAAGGGGTTCCCATCAGTTGGGTAATAACTGAACAAATTATGATTTATAAATGTAATAGAATCTTGTTATACTATAAGAAATAAAGAACAAGATTATTTCAAAGCAACATCAAATATTTTACACAAACTGTTGCAGAACATTGCGTAGAACCAGAACAATTTATAGTATAACATCAATATTATAAAAATAAACAATTTTTAAGACTTAAATTGACTGATAAAAAACACTTTCAGAACCAGGATAATTTCTACAATAACAATACTGTACAAATAAACAACTCTAAAAGCTATTTAGAACTCTGATCAACAAAATGATTATCTATGATTGTAGAAATCCAGTGATGAAGCATGCTTCACAGAGACTTGATGGCTTTGGGGTCTAGAACAAAACATATACATATGTGTGCATGTAAACACACATATACCTATATACACACATGTATGTGTGTCACACATAATATACATGTATCATATGACCATTGAGGGAATTTGTTTTGCTTGATCATACATAGCTGTTATGAGAAATCAGTTTTTTCTTTTTCCTCAAATTAGGGGGAGGGGAATGGATGAGAGGAGAGACAATAGATATCTGTTAATTAAAAGAATAAATTTTAATTTTAAAAAATGTTAACGGAACTAGAGGACAGCTAGATGTCATCTAGCAGAAGGCTTAACTATGTTCCTAAAATCTTTCAGGGACTAGCCTGAGGAGGGACATACCATTTAAATAAAAGATTCCTATTCAATGTGGCATTTATTTTTTGTTTTGTTTCATTTTGTTTTTGTGGGGAGAAATACAGGAAGGAGAAGGAAGGCAAATTATAATAATGCATACATCATACTTAAGATATAACAGATTATAAAGAAAAAACTCCAAAGGTTAGGATCAAAGGACCTAGGTTAGAAGCTTCTCCCTGAAATAAAGGGTCATCTTTTACAAACTAATGGTATCCTTCTATTGTTGAAACATTGTGAGGATACCACAAATTCTAAAGAATTAAAATTTTAACCTATATTGGACTGCTTGCTGTCTAAGGGAGGGGAGGAGGAGGAAGAGAGAGAGAAAAATTTGGAACATAATAGAGGTGAATGTTGAAAACTATGTTTTCATGTATTTAGAAAAATTTAAAAAATACATCTGCTAAGAAAAAAAAAAGAATTAAGGTTGAGGATTACCTAAAAGGCAATAGGGGTATATGATGGGTACAAGTAGGCTTTGACATTTTACAAACAAAGAATCCCCCAAAATAGCACAATAGATGTTATCTAGAAAAAATATGAACAAAAAAGATAGGCTGATCATATGGTAAGAGAGAGGGAAAGTGATGTTCTCCCTTGTTTCTTCAAGATGTCAAGAGAAAGCAATTTGATGAATTATGGGGAGATATGAATAAGAGTCATGTCAAAGGGCTTTGGTATAGGGAGAAGTAGGGGATGACCTAGATTGTTAAAGAGCCAAGTCAATGAGCTCACATTGGAGGATAGTCATATGATCACAAATAAGCATTAATAAAGTAATACTTCAGTGGAGGATATACTTATTATATCATTATTATTATTATTATTTACCCTGACACCTGTACTACAAGTTGCACATGGGGAAAGAAGAGAGAGAGTTGGAAGGAATGGGAAGGAAGAATATGATCAGCACTGCACAAAGACTCTTGCTATGAAATCCCATCCAAGCCAGATTGCCACCTCGGCTCATATGGTCCCAATAAGTCTCATTCAAACTGTGTATCTTTCTTTCCCCTTAACCATAAACATCTGAAAAAAAGGTCACTTCTATTCTCTCTATTTTCTACTTACTACCTTGGTCCTGGGAAATCTGTAAGTGTCAATTAGTAAGGCCTGATTACCCAATAGCATGTATGGTAACTCCCATCTCCATGTCCGATGTTCCCAAAAGTCTTGTGTAGTTTTAAGCTTTAATAACTTCACAAATAAACTTTTAAACAAAATCATTCAAAAGTTTTAAGTGTTTAAATTTTCCTTGAAGTTATTTAGTTTTGTACATTTTAAATAATGCAATTTTAATTTTAATAAGATAGGCACCTGATTATTATGCAGTAGGTACAATAGTTTTTGGATGATACTTTCCCAGACCAGTGGATTTGGTTTAAGGTTATTATCTCAGTTACCTGATCTATCAATTCCAATAGAATTTTTCTTCTGAGGTTTTATCAAAACTGTTACCTCTGCATCAAAACTGTACTCCTTGGATGATCTTAAACCTAAGAATCCTTTCAGTCACTGAGCAACTGCTGATGAAAGTTTTTAAAAGTTTAGAAATCATCCAGAGAAATATGTAGCAAAAGATGGTGAATTTTAATAAGAAACATCAATATTTTGAAAATGAATGTGACCAACTTTTCAAAAACAGGTTTTTTGCTAAGTTTTTAACATTTATACTTCTGAAGTTACTAAAGCTTAAAACTGCACTAAGACTTGTGGCAGGTCTCTTTGTAGTGGCCAGAAACTGGAAACTGAGTGGATGCTCATCAGTTGAAGAATGGCTGAATAAATTGTGGTATATGAATATTATGGAATATTATTGTTCTGTAAGAAATGAACAGTAGGATGATACTTTCCCAGACCAGTGGATTTGGTTTAAGGTTATTATCTCAGTTACCTGATCTATCAATTCCAATAGAATTTTTCTTCTGAGGTTTTATCAAAACTGTTACCTCTGCATCAAAACTGTACTCCTTGGATGATCTTAAACCTAAGAATCCTTTCAGTCACTGAGCAACTGCTGATGAAAGTTTTTAAAAGTTTAGAAATCATCCAGAGAAATATGTAGCAAAAGATGGTGAATTTTAATAAGAAACATCAATATTTTGAAAATGAATGTGACCAACTTTTCAAAAACAGGTTTTTTGCTAAGTTTTTAACATTTATACTTCTGAAGTTACTAAAGCTTAAAACTGCACTAAGACTTGTGGCAGGTCTCTTTGTAGTGGCCAGAAACTGGAAACTGAGTGGATGCTCATCAGTTGAAGAATGGCTGAATAAATTGTGGTATATGAATATTATGGAATATTATTGTTCTGTAAGAAATGAACAGTAGGATGATTTCAGAAAGGCCTGGAGAGACTTACACGAACTGATGCTAAGTGAAATGAGCAGAACCAGGAGATCATTATACACTTCAACAACAATACTATATGATGATCGATTCTAATGGACGTGGCCATCTCCAGCAATGAGATGAACCAAATCAGTTCCAATAGAGCAGTTTGAACCAACTACATCCAGCGAAAGAACTCTGGGAGATGAATATGAACCACTACATAGAATTCCCAATCCCTCTATTTTTGTCCACCTGCATTTTTGATTTCCTTCACAGGCTAATAGTACACTATTTCAAAGACCAATTCTTTTTGTACAGCAAAATAACTGTTTGGACATGTATACATATATTGTATTTAACTTTAACATATTTAACACGTATTAGTCAACCTGACATCTGGGAGAAGGGGTTGGGGGAAGGAGGGGAAAACTTGGAACAAAAGATTTCACAATTGTCAATGCTGAAAAATTACCCATGCATATATCTTGTAAATAAAAAGCTATAATTTTTTTTTAAATGCACTAAGACTTAAGTGACATTTTGCATATATCTCAGAATTTTATAGCTGGGACCTCAGCAGTCATTTAAGCTAATCTGTACTCAAAAAAGAATCACCACCATATCCTCTGCTTGCAGACCAACAAGAGAGAATCCTCTAGTTCCCAAAGCACCCTTTTCTGCTTTTGTTCAGCTATGTCAACTCTTTGTGACCTCATTTGGTGTTTTCTTGACAAAAATATTGGAGTAGATTGCCTATTCCTTCTCCAGCTCATTTTTACAGATGAGGAAACTGAGGATTAAATGACTTGCTCAGGATCACAAAGATAATGTCTGTGACCATCAGATGTAACCTCAGAAAGGTGAGTCTTCCTGACTCCAGGTCCTAAACTTTACTCACTTTGCCACCTAGTTCCCTTATTTCCACTTTTATATATATGTATATATCAACAAAACCAAAGGAAGCACATACACAAAATCAGAAGGATATTTTTAGCTAATACATTTTAGTTAAGAGTTTATTCTGTTAAATTGTATAATTTCATTTGAGTTGGTTTTCTATTTGATCAAGACATAGTAGTTAAGTTTGGCGGATGGTTTGCTTATTTGTTTTATGATCTATTTGTAAGCTTGATGATTTTTTTGTGTAAATGTTGCATTTATACTGATATTTAAGGAAAAATAATTTTGCTTCTGAATAAGAAAATATGAAAGAAAAAACACTTTTATTAACACCAAATTTATTTCATTTACTTTGAAAATTTCATTCTTTCACTGGGAATCTGTAACAATTGCATGCTCTAGTAACTCTCTGCACTCTATGGGCCCTTCACTGTTGCAGACTCCAATTTACATACAAAAGGAAAATAGGAGATGCTACTCTCTCCACAATCTTTCCCTCTTTCATATAGCTCAGGGACCCCTCCTGGGCCAACTGCCAGTGGAATCTCAGCACTCTCTTTTCCCTTCCCCCAACTGACCAACTGCCGCTAGGACTTTTCAACCCTACCTTCTGTCTTCCTCCCTTCTTGACTCTCAAAGAGTTTCAGGTAAGGATACCAGATCCTTCTTTCAAACTCCTAGCCCCATTAATCCCATCCATCTGATTTGCTTATTATCTCCATCAATGATCTTGTCAACCACCCAAAGCCCTACTACTTGAAATTCATTACTCTCTGCCTCTTCGGAGAGCATCTGTCTCTTATCTTACTTGAAGGATCTCTTCCATCTTCAGTGAGCTTCTCCACAAACCCATGCTGGTAATATCCTACAGTCCAATCTATAAGGTATCCCATAACCTACTGTGAGGATATTCAAAATCCTATTATGAGAGTGTTCTACAACTGAGATACTTGATATCACCTACTTCTAATCCATTATCCCTCACTTTACCCACCTTGTCTCTTAAGATTCATTTCTATACTTACAACTTCCTACTGGACAATTTTATGCAGACACTCGCCATCATCTCAAAACTCGATCCAAACTCAATCATGTTGCCATTTCAAACCACCACCTCCTCTGGACTACACTTCTCTCCTAGAAACACAGAATCTTAAAAACTGAAAGAGGCCTTGGAGATCATTTATTTGGTCCAGTCTCTCCTTCCCTTTGGGAAATTGGCCTGCCTTCCTATTCCAATCATCCTTGATCCTAAATGTGCACCTTCCTTACTTTGAAGAAATAAGCTAGAAACTGGCTTTGAGAGCTGATTGTTAAATTTTCAATGGGAGTATTTATACTCAAGAAATTGTTACAAATCATGGCTTGATTTATTTTTTGTAACCTGAGAAAGTGATTAGAGAAAATGTGAATGATGCAGCTTAAACATAAAAATATGTGGCAAATTTTTTGAGAGCTGGTGATTAAATACTTAAAAGCACATCCTTGCCTCCTTAAGAATCTTTAGTTTCCTTCAAAACTTAGCTCATATGGCACCTCCTTTGAGAAATCTTTCCTGATGCCCTTAATTTTAGTTCTTTTCTCCTCTTCCTGAAATTTTATTTATACGTATATAAGTATATATATACACAAGCAAACACATGTATATATTCATATCTATACACACATGTGAGCATATATCTACATAAGCATATGTACATATCTGTGCATGTCTCGTGTGTATACATATATACACATGTATACATAAAATGTGTTTATGTTTTCAAAATCAAAACACAAACTCTGTAAGGATAACCTCTTCCTTCTTTCCGGATTCCCCCTTTTTCCTCCATGTCTTAGCCAAGACATAAGTTGTTGGAGACCCTTTTCCCACCTCTTGCAGGTATCCTGCCCCCAACCCCCAATTACCCCTAGTCCCACAGTCAATCCCCAGAATAGCTCTTGTTCCTGCCACTGTGGCTCGGACTCTCCATCTGAGTGGCTGGCCCCAGGTTTCTCCCGCCCCGGCTCTGGCCCTGGCTCCATATGGCCCTGTCTGAGAGGCTGGCCCCCTGCCCGGCGGCAACTCCACATTTCTCTGTTTTCCCCCCCTTTTTTTTCTCCTTCCCGGCGTTAACAAGAAGCAGATGTGGAGCTGCTGGAAGGGGAGGGGGGGTGGTAGGCTGGACCTCTAGCCAGACTGGGGGGAGGGGAGAGAGAGAGGCAGGAGGCCAGGGCCCGCCCCACACAGCCACCCTCACTCAGAGCCGCCACAGGGGCACAGCCTCATCATCCCAGAGGAGCCACTGAGCAAGGAATGGGGCAAGGAAAGTGGCAAGGAAATCCTGAAGAGTGGGGAGCCAGGCGAGGGCTGTGAGGGGAACAGGGAGAGAGGCTTGAGGAGACAGACCCACATAGGTAAAGGAGGACTGGGGGACTAGGTGCAAAGAGCCTCCTAAAGAGAGGAGAGCGGAAAGGAGAGAGGGAGGAAGAGAAAGAGGAGTGGGGGAAGGATCAGGAGGGGGCGTGAGGCTCTGCACAACGCTTCTGGCAGGCAGGAAGCTGGGGTGGGGAAGGGGGACAGGGGTTCTCTATCCTTCTGGGTGGAGGTAGCTCTTTCCTGAGGAGCGTCAAGATTCCCCTGGGACTGAGGCAGAAGCAGCCAGCTGGGCTGGGATGTGCAGCTGAGGCCGGGCACCGAGTGGAGCCTCCTCAGCATGGCCCCCACCTCACTCTGGAGCTGTTGCCTCTGCTGCCTGCTGGCTGGGGCAGCCTGGGCTGCCAGCTACCCATCCCGGGGCTACAGCCTCTACACTGGGGCCCGTTCCCTCAGTCCTGGGGGGCCACAGGCTCAGAGTGCCCACCGCCCAGCTAGTCGCCACAGGTAAGAGGCTCCGTTGACTCCCAGATGCAACTACTCCGCAAGTACTTTCCCCCCAACTTTTCCACTACCTCTACCACCTTTTCCTCAGAGGAATGAAACTGAGACTTGGGCGGGGTGAGGGGTGGGACAAATACTAGATATCCAGACCACCCCATGCATTCATTGACCTTCACCCAGTCTTGCCTGCCATATCTATAAAGTTTGGGGTTTAGAAAGAAACCTGATGTTTTTCATAACTGCAAATGTCTCTATCAAATTACTTTCTTCTCAAAAAGTGGGGAGGGGAGGGAGGAAGGGAATTTGGAACTAAAAAATCAAAAGTTTAAAATTTTTACATGTAATTGGAAAAAATATATTTTTTAAAAATGTTCACATTAGAAATAAACCTGACTGAATTGGTTAAAGCCAATCCAGAAGGGATGGTTCCCTAATACATTGCTAAAGTTTCTACTCTGGGACCGTATCAGGCTTGGCTGTTTCCAGGGGCCTATTCTGCTGGGACATTATTCTCACTTGCTAGTCTCTGGTTCCCCCGGCCCACCCACAGGCCCTGGGCAACAGGGAGTACATATACTCTGAAAAAGACTACTCAGTGCATGAAGTAGGACAGGAGGCCAGTATAGCCCCTGAATTCTTTTCTACTCTTTTGTTCTTTTTCAGTGACTCAATTACCCCCAACTCTTAATCTGTTACTGACCCCATTCTCCTTGCTACCCTTTGCTCTCCTCCTGACCCTGACTCCATCCTGTCACAGATCAGAGGCCCTATATGGATGGGGGTCAGGAATGTGGGACTACTGAAAGCTGGAAAGTGTGTGTGTGTGTGTGTGTGTGTGTTGGGGACGGGTGGGGGGGAGGGAAAAGGGTAGAGGGGAGGGAGTGGGAAGGGAGTGGTGAGTAAATACTAGTGAATGCACCCATTATCTTTATCAGTCCTGAGCTATGACTAGCAGAAAAAAGGGAAAAGCCCTTATCCTTTTCCCTGAAGGGATGTTCCCTTATCCTAAGGCAACATCCGGTAGGAGAGAATCACACACATAAACAAACTCACATAGAGAAACATGCAAAACATATATATATATATATATATATACTCCAGCATTAATAGTTCTTATGAGGTGATTAAAACATTCAAAATTAAATAGTTCCATTTATAAGTCTATGCCTATGAACATTTATATGCAAACACATGGACTCCCATATTGTGGACATCGGGAGTCACTAACTTTTCCTCCTCCGGCCTTCCCCATTCTTGGTCTAGGAGGCAGAGGGAGAGAGGCCCGTGGATGAGGCCCTGCCTCTCTGCCTTCCTCCTGGGGTCCCTGTCCTCGCGCTCAGGCCCTGATGCTTATGCCTACAGGAACTGGTGTGCCTACGTGGTCACTCGGACAGTGAGCTGCGTGCTGGAAGACGGGGTGGAGACCTTTGTCAAACCCGACTACCAGGCCTGTGGTTGGGGCCAGCCCCAGTGTCCCCGAACTATCACGTGAGTTGTCTGGACCAGAAAAATGGTGGGGGGAGGGGAGAGGAGGGAGAAGGGGGAAATCCAGACCAAGATGGCAAAACCAGGGGACTGGACTCAAGGCCAAAGAAGTGATATGGGACAGAGCCTAGAGGTGGAGGTCAGAGCCCTTGAGAGTCAATGGTGAGCTGGAAATAGAGGCTGGAGAGACTGAGCAGAGAAGCACTCAGGGACATCTTGCTGCCCCCTTGTGCTGCTTTCTGTTTTGTGAGACTAGATCTGGGCCTGAACCAGGGCCTGGGGGGATACCCGGGGAGGGCGAGTAAGGCTCATAGGCCCCGCTCTCGCAGGTGGCTTGGACTAACCGGGGTCTGTGCCAAATCTCCCCACAAGCCTGGTGATTTAAGAAAATAAGAAGCAATCAACAGCAAATGTCACTGAGCCAAATTCTGTGCCAGGGGCTCCTCCATACAGAAGACGTATAAAGCTGAATCAGAAAAGCAGGCACTCACATGCACAGATGACTAATGGTCCCGGACGGTGTTTCCGTCTGTCCCAATTTCTCTCTCCCTTAGGTACCGCAGCTTCCTCCGCCCTCGATACAGAGTAGCCTATAAAACAGTAACGGACATGGAATGGCGCTGCTGCCACGGTTTTGGGGGCGAGGACTGTAGCGAGGGGCCAACCCCAGCCCTGGGCACCACGACTCCCCATCCTCGGCCTCATCTAGCCCGTCCCAATCTCTCGGGGTCCAGTGCTGGCAGTTACCTGAGTGGGCTTGGAGGAGAAGGTGGGTACCAGGAATAAGAAGGGAAAAGAGATGGAATAACCCTGTCTGGATAATGTGGGGCCAGGTAACTTGAGGCAGGGTCATGACTCCTGGGAAAAAAAAAAGAGTAAAATAAGCCTGATGGTCAATGAGCTTCCCAAAAGACCATCTACCCCACCCTCCAATCCCCAAAGGAAACAGCTGTACATCTTTGTGAGCACTGTGTGTGCTAGCTAGGGAGGGAAAGCCAATGCCCTTTAGGGGGCAATCCAGCAGATGAATGTTCTCGTTGGCCACTCTTGCTAAGGAATAAGCACTTAACCAGGGTTCTGACATAGCTAACCCTTAAAATGAGAATGGCTCTCCTACAAAGAGTCCATGGAAAGATATGATAACTTCCCAACGCTAGTGAGCTGGAAATTCTTAAGTTCTTTTATGCATCTGACAGACTACAAGGTACAAGGTGGTCTTTGGAGACCTCAGGTCCCATGAGGTAATATGTCTATATTTCAAATATCTCTCCATATGCATGATGGTCTCCTCAGCTTTATTTTCTTTTCTCTTAATAATAATTACTATTGAGTACCAACTTTCTGATGTACATCCTACCTAATGAACACAAATTGTTAAGTTTTCCACGAAATGCTTGTCTTTATTTTTCTATTTCTGGAAGATGGGGAGAAAAAGATGTTCAATCATGCCCAACTTTTCATTACCCTATATGGGGTTTTCTTGGTAAAGATGTTGGAGTGGTTTCTTATCTCCCTCCTCTGGTGGATTAGGCCAGGATCATGCAGGTAGTTTCTGAGACTGGATTTGAACTCAGGTCTTGCTGACTTCTTAAGCCCAAGGCTCTATTCACTAGGCCACCTAGCTACTTTGATGAGATATCTATATTTATCTGGAAAAAAGCAGAACCTAAAACAATCACTAATTTTCATTTTCCAGATGGTTTAGTTACAAATGCTGCTTTAACCTCTTTCCTAGGTCCTGGGGACTCTGAGAAATTAAAGCAACTGGAGGAGAAAGTACAAAGCATGTCAAAGGAGCTGCAAGGACTCCAGAGCACCCTGCAGGGCCTGAGTGGACGCCTAACTGAGGATATCCAAAAGGCTGTAGAGAAGGCATTTAATGGAAGACGCCCACCTGCTGATGCAGCTGTCCAACCTGGGGTGCAAGAGACCCTTAATGAGATTCAGCGCCGGCTGCAGCTTTTAGATAATCGCATCTCCACCCATGATAGGGAATTGGGTTTGTCCCACAACAGAGGTGGAGCTCTGGGCCCTGACCTGGTCAACCCATCACCAGCAGAGAAGCTTTTTCAGGAGATGGAGCAGAGGCTGCAGGAATCCTGCTCCAGTTGCATGGATGGACTGGATGACTTCCGCCGGCAATACCAGGAGGACCAGGAACGCCTCCATGAGTTGGAGAAACTCCTTAGTTCTGTAGAGCAACAACAGAGGGAAGCTAGGGAAGAGCTGCACCAGCGGCTGGCAGGGGGCTGGGAGCTTCCTCCGGGCTGCTGTGCTCCTGAGCTTGGCCAGAGGCTGGGGGATGTGGAGCGTCAGCTGGACGTGGTGGCTGGTTCTGTGCATGTGCTGAGTGGTCGGAGAGGGGGAGAGCTCGAGGGTGCAGCTGGGCAGGGAGGCCACCCCCCTGGCTATACCAGTTTGGCCACTCGTCTCTCATGGCTGGAAAATCAGTTCAATTCTACCTTAGGCCCAACTGAAAGGATGGAAGGTGGCCACAATGTCCTAGGAGGCGTGGGCCACTGGCTTCAGGGGGCCAAGGGACAGCTCACTAGGCTAGAACAAAGACTGACCAATTTGAGCCAAGAACTAGACTCCCGGCTCCATGTACTAGAGGAGCGGGTAGAAGGGGCAGTGCAGGCCTGTGGGCAGCTCTGCACAGTTTACCCAGGGACCCAAGATTCACAAATCAGTGCCATCCTCAGTGACTTGGAGCGGAGGATCTTGGACAATGAGGGTCAACTGAGGCTGGTAGGTTCCAGTTTAC
Source organism: Antechinus flavipes (assembly GCF_016432865.1). NCBI lineage: Eukaryota > Metazoa > Chordata > Mammalia > Dasyuromorphia > Dasyuridae > Antechinus > Antechinus flavipes. The sequence goes on along the minus strand of NC_067399.1, from coordinate 224,657,487 downwards.
ACAAGATGGGAGTGGCTGGAGAGGCTTTACAGGCAGCTCTAGATGGACTGGAAGGGGAACTGGGGAGGATGAAGGATCACCTGGGTATGCAAGGTGAAGGGCCTGGGGACTTTCTACTTCAGTTGAACCAAACAACTGGGAGAGTAACCCAGTTGGAGGAGAGGATGCAGCAGGCTAGGGGAAGGAATTGCCTGGGTTGCAATGAACTCCAGGAAGAGTTAAACCGGTTAAGAGAAGGAGTAGAGCACTGTTCCTGCCCTTTATTGCCCCCAGGAGACCCTGGGAGCAGTGCAGGAGTGGGGGGGCCTGGGCGGGGCCCACTGGATGGGTTTAGTGTTTTCGGGGGCAGTTCTGGTGCAGCCCTTCGGGCAATGCAAGGAGAACTCTCCGAGGTTATCCTTACCTTCAGTTCCCTCAATGATTCAGTGAGGGAGTTACAGACAGCAGTGGAGGGCCAGGGGGCAGACCTGGCTGACCTGGGGGTCACCAAGGATAGAATCATCTCTGAGATCAATCGACTGCAACAGGAGGCCACAGAGCATGCCACAGAGAGTGAAGAACGGCTGCGCATTCTAGAAGAAGGGCAAACCCAAGTCGGACAGTGCCCAAACCTCGAGGGACGCCTGACTCGGATTGAAGGCATATGTGAGCGACTAGACACAGTGGCTGGAGGACTTCGAGGGCTTCGAGAGGGGCTTTCAAATCATGTGGCTGGACTCTGGGCTGGCTTACGAGAAACCAACAGCACTAGCCAAAACCAAGCTGCCCTGCTGGAGAAACTGCTGGGTGGCCAAGCTGGCTTGGGCCGAAGGTTAGGAGCCCTCAACAGTTCTCTGCTTCTCCTGGAAGAACAGCTGCAACAGCTCAGCCAAAATGACCTCTCTGGTAAGAACCCTTTGGGAGAGGGAAAGGGTGGAGGTGGGGAGGATGTGACTGTTGGGAGGTCTCCTTTGCCTGAAGTCTCTGGTAGCTACCTCATCTCCTCTATCCCACCAACACCTCTAGCTGCCACCTTTCAGAAGCACTGTGCTAGGGTGTCGGCCTCTATTCTTTGGTCATTCAATTTGATCTGACCATTATTTATTGTGCCTCCTTAACAAAAAAAAATTCCCTTTCCCCAAGGGATTTACCTTCTAGTGGGAGAAAAAAAAAAGACATGTACACAAATAAGCAAATACCAAAAAAAAAAAAAAAAAAAGTAATTTTTAGGGGATCAAGAAAGGTCTCACATAGAAGAGAAGGTTTCTAAGAGGTGAAGTTGAGGGGAAGCTGCATTACAAAGAAGTATGTGGACAGCTTTGGAGGGAAGAGAGAAAACATCATCTACAATAAAGAGCAAGGAGGCCAATTTATCTGGATCTTAAAGTGGGAAGAACAGCAAGGTGAAAGCAGCCAAAGAGATAAGGAGTCAATTGTTGGGCTTTGAATGCCAAACAGAAGAGTATGTATTTTGTTCTAGAGATAATAAAAATTGTCCTAGAGACATCTGGACACAATCGAAAAAATCAATTTCGGAGATTTATTGGGCTACTATTGAGAGAGAGGTGGTGGATTGGAACTATGTGCCTGCGTGAAGATGAGAAAAGGGGGCAGAAATGAGAGAGATTGTGGTGGTGGAATTGATAAAATTTGGCAACTGATTAAATATGGCAGGTAAGAGAAAGTAGAGACAAGTATGGCCTTGAGGTTGAAAAACTGGGTGACTGGAAGGATGGTGGTACCCTCCATAAAAACATAAGATTTTTGGAAAAGTAATGAACTCATGAGGAAATAGTTTCACTTTGGACATGTTGAGTTTGAGACATCTACAGGACATGTAGTTGAATGTGTCCAGCAGGAAGTTGATTTGGAATTGGCATTCAGGAAAGAGATTGAAGGTCAGATACTTAAATTTTGAAGTCATCAACACAGAAAAGATCATGGAATCCTTGGGACCTGGTGCAATCACCAAGAGAGAGCAGAGACAGAAGAAAAAAGGGTCTACCACTGAATCTTCTGGTATATATATACCCCATGCAAAAGAAAAGGGATGTAGATTAAGCTCCAGAAAAGAAGATTAAAAAGGAGTGATCAGTCAAGAGAACTAGGAAAGAATAACATCATAAAAACCCAGAAAGGAGAGCGGATCCAAGAAAAGAGAGATGTTCAGTGTAAAATACTATAGAGAAGTGGAGATAGATGACAACTGAGTAGAACCTACCAGGATTAGCAATTCAGAAATCAATGGCAATCTTGGAGCAAGTATATTTCATGCAAATATAGATGGAGGGACAGGGAAGATAACCAAAATCAGAAGGTAGTGAAGAGTGAAAGAGAAAGTGAAGGGATTAAGATGTTTTTCTTTAGGAATTTAGCCATATAAGGGAGACAAGATAGAGTAGAATACCATGAAAGTATGGCAAAGGTTTTTTAAACATGAAGGAAATCTGGACATGTTTGTGGTCATCAACTAAGGAGTTGATAAACCAAGATTGAAGATTATAGCAATAAGGATAATAAAATGGACTGAGAAGTGACTAGATGGAATGGAATCAAGGATACAAGCAGAGATTTGGAGAATGGGGTTTGGAGGAGAAGGTAATAACCTCAAACCATGTCTTATATCTGATCTAGTGATAAAGTAGAATCATAGTTGTAAGACAGGCAGTCAAACAGCCAATCCATATGCCAGTGAAAATTGGCTCATGCCATTTTTAGTCTGTGGACTAGATTGGTATGTAGGTTGAACGTTGTTAATTCAGGTAGAGATCCCCATCACACACTTCTCACCCATTTCCTAATATATTCCTCAGTCTGCAGAGGCTATGCCTGTTTGGTCTTCCCCCTTAGGTGCCACTTCTCAGCTCTTGTCTTTCTAGCTCTCACCGCCTTTTGCCTTTTACAACTCCTCCCACTGTTGCACTTCACATTAGCTTCATTCTTACAGGGCCAGCAGGGGAGATTGGGCCACCAGGCCCTGCTGGAAAGCAGGGCCCTCCAGGTCCTGTGGGACCTCCTGGACCACCTGGCAAAGATGGCAAAGAAGGACCCATCGGACCACCAGGTGTGTGAAATTCATTCAAAACTGATTTGACCTCAATACCTGCCAAGCTATAATTTTTCTAGTTTATTGCTATATAACAGAAAAGAGAACTCCAGTGGCAATTTCTGTGCATTCAAACATTTGGCTCCAAAAGACAAAACTAAGAAGAATGGGTGGAAATCACAGGAAATAGATTTGGGCTCAATAAGAGGAAAAATGTCTAATTAGATTTCCCAAAGTGAAAAATGGCAGTTGGGTCCTTTCTATTCTGCATGAATCACATGGGTACCTCCTTTGTATACACACACACACACACACACACACACACACACACAACATTTTAACAGGTGAGCTTAATAAAGATTTGTTGATTAGAGTTTTTTGGACATCAAAATGGGTTGAATGTTCCATTTGTCAGGATGCTGTTGAAGGGATTCAGGCTTCATGTATGTGCCCTGACATTTCCATAAGATACATTACAATGTCACTGAAAGACCACTACATTGGGACTTATATGACGGGTTCATATCTCCACTCTGCTACTTAGCTGTGTGATACTGAACAAGTGACTTAATTTCTTTGAGCTTCACAGAATCACCAGCTTTGAAATTTGGAAAGGATCTCAGCAGCCATCTAGTCCAACCTAGACACAAAAGGAATCACTACTATAATTTACCCAAAAGATGTCATCCAATCTCTGCTTGAAGATTTCCACTGGAAAAGGAAACATCTCTCATCATTAGAAAGTTTTGGGTTTTTTTCCTGGTATCAGCCTAAGTTTGCCTTCTGGCTACTTGTACCCATTGTTTCTGGTTTTGCTCTCTGGATTTAAACAGAACAAGCTTAATTCCGGTTCCAAATAATTCTTCAGACACTTGAAGAAAGCTATCTTGTCCCCCACTAAGTCTTGTCTTCTTCCTTCACCTGATATCCCTGTTATTTTCTCTAAATAGGGCAGTTAGATTTAATCCCTTCCAGCTCTATACTTGTGATCTCTGTTCAATTTGGACATTCTTTGAGCCAATTTAGTAACAAGTAAATTCATGTTATTTTTATATAAATGACAACCTTTCCTGATATCTCATAGTACTGTGTGAGACAAGGACCCCAAATTCTTGAAAACTCTTACCAGTAGAACAAAGCTCTAAAAAACTCTGAATTCGAGGACAATTTTGATTGTTTTGGTGCAGGATTTCCTATATTTGTTGTTCAAGAATCAGCCAAAAGGCTCTTCATTGTGTTGGGCAAATTGTCAATTACTTATACTCTTGAATACCATCTACAATATTATCCAATCCATAGGCATTTATTAAGCTCTTTGAACTATTTAAGTTAAAAAAGAGACAAAGACAAAAATAAAAGCATATCATTTCTTCTAGGAGAGGACATTTTATGAGTCATAAAGAGGTTGCAGCCTGGGTTAGTAGAGGGAGCACCCACACTGAAAAAAATCACAGACCCTTGGAAGTCTTAAGTATGACTAAGGTTGCTGGAGCCAAGAGGATTCTTCAAGAATTAAAAGAAGACTAGGAGTTTTAAATTAGTAGGTGTTTTGCCCTACTGAATAAATGAACTTATATTGTGCTGTCCCTAACTGGTATGTCTATTTCTTTCTCCTACAGGTCTCCCAGGTGAACAGGGTATGTATTCTTTTTGGAAGCAGCTTCTTCTCTGTGCAGGAGTCTTCATTCAAGAGGGAACAAATCCCGTGGGAGGGGTGAAAAGAAAATCAGCATTTAATGGAGTAGAAGGGTGCAAAATGGAACTGGCAGAGCAGAAAAGAGTGATATGGATATGAAATCGGTACCTTAGCCCTAATGCCCACTTTGCTCATTCCCTTCCCCAGGTTTGGAAGGAGCAGCAGCAGTTCCTACACCTCGAATATCTTTCTCTGCCGCCCTGAGCTCCCCGCGTACAGAACCAGGCACAGTTGCCTTTGACAAGGTCTTACTCAACGATGGAGGCTGCTATGACCCAGAGACCGGTATGAGGAGGATGGGAGAAAAGATGAGGGAATACTTGACTAGGGAAGAGGTGTTTGCTAATTTCAGTCGGTTGTGGCAGTACCGGGAACCCAAGCAAAATATTGACCCCATGTTTGCCCTAAAGTCCTGAACTCAGCCGTTTCCCTAAGGTGCTGTTTCGTGTCCCATTTGTGCCCCTTTGCTGACCCGTCCTTCTCTCCCTGCCCCTCTGACCAGGCATATTCACCGCGCCCCAGGCCGGTCGCTATCTGCTGAGCGCCGTGCTCACCGGGCACCGTCACGAAAAGGTGGAGGCCGTACTGTCCCGCTCCAATCAGGGCATAGCCCGCATCGACTCGGGCGGCTATGAGCCCGAGGGGCTCGAGAACAAGCCCGTGGTGGAGAGTCAGCCCAGCCCCGGCGCCTTGGGGGTCTTCAGCCTGATCCTGCCTCTGCAGGCTGGAGACACGGTCTGCATAGATCTGGTGCGGGGGCAGCTGGCGCACTCGGAGGAGCCGCTGACGCTCTTCAGCGGAGCCCTACTTTACGAGGACCAGGACTCTGAGACCGACTAAGGACACCCCAAGCTGGCTTAGCCTCGGCCCGGCCGCTGGGGGAAGGACGGTGTGGACGGGAGAGGGCGGGCCGCTGCAGGGGGGCTGCCTCAGGGGGGCGGGAGGCTCTGCTCCCGCCTATTACCCCACCCTCTGCGCCTGCGTTTACTAGGCTCTCGGCCATCCGTCCACACGGTAGAAACATCTCCCAGACTGACTGGCCAGCACAGCCTCAGGCGTCCGTGACCTTTTGGACCATACCCCTGCTTCTCCAGGAATCGAGGGCCTCTGCCCTTAGGCAGAGCCGAGCACCCACTCCATGTGTGAGGCTCAGGGCTGGGCAGGGCCCTCCTCCCCCCACTCCCCCACCCCCCAGAGGCAGCCGAAGTCCGGCTCCCATCCCCACAACCCTACCCTCTCTTATCCCTTCCTCACAGTACTAAACTATTCAGGAATAAAGTGGTTTTTTTTTTTTTAATAAAATCAGTCCAGTCCTGACTCACGTGCGAGACGAGGCGGAGGGTCAGTGGAGGGAGGGGCAGAAGGGAGGGCGTTGTCCGTAGCTGTGGGATGCAGAGGGAGCTCGGGGATAGCGGGGTCAGGCCACCAGGACGCTTGCTGTCCGGGGTCCTGATCCTAGCAGAGGTCTCGGTGTCCGGCTATGGGAGAAAAGCTCCCCAGGGCTGTCGGCGATGTCGAAGATGCTCGCCAGGGGGCGCGCTCGGTCTAGTGGAAGGGACCGTTCTCTATCACGTGGGCTGCGGAAGCGGGTGTTTGTTTTCTCACGTGGGGTGAGTGCCCTGCTGTGATTGGAGGAAGGCCAAGAGGGCGCGGGTCAGGACTTAGCCGTAGGGACTTATACGCCGCAGGGACTTACACGCTGGAGCGGTATGCAGACTTAGCACTTGACCCGAGGGCATTCGCCTCGGCTTTTCCCCACCTCGGAGGGAGAACCGGCCAAAGCCGGGGGCTTCCGAGAGCCGGGCTGAGACCAGAGAGATTGGAGGGGGAGGTGCCTCAGGAGGAAGGGGGAGGGGTTGGAGGAAGGAGCTCCTTGGGGGGCGGAGTCGGGAAAACCCCGGGATAAGAGGCTGCGCATGCTGCTGGAGGCAAGAGCGTAGCCGAACTCATGGAAGAAAAGCAGATCCTGTGTGTGGGGCTTGTGGTGCTAGACATCATCAATGTAGTGGAGAAGTACCCCGAGGAGGATGCCGACAGCAGGTAGGGGATTCGGATCGGCCACGCCTTACGCCTCGACCTCCCTCCCCAACTCTCAACCAGAGGGAAGATTTCCGTGTGCGTGTCAGACACGCATCTGACACAGGATCTGTAAGGGTGACGAGAGATCCGGGAGTTTCCGATGGAAACCGAGCATCTTTTTTGCTCAGGCTGGTCATTTTTCCCGAATTCATGAACTTCCCCGGAGTTGCAATAGGGAAATTCCCATAGTCACTCAGGCTTGGGCCGGTTCCAGTGGGATGAGGGGCATCAGGGTGTCATTGAAAGTGACCTTGATGAGGTTTAGATTTGGGGCACCCAAATGAAATTAGGGTTGTTAGTGGCGGGGCAAGAGTAGGGAGTTCTGAGGATTCCCTCTCTGGCGGCGCAAGCAGTTCTCTGTAAAGGAATTTACAGCCCCGAAAACCTAGATTGATAAAAGAGGTTTGTTATGGGGATTGGAAGTAAGATTAAAGTCTAGTTAAGGAAATGGGTGAAGATAGAAGAGGGCACTGGAAACAATATTCCAGTGGGCAGAAGCTCCTTGAGGTGCCAAGCATAGGGCTGGCATGTTTGGAACCTCTGCAAAGAGAGGGTTTTAGTTTGGCTCTTTTATAATAGGGGCCTTGGCTACTAGCTGAAGGGGACTCATGGGTAGAGTCCCAGGTTGACTTCTCAATGAGTTTCAACTAGGGTTAATTTGATTTGAATTCAGTGGGGTTTTGGATCCCACCCAGATAATAAAGATGAAATTGTGTTTGAGGTGGAGTCCATCACTGAGGTAAAGTCGAAAGAGGTTTTCTCCTTTAAGGATTTTCAGTTTTGGGGTTCCCTCTTCAACCTGAACTGGAGTCCCTAGATAGTTTGAATTGCTACATCCTGCCTAAGCTTGAGGACACTGTCCTCAGTTTTCTTATCTGTAAAATGAGGGTTGTAGACTAAATGACCTGGAAGCTCTTTTCCAGTTCTAAATATACCTCATGAAGTGTATTTGAGGTTACACATTCACTGTTATCTTTGAGAGTGAAGCACGGAGAAACTGGCACAGTAGGAAGATTGTGTCCAATCAGCCACTTAAGGCCTAAGATGCTTCCTGGTTGAGTGACCATTTGATCACATTAGAGAAGGTAGATCCATCCCTGAGGAATTTACCAAGTAGGCGGTTGGCAGAAATAGTCTCCTGAAAGTCACTGTCCGAGACCACCTTGGGCCAATGTTATAGTCACTATCAGCATAGAATCCCAGAAGGGCTCTCCAGAGAAGCATGGTACAGTAGAAAGTATGTTGGATTTTAGCGTCAAACCCAGGTTTGAATTCTAGTTTACTCCCTTTGTGCCCTTGGAGAAGTCATTTAACTATTCTGGACCTTTGTTTGCTCATCTGTAAATTGAGAAGATTGAACTAGAAACTAAAATTTTTTTCAGTTCTAAACTGATGATTCTATGATTAACCTATTCTCATTTGCCTAGATGTATTTATCCCTGTGGAGAGAGATCTCAGAATAAGATTCCAGAAGATTCCTTAATATTCCTTGCTTAACAAGCCTCATATTTTAAACTGCTTGCATTTTTGTTTTTCTTCCCGGGTTATTTATACCTTCTGAATTCAATTCTCCCTGTGCAACAAGAAAACTGTTCGGTTCTGCACATATATGTTGTATCTAGGATATACTGCAACCCATTCAACATGTAAAGGACTGCTTGCCATCTGGGGGAAGGGGTGGAGGGAGGGAGGGGAAAAATCGGAACAGAAGTGAGTGCAAGGGATAATGCTGTAAAAAATTACCCTGGCATGCGTTCTATCAATAAAAAGTTATTTAAAAAAAAAAAACAAGCCTCATATTTTCAGAGGATAATGAATTCTAAACTTGGGGGTCAGAACTCTTGGGCTCCAGGGCCACTAGCCAACTATAACTTCTCAGTTTTTTTATCTGTAAAATAGATATCATTGTTATACCTAATTCTTAGAGTTGTTATATTAATGAGAAAATATAAAAAGTTTTGAAAATAAAAGGCAGTCTTTAATGAGTATAGGCAATGTTCTAATTAATCGAAATCCCTTCAAGTTCAATTTGAATTAACATTCTCCTATTCAGTCTTCTGTGAAAACAGAAAGTAACTTCCATCTGATAACATTTTGTGAAATTCCTGCTTAATCTACCTTAACAGGTAGGTCACCTTTCAACTTTTTCATCTACAAACTAAAAAAAAAAATTGCTGTTCTTTGGCTTGAGTTTCTAATTTTAAATAGTTTGAACCTTGGTTTATATTATAAATTTATATTCTTCCAAGGAAAAAATTATTGCAAATTCAACACTGCAAATTACCTTTTTTGAAATCATTTTGACTCTTTCAATCCACTGGGGTTGATGCAGTTACCAGACAAATGTTACAATCCAGTTCAGCTTTTATTCATGGAAAGATGTGGCTCATCATATGTAGAGAAAATAAGGGAAAGTGAAAGCCAGACAGACACTAGGGACTTAGCCAGATTGGATGTCTGATGGTCACACTTGATGTCAGGAGGAGACCTGCAGCTAATTCACACATTAGAGCAAACTGATCCTGAAATCCATGGAAGACTCTGTTGAGCCCAGCTTTGTTAAGAGCTACTGTGAAAGCAGAGACCTAAGCCCTCTTCAGTGGTTAGCTTCACCTCTTTTTTCTAATAAAACATTCATTCATTCAACATGCATTTATTAAATACCTACTAGGTTGCAAGGCTATGCGGAGTGCTGGAGCTAGAGACACAAAAATGGAACTCTCTGCCCTGAGTAAGGATGGAATGTGGGAGATTAATGTGCTGGATTTTAAAAATAGTGGCCCTTGTTTTCCTTTTAGGTGCCTGACCCAAAGATGGCAGCGTGGTGGCAATGCCTCCAACTCCTGTACCATCCTTTCCCTTTTAGGAGCTCCTTGTGCTTTCATGGGCTCCTTGGCGCCTGGGCATGTTGCTGAGTGAGTATAGAGAAAATCTGACCTATTAGGAAAGTTAGCCTCTATAATAAGGATGGAGGAAGATATATTACTGAAGGTCTCCATATAGGAGGGGAAAAATAATGGTCCTCAAAGATTGACTATAAATTTTGCTCTCTCAAGGATCTCATTTGCCATTTCTGGCAAATGTCTCTTCTTTAAATGAAATTGAATTAAACAATGTCTAAGATCCATCTGTAGCTTTAAGAGGGGTAGGAAGATGGAAGAAAAAGGTATCTCTGCGGACAGTTGTATAAGATTTTTAGTTCCTGGAATATTTAATTCGAGTCTTCTGCTTATTAAGGCTTTATTTCCAGAGATATCTAGCTTTTTGCCCTTGCTTGTTTCCTTAGCTATTCCCTATTGCTGGGTGTTTTTTTTTTCTCCTGTTCTGTTTCTCTGCTTCTTTTCAGATCAATCAACATGGTTTCTACTGTTAAAAAAAAATCTTTAATAGAACATAAGCTCCCTGAAGGAAAGGACTTAAGATTTTTGTCTCTGTATCACTAGTACCTAATACTACATTTGATATACAATAGTTTCTTAAATTGTTGCAGTGAATGAATATATAACTCTTGAACTAATATGCTAATCTTAGGTTAGGTACTTCTTGGATTAGAATGCACTCTCCCTTTCCTTTCTTTATGCTCCTTGGGTGTAAACATCTGTGAAGAGGCTGAGGGGGGAAAAACAAGAGCATTTCCTCTTTGCTAAACATGTTTAGAATACCCTGCTGCTAAGTATGCTGAACCATTGAAAGGGACCTGTCCAAGGTAATCCACAAAGTACATAGTAAAGTTGTAACTTCTACATCTCCCCACTATCAGTTGACCATTATTGTAGCATGTGGTCTGTCCTGCCCCTTTGTCAGACATTACAAGTACCCAAGAGCCCTTTGACCTGAGGCTCAGTACATTTAGTGAGTGTTTATCAGAAAGGTGAGGCCCAAACTTTGCCCAATGTGGGCAGTAGGGCAATCTGCCAGGTTACCGAGCTGTGGTGCACCAGCCCTTTGTACCCCCTGTGTGAGTGAAATGTTCATCTCAGAAGGGATCCCTGTGCTTTGGATATAATTCAACTTGAATAAGATGGCTTGAGAAATCTTAAATAATTAGTGACTAATAGAGAAGTGAATACAGGGTATCAGGTTTTCTCTTGCCATATTTCAAAGCTAATTTCTTACCAAACCTTTAGATTTGGGGCCAAGCTCATACTGGCTGTTGGAACTTCTGGGGAGTCCTAAAAAATCATGAACAGAAAAGATCCAAAGCTCCTTGGGAGCTAGAGAAGGGCTTACAACTCTGTTTTAGGCCCTCAGACTAGGAGGCCTAGTCTGGACCTCTTGGGACCACTTTGAAGCAAATGATACTGATTTCAGTAATACAGCTAGTCTAGTAGCTGGCTGCTTAAAGTGTGTATGTAGTGGTGGTGGATATCACCACGTGCTGTAGGGGAGAAGGAAGAAACAGCAGTCCTTTAAAGAGCTGATGCCTCCTGAAAGGAAATGAATAGGATTTTACAATTGCAGGGCTTGAAATGAACTTTATGGGACAGAGCCATAAGCAGGATTTTTGAATGAGTAAGACCCTAGAAATACTTATGTAACACAAAATATCAACCACTGTGGGTGGGGGATCTTCCAGCTGAGCTTGTGTATCCTAAAATGGAATGGCAATGTCCTGCCAGAATATCATCAGGGTGTTCATGTGGATTCAAGCTGGGGAACAAAGTATCACTTTGATCATTAATCATTAATTCTGTTGAGATTTTGGCAAAGAGCAGGACTGTACTCAGAAGGATAAGAGGCAGCTAGGTGGCTTAGTGGATAGAGTGCTGGGCCTGGAATCAGGAAGACCTGAGTTCAAATATGGTCTCATCCACTACCTGGATGATTCTGTGCAAACCTCTTAGCTTCTATTTGCCTCAAGTTCCTCTTCTGTAAAATGAAGATAAACATAGCATTTATGCAGGTTGTGAAGATCAAATATAATATTTGTAAAGTGTTTAGCCTAGTGTTTGGCACATAGTACTATGTAAATGTCAGCTATTATTTTCAAATGTCTCTGGGTCTTGGCTTCTTTTTTTGTAACATGAGGAAGTTTGGACGAGATAATCTCCCTTTCAGCTTTAGTTTTCTTTGGTTTTAGAATTCTCTAGACCATAGGAACTAAAGGAAGAGTTCAGATTTTGTTTTATCTAAGTGTGTTCCTCTGAAGAATGCTATCCTAACTACCCTCCCCATGCCCTGTCCACTTTTCCTCTTCATACATTAATTAGCTGCTTCCACATTGGCTCTTTCCTGCCTCGTAGGTGACCTGAGTGATTCCAGGGTGAGGGGTTAGGTTTCCTTCCCCATGCCTTTGCCTGCTCTGCTTGCTCTCCTATCTATCTGCTCTCCAGGGCCCCAGGTGTTCTTGTCAGCTCCCCTCCTGCCCCAGGCCCCTTATCAAACAGCTTTCCAGTGTGGTACTCCCCCCACACCTGGCAGCTTTGTCTTGGATGACCTTCGCCGATATTCTGTGGATCTACGCTACACAGTCCCCCAGCGTGTGGGCTCCGTTCCCATCTCCACTGTCATCATCAGTGCAGCCACTGGCAGCCGTACCATCCTGCACGCTAACAGGTGTGTACATCTGTTCCCATCAACAAAGATGTGCCCAGGATCAGGCTAGGACTCTTTAGCCAGACAGTGCCCCAGGTGTTCCAGGACATGCTTCCAGTCCCCAAGGGAGGGCCATGCCATTCATAGGCTCTAACCTATGTCTCCCCCTGCATCCCATGACCTTATGCTCCACCCCAAGCTTCCTGGTGACTGACTTTAAGTATCGGGGCGTGGATGTGTCGCAAGTGGTATGGCAGAACAAGGGCGAGACACCTTGCTCCTGCTGCATCGTCAACAACTCCAATGGTTCGCGTACCATTGTCCTCTATGACACGTAAGGCTAGTCCTTGGCACAACTCACCAATCACAGGCCAACGTGGACATCTCTGCTGTCCACTTCCCTGGCTTTCTCCTTGCTTAAAATTGCCAGAAAGTGATTTTGAATCATTTCTAATTAGGGCAAAGTTGGGGGGATTGGAGGGGAGCTGAGGGGGATGTTGGTAAACCTGGTGGTTTGGCCTTTTCTTAGTACATGGATGGGTGGGCACTTAATTTGTATTCTGATTCCTCCATAATTAGCTAATCGGCTCCTGCATTTGGGTAAAGAAAGATTATCTTAAAGATTTGGGGTTTGGGGAGAGCAGGATGTTATATAATGGAGAACAATGTACCCATCCACTTTTGGGGAGATCAGCCCATTTCCCTCATTCTTAGTAGCCAGGGCCAATCTCAGAACTATGTTACCTGCATCCTGACACCCCGCTGAGACTGGGATATCCACAGAGAGCTCTCTTAGAAGAGACTATGCTCTATCATTGTGCTTGGAACAAAGGGTTCCCAGGCAGAGGCATCCTCCCTTCCTAGGGCCTAGTACTAGCTTCCAGTATTTGCCTCAAGATGCCTGGGATTAGAGAATGAGAGCTGTGCTACAGAGTGGACAATAACTGCCTTACCAATAAAGTCCCTTTTCTCTCAAACTCCACCTTCTAGGAGAGTGGATTGACTATAGGTGGGATTATACTAGTAGCTAATGTCTAGAGCCCAAGATCCTCCAGCTATTCGCACTTCACTCCCTAACCTGAAAATAAACTTAAACCTCTTTTAACTCCTGCCTAGGTAACCCATAAACAAATGGCTATTTCAGGGATTCTTCAGTCCCTAACAGGTCCCTCTGAGAGCTAGACATGATTTGTGGGGACTGCCTAAAATGCCTGGTTTACAATTGAACACTGCATTCTGAATTTAATGCCTTATTAGGGTAAATGTCAGAACACATGTAAGGATTACCCCATCTTGGCAGGAAAGTTCAAAATAGCAGATTCTTTCCAATACCTCATTCTCGAGTGTCTGATCTTTCAGCAAAGTGCTGTTATTTTTTTTTTTTTTGCCATATTGCTAGCACTAAAGAATTAGGATAGTAGGTTCAAGCTTCTTAGTTTTCTCTGATTATTCTACATCTCATCTCTCTCTTCCCTCCATTCCTCACTTACTATTCAGAAACTTGCCAGATGTGTCAGCCAAGGACTTTGAAAAAGTCGACTTAAACCGGTACAAGTGGATCCACATTGAGGTAAGCCCTACTTAAAGTCTCTAGGGACTCAGGCTAACATTTTCCTTTTTTCATTCTTTCCCAAGAACACAGATGCAGGGACTGTGGCCATTAATTGTCTATGTGTCATTGCCATGGTGAGGGCTAACTAGTCTTGAAGCTTGGAGCCCTAAAACCAAGACTGAATTTCCTAGGAAATAGACCCCTAAAAATGTCATGTGTTGAATCTCAAATTAGTGAAACTTGAATTTGGACAGTCAGGTAAGATTTGCCAGGGGGAGATTTTTGATTCTAGACTAGAACCTATATTTTATGTTGGTAGAAGCAGAGAGCTCAGAGTGGGTCTTAGTTATGCCCATGAAGCCTAACTTCCTAGGTTGAGGCCTTTTGGAGCTCATCCTGACATACTTGGCAGCCTTTTGAGAACTGGTAACAGTCATCTTTTGATCAGATTGAAGTTCTAGGCCTATTACCCAGTACCTTTAGCTCTCCCCCTCCTCCCCCCAAGGACTCCCATTAGACAATTTGTGACTGTGTTGGGACAAGCTAGTGGTCGGTGTTCCTGAGAGCTGAGGTTGGAGCCACAAGCTATGTTCCCCTGATCTTCAGGGAAGGTGGACTGATCCCCTCTCCCTGCTTCTTACCCCTGCCCAGGGCAGGAATGCATCTGAACAAGTCAAGATGCTGCAGCGGATAGAGCAGCACAACAAGAGGCTTCCCCGAGAACAGCAGATCAGGACATCTGTGGAGGTGGAGAAACCCAGAGAAGAGTTATATCAACTCTTTGCCTATGGGGATGTGGTAAGTGCTTTAGGAGCCCACAGTTGCTAGTTTCTACCATGGCCTGGGAGAACACCGACCCCTATTGCTGGCTGCTGAATTCTACCCCTGACTTGGGCCCTGCAGATGGATCCTGAGAGCTAGAAATAATGGACAGGGTGCTGGATTTGGAGACGGAAAGACCTGGATTGCTTAGATCCCACCCTGTAAGTTGAGTAACCTAGGGCAAATCACTTAAATCCCTCAAGCCTCAGTTCCTTATCTACAGAAGAAGGTTGGACTAAAGAGCATCTAAGGTTCTCTACAACTCTCAACCTATAATCCTGCAATGTGTGGGAAAGGGAGAATTAAAGGAAGAACAGAATTGCTAGTGTCAAATAAATCCCAGACCCTGATCCCGAAGTTGACTTTTTGTTAAAAACTTCATGTTAGCATATTATGCTGCATATATGACGGCCCCTGGGGAGTACCCAGTATCTCTGCCCACCAAGTGCAAACGAGGATTCCCATGTCCCAAAGTTCCGATCTTGGTGACTTTGTTCTTTGGAGATCAAAGCGACTTGCAGAATTGGAGGGTAGGGTGGAGAGAGAAATGGCAGCTAGCATCACAGGCCAGATTGGTAGTATTGGGAACAATTTCTAGCCATCAATTTCTGCCCCAGATCCAGGCGCTGTTTAAATTGTCAATTAATCTGGGGGCCCTAATGTGTTCTGCAAACATCCTAACAGATCTAAAATGAACTGAATTCATCTTTTTCTCCTCTAATAAATCGGAGATCCAGAATGTCTCAAAATTCTCGTCCAGAAGTCCTAGGACCGACTTTTAATTAGGAATCAGCCTGAGTACTGCTATCAGAGGAGCTACTTCCATTTGCCAGTAAAATAAAAGCTTTTCTTAAAAAGCGGGAATCATTTCACTTTTTTTTAATCTTTGTATCTCCAATGCTTGGCACTTAGTAAACTGAGTAAATATGTGTTGAATTAAATTATTTTGAAGCATGTACCTGGAGAAAGGCCACGGTGTCCTTTGGCTACTGCCCATGACTAGATAGGTCAAGAAGTCCACCTAATAATAAGACTTAATGGTTGCAAAATGGTTTTCTTGGTTCAGGAATTGCTTTCTTAAGTGTATCATCTGATAGTCACTACAATCCTATGAAAATAGCATTGCTATCTCCATTTTACAGATAAGGAAACTGAGGCTTAAAGAAGTTTCAGAGTTAGAACTTGAGCCCAGAACTTTTGATTCCCAGTCCAATGACCTTTCTACTTTAACCTGTTAACCTCTCATTACACAGGATTGTATAAGATTGTACACACATGGGCAAAGGGTGAGCCGGGGACAGTCCAGAAGTGCTACAGTTGAATAGACAGGGACAGGGTTAGTGGTTGGTGTTGGGTTAATCAGTTCTCCTCTGTCTCCTTTTTAACTAGGTTTTTGTCAGCAAGGACGTGGCCAAGCACATGGGGTTTCAGTCAGCAGCTGAAACCCTAAAGGGATTGTACAGCCGTGTGGGGAAAGGGTGAGCTGGGAACAGCCTGGAGCAGGGTGGGCCCTCCTTGGTGATTCCTTTGCAATAATCCAGGGTCACGAGGCACAGGGGGATTGGGGTGTGTGTGCTTGGAAATACCCTGCCTTGTCTGTACCTTGGGGCTTTCTATATTTGAGTTCTCTTGAGTTTCTCCTCTGCTGAATGGCATATTCTACAGGGCTGTGCTAGTATGTGCATGGGCAGAGAAGGGAGCAGATGCCTTGGGCCCCGATGGACGGCTCCTGCACTCTGATGCCTTCCCACCACCCCGAGTGGTGGACACCCTGGGGGCCGGAGACACCTTCAATGCCTCTGTCATCTTCAGCCTTTCCCAGGGTGAGTGCTGGCAGGGATTTGGGAGGGTGGAGGGAAGGGCTATACTGGTGAAGCCGAGGATTTTTCTGGTGGATGCTCACAGAGCCACTGAGCTACTTGTCCTTCCTCCAGGGAAAAGCATGCAAGAAGCATTGACTTTTGGTTGCCAAATAGCAGGCAAGAAGTGTGGGATACAAGGCTATGATGGAATCGTGTGAAGGCATCAGACATCAGAGGGCACAGCCTCAGCCGGCTCTAGGGGACTAAGGGAGCCAGGGCATTGCTGCATGTCTCTGCTTGCTTTGGTGTCACGGCCATCCATCTAACAGAGCAGATACAGCCAAGGCTGGAGCTCTTTAGCCCCACCACATCTCGGTTCTCAGCTATCTCCCTCTTTAAACCAAATAAACATTCTATCAATCCAGTATCTTACTTTCAGTGTACTGCAGGAATTAAACTTGGCTAATACTGGAGGTTCTAGAGACATTGCAAGTATTGTATATGATATACTCAGATTCATCCTGGCAAGACTACCTTCCCCTGCCCCAGGCCAGAGCCCACCTACAGGAGAAACCCCTTGGCATATGATCTATGTTATGGGCTCATGAAAGATGCTAGGGCACATTCTTTTTTGCCTGACATCTGAAACTCTAGTAGGGGAAAAAAAACAATTTGCATTTATCTAGCACTTTCCTTCACTAAGAGAAATATGTCCTTGTGACCTAGAAGGGGCCAGAGAGCCCCAAAGGCAGAATTGGGGGAGCACAAGCTCCTATTCTCACCAACATGAACAAATTTCAAGGAGGGAGAGGCTCAGTCACTGTGCTGTCCAATGTCTGGCCTGGATGCCTTTGGAGGCTCATCAGCAGAGAGGTCACTGTTCCTCTTGAAAGCTGTCCTCCAAGTAGGAGGGGCTGCCACAAAATCTCAAGTTCCCCAAGTGTGGGGAACATTTTAAGTCTGCAGAGTACTTGAACTTCACAACAACTTTGGGAGGTGGGTGCTACTATTATCTTTCTTACCAGTAAGAAAACTGAGACTGACAGGTTAAGTCACCTGCCACACACCTTTGAGGTGATATATTGAACTTGGGTTTTCCTTGCTCCAGAACTTTATCCACTGTTTGGCTCAGGTGACATGCCTGCATGATGAAAAATAGCTTGACCTTGGCCCCTTCTTCCCTTCAAGATCCAGATGCTTGCCCCCCCCCCAAAAATGCATAAACATCTGTCAGGTTGCCTCAGAGCCCCTTGGAACTCAGATGATGATTTCCTGAATGGAGCTTAGCAGAGACCAGTTGCCTTTTACTTCTCCATGGGGAAAAAGCTTCTTTGTGAGAGAGGCCTCATCAACTCCTAACACCTTTAGATAAGTCCAGGTCATCCCTGACCTCAAGGACTCTGAGGAGCCTGGGCTGGTTCGGTCAGCTTATCTCAGACTGGCCTTGATGCAGTTGTTTCTACAATTAAGTTGTATAGACGGCTCCCCATACAGGCTTGAAGTTTAGGGAGTCCAAACTTCTCTGTTCTCACATATTTTCCTCACTGACTGGCCTGCCTCAAGCCCCATTTTTGGAATCTTTTCCTTCTGTTAAAAGCAGCCCTTAAGTATGCGTTGAGTTCATATTTAAACTCTTTCTCTTACACCCACTAAGTAACTGAATGATCTTGGCCAAATCTCTTATGCTCACTGAGTTGCAATTTATTCTGTAAAACAAGACTTTAAAACTTTAGCAATCTTAAGTGAGCCAATATTCTCCACTCTGCAAAGATGTTGTGAGCAAAGCACTTTTTATACATTATTAAGAGCTCTAGACGCTTGGGGTATCATTAGAAGGATTACTTGGGAAGAGGAATACATTTAAAAGAGCAGAGCAGAATCCTGGGAGCACTGAAGCAGGACAGGTGGGGTTTGAAAAGGAGAAGATAGGTCCAGAAAGGAATGGTGGGCACTTAGAGGTAGCATAAGTGCAACTAAATGAGGAGAGGGATTGAAGGGTATTTATTGGCACCATAGAGAATTTTCCATTTCACAGGTTGGTCTGGAGCTAGCTTAGCTCAGACTCTCTCAGACTTATATTATAAAGAGGTCACAGATGTGTGCATCCCTGGGTTACTTAGGGCCATTTGCCCACTCATCCTTTCCCCAAAGCCCCTCGCCCATGTACTGTATTGATTCACCTGGACTAGACATGTGGGCAAGCATCATCAGACAAACACTATTCAGTTTCTTGCTCATTCAGCACCAGTCAATGGGCTCTGTGACCAGACCCAGCAGCTACCTGCTTTTTCTGGGATGACATTTGAGTTTCAGGATGGTAGTCACTATTAGTGACTGTGTTCTCCAGGAGCCAAATAAAGACTGCCACCATGGTTAGAACCAGGAAAGGAGTGAGCAGTGATGGGCTGAGACAGGAGCTCTAGGGAAGCACCAGCAACTTTGATATTCTGCCACACACACACACACACACACACACACACACACCTGTCTGATGTCTTCATGTAGGAGCAAAGCTTCCAGGACTGTGACTTAATCCTAACACTCACATTTCATCATTTTCCAGCTGAATTGCATGCCTTTCAAACTCACCTGGAACCTCTCCAGGTTCCAAACGTTCTCCTAGGGTTTCTAATTCGGCCACAATAATCTCCATCCCTTCTCCAACTTCCCCTAAAGGACCCTTGACTTCCTCTCCTGCTTCGCTTTGGTAAACCACTTCCCCTCCAGGGCTTCCTATGGCCTCCTCCAAGCTCCTGGCCTCCTGCTCAAGGTTCGGGACCTTCTTTCCATCCTCTTCAGGGCCTGTGGCCTCCCCCAAGCTCTTGGCCTCTTGCTCAGAGTCTGTGACCATCATGTCATTCTCTCCAGGACCTGCGGCCTCCCCCGGGCTCCTAGCCTCTTGTGCAAGATCTGTGGCTTTCTTTCCATCTTCCCCTCCAGGGCCTGTGACTTCTTCCTGGATCATGGCCTCCCTAGTGCCTTGTTCTAATAGCTTTATCGCCAACAAGGCAGGACTGCCAACAATTTCTGAGCGTTGAGGTGAAACAGAGGACACCTGTGGTTCTTTGTACCTCAGAGCACCTCCAGGAAGGGTGAGCAGCTCTGCAGGTGTCACCAGTCCATCTCTGTCCAGGTCCTGGGTTTCCAGCACTTTGTCTACCACTCTGATCACCTGTAGCAATACAACCGGGTTGTCATTGCCAGGAATTGTACTTGATGGGCCTTAAAACAGTTTGAGATGTCCCCAGGATCACTAGCATTCCTGCTCTGGGATTCACCATGACTCCCCAAAGGCCTAGACAGAGGGCATGAACAACAGAAAGCTTTTCTCCAGCCAGAGGCCTCAAATAGGAATCCATACCTGGCTTGTAGAAGATGAAGCTCGGGCTCCAGGAAACAGAGCTTCTTTGAGCATAGCCAAAAGCTCCAAGCCATCCAGCTGTCCACTCTGATCAAAGTCATGGAGTGCAAAGAGATATAATAGCACTGCAAAGGAGAGGCGGGGTCAGGGAAGTGCTGAAGTGAAAGAGGACAAGATTGTAGAAGGATGTGGGAACAATGACTCCCCTTCTTGTCCATCTTTATGGGCCCAAGCTTACCCTGTTCTCGGCTCAAATGTTCCAGGTCCCCAGAGGCCTGGCCCAGTCCTTTCAGGTAATTCTGCAATAAACTATTGGAACAACAGAAGATTTAGCACTTGGAGGTGAGACTAAAGGCTCCCAGCTCCCAGAAGCCAGCTCTACAGGACTCTTCCCTCACCTTTTTCCCTCTCCCCTTCCCAGCTTACTTACCCAAACTGCTCCTGGCCTGACTGAAAGGGGTTTGATGGCAGATCAAGTCCTGCTTCAGCCTCTATCCTGGAGAGAGAGGCAAAAGACCAGCAGCTTATGAGGCCCAGGGCAGTCACCTCAGGGTGTTTTCCAAATCTCTTAGCCACAAGCAGCCAAAGATACTTCTCAGCATTAAGAAAATAAGTGAAAAATGATCCTCTCATCAGGGTCCCAAAAGATAGACACCCAGGAAAAAGAACATACCAGTCCTGAGGGGAAAACCTTGGTTCATTCAGAGGCCTGGAGTTTGAATCCCAACTCTGCTGCTTCCCATCTGGGAAATCTTGAGGGAGCAAGTCACTTAACCTGTTTGGGCCTCAGGTTAAAATGGTATCCTCTAGGTATCCTTCCAACTTTAGTCTGTATTCCCCTCTTTTGGAGTGACCTGGAACACACACTCTCTCTCTTCTTTCCTCCCTCTTCCTCCCTCCCCCCCCCCCCGGAGTCTTAGTCTCTGTCTGTCTCTCTCTCTCTCTCTCTCTCTTTCCCCTTCTTTCTCTCCCTCCTCTTTCCCTCCCTCTCTCTCATTTCTCCTCTTCTTCCTATCTCTGTCTTCTGTCTCCTCTCTCTGTCTCTCTGGATAGTGGAGGTGGAATGAGGATAAGGGCTGACTAAATTTCGTTCAGGTTTGTAGGTTACAGAGGAAATATTAGCCAACACAATTTTGATGTAGACTTGAACAGAGAACTCTCAGGATGTAGAAACTACTGCCACAGATGTAGATTGGCAAGTCCACCTTCTCAGATGCTCCCCAGTTCTCTCTGTTCCCAGCCCCATACCTTTGCCTCCCTCACCCCACATGTGCTCTTTTCCCCACCTACCTGGCAGCCCCATCTTTGGGAGCAGCCTGATCCATTGGTACCAGCCATAGCCACAGTAACAAGGACAACATTTTCCCTGAAACGGAACCAAGACAAAGATCAGAGAGTCAGGAAGTGGAATTACTGTACCTCCTGTACACCTATACTGCCAGTGTAGTATAGTGAAAAGGTCACTGAATTTAGAATCAGAAGACATTTGGGTTCAAATCCTTCCATGAAGACAACAGCTATATGATTAGTGAGCAAGTTTTTTAATAGCCTTCCTGAGTTTCAGTTTCCTCATCTATAAAAAGGAAATAGTGACACCTATAGTGCCTAACAGGATCATTGCCATTTAAAACACTTTGTAATATTAAAGTGCCATAACAATACCAATTGTTATAATTCTTCCTCTCAAGGACCAGTTACCATTGTCTTTGGTAAAGACCAAGATGACCAAGGGAGGAACCACAGAAAGTTAGTGCTGGAAGGGACTTTAAAGATCTTCTAATTCAACCCCCTCTTTTTGCAGATGAAGAAACTGAGGCTCTGAGGTGAGAAACTTGGAAGAGAGTTACCTCGAGGTTACACTGCTAATTAGTGGCATAATTAGAACGAAAATATCTTTTGATTTGAAGATCAATATCTTTAGCAAAATTCTTTTCACTGCTACCAAATAGCTGGACACTTACCTCCTTTACTTCCTCTACCACTTTACTTGTCTTGAGTTCCCCAAGCTCCTCTGCCTTAACCTTACTCCTGGGGTAGAAGAACCTAAAAACAGAGCAGGACAGGAAAAAAAGAAATTCACAGACATATACAGGGGGAAAAAATAGAAAGACGTAAATATTGTTAAGATAAAGACTTAAACAAAGATAGAGACTAGGAGAGAGATAAACTTGTCTGAGAGACAGAAAAAATTGAGAGGCTAAAACAGAAACTGTCACTACTGTAAGGAACTGTGAACCAATAATCTCTACAATTCCAACAAGTTCTGACTTTTTATGACTCAGGAATACCAGGGCATGAAGCCTGTCTCAGATACTCACTAGCTGTGTTACTCTAGGCAAGTCATTTAACCCTTATGCCTCAGTTTCTTCATCTTTAAAATTGGGATGATAATAATAGCACCTACCTCCCAATGTTGTTGTAAAGATCAAATGAGATAATTGTAAGAGCGCTTATAATTACACAATGCCTAGCACACAGTACATTAGCTATTACTACTATTATTATTATTATCACTATTATTATAGCTAGTGCATACTATATATATATATATATATATATATATTAAGAACTGTGCTAGGTGATGGAGATAACAAAGATAAAAATGAAATAGATCTTGTCCTCGAGAAGTTTACATCATATTAAGAGGAAATGATAATATAAATATAATGTAACAAATAGAAGGATTTTCTGTCCCTGGCTGCCTCAAGGGCCAAAGCTGCCATCTGACTATCCAGAGCTCTCCATAGCCCACCCAAACTTCTATCCAAGGATAATATACTGCCTCTAAAATTCCCGTTTTTTCCCTTCTTCCCCATTCAAAACCCAACCCCCATTAAAACTTCCATTCTCTGGGGTTAGAACTTCAGCTGGCAATTAACAGGAATCTAATGATTAAAGTGTGATAAGCTCTCAAAGGGCTACCTGCCTAGGAGAATTTATGTTTTAAGAGAGAACACTTGTTAACTCAAAGGAATAGATCTATAAAGATGGAATATCTGCAACTCTAAAGGACCAGTTTTATTGAAGGGAGTCTCCTTAGAATCCATAAGACCACATGCCTCCACCTATTCATAACCTTAGTTCTGCTCTTATGAAATGCATCTAATGATGGACTTAGAATCCAGAAGACCCGAGTTCAAAGTCTGCCTTGGATACTTACTGTGTGACTTTGGACAAGTCATTTTACCTTTCTCAGCCACAGTTTCCTCATATGTAAAATGGGGATAATTACTTCCCAGAGTTGTAAGAATCAAATAAGATAATTTATGTAAAGCATCTTTTAAACGTTAAAGTACTATATAAATCATTTGGTGTCCAGCTTTTTCCCATCACCACCCACTTACCTTCTTCATCCCCATATATGTAAATATACATATATGCTTGTATTCATATAATTAACAATGATTGCCCATATTAATCTGATAACTGAATAAACATCCTCTTAATGAATGGAATGAAAGGTAAAGTTATAGAGAGTTCTCTATCATTGGAAGTGTTCAATCTGAAGGTAGATCTCAGTGATGTCACAGAGTGAAAACAATAGGTAAGGAAGAGACTGAGACATAGTTCTAGGCCTATACTCTGGCTCCTTTCTATGAGCATCTCTGGTCCTTGCTAAAGGGCATATGATACTCACACTCTTGATGGATTAATTCCTTGTTCTCTGGATGGTTGAGGTTGGGTCAAAAAATAATTGAACAAAAAGTTAGGAGGAAATCTCTCCCCTTAGTTGGCTATGAGAAGGAAGTTCTCTTTTTAGGACTCTGCTAGTTCTTTCCTGGACTAAATTAGCATGTTGAGGGGGAGGCACCAAAACTGAAATGGTTACATACAATTCAAGACATAGCAGCAAGAACAGTTATCTGTCTAAGTGACAATGAGTCCCTGGCTGTCTTCATTTGTTCTTGTGTTTCTCCAGTAAGCCAGAAACCTGAAATCTTGGGAGATGAGAATTTTAGCCTTGGCAACTACCCTCCTGAGTATGCAGAAAGAAAAAAAAAAAAAAAACTTAAAGGACAAGAAATATTGGCCCTCTATCCACAATGACAGCTTTCTTTTGTTTTCCCCAAATACACCTTATCTTTTTTTAAGTTATTTTTTAATTTCCCAGGGGGGAAAAATACATAGATCCTTAGATGTTCTGCTTATTGACTGCTAATTGTTACTAATGATGAGTTATATTTCCTAAAAGCAATTTTTCTCCTCACCCCATCAGGGGATGGTAGGAAATATACCAAATGGCAAAGTAATATTTAAATATTCAAAGACTCAGCTGGGTCTGGTCTCATCATTTTGAGAGTCCTCTTTAACAATGCATATTACAATTCCTCCATGTCTACTCATTCTCCATGTTTTTTCAAAAATTTCCACAAGGTGTCTACCAAATGATAGGGATCCTCCTCATTTTCTCCCATCAGAAGAATACTAAATAATGAAGGGCTCTAGCTGTCAATGTGAATCCCCATGACCATCTTCATCCCTGCAATACAGTTCTTTGTTGATGTCTATTACTCTTGAACTTTTTTTTAATAGTTAAATTTAGTTTTATTTCATTTTTACTTCAAAATTCTCTCTCTCCCCAAACTGATTGAGAAAGCAAGGAAAACAAAATCTATCATCAATATTATATTATAGACATACAAAACAAATTTCCACATTAGTCATGTTCCAAGAAAAAGAAAAGAAAGACCAAAAAAAATATGCTTCAGTTTGCACTCTGAGTTCACCAGTTCTCTTTCTGGAGATCAAGAGCATGTTTCAATCTGAGTCCTTTGGAATTTTGGTCTGTCATTGTATTAATCAGAGCTATTAAGTCTTTCAGAGTTGATTATCTTTACAAGAGGGCTGTTTGCTGTATAAATTGTTCTCTTGATTAGGTCTTTGTTTTGTTCTATTCCCTCTGTCTGAAATGCCCTTCTCATCCTCATCTGTGCCCACTGAAATCTACATGTTTCAAATTCAGGTTCAAAATGCATTTTTGAATACTGTCCTTTATGACACTTCTCACATTCTACCTTGTACTCTAGTCATTTATGGAGATACCTTATCTTCCCTACCAGGTTTTAAATTCCTTTTAAACTGAAGGGAGCCATGACTAATCTATTTTTTAATCCTCTGTAAGGTTAGTACTCAATGAGAATTTATTTCATAAACATAGTATTTCAAGAATACAGAATCTTAGAACCGGAAGGTACCTTAGAGGTTTCTAAATCACTCAAGTAGCATATATATTAAGGGCATATTATGTGCCAAGCATTATTGTGGCCATTAGGATATAAGGATAGAATGAAATAGTTATCACTCTCAAGGAGGTTGCATTTTATAGTGGGGGAGGTATACAACATATACCTATTAAAGTAGATGCAAAATAAACACAAAATAGTTTCAGAAACGAAAGCACTAGCAGCTGAGGTAGGGGTAGGAGACAAAGTAGGCCTTATTTAGAAATTAGTGCTTGAATTGAGAACTTTAAAAGAAACTATGGATTTTAGAGGGCAACTATATGGCTCTGTAGATAGAGCACCAGGCCTCAAATTAGTAAGACATGAGTTCAGTTCCAGCCTCAGACACTAGCTGTGTGACCCTGGTTAAGTCACTTACCCGTGTTTGCCTCAATTTCCTCATCTGTCAAATGAGCTGGAGAAGGAAATGGCAAATTGCTCCAATATCTAAAACCCCAAATGGAGTCACAAAGAAATGACTAAATAATAACAAAGGGTTTCTAAAGTTAGGGGTGAGGAACAAGTATATTCCAGACATGGAAAACAGGAAAATCATTATGGTAGCTAGGTATAGGATGACTTGGAAAAGGAAGAGAGAATCAGGGCAAGGAGACCAATTAGAAGGCTAATGCAATAGCCCTGTTGAGAAGTTATAAGGGCTTGAAACTCAGTAACCTATCTTTAGCATCCCTGATAGGCATTCATCAAGTGGAACACTTCAGAATTGGCTCCCTGAACACTCCTGAATTGAGATCTGCCTTCCCATAATTTCTACTCCCTGACCCTAGGCCTGTTCTCTAGAACAGAATTTTATTCCTGTTTGTGTGATAGCCCTTATTCACATAACTTTTCACATAGCTGTTTTCCAGATCCTTTAAATGCTTCTCATATGACCTCAGTGGATCTCAGAGCTAGACTTATAGTTAGGAAGGATTGAATTCAAATTGTGCCTTAGACATTTATTGTTGTTATTAGCGTTCAGTCTTTTCAGTCATGTCAAACAAGTCAGACAACAGGGTCAATCAAATTGCCCACACAGTTTAATAAGTGTCTGAGGTGGGATTTGAACTCAGCTTCTCCTGATTCCAGGATGGGTACTCTATTCTCTATGCCACCTTGGACACTTAGTAGCCACTTACTTTGGCCAAATTATTAAATTTTTTTCAGTCTCATTTGTAAAATGGGATTAATAATAGCACCTAGTTGATAAATGGGCAAAGGATATGAATAGGTACTTTTTCAGGTGAAGAAATTAAAGCCATCTATAGTCATATGAAAAAATGCTCTAAAACACTATCAATTAGAAAAATGCAAATTAAAACAATTCTGAGATACTACCTCACATCTATCAGAGATTGGCTAATATGACAAAAAGGGAAAATGATAAATGTTAGGAGAGGATGTGGGAAAATTGGAACCCTAATGCACTATTGATGGAGTTGTGAACTGATCCAACCATTCTGGAGAGCAATTTGGAACCATGGCCAAAGGACAATCAAACATTGTCCTTCTCATCCAGCAATACCACTACTAGATCTGTATCCCAAAGAGATCATAAAAAGGGAAAAGATCCATATATGCAAAAATGTTTATAACAACTCTTTGTGATGGCAAAGAATTGGAAATTGAGAGCATGCCCACCAACTGGTGAATGGCTGAACATATTGTGGCATATGAATGCAATGGAATGTTATTGTTCTATAAAAACTGATGAGCAGGTGGATTTCAGAAAAACCTGGGAAGACTCTTCACTGTTGAGTGAAGTAAGCAGAGAACCAGAAGAACTTTGTACACAATTACAGCAACACCGTGATGATCAACTCTGATAGATTTGGCTCTTCTCAACAATACAATAATCTAAGACAATTCCAAAAGACTCATGATGGAAAATGCTATCCAATCCAGAGAAAGAACTATGGTGTAGGAATGCAGATTGAAGCATCTTCTTTTCTATTTTTTTCTTTCTTTCTCATGGTTTTTCCCTTTTGCTCTGATTCTTTCACAACGTGACTAATGGGAAAATATGTTTAATATAATTTTGTACATATATGATCTATGTCAGATTTCTTGCTGTCTAGAAGAGGGGGAGGGGAAAAGGGGAGGAAAAATGGAAATCAAAATCTTATAAAAGTAAATGTTAAAAACTAAAATAAAAATTAATTTAAAAAGTACCTATTTCTCAGTTGTCACGGGAACCAAATGAGATAATCTTAAGTCAAGCATTTTGCAAACCTGAAAGTACTATATAAATATCAACACCGTCATACTATTATTATTTGGTGTCCAGCTCTATTATCCTCCCCCCATCATGGATCACCCTCCTCTAGATATGCTTAAGCTTATCAATGTCTGTCTTGAAATGTGGACCCCTGAAGTGGAAACAATGCTTCAGGTCTGACCAGAAAATGATGGTGCTATCACTTCCCTTGTTCTAAATCTTTTACATCAATTAATTGAGTCTAGTTGTTTTATCAGCTGTGGCCGTTTCCTCAGAGGCATCACACTATTAGCTATATGGTATGTTTATTGCCCAACTCAAACCTTCTGTAACACTGAATAAGGGAACACACAAACCCTGACTGTCACTGTCATTGTCACGGTCAGTCCCCCACACTCTCTCTCCTTGGTATCTACCCTTCTCCCAAATAAACGGTGGAACCCTTCCCACCTCCCCACCTCCCTGTGGGTGGCCCGGCCCCCTCGTCGAGCCTGGGAACTTCTGACCCGCTCCAGACTCACCTGCTGTGGGAGCTCCTGTGCTGGCTTGCCACGAGCCCCCTTGGCTTTGTCTCGCCTGCCGCGCTGTAGCCGCGGCTGATCCCCGCCCCAGGTCCGCTCCACGTGGCCACTCCACGTCGCCAAGCGTTTCCCTCCCCGCTGCGGGCACGGGCACGGCCCCTGCCCGGAGCCGCGGGGCAGAGGGAAAGCAGGAGACCTCAGCAGACCTCTAGTCCCCGGGACTTGGAAGAGAGCCCCGCCCCACCACACCCCGGACTGCATCTTCCCTCCAATTTACCAGTTCGCTAGAAAAGCGTTTGGGGAGATGTACTCTGTGTTTAATCGAGTGTGCCAATGAGATAAGAGACGAAGGGGAGCAGGCGCGGATCGGGGTGGGGGGAGGTGTTGAGTTGGGGATGTGACTATGCCCTGCTGGCTGTCACTTTTGAGGATGTATAACCATCTGACAGCACTGTGTAGCCTATTGCTGATGGGAAGCGCAAGGGCTGTCGCTCTATCTGTTGTGTCTGCAGGGAAAGCTCCGTTGTTTGGGCTGTATAATCATGACTTCCTCTGTGTGATGAATGTAGAAGCAGAGACAGGGGAGAATGTTACATTGGCTGTGTATACGTGCCACTCTTTCACTACTGTGTGTCTGCATCTCTATGTGAGACAGACAGACTGTGGAAGATATGTTGAGTGTGCAGCTACTGCTTCCATGTGTACCTGATAAAGGCAGACTCTGGAGGATGTTACATTGGCTTTGTAACTATGTGACTTCTGTGGGCAGTCACTGCCTCTGTGTGGGAGCGATGATGTGTGTTTGAGAAAGGGAGGAAGAAAGAAAAAGAAGGGAGCAAAGAAAAACAGGAGGAAAAAAGGAGGGAAGGATTGAGAGGGTAGGGAAGAAGGGAACTTGGGAGGGAGGGAAGAAAGGAAGAAAGGAAAAAAGGAAGGAAGGATTGAGAGGGTAGGGAAGAAGGGAGCTTGGGAAGGAGGGAAGGAAGGAAGAAAGGAAGAAAAGAAGATTGGAAAGAAGGAAAAAAGGAGGTAAGTGAGGGAGGAAGGAGGGAAAGAGGAAGGAGAAATAAGGAAGAAAAGTTAAGGAAGGAGAGAAAAGAGAAAGAAAAAGAGGAGGAAAAAGAAGGGAAGGGAGGAAGGAGAAAAAGAGAAGAAGGAAAGAGGGAGAGAAGGAAGAAGAGAAAGAAGGAAAGAAAGAAGCGAGGAGGAGGGGTGTGTTTTTGAGTATGTAACTTGGCCACAGCTTCTATGTATGTGAGAGAGACTGCGATATATCAGACATGTAACTGTGTGATCTGAGTCCTTGTGTGTGAGCCCTAGGTGTGGGGTTGTGTAACCGCGCGATCACGTGATTGCGAGTTGTGGCACAGCTTGTGGGGGAAGGAGAATCCTTCCTAATTCCGAGAGACAGGGAGGGAAAGGATGAGTGGAGAGAAAAAAGGAGAGGGAAGAGACAAGACAAGGGATGAGGGCTTTGTGCTGAACGGATAGCCGACCTCACGGTAAAGCGCATCCCCGCTGCCTTTGTCCAGCTGTCCAGGCTGACGGAGAAGCCGGGTCTAGCGTCTGTTTCCAGGGTCCCTGGGGGCTCTCGGGTCCGGCTCTGACACTCAATCCCTGCGTGCCCTGGGGCCTGCTGGCCCCCTCAGAGCCTAGTTTCTTTGACATTTTCGGGGTCTTTCCCCTCCCACGCATTCTGCTCTACTGTACTTGGGTCCACCAGCTAGAGCTCCTGTAGGGGAGGGGCCCAGCGAGGACCATCGGGGGCGGGGCCCCGACCGTCCAATCGTGTGCACGGGGTGGGGCCCAGTGTTCGGTGGGGCGGGGCTTCCCTTCAAAGTTGAAGACTCGCCCTTGGAGCCCGAGCTGGCCAGCTCGAAGAGAAAGCCTCGGGCTGAAGATGCTGACCGGAGACCCGGGCCCGCAGGACGGCTCCTGGAGCGAGTTCGTCCCTTTCTTCTTGGGTCTTAGCGCCGCCTTCTACCTGGGCTACTACTGGGCATGTGTGCCCCAGGTGGGTGCGCTGCCGGGGACACCGGGCTGCTTGGGCTGGAAGCAGGGTCAGGGATATCATCGAACAACGTACAGCCTGGTTGTGGGGTACGTTGCAAAAATGTTTGGGTTTCCCTGCCTTACTTCTTCCCTGAGGATTCTGGGCGGCTATAAAATCAGCTATAGCTAGCCTTTCTCCATCTGTCACAGGGGGATTGTAACTGACGGGACCCCTGCCCCCTTTTGCCTCCAAGTGGTCTGAATCCCCTAAGAGTGTTTGCAGGTTATCTATCGATTTGTCCCTAATTCTGGGGTAAGCAGCTGACTCCCTGGGCACTCTTTGCTTGTAAACCGGGGATGGTGGGAAGTTAAGGTCTCTGTGCAAAGCTTTAACCATTCAGGTAGATGTCAGGGTAAAAGGGTAAGTACCCTGGCAAGGTGAAAGAATAACTAACTCTGAAGAACAGTTCTAGAAATCAACAAAACTTCCATCACTCTATATTTTATTTTCTCTTCCCACATTGGCTTGGCAAACTGCCCAACAGTTCCACTGGGTGAAAGGCCCAGGCCTATGGGACTAGATAATTTGCTTAACTCCAACATTGGCTAGTATTAGGGCTACCTCACCCAGCTTAAAAATGAAATAAGGGAACCTCACCTTGTTTAAACTGCCACACCCAGCTTAGGGGTTGACTATGTAACTGGGCTTGACTTTTGCTCATTTAGCCCCCTCTGACTAGGCCCTCTGATCATCTAAATAGTGGGAAAAATTAGTCAGGAGGTTGATGTTTTTATAAGTTGACGTTTTAATTTGGCTTAAAAACAAGTAAAATGTAATTTTATCAAACTATTAATCCAAATTCAATGCTGTGTTCCCTCCTCAATTTTCATTTAACTTCTTTGTTCCAGGAAGCTAGATCTACCAAGATACTTTTAACAATCCCATAGCATTTAACACCCCACTCCCACCAGCAAAATACAAAATAACCTGAATTCCACTTCTGTCTTTTGAGAAGTTGTTTGAAGATCCTTCTTTTGAAGCAAGTTCCATTTATTCTGATCACTTACATTGACAAGAATGGTATCTCTCTAAACCCTTTTTTCCTGATTATAACCAGCTGCATAGAGATTCTTGACACATTTTCTGTGTCTTGAAATAATACATCTTCAAGTTGTGGTTAATATGAAGGAAAAATGTTCAATGTATGTTAGTCAACTAATGTTAGAGAGTTAGTATAGTATGATATAGAAAAAGCTCAGAATGGACTCAGAATTAGGCAAGATCTGAGTTTGAATGCCAACTCAAAACAGAATAGCACTTAGTCTGAGCCTTATGAGTAAAATGGGGATAATAAAAATCTGTAGTGCTTACCTATTGTGAAGATCAAATGAAATAATATATGCAAAGTGCTTAGCAATAATTATCTCATCAACACTATGCAACACCATAGGATATGTACTTGAGTTGTTGCTTTTCTGAGCAGCAGTGACAGACTTGTACTGGTCTAGACACACACTTGTGATCCACAGCATACAACATGGCCATGAAACACTTAGCTAGGGTGAAGTTCATAGTCTATACAGGAATCACATTCTTTACCTTATTATAATCAATCAATATGCATGAATTAAGCACCTATTACATGCCAGGTACTTGTGCCTCCTTGCCAATTATTTGAAAGTTTCAGATAGTTTTAAGCTTAAGGAGCATGGCAGATCTCACTGGCCATTAAATCAGTATGATTTCTCTACCCTTTAATCCTGCCTTTTTGATTACTGCAGTGGTCTGAGAGAGAAGAATGATTTGTGTCCTATGATTTCCTAAGGCCTGCACCAGGATTTGGATGGATGTTTCTAAGTCTGAAGCATTTTGGCTTTCTTCTCTATACACATGCTCTCTGGTTGGCTCAGATCTCACCTTTCACTTGCCACTATGGGGAAAATAAGGGACAGCATGGGTCAAGAGCTGAGAGCTACATTTCCTGTCACCTTGGTTGTCACCTTCATATCATTCCTACTGCACCTCTTACGAGCAGACTGACGGCGATGGACAAAGCTATTCTTTTAGGCCTTATCTCCCCTTAGTATTATCCAGATGCAAAGAGCTTGAGAAAGATACCTTCTTCCAAGGCCCAAGAAGAGAAAATGAACAGAGAAAGGCAGTGAAGGAATACTCAATCAACAAAGACGTATTACAGGCTTGTAACTGAAGCAAAAAATAGAAAGGTGGGAGAGATCTGACAGGAGGGATTTGTAAATTTAACTGAAGTGAGTTTTGGAGACATAATAGTTTTGGAGACTCAACTTGATGATGGGGGCTGGTTAGATCAGCCACCTTCCCATAAAGTCGTGATGATATAACTCAAAATAATCAAATTGATCCATAACCACTCAAAATTTTGGCCTCATCTCTTCCTTTCTTGGAGAGTCATGGGAGTATGGATTATAAAATGTTGCATGTGTTATTAAATATAGTTGATCACTGTGTCAGTAGATCTTGCTAAGCTGCATTTTGGGGTTTGGTTTTTGGTTTTGCTTAAATCTTTATTTCAAGGGAAGGCTCAACATTCAGAAAGAAATGTTGTATAAAGAAAAGGGCATAAATAAAAATGTTTGGCTTAACTAGCCACATGGAAAAAATGAAGGTGATAAGGAATGCTTGTTGACCAGATCATGTAATGATGTTAGACAACCTACAGAACATGTGTGTATGTGTATGTGTGTTAAAAAAAAAAAAAATGCAAAGTTAAGTGAACCTAAAATTAAGGAGGAGGTAAAAGGATGGATAGGCTTCAGGAAACTGTTAAATCCTTTTAATGAAGTCTCTTCTCCTTGAAAGCAAAACTCATTTTTTACCAGTATTCTACAAGTTATGCAAATTATAAAACACTAGTCTCCAAAGAATTAAAAATGAGAATCACTCAGGACAATAGAGAGACATGGTGGATGTGAACAGCCTACAACATATAATAAATGAAGAACTACAAAGAACTAGAGCAAGAGATATCATTAAAGAAGAGACTAATCATGGGAAGAGAGTAAAGAATAATTGATAACTTGCATGCTCCACTGGAACACTTCTTATTGTTATGAGAAATGGAGGAAGGCCTCCAATATATTAGATGATCTTTTGTAGAAATCTTATGGAAGGACATGAACAAAAGTTCCACAAGACAAGTAGGAATGATGGATTATAATCGCTACTACTGAAAGGGAATCTACATATCCATGTGAGGAAGAATCATTTGAATATTTGAGGGATGTGGTAGGGATAGGACAAACAGCTAAGATTCTGAGTATAACCCAACCCCAAAGAAATTCTATCACCTATTTTTCATTCTTAAAGATTAGTTTAGGATTGTCTTTGAAATACTGCTTATCCTAGATTAGTTTACCTTTAAGTGGCAATGAGAACAGCCTAATGCAAAGAGAGTTTAGACTTTGAATTAGGAAGACTTGGATTCAAAGCCCCAATTCAGATTTATTGTGTGACTCTGGGCAAATTATAATCTCTCTCTCTCAGCTTCGGTTTCATTTGTAAAATGCAAATAATGAATATCTACATGTCACAGAGTTGCTATAAGGATCAAATGGAAAAAATGTAAAGGATACTCTGCAAACAGATGTTATACAAATGTCAGTTGTTATTATTATGTCTAACTAAAACCTATAAAGCTCTTAACAGCCTTGGGCCACATAGAACTCTTCTTTAAACTGAATAGAGCTGACCATCTGGGTTTCTATCATGTGCGGGTTTATTTCCCAGAACCAGGCCAAGCGGGGGGCTCATTGGTGGTGGTGAGGCAGAAGCACATCAGCTTGTATGCTTTTCTGTGAGCAAGTGTTCCACCAGTAGTTTATATGCTATCCACAAACCCTGTAATTAGTTTAGAGGTGAGTATGTTCCCTGAAATACTGGATGAGCATGGTAGCCAGCCACTGGGATATTGGTGTTGATAACAATCACTTGGATGTCTCTTCTATTCCAATGCAGTGCAGTGCTGGGTTATCCCTGATCTCAGCAGCCCCTGGGCTTATTATGTTGGGATCAAGTCTGGGGTGTACACATTCCAGGAAGACTGAAGACTCTGTTTTTGGTTGGGCATGCCCTGTTACTTTACAAGTGATTTGGGTTCCTAGCGATGGGAGTATATGGGAACTATTATTAAACCAGAGAAGATCCCCTCACTCCTACAGGTCCACCCTGGTCAAGACCACATTTACGGATCAAGGCTCAGAGCAAACTAGCCCCTGGGGATGGATAAGGAGTCATTCATCTGGTTAGTCCTCCACCAGAGTGTGGTGCTGTACCAGCTTTATTGTGGGAAGCAGTGGTAGGTGAAGACAATAGGTGAGATAAGACTGTGTTCTGTGGTTACAGAAGCCTCGGCTGGTGGCAGGGCCCCAGTTCCGGGCCTTCCTGAAGGAGCACTGCCCTATTATTATGGAAACATTCTACCCTACGCCCTGGTGTTTCGAAGGGAGGCTTCAAACTGTCCTCAGAGTCTTTGTGCAGTCTCGGCCCCCTGTCTCCTACCGGAGGTGAGAAGATCAGAGAAGTTAGGAGAAAAGCTTTAAGAAAAAAAAAAAAAGCCCTGTTTACCTATCTGACCCCATCCCATCCTCTGTGGGCTACGCACCCTGGGTAGAACTCAAGCACAAAAGGTGCCATTATATTATAAATCCCACTAGTCGGACCTCAGGCTTGTCCTATTGCCACAATTCTACTTTCTCATTCATTGTGTGATTATGGGCAAAACCTCTCTTTAGGCATCTGGCTGGGTCTTGTAGTTCAGTGATGCCTAACTCGTACAGAGACCCTTGCAACGGCGTATTAACTTAGAAAACCACAAGTTAATATTGTTGTATTTTTCTTTATTTTGTTAAACATTTTTCAATTACATTTTAAATATGGTTCCTGACATCTTTGGGAATTTTGCTGGAATAGACAGATGGCAAATTTAACACCTCTGTCTAGTTTTATCTTCCTCTATCCCCTAAGTCACTAAATAAACACTAAGATTGGTCATTTCTATTAATTTAGCCTTGAGAGTCTGAGGTAGGGAAGGAGCACAGTTTTGTCACATGAGTTTAGAGCTGGGGTATTAACAGAATTCTTGGAACCAAAGTCTAGAAATCCCCAGATATACTTATGTATACACCGTTCCACAGTGAGGTGCTCCAGACACCTGATGGGGGACAACTGCTGCTAGATTGGGCCAAAGAACCTGAGAATAGTCAATACCCTGACCCTGCCAACCGGCCCACTGTGTTACTGCTCCCAGGCATCACAGGCAGCAGCCAGGAGACCTATATCCTTCACCTAGTATACCAAGCCACTCTAGATGGCTACAGGTAAGAATGGCAATTGAGGGTGGCTGGCAGGTATCTGAACAATCTAGGATGGAGAAAAAGATCCAGGGAGAAGTGTGTAGAGCAAAGGGCAACCTTCCTGAAAAGATACTGGGAGGGACCTGCTATTGGGAGGTGGAGAGAATTCTGTGGATTCTAGACTAGGGTCCCTCATGACTACAATTTCTGTGCAAGACACCCCAGAAGATAAAAAGGCCTTCTAGAGTGGATCTGGCTGAGGTGTGCTTGTTTGTGCTATAGGACCGTGGTGTTTAATAACCGGGGCTGCCGTGGGGAAGAGCTGCTGGTGAGTTCCATCCTTCTTTCTAGCATTAAGTTCTCATCCCTCTGATCCCATCACCCTTAGCAGTCCTATAGTTTTTGACCTTGTTCCCCTACATACCCTATACCTATCTACCATCATTCCCCTTTTCTACCTTGCCCCATTGAGTTACCTCACCTGGAGCCCTGCCCCTTTTTGTCTATTCCTATCTCCACATGACACCATTTGTCCTCAGACCCACAGGGCCTTTTGCGCTGGTAACACAGAGGACCTGGAGATAGTTGTGAATCACATAAAGCACCAGTATCCACAGTCCCCACTGCTGGCTGTAGGAATCTCACTAGGAGGGTAAGAGCCAAATGGGTTATTAGAGCTGACCTAAGAGATAGAGAGACTGCAGTCCTTAACAGGAATCTGTCCCTTCTTTCACTCATGCCTCCAGCAGGCCTCTGGCCCTTTCTTACAGAATCATGATCTTCCTGAATAGATCCAACTCTCAGCTAATGGTGCCTTTTCCTTTGCTAAATAATCCTTTATTGCTAGTTATCTTCTTTCTCTGTCTCCTTTTTTAGTGATTACCATCTTTAAAGGACTCCTGAGTCTAAACTCCCCCTCCCTTTATGGTTCCGATTTCCAATCTCTTGCAGGGTCCTGGTGCTGAACCACCTGGCACAGACAGGTAAAGCAGCAGGGCTGGTGGCAGCACTGACCCTGTCTGCATGCTGGGATTCCTTTGAAACCACTCGCTCTCTGGAGACACCACTCAATGCACTGCTCTTCAACCAGCACCTCACAGCAGCACTCTGCCGATTTGTGGGACGGTAGGGCAGTGACGGTTGGGGGGGCGGGGGGAGGGGAGGAGAGTTTCAGTTGAGTATAATTGTACCTTTTGTTATAGAAAAAATAAAAGCAGGCCAGGGTGGTAGCCAGTGGGGGAGAGGGGTAATTGTAAGGCTGGAACTAGGGAAAGATTACTGGAGCCTAGAACTTCAACTGTCCCCTGACACAAACATTCTACCGCAGACATAGGAAGGTGATCGAGGAGAAACTGGATGTGGACTATGTGCTTAAGGTAGAGATCCAAGCCCCAACACTGCTCCTGTCCTTTGGTGACCCTCTCAGTGCTGCCTCACTAAGCTACCTTTGTCCCCGCTAGGCCCGTACAATCCGCCAGTTTGATGAGCGCTACACCACATTAGCCTTTGGCTATAAAGACTGTGATACCTACTACCACTCAGCAAGCCCTGGAGCGAAGGTGGATGCTATCTGTGTCCCTGTGCTCTGTCTCAATGCAGCAGATGACCCATTTTCCCCTCCCCAAGGTGAGTCCCACTATCCTCAGCACTGAAAAGAGGTAGCATGGATAGGGGCGAGAATCAAGGAGAGTCCAAAAAACCTGCCTTAGAACTTCCCCTCAGACCCTCTCTTAGGTGTGACCCTGGACACCTCTCTGAAGCACTTTCTTCATCTGTAAAATGGGAATAACAATAGCACCTATATCCCACCAGGTGGCTATGAGGCTCAGCGAGGGAGGATGGCAAAATGATAAACAAATTTTAAAGTGTCCTATGTGTTTGCTATTATTCTTCCAATCCTATGGATCTGAAAGGCTCAGCTGGACAGAGCTGGCCTTGAGCTCCTGACTTAGCTCTCCCTTCCCTCTCCTCCTCCCCCCTCCCCAGCTTTCCCACTACAGGCTGCTACACACTTGCCACATGTTGCACTGCTGATTACTTCCCGGGGCGGCCACATCGGCTTCCTGGAGGGGCTGATCCCATGGCAGTACTGTTACATGAGCCGCCTCTTTCATCAGTATGCTGCCGCTGTCTTCCAGCATGCAGGGGAACTGCAGGCCCTCAGCGAAACCCCACCTTCCAAGGAAGGCCAAGGGCTGACAGACTCCTAGGAGAAGAGCCATAGATCTCAGCTCAGCTTCCCCTCATTTATTAAATCTTAACTTTTACTTGTCTGACTCATTGAGGTCCCTTCTCCTCCCCTCATGGCTAGGGATGGTCCAAACTTACTGCAGTGATAGCCAGATTGGCTAGTTATAGGCCAGATATCTGCCTTTTTGCTCTGGACACTAGAAATGCATTCTCCCCCTTATTAACCATTTTCTGTAAACGTCTACATCTCTTGTTTGTATTAACTGTTTGGTTTGGCTGGATTTCCTTCACATGGAGAGACTCTAGGTAATGGCCAATGCTATCAGAGACTGGAAACCAACCAGATTGTTTGGGATAAGACCATGCCCCTTCTGATAAAACCCCAGAACTTTACTGCCCTAGTATGAAGGTGATAACATGCCTTTCATAACTAAGAGGACTGACAAAACTCAGGAGGGCTGGGTATGCTGACCAAGGGCAGTCTTTCCAAAGACTGTTGACTCCCCTTTTCACCCTCTTACTCCTATGAGTGTGGGCTCACTTGAGGTCCTAGAGACAAACCTGGCTATTTCCTTCCCCTGCTGCCCATTCCTGCAAGCTCATGCTTGTTTCATTTTAGGCCTTACATCTCCCCTGTGTGAATGGAAATTTAACATAATAAAAAACCTATTGTTGAGGCATTACTGGTCTGCTGATTTTTTTGTGAAATCTCCAAGTTCCATAAAAGTTAAGGACTGGGGCACTGATTTAATCTCAGTGGCAAATGAACAAGAGCTGCATGGAAGAGGAGGGATGTGTTCACTTCATCACCAAGCAGCAAAAGGGAGATAAGCCCCTCAAACAAAGTGGCAGGAAATAGTAAAGCCACTAAGGCTTCAGTCATCTTCACATTGTTGAGGGGAAGGGGCTGTCTGGCTCCTGGCTGGCAGGGACTGTGCAGCATCCAAACTAGGTGAGGTGGGAACAGCTGTCACATTTTCAGTCCTCTCAGGAACAGTTTCAGCTCTGCTCTTAGAAGAAGCAATGAGTGGTACCTCAGAAATTGCTGTCTTGGGTGAAATGAGAAGAACCCTGTACCAAGAACCCAGGGTTCGGCAGCATTCAGCCTTTTAGGTGGGGTAGAGGGCCACTATCACATTCCTTGTCTTCATGGGGCAGCTTCAGCTCCAGTCTCAGTGGAATTAGTGGTGCCCTAGGTCTTGACTCGCTCTGGTCTTTTCAATGTCCAGGATCTTGATCCCCCAGGAAACAAGGAAGGCTAGAGAAAGCCTGGAAAGGTATTCTGAAGCAGCAGGATGGCCAAAATGATGAGCCCAGCGCACAGCAGCAGCAACAACCACACAGGGACACTCCCTAGGAGAAAGTCCAGAGTATAGGCACAGAGCACTCAAATCTAAGGCAAGAAACAAAGTACAGCCCAACCTAGTTGGGGCAAACAGCATATGCTGAGAAAATGAAGGTGCTTCCAAGAAATGACATTATACTTTCCCATTCCCTCCCTCTTCACTTTTGTTTCCAGTTCTTCATATCACTATCTCCCCAAAACTCACGCCGAATGGGCAATAGATGTAGCTGGCATCGACTGTCCACAGCCACAGAGAACAATGCCGCTTCATGAGACCCCAGCAGTTCTCGGCCACATCCTTGCTCTGGCATGAAGGCCACATCTGTCACCACAATGCCATGAGCCTCTCGAAGATAGTAGAGGCGCTGGACAGAGGAGGAAAAAAAGCTCAATCATGAAAGTCACAAGGAGTTTTGGTCCTTCCCCCAGGCAAATGCATATCCTGACCAACAGGTCTTTCCTTCCATGTGCAGGGCTGTTTTTTCCCACAGACCAGAAACAGAAGGGGTACAAATATCCCACTCCTACTTCCGTTCCTCAGGACTTCCCTCCTGACATTCACACTATCCTGCTGATAATCCCACCATACCACTCACCTGGAGGGAAAAAGAGATGTAGATGGCAACAGAGCCAGTGACGGTGCCCAGACCTAAGAAGGTTCCTGATTCACTGCAAAAGCATAACTTTCATCAATCCCAGGATATCTGCAGAGATCTTCACCCTTCCCCCCTCCCCCATCCTCTTTTGATTCAAGGAATAACTTCCAGCTGTTAATTTCTATTACCAGTTCATACCTGACACTGAGGCAGGAAATGACCTCGTTACCACAAGACTGGGTCCGAAGAGGCAGGAAATTATGGCCATCCCAGGCTGTGAGGTAGCAGGGTGGTGGACGGCGCAGTCGCTTATGGGGAATCTGCACTGTGAAGAGCCGCAGCCCAG
The DNA here is from genome assembly GCF_016432865.1 of Antechinus flavipes. Lineage (NCBI taxonomy): Eukaryota > Metazoa > Chordata > Mammalia > Dasyuromorphia > Dasyuridae > Antechinus > Antechinus flavipes. Next base: position 224,617,854 of record NC_067399.1, on the reverse strand, counting down.
CAGGCTGGTCTGGCACCCACCCAAACCTGGGAGCCAGGGGTGGTGCTATTCAGATCCCCAAAGAGTTCCTCTTACCCTCTTCTATCCTCAAGGATTTAGAAGTGCTATTTTCAGGACCAATGGTAATTCCCAACCCGATTCTTCCAGTTATTTTGGGGGGCTTCAGTCTCCCTCCCTTTATGTAGAATCCTCCATTCACCCTCCCTCTTAAGCCCTCACACCTGCAAGCTTGATAGCGGTAAGGTGTGTCTGGTAAAGGAGGCAAGTTTTCTTCCCAGCGCAATCCCGTCACCAGCTGGTCCCTCTGCCACACACAGGCCTTAAAATCCCAGCCTGCTGTCACCATCTGATGGAGAAACAGAAAAAAAGAAAGAGAATGATAACAATAATGAGACACACTTACTGAACCAATTGAACTTTTAATCTTTTTCACAGTTTTCTTTGCAGTACCCTCACCTTGTCACCAGGGCCCAAAGTCAGGTCTTCAATCTCCCCTTCATGAGCTTTGAACTCTAGAACTTTTTCAAGGGTAGGAACCTGCAGCCAAAATGACAAATCTATAACCCTGGATCACTGACCAGGATTATTGACTACTAAGATGGCTTTCTCTTTCCATTCACTGCTTGACTCTCACAAACTATCTCAGGATTTATTTCTCTTTCCATTCACTGCTTGACTCTCACAGACTATCTCAGGATTTACCCATCATATTCACCCAAGATCCATTCCACACTTTTTTACAATTTGGGCCTCACCCCAATCCCACACCTGCCTATCCCCAGAAACCCACACCTGCCAAACACGAACAAAGCCATCAGTGCCCCCAGTGGCAAGCAAGGTATTATCATGATTGAAGCACACAGTCTTCTGCAATGGGTCAGGGCCAAAGTCTGTCTGCACAGACTGCAAGTTCTCCACATTGAGCTCCACTCCCTCTCGCTGAGTTGATGCCCCAGTTTCTTGTGTTTCAGCTGTGGCTCCTGTCCCTTTCCTTTGTCGTGGGCCTTGCTCCTGGGAATCTGCAATCACAAACTGTGGCTCTAGATTTCTCAGTAGTTTCACTTGGCTCTTTTTTACAACTTCTACAATACACTGTGGGAGAAGAGTGGTCCTGTAGCTCTGTCATGATTATCTGTTTCTCCTCAGAGGGTCCAGGGTGGAAGAAGGCGGGGTATAAGAAAAGGGAGGGATTCACTAGTTTCTTTGCTGGTAGTAGTCTGAGAGGGGGCTTCTCACCTGCACTGTCTTGCTTGTCACTGGTCTCCTGCTCTTGAGGTCTGAATTGAAGGAGCTGACAGCTAGCATCCTGCCCTGCAGCAAGAATATTGCCTGCAAGGGCAAGGTTCATAGTGGCCTTAGTCTCTGTGTCATGGGAATGCAGCAAAGAGGCACTCAAAGCTCCACCAATCTGTTCCAGTTGTAAAAAGTGCTACGGGAATAGAACAACATGACATCTGTTCAGACTCTGCCCAGGGGTAGCCTGAGGGAGACAAGATGTTTTAAGTGTCCTAGAAGTCATCAGGATTCTTTTTCAAGGAAAGTCCCTGGAAACCACTTCTCCTGATAAACCCCTGCTAGATAGGCCATTTCCTTCAAATCAGTACAAGGGTCAAAGCTAGAAATTCCCAGCAGCCCTGATCTCTCAAAACCTCTTAAGACTAAACTGGCCTTGTGCACTTTCCTTGCTGGTGTAAAGGAAGTGGAGAAGCTACACAGGCCTCCTTGCAAAGACTGATGACAATGAAAAACCACAGCAGGGCTTGCAGATGTTCTACTTTGAATCTAGCTGAGCTGCCAATCAGGACAGGGCCACACCAGTGGCATAAAGGAGCAAAGAGACAATGAAAGGGAGGGGAGACGAGACCGGCATGAGCAACACACAGCGTAAGGAGCCTATCGATTTGGGGGCCCCTGGGGGAACCTTATCCTAGACACCGGTGGGAAGTACACAAGGGGCTTTTAAAACACGGACACAAAGGTGACCGGAAGGTTGGAGAAGGGGCCCTGGGATGACACGGCTTGAGGAAGCCCGTGACAGGGGAGAGGGGACGGTGGTCCCGGATCGGAAAGGGACACACCCCGGGGTCCCCTCTTCCCAGGCCGGGGGCTCACCACTCCATTCTTGATGCCAGTCTTGGCGGCGCCGCCCCCGCCCGCGGTGATGAGGAGGCCGGTGCTGGGCTCGACCCGCAGCGCGTACAGTGGGAACGGCGCCCGGTATAACTCCGGCGCTCGACGCCGTCCCATCGTCCGGTCTGCGCTGCTCACAGGTGAGTCATGCCCGGTGCCCCCTTGATCGCTCAGCCCACCCTACTCCTCTTGCGGCCTCTGCTCCAGGACCGCTCCGACCTGGCCCACAGCAGCTTCCTCTTCTCACCACCTAGTAAACCCAGGCTACAAACGCCCGCACTGCGCAAGCGCACCTATTCCACAGTCGGTCGTGCGCAGGCGCAGGGTGGCAGTACACGTCAGCACTCTGGCCACAGTTCGCCGAAACGTAGGTCACATGAACAAGGGCATGAAGGTTTGAGGCTCCTATGTACGCTTGCGCAGCCATCTGTCTGCTAGGTACCGGAAGTCTCCTTTACAACCGCCCTTTGAAAGAATAATGATTGATGTCTGATGTGGATAGTTCCGGTACACATTCGCTGCAGAGCTCACGGGAATGGGAGGTGTGAATTCTCGCGAGAAGACTGAGATTAAGTGAGCCCCACCCTCTAAGAGAAGGCGGAAATGGGGCTGAAAAAGTAGAACTTCTGTCCCAGTTTTTGGTATTTCTCTTTATACGTAGCCGACATTTGCAAGATTGCACAACACTTACCTCCATTAATCTCGTTTGTTCCTCACAGCAAACCTCAGACGAGTCTTAATGCCATCCCCATTTTACAATTAAGGAAACTGGAGCTGGGCAAAGTTAAGTGATCTGTGTAACTAGGAAAGCTGCCCTCAGAAGCTCCAGGATTGCTAGCCACTAAAGGGTTGGGAAAGCGTTACTACTCCTTTAACTCAGTGTGGTAGATTCTTGGGAAAGTCTTTGGGGACCCTGTTGCAGCTGTACACGTAAACACACGATGTTTTGTGGTTTACAAAGTGCTTTCTTCACAGCACCTCTGGGAAATAAAATTGTTAATGGGGAAGTAAATTGTCTTCTGCCTTGGTTAAGTCACAAGTGGAGTTTGCTTGATGTTCAGTTCCAAAAACCACATTTCAAGAAAAATATTAATTAGCTTTTGAGTGGCCAACGAAAGGTCAGCAGGCAAACCTGAAGGACTGATGACATTGTGGATGTGACAGGTATTTTCAAGTATTTAAAGGGTTGTCATCAAGAGGTTATTAGATTTGCAGATAATACCAATAACAAGTTCCCAAAAGGCAAATTTAGGTTGGCTATTTGGAAGAACTTAAAAAGTTGCTTCATTGTTTTCAGTCGTGTCTGATCCTTTGTGACTTTGGGGGGGGGGTTTTCTTGGCAAAGATACTAGAGCCATTTCCTTCTCCAGCTCATTTTTACAGATGAGGAAACTGAGACAAATAGGGTTGAGTGACTTGCTCAGGGTCATAGAGTTAATAAGTGAGGTGAGATTTGAACTTGAGTTTTCTTGACTCCAGGCCTGGCTTTCTATCCATTTCACCACCTCCTAACAATTAAATCTGCATAATCAGAATTATCTGAAAGTGGCTGCCCTGATTATGTGTGCTCTCCTACTAAATCTCTTCATGCAGAGGTTTGATGATCCCTTGTCCGGGATACAATAGAGGGAATTTGGGTAAAATTGTCTTTTAAGTCCCTTCCAATTCTGATGTCATCTCTATTGTGTAAATGAGGGAATTGATGTTCAGACAGTTGTGTTTACACAACTGGTAAATATCATAAATGAGGCTATAGGATCATAGATTTAAAACCAATAAGGGACTTCATAGGTCATCTAATTCAAAGCTTCTTACTGGATGTCACAACCCTTTGTAGGTCGGTCATATGGGGGATTATGAAATTATGATTTATCATCAGTAAATGTTTGATTGGTTTTATATACTTTTATATACCTAAATATCTGGGGTCACATAAAAATTTCTTAGGTTGAAAAGGGGTTTTGAATGGGAAAAAGTTTAAGAAGCTCTGGTCTAATCCAATCTTTTCATTTTATAGATGAAGAACCTAAGCTTCTAAGAAGTAAATTGTTTAATGCCATACAGGTAAGGAAGTGAAAGAACCGAGATTTGAATCCATCCTCTGAGTCCAAAACCAGAATTCATGTTAGAAACCAGATTTCTCCCAACTGACTTGAAAATCTAATTACTTTGTACTATACCCTGTATAACACTGTATTCTTTGGAAAGGATTGTGAATTTCTGATAGACTTATTTCTACCAGGAATAACTCATATTGATATAGCTCTTTAGGTTTACAGAACATTTTCTTCACAATTATAAGAGATAGGTAGGGGGCAGTTAAGGCTGTGAGGTTTATTGAATTGCCCAGAGTCACACAGCTAAGTATACACAGAATGTGGGAGATGTGAACTAGGTTTTCTGATAGCAAATTCAATACTCCTTCCACTGTATCTTACTACCTTACCTAATTCTCAGTGTCACTGAGAGAGTAGTTATTCTGTATTTCCTTTCTGCGGCTCACCATCTGTAGCTGGGACTTGTATTCTTGACAGGAGAAAATGACTAAGATTCTGAAAATTGGGAGAGATTGGTCATTCTGCTTTATGAGGAAAGAGAAGGGATATGGAGTGCTTATGCTAATACTGCTCGTGCTAATACATTCATACATACACACATGGTTCTGTAGTATCCTCTTTATTGTGGACTACAGAATGAGGGCCAAGGGCTGGTGGTATTAGGGAAACTCTATAGTGCCCTTTGGCCATTTTTAGCCTGGGGACAGCAGACTCCATAAAGGACTCCCAGGATTTCTGGATGGAGAGTAGACATGGACCCCTCCCAGCCATCCCTTCAGGGTGTCTCTTGGGCTCCCAGTACTTTGGGGCCTGGGGCGGAATAAGGGGAATGGGGCCCGGGCTGTTCCTAGGCAGATGCGCCCAGGTTCTTGCTTGGAGATGAAGTGTGGCTGGGGGCCTCTGGCCGTGTGGGCACATAGGCTGGAGGAAAAAGGCTGGGTTTTGGGGAGGCAGGACCAGGGTCTGGGACTAGCAGATGTAGAGACTCTGGGCAGGGGATGCAAGGTGGGAATTGAGGCTCTGGGGCTGGGAAGCCTTCTTCCTTGAAACAAGGAGCTTCGACCTGATACTCCAGCTCCTCGATCTCTTTCTTGGGCAAAAGTTCCAGGGCTTGAGCCTGATCCCGTTGCAGGTGCAGGCCGAAGCCGATGCCTACGCGGAGCGGCCCAGACCCCAACGCTAGCCCTTCCCTGGAGGGTAGCAGTTGCGGGAAGGCAAGGAGCCGGGGTCCAGGCCAGTGGCTGGGGGCCGGGCAGGAGGGCCCTCTTGGTTTGCGGCATACCAAACATATAGGATACTCCACGGCTGGAGCGGGCCCAGCACAACCCTGCCACAGGCGCTGCAGCAGCAGGAGCCGCAGGTCCCTGGCAATGCGGCGGCGACCAAGGAGTGCCACCAGCTCCCGGGCCAGAGCTGCAGGTCCCCCCTGCTCCCCAAGTCCAGTTCCGCATGGCACACATCTCCCCCCAATTCTGGGGTCCGATGTACTACTACGAAGCTGCCGAAGCCTTTCCCTTCTCCTTTGGTAGTCCTGCAGGCCACCAGAAGAGGGGGACAGACTTCCTTTTAATGAAGGGGTACAGTTAGGGGGCTGTGAATGAGGACAGGGAGAGGGCAATGCCCGGGATAGGCGACGTTTGGGGGGCACCTGGCAATATGTACGGGAGTAGGTATTGGGGTGAAGCTGAGTTGGGGCAGCTGAGTTAGACCAGGGGGTGGGACCCAAGAGGAGCTCAATACCAGGTTGTGACTGTGACAGAGAGATCTGTAGTACCAGTTGGCTGTTGTGCCTGGACACCATCTCCTTGGTTTCAGGAGGAGGTGGGTGCAAAGAAACCAAGGGGGATGGGATCACAGTAGAAAAAGACTGCTGTGGCTGACTGCAAATTTGTCCTTGAAGTCGATGGCCTGAAATGTTTTTTTCCAGGAGACTGTAGGCTTCAGGGCTAAGTAGTGTTGGAGTCACAGGGCTCTGTAGTGGTAAGGTCTTAGGGCTTTGTAGTGGTGGGGTCAGAGGGCTCTTGAGTGGTGCAGTCACAGGGCTTTGTAGTGGTGAGGTCACAGGGAAGGTGGGTTGGACATGGAGCAAAATGGGAGTTGGGGATGGGAGCAGGTGCCAGGCTAGAGAGAGAGGGGTTGCTCCCAATGTGTAGCACCAGGGGTCTTGGGGGGGCATGGGCTGCGCCCCCCCCAGGAGGCCAAGCTTTGGGTGGTGCTCTCTCTCTCTCTTTAACTTTGGCCTTTGATAGAGGTGTACAGGAGCTCGAGATTCAGAGCTGTCACTTAGAATATGAGGGGTAGCAGGGAGTTTCTGAATAGAGTACCGCCGACGATAAGGACAATTCATCCGTTGGGACCTGCCAAAAGACATAAACAGAGGGCCTAATGATCTTCAAATCTGCACCTACACATCCACTTTTCTTTTTCCTCTTCATAGGACAGGTGCTATTCTCCTGACACTCCCAGTCTCATTTGTAGTTTGAGTTTTAGTTCTCTCCCTCCCACAGCCCAATCCAGATATATCTGAGTACTAGCCATTGCTCACCAAGATGTCCCCAAATCCACGAGTTTGGGCCTCCTAGCTACCTTTGGGATTACAGGAGCTGTAAGGACAGATACAGACGTAGTTCAGAAACTTTGTGATGAGGTATATATGGGCTGAGAAGGTAGGAGTGCTTGGATAGAAAACCTGGGAACAAGAAAAGCAAGGAGGGCTTATTGGACAGGTGGGGTACAACAAATAGGATCAACCAAAAAGAAGAAATGGAGAGTGACTTAACACAAGAAATAGAAAATGACTTAATATTGATGGGGGCTTACCTGGATGGGGACTCCTTGAGCTCCGATTCACAATATTCTTCAGCAGTGAGGGAATCTAAACCAGAGAAGAGCTCAGTTAATAGTTAATAATAACCTCTCCTCAGCCTATGATCCCTTAGGTCAAGCTTAATTTAAGGCACATTCAAAACTACTGAGTTCTTGCCCTCTACCTTCTGACAGATCTTTATTTTCTTTATCCCCAGTTGTCATCTCTCCAAACCCCAACTGCTTTCCTGTTCCTAACTTTCCTGACTGACTGCCCTCACCCAGCTAAGATGGCTCAGTAGCCCAAGCAGGACAAGCAGAAACAGCAGGGGACCCAGCAGGAATGAGAAATCTAAGAAAGGCAGACTTTCTCCAAGGGGCGGCAACGCCGCCCCCATAAGGAGCTGTCAGCCCCCCCCGCTGCCGGGTGGGTTGCTCTGAACTGGAACTCCACACTGATGTCACAGTCAGCCATGCTGATGTCACAGAGGTGCCTCAACTCCTCCTAGAGATCTCCCTGATAGATAAATAACCCAAGCTGGGCCAGCCCTATACAAATCTGTGAAGTAGGAGAAGCCCCCATGTTACTGCTATATTATTTTCAGCATCCCTCTTCACTTCTGTTCAGTACCCTCAGGCTGCCTGATCCCCTCACTCCAAACTGGGCCTGATCTAGCAGCATCCTTCTATCTCTTGTCCTGTCCCTCTGGCTGGCATGTAGACTGTAAGGTTAATCAAGAAATGTCATATATAGTGTTCCCTAATTTTAGTAAGACTATTGACAGATTTGTTTTTTATCCAAAGACAGGATGGAGAAAAAATCTTGGACACAGTTAGCTGGCTTTGAAGCTAAACAATTAACAGGTAACATTTTTTTTGGTGTTATGAATCCTTTTAGCCATCTATTAAAGCCCATAGATCCCTCAGAAGAATGATTTTAAATGCATAAAATAAAATGCATAACATTTCAAAGGAGATCAATTATATTGAAACCCAGTTTTCAAAATATTTAAAAAAAAACAAGTTCACAGATTCCATGTTAAAAAGCCCTGAACAACTGTTACTCCTTACAGTTGCCCTTCAGGGAGGCCTCTTGGGGTAGCTTGAGTTTGCTTGTACTCCTGTCCTGTTCATCAGTCAGTGGCATTATAGATTCAAACTAAGTCTTTTGAGGATTATGTCTCCTGTGTGTGGGACAGGAGCTACAAAGACAAGTTGAACACTAGCCAGTCAGTGAGCTTTTATAAAATGCCTACAATGTGTCTAGTATTTTGCCAGGCATCAAACATACAAGTGCAATGCACCTGGGTGGGATAGTGGATAGAATTCTGGGCCTAGAGTCAGGAAGACTCATCCTCGTGAGTTCAAATCTAGTCTCAGATGCTTATTAGCTGCATGACCCTGATCAAGTCATTTAACCTGTTGGCCTCATTTTCTAGTGAACTGGAAAAGGAAATGTTAAACCACTCCAGTATCTTTGCCAAGAAAACCCCAAATGGGGTTGGGAAAAGTCGGATGTGACTGAAAACAACTGAAAAGGATATGAAGAAAAATAAAACAGCCCCTGTCCTTAAGGAAGCTATATTTCTTTGGGGGGGAAGCCATACGTCTAGAAAAAGGTACATCCGAAACACATGCAAGGTGCTGGAGATGGTAGTACTTGAAGTTAGGGACACCAAATGATGCTTGAGCAGTCTCGAAAGGAATTAGGCAATCCAAGAAGTGGAAGTGAGAAGGGAGTATATCCTAGGCCTGGGGTGGCCTGTATAGACCAATAGATAGAAGGGTGCGCACCCTTTAAGGAGCCAGTAAAAAGGCTCATGTTTGACTTTGGAAGTAATAGCCAAGTACTTGAGTTTCTTAAGTAGGGAATGGCTTTTTCAGGCTGACACTTTAGAAATAGAACTTTTGTAAAAAATGGATAAGTTTGAACTTGAGATGAAGAGACCATGAATTAGGACACTGAATGGAAGGAAAGGAATAAGCATTAAGTGCCTACTTTGTTCCAGGCACTGGGAGAAACATTTAGAATGATTGTTCTTTCATTTATTTCTCACAGCAACTCTGGGAGGTAGGTAATATTATTATCCCCATTTTTCAGTAAAGAAAACCAAAGTAGATATGAGTTAAATGACTCTATCAGCAACACACAGCTAGTTCAAGGCAAGATTTGAATTCTAGTCCTCCTTATTTCAGGCCCAGCACTCTTATACACTGTGCCTCTCTGAAGGCCTGAAGTTGCATGGTAGCCAGTTTGGAGAAAAAGGGAGAGATGTGACAGTGAGATAGAAATGGCAAGAATTGGCAACTGGTTATGTAACATGAGGGAAAACCAGGAGTCAGGGATGTTACCAAAGTTTTTAGCTTAGATGATTGCCATGTAACAGAAATAGGGAAGTTCAGAAGAGGGGGGTGGGTTTAGGGGTTTGAGATGTCTCTTAAACAGCCAGGTTTTAATGACATGCATTCAGCAATTGGTAATGCAGTACTGAAACTTGGAAGAGAGAAAACTTACCTTCTAATAAAGTAATATGAGCATTATCTGTGCAGTACTGAGACAATAAAAAGAATGGAATCAAGACTTTAGGCAAGTAATATAACTTTTATGGACAATAGTTTCTTCATCTGTAAAATTAGGGATTTGGATTAGATGACCTCTTAAGGTTTTTTCTAACTCTAAACCTATGATCCTATGTAAATTTATATATATGATCATCTGTGGAGAAAGAAAAGGAGCATTAAGGTAAAAGAATACAATGCAGGCTTCCCTAGTAGGAAAGTTGAGCTTTGAGTGAATTTAGACTCCAGCAAGGAGAAAGTCCATTTCAAACATGGAAGCCCAGAGCAGGCATGCTTTTCACATTTACATTTGAAATAAATCTGAGAGGGATAGCTAATATACTGGTTGACAGAATTTAAAAGATCTTGACATGCTGGTCAAATTTACAAGGTAAAACTTTACAAGAATAAATGTTATCATGGGGTTTGGAAATAGAAGGTAGTAGAAGACTAAATAATTCTACGCCCTTAAAAAAATGAAACAGATCTAGAATTGGGAAATTCGCTTGAGGGGTTGGGGGAGATTGTTGGCTCTTTAATGTGGGAGAACTAGTATTTGATTCCAGGTCATGAATCTTTTTACTATTTCATCCAGCATTTTCATCTTACATTAGGATCTTGCTAAGATTTTTAAGAAAATGGCTTGATGTAAAGGAAGAAATAGGAGATTTGGGGATCTAGTCCCAAGATAGTCATCAAACCACTTCATCTCTTTTATGGTTCTGTTTCCTTATCAATAAAATGAAGGGATTGAGCTAGATTGCACTGATCTCCTCTAGCTTTAATATCCTGTAATTTGTTGTGTCAGTGCGACTCACTCTGCAGGACTGATCAGCTATAAAAGGGGTTGCCCAGGTGAGTCCTTGATGGGCCTGATAAGTGAACCTAGCAAATTATCTGCATATAGGCCTTTTTTTTTGGAGGTGTATGACAGGTATTTCTCTTGCAAGTTAGATGTACCTACTGACTCCTTGCTGGGGTGAGTATAGGAACTCCTGAAGACTGGGCATCTGTGATTCCTTTTCTTCTTTGCATTTCCTGTGAGGTGAAGCAAAGACTATCCTGTAGCAGATGACCATTTGATACCTTGAGTGCACATGTGGTAGCTGGGACTCTTTTCCATTCTGGAAAAACCTAGCGATTGGATGTAGTATAACTAAAGGACTAAAGAAAAGAGATGCTTACCGGAGGGGCTACCCTTTTTGTGGTCTTTAACAGCCAGAAAACAACCAACTTAGGCCCTCTCATTAGAATTTCTTCTTTGCGACTTAACTGAGTTTCATTGGAGAAATGATGGACAGAAACAGCTACACCCAAAGAAGGAATACTGGGAAATGAATGTGAACTATTTGCATTTTTGATTTTCTTCCCAAGTTATTTTTACCTTCTGAATCCAATTCTCCCTGTGCAACAAGAGAACTGTTTGGTTCTGCAAATATGTATTGTATCTAGGATATACTGCAACATGTTTAGCATATATAGGACTGCTTGCCATCCTGGGGGGGGGGGAGGAGGGAGGGAGGGGAAAAAACGAAACATAAGTGATTGCAAGGGATAATGTCGTGTAGAAATTATCCTGGCATGGATTCTGTCAATGCGAAGTTATTATTAAATAAAATAAAATTTATTATTTAAAAAAAAAAAAAAAAAAAAAAAGAATTTCTTCTTTGCTTTCTCTCTTCTGCTTTCTTCTGGAGTGAATTGAAGGAGAGAAAGATTTCTTTTTTCAATCCCTCCCTCCATTAATGGTGATTTTAGTTAGAAGTGACATCTGGTTGCTTATATAGAATCACTCAATAGTCAAGCAATTAATTAAGTACCTACTATTTTCAGACACAGGCATTTGAGATAACAGGTACAAATATGAAAAAAAAATTTCTTGTCTTAAAGGAACTTAAAAGTCTAATCACACACACAAAGTTGAGAAACAGAAGGGAGAAGGAGATACATGGTGCAGAGGCAGAGAAGTCAAAGAAGTCTGAAATCAGTGCAGCTGAGTGGAAATGTCAGTCCTGTGCCCTTCTTTAACTGGAGAAGTTTAGAGTTCCACTTTTCAGTAAAAGAGACAGAGTACTGATGAGGAGTGAGCAACAAGGCTAATTGTATCTTTTTTTTTCATAATTCTTTAAAATTTTTTCACTATATTATTGTTCTATAAGAAATGATGAGCAGGCTGACTTCAGAAAAGCCTGGAGAGACTTACATGAAATGATGCTAAGTGAAGTGAGTAGGACCAAGAGAAAATAGCAACAACAAGATTATATAATGGTCAACTGTGATGGACTTGGCTCTTTTCAACAGTGAGGTAATTCAGGGCAATTCCAATAGTCTTGTGATGAAAGGAGCCATCCGCATCCAGAAAGAGGACTGTGGGGACTGAAAATGAATCACAACATAGTATTTTTACCTTTTTTTATCTCGTGGTTTTCCCCCTTTTGTTTTAATTTTTCCCTCCCAAGATGATTCATAGGGAAATATGTAAAAAGTGAATGTATGTTTTTACATGTAATTGGGGAAAATAAAAAGAATAATTTCTATAATATAAATTTATTTACATATAGAGAGAAATAAATTTATCATATCATAAATAAATAAATAGATAAAATGATTGTGTGTGGATAACCTATATCAGATTGCTTGCCATCTTAGGAAGAAGGGAGTTAAGGGAAGGAGGGAGGAAAAAAATGGAACTCAAAATGTTATTTTAAAAATGAATGTTTAAAACTATTTTTGCATGTAATTGGAAAAAATGAAATAACTACTTAGGAAAGGGAATCATTTATAATAGCATATTATTTTTCAAAATACATGCAGAGATAGTTGGAACAAAGGATAAGTAAGCAGAGTTTTAACTATTTTGGGCATAGTTCCAAATTGCTCTCCAGAGTAGTTGGATCATTTCATAACTCTACCAACAATGCATTAGTGTCCCAGTTTTCCCACATTCCCTCCAACATTTATCATTATCTTTTCATATCATCTTAGCTAATCTGAGAGGTATAAGGTGGTACATCAGAGTTGTTTTAATTTTCATTTCTCTAATCAATAGTGATTATGGGCATTTTTTTTTCATATGACTGTAGATAGTTTTAATTTCTTCATCTGATAAATGGTCAAATGATATGAACAGGCAATTTTCAGATGAAGAAATTAAAACTATTTCTAATCATATGAGAAGGTGCTCTAAATCATTATTGATCAAAGAAATGAAAATTAAGACAACTCTGAAATACCACTACTAAAATGACAGGAAAAGACAAGGACAAATGTTGGAGGGGTTGTGGGGAAACTGGGACACTGATACATTGTTGGTGGAACTGGGAACAGATCCAGCCATTCTGAGGAGCAATTTGGAACTATGCTCAAAAAGTTACCAGTAACTGTGCATACCCTTTGACCCAGCAGTGTTTCTACTGGGCTTATACCCCAAAGAGATCTTACAGGAGGGAAAGTGTTGGAATCTTTACAAACTGCTAACTTATTAAAGTTGATAGATTATTGATTTGAATCTTACAAGATGTTTTAGGCCAGAACCTGAAACAAGGTACTAAGTAGAACTAATTGATACAATGCTTGTGTTCACACCTTTACTCATTGGAGTTCATAAGTATGGGAGATTCACAAAGTTAACTGTGTAACTTTGTGAATTCACACCTCCCTTGAAGCTCTTAGGGCCAGAGAGCACTATGGGAGAAAACCCATAATCCCCCTCTCTCACGTCCCACAATTCCTCTCTCTCGAATAAATAGAGCTTCAAAGGGGTCAGTCAGAAGAGTTTTCAGAGGAAGAAGTTATGAGTGGAGAGTTCAGCTGAAGCTTGAGAAGGCTCTCTCAGATTTGAGACAGATTTAACTTGTTGCTGGCTCTGGAGGCTGAAGAAAGCAGAGGCAGAAGCAAAGGACAATCTGCAAGAGCTCTTGGAACCACGCAGAGAGATAGGCCTTAACTAACTGGGCTATTTTGTTAAGGAGAAAATAAACGTTTGCATTTTTACCAGCTGGCTGCCTTTGGGATAATTATTGATCTGAACTGATACTAAGGCTGCCTCCAGAAAACTTCCCTGAGAAACCTGCTTTCTCCCAGAGAGAACCTTCTTATATTATTTTAAAGAAAAAAAAAATCACCATAGGAAAGGGACCCACATTTGCCAAAATGTTTGTGGCAGCCCTCTTTATAGTGGCTAGAAACTGGAAAATGAGTGGATGCCCATCAGTTGGAAAATGGCTGAATAAATTGTAGTATATGAATATTATAGAATATTATTGTTCTACTAAAAAAAAAAAATCAGCAGGACAATTTCAGAGAGTCTGGAAAGACTTGGATGAACTAATGTTAAATGAAATGAGCAGAACCAGGAGATGATTGTGCATGGCAACAGCAATATTATACAATGATCAATTCTAATGGACATGGCTCTTTTCAACAACGAGATGACTGAGACCAGTTCCAATGGTCTTATGATGAAGAGAACCATCTGCACACAGAGAACTGTGGGAACTGAGTATGGATCCCAACATAGCATTCTTCCTCTTTCTGTTGTTTGCTTGCATTTTGTTTTCTTACTCATGTTTTCCATTTCGATCTGATTTTACTTGTGTAGCAAGATAATTGTTTAAATATGTTTATATGTTTGGATTTAGCATATATTTTCACTTGTATAATATATATTGGGCTACTTACCATCTACGGGAAGAGATGGGGAAAGGAGAGGAAAATTTGGAACACAAAGTTTTGCAGGGATCAATGTTGAAAAATTGCCCATTCATATGTTTTGAAAATAAAAAGCTTTAATAAAATAAACTCATTCCCTCAGACTTCTTTTTAACACAAATCATTTGGAAGTTACAATCCATGAGATTCTTAAAGAATCTTTCAAGTCATAATTAAGTTAGGAACTAGGGTTCAGGTAGTGGTTGCAAGCCACAGTTTGTTTCATCAAACAGAACAATATTCACAACTTTCAATACACCTTTGAAGAATCATTTTTAAAAATTTTAATAGTATTTTGTTTTTCTAAATACATGCAAAGATAGTTTTCAACATTCACGTATGTAAAACTTTTTTGTTCCAGAGATTTCTCCCTCTCCCCCTCTTACCTCTCCTCAAGACAGCAAGCAATCCAATATAGACTAAATGTGCATTTTTTCTAAACATATTTCCATATTTATCATGCTGAGCAAAAAAAAAAAAATCAGATCAAAAGGAGAAAAAAAATGAGAAAAGAAAAAAAAAATAACCAACAATAAAAAGGTAAATATACTATGTTTTGATCTACATTCAGTCTTAATTTTCTCTCTGGATGTGTGGATAGCATTTTCCATTACAAGTCTATTTTGGAATTGACTTGAATCACCTCCCTGTTGAAAAAAAACAAGTCTATCACAATTGATCATTATATAATCTTGTGCAATGTTTGGAGAATCCTTTTTCAAAAATTTTCAATCCCTTTTTGACCACTGCCTTCAAAGATTCGTCTTTCCCACTAGTCAAATGTAGACAAATATATTTCCATGAACTGATAAAATCAGATGCTTTTTCCTTTTAGTTGTATCACACTTTGTTTAGGGCCACTTGCCCTATCTGGTCCCAACCCTAATTACTTCAGGGAGACTTCCTTGAATTAATCTGGGAGGAGAAATAGGAGACATTTTGTTGGGGAGGGTGGGGGAAAAAGGGGGTAATTAGTAAAGTGATAAAAATTTTTCTTCACTATTAGTCCAAAGGCTTCATTCTAGAATAAATTTAAAATACTTTCTTCATATTTCTAAAAGAGAGAAAGTGATAATGGATTGGTGGGGAAAGTGAAGCATCCACTCCCACATAAAAGATTTTCCTAAGTAAATTATGGTAAGTAAAATGAAAGAAAACTTTGGGTTCAATTCCCAAGATCAATTTTTTTTTTCTGTGTGAGTCCGAAAATCTCCCAAAGCCTTGAGCTATACAACAAATTAAAGTGTTAGGCACTAAGTGGCTGGACTACAAAGACAAAAACAAAATGGTCTCTGCCTCTAGGAGTTAACAACATTCCTCCAAAGAAATAAAACATGTACATTAGCAAGTAATTACAAAATAATTTCAAGCGGAAGAGAATGCTAATAACCTGCAAGATTAGGAAAAGTCTCCTTTTAAGAATTAACTGTTCTGCTGAGTGCTGTAGCAGATAAAAAGTTGGGTTTGCTAAAGACCCCAGCTTTTGGGATAAGAATTCACTATTTGACAAAAACTGCTGGGAAAATTGGAAACTAGTATGGCAGAAAGTAGAAATAGAACCACATCTAACACTGTATATCAACATGGGTATATGGTCTAGACATAAAGGTTCATGATCTAAACATAAAGATATTATAAACAAATTAGAAGAACATAGGATAGTTTACCTCTCAGATCTATGGAGGAGAAAGGAATTTGTGACCAAAGAAGAACTAGAGATCATTACTGATCACAAAATAGATAATTTTGATTATATTAAGTTAGAAAGTTTTTGTACAAACAAAACTTATGCAGGCAAGATTAGAAGGGAAGCAATAAACTGGGAAACCATTTTTTTTTTTAACATTTAAAGGATCTGATAAAGGGCTCATTTCTAAAATATGTAGAGAATTGACTCAAATTTATAATAGTTCAAGCCATTCTGCAATTGATAAATGGTCAAAGGATATGAACAATTTTCAGATGAAGAAATTGAAACTATTTTTATCCACATGAAAAGATGCTCCAAATCATTATTGATCAGAGAAATGTAAATTAAGACAACTTTGAGATACCACTACTCACCTCTCAGATTGGCTAAGTTGACAGGAAAAGATGATGAATATTGGAGATGTGGAAAAACTGGGACACTGATGCATTGTTGATGGAATTGTGAATTCATCCAACCATTCTGGAGAGCAATTTGAAACTAGGCTCAAAAAGTTATCAAACTGTACATACCTTTTGATCCAGCAGTGTTACTATTGGGCTTATATCCCAAAGAGATCTTAAAGGGCGGGAAAGGGGACCTATATGTGCAAAAATATTTGTGGCAGCCCTTTTTGTAGTGGCAAGAAACTGGAAACAGAGTGAATGCCCATCAATTGGAGAATGGCTGAGTAAATTATGGTATATGAATGTTATGGAATATTATTGTTCTATAAGAAACAATCAGCAGGCTGATTTCAGAGAGGCCTGAAGAGACATGAACAGATACTGAATGAAGTGAACAGGACCAGGAGATCATTACACGTGACAACAAGAAGATGATCAATTCCGATGGATGTGGCTCTTCTCAACAGTGAGAGTTTTCAAACCAGTTCCACTTGTGATGAAGAGAGAGGATAGTGGGAGCTGAGTGTGGACCACGATATAGCATTCTGTTATTTGCTTACATTTTGTTTTCTTTCTCAGTTTTTCTTTTTCTTCCTTCTTGCTGATTTTTCTTGTGCTGTAACAAGATAACGTGTGTGTGTGTATATATATATATATATATATATATATATATATATATATATAGGAGCGAACATGTATTTCAACATATTTAACATGTATTGGACTACTTGCCAGCTAGGTGACGGGGTGGTGAGGAGAGAATAATTTGGAACAAAAGGTTTTGCAAAGGTCAGTGCTGGAAAAATTACCCATGCATATGCTTTGTAAATAAAAAGCTTTAATTAAAAAAAAAAAGTTGGATTTGGAATCAGGAAGATGGTCTAAGTTCAAATTTGTCCTCAGGCACTCCTGGCAAATCACTGCACTCTGTTTGCCTCAGTTTCCTCATCTGTAAAATGAGCAGGAGAAAGAAATGAAAAACCACTCCAGTATGTTTGCCAAGAAAATTTCAAATGGGGTCATTAAGAGTCAGACATGACTGAAACTTTGAAAGAAATTAAAGGACTAAAGATAGCTGCCCCAAGGAGAGGCAGACCACCCAGCTCTTCTATCCTTTAATCAGTAAAAAATATGTTTACATCAGACTGAATAATGGTGAAATCTATTGAGAAATTATAGTAAGTGACTTCTAGAACTGCTTCTAAAAAAAAAAAAAAAAACAGCCCATTGTCAATAAGAAAGCAGCCTTTCAGCAAAGTCACTGCCAGGGTAGGCCAAATAAGCCAATGAGGCTCTGATTCTAGAAGCAAAGAAAGCCAGAAAAAATCTCCAAGTCAGTAAGTCCTGAAATGGACTAAAAGCTTCAGGGTGGTGGCCTTGGAAGCTAGGGTGGGGATTATAGCAGTGATCGTAACAGCCATGTACTTGAATGCTCTGAGATCCCTAGCATTGAACCCCAAGATGTCATAGAGAACATTTCAAGAGATCCAGTATTCTGAACTTAGATGATCCAGGAGAGCCCAACTCCAGGAATTGGTTAGCACAGAAGGCCCAAGATGTGGTCAGTCAAAGCCATCATTCCTTCCATCCAAAAGCTAGAATCTAATCCTGGAACAAAGCCTCAGTTTCAGGCTCTAAAAATCTCAAAGAGATGAGTAAATTAAACACCAACATGGAGTTGTGAACGAATCCAGCCATTCTGGAGAGCAATCTGGAATTATGCCCAAAAAGTTATCAAACTGTGCATACCCTTTGATCCAGCAGTGTTTCTATTGGGCTTATACCCCAAAGAGATACTAAAAAAGGGAAAGGGACCTGTATGTGCCAAAATGTTTGTAGCAGCCCTGTTTGTAGTGGCTAGAAACTGGAAAATGAATGGATGCCCATCAATTGGAGAATGGCTGGGTAAATTGTGGTATATGAATGTTATGGAATATTATTGCTCTGTAAGGAATGACCAGCAGGATGAATACAGAGAGGCTTGGAGAGACCTACATGGACTGATGCTAAGTGAGATGAGCAGAACCAGGAGATCATTATACACTTCGACAACAATATTGTATGAGGATGTATTCTGATGGAAGTGGATTTCTCTGACAAAGAGACTTAACTGAGTTTCATTGGATAAATGATGGACAGAAACAGCTACACCCAAAGAAGGAATACTGGGAAATGAATGTGAACTATTTGATTTTTGATTTTCTTCCCGAGTTATTTTTACCTTCTGAATCCAATTCTCCCTGTGCAGCGGGAGAACTGTTCGGTTCTGCAAATATGTATTGTATCTAGGATATACTGCAACATATTTAACATATATAGGACTGCTTGCCATCTTGGGGGGGGGGAGGAGGGAGGGAGGGGAAAAAACGAAACATAAGTGATTGCAAGGGATAATGTTGTGTAAAAATTATCCTGGCATGGATTCTGTCAATACAAAGTTATTATTAAATAAAATTAAATTAAAAAAATAATTAAACACCAACAGTATTTTAAAATTATTGTAGATCTAGAGATTCTCAAAGAGGAGAGTATCGGTACTCAAAGGGGAGAAAGGGATATTTTCCACAGGGACTTTATAAATGTCTAGAAGAAATGAAACATTAAAAAGGAAATAAAAGCTCTGGAGGAAAATATTGGAAGAAAACTAAATAGCTTAAAACTCAGCTTCTTAAATTGTGGTTCTTAATCTCATCTGGGATCTTGTAACTGAATGCAGGGGTCACAAAATTATGGTATATTATCAGCAAATGTTTAATTTATATACCTATATGCCCAGGGTCCTATAAAATTTTCTTGGTCAAAAAGGCATCTGAAGGAGAAAAAAATTTAAGAAACCTTGCTCAGAAGATAAAGTGGTAAACCTCACCTGAGTAACAAAGTCCCTGAAATGATATCAGACAAATCATTTATCCCATGAATAGCAATATTAGAACAAAATCAAAAGATTGAAACAATAGAAAATGTAGTGTTAAGCCATCAAAAAACCCAACTGGTCTATAAGATCAAAGAGGAATAATTTTTTAAATCATTGGACCCCCTGAAAAATATGACCCCCTCCCCCAAAAAAAGCCTAGATCTTATATTTTAAGAAATTATTAAGTGAATTGTCTAGATCTGATAGAATCAGAGAGTACAATGAAGATAGAAATAGTCCACTGATTGTTTCTGGGGGAAAAAAATCTAAACATAAAGTCTCAGAGATTTCACAATCAAGATCCAGAACTTCCACATCTAGGAAACCATATTCTTAACATTTAGAAAGAAGCAATTCAAGAACCAAGGGATCACAATTAAGTTCACACATCTTGGTAGCTTCTGCTAAAAATACTGGAATACTTAAATGCACACACACATATACAATTTGAAACCTTTCCTCCAAAGGGAAAACAAACCTTTAATAGAATAAGAAACTTTCAAGCGTTTCTGAATAAAAACAAAACAAACAGCTGAATGGGAACGTCAATATAATATAGCTAAGTGCAATAATAACCAATGGTTATTAAAAACAGGAATAATATCTTTGTGATCTTGTGAAGATATGGTGGATTAATTGTAAGAGATACAAATGCTATGGGGAAAAATTAAAAATAAATATAAAAAGTGCACATGGACTAGAAAGAAACAGTTCTAGAAAAGAAAATATTACAAAATTTAAAAACTGAAAGGCATATACCTCTGAAAAGCAAAGCATCAAAAACAAAATTCAACTAATTATTCAGAATCATAAAAAACGCCAAGATAAGCATCCACAGTTATTCTTTCTGTATATCACCAAGGAAAACCTCAGACTATCTCAGATGAATCCTTATATATGACACTATTACAGAATGTGGATGACAACTTGGTGGGTGCCTGCTTGTGAAACTTAGGACCTACATTAGTTGTTTAATCACCCAAATGGGATGATGCAGTT
The DNA here is from genome assembly GCF_016432865.1 of Antechinus flavipes. Taxonomy (NCBI): domain Eukaryota; kingdom Metazoa; phylum Chordata; class Mammalia; order Dasyuromorphia; family Dasyuridae; genus Antechinus; species Antechinus flavipes. Next base: position 224,597,586 of record NC_067399.1, on the reverse strand, counting down.
AAACTTAGAAGAAAGTAGGGGGTCACTTCAGTAACTATGCATGAAGGTATGCAATCTTTAATTTCTCCACCAGGTGGTAGTCTTCCTAAAGCTGGATCAGTCAAGTGGTCTCTTTAAGAGTAGTTCTGACACCTGTAGAAAAATCTGCCTAAAAGACTGCAGTTCCCTCATTGAACATCAGAGAGCACTAAACCCCAGTTCTCAGACTGTTCTTGGCTTCTGCTGGGTTCTGAATTTTAGTCTAAGAATCGATGTAAAATATTGCTCAGAATTATTGGAAAATTACAAAACAAAAAAAGCTGATTCAATCTCCATGCTGAATCTGACAGGACTTTCCATTTTCTCATCTTAAATCCACACAATGATTAGGCTCAGACAAACAGTGTTCTGCGGCTATTTAATTTATTATACATAGAAGAAAATAGAAAAGAAAGAAATCAGATACTTTTGCCTGGAGTATCTGAGCATCCATTTCCTGTTCTCTCCAAACTTTTCCTTTCCACAAACTACAAACTTCTTTTTCCTTCATGTCATGGGAAAAAATAAAAAGGAAGGATTGTGCATATAGTTCTTTTATTCAAGATGGACCTCTGGATTTTTTTTTTTAGTTAATATTTTATTTTTTTCTAATTATTTTTTCCAACAAATGGAAAAAATATGCAGTATTCTTTTTTTTTTTTCCCCTGAGGCAATTGGGTATAAATGACTTGCCCAGGGTCACACAGCTAGGAGGTATTAAGTGTCTGAGGTGAGATTTGAACTCAGGTCCTCCTGATTTGAAGATTGGTGCGCTATCCACTTCACTACCTAGCGGCCCCTTAACAGCATTCATTTTTGTAAGCCTTTGAGTTCTAAAGATTTTCTTCTCCCTCTATCCTTTCCAAGACAGCAAACAATCCAATATAGGCCATACAAGTACAGTCATATATAACAATATTTCCATATTAGTTATGTTTTAAAAGAAGAATCAAAGCAAAAGGGAAAAACCATGAGAAAAAAAAAAGCCAGAAAGTAAAATTTTAAAAATTGAAATGGTATGAAAATAGTATACTTCAATCTGTTTCAGTTTCCACAGTTCACTCTCTAGATGGGATAGCATCCAGATTTATCGGAATTGTCTTGGATTGTCTTCCTGAGAAGAGCTAAGTCTATCATAGTTGATCATCACACACAATATTGTTGTTACTGTGTACAATATTCTCATTCTGCTCGCTTCATTCAGCATCAGTTCATGTAAACCTTTCTAGGTTTTTCTGAAATCAGCCTGCTTATCATTTCTTATAGAACAATAATATTCCATTACATTCATATACCACAAATTGTTCAACAATTCCCCCATTTTGGGGCATCCTCTCAATTTCCAATTCTCTACAAAAGAACTGTTATAAATGTTTTTGTACATGTATTCCCTTTTTGATGATTTCTTTGAGATATAGACCTAATAGTGACACTGCTAAATCAAAGTTTTATAGTCTTTTAGGTATAGTTCCAAATTGTTTTCCAGAATGGTTGAATCAGTTAACATCACCACCAACAATGTATTAGAAACTTCTGAATTCTAAAGAATGCAAAGACAGTCTTGATATATCTCTCTGTTCACCATTCCTCCATGCTTTGGAAGAGGTGATCTCTGGTACAATGGAATTTGCTTCTTTAACACTGATTCCCATATTCGTGGTTGGCAATTTGCATTTCTGCTCCACATTTGAGTCTCAGCTTCTCCATGGGGTGCTGATCCTAGTTACTGCAAAATAGAGATTTGTGCATCATCATCAAAACAAGTCAAAGAGTCCATTTTCTAAAGTTTTATGTGACTGGTGCACTCTGGCAAAGAATCTCAGTCTTAATGAATGCATTATTTTTCTGCTCCCTGTGCATGGGAAGGCTGTCATGGGCAAAAAAGGTAGACCCTACTTACCCTCCTACACATAAAATCTTGCCACATTTCCCCTTCTCATTTTGTCCCTTTTGTGATACTACTTGCTCATAATAGACCTTCTTCTATTAGCTCATTGCCTCATTTTCTTCTGTGTGAACCTTCAGGATTCCCATGGTTCTCACATATGAACTGCAAGATTATAGGGGCTCTCTATTTATAAAAATAGTTTTTCTTAAAAATACATGTTTATTGATGGTGGAACTGGGAAAGGACCCAATCATTCTGGAGAGCAATTTGAAACTATGATCAAAAAGTTATCAAACTGTGTATACCCTTTGATCCAGCAGTGCTACTACTGGGCTTATATCCCAAAGAGATCTTAAAGAAGGGAAAGGGACCTATATGTGCAAGAATGTTTGTGGCAACACTTTTTGTAGTGCAAGAAACTGGAAAATGAGTGGATGCCCATCAACTGGAGAATGGCTGAAAAAGTTATGAAATATGAATGTTATAGAATGTTATTGTTCTGTAAGAAATGACCAACAGGATGATTTGAGAGAGGCCTGGAGAGACTTACATGAACTAATGTGAAGTGAAATGATGCTAAGTGAAATGAACAGAACCAGGACATCATTATACATGGTAACAACAAGACTATATGATGATTTATTCTAATGGACGTGGCTCTCTTTAACTATGAGATGATTCAGACCAGTTCCAATGATCTTGTGATAAAGAGAGCCATCTATACTCAGAGAGAGGACTATGGGAACTCAGTGTGAATCACAACACAGCATTTTCACTCTTTCTGTTGATGTTTGCTTGCGTTTTGTTTTCTTACTCATTTTTTTTCCTTTTTGATCTGATTTTTCTTGTGCAGCAAGATAACTGTATGGATATGTATACACATATTGGATTTAACATATATTTTAACATGTATTGGAATACCTACAATCTAGGGGAGGGGATGGGGAGAAGGAGGGAAAAATTTAGAATAGAAAGTTTTGCAAGGGTCAATGCTGAAAAATTACCCATGCATATGTTTTGTAAATAAAAAGCTTTAATAAAAAAAAAAAAACTAAAAAAAAATTACATGTATAGATAGCTTTTAACACACACTCCTACAAAACCCTTTGTTCCAAACTTTTCTCCCTCCCACCCCCTACCTCTCACCTGGTCTAGATAGCAAACAGTCCATTATAGGTTAAACATGTATAACTCTTCCAAATATATCTCCCCATCTGTCATGTTGCAAAAGAAAAATCAGATCAAAAGGAGAAAAAACGAGAGAAAAACATAGGCAAGCAAACAATAACAACAAAAAAGGTGAAAGTACCATGTTGTGATCCACAATCAATCCCCACAATCCTGTCTCTGGATGCAGATGGCTCTCTCTATCACAAGTCTGTTGGAATTGGACTGAATCACCTTATTGTGGAAAAGAGCCAAGTCTATTACATTGATAACCATATAATGGCTCTTTGTTTAGATCTCTAACAATAATTACTATCTACCTTATAGAATTCTGTACCAATACTCTTTTCCTCCATCTTAAAGCCCTTCTCTGTAATCCTTCATTATGCCTCTCCATAGGATGAAGCAGAGATTCCACAAATCTGCTTTAGCCAAACTTCAGAGAATGTTCCTAATAAAATGACCATCATTACATTTTCAGAAGAATTTTTAAATTAACTTTAATTTTTTTAAAGAAATTGACTAATAACATATAGTATTTTAACTTTTGTAAATTGCTTTCTATATGCAATAAGAGATTTGATCAAGAAGAGCCCAGTTCTTAAGTAGAGCTTTACCTGATACCAACCCACATGGAGGCGAGTCTTTTCCTCAATTCACAGCATGCTTACTGAAGTAGTAATAAAGGTATCAGACATGGTAATATGGAGTAGATATATTAAATAGATTTGGGGAAGCATAACTGTAAAAGTATCAATCACAGGTAACAGAGATTTGCTATTTATTATGTGAATAGCATATAGACTCAGACAAATAGGACTATACAAGGCAGTCATAAATGAATGAGCAATTTGCTTTGGGGGAACATGACTTTTATAATTCAGGGGAGATGGAGGAGTGGGGTGGGGGAGAGGCAGGATTTAGGGAGTAAAGGAAGGAATCAGGAAAGAGTTTGATAGCTCAGAGAGAGGAAAGAGAAGGAAATAAAGGCAGGATCTAGGAAGTTACAAGGTTGTGTATTGAGATATATAGACTGTCTTGACTATTGTGTCTTGTGAACCTAATCTATTCATTGATTCACTCTGCTATTTCTTAGCCAGTAGCAAATGGTTTTAATAACGACCACTTTATAAAATAGTTTTAGGAATAGTACAGTTAGGCTACCTTCCTTTGCATTTTTTTTCCATAAATTTTCTTGAAATTCTTGATCTTTTGTTTTTCCAGGTGATTTTGTTATTATTTTTTCTAGCTCTATAAAGTAATTTTTGGTAGTTTGACTGATACAACATTGAATAAGTAGATTAATTTAGATAGAATTATCATTTTAATTATATTAATTCAGCTGACTCATAAACACTTGATATTCTTCCAATTGTTTAGATAAAACTTTGTGTGAAGTCTTTTGTAATTGTGTTCATAGAGGCAGCTAGGTGGCACAGTGGATAGAGTACCAGCAGTGAAGTCAAGAAGACCTGAGTTCAAATCTGCTCTCAGATACCCTTGGGCAAGTCACTTAATCCCAATTGCTTCACAAAAAAAAAAAAAAAAAAAAAAAAAAAAAAAAAATCAGAAATAGAGCTGATTATAGAAAGGCCTGGAAAGATTTACATGAACTGATGCTGAGTAAAACAAGCAGAAGCAGGAATACATTGTACACAATAACAGCAAAGATGTGCAGTGATCAACAATTATGAAAGGCTGAATTCTTCTCAGCCATTCAATGATCTGAAACAATCTTAATAGACTTTGGACAGAAGATGCCATTTGCATTCATAAAAATATCTAAGGAGACTGAATGTAAATCAACACATGCTATGTTTTTTTCTGGTTTTTTTATCTTTCCCATGGTTTTTCCCTTTTGCTCTGATTTTTCTCTCCAACATGATTCATAAAGCAATGTGTATTAAAAATAATCAAACTGACTACAATTTTTAAAAATTGTGTTCTATTCATATAGTTCTTAGCTTTGTTTTGGCAGGAAGACACCCAAATATTTTATATTATCTACAATTATTTTAAATGGGATTTCTCTTTCTATCTCTTGCTGCTGGACTTTATTGGTAAATATATAGAAATGCCAATGATTTATGTGGGTTTATTTTATATGCTGCAACTTTACTAAAGTTAGTAATTATTTCTACCAGTTTTTTCATTGATTCTCTAGGATTCTCTAAGTGTACCATCATATCATTTGTAAAGAGTAATAATTTTGTTTTCTTATTATCTATTCTGAGTTCTTCAATTTTTCTTCTCTTATTGCTAAAGTTAATATTTCTAGTACAATATTGAACAGTAGTAGTGATAGTGGGCAACCTTGTTTCACTTCTGAATTTATTGGGAATGCTTTTAGTTTATCCCCATTACATACAATGCTTGCTAATGGTTTTACATAGATGTTATTTATCATTTAAAGAAAACTCCATTTGTTACTATGTTCTCTAGTGTTTTAAATAGGAATGGCTTTGTATTCTGTCAAATGCTTTTTCCACATCTGTTGATATAATTACATGATTTCTGTTAGTTTGGTTATTGATACAATCAATTAGGCTAACAGTTTTCCTGATATTGGACCAGCCCTGCATTCCTGGTGTGTGGGTCAGAAACCATTAATAAAACAACTGGATAGATCTCTAGAAGCAAAGCAAAGTTTATTTACATTCTCTGGGCCTCGCACCCATCCAGCAGACAATCGAAGGGAGGAGGGACCATAGGGAGTAGGGTCGGTGCTTTTATCCCTAACGCAAATTCCCCCTCCCACCACTGACCTTCATCCTTATTGGCTGAGGATCTTACATTCTAAACGCGAGAACTATCCAAGAAATTGAACTTGACCAACAAGTACATAGTTGCCCATATTTGGCTGAAATAGGGAGGATAACAAGAAGGGTACTTAAGTATGCCCCTAGGAGGCTTTTAAGTATGTCCTTAAGATAGCAGGGAGGAGACACTTTGCAGGGAGGAGACACCAAATATGCTCTTGACCTTAAAGTCCTTCAGGCCTACTCAAACTTTGAAATAGATGAAGCCTTACTGATTTTCACAACTGTCTTGAAAGATCTCATTTTATCTCGTTCAGTGGTATAACTCATACTTGATCATAGTATAATATACTAGTGATAAGTTGCTATACTCTCCTTGCTAATATTTTATTTAAGGTTTTTGCATCAATTTTCATTAGGGAAATGGGTTTGTAATTTTCTTTCTCTGTTTTGGCCCTTCCTGGTTTAGGTATCAGCACCATATCTGTGAAATAAAGGGAATTTGGTGGGATTCCTTCCCCTGTTTCTCCAAATAGTTTATATAGTATTGGAATTAATTGTTCTTTAAATCTTTGGTAGAATCCACGTAAATTCATCTGCCCCTGGAGATTTTTTCTTAGGGACTTCATTAATACTTTGTTCAATTTCTTTTTCTAAAATGGGACTATTTAAGTAATTTATTTCCTCATCTATTAATCAGGCAATTTATATTTTTGTAAATATTCATCCATTTCGCATAGATTATTAGATTTTTTGTCATAAGTTGGGCAACATAGCTCCTAATTATTGCTTTAATTTACTCTTTTTGATGAGGTCTAGATATGGGGTACCTAAATGAAATTAAGGTTTAGTTGAGGTCTAGTAGCAGATTCAGGGTACAGGGAGTCAAATAGAATTCCCCTGCAACCCCTTTGGATTTGGTGCAAGGATACGGCATCAAATGAAGTCTAGTAGCGGCACGAGTTCCCAATAAAAGTATTTATTGACCTGAAAAGCTAGATTGATAAAAGAGGCTTATTATGGGGTTTGGAAGTAAGGAAATAGGTGAAGGTAGAGATAAGAAGGGCACTGGATAGAGGGTCCAGTGGACAGAGGGTCCTGACATGGCTAGCATGTTTGAGACCTCTATAAAGAGGGGGTCCCAGCATGGCCCTTTTATAATGAAAGATTTAGCTAGAGGGGCTTGTGGGTGTAGCCCCAAAGTTGACTCAGATCTGGATGAGGGTGGGACAGGTTGGGATCTTCTGTTGGAATTCAAAGGGACCAGGATTTGTGAATCAAAAGGTCAACTAGGAGGTGTTGGGAATCAGAAAGAAAAGAGTCTTAAAGGGACCCCACCCGCATCATTTTCATCTTTGATACTGGTAATTTGGGGTTTTTTCTTTCCTTTTTCTAATCAAATTAACCAAAGATTATCTATTTTGTTGATTTTTTTTCATAAAAACAACTCTTAGTTTTGTTTATTGACTCAATAGTTTTCTTAACTTTAAATTTTGTTGATCTCTCCTTTGATTTTCAGAATTTCTAATGTGGTGTTTAATTAGGGGTTTTCAATTTTTTCTTTTCCTAGTTTTTTTAATTGCAGGGCCAATTCATTGATCTTCTCTTTCTCTATTTTATTCATGTAAGCATCTAGAGATATAAAATTTCCCCTAAGAACTTCTTTCACTGCATCCCATAAGTTTTGATATTCTGTCTCATTATTGTCATTCCCTTAGATGAAACAATTGATTTTTTTCTATGATTTGTTGTTTCACCCACTCATTCTTTAGAATTAGATTTTTTAGTTTCCAATTAATTTTTGGTTTATTTTTCCATAGTCCTTTATTACATGTAATTTTTATTATATCATTCTCTGAAAAGGATGCTTTTACTATTTCTGCCTTTGATTGTGGTTAGATTTATCTAGTTCTTATAGAGAGAAGATTCCCCCATTAGTATAGTTTTGCTGTCTATTTCTTCTTGCAACGCAGTTAACTTTTTCTCTAGCAATTTTGATGCTATATCATTTGTAGTAGCAAGATGTAGTTTCCTTCTTTATCTCTTTTAATCAAATCCACTTTTGCTTTTGCTTGATCTGAGATCAGATTCACTACCTCTGCTTTTTTTACTTCAGTTGAAGACTAATAGATTCTGCTCCAGCCTTTTACCTTTACTCTGTATGTATCTGTCTCTTCAAATGTGTTTCTTATAAACAACATGTTGTAGAATTCTGTCTTTTAATCCATTCTACTATCTCCTTCCATTTTATATAGTTCAATAGGACAACAGAACAAAAAAGGATGATTTAGCCATTCTGATCCAGCCCACAAGCTGATCCAGAGTTCCCATCACTATGTGATGCCTGAATTAAGCATACATTTAAAAAGTCCCAAATAATCAGTGAACAAAGAGTTAGGTAACTACAATGTACCATGCATGATAATAAGTGATGAGGTTCAAAGAAAACAAAACACAGACTCTAGAAACTCACTAGCTCTCTAGAAGCTCACAGCTCTCTAGAAGTTCACAATCAAATGAGAGAGACACCATACCTATGTATAATAGACAAGTGCTAGGGAACTTAGCAACAAGAGTGCTAGGGAATAGAATAACAAGAGTCTGCATTAATCTTGTGACCCTTCATAGTGTACCTTGCACACAATGCCCCATTTGCGTATGCAACAAGCCTGTGCAAAAACAAGTCTTATGCAAACCTGACCCTTGTAGTCTGTGGGATCTCGGTCAGCTCATTCTTGGGAATGGATGTTGAGGCTCTCAGATGTATGTTCTGCCTGGCTGACTACAGGTCCAGGGCATACCCTGTAGACATGTCAGCACAGGCATCGAGCACGCGCCAGATTGAGATCGCCCCCACTGTCTCAGGAGTTGGGCTCCTGGATACACAAGCTATACATGTACTTGTTGCTGGGGTACATGGGCAGAGGAGATGAGAGAGACATAAGTACAGGACAGCAGAGAGAGAGAAAGAGAGGAGACAAGATGATGTAACCAAGCAATAAAGCTTTTCTAACTGCATAAGTGGTGTCTGTCTACTCTGTCGGATCCGGAGACATCGGAAGGTCGTAGAGGCGATGATAATTGTGGGTAAGTGCTCAGACTCCAGCTGGTGTCAGCAGGCCTGCACCAGCTGAGGACCCCAACAACTGGCGCCCGAACAGGGACTAGAAGTTAGGAGAATCAAGGTTTTGAGCACCCAGTGACAGAGTAGCTACTTAGCCTAAGCTAAGCAGGGTGGTTGAGGCCTGGGAAGAGCTATAAGCCTTCCAGGATGGGGTCTGATTTCAGTTTCCCCTTGGTGACACCTTCGACTATTGATGTGTACAGAACACAGGTGTACAAATTTAGCTAAACAGAAAGACATCACGGTACATCTTAAACAATGCAGAAAGTTTGTAAAAATCCTTCTGATAGTGTCTCCATGGTTAGAATATACGGGACTTGACCCTGACAAAATTGACACTATAGGGTACCAAATGACTTCCTATGAGGAAACAACTCCTGATGTCTTAGAAGACACAGATTTTATGCTCTTTGGGATAGTCAGAGAAGCTCTTAAAGGCCCCGCCCGCTGTCCGCTCTGCTGAATACACAATGTCAGACCAGAGGATCCCTGTGTGGGGAGAAGCGGCAGCAGAGCAGAGTTAGAACTCAAGCCTTCACTTTCTCCTCCCCCACAGGCACAATTGTATCCATCACTGCCAAGATATGAGTATCCCACTCCCAGCACTTCAAAATTTATAACAGAACAAAAAGAGCCCAAGCATAAGAGCACAGGAGCTACAGATGGGATAGACAGGCTTGAAAACCTTCTTGTGGCTTTCTTACAGCAAGCATCAGTTAAAACTCCCTCCACGGTTTGTACAGTTTCAATGAGCACGATAATTCATCCTGTCAGTCTCTGGGGCAATAAAGAGGCCACTCCCCCTCCAATGCTCTCTCCATTACAACATGCCATACAGACTGCTGTGTTACAAAGGGATAGTGAGGCAGCATCTGAATGGGGTGCCCGGTGTTACCCAGTAGGGACTGATCCTGTCTCAGGACAAACAAGATACAACCCAGTGCTTTTGAAGCTCTTGAAAGAAGTAAAACAGGCTTGCTCTGCATATGTCCCTAATTCCCCCAGTGTTATTCAGCTATTAGATCAAGTAACAAGGGAAATGGCTTTTATCCCTAATGATTAGAAAGCTGTGGTGGATGCTTGTCTGATTCCTAGGCAACAGGTGATCTGGGAAGCTTTGTGTGCTAAAGAGGTAGGAAATTGGCTGAAAGAACACCCTTAGCCAGATCCTAATACAGCAAAAAAGGCTTTGTTGGGGTTGGTTGAGCATGGCACTACAGAAATGCAGCTACAGTCAGAGATGAATGTTTTTGTGTCACAGTGTCTTGTGCTATCAAGCTTGGAAGGCTTTAGATCCCCCGAGGTCTGTTTACCTGAAACTAAGTGGGCTTAAACAAAAGCCAAATGAGAGCCTCCCTGACTTTGTAGCTCAAGTTAAAAGTGCCTGTGAAAAATTACTGGGCACTGATCCCAGTATGCACTTATTGCTCCTGAGATTAATAGGGGAAGGGATGAATAAAGATTGCTGAGCTGCCTCCACCTCCCTTTCTCCTGAGGCTCCTTTAGAGGACCTGCTTAGTGCCTGTCGGTAGCTATAACAAAAGTGAAAGGGAGGCACTGGCTGCAGCCATTGTATCAGGGGTGGCAGCCAACAATGAGGCTTTATCTGCTGCCATAGGGGAGGGCATAGTGAAAGGGAAGACCGGACTAAAGATGTCTCCTGCGGGCCAGTGTTTCTTTGTAAATAGAGACATTTTCAGAAAAACTGCCCTAAAGGAGTTAAGGTATGTTTCCCTTGTGGGAAACCTGGCATTTTGCCAAGCAATGTCATGCAAAAGCCTACAGGCAAACGGGGCAGGGGAAGGGGGGGCCCTTGTGGGTCCCAACCCAGAGTACTTATCCTGTATAGGCAGTAGGTAGCCAGACAAGTCCAGAGCCCTTCTCTGGGACCACATTTGAGGAACAATAACAACAAGCCCACAACCAGGTGAATTTTTGGTAATAACTAAGGCAGGCTTGCATATTGATCCTTGGAGTACTATCCCTGTGGATATATTAAAGGCTTTAGGGATTTCTCTGGTCACCTTGACCCCAAATGGGTAGGAGCCACTGGCTGTACACTTCAACTACCAGCTTTAAAATGGAAAACCACAGAGCCTGTTTGGATAGAGCAGTGGCCCATGAATAGAGAAAAGTTACAGGCTTTACACAACATTGTGCAACAACAGTTACAACATGGGCACATAGAGGAAACATTTAGTCCATATAATAGTCCCGTTTTTGTAATCAAAAAGAAATCTGAAAAGTTCAGAATGCTGATTGATTTAAGAGCATTTAATGCTATTATGGAGCCAATGGGGGGGAGGGGGGTTACAGGCAGGGTTCCCTTTTCCGGTCATGATTCCAAATGATATGCATATAGTTGTATTAGACGTAAAAGACTGCTTTTATTCCATTCCGTTGCACCCTAATGATTATGAAAAATTTGCTTTTACTATATCTGCCCTCAACTGTAACGCACTTCTTTGTGGTTTCATTGGAAAGTACTGCCATAAGGCATGCAAAACAGTCCAACCATGTGTCAGTGGTATGTTAATAAAGTAATACAACTGGTAAGGCAGGAATTTCCTAATGCTTTGATTGTTCACTATATGGACGATCTACTGCTGGCATCTAGCGATGAAACTCAGTTACAATATGTACATCAAGCAATCCTCACTGCACTGCATCTCAATAGTTTATACCCTGCCTCTGATAAAACTCAAACTCAACCTCCTTTTTCTTACCTGGGCTATGTGGTGAATAGAGTGTATGTTTCTCTACGTCCTCCCCAATTAGACATGACTAAGGTGAAAAATCTGAATGATTTTCAAAAGGTGATTGGGTTAATACAATGGATGATGTAAATATTTCCTATTCCACCTTCATTAATGAAGCCTCTAGATGACATTCTACCTGGTGATTCTTCACTCTTTTCCCCCCATCAGTGGACTCCAGCAGACAGGGACAGTCTTCCCTCCATTCAAAGATTATGGTTTAACTGACTCACACATATAGACCCCACCCTTCCAATTGAGTTAACAATACAAAAAGATGCCCCCACCTATGTCATGCTCCATCAAGGACAGGACCCTATCGAGTGGTTATACTCTCAAAAAGTCACGAAGGTCATAGTATCTTGGACAGACTTGTTGGTTGAGGTTCTTTGGATCTGCATACAAAGGACACTATGGCTTAATGGGACTTACCCAATTGTGCATGCTCCCATACCAGAACAACATATTTTGGCTATTGCACAAGACAACTTGTTATGGGCCTCCATAGTGTCTGTTGTAAGCGTTAAACCTACCTGTGATAGCCTCTATCAGATGACCAGCCCCCTATATGTCCCTCCTAAGATAATATCTACAGAACCAGTCGTGGGCCCAACAGTGTTCACTGATGCCACTAAATCAGGGAAAGCTGCAATAGTATGCCCTAATCCCAATCAACAATGGGTTCTCCACACCCACTATGAGTCTACTCAACAGAATGAATTGTTTGCTATAATTAAAGCCCTAGAATTCTTCCCTCAGGCATGTAATGTTGTTTTGGATAGTGTCTATCCTGTAAAGGCTCTTCTTTGTCTGCCTTCTGCTTTCATTGAAGATAGAAATACTAATATATCTTTCTTGCTTCGAACAGCTCAATCAACACTCCTTGCCTGAATCTTTCCTGTGTTTATCATGCATGTTCAATCTCATACTGATGGTCTTAGTCCCATTTTGTCAGGTAACCGAGCAGCAGATACTCTGCTATATTCTTTTTCAGTAGAAAACAGTTCTTCTTCAGCTAGGGCCACTCATGAGAAGTACCATTTATTTACTAGATCACTGTGAATACTATGAGGTCTTAGCAGAGAGAAGGCAGCTACATGACCTGTCTGACATATAGAGGTCGGGGGTGGTGCACAAATGGGGGACAGGGTATGCTTATATCATTCCAGGTCCCAATGAAACCAGACAGTGGGTACCAACCTACTCCTTGTGACTCCTGGGACCTTCAGAACAAGAAGAAGAGCAAAAGGAGGCAGAAAAGGAGGATGAGGACACGCTAATCGGCAGAAAAGAGAGAGCAGAAGAGAAGACTGAAATGGCTGTGTTGTGGACTTGCTCTTTCATGTCATTTTGACTATTGACCTATTTGTGTGACTCCTTTGCAATGGAATGCCACCTCACCGAATTACACTTGGGAACAAGTCAGAGACCACCTTAGGGGCACTCTGTTAGCTGCCAATGTGTCTAATCAAATCCAAGAATTAGCAAAGCTTATTGCTGACATTAATATATTAGCAAAAAATTTCAGCCTCCTTAACAATGCTTCTCATAACCTTATTGATTGGATATACCAACATACAATGCCAATACCCTCATGGTTGTCTCATATTTTGTTAATCGCCTTTTTCATTGTATTGCTTTTACCTTGTATTTTCCGATGCTTTCTTTCTCTCTTACAACACATCCCTTGCAGGACTGATGGCCGAGTGGCACCCCCTTCATAGAAAATAAAAAGGGGGAGATGCTAGGGAACTTAGCCACAAGAATGCTAGGGAATAGAATAACAAGAGTCTGCATTAATCTTGTGACCCTTCATTGTGTACCTTGCACACAATGCCCCATTTGCGTATGCAACAAGTCTGTGCAAAAACAAGTCTTATGCAAATCTGACTCTTGTGATCTGTGGGATCTCGGTCAGCTCATTCTTGGGAATGGATGTTGAGGCTCTCAGATGTATGTTCTGCCTGGCTGACTACAGGTCCAGGGCACACCCTGTAGACATGTCAGCACAGGCATCAAGCATGCACCAGATCGAGATCGCCCCCACTGTCGCTCCTGGATACAAAAGCTATACATGTACTTGTTGCTGGGGTACGTGGGCAGAGGAGATGAGAGGGGCATAAGTACAGGACAGCAGAGAGAAAGAAAGAGAGGAGACAAGATGACATAATCAAGCAATAAAGCTTTTCTAACTGCATAAGTGATATCTGTCTACTCTGTCGGATCCAAAGACGTCCCAAAGACGTCTGAGGGTCGTAGAGGTGACAATAATTGTGGATAAGTGCTCAGACTCCAACTGATGTCAGCAGGCCTGCACCAGCTGAGGACCCCAACAACAAGTTATATAACAGATAAGTTGGAGATAAAATAGAGGCTATCATCAAGGGGAATGAGGGAAGGCTTCTTTTAGAAAGTGGAATTTTAGCATTGACTTGAAAGAAGGTAGGAGGCAGATATGAGGAAAGAAAGAATTTCAGGCATGGAGGGATGAGATCAGGATAGCAATTCCTAGTTCAAAGTAAACATGTGACAAATTCACAGTAGCCATTCTTTTTTGCCAAAAGGGACAGTTGTTTAGGAAAAGAGGTTACAGACAAAATGAAGAGGTAAAATAAGCACCAGGAGAGGCAAATATGAAATAGAGTTGGGAAAGCAATGGGATAAAAAGGAAAGAAGTTTGGAAGAATCCATTAAAGGAATATGTCATGAGGTGTGAGTACATTTAGCCTAGGAGGCTAAATCCACAGAGTGTAGCAGATTAACCAAAGTTAGCTATAGTAAGGAAAAAGAATCCATTAAAGGGAAGACATTATGAGGAACCCCGTAACAGGCTTAGTCCTGAAAAGGACTTAGCAAAGATCATCATGAGCACATTTTTTAATAGGAGAAATATGACCTCAGGGAAAGAAGGGAAGAATTTGTTTTTTTTGTTTATTTTTTATTTATTTTTAATTTTTAAAGCTTTTTATTTTCAAAACATATACACGGATAATTTGACAACATTGACCCTTGCATAACCTTATGTTTTAGATTTTCCTCTCTTTCCCCCTATCCCTTCCCCTAGGTGGCAAGTAATGCAATATATATTAAACATGTTAAAATATATGTTAAATCCAATATGTATAAACATATTTATACAATTATCTTTCTGCACAAGAATAATCAGATCAAAAAAAGAAAGTAAATGAGTAAGAAAACAAAATACATGCAAATACCAACAAAAAGAGTGAGAATGTTACGTTATGGTCCACACTCAGTTCCCACAGTCCTCTCTCTGAGTGTAGACGGCTCTCTTCATCACAAGATCATTGGAACTGGCCTCAATCATCTCATTGCTGGAAAGAGTTACATTCATCAGAATATATCATATAATCTTGTTGTTCCTGGTTCTGCTCATTTCACTCAGCATCAGTTCATGTAGGTCTCTCCAGGCCTCTCTGAAATCATCCTCCTGATTGTTTCTTACAGCACAATAATATTCCATAACATTCATATACCATAATTTACTCAATCATTTGATGGGCATCCACTCAGTTTCCAGTTTCTTGCTGCTACAAAAAGAATTTGGTAGTTCAGAGAGAGGGATCAAGGAGGAACCAGATGGAATGTACCTGGCAGACCAGGAACCAGATTTGTCTAAAGATATGCTAATCAAGCTCAAGGATTGTTTAAAGATTTCCAGAAGTTGGAGGGATAAACAATGGAGGCAAATAAAGAGTTCCACCCTTATAATCACTCTATACAAACAGGATAGTCTGGGACTTAATAAGTGGTTGAGTTTCTTCTTGATAAGGGAAGAGAATAAGCTCAAAGTGGAATTTTAGCCTTGATTTTAAGGAAGCCAGTAGGCAGAGATAAGAAAGATTTCTAAGCATGGAGGCAGCCAGAGAAGATGCTAGGAGATGGAATATGAAGGTTTTTTTTTGTTTTGTTTTGTTTTGTTTTTTTTGAGGAACACCAAGGAGACCATTGTCATTGAGCCTCATGATAGATGACAGGAATCAAGTATAAAAAATTGGAAAGGTGGGAAAGATAGGAGATCCAGGTTGTGAAGGATTTTATAAATCATCTTGAGGTGATAGGGCCCACTGGAATCTATTGAATAGGAATGTGACTTGGTCAGATCTGCTCTCTAGAAAGATTAATTGCTTTAGAAATTAATTAGAAAGAAATGCAAATTAAAACAATTCTGAGGTACCATCTCATTCCTTTCAGATTGGCTAAGATGACAGGAAAAGATAATGATAAATGTTGGAGTAGTAGTGGGAAAACTGGGATACTAATGCATTGTTGGTGGAGTTGTGAAATGATCCAACCACTCTGGTGAGGAATCTGGAAGTATGCCCAAAGGGCTGTAAAACTGTATTCCCTTTGACTCAGCAGTGCCATTACTGGGTCTATACCCCAAGGAAATCATAAGGGAGGGAAAAAAGACCCAGATTTTTCATGGTAGCAAAGAATTGGAAAAGGAGTGGATGCCCATCGATTGGAGAATGACTGAACAAGTCGTGGTATATGAAAATAATAGTATATTATTGCTGTATAAAAAATGATGAACCAGCTGATTTTAGAAAAACCTGGAAGTATTTCAACTGATGCTGAGCAAAGCAAACAGAACCAGGAATACACTGTACACAATAACAGCAAAAATGTGTAACAATCAACTATAATCGCTTATTTCCTCTCGGTAGTCAATGGACTTTGGAAAGAAAATGCTGTCTGCATCCAGAAAAAGAAGTAAGGAGACTGAATGTAAATCAATACATGCTATGTTCACTTCTTTTTTCTGTTTGTTTTTTTTAATCTCTCCCAGGGTTTTTCCCTTTTGCTCTGCTTTTTTTCTCCCAACATGATTCATAAAGTAATGTGTATTATTTTTTTCCCCAAAGTTTCCATTATTTATTTATTGTATTTTTTTAAATAACTTTTTATTGACAGAACCCATGCCAGGGTAATTTTTTACATTATCCCTTGCACTCACTTCTGTTGCGATTTTTCCCCTTCCTTCCTCCACCCCCTCACCCAGATAGCAAGCAGTCCTATAGATGTTAAATAGGAGTAATGTGTATTAAAAATAAACTTACTACAATAAAAACAATTAGTTAATTAGGAAAATTAGACACCTGAGTGGAGAAGAGCCTTGAGGTATGGAGGGCAATCTATTGAAATAGTCCAGTTTTAAGATAATGAGGCCTACTGCATCAGAGTGGTGATAGTGTCAGAGGAGGGAAGGTGGTGGTACCCTGGATAATAATTGTGAAGTAATGTCAGTTGTCAGTAAACATGTATTGGTTAAGGCACTTAATTAATTAGTTAATTGTCTACAAGGTGCTAAGCCCTGTGCTAAGCATTAGGGGATACAAATATAAAAAAGATAGTCCCTATCCTTAAGGAGGTTACAATTAAGTTCAAGGTTACCTACCTCTGGAAGTGAGGCAGCAGCAGAAAGCAAACTCCCAATTTCAGAGGGTTTTCTGGTTCAGATTTTGCTATATCATCTTATTAAATATCTGGGAAAATTTAAAAGTATCAAAAGTAGACTTTTGGGAGAACATGATGGAGTCATTTTGTGTTATATTTGCTATTATATAAATATACTGAATCTCTCCTTTGGTACCTCCCTCTCTCCAATCATTTTACAGTTACAAAAGAAATCTCAGAGAACTTTGATTAGTGCCCAGAAACTCACCTACTTCTCTTTATCCCGGCTGATTAGTTTGGAATTTGGAGCTTAACACAAGCTAACTGACTGAAAAACAAAGTACTGCTTTTTTTGTCTGATGTCACTGGCTAAGCTAAAGGTCTTTGTAATAGTTCCTTTTTCTTTTATTAAAAATGTACCTTAACCTGTTGAAGTGCCCTACCTGATCTTACCCAGACGTCTTTGTGAGTCTGCCTGTGTGATCTACCTGACCTTCCCCAAACTTTGGGTCATGTAGCTCTGGAGGGGGATAGAAGGGGTTGAGGGAGAGAGCATTTGTATACACACACACATTTATTAGACATGTCCATATAACCTGTGGAATTGTGAAACACATGTGAGCCATATACTTACTGATGGTGGGTCACCCTTTTGAGTGGATCATTCACTTGCAGTATACCCCATCTGGGTCTCATGCTAGCTAATTTGTTCAGAGGCTAGCAAGGGACCTAAACATTATTGAAACATGTTAAGTTTGAGCCCACTTTTTCTGAAGACTTAGGTGATGGAGGAATGTGGGCTCTTGGTTTCTGAGGCTTTTGTGCTTCTGACTTTGCTATACTCTCTGTATAAGAAACAAAATATCTTACTAGTAACTCCACAGACTCACTGATGAACGCAGAAAAGATTTATTTTACATTTTTTCAAGAATGGGTACCTAGGTGAATAGACATACCTTTGGGACTCCAAAAGCAGCATTTAATATCCTATCCTGATGCACAAGTCTCTTCCCTCATTTCCCATTAATTGGATGTTACAGAAATTACAGGACATGAATCACTACCCCTCATTACACAGCCAGTCCCTGCCCTAAAGGAGCTTACATGCTGGAGGAGGAAGGTCACAGAGGAGGGCTAGGGGCAAAAAACAAAAGATTCTTTTCAAATCTCAGGCCACTACACTTGAACACAAAAGTCAGTCCCTCCCCCTAAGGAGCTTCCATTCTTTGGGGGGAAGATATTCCTTGATGTCCTTATGTAATGCCTCAGTTTCCCTGAATTATTATGCTATGCTATGAATAAAATTATTATGGCTACCCCCTTCCTTACCCCATTAAGCTCTGGCCACTCTCACCTTCCAGTGAGTTATAAAACTCCAGGTAGCTCATCTCAAATACCTGGGTACTGCTCACTATCTCCTGTCCTAGATTCTCTTTCCTGCTCCCAACCTTTTTGATCCCCAATCTGTCAGGTCTAAGTTATGATCCTTTCCTAGAATTGTGGCTTACTCGCAATTTGCCTTTGTTTCCCTGATAGCTGGAGCTCTATAAAAATCTCTGGAATTTATCAGTCAGTGCTGGATGCTTTGAGACAAGAGTCCCATTCAGCTGGCTGACTTCGGTTAGTCTAAATTCTCCATTATTAAAATATTAAAAACTAATCTGCCTTGCCTCAGTTTCTCTGGTATTACACTCATGGAGTTTAGTTTTTCAATTTAAATTTCATTTTTCCATTTTACTGTCCATAACTGTGGAAACCAAATAAATGTCCCTCCATTTCTCACAATTTCTCCCTTTTGTTCTTTTTAAATAATTTGGTTTTCACATCCTTTTCTAATCTCTCAAGTTTAGCTAATACTTTTTACATCCCACTTCAAAAAAGTCTCCACAGATATCCTTACACAGAAATCTCTGCTATTTCTTCTTATAGGAAACTCACTCACCCAGACATACTGGGTAGTTTAGGTCCATTCACCAACCAGTTCCAGCTCATTCCCAAACCAATGGGGCAATGATCTCCTCTTCTGAAACTACTTCCCACTGAGAATGGGCATTGAGCTGGGCCATTGTACAGGGCCCCATTTGGAGGGGTTTGAGCTGATTGAAGATCCAGTGGCTTGAGTCAGAGCCCTGAAGCTGGTCAATATGGCTGTCTAGTGCTGGTCATTTGAAGGTGAATTGCTCAAAGCCTGGAGGAAAACAAACCTGAGAGAACTAGAGAGAGATCACTAAGAGCACTTCCTCACTCTTGGGAGGTGTGCTAGATAACCAATTAGACATCATCTCTCTTTTGGCCAAGGCAATGGGGATTAAGCGATTTGCCCAGGGTCACACAGATAGGAAGTGTTAAGCATTAGGTCTTCCCGACTCTGGGGCTGGTGCTCTCTCCACTGTACCATTCCCAACTATTGAGATTGGGAAAGGGACCCCAAAAGATTGGGGGGGTCACCGACCAGCATCTCAAAAGAATTTGCAGGCAAAGTGACAGCAGCAGGCTAAGTTCCAGAAGGGATTGGCAAAGGCTAAGAGACAGAAGGTACCTTGTCCCTTTTTCTATTATTGATATGCCAATTCTATGGCTCAGAGATCCAGAGTGGTCTCTAGAATTTGGTTCTCACTGACCAATAGATTATCTATCTGACAGTCACCAATGGGTGTCTGTTCACTATTGTTTTAGGAGTTTGATTTGTGGGACTATCCTGAGGCCCGGAGACTTCAGAATAGATTGGATGTGGGAATTCCCGGGGCCAGACTCCAAAGTCAGAGGACTTGAATCATTGACTTATTATTAGAATAGAAGCTCTCTAAGGTTAGGGGACTTCAAATTCATTGCTGTCTTGCCTAAAAGCTATATTTACATCATCATTGCCCTGCAGGTTCCATTTTTTTTTTTTTTTTTTACTATGGACTACTTTATAACCCAAAAGCAATTTTGAGAAAGGGGAAATCCCATCAGAATAACATGGGTATTCACAAAATCTTCCCTTAACAGGTCTCAGTTACTTGTCAAAAGCAGGATATTGAGATAGAAAGATTAACCCAACTTCTATAAGAGGCATATATATAAAGCCTCTCTTCCAATATTTTTTTTCCCTAGATAAGCATCCCTTTTCTGAGTTTCCACTAGCTTGGCTCTGGGATTGGAAGCTGACTAGTAGGTGTTTAAAATCTACTCAGAACAGGAGAATAATATATTCCCCTCTTTTGCCAGGGTCTGACATAGGATCGCCCAGAAGAGGCCAATAAAGATTTGCTAGCAGCCTTTTATATCAAATAAATTATTTATAAGAAAACATGTTTGTGCCACAGGACATACACAGGCAAACAAGCTATTCCCACATTAGTAATAAACTTAAATAAAATTGATTTTCCCATTGAGGTAAAATAGTCCATAAGTTACATCCTTCTAAGAAAACTTGAATTCACTAAAATCCTCTTCTCTAAACCATAGTAAAGATGTTTCAACTTTAGTTTCAATAATCAATAAAATAACAGGTCCTACAGATGTAAGAATATATTATTTTGAAACTTTTAAGGATCTTATTTCATATAGATGTATATATATATATATAGCAACAGAGAGATGACTAGACCAAATACTTATTTACCTAATTATTTAATATATAATGACTATATGTTTTCAGATTGAAAATAGTAAGATAAAATATACTTGAATTGTGCTTATGACTTCTATTGATCACTTAGTCTGATTATAGAAATTTACTATAGAGGAAAAGTCAGGGGCATGATTATAATAGCTAACAATCCCACCTTATAGCCAACTCAGGAATATGTTTGAGTCTTAAATGGTGGGTTACTAACTTAATAATTCACATAATCATTCTCAGATTCAAAATTCAAAACATAAATTGTAATCCAAAAAAAAATTCATCTCAATAGCAAGTTTTACTAATCAGAGACTTTGGATCTTAAACTCTCTAACCATGTTCCTGTAGAGCACAGTCAAAACCAGACACAGAATTGTCAGGTTAAAAGCCCGCTTTAGATGCTCCAAGAAAGCTGTAGATTCCAATTTTACAAATATTGATTGAACAATGAGACCATGATGCACCTGTTTTGCTGAAGAAAGATGGAGACCTTAGTAGAAATAATTATTTTAAGAGAACTTGCAGTTCTAATACACTTCTCTCAAAAGTTCCTTACATTGCTAAGCAGTAGAACCTTTGATATAGCATCAAAAATGATTTTGCCTTAAAATAACTACAGACTTGAAAACTAAAAACAAGTATTCATTTACTAACACTGTGGAAACATACAATATTCCTTTAAACAATAGAAGCAATTAATTTTAAAGGAATTTCATTTAAACAGCTTGGGGGGCCATAGAAGTGAAGGGGTGAGCATAAGTGAATGGGCTTATTTTCTCACTTCCTCCCAGGAGAAAGGGCTCTCAGGCTGGGGCTAAGGAACAGCTACATCCAGTGGGGGAAGGATGGACTATGCCCTTACTTTCCCTAGCCAAGAGATTTAAAATTAAAATGTGAAATCATGCAAATAACCAGTACAGTGTTTTTAAACCTTAACTACCAAAAATCCTAATCAAGAATTTTTAGAGCTGCTGTGGGCTTTCCCCCACATTACTATGTAATTATCAATTTTAAGTTTCAATATTATGACAATAATCTTAAATAACTTAATTAACAAACTTATAATTTTCATATGTGATAGCCAAATAGACATAATATAGTCTATCACAAAAATGGATAGGACTTTCATGTAATTTATAGTCAAGTTTCTAATTTTAACACACACCAATTGAAAAAAATATTTTAAAAATCAGTATTTTAGTTTGTGTAATTCCATTCACACTCGATTACCTCTTGTTTCCAAATTCCATAAACCAGGAAAGGATCAAGTGCCCGTTTTCACCTCAAAAATGTAGGACTTTTCATCTTGAGATTGTTACCAGCACAACCCCACAAACCTAACTCTTGTTAATGCTAATACAAGCTCCTTATTGCCCTTTTAAAATTTATCAATTGAAAAAAAAGTAAACATATCAATTGCTTTTACAATCTCTTGTCCCTTGTTTTTAAAACCGTTTTTAAAAAACTTTCTAAAAAATTTTACAAGCTTTACCCTTTAATTATATTTTTTTTTTGTTAAAGGGAGAAAGGAAGAACTCTTAAGATTCATAATATATGTAATATCTAAATAACTTTAGACCAAATTTCACAAAATTTATACTATGTCCAACAGAGCTGACAAAATTTTAAAGTATAGCTCATACAATCTTTACAAATTGCCCAATATACAATTTAGAAAGCAACATAGGTACCTTAAATATATTTTATCTGATTAGGAGATTCAAATATGTGACCTCTTTAGCAACAGTTAACAGAGAACTGTTTTAATACTCATTTTAAAAACTAAAAACCAAATCAAATACAGATTTAATTTTCTAATAGCAATACTCTAATATTAATGCACACATTTCTAAATTCTTATTCCCAAATGCATCAATTGAAAGTAATTCTATCTTATATAATTTAAATTTAACCACACACAGAAATTTAGGCCATATTTTTTGGGAGAAAACTTTGCTTTCCCCTCAAAAAAAAATACTCTTTAGATTTCAGGAAATCTTTGAAATGGCAATAAATTATCTGAGACCTGAGATGGAGACACAGGTCCCTGTGAGCAAAATAGCAATGGCTTCTATCTCCTCCTAAATTTTGTCTTCTGTTTCATAAACTCATGTGGACAGCCATATCTGAGAGGAAGAAAGATTTTAAAGTAGATTTCCCTGCATTTCCCCAAGGCATGTGGAAATAGACTACCCCCATTTACAGAATCCAAAGTCCCCAGAGAAGAGTTTCGGGACTCTGGGGAGGTCAAGGGATGAAGGGACCCTCTAGCGAGAAATGGAGCTGCCTCTAGAGCCAGGAGGGAGAGGCTGAATTGGACATAAATCCATAGGCATAGCCCCTGGCCATTCCTGAATCTCTTCTAGGGAGAGAAGCTGGAAAGCTTAAGAAACATTCAGGTTAGTTTGCATCATGCTACCTGACAGACAAACAGAGACTTAGGGAGATATTGAACAAGTGCTTTTAAATCCTAAAATGGCCAGATCTTTTTCTTTGCAATTCGGTTGACTAAGAGAAACATAGAAGACAAAACACACACTCACATGTACACACACACACACACAGACAGCTTTTAAATTCCTTTTCTTTCTGTCTAGCAGAGTTGTTCCCTCCCTTATTCCTGGAGAACCTCTTCTTTCCTGGAACCCCACGTTACTGCTTTGTCTTTCTGAATCCCACTTCTTTACTGCATTTTCTTTCTGAACCCCATTTCCTTACTGCTTTGTCTTTCTGAACCCCACTTCTTTACTGCTTTGTCTTTCTGAACTCCACTTCCTTACTGCTTTGTCTTTCTGAACCCCACTTCCTTACTTCTTTGTCTTTCTGAATCCCACTTCTTTACTGCTTTGTCTTTCTGAATCCCATTTCTTTACTGCTTTATCTTTCTGAACCCCACTTCTTTATTGCTTTGTCTTTCTGAATCCCACTTCTTTACTGCTTTGTCTTTCTGAATCCCACTTCTTTACTGCTTTATCTTTCTGAACCCCACTTCTTTATTGCTTTGTCTTTCTGAATCCCACTTCTTTACTGCTTTGTCTTTCTGAATCCCATTTCTTTACTGCTTTATCTTTCTGAACCCCACTTCTTTACTGCTTTATCTTTCTGAACCCCACTTCTTTACTGCTTTATCTTTCTGAACCCCACTTCTTTATTGCTTTGTCTTTCTGAATTCCACTTCTTTACTGCTTTGTCTTTCTGAATCCCATTTCTTTACTGCTTTATCTTTCTGAACCCCACTTCTTTATTGCTTTGTCTTTCTGAATCCCACTTCTTTACTGCTTTGTCTTTCTGAATCCCACTTCTTTACTGCATTTTCTTTCTGAACCCCATTTCCTTACTGCTTTGTCTTTCTGAACCCCACTTCTTTACTGCATTTTCTTTCTGAATCCCACTTCCTTACTGTTTTGTCTTTCTGAACCCCACTTCTTTACTGCTTTGTCTTTATGGACCCCATTTCCTTACTGCTTTGTCTTTCTGAACCCCACTTCTTTACTGCGTTTTCTTTCTGAATCTCACTTCCTTACTGTTTTGTCTTTCTGAACCCCACTTCTTTACTGCTTTGTCTTTATGAACCCCATTTCCTTACTGCTTTGTCTTTCTGAACCCCACTTCTTTACTGCGTTTTCTTTCTGAATCCCACTTCCTTACTGTTTTGTCTTTTTGAACCCCACTTCTTTACTGCTTTGTCTTTATGAACCCCATTTCCTTACTGCTTTGTCTTTATGGACCCCATTTCCTTACTGCTTTGTCTTTCTGAACCCACTTCTTTACTGCTTCTCCTCTGGAGTTTCCTGTAATTTCTCGTGTGCAGACCCTTCCCGCACTCCAGAGTGGAGCTCTCTACTCCAGTGATCACATATCACTAATATTTACTCATCTCTGTTTCCTGACATCCCCTCTCTTCTAGGACTTTATGAGAGGTATTTCCCAGGGGTTCCCACTAAACTCCCCACTAAACTCCCCATTTTACCAACGTGTCTGACACCTCAGACTCCATAAGATGTCCCCAGCCACCAAAGGCAATACTGATGTGGGAAAAATTCCTTTCTAGATTCCCACCCCCTCCTATTGAATGTAATTACCCTTTAACTCACAAATTCTGGTCCCTTTGTATTCCAATAGAAGATAGGACTTGTCTTAGCCCCACCCGGATCTGAGTCAACTTTGGGGCTACACCCAAAAGCCCTTCGAGCTAAATCTCCCATTATAAAAGGGAGACACTGGGACCCTCTCTTTGCAGAGATTCCAAACGTGCTAGTCACATGAGGACCTTTTGTCCAGTGCCCTCCTTATCTCTACCTTCACCCATCTCCTTACTTCCAAACCCAAAAATAAACTTCTTTTATCAATCTAGTTCTTGGGCTAATAAATGCTTTTATTGGGGACTCGCCCTTGCCCTTACTAGACCTCATTTATCTCCATATCCTTATGCCGAATCCAAGGAGGTTGCAGGGGAGCTCTGTTTTGCTCTCTGTACCCCAAACCTGCCACTAAACCTTAACTAAACCTAATTTCATTTAGGTATCTCCCAAATCTAGACCTCAACATTTGGTTCCGGTCAGGAGCGTGTGTGGGCTCTCCTGAGCTTCCCTCCTTCTGCCCTTTCCTTTTGGGATGCGACCTCAGATCAGAGGTGGCAACTCCTGAATTTAAGCATATTAGTCAGCAGAGGAAAAGAAACTAACCAGGATTTGTGAGTTAAAGGGTAATTACCTTCAACAGGAGGGGGTGGGAATCTAGAAAGGAATCTTTCCCACATCAATACTAGATAGTCTGTGTTTTCTGATGCATTGTTGGTGGAGTTGTGAACAAATCCAACCATTCTGAAGAGCAATTTGAACTATGCTCAAAAAGTTATCAAACTGTGCATACCCTTTGACCCAGCAGTGTTTCTACTGGGCTTATACCCCAAAGAGATACTAAAGAAGGGAAAGGGACCTGTATGTGCCAAAATGCTTGTGGCAGCCCTGTTTGTAGTGGCTAGAAACTGGAAACTGAATGGATGCCCATCAATTGGAGAATGGCTGGGTAAATTGTGGTATATGAATGTTATGGAATATTATTGTTCTGTAAGAAATGACCAGCAGGAGGATTTCAGAAAGGCCTGGAGAGACACGAACTGATGCTAAGTGAAGTGAGGAGAACCAAGAGATTATTATACAAAGCAACAATAAGACTATTCCATGATCAATTCTGATGGATGTGGCTCTTCAACAATGAGAGGATGCAAACCACTTGTGTAGTAATGAAGAGAGCATCTACACCCAGAGAGAGAATTGTGGGAACTGAGTGTGGATCACAACATAGCATTTTCACTTCTTTTGTTGTTTGAATTTTTATTTTCTTTCTCATTTTTTCCCCTTTTGATTTGATTTTTCTTGTGCAAGAAGATAATTGTATAAATATGTATGCCTATATTGGATTTACATATATTTTTACAATGATTAACATATATTGAATTATTTGTCATCTAGGGGAGGGAATGGGGAGAAAGGGGAAAATAGGAACACAAGATTTTGCAAGGATCAATGGTGAAAAATTATCCTTGTATATGTTTTGAAAATAAAAAGTTTCAATAAAAATTTTTAAAAAGAAGATAAGAAAAAGAGAAGGAATATCAGGAGCTTATTGAAAGAACCCACCCAGATCCCTTCATAAATTTAGGGGTAGGACCAGACAAAGAGGAAGTTGTTTTCTTGATAAATACTGGAGCTACTAGATCCTCTATAACTCAATTGCCCTGTGGGTTCAGATTGTCCAAAAAAACTATCTTATTTTCAGTTGTAAATGGAGAAAATTTTATTGTATATCTTACTGAGGTTTTAGAGGTGCTGACTTTGGAGAAACTCCTGCTAGTCCCACTTAGTCAATAGTATTCAGGTTGAACGAGTAATTGGAAGTTCATAACTTGGAGTCTGGAAGAAACAAATTTCACAAGTAGGTTAAAAATGCAAGGGCAAAAAAAGAATTATTAAAAGTGGAGGTAGTATAGGGGTTAGTAGGGCCGTTAACCAGGAACTGTATCCAGAGGAAAGCTTGGGGGGATGAGATGAGACTTTCATAAATTCGCATCCAGCCAGCTTTCTCTAGGATCCTCTTGGTATGAAGCTCAACCTTCCCTGAGTTGTTGATGTACATGCCACAGGAAGAATTGGCAAGGGTGCAGATACCACCACTGGAGGCAAGAAGATAATCCAAGGTCAACCTGTTATCTAAACCGATGTTAGCAAGAGAGTCCAGAGACTCTTGGATCTCTCGGAGAGAGCATGCAGTTTCATTGGCCAGGTGGTTGAGATGGAGTGAATTTGCCAGAATAATTTTGGAATGGATATCCTACAGTTATTTCAGAGGATAACCCATAGTCATAGGTACAGCGAGCCCTTGACCCACCTGTACAGCTAGTACAGGTTGTCAAGGTGAAACTGCAGCAGGCGTGAGAGGGGTTGCACTCTATTGCTTCACAGTATTAGTGGTACAAATCAATGTCCCAGTATCTGGAATGTAAACATGACCATTATGTGTTGGAATCCTTACAAAGTGTCAAATCATTAGAGTTGATAGAGACAATAATTATCTAATTTAGCATGGTTCAGTATGATTGATCTGATCTTACAAGGAGATGTTATGGGCCAGAAGAAACAAGGTACTAAGTAGAACTGATAA
Source organism: Antechinus flavipes (assembly GCF_016432865.1). Lineage (NCBI taxonomy): Eukaryota > Metazoa > Chordata > Mammalia > Dasyuromorphia > Dasyuridae > Antechinus > Antechinus flavipes. The sequence continues at coordinate 224,570,183 of NC_067399.1, read as the reverse complement.
AAACAATGCTTGTGTTCACACCTTTAGAGAACTCATATAAGTAAGAAGCTCTTAGGGCCAGAGAGCACTCTGGGAGGAAACCCATAATCCCACTCTCTCAGAGGAGATCATATATAAGAAGCAGACAGAGGCTCAGTTAGTTAGTTCAGATGAAAAGATTGAGAGGGGAGAGTCAAGTGAGTTCAGCCAGAAGCCCTCTCTCAGAGGCAAGAGAGATTCATTCCATCTTCCACCTTGGTGCTGGCTGGAGGCTGAAGAAAGCAGAGGCAAAGGACAATTGCAAGAGCTCTTGGAACCAAGCAGAAAGATAGGCCTCTATTTTGGAAGGAGAAAATAAATGTTTGAACTTTTATCACCTGGCTGCGTTTTGAGGTGATTATTACTTTTAACTGAAACTAAGGCTGCCTCCAGAAAACCTCCCCAAGAAACCTGCTCCCAGAGAGAACCATTATATTTTAAAGAAGAAGAACATCACATTATAGGTCACAGTGAAATTTCTGTACCAGGGATATAGGTGTTGAGATATGTGGGTAAGAGATCTTTTCCAACAAGAAAACAGGGGATAGTCAGGTTAAAGTTATTCCCCAGGGGGGGGGGGGGGTAGTAGTACAAATGGAGTGGTGTTCAAAGTGGAGATGGCAACATTTGGGAATGGGGTCTTTGCAAATAATGCATTACATCCCATATGTGGGCTGCCTTGAGGATGCTGAGAGCACACAACAACCCTGAATGCCCCCTCTACCCACAGAGTTCCCTAGCCTAAGTGTTTTCTCCCCACTGGCCCAAAAAGTGACACAGAGAGAGCTAGAGAGAAAATACTAAGAAAAAGCTCTCATCCTCAGAGTGTTGTTAAAGGTACACCTGGAAAAAGTGAAAAATAACAAGAAAGAAAGCTAGAGTGAGGGAGGGAAGGATACAGACAATTTCACCCTTCTCTCTCCAGAATGTTTCCAGGAGTCCTGTGGAAGAGCAGTTGCAGATCCTCTATGGGTTCACAGAAATATGCAGGAATGTCTGAGGGAGAAGAGGTACCAGGAGTAGCACTTTAAATGCTAGAAATAGGAGTCTAGCTGGGGAACCCTTCCAGTTTGACTGACATTGGAGTAGTAAGAGTGACCTTATATGGTCCTTTCCACTTTACACCTAGAGGGTCAGCACCTTGAGGCTTCCAAGATTTCAAGTACTCCATGTCCCCTGGATTTACAGGGAAGGTGGTCTGAGCATGAGTGTCTGTAGTTTTAGGGATATGTTCCTCTGTGTATTCAGAAAGGGCTTTCTGAAGTGCACCGAGCTGTGTAGCAAACTGAGTGACCCGATGCTGTTCTGGATCCACAAGAGTATTGGTGGTTAAGAAAAGCCTCCCATACAGAAGTTCGAAGGGTCTCAGCTTGATGTTCTCCCAAGGTGCAAGGCCGGCTCTAAGAAGCCCTAGTGGGAGATTCTTTACCCAATCCTTTGAAGTCTCTAAGCACAGTTTTGTTAGGACTCGCTCGAGGGTGTGATTCATTTTCTCCACCTTCCCAGAAACCTGAGGAAGCAGAGTGGAGGAGGTTAGTGACCTTAAGTGCCTCGGCCACATTTTAGGTTATTTAGCCTGGGCCATTCTCTGTCAAATCCAGATATGATCTCTTTTAGCAAACATTTTGATACCTCCTGAGCCTCCTTAGTCTTGCAGGGAAAGGCTTCTACCCAGTTAGTAAAGGTGTCAACAAAGACCAAAACAACTTGAAATCTCTGCCGGGGGCATAGGTGTAAAGTCTATTTGCCAGTCTTCCCCTGGGTGTGTACTCCTCTGAACAGACTTCAGGAGGGGAGATTTAACAGCTCCTGCAAGAAGGACCTAACATACCCCATTCCTTTGGAGGGAAAAAGAGGACTACAACCTGTAATCCAAGACTTAGTAAGACTCTGCATATCTCCCTTTAATACCCCAATACTAGTTAAGAAGGGAGACAGCGCCTATGGGTCACTGCAGGATTTGAGGGAAATAAAATAGTCCTCCCTTCTCATCCAGTAGTACCAGATCCATATACAATAATGGGAAAGATTTTTTTAAAATAACTTTTCATTGACAGAACCCATGCCAGGGTAATTTTTTACAGCATTATCCCTTGCACTCACTTCTGTTCCGATTTTTCCCCTTCCTCCTTCCATTCCCTCCCATCTGAGGATGGCAAGCAGTCCTTTACATGTTGAATAGGTTACAGTATATCCTAGACACAATATATGTGTGCAGAACTGAACAGTTCTCTTGCTGCACAGGGAGAATTGGATTCAGAAGGTAGAAATAACCGGGAAGAAAAACAAAAATGCAAACAGTTTATATTCATTTCCCAGTGTTCTTTCTTTGGGTGTAGCTGCTTCTGTCCATCCTTGATCAATTGAAACTGAATTAGCTCTCTTTATCGAAGAGACACACTTCCATCAGAATACATCCTCAAACAGTATCATTGTTGAGGTATATAATGATCTCCTGGTTCTGCTCATTTCACTTGGCATCTGTTCATGTAAGTCTCGCCAGTCCTCTCTGTATTCATCCTGCTGGTCATTCCTTACAGAACAATAATATTCCATAACATTCATATACCTCAACGTACTCAGCCATTCTCCAATTGATGGGCATCCATTCATTTTCCAGCTTCTAGCCACTACAAACAGGGCTGCTACAAACATTTTGGCACATACAGGTCCCTTTCCCTTCTTTAGTATCACTTTGGGCTATAAGCCCAGTAGTAGCACTGCTTGATCAAAGGGTATGCACAGTTTGATAACTTTTTGGGCATAATTCCAGATTGCTCTCCAGAATGGCTAGATTCGTTCACAACTCCACCAACAATGCATCAGTGTCCCAGTTTTCAATGGGAAAGATTTTTGAAACCAGTAAGTGGTTTAGAGTTGTAGACAGGGATATGTTTGCCTTTGAATGGGAAGACTGGATACTGGAAGAAAACCTGAAGTATAGGTGGTGTGTTCTACCCCACGGATATACAGAATCTCCTAATCTGTTTGGGCAAGTGCTAAAAGCTATTTTGGGGAAATTTAGAGCTCCCCCAGGTAATATGTTGGTGAAAAAGAAGAGGTCAGTAAGTCCCCCTTGGAAGAAGGGGAGGGCTCTGAATCTTACAAGAAAAGCAACCATTTTGGGAAAGGGAAATAAGATACTTGAGGTACCTAATTAGTGAGGGAGTAAACTTTAGGTGCTCAATCAAGCCCCACAGTTATTGGAAAAGAAGGAAGGGAATGTTTATGCTGATTCTAGGTATGCCTGAGGGGAGGAAAAATTTGGGAAGAAAGGAGTATGGCTAACAGTAGGGGTAGGGCATTAGCCCACACTACATCCCTACAAGTCCCGAGAAGCATGTTACCGTTGCCGTGGGACATGTGAAAGGGCATCCACCTGGCCAGCCACTGGAAGCTAGAGAAAACAGAAGTGAGACGGGGCTGGCCCCCTCCCCTGTTGGTCTTGACTCCCTCCTTTCCCCAAGTCTCGCGGCTGACCTTGATCAGAAGAGTAGAGAGCTGGGCCCAGGAGGACTGTAAGGGTAAATGGCACCTCTCTGACGGCCCAGAAGTGCTATAAGGCAACCGTGAGGCGGATTTTACTGCAAGGCAGTTGCTGGGACCTCCAGAACCTACATGATGCAGTCTTAACCTGGTTCTCGGCTCCTGGCCTGGCCACCCCTGCACACTACCTCGCGGATGTTGCCTTATTTGTCAAAGGGCAAGTGAGTCTGCCCTGTGCCAGGCCCTGGCAGGAGCAAGACCCCGGGCCTTTTCAGGCGGACTTGACTGAGCTGCTTTGGGTGGGTCTCCTCAGATACCTGCTTGTCATAATAGACCATCTGACCTCATGGTATCACAGGCCTTCCCAGGGACCCAAACTACTGCTCGGGCTGTTAGATCTTATGGGAGCAAATTATTCCCAGATATGGGAGGGGGAGAGCATAGCCACGGGCCAGGGGGCTCATCTTACCTCGAAGGTTCTCCAGTCCCTGGCAAAGGCCTAGGAGATCACCTGGGAGCTCATACTCCTTGGCACCCTCCTTCCTCGGGTAAGGTGGAAAGAATGAACCCACAGATCAAGAGGCAGCTGACCCTCCTTAGAATTAGGGCCAAACCCCGGAGGAATGTTGCATAATCCCCGGGAGCTCCTCTTTGGACATCCTCACGGGGAAGAGGAGAGGGAAACTGGGACCCCATATTGACGTAGAGACAAATTCCTCAGGAATTATATGGTAAAACATTTGACTCTGTTGCAGAATGAAGGGCTGATTGCTCAGACTTCACCACTACAGTCCCTATACACAAATTTCAGCCCAGAGACTGGGAACTGATGGAGATGGAAAGAGGAAAAACTCCCTCCCTTGGGGAGGACTTTTCCAAGTCTTGCTGACATCAGACATCGCTGGGAGGACAAAGGAGAAAGGCTGGACTCACCACCCTCGGACTAAGAGACCAGTTAATGTTCCCACTGAGTGGGCTGTGGATTCAACCATCCCGGGGACCTCCTGCTGGGGGGGCACATGAACCTTGAGAATATGTATGGGAAGTTTATGATCTGTTTCTTTTAGCATTTCTGTTGTTGCTGACTTTAGGGAAAGACAGTTTTATTCTAATTACCGGGGACACAAGTGGTTGGGGTGATAGATGGCCCCAGATAGGAGCCGGGGGTACAGAGCCCCAATTTATAAAGACTGAGCAACCTGGAGAAGGAGGTCCAGTTAGACAAGGATGGACCCCACTAGATAAAAAGGACAAGTCAGATCCAGAGAGATTGGAGACTAAAAACAAATTGGTTGAGGAAATGTTATCAAGAATGGTGTGAGAGGTCTTCAAGGATAAATAAAAAATGGAGGAATTGGAAGTAATTAACATGAGCAAAGTGAAGATGCTCTTATGGGAAAATAGCCTTAACCTACACTTCACTTGTGACTTAATACTTTATAATAATGTTGAGGTTGGGAGAGGGACCCCAAAAGTTTAGGGTCACAAACCAGTATCATGATCTGTCTCAAAAGAATTTCAAGGCTTGAACCCATTTCCCAGTCAAAGGGCAAAGTTTATTATAATTTTAATGCCATTACAAGTGGTCTAAATTCCAAGAGAACTTAGCAAAGCAACCGAAGCAAAGAGACACAATTATCTAGTTCTTTGTGTTATAGGTATGCTAATTTTGTGGCCCAGAGTTAGGACCAATTGCTCTCTGGAATTTGGTTCTCACTGACCCACAGATTATCTTTCTGACAGCAAGGAACTGAGGAGAGGTCTATTCACTATTGTCTCAGGCCTTTGGTCCCGAGACTACCCCGGGGCCAGGAGACTTGAGAATCTAGACAGATAGTAATTTTTAGATTCAGTGTGGGAGTCTCCTGGGCCAGACTCCAAAGCTAGAGCACTTAGAATTACTAACTTATTGTTAGAACAGAAGTCCCCTAAGGTCAGGGAACCTCAAAATCATTGCTGTCTCCCCTAGAAGCTATATTACATCAATAATACATAGCTATAACTAAAAGTTGAAGATGTTGTCCCCTCCTATTTCCCACCACTTCTAAATTAGCATTTTTAAAGTACTTCTTACAAAGGTGATGATGGCTTGGAATTCTATATCTGTTTGTATATCAGTTCTCTAGGGAAATTTAAATTAAATTAAGAGTTTATCATTATTTATTTGTATTTTGTTTCTAGGTTAGATTTCTAGGATTAGAATGTAAACCTGGATTCCCTCAAACAATGGGAGAAAAGGCCAGTAGGAAAACTTTGGGGGCTTCTGCCTTCAGGCTATTTAATTTGGTATTGCAGTTTATGCTTTGCACTTCTGACAAACACCTTGTCAGATAGGAGATGCCCTTTCTCAGGAGATCATAATAAAACCTCTTTTTGCTTTTTCTTACTCTGAGAGTCTTTGATTATTTTTGTGGATGACACAGTCCCACACATCTGCATTTCTCTATTCCAAAGACAGTCTGGGAAAACTAAGTTCCCATCAAGTTTGTCATAAAGCTTGTTCTGACTGTCTTTAAAGATGCTAACAAGACTATCCAGACAGTCTCAGAAAGGATGGTCTGATTAAGAGTTTTGGCCTCACGTCATTGAGACTGGAGACTGAATGATAGTTGATTGAGTTTCCAGCCTCTCCTTATTTTATGCAAACGGGACAATCTGGAAAACTGACCTGATCATAATGACAAAGGAGCAGCATGGACTTCTTTTAATTCTTGAAAGTAAATTAGTTTAGTATTCACTTCATGAATACTTTGAGGAGGAAGAAAAGACTAGATGTTAGTGTGGATATTATTTTAAAAACAGGCATTTTTAAACTTTAAAAAACTTATTTATTTATTTTTTTATTTTAACATTACCTTCATTTCCAAATATTATATTTCCCCTTCCCTCCCTAAGAGCCTTATAGAAATATCAATCAATATACAGAAAAATCAAACTAACCAATACAGCAATATTTCATACTCATATTCCTATACCTTTGCAAAGAAGGGTAGGAAGTTATACCATAGCTTTCTAAACTGGGAGAATCAGAAGTCAGTATCTTTTAAGTAGATCTTTCTGGAGGATCAAGGAAGGATCATCGACCAAAAACCTGGAAAGAAGTTGGTTAGGGGTCTTTGAAAGAGGAGATGACAGAAGGAAGAAAACAATGGATTCATTTTTTTCTTTCTATGGAACGAAAGTGCACAACACTCTGAGTTTTAGCCAGATCTGTCAGAGACACATTTTATTATTTTACAAGCATTTTGTTTGGAGAGAGATTCTGGCCAGAATTTCTTTTGCTCAACAGACAACTCTTTTACTTAAGCAATTCCTAACTCATTTTTCTAGTAGTACTGACACAAGAGATGAAAAAATTCCACATTGACAAAACCAAAGTACTTATTTTTCAGTTTGAAATTTTTTTTAAACCAAAGGGAATAATAGTAACTTTAATATTAATGCACATATTCTTTTGGGGAAGATATGTTTTGCCCTCAAACTAAAGACAGTGTAGTCCACAGTTAGTAAAAGAGACACCCACTTCTTTTCTTTTTAATCTATTGGGAAATTGATATTTCAAATTTCTCAAGACATAAAACAATTTTTAGGATTGTTAATTAGCCATTTATTTCACCTTAGTTCTGCACTGTTGAAACAACTACTAGTCTGTATTTTCTGGTAAAACTGTCCAGCTTTAAGTCCATCTTCTTGTCCACAGCTATCCTCTCCTTGAGTGTTGGAGTAGTATCTGAGGACTTTTTCCCTGTCACCATTCATCTATGGACCTCTCAGACTTACAGGGTCACTTCCAAACCCAGATAAGGGCAACTCAGAATAAATTCTTGTTCACCCAGGGTCAGGAAAAAATTATTAAAGAAGTCATCCAATTTGAGCCTTACTGGCCCAGGCTAGATAAGTACTGACAGAAAGCCTATGTAGGGAGATAAAAACAAACCTCTGGAAACTGAGTTGTGGGTTCTTCTGACTGTTCAGTCAATGACTCTAGGATCTTAGAGTCTAGGCTTTTTAGTCCCTAGTCATGATTAGCCAGAAGCAGGTCCCAAAACTTTACATGGTAGACCAGAACCAGAAATGTCAACTTTTAAGTATGCATCATAGGATAGCCCCAGAGGAGAATTCAAACTCAATACACTTTTGAGGAAACTGATTTATTCATAGAAGGAAAGAGAGATTAAGAATATCAGACAAAAGATACCGCTTCATTAATTCCTAATTTTTGGAACATAATGGAAACTTTATTGGAGCTGCCAGCCACAAGTCTCTCCCCAGTTCTGTGCATCCTCTATATTGTGCATCAAAGTTATTTTCCTAAAGTGAAGTTCCAATAATGGTACCACCCTATTTGATAACTCCAGTGGCCCCTTCTCACCTTCAAGATCAAATAACAAATCCTTTATTTAGCTTTCAAATCTATTCCTTCATAATCTTCATAATCTATTCCTCCTCCCCTTCTCATCTTTTTATACTCTTAGTCTACTTCAATCCAGTGTCACTGCTGTGCTTTGTATTCCACAAACATCTCCAGGCTCCAAACGTTTTCTCTGATTGTCCCCTGCCGCCCAGAACATTCTCTCTCCTCCTCTTGACTTTCTGCCTTCCTTTAAATCCCAGCTAAAACCCTGCCTTCTCCAGGAAGCTTTTCCTAACCCCTCTTAACTCTATGGGTTTCCCTTTGTTTATTATCTCCTATTTATCTTGTCTCTACCTTGTTTGTACATATTTATTTCTTTGTCAGCTCCCCCATAGAGTGTGAGCTTTAATAATGATGGAATAAAACTTCTAGGGGAGACAGCAATAATTTTAAGGTCCCCTGACCTTAGGGGGCTTCTGTTCTAACAATGTCAATGATTCTAAATCTTCTGGCTTAGGAGTCTGTGATCCTGAGGTCCTCTGATCCAAGAATGCTATTGTTCTGTCAATGACTATAAGTTTTCTGGCCTAGGAATATAATATTTCTTCCCTTAGACTTTAAGGAAGATATATTAATGATCCTGAGATTCTCTAATCTTAGAATACCATTGTTCAGACAAGTTTGTCCCTCAATGATTCTAAAGTCTTCTGGCTTTGATGATCCTAGATTATCACTGGTCAGTGATAACCAAATTCCTGAGATCACTCCTCAGTTCTACCTCTAGGCCATAAAATGAGCATATCAGTAACATGAACTAGATAAATGTGTCTCCTTGCTTCTGGTGCTTTATTAAATTCTTTGGACTTTAGCATACTTCAGGCTTTATAATTACATTAAACTTTGCTCCCTGACTTGGAGATGGGTTTAAGCCTGCAAATTCTTTTGAGACACCTTGCAACAGTGGTCTGCTACCCTCAACCTTTTGGGGTCCCTTTCCAACCTCAACATTTAGTGACTCATATGGGGAGAGTCTGGCCGCCCCTGGCTCGATTCCCTTTTTGTCAAAGTAAACCTCCCATTTTTTCCCCCTCAATCCTATTGGTGGGACAATCCAAGCCACTGGAAGACTTGTCTGGGTCATTGTGAGCTCCATGCTGAGCAAGTTTTCTTTGACTGGGGATTTCTAAATTCTTGCAATTTTTGTCAAAGTTCCTAGGGAACCTTTGCCACCTTTTCATTTTCTCTGGGATATCAGGAGAGATGAAGTGCTATAGGATGGCTTTTGGAAAAATTTTATGGCTTTTGGCAAAGATGGGACAGACCTCTTTCATGTCATTTTTGTCTGTGTCTGCATCTCTGTATCAGATGTTCTTTCTGTGAGCTAGATTTTGTTACCTAGAAAGATTTAAAGTGCAACCAACAAGAAAAAACTTCTATCCTATACTAAGAATGTGGAAATATTTCTTAAAAAGCCTAACTTTTTTTCTGTGGACTTCAGTTCTGACCATGCTGGGGGCTACACACACACACACACACACACACACACACAAATCAGCTAATTAAAACTAAAATAGCATCTTAGCAAATTCTCAAAGTTTTGAGAGCAATGACTAAAAAGTTTGGCAGTTAGTCATTTTAAGATGGCAAGAAAAATTCCTGAAACATTGGGAATAATTCCAGAAATTTACTCCATTCTGAGAGAAAAACAAAAAACAAACTAGGTAACTAGCAGCTTTTTGCTAATCCTTCCTTGGCTCCTATCTTACAATAACAATAAACTTCACCCCTTGACTTGATATGGATTCAAGCCCGCAGATTTTTTTAATTAATTAAAGCTTTTTGTTTACAAAATATATGCAAAGGTAATTTTTCAACATTGATCCTTGCTTTCCAAATTTCAAATTCCAATGCTAGCTTTGGCAATAAGAGTTGAGAAAGAGATTAAAGGAATAAGAATAGGCAATGAGGAAACCAAATTATCACTCTTTGCTGATGATATGATGGTATACTTAAAGAACCCCAGAGAATCTACTAAAAAGTTATTAGAAACAATCCACACCTTCAGTAAAGTTTCAGGATACAAAATAAACCCACATAAGTCATCAGCATTCTTATATATTACTGACAAAACCCAACAGAGTTACAAAAAGAAATTCCATTTAAAGTAACTACTGATTGTATATTTAGGAATCTATCTGCCAAGGGAAAATCAGAAACTTTATGAGCAAAACTACAAAACACTTTCCACACAAATTAAGTCTGATTTAACCAATTGGAAAAATATTAAATGCTCTTGGATGGGGCGAGCAAATATAATAAAGATGACAATACTACTTAAATTAATCTATTTATTTAGCGCTATACCAATCAGATTCCCAAAAAACTACTTTGATGAACTAGAAAAAATAACAACAAAGTTCATATGGAAAAACAAAAGGTCAAGAATTTCAAGTGAATTAATGAAAAAAAAAAATCAAATGAAAGTGGCCTAGCTGTACCAGATCTAAAATTATATTATAAAGCAGCAGTTACTAAAACTATCTGGTATTGGCTAAGAAATAGACTAGTTGATCAATGGAATAGGTTAGGTTCAAAAGACAAAACAGCCAATAACTTTAATAATATAGTGTTTGACAAACCCAAAGACCCCAGTTTTTGGGATAAGAACGCATTATTTGACAAAAATTGCTGGGAAAATTGGAAATTAGTATGGCAGAAACTAGGCATTGACCCACACTTAACACCGTATGTCAAGATAAGGTCAAAATGGGTCCATGACCCTAGGCATAAAGAATGAGATTATAAATAAATTGGAAGAGCATAGGATAGTTTACCTCTCAGACCTATGAAAGAGGGAGGAATTTATGACCAAAGAAGAACTAGAGATTACTATTGACCACAAAATAGAAAATTTTGATTATATCAAATTGAAAAGTTTTTGTACAAACAAAACAAATGCAGACAGGGTTAGAAGGGAAACAATAAACTGGGAAAACATTTTTACAATCAAAGGTTCTGATAAAGGCCTCATTTCCAAAATATATATAGAATTGACTCTAATTTATAAGAAATCAAACCATTCTCCAATTGATAAATGGTCAAAGGATATGAACAGACAATTCTCAGACGAAGAAATTGAAACTATTTATAGACATATGAAAATATGCTCCAAATCATTATTAATCAGAGAAATGCAAATTAAGACAACTCTGAGATACCACTACACACCTGTCAGATTGGCTAGAGTGATAGGGAAAGATAATGTGGAATGTTGGAAGGGATGTGGGAAAACAGGGACACTGATACATTGTTGGCGGAGTTGTGAATACATCCAGCCATTCTGGAGAGCAATTTGGAACTATGCTCAAAAAGTTATCAAACTGTGCATACCCTTTGATCCAGCAGTGCTACTACTGGGCTTATATCTCAAAGAGATACTAAGGAAGGGAAAGGGACCTGTATGTGCCAAAATGTTTGTGGCAGCCCTGTTTGTAGTGGCTAGAAACTGGAAAATGAATGGATGTCTATCAGTTGGAGAATGGTTGGGTAAATTGTGGTATATGAATGTTATGGAATATTATTGTTCTGTAAGAAATGACCAGTAGGATGAATACAGAGAGGACTGGCGAGACTTACATGAACAGATGCCAAGTGAAATGAGCAGAACCAGGAGATCATTATATATCTCAACAACGATACTGTTTGAGGATATATTCTGATGGAAGTGGATCTCTTCGATAAAGAGAGCTAATTCAGTTTCAATTGATCAAGAATGGACAGAAGCAGCTACACCCAAAGAAAGAACACTGGGAAATGACTATAAACTGCTTTCATTTCTGTTTTTCTTCCCGGGTTATTTATACTTTCTGAATACAATTCTCCCTGTGCAACAAGAAAACTGTTCAGTTCTGCACACATATATTGTATCTAGGATATACTGTAACCTATTCAACATGTGAAGGACTACTTGCCATCTGGGGGAGAGGGTGGAGGGAGGGAGGGGAAAAATCGGAACAGAAGTGAGTGCAAGGGATAATGCTGTAAAAATTACCCTGGCATGGGTTCTATCAATAAAAACTTATTTTAAAAAAATTTCAAATTCCAAATTTCCAAGTCCAAAGATTCCAAACAGATCCTTGCTGTTCCAAATTTTTCCCTCCTTATTCCCTTCCCAGGATGGCAGGTAGTCCAATACATGTTAAATATGTTAAATCATATATATATATATGCATATATATATGTGTATATATATATACACACAAAAAAAAAACATATTTATACACTATCTTGCTGCACAAGAAAAATTGGATCTAGAAAGAAAAAAAAATCTGAGAAGGAAAACAAAATGCAAGCAAACAATAACAGAAAGAGTAGAAATGCTATATTGTGAACCACAATCAGTTCCCACAGTCCTCTCTCTGGGTGTAGATGGCTCTCTTCATCACTGAACAACTGGAATTGGTTTGAAGCATCTCATTGTTGAAGAGAGCCATGTCCATCACAGTTGCTCATCACATAATCTTATTACTATGTACATTGTTCTCTTGGTTCTACTCACTTCATTTAGCATCAGTTCCTGTAAATCTCTCCAAGCCTCTCTGTATTCATCCTGATGGTCATTTCTTACAGAACAACAATATTCCATAATATTCATATATCACAATTTACCCAACCTTTCTCCAATTGATGGGCATTCACTCAGTTTCCAGTTTCTGGAAATCAGATCAAAGAGATCTGCCACAAACATTCTTGCACATACAGGTCCCTTTCCCTCCTTTAAGATCTCTTTGGGATATGCTAAGTGAAATGAGCAGAACTAGGAGATCATTATATACCTCAACATTGATACTGTTTGAGGATGTATTCTGATGGAAGTGGATCTCTTCGATAAAGAGAGCTAATTCAGTTTCAATTGATCAAGGATGGACAGAAGCAGCTACACCCAAAGAAAGAACATGGGGAAATGAATGTAAACTGTTTGCATTTTTGTTTTTCTTCCCGGATTATTTCTACCTTCTGAATACAATTCTCCCTGTGCAACAAGAAAACTGTTCGGTTCTGTACACATATATTGTATCTAGGATATACTGTAACCTATTCAACATGTAAAGGACTGCTTGCCATCTGAGGGAGGGAATGGAAGGAGGGAGGGGAAAAATCGGAACAGAAGTGAGTGCAAGGGATAATGCTGTAAAAAATTACCCTGGCATGGGTTCTGTCAATAAAAAGTTATTTAAAAAAAATCTAGATGATTTAAAAACAAAAGATATCAATAAGGAGTATTTTAAAAAGAAGGGAGGTAGGGAAGGGTTAACAAAACTAAATCATAAACCACTTTTGATAATATATGTGATGGTTCACATCCCCTCCCTCCTTGTCTATCTCTGCAAAGAAGGTAGAGTAGTATATTTTCTCATTTTTTCTTTAGGACTATTTGGTTATAATTCCATAGCATTGTTTCTTATTGTTGTTTATTTTTTCATTTATATTATACCCATGGTGTATATTGATTTTCTCTTTCTTCTTGCTTTTCTTTGTATCCATTTGTAAAAGACCTTTCTCATACTTTTCAAAATTCTTTATATTCACAGTTCATATATATATATTCACATACCACAGTTTGTTTAACCATTCTCCAACTATTGGGTTTCTACTTAGTTTACACTTTTTTGCTACAAAAAGAACTGCTATGAATATTTCAATTGGGATTTTAATAATTGCAACTTGGATTTAAAAATAATGGCTAGGGATGCAAAGGGGAGACATATTCCAGATATAGGTTAACAAAGATGGAAAAAAGGAGAGATGAGATTGTGGAGCAGCAGTAGAAGAATCAAGTAATCAAAAATGAAGTACAATAATACCAGGTAAAACCAACATAGATTTTTTTTTTCTTTTGATATCATGTCATTTCTCTTGGATTGACCCATATGGACACTATCACTTCTGTGCAAAATCTATAAGAATGTTCTATCCACATGTCAGGGATAACTTAAATGGGACAAGGTCTCAAGGACTCAGTCATATCTTTTTTTTCTACCACGTTAGTGCTGACTCTTGTAACCTTTCACCTGGATGATTGCAATAGCCTCCTAATATGGATTCCCATTTATAGTCAGCTTCCCCTTCCTCCAATCCACCCTTCACAAATCTGCCTGAATAATTTAAATGAAATCATGGAATCTCAGATATGAAAGTGATCTCAAAATTTTAAAAAAAAAAAAAAAAGATCTCTTTGGGATAGAGGCCTAGCAGTATCACTGCTGAATCAAAGGATATAGACAGTTTGATGGCCCTTTGGGCATAGTTCCAAATCAGCAAGCATCATATATAATGAAGATAAACTGGAACCATTCACCTAGATCAGGGGTGAAACAAGGTTGCTCACTATCACATTTGATAAGCCTGCAAATTCTTTTGAGACACCTTGTGACACTGATCTGCGACCCCCAACCTTTTGGAGTCCCCAGCCTCAATAGTACTACAGACTTATACATTTTAAAATTTCTTTTTCTGTTCTTTTATCTTCCTTTCTTTGCTGTTCTTTCAGCTTTTTTTTTTGTTTTTTTAACATCACTATAACTTCCCAATAACTATCCTCTTCCATTAAAAATCTTGTAATAGATGAATGTAGTCCAGCAAAGTACCATAAATCAATATATTGGTTTGGCTGGAAACTTAACTTTTCATTCCCCTGTTGTTATCCACCACCTCTTTGACAATAGGCAAGAGACCTTAGAAGTTAAGGTCTTCTCACTTTTGCCTTTTTCCTATTCTCCTTTGGATCTGTATATTTTTCTGTGGATGAGTCTAAATGTTCTTTTTTTTATTCCCCTTTATGGCTGAGTTTCCCTCCAGTCTCTCATAAATTAGGTAGCACACTGAATAGAATGTTGGACTTGGAATTGGGAAGACCAGAGTTCAAATTAACAGATATTTAATGGCCGTATGACCCGGGCAAGTCATTTAATTCCTATCTGCTTCAATTTCTTCATCTATAAAAGGGATTTAATAACTTACTTACTCACTTACTCACAGCAATACTGTGAATATTTAATCGTGTCTTTCTCTGTATATCTTATGTGGGAGGGCTCTCTACAATAAGGGAGAGATTTCAGAACTAGGTGTTCCTTTACAATCCTTCCTAAGTCTAGCTCTTTATAGGACCCAAGGTCATGCCCTCTATTACTAAGCAGCCCAGGCTAATTTACTAAACTGTGTTCAGTCTTAAAGGAACATGAATTCTAAAAAGAGAACCCAAGTTATCTACTATTTTTGTCTCTTTTTAATTATTTCATTATTTTCATCACTTCAACCTGGAGTAGAACTATTTCTTAAATAAAGCTTAGGTTTGGCTTATGTCTTGGTCCTCCCCCGAACACAAAACACGAATCCACCGCTTGTTACAGTCTGCTTAAGGCTGCTGCTTGAGACAGCAAGGGGGCCCGGGGCAGAGCTGAGGCCCTGGGTTCCCATTCACCTCAGACTCCCACTGGCTCTGTTGCCCTGAGCACCTCACCTTATTTCTGCTTGCCTGGGTGTCCACACACGTAACACAGTGGCAGGATTGTTGTAAGGACCCAACGACATAACACTGGTGAAGCATTTAGCACAGCGCCTAGCACATGGTAGCACTATATAAATGTTAAATTTAGTATTATTGTTATTGCTTCATTAAATCACGAACACCGCTGTTTTAAGTGTCAGCCTTTTGGGGTTCATTTGTCTGACTTTTTGTGACCCCATTGGGGTTTTCTCGGAAAAGACAAGAGGGAGGTTGGCCAGGTCCTTTTCCAGCTCATTTTACACACGAAAGAACTAAGATAAACAAGGATAAGGGACTTCCTCTTCCCCTCAGACCTGCTCGCTCTGGGTAGTAACTGAATGCAGCCCTCTGGTCAGCCTGGCACCGTGGCTCACTGCTCGTGGACAGGTCAAGACTCCACCCTCAGGGCCTGAGAACCACGCGGTCCCCTTGAGACCAAAGGTGAAACGCAGCAGCTACTGGGTCCCAGACGTTCTAGACATAAAACAGAAGAGGTCCCAAGGGCCTGAGGGCCCATCGCAGGCTCGCCTCATGGTATTTGATTTTTCTGCTCCCCCATAGCTCCAAGGAAAAGCAGGACACGTGGTTTCAGAAGCTGTCTCTCAAGATCTAACTCGGTTCCAACTGATCAATGATAGACAGAAGCAGCTACACCCAAAGAAAGAACACTGGGAAACGAATGTAAACTGTTTGCATTTTTGTTTTTCTTCCCGGGTTATTTTTACTTTCTGAATCCAATTCTCCCTGTGCAACAAGAGAACTGTTCGGTTCTGTACACAAAAACTATCTAGGATATACCTATTTAACTGCTTGGCATCTGGGGGAGGGGAGGGAGGGAGGAAGGGGAAAAATCAGAACATGTTGGAATCTTTACAAACTGCTAACTCATTAGAGTTGATAGATTATTGATCTGATCTTACAAGAAGATGTTTTGGGCCAGAACCTGAAACAAGGTACTAAGTAGAACTAATTGATACAATGCTTGTGTTCACACCTTTACTCATTGGAGTTCACAAGTATGGGAGATTCACAAAGTTAACTGTGTAACTTTGTGAATTCATACCTCCCTTGAAGCTCTTGGGGCCAGAGAGCACTGTGGGAGAAAACCCATAATCCTTCTCTCTTGTATCCCACAATTCCTCTCTCTCGTATAAAAGAAACAGACAGAGGCTCTCGGACATATTTTCAGTGGAATTACATGAAGAGTTGAGCTGGATTGAAGGCTGAAGAAAGCAGAGGCAGAAGCAAAGGACAATCTGCAGGGACAGAAGTGAATGCAAGGGATAATGTTGTAAAAAATTACCTGGGCATGGGTTCTGTCAATAAAGTTATAATTATAAAAAAAAGAAGCTGTCTCTCCTTTTATTGTCTACTAGCCAAATATGTTGCTCCATGGCTAGTTCTCTTTGATTAAAAGGGCATGTCCCCTTTATCAAGAAGCAAAGCATGTGTCTCCCTGGGCCAGGGCCCAGGCTTAGCATGTCATGGAAGATGCTCCTGCCAGGACACGTGTCAGGGTGAAGGCCTATCCTCACACGTTCTCCAGGAGACGGTCATTTACCCTAGAGTCTTAAGGGTAGCACTGTACATACTTGGGATCTCCCGGCTCTCGCTAGCTTGTACAAAGGGACTCTTCTTGGCAAGAACATCCCCTCTACTTATTCCTTGGATTCCTTTCATTCCCCTTTTTTTGGGGAACTTGTTCCGTCAATAATTCCTGTAGAGGGTCACAGTCAGTGGGGGGAGCTCTGGGTGAGGTATAAGACTCTTCAGCCCAGAGGGAACCTGCTGACAATGTCTGGTTCGGCTCCCCCATCTCCCCTTGGGGCGTCTCAGCCTTCCTGAGAAGTCAGGGGACAGTTGAAGCAGAGATACTGGCAGTAAAGAGGCATCTGCATAATAATAGATGGGTTATTATAGTTAGCACATGCTCAGTGTGCTGTGGTGATATAATTGTACTAGAGTATTTAAGGCAGAGAGAACTTGAAATAAACAGACTCTATATTTGACTATCCACATGAGTCCCTGCCTCTTCACTCCTCTTCTAAGAACAAGGACCGGTACTGAGACCCTCCAGAGAGCTAGTATGGATGGTACAAATTCCCTCCCTCTCATCTCTCCCCAACTATTTATTCTTTTCTTGATGCATAAATACATTTTTAGTCCCTATCCATATTCGATTCAGTTCAACAAGCATTTATTAAATGCCTATTATGTGCATAGACACTGTGTTAGTCATGGAAGATAAAGAAGCAAAAAGGAAACAATTCTTGTTGAGCAGAGAAATAGTGGTCCTTCTACATGATAAGTGTGTCCTAATCTAACTTATGTAATACCCACAACTGCTCCCCAGTCTGTCTCCAGGTGACCGCTAATGTCTGGTGGTCACTGAAGGTTCCAAGCTCCAGAGCCATCATGGTTGTTTCCTCTTGCAGCATTCCAAGGTCCTTTCTGGTGTCCAGGCAAGCCCATCCTCACCAGCAGCTTAGCCACTGCTGGCCTGACTTCCAAATAGCCAGGAATGGGAGTCCGGATCTCCGAGTCAGAGTGACTCTCCCACACCATCCTGCATGTTTGCATGCAGATGCTCCGGACGTGTCTGGTGTGGTTGCTGTAAAAAAAAGTTCATCCATTTTGAAAATTGTGCCACCACAGGAATATAAGTGATGAAATCCTGTTTGTGGTCATTCCTTGGACCTGCACAAATCCTGAAGCTTTTCTCTCCCTCGGTGCCTTCTAAATGGGAAAAATAAAAGATTCTTCATTCTCTCGTTGGTAAATATAATGATCCTATTCCCCCTGCAGTATCCCTTCTTGGTCTGTCTTCTCTTCAGCATAGCTAAAAGTAGCATAGAAGCCAGCATGGAGAGACAGTGGATTAGTACCTTCCATGTGAAAAGTATTGATATTGTAATTATAGAGAGTATAAGAAATTTACTTATATATACAAAAGCACCTACCCTCATCTTGACTCACATTCCTCATGTTGTGGTTGAGGGTTTTAAGTGTAAAATCACTAATATATAATATTTCACAAACTTACCATAAATTGGCTCATATTTTGTCCTTATCCCATTAATATTCTGAGCTCCTCCACATCTCTCTGTGACCCAAGAGTAAAACAAATTCAATGGAGATTGATAAGAGAATTCCATCCTCACAATCATTGTATTACAAATAGGATAGTCAAGGATTTGGTTAAGCCTGATCATAGCTGGCTGGGCTTCTTTCTAACTCAAAAGTTAGGGCCACAAACACTCTAGTCTTGTAGGTATTTTTTAATAGGTATTTAATTTCTTTGTTCAGATGAACAATTTCACAACAATCCCATTATCCATTACTTTACAGTACTGAGTACTTCCTTTCAAGTTTCTTGGAAATATCTCACCCTCTTGGTGAGAAGCACGCCTAGACTGAATTTTTTTTGGTTGGTTCCTATACCTTTTGAAGGATGAAAGATTACAGAGGGCTTTAAATGCCAAGCATTGTTGTAATTCTGTTCTGAATCAGGCACTGTGAGGAGAAGGACCTTTGTACCACAAGACATAATAATACTAAACCTAATTCTCATGCTGGGTCTGATGTTGGTGATGGTGATGAGGTCAAGGTAGCAATTCCTAGTTCGAAATAAACATATGGCAAATTCACAATGGCCATTCTTTTTGCCAAAAAGTAGGTTTATTTAGGAGAAAAGATTGCAGATAAAATAAGAGGTAAACTAGGCACCAGGACTGGGAAATATGAAATAGAGTTGAAAGAGCAAAGGGAATATCATTATCAAGGAAAAGAGTTTGGAAGAATCTATTAAAGGAATATGCCATAAGGAATGGCCATAAGGCCATTAACTGGCAGGTTAAATGCACAGAGGAGTTTAGCAAAATTAGCGATATAGTAAGGAGATTTTTTTTTAAATAGTAAGGAGAAAGATGCCATTAAAGGGAAGGCACTATGAGAGAGAGAGAAAGAGAGAAAGAAAGAGAATCTCATAGTGGGCTTAAGCCAGATTTAGCAAAGACCTTCATCATCAGATTTTTTTATTAGGGAAGTATAACCTGGGGATTTCTTAGGGGAGGAGGGGTGCTAGAGTATGGGACCCTGCCGAGGGGGAGTACTGAGACCACCTTGACCTTTGGGGGACAGTAAGTTTTCTGGCCTGTTGCAGAAGTGGGAAAGCTTTCGGCCTGAGGGTCACAGAGTAGTTGCTCATAAGCAGGGATACCTGGACAGGGCCTCTCACATGTATGGCAGATGGAGCCTTCTCTGAATGGTGATTGGGGATTGCCCACTGTTCACGCATGGATCACGCTTGCAAAAATGTATATCAACAAGGCTGTGCTGCATAATACACTGGAGCTCTTTTCACACTCTATGAGCCTTAGGGGAGATCAAAGGGCTCATCCACCATGAGCCCTCAATCAAGACGTCACAACAAGGGGCAACGTCAGGGAGCTCAGAGGGAAGGCTCAAAGGGGAGCCAGAAGGAATACCTGGCAGAGATGTCAGGTCCCAGACCTGTCTCAAAGACTCACTAGTCAATGTTTCAAAGGTTGTTTAACGATGCTCAGAGCTTGGGGGATAGGCAATGGAGGCTGATAAAGAAATCTATTCTCACAATCATGCTATACACACAGGATAATCTGGCACTTGTTAAGCCTTTTTTCTTGCTGCCTGGGCTTCTCCCAAACTCCAAGAAGACATCAATGGTGGCTGTGTTCCCAAAGGAGGAAGGTAGAACACCTTTACTTGACCTTTCTATCCCTTAGGGCATTTCTCTAGATTTCTAGTATTCCTTTTCAACTCCTTGAAAGTTGGCTACACTCTCGACTTCCTCACTGCAACCTTGCAAGTCTGGCTTCTGATCATTTTGTACAGAAACTGCTCTCCAAGGCGATGATTTTAACTTCTAAATCCAATGGCTTTTTCTCATCCTCTACTTCTTTGACTTCTACACTTTTGATATTGTAAATGTACACCTTTCATGTGATATTCTTTTTTTTTTTCTAATTCTCCTCTCTGCCCTGTCATTTCTCACGTGATTCTCCATCAAAACCTTTTGCTCCCTAAGAATGGGTTATTCTCAAAGATTCATCCTGAGACCTTTTCTCTTTTCTCACGTGATTCTCCATCAAAACCTTTTGCTCCCTAAGAATGGTTTATTCTCAAAGATTCATCCCGAGACTTTTCTCTTTTCTCCTGACATTCCCCGGTGAGCCCCATAACTTCCATAACTTCAATTTTCACCACTATGCAGATGACCCCTAACTTTATATCTCCCATCCTAATTTCTCTTCTAAATTTTACTCTGCTTTTACTAATTGTCTGCCTGATACCTTCACCTGATGGCACCTCAAATTCAATATAATCAAAATAGAGCTCATCATCCTACTCTCAAACCTGCCCCTTCTACAAATTCCCTAATTCTGTAGCAGGTATCACCATATATACCTTGGTTTGAAATCCTTTAATTCCCATGTAAAATAGTTTTCCAAGTCTTGCAGATTCTTTACAGTGTCTTTTGCCTCTGCCTTTTTCTACTTTCATGGCCACCATCCTAGTTTAAGACCTCATTATCCATTTACCTGGATCCTTGCCGTAGCCTCTCAGTTGTCTTCCATATGTTCAGCCTTTCTAGCTTCTCCCCTATTTCCAATCCATCCTTCACTTAGCTGTCAAAACAACTTTCCCAGCAATATGTTTATGGAAATATGTTTGGACCGTATGGAAATGTGTTTAAAAGGATTGCACATGTTTAACCTATATTGGATTGCTTGCTATCTTGGGGAGGAGGGAGAAAAAACTTGGAACACAAAGTCTTACAAAAATCAGTGTTGGAAACTGTCTTTACATGTATTGAACATTAAAAATACACACACACAAACCAAAAGAACTTTCCCAGGATCTGAAAGAAACCCCATCATTGCTCTAAAGAAAAGCCTCCAGTGACTTACAGCCTCCAGGAAAAAATAGAAAACCCTTTCCCTAGCATTGGAGGACCTTTGTGATCCACCTTAACCTCTCTTTCCATCTTTGTTTCCCACCCCTCCTTTTCCTGCACTCTGCATTCTAGCCAAACTGGCTGTTCCCACTCCAAGCCACCTCCTACATTCGGGCATTTACCTGGCGGCTAACCCATGCCCCCACCTCCCCTCCCCTCCACGCTTGGAACGAGTTCTGTTTCTCAGCTGGCCCTTCCCGAAGACATTTTTTAAGGTCCGGCTTAGGAAGCACCTCCTCCACGCAGCCTGCCTAGATCCAAGTCCTCTGAAACTCTGGCCACGTTTTCTCTGTACTTTCTCTAGATCTGGAGGCCCAAATTGTGTCACACTTGACGCGTGGCTGCCCCTTCTGCCTCTCCCCTCGGCTGGGGAAGTTCCTTGAGGGCAGGAGCATGCCCCAGCCTCCCGGTAAGCCTAGTAAATGCTTGCCGAGTGAGGGGAAAGAACGCTCTCCCTTGAAGGGAGACAGGAGAACTTCCTCCCGGGCTCCGCAGTCCTGAGACACCATTTCCCAAGAACTAGATGGGATTTGGGGGAGCGGGCTGGGGGAGGAGTTGGGTCTCAGTATCTGAACTCCAGCAGGCAGGACTGGTGTCCCAAAGCCGAGCTCCAAGGCCACCACAAGAATCCTCTCAGAGTGGGGCCTGACGAAGGGGGATGGATTCCAGCTCCCATCTACCCTCCAGCCTCCCTCAGCACCCCCTCCCCGTGCCTAGCCACTCCCATGGACATCAGCCTCCTCCCCCCCCAGCTCACAATGTCCTCCCCCTGCCCAGGCTGGGGTGCAAGGCAAGCAGGAGGTTCTTGAGGGGGATGGGCTGGGTGGGCGGTTTTCCCAGAGCGAGGAGTGGAGCGGGGCCGAGTTGGCGCCAGCTCCCACAGATAAAGACACTCCTGGCCAGCTGACCATCCAGCTCCGGCCAGCCCCAGCCCAGGGGCCCACACGGGAGCTGCTTCCCTGCGCGGTGGGCAGCACCCATCCCGGCAGGGTGACATGACGCAGAGAGAAGCCAGGGCTTCTCCCAGGATGCCTGGCCTGGGCGGCCCCGGCGGACCTGGGCTGGCGCTGGGCACTGACAGGAAGCGGGGCCGCCTGATGAAGGCCAAGCAGGGACTGTGGGGGGAGACTAGCTGGGGCAGCCAGAGATGGATCAGACCGGGCCCCGCCATCCATAATCCCAGGGCCAGGAGCTTGGCCGTTGGCAGGGTAAGGAGAAAGGGCATCCCCAGAGAAGGTCAACGGCGGTCTGACTCGCCAGGGCGGGGGAAGATGGGCCTGGCGGGAGTCGGGCGAGGAGAGCCTCCAAGTGGAGGCTACGGCAGGAGGGTGGCAGCAAGGTGCCATGTTGGAGGGCTGGAGCTAGACCTCGCTAGCGCTGCCCTCCTCGAGAGGGCTCACCGCTGGCACGGCGGGCACCTGCTCTGGCACGGAACACTGGGAAAGGGCTGGCCGGGGAGTCCAGATCCCAGCCTTGCCCCGGCTGACCCAGGCAAATCATGTCGGCCCTTTGAGGGATTCCATTTTCCCATCTGTAAAGTGGAGCTCATAGTGCTTGTGTGACCCACCATACCACGGTAGGAGGGATGAACTTTGTAAAATGCAAAGTAATATCGAAACGCTGGTGATTATTGCCACTGTCATTCACCTCTCCGCAGCTCACCTAAGCCTAACGCCTGAGTTTCAGAGCTTCAGAATGGGGCTCATTGTCAGTCAGAGGCTGAGAACTAGGTTTTGGGAGGAGGTGCCATGGGCTGGCACAGGGAGAGAAAGGAGCCAAATAGCCCACTTGGGAGGAAGGACGGCAGCGTTAATTCTCTGTCCTGGGCCCCTACACAGGGCGAGTCCAGCCCAGAGAATGCAGCCCGGGAGCGGAGTAGAGTAAGGACTCTGCGCCAGGCCTTTCTGGCTCTGCAAGCAGCATTACCGGCAGTGCCCCCGGACACGAAGCTCTCGAAACTGGATGTCCTCGTCCTGGCCACGAGCTACATAGCCCACCTCACCCAAGCGCTGGGCCAGGAGCTGCCGGGGGCAGCCTGGCCCCCCTTCCTGCGTGGGCTCCGCTACCTGCACCCTCTCAAGGTAACTGCGAGACTCTTCTCCCTGGGAGGGGGTGAAGGGGACCTGAGACAGCGGGCTCTTCTTGGCAAACACCCTGGCAGGTTCAGGCATGGTGGGAAGGCTGAGAAGGCAGGGGCTTGGTGGGTTGTGGGGAGGAACCAAGAACAGATTTCAGAAAGAGGAGCGGCTGTAGTGAAAAGGTGACCGGGGGCTGCTCCTCGAGGCTTCAACGCCCTTTTCTCTCAAATGAAAGTCCTGGATTAGACGGCCTCCGTGGTCTCTTGCAGCTCTGAGGCCGACCCTGTCTGAGAAGGATAGCTAGGAAAACACTTGGCTGGCCGGCTCCCAGTAATTATTTCCTAACAATACTGTACAGCCCTCCTTTGCTGGAAAACAGGTTTGGGGACCAAGGCGCTTACCCAGCACATCTCTGTCCACAGCAGCTCTCTCTCCTCAGAACACAGGCGGTAGAGTATGGGCAAGGGGCAGCTCTTATTCCTGGAAAACCGTATTGGGTGGGGGTCAACTGTGTCAGCCCAGAAACTTAACTGTAGCCTTATTTATGACACTATTCTGATGATTTTTAAAATTAAATAGCATCAAGAAAATATTTGAGTTTATTAAAAAACTTCTTCCACTAAAGCCCTATTCTGAAGCCTTATCCTGACAGAGTTGTAACACTGGATTTAGAAAAATAGCTTGATATACCATTATCATTCTCAAAGCTTGTGCGTAGTAGGGAGCAATCTCTGAGTGGTCCTCCTGGGCTGGAGAAACTTTCTGGACACTGTCTCTGTTATCCCAAGGCCCTGCCTAAGTTTGGTAAGGCCCATTGCCAGATTAGTTAAGGGGAGAGATTTCTTTCTTTCTTCTTAAAAAAAAAATATTATATTGCGCTTTAAGGTTTTCAAAGCATTTTTCATTAATATCCTATCCTCAAAACAACCTTATGAGATAACTATTGTCATTGTCATTTTATAGATAGAAAAACTGAGCCTTAGAGAGTGTGTGAATTGTCCAGGTTCACAAAATTTGTTAAGTATAGAAAGCAAGATTTGACAAGTCTTCCTGTCTCTAAGTCTAACTCTCTATGCCCTACGCCCCCACCACCATTTTTCACATAACCCTAACAATTATCTAAAAACATGAAAGGTGGTGAGCTGTTAGTAGACAAATTACCTGGAAGTTCTGGAGTAGGAAAATTAAACTCAAAGCCAAGAATCTGAGTCCAAAGGGGTGAGAATTTTGAATGATAATCCTGACATAACATAGGTAATGCAATTGACTTGATTAGTTAAAGAGGTAGGGAAAGGGATGGGCTACCATCTCATTCTACCTTTCATCCAGCTAAAGAAAAAGGCTTCATATATTAGAAAACGCCAACCTCCTCATTCTCTAGATGAGAAAACTTGGCTTCAGTAAGGGAAGTGGTTTCCAAGTGGAAAAGGTGGGGCTCAAACCCAGGGTTTCTAACACTGAAACAAATGTTTTTTCCTTTGTAGCAAATGGTTATCAAACTTTTTGGTCTCAGGATCTGCTTACTCTTTAAGCTACTTAAGGACTCCAAAGAACTTGTTTATTTGGGTTAGATCTATCTATATTTGCAGTTTGCTTTGGAAGTTAAAAATTTTTTATTATAAAAAGTTTTGTTCTTGTATACCACCTTGAAAGGGTCTTGGTCCTGGGGCCACATTTTGAGAATGGCTGTGGAGATGATAACTATTTGGCTCCAGAACCATTGCCTTAAAATTAACAATTAGAGAATTTAGTCAAATTCAGGAAGAACTGCCTAATAATTAGAGCAATCCAATTGCAGACTAGATTAATTCCAGAATGGATAAGTGGATCCTCACCAGAAAGCCTTCAAGAATAGTTGATGAAAACATTAGTGAGGATTCTTTTAGGAGTGAGTTAGACTTGATGGTCACAGTCCCTCCTAACCCTTAAATTCTATGAATCTCTGATGAGCTATGTCAAAGGGATAGAGGCTCAGGCTTCTCCTTACTCAGGGACCCCATGAGAAAGGTTTGGGATGGAGCAGTACAGGGAATGGACAACAGGTACCAAATTTTCACTGGCCAGTTACATTAGGCAGAATTCTGGTACTCATTTAATGACCTCAAGGTGGATATAGGCTCCTCATGACCTCCAACTAGTGTCAACTTTGCCAGGCCCAAGCATTGTCTTCAGAGTGGGTGGAGTTTCATTCTCTACCTGCTTTTGGAATTTCAGGTTGAGTCTCTTATCAGTTTTAATTTGACCTTTCAACCAGCACTTAATCAATTGTGTGCCAGGTACTAGGGAAACAAAAGACAACTGAATCAGTCCCAGTCCTCCTGAGCTTGCTTTTCCCGGGGAGAGTGGGAGAACATCACATTGATATAGATGTAAATACAAATTAAAAGCAAAGTAATTTCATGGGGTGCATGAAGTTTAATGAGGTAGAGATATTAAAGGAAGGTTGGATTTGAGTTCAAAGAGTTCAGGATCTGCAAGAAGATGATTTGAGGTTTCTGTTACATGTATTGTTAACATTACTTATTTCCTATCCTCATGTCTTGCAGAAATGGCCAATGAGATCTCGCCTCTATGCTGGAGCCTTGGGGCCATCTGGCCTTGACCCTCCTACTACCAGTGCTCCTGGCCAGAGAATGTGGGAATCAGCAA
Organism: Antechinus flavipes; assembly: GCF_016432865.1. Classification (NCBI taxonomy): domain Eukaryota; kingdom Metazoa; phylum Chordata; class Mammalia; order Dasyuromorphia; family Dasyuridae; genus Antechinus; species Antechinus flavipes. The sequence continues at coordinate 224,544,057 of NC_067399.1, read as the reverse complement.
TCAGCCCCCAAGTCCCTGGAGAGGTGGAATTCATTCCTCCCAAGCCAGTCTCACCAACTCGCAGCGGCAAATAATTTCATTTGTTTTCCCTGTGCTTGGCCCCTTAACTTAGTGAAAGGGCCAACTCCCTCAATCTGGCCTTACTTATTATCCCTTCTATGACTTTCTAGCCTACCAGGTCCATTTCAGAGTCTGCTTTCAGAATTCCCCGGTACATACACATTCCTTATGAAGTTGGGGCTTAGGGAGTGAGCAGGGAGGGGGATTTTTTGGCTTAAGGGGCAACAGGGCAGTTGAAGGCAGAAGTACTGGGACTTGGCTCTGAAATATAGCTTCAGAGGGACTCAGTTCCCATTGTTGGGATTGACAGCTTTGGATGTTTATTATCATGTTGGAGAGATGGAATCTTCAAAAACATCTCTCCCTCTTGTCTTCTTTGTGAAGATCTTAATTCTTTGCAACCTGAGAATAGCCAAGGGCAAAGATGGAGAGGACTTGGATGGCAGGTGTAGCAAGACATTCAGCTCCAATGAGAATTAAGGAAAGGAGGCTGTTCAATGCATCTTAGCCAAGTTCAAAACTGTAATAAGAACTAAGCACCAATTTTGACCCAAGGACCAAAGAAGCATCACTGGAATGATGGAAGAGTGTACTATAGTTGGTTCTAATGTAAACCAAATTGAAGGTGACCAGATAGATAGCCCTCATTAGCAGGACATTCACAAATTCTTACTTCTTACTCTTCCAGATATAGGCCCTAAATGTCCATTTTTGTCCTTTACTGAACTCTGCCACTTTCCTTCTCCATTCCTTTTCCTTCCTCTGCAAATCAAATTTACATGTAAACAAATCCTCAGCTCTTACATTTCCAATTTCCCAGCTGCGTTGTCTATCTACTTCAGTATTACTAGATCCTAAACCCCAAACTAGAAGGGCCCTCAGGGACCATCTAGTCTAACACATTTTTAAGAGTTGAGGAAATTAAGTTCCAGGGAGGTTGTGACTGCCTAAAGTCGCATGCATCTGAGGTAGGACTTGAATCCTACAAATCTCTGTCAAGTGATTCTAGAACCAGTGCACTTGCCAACCACATTAGGCCTCTCTCTAACAGGACAAATGTTACTCTGCAGGTTCATCCTGACCTGCACTGGTGGTCACTACAACCAAGAAGTTCTCTCCCTGTAAAGTAACATGAAACGGAGCCCAAAGCACATTTGGAGGCAGTATTATTCTCAGGATCAGCCCTCAGCCCAAAACCTTCTAAGGGTCTGATGGGGCATAGGGATGGAAGAGAGATTTTAGTCTCCTCCAAACTGGTCCTTACATAGAAGCTGTTACAGAGGTATGGGAACATTAAGGAACATTTATTTCAATACTTAAGACCAAAGAGGCCATAGACCTGAATTCTAAGATGAAGGTACAAATTTAGGGGTCAGGGGCACAGAGAAGAATGAGGCTGGAGGAGAAAGATCAGATTATTGAGGTGGGGTAAAAGAGGAAACAGGGAGAGTTTGAGCTCTGGGGCTGCCCAGGATGTGGAGGAGCAGTTGAGACATGGCTGGAAGCCATGAGAAGGAGGCCTCAGCCAAGGCTAAACTCATAAATCTGCTTAGGACCAGGCTATGGGGAGCTTGGATGGAGTTGCTTCTCAGGCAGCTGCACTGGGGGTGGGAGGGAATTGGGGGCTGTGGAGTGTCCAGGTGTGGGAGGAGGGTGTGAGCACAGTGTTCCTCACTCCAAGACCATAAAAGTCCAGCTCAAATATTCTATTTTTAAAAGTTGAATAGCTACATCTTCTTCATTAGGCCAAGATGGCCTGGGCTGGGGAGAATGAGGGGGGAGGATTTTGAAGGGGGAGAAAGTTTGGCAATGCACACTCCAGGGATGAAGGACAGGGGAGCAATCTTTCCAGGGAATAACAGAAGGGTTAGAATTAGCTAGCTTAGTTTGGGGTGGGGAAGTCTCTTCAACTGCCTATTTCTCCCTTAACCTTCTCAGTAAATATATCTATCTGCTTCAAGTCTCAAGAGAGTCATGGACTCCTTACTTCAGGACGTCACACACTACATGAACTCTTTTCTCTCGAGGGAAGGCAGATAGTAGGTGTGCCAGATCAGAGGTAGGACAGTAGGGGGGGATTGTGGGGGGGAGAACCCTGACCTTGCCCCTACTTAGGATCTGATTGTCACATTTTCTGGGGCTGAAGGGAATGACCGTTTAAATCTTATCATGGGGCCAAAGAGCCCCTCTCCAAGTGCAGGCCTGGCTCCTAAGAGCTTCTGCTTATCAGCAAGGAAGGCCCGAGCCATTGACCAAGACGAAGAAGAGGGACTGAAAAAAGGAAGGCAACCGAAAGGACAGGGAATAAAGAGGACTTGGGAAATGAGTTTCCCAGTGACGGCTTTTATAGTATTTATACCATAAAAAGAAGTGCCTTCAGAGTGGGCCCAAGACAGCTGCAATAAAGAGGTGGTGAGATGAATCCAGGTAAAAGAACTGTATTCCCCATATGTGAAGAAACCTCAACAAGAGGCAGAATGACATTCCGGGGGATGGCACGGAGCGATAGACCAATCGGGACCACTGATGGGAGACCAGGATCAGTTAGAGGGCAGACAGAAGCCAGCTAGTCAGTGCTTTTTGCTTGGGCCTCTACTCAGGGCCTCTCCTACCTCATTTGCTCCTTTAGAGTATGCTAGAAGCTTCATCTACCAGTCTAACCTACCTACCAGGGCCTATGAAACCCTTTAGTTCTGATTAGCAACAGGAGCAAAACAGACGTGTTTTCCACCACAGGGAGGTCCTGGGGACCGGACCATGTCTCTGTCTGGAGAATTTTGTGTCTTTTGGGGGCTGTTGGGGCTGGGTCATTGGCAACTTGTCATCCAGGTCTTGGATTGGTGTACGAAGTTACACTTGCGGGAAATGGAAGGTTTGAAGTTAAACCCATTTCCCGTGAGATCCCTTTTAATCTCCTTGGAGACAATAATTGATTCCTCTTCTGCATAGACTCCTTTCTGCTTAGGAGCATGAGAAAGTCCAACAATAATCAGAAATAACAAGATGGTGAGTGACAGAAAATCTTATCGTGAGGTTCTTTGGTGCACACTAGATCACCAGGCTCAGATTTCCCTGCTGGAGCAGACACTGGCTCACTCTTGGTTTACTGGGAGAGGGTTGATGCATTATGCATTTGCCTTGTGGGTGGATGGAGAAACAAAGACAGCAGATCCTGTTCTGCTCCCAGGTCACAGTGATGTCTCCTGTAGTATGAAGGAATGACCATGGTCTCCCTGGATGTGGCCTTGCTCAGGGGCTGCCACCACTTCCTCTTCCCCTATACCAGTCAGCATTCCATTGCTCAGCTTCTCTGGTATCTTTTCTGTCTTATAGGAGAAATCCTGGAGACAAAACAAGTAGTAAGGTTGGGAGGCTAGAATTAGAGAGATAGGAGGCCTGGGGAAGGATTCTAGACCCCACTTTATACAGATGGGAAAATGTAAGAGATGATTCTTTCCTCTACTCTGTGAAGACCAAGGCATATGATATGGGTCAAGTCAGGAATCTCCCATGAAGTCTTTAGAAAAACTTCACAATTGTCAGAAAAAAGAAAAGAAAAATGGGAGAAAAAATCAGGCAAGGTAAGGGAATGGATGTGATAAGAAGGTGCTGGAGAAGACATGGGGGAGGGTACATAAAGAACAAAAGTAAAAAGGTATTTAAATACTACATGTATTACCTCACTATAGTCCTGGCAGGGCAGTCGATCCCGACAGGAGATGGGCAGGAGGGCCAACAGTCGCGGCAACACTGGGTAAATCGTCCGAGGGTTTGGGGGCTGGCCCCTTGTTCCACCTAAAGACCACAGGTCCTTATTAGTCTCTCTTAGGTCCTCAGCTCTCCCCAGTCCTAAAGCAATCATTTCTTCATCAATGCTCTTCTATCCTCACACATTTTAGATAAAAATCCTGGCACAGAGAATTGCTTCCTCCCAAAAGCTCCTCCAACCCCTACTTCCTATACGGTCCCCCATTATCGTTTCCACCTGCCCCCAGCTTGGTTTCTCCTTACCAGTGAGGAGACTGACAAGCAGTCCGATGACAATGACGGTGGTGGAACTGTGCGCACTGTACCATAAATAAGAGAGGCTGTAGAACCGCTGCAGTCCGGTGGGCCTGGGAGGAGCAGAAGGAAAGAGAGCAACAGCGACCTTGAGGCACCACAACATCCTGAGCCTTCCTCTTGATGTTCTACATCTGACCTCTTGAAAGCACATTCCCAAGCCTTGGATGGTCCCTGGGAATAGCCCCCTCCTCTACCCCCCCACCAGGAACAGCCCCTTCCCTCTTTCCCTCCCCAGACCCAGCCTTCACTCACTTGGACCCTGCGGAGGGCATCAGTGTGGTCATGGAGACCACCGTCGTGTTTCTATATGAGGGGAAGACAGTGCCATTGAGTGGAGAGGACACCATCCTCGAGGTCATGTTGCTCACCATACTTCCGATGCCGATCCAGAAGGCCATGATGAGTCCAGCCAGCAGGCCCACCACGGCACCCTGCACCACATACTGCTACTGAGAATTCAGCGGCTCCCCCCATTTCTCCCAAGCACACACCCCCTCCCCTCCCCACTGCCAAATCAAGGCCCTGACCCAGGCTTCTTGGCCCTCCCTGGGGCTACCTCTGCAACCGGCCGACAGGGAACACTTACAGTTGAGTTGGCACAAGGGAAGAAAATGCCAAGACAGAAGAGTCCAAGCAGAGGCCCCCCAACCATCCCAAAGATGCTGATTGCTGCCTGGAATGGGTTAAACAAGAAACAAAGCAACATACTTAGTAGCCTCATAGATATGTGGGAACTACTACTTCCTATTCATTCCTAATTCCCAGGACTTGGAGAGTTCTTCCCGTCAGTCACCTCATAGAGTAGAATAAGGAGGGGGGATGAGGAATTTCTTTGGGATTCCTTTCCATAGGGGTAAGCTTTCTACAATTTCTACTCAATCCACTCAATTTACAAATAAAAAATTAAGCTTAAACATTGGAGCTGCCAAGAGTTATGCTTCATCAGTGTAATTCATAGGTAAACACAAGTGGATGATTAAGCATGAACATGAAGGTCATTTCTAACTAGGGGAAGCCAACTCCTACCTTGACCTCACGTCCCACCCTCCCCCAACATCCCTAAGGAATGTATTCCTTACATTCCCACTGTATTCCTCACCTGCAACACAGGCCCCATTAAGGAGGAAACGTAGGCCATTCCCAGACACACCAGGCCATAGACTACAGCTAGAGAAGGAGAAAGGAAGAAGACAAAGAGATGCATCCTAATATGGAAGGAGGAAGAAGCAGAACTAAACTCCTTTCTGCCTCCTTTTAAGGTTTTCCCAGATTCTCCCACCCAGGAGCCTCTTTCTTTACTCTCCCAAAGCAGCCTGGGGCTTCTCGTGCTCAGACACAAGAGGGGCTTTATATTCTAAATACTGAATCAACTATGTGCTTAATTATCCAAGTAAAGAAGCCAGCTCAGTTTGGGCTAGGAACAAATGTTTAAGTCAAATCACAATGGAAATGATGAGTTTGAAAGTAACAAAAAATATAGAAGAGTCAATTCAATTGAATCCAACAAGCCCTTATTAATTATTATGTGTCAGAGGCTGTGGATATAAAGACAGAACACCTCAGCCCTTGTCTTCTTACTCTCAAGAAAGCTACCAGAGTGAGGTTATGGGAATAAGGGCTTACCAAGGACCTTAGAAATCAAAGTGGCACGATTCTCTGAGATTTCCGGGAAGTGGGGCCGGATCAGATCCTCTATGGTGACTGTCGCAAGTGAATTAAAAGCTGAGGAGATAGTGCTGAAAAGCAAGATGAAGATGGAGATTTGCTCTGCCTCCAGGGCAGAACTGGGAGGTTTTTGCACTAAGTAGCACAACTGATTGTAACACATGGAGTATGGATAAAGTTGTGAAAATATTACAGGAGAGCTGTCATCCTAGTCAATAGCCTGAATGGCCTTTTGCTAGTAGATCAAGGAAATACTAAGCAGAACCAGCCTTCTTTTTAGGTGGCAGAGCTCAAGGATAAATTCTGTTAAAGGGCCTTAATTTCAGAGAGTGACTTAGTGTCATCCACGAAAAAGCTATCCATGGAAAAAGAGGGAGGACATTCTGGAAGATAGCCTTCCTATTTGGTCTGCCCAGATAATGGAGTTCTTTGCCAAACTTGAAGGATGCAAATAAAAGCAGGTCACAAAGTGCTCCACCTTCTGAGATTCCCACTCAGGGCAAGCAGGACTATGCTCTCCAACCTGCACGACCTCAGACATAGGGCCAAGAAACAGCATCGTTAGTTCTGTAAGGAGTTACCGAGAAAACCTTACCTGAGAGAACCACTGAAGAGACAAGCAACAAAGAGCCCAGGCAAGCCAGGCAGTTCCCCCAGGATATCCATCACAAAGTACAGAACCAGCTGTGGACAAAGCAGTGCATTCAATGGTCTAGGAGCTATGGTGATGGGTCAAACACAGGACCTTCCCAACCCTCTGTGGGATATTACAGATACCTCAAAGCACCCAAGACAGCCAGGTCATCCCAAACCTGGAATGCAGCAGGAGTTAGGAAAAGATGAATATGTATGTCTATGTGTATGGCAGTGGGAGGTGTAGGAGAATGTTGCCTGTATGAATGTTTCACCATACTGGGCCTTAATAGCATGATTAGGAGGAGGAAAGAATTCTGGATTTAGAGTTAAAGGGCTTGATGTTAAGCTTCCAACTCCAGCTGATAGAGGCTGAGAGAGACACTAAAATGATTAAGACAGGGTGCCTGCTTTCACAGGGGTTAGGGAAGGAAGTGGCAGAGAGGCTGGCACATAGCAAGCTTTCAATATCCACACAGAAGTGGAACAATGGAAAAGGTCTTGGATTTGGAATTGAAAGATCTGTATTTGAATCCCAGGTTCTGCCACTTCCTAGCTATGTAACTTAGGGCAAGCTACTTAATCTCATAATTTCCTTATCTGTGCCAAGGATACAAAGGCAGATGAAAACGTCCCTATTCACAGGGAACTTACATTCTACTGCCAAGAAAAGTGCTTTATGCTCTGTTATTCTTATGGCAGAGCTGTACGATGTCCTATAGGAGACTCACCTGGTCAGAGGAAACTTGAGCTTCTGCCCGGGGATGGTCATGGTAATAGACAAACATAACAAGACCAATGAGGCAGCCAATGCAGAGTGTTATCTGCTGGCAGGGGAATACAGCATAGCAGGAACTGCAAGAGAAGACAGGTAGTGAGGGTGGGCATATACATCACAGAGTGCCGGGACACAACCACCCAAGTCTCCAGAAGAGTCGCAGAGAAGGGATCCCATAGTTCTGAGGTGTGGCTGCCATTCCAGGTACAACCATTCCAACAGACTCCCCAAGAATCCCTCTCCTCTTATCTCTCCCTTTTCCTTCAACTTACAGAATGGCAGCCTTCTCGGTGCGAGAGCTGAGGTAGCGCTGAACCTGGGCCTGATTTACTCCATATAAGGAGAGCATCATAAAGACTCCCCCAAAAGCCAGAGTCCAGAAGGTGTGCCGCACAAATGGGTCTGGATTCAGGCTGCAAGAGAGATCACCTTTTGATGGGTCCCTGGATAGACTCCCTGCACTCCTTTGAGAAGGCACAAAGACTGGGGCCAGGATGGAAAATGAAAGAGAACACCCAAAGTCCAAACCACTACACAAATGCTAGATGCACTGAGGGGAAAATCCAGAAGGTGAATGTTCCAACTAAGTAAAATAAGCTCTTCTGTTTCTCCCCTACAAGTCCTGTATATATGTGCTAGGGATGGCCCTCTACCCATACCACACCTGAATTCTCAGGTAAAATTTTGGCTCCCTGGACACTTCAAATGCCCCAAGGACCTGATGTTTCCCTTGCTTTCTTTAATTATCAGGTTCCTTCTTGTCTCAGAATTCCACTTAGTGCTTAGAGCAGCTGCCTTGTGGATAGATCTCGGGTCACAAGTTCCCACATGTTACAGCTGTTTTGGGAGTAGGGGAGTACTCACTCAATCCCAGAGATATGGCCATGCTGTGAAGCCACGTCCCAAACACGCCCAATGCCGCCCACCTTGGCAGCCCCCACAATGACCACAGCTAGTTGTCCCAGGAACATGACAGCTGTCTGGAACACATCTGTCCAAATAACTGCCTTCAGCCCCCCCTGCAGAACAAAAGAAGACAGCTTTTCTTCCAAACATCTGGAATCCAGGCCCACCCACTTTCCTCCTGGTGTCCTGGTCTTGGGATCCTTTCAGGATCACAGCTACTTTTGCCCCCATTCCATCCCATCCTATCCCATTTCTCAAGGCACAGAGCACTTACGAGACTTGTATAGATAGTACAGACAATGCCTAGAGCCAGCACTGAGCCCCACAGATCCAAGCCTGTCACTGTAAGCAAATAACAAAAAAAAAAAAAAAAAAAAAAAAAAAATCCTCACTAGGGGAAGGTTCCTAAATACAACTGATCTTCATAAAACAACCACAATTACAATCATATATACACACAATCTATGCATATAAATATTTTTATCTTCAAATAACTTTCACTTCTGAAATATATTCCTCCAGCTCTGCTCTTGTAATAGAGTAAGAAAAAAGCACCTCACTATATCAACTCTTGTCTGACAATATGTGTCATATGCTAGCCCTATAGCTCTTCCTCCCACCTCTACCAAGAAAAGGGGAGATGTATTTTCTTAATTCTTCTCTAGAGCCAAGGTTGGTTATCATATCTGGTGTGTTCAGCTTTTAGTTTTTTCCTCAGACACAATTTAATTCAATTCAAAAAGTTTTCAAATGCAGGCTGAGAATACTCTGGTAAAGACAGATGCCTTGATGCATGTCACTCTAAAATCAAAGTGAATCATTCCTTGATTTTAAAGTACTTGAATAATAACACCAAGAGCTGTTTGTAATCAATTCAGACTGAGTAGTGATTAACAAATTTCTAGTTACCTGAATTATCATTTCCCTCACACAAACTAGTCCAAAGTGACAAATCTTCCCTTTCTACATTGATTCTTATTTGGAAAGCTCTATCCTCTTTCATTTCTTGGGCATTCTGCCAGCCCCATACAGGGGCCATGACTTTTTACCTGCATTGAGTGCCAAGGCTGGGGCATACAGAACAACACCCATGTAGATCACCTATTGGACGAAGGAAGGAGGAAAGAGGAAAAGAGAAAATGAAAGAGTCAGAGACGGAATAAGAAAGAGTGGGAAGGGGAGAAAGAACTATATTTCAGCTCCAATATCCCACATTACTCCTTTGTACCCATGTACTCTTGTCTGTGTCTTCTTTTAGTCCTTTGCTTGTCTCCATAGTTCCAACCCAGGGCTTGAGAATATTTCACAGTTTAGGGCAACAGGGATATCTCTTTATCTATCTACGTGTGTGGGTGTGTATGCCCACATTCTTTGTGCCAGGGGAGGCAAATGAGGGAAGGATTATGTTAATTTCCTGTGTATTCCCCTCTGCCCCATTCATTCCCTATCTTCTTTTTTTAAAAAAAAATCATTAATATTACTCCAACAACTTCACAAGAATAGGATCCTTCCTTGTAACAAAATACAGTTAAATAAAACAAATTAATACATGGGCCAGATCTGAAAAATGCATGCCCCGTTCCACACCGAACTTCCTATTATCCTTTTCCTACTTACCATCTGAAAGATGAAGGTTATGGTTCCACACAGTCGCACAACCTTAGTGAATCGAAGCTCCAGATACTAGATAGAATGTCAGGGCAAAAAGAATCATGTCAAAGCCTAAATTTCCCCACCTTCTCCTTCATCCCACATTTCTGATCTCATGCTGTTTATGGAGGCAGAGAGGGCAAGGAATAGCAGGGGAAAATCTTATTTAATTCCACCACAGACCAGATTTTGGGAATTCTGCCCTATCTCCCTGTCATTTTGACAGTCTACTCTTAGGGGATAGGAAAAACCCTGGGATATGAGAGCCTGAAAACCCTTCCTCCCCATCCCTGTATCATCTTCCCTTTCCACCCACCTCATAAGCACTGGAGATATTCAGTCGGTAGAAGATGGGTATGAAGATATGGGCAGGCACCAGCAGACCTAGTAAGTAGGAGCAGCCTAGGAACCAATACTCAGTGCCAGAACGGTAGATCTCCCCAGGTACTCCTAGGATGGCCACAGCTGATTGAAAGGTGGCAAGCAGGGAGAGCGCCACAGGTAAGGAGCCCATGCTACGGTTAGCCAATAGGAACTGGCGGACCGTGTTCTGGCCCCTGCCTCGCCGGGCATAGAACAGCCCGATGGCAAGCGATGACACCAGCAAGAGTACACAGACTCCATAGTCCACAACGGTGAAGTGGGACGGGGTCGTCGGAGGGGTCGTCGTCGGGAGGGCTGTGGCAGAAGGACTTACCCCCGCATAGAACTCTCTGATGCCCATGCCCTGTACCTAGGTATCCCTCACAGATTCTGCAATGCTTTCCAGCCGGGCAAAGGCAAAAGATGGATTGCAACTACAACCTGGTGCCCAATCACTCTCCTCACAGTTCTCCTCCTCTGCCGGGGGGCATGGTAGAAGCCAAGCTGTCAAGGGAATCAGGGAATCCTGTCAAGGGAACTCATACCAAGTCAGGCCAGTCCTCCTCCTCTCACTCCCAGTCCCCTTGGTGCTTCCCATGCCTGAAGCCTTGGACTACAGAAAGACTTGAGAGCAGACAGATGTTATATACCTATGTCTCTGTAGTACAGGCTAGAGGATGATGGAGTAGGGCAGAAAGCCAGCACAAAGGTAGGAGAGGAGCCATCAGGCCTGGCGAGGAGCTACGGATCTGCTCAAACGCAAAGCCCTTGGAGGGTCGCCACTCCAACAGCGAGACAAAAGTCAACACAGCACAGGACCAAGAATTACAGTTCACCACGGCGGTGGAGGCCGTCTGGCGCCAGACCCCAGCAGGGAATGGGAGGGTAAGATTAACCATTTCATTGTTTCAATCAGTACTTCTGGTCACAAGCTCCCAACCTCTCGATGTCCTCCTCGACCCCTTTGATGTCTCTTTTCAGTATCCTCCTGAAGTAACTCCATGTCCTTGCAATTCTCCGCTACAAACGCTACTCTTTACATCCCCAGTCACAATATGGCCCCCCTTCCTCCAACTCTCAGAACTACTCCCTTTGCAGAAACATAGAAGAGTACTGGTGAAGCTGAGGGGCTCAGACCTGGAGAAGGAAGGAAGATCAAGGGAAGGCAGACATGACAGTGACTTTCCTAGGGGCAGACACACACCTGGAGATGAGATCCTGCTACAGAAGTTCAGCTTGGCTGGTCAAGTGGCAAGAGCTGTCAAGCTTCCTCTGATTAGAGTTCTGACAAGGGACTAAGGATCTGATCTTTTAAGTTGGCTGAGGTGGGGCCAAGGATGGGGGCGTGAACAAATTCCCACAACTAAAGAGTAAAGTTCCATTCCAGCCTTTCATAGAATTAATCTTTAAAGCCTGAGTTCCCCTGACAGCTGGGGAGCAGTGACCCCTATGGCCACAAAGTTAAACCAAGCCCAGAGAGGCCTAGGAGTGGGTGAATGGCAGAGGGAACACCAGGGTACAGGAATATTCCCAGACAGCGGAGGTTTCTCGTAGGGCACCACTTGACACTAGGCTAAAGGAGGTAAGAGAACAGGCAGAAGGAAACGGCACTTCTTTAATCTCACAGATTATACCAGACCTCTGTTGGCATCAGGAAATTCATGTTTGCCCAGGAGAAAACTAACAATTTAGGGAAAACCAATGACTAAATGCTATAGGTGCTGCATGTGGAACAGGGGGAAATATGAGAGAGCCGAGATCAGTACAAGAGAGAAAAAAACAAGGAAAGCACTAGAACTTTGTGGGTGCGGAGAAGTGCTCTTGCTGATACTCTAATCTTCTAACCTTTACTGCAAGAATCAGGGAAGGGGCAGTCAAGTAACCTTAGAAACAGAGTTTAGCTTTCATGTAATCTAGAGACTGATTAACATACTTTACTTTGTATTTTCCTCTCTCTCTCCCGGTGGTTCTCTCCCCCCTCCTCCCAGCCTAATCCTCCCTTTTGAGACTTCTCCTTCTTCTCCTTAAGGAAACAGTCTGGCCTTCCTCCCACAAGTGTCTCTGCCATCTAGGCAGAGTATGACTAGACTGAGTTCACAAAGTTCAGCCCTGACTTAAGAATTTCCTAAAACAAGATGGAAGGAGACTGGGGTCTGGTAGATCAGAGGAATCACATGCTCTGCATAATCATAAACCCTATTCTTCCCATAAACCACTTCCCAATGGTTTCTGATTGGAACTCTTCCATTTGACACAAAAATAATCTTGATATTATTGCAACATTCTGTGTTTCAAAATTATGGTGGAGATGAAGGCGATCACAACTGTGGCAAAAATAATGAAAGATGGCTGACAGTTGAATATCCTATGAATCAGATGAAAGGGAATCTATGGAATCTAGTTCCAGCATTACCATTAAATGATTAATTTTTATCAAAATTACTTCATCTCATAGTTTCCTTATATAAAATGAGGGAGGTGTAATATTATGTGCTTCTGGATAGACAAATCCTCATGGATTACTAGATGCCCTTCCCAAATATGTATCTGGCTTTAAAAAACTAGGAAACAATATCCTAAAATCTAGAAATGGAGAATCTTAAAAGATAGGGCCAGGTTCACAAGTAGGGAGAAGACACAAAGGGATAAGATGTCTTGCTCTGAAATATTTCCTCCAATGCTTATCACTGTGTGTCTGATATTCCTTTGAGGTTAAAAATAAAGAAAAGGATTTTTAGTTTTTAAGAATCCTCCTTTAAAAGGTGACTAGCATAAAATAAAATAAAATAAAATAAAATGCAGATATCACCAATGTCTTAGAAATGAACTATTAAAAGCTAGCCGAGGCCTTGTTTTGCCAAATACAGGATAAGTGCCCTTGACAAGCAGATAACTTAAGTACTGATTTTTAATCTCATATCTCCAACTGTCACATGGTTATTTCAAACTGAATGTCCCACAAACATCTTGAACTCAACCTATTCAATTCTAAATTATTTTTCTCTTTAAGTCTTCCCTTCTTTTTTTTTTTAATTTTTTAATAACTTTTTATTGATAGAATGCATGCCAGGGTAATTTAGTCTTCCCTTCTTCTTAACTTTTCTGTTATTGTTAATGATAACTGCCTATTCCTAGATTCCTTCAAGTGTCAGCTAAATCCACTTACTGCAAAAAAGTTTTTTCTAACTACCACTTTCTGTCTTAATGCAAATGCCCCTTCTCTGGGATCAAATTCATTCCATGTATAGCTTATTGTACATGGTTGTTTCATGTTGTCTCCCCTCCATTAACTGTGAGCTCCTTGAGAAGAAGGAATGTCTTTTTTTTGCTTTCCTTTTTCATCTTTAGTGCTTGGTACAGAACTTAACATATAGTATGTGCTTAATAAATAAATGTTTGAAGTGTGAATGTTGAAAACTATTTTTGCATGTATTTTGAAAAATAAAAAGCTATTATTAAAAAGATTAGCTTTACTAACTGAAATAAATGCTTATTGAATTTGTTATTGTGTCTGATATTCCTTAGGGATTAAAAAAAAACGGATTTAATTTTTTTCTTTTTTTTTTTAATTATAGCTTTTTAATTACAAGATATATGCATGGATAATTTTTCAGCACTGACAACTGCAAAACCTTTAGTTCCAACATTTCCCCTCTTTCCCCCCCACCCCTTTCCCCAGATGGCAGGTTGACCAATACATGTTAAATATGTTAAAGTATAAGTTAAATACAATATATGTTTACATGAAGGATTTAATTTTTAAGAATTCTCTTTTAAAATACAAATATTTAAAAAATTATAAAAAAAATAAAATGCAGATACCTCCAATGTCTTAAAAATAAACTATTGTAAGCTAGCTGAGGCCTTGTTCCATCAGATACATACAAGTGCTCAAAAAATACTCAAACAAATCATCTTAAACACAAATCTATCAAAAGTCCTACTGCCTTCTTTCTGAAGAAGAAACTTCAAAAACTCTTTGAAAGAGCAGTGTCTTCATCCTCCTCTCCTTATATCCCCATCTCCCTAGCAGAGGCTCCTCTTTCTTCTCTTTTACAGGATTTGAAACTGACATATACCTTAGAGAAAACTAACCCAATCTCCTCATTTTGGAGATTAGCAAGTCACAAAAACAGCAAAGCTGGAAATATAGTCCAGGCCACCACGTGGACTGGTATGGTGTCCCCCAAAAGCCTTACCTCCTTTGCTTAGACAAGTGCTAAGAAGTCCCCTTCATCTCTTTCCAGCTCCTCATCATTTGCTTTTCTGCGATTAAAGAAAGGGCAGATCTGGACATCCAATGGTCTTTTCTTAATCTCTTCCCTTCCCTTCATTTCTATCTCTTCCCTTACATGCCCCCACCACCACCACTAGGCTCCTCTTCTCTCCCTACTTTATTCTATCACCAGTCACCCATCCACTCAGTCTCTTTCCTTTCTTCCCTGTTTCACTCGATGTCTCTAGATGGAGAATTCTTGTCTCCAGGTAGCAAGCTCGAGCCACAATCTCCTCCACAAAGGGCACTGACCCCGATTCTGCAAAAAGAATCCCTTCCCAAATTATAAAAATAAAAGAAAAAAAAAGGCTTTTCCCTTCCTAATCTCAAGGTTGGGATGCTCGTATCCTTCTTCTTCCCCGCCCTCCCTCCTCACTGCTTACCTCTGGCTGGCAGACTCTTCACTTCCTTGCCTCCAAGTCATAATGCACGCCAGCTCCGAGATGAACAGATATCTCTAGCTCTTCAGGCCCGCCCCCATCCCACCCCAACCTGATCCAGCGGCAGCTACCCCCAGCGTAGCACAGACACACGTGGGTTTCTCGGAAGGAGATATTCGGGGCCGGGAGCGCGCGGATTGATGACACCACTGCCGTGCCTCCGCAACGACGTCTTCTGATTGGAGAAAATGCAGCCCACAGAGGCTACGCCCACCATGTTAACTGAGGGCACGTAAAGCTGTACATCAAGTGTCCCTAGAGTCCTTGAAGTTCGGCGCTGGGTAGGCGACCCCGGAACTGCAGGCCAGTCCAGGAATCCCTCCGAACCTGCTGAAAACAGGCTAGGACCTCAGATGGAGACTGGGAAGGAAAGGAGGTCTGCCCTCCAAAGGGAATCGGGAAAGGAAATCCTAAGAAGACCGTCGAACAACTCGAGGGTTGGGGGCAGGAAGGACCCACTCTCCAGCAAAGAAAGAACATCTCCCAAAGCCCTCAAGGCGCCAGCGAAACTTTACTCTGAAAGATCATTCCACGGCTAGGGGGTGGGAGAGGGGAGTTTACGTCAAGGTGACGCACCGCGTAGTCTGACACGTGATTATCAACGTCATGCTCTAAGGGAAGAGGGAGAAAAAATGGCGCCTGTGTGTCTGAGCCGATCTCTGGGCTGGTTGTCTAGGGCCATACCCCTTCTCCTCGCTCTGAGCGCGGGAAGGGCCCCGGCGCTGCCCGAGGTACTGAAGATAGAATCGGTGGGATCGGGGAGGTGGGAGAAGGGGATAATCGGCCCCTGGCCTTGCCCTGGCGCCACCACCGCCGCTCGCCTTCGCTGGGCTGAAAACAGGACAGGGATCCCCGAGCCAACCCGAGGCTTCTAGGCCTACCCAAACCTCTGGGCACCTTCTCCTGGACTGTCACCCTTCCGTGATCCCCCGAGCCCCCGCCCCGTGCCCTCCCGATTCTTACATGACCTAAAATGTTAGTAAAAGATCAACCCAAGTATTCCGCGGAAGGAGTCAATATGTGTGTGAGGTGACAAGATAATTAACGTATTGGGGCGAACATTAGCAAAATTTTAGGTCAGAACCATGGCTGGTGTAGGGTTGGCATTATCTGGGTGGGAATTCCCTTTGTGAAAACTCCTAGTACCAATACTGATGAACTGCTTTAGAGTTCTGAGAGCTGCCTGGCGGCAGAAATTGAAAGGACTTGATTGAAAGGGCTAAAGGGCCACCCGTCTTATTCCTCTGAAACTGAACTGAAACCCAGGTTTTTCTGACCTTCATACTCCTAAAGATCGATTTAAATACCTGTTGCTGTTCGTACAATTAATTATAAATTCCAATTACTATTATTACTTAGTTATAAGCAAGCCTGGAACTGGAAGTCAGAATATATTATGAAATTTTACAAATATTTCATACACTTATTTCTTCTCCCCCCCCTCAAAAAACAAAACAAAACAAAACAAAACCTGGCTGGTAGATGGTATTATTTCCATTTTACAGATGCTGAAACTGAGAGACTGAGGTCAAGTGACATGCCAGGGTCACACAGCTGGTGTCTTAAGACCTGTTCTATACCCTGCATTATTTAGCTATCTCTATTCACTCACACTTAATTAGTTGTATGACCTTGGGCAAGTCACTTTCCTTCCATTTAGTCTTGGGATCTTATACAGCTAGAAGGTGCCTCAGAATCCAACTTCATTTTACAGATGGGGAAACTTGAGGACCAGGAATTTAAGAGTATTTTATACTTAAAGGATAAAATTTGAATTCGATTGATCCTTGGACTGCAGAGGCAATGCTCTTTCTATTGTATAATCTGAGTTGTGTTTAGGAGGGACAGATTTAAGTGATTTACCCAAAGTAACATCCGGGATACCTCTGGTCCCCAGTAAATCTGAGGTCTAGAGGCAGAGGCTGTTGAAGGAAATGATCTCCAAAAATCACTTTATAACCTTCTATGGGTCTGAACTAACACTGCTATTATTAATTTAAAGTTTCCTAAAATGTCACTTCTTTATCTTTACCATTTTAATGGGTAACTCATACTCTCCATGAACAAATGCTTGCCTCTAATGCAGATCTAAAACTGTAGGATGTTGCCAGTATTGAGTTCTTGTAAAAGGCTTTTATGTCTCCTCAATTTGACAGGTTTGCATTTTAAAAGTTATTGTACTTATTTAATAAATATTTTTAAATGGTAATATATAAGTAGGTGAAGAACTTTTATCAACAGATTCAGATTTGGAAAGAGTGGAGAATAGTTTCTGAAGGGTATTGCCCAATAAAAGAATTGATACCTAACACAAAAGAAGGGAAAAAGAGAGGAATATGTTCTTCTCCAGGCCAGAATGTGGGGAGGGGTGAGTAGAGCCTCTTTCAGAGAATCTGGAGTGTGAATTTAACTTTTCTATATTAGATGATGAAATAATGCAATCTCATTGTCCCTTTTTAAGGTAGGAATTTGTTCTTTTATAAGGTAAGAATTTGGTGGTCAGCATTATGATCATTTTTTTTTTTCTTGTCTGTCCTTAATTCTTCACATCCTGCAGATATGCAAATACTGTCCAGGGCCTGTATATGACAAGTCAGAGGTTGACCTTTATTGTAAACAGAGACAAGAGTTAAAGCTGAACGCACGTTGCTGTCTGACCAAACAGGGCACCATTGTGGGGTAAGAAATAGGAACAGGCTGTGTGATTATATACAGTTGTATGATTTGAAACATCATTTTTGATTTTCAAAATACTGTTATGGTCCAGAACTCTGAATTTGAAACAAAGGATTGAAACAAGGTGCTAAGTCAGTGGAATTGATAGAGACAATGATAGCAATTCTCTAGTTCAGTACATGTACTTAGTATTTACTATAGTTCTACAAGATTCACACCTTTAAGAGAGCATATATAAGCTAGGAACCTCAGCCAGGATTCAGTCCGGGAGATTCAGAAGCCAACAGTTCAAGTACTCAGAACCAAGACTACAGAAGGCCTCTAAGAAAGCTAACTGGGCCGCAGGAAAGGAGACAAGACTTGGAAAGAGATTATAAAGGATTTGAACTTTAATAGCTGTCTGAGGCTCTGAGAGCTTCTAGTGCGCTTGTCTTTCTAGCCCTGAGAACTTCTTGTTTATATGCCCCACACTGAGTATATACCAATCATTATATCACCATTATTTGTTGTAGGATTAAATCTATGCTAAACTAAATTTAGCCATTGTCTCTTCAGTTCCACTTAATACCTTGTTTCAAGTTCTGGCCCATAACATCTCCTTATAGGATTAAATCAGTCATACTGAACCATGCTAAATTAGATAACTATTGTCTCTATCAATTCCACTGACTTAGTACCTTGTAAGAATCCTTTGTTTCAAGTTCAGAGTTCGGGCCCATAACAAAATACAACTCTACAGATACATAGTCCTTATACCTTTTAATCTATATGTCCTTTTGGGTAGGGAAAGCCCTATGGACCACCTGTCTTATTTGATTATATAACTACTAAACAAAAGCAGTATCATGTTACTTTTGCCTAGCAAGTTTAGTTTTTTCAGTCTTATCTGATTTGGGGTTTTCTTGGCAAAGATAATGGAATAGTTTGCCATTTCCTTCCCCAGCTCATTTGTTCAGGCAACTAAGGCAAATTAGCTTAAATGACTTAGGGTCACACAGCTAGACGGTTCCTGAGGCCACCTTTGAATTCAGATAATTGATTCTAGGTCTATCCACCTATTCACTTTGCCACCTAGGAGCTTTATAGACAATTAATAGTTGCTGTTAAATTTGTAAAATATATATCTATATCTTTTGTTTTGCCACTAAAGCTAATATTGGGTGGTAAAGCAAAAAAGACCACATGTCTCAAGTGTAGAAATGTATCCTCCTTTGAACGTTACAGAATGTCTCTGTACAATTTCATCTGAATAGAAAACAGTAATTGATTTGAACTGAGTTTTATGACTATGCATCTTTGCATTTTGAATTTTCTATTTGAAATTGAGCCTTTTTTGTTGTTTTTTTATCTAGTGATTGTATTAACTATCTTGATCCATAAATGTGTTTTTTGTTTTTTGTTTCCTAAAATAACTTAAGATAAATTATTTTTAAAATTTCAACAGTAACGATTTCTTTCTCTTGCGTTTTTTCACGTGAATACCAATAAATGTAT
This sequence comes from Antechinus flavipes, assembly GCF_016432865.1. Taxonomy (NCBI): domain Eukaryota; kingdom Metazoa; phylum Chordata; class Mammalia; order Dasyuromorphia; family Dasyuridae; genus Antechinus; species Antechinus flavipes. The sequence continues at coordinate 224,525,051 of NC_067399.1, read as the reverse complement.
TCTTTAAGGACAAAATATTATCATATGTATATTTCCAGTTACTTGTTTAATTTTTCATGGAATTGCTTCAAATACAGTCTGAAGATATCCTTCCAATCATTTTGACTCCTCCCTCTTCTTTGCCCCAGTAAGTTCATCAAGTTTGTCCCTTCTTCCTTTATTCTGTTTTTCACATATTTCAGCCTATTACTTTCCATTTCCATTGGCATTATTATAATCTAGCCTTGAATGCATGTTTTGGTAGTCCCCAATTGGTCTTCCTTCCTTTAGTCTTTCTGTCCTTTGAAATATTGCTTATTTTGTTGCTAGATCAACTTTAATATTTCTTATGCCACCAGAATAAAGCATAAATTTTTGAGCCTGGCATTCTAGACACAAGCTTTTTTTCTAACAACTGCTCTGTGATATGAATATGGCTGTAGCCAGATTGTTAATGCTTTTTTTTTCCTTTCTTCCCACAATACTGGTTATATTCTATATACATCTTAGCTTGTCTCATTTCTCTTATGAAGTCTTCACTGATTATTCTAGCTAATCCTGATCCATCTCTCTGTAACACATGATATCAAATGCTTCTTTATGATATTTTTATGTTGTTCTCAAATTCCTAAATAATTTTGTGTGTGTGTCTTGTTCTTTTCCTTTCCCTCTAATACATTGTAAACTCCTTGAGATCAGGAATCTTTTTACACATACCAGTTTAATAGCTCACAATACTATTACATAGTAATACGCAGCACATGATTGGTTTTCAATACATATTTGTTGAAGAAATATAAAAGATATTGAAGAAAAAACAATACTAAAGCAGAGTCTTAAATCCAGAGGATTTTGCAGTTTAGTTGGATATTCACATCTGTACTTGAGGAAAAACAAAAATTCAATTTTTATTAACTTGAATTTTGTACCATCCTTTAATAAGCCAGCAGTAATCTGGTAAAATATGAGAAACTTTTTTCTAAATGAGAAGTACAGCACCTTTTCCTTATTTCCTAATAGGCACAGATATTCTGACAGGTTGGTCCCAGGAAGTAACGATTAATATGAAGCCCAGCACTTAGGGTGTGTTGTCTGCAAAAACAATGACTAGTTGGAAAAGGAGACAAAAAAGACAGGTGGTAAAACAGTCCTGCTGGTGGCTGGGCCAAGAGGGACATGATCACACTGACCTTTCTTTTCTTTTAGACTCGATCTTCAGAACTGTTCCCTGAAAGAACTGGACCCACTCTTTACTGAGGCCCATTCTGCCATTGTTCTGTAAGTGCTCTCAGATCCCTTTCTCTGACAGGATATAAGTGTAGGGGAAGAAGTGGGGAGGGGGAGAGCCCTTCCAGAAGAAATCTGGGGGTCCTTTTACCTGTTCTCAGGTTATCAATCTGGATAGTCCTTTGACTGTTTCAAACTAAAGACCCCTAATGGCAGTGTGTAATGTTCTGGCTAGCTTTTTGGAGGTCCTTTGGATGGGCCTTGGTCTCAGCAGGATAGACACCATGAGAATGGTCAGGAATAGAGTCTAAAGTTTTTATTGTCTCTTTCACAGTCTGTCTTCTTTACAATCTATATCTGCCACAGTTTAACCCAGTCTTGATCTTAGTGTAGAAGTGGAGGAGGCAGGAGAGCCATCAGGAGGATGGTCAAAAATGGAATGAATCATTTCCAGCCCTTCTCCACCCTTATATACTTTAGTACAATTATATCATTATAGCATATTGAATATTGTATAAACTAGAGAACCATTACATCACCATACTAAGTATATATGTGAACTAGAGAATCTATCTCATCACTTCTGCTGAGTTAATACCTCGTTTCAAGTATACTTCTGCAGAGTTCAGCCCTCTACAGCATTGTGGTTACAGTTTATATGTTCTTCAAAGAGGAAGTATTCCTGAGGGATATGTAATCACCTCTGATTGGTTTTACACAATAGGTGGTGGTCTGTCATGAGGAGTATGACAAGTCACTCAAATGGTCAAAATGATATCAATTTTCAAATCACCTATCTTTGATAATAGAATCAACATTTTCCCAAGCCTCTCTGAGCAAACACATGAGCAGGAATACACCTATTAGCTAAAATTTAGAATTTCTTTTACTGTCTGAATTAGATCTAGACCTGGGTAACTCCCCAAAAGTTGATTTCTGGATGAGGAAGTAGAAAAAAAAGGGGATGGAGGAAATCTTGGTTCTAACACAATATTTATCAAATATAAGAGAGAAATATTCACTTCTCAGAAGTAGAATTAGGGAGCTTCCCTAGGTAATGCATAGTAACAATGGGTGTTTTTGATTTGCAGGGACTTACAAGCCAACCCCTTCCTGAATATATCTCCCTCAGTCTTTCGTAACTTCACTGAGCTCCAGATACTGTGAGTAAAATAGGAAACATATAATAAGATCAGCAATATCTGACTGCATGGTATAACAACTATGTATTATATTCAGGGTGCTGCCGCGAAAAGTAGACTGTCCTGGAGGAAGTAATGCGTGGGATAATATCACCTGTGGCCCTGACAGCTGTACCTGCCATGGGCAAATTCAGTGCAATAGTACTGTAGAGCCAGGTACAAGTTTTCACTTCTGTAATTCTAGGAACTGTCTGACTTCCCTTAGACTCTACCCTTTAAAAAATGGAAATTAGCCCCTGATTTTAATTAGCAGGCATATTTTTAAGAGCTTTCTTATATTTCATATATCCTTACCCTATGTAGATAAGTTATTCACATCCTTTCTATTGTTGCTGCTGGCCTGGAAAACAGTTTGAAGGATTTGGGGTTGGACCAGAAGTATAGAGAGTCTCAACTATCTAATCGGTCTGACATTAATACAGTTTTTCTCCTGCCAGCTTTGTGTCCTGAGAATGCATATTGTGTCTCTGATGGCCCAGGCCTCTTCCAGTGTCTTTGTACTACTGGCTTCCATGGCTACAAGTGTTTACGTGAGGTGAAGACTGGGGATGTGAATGAACTTGGGGATGAGCATTGAGCACTAGGGTGTGGGAAGTGGGTTTGGGACAAGAAGTAGGTTGGATTCAGCTGCACTGAAGACACCTCCAGGAGAGAACTGCTGTTTCGAGAGATGTGCCTGGGTGAGGGGGAATGAGAAAGATAGATTTGTCTTTGAAAGGCTCTGCTGACTTTTGTTTCTCCCGGCATGTTGCTTACAGGGCTCCTTCCCACTCCTCATGTTCTCTGGAATTCTGGGCACTACCACGTTTTGCATCTCCATCTTGCTCTGGGGGACCCAGCTTCGCAAAATCAAAGCTTCCTGAACCCGGTCTTCCTATGGAACTAAAAAAAGTATAAGCTCTTACGTGGTTGTTACAGCCAGTTTCCTTGCACAGACAGCTCGGATCTTGACCCGCGGTGCAGGAAAGTAGAGGGTGGAGAGGAGAGCTTTCCTACAGATGGTCTGGCTGGTTCTAGATCAGGCTTGAAGTTAGAAGTGTTTGTAAAGGAAGTTGGGTCCTAATAAAACCCCTCTTTTTAAGGAAAGGTTCTGTGTGAGTGTGTTTTTCTGGGCTGCTCGGCATGCGGCTGGTGTAAGAGTTATTGCCCTCGGGATCTTCCCAAAGGCCAAAGAAAGAGCACTCCGGCTAGCCCCGAGCGGTTTAGCCGGAGCGATCCTTCCCCGGATCCAAGCAGATTTGATGACGGAGCGTTCCGTCATCTAGCCACGCCTCTTTTGCGTCTGCTTGGCCACGCCCCGACGTCGTGGCGCCGTCTCTGCAGCCGCTCCCGCCACCCGGGAGTATATACACCGGTTCAGCCACCTCCGCCGCATTAGGCCACGTGGAAGGTCGGCGCGCCGCCCAGTTTCGCTGCTCCGCTCCGCACGTGGTCCCCGACGAGTCCTGTGGCTCACAAACTACCTTCCTCTCCTCGGTGATACGGCTCCGGCTCCATGGCGGCGCTTGTATTGAAGGACGGGTCGGTCCTGAGGGGCCAGCCCTTCGGCGCGGCCGTAAGCGCCGCCGGGGAAGTGGGTAAGCCCCCTGGTTTAGGCTTCCCGAGCTCTGTCTTTCCCTTGGCCCCCGGCAGACACGCCACCTTCCCCAGGTCGCTGCCCTAAGCAGCCTCCCGCACCGCCCCGGACGGTGTCTGAGGCGCCCCACCTGTCTCTCCCCAGTGTTCCAGACTGGCATGGTGGGCTACCCCGAGGCACTCACCGACCCCTCCTACAAAGCCCAGATCTTGGTCCTGACCTATCCGCTCGTGGGAAACTATGGCATCCCTCCAGATGAGAAGGACGAGTTCAGCCTCAGCAAGGTACAGGGCCCTCTCCGCCCTCTCCCGCCCATAATCTGTCCCTACCTGGCTTTACTGTCTCCATTTGCAGAGAGCATGTTGCAATTTACCCGGGAAAGGTCTTCTAGTTGACTTCGTTCTACAACCTCGATTGATAGGGAGGAGAATCTAGAGAAGGCTTTGTCCTCTTCATTGCCCCCCACCTTCATACAGATGTAAACTGGATCTCTCTGGTCCGTTCACCAGCATTTATTAAGTTCCTCCCATGGACTGTTGAAGGGAGACAGGCAGGACCCCCAGATGCGGACCCTAAGTACTCAGAGGCATCTGTAATTTGGTCATTGACCCAACTGGGATACTGCTGATAAGCCCAGTAGGTTTGGTGTCAGTACATGTTTTATTTGAATCTATCTTGAGGGCTGTTGCCACACCCATTTTGACTTTAAATATTTATAGATTGCCTATGAACTTGATACTCCTGCTGGGTGCTTGCTGGGGAAAGGAAGGGATGGAAAGATAGATAGTTCAGTTAATATCTGGCATTCAGGTAGTACCCTTTAATTCTAAAACAATTTTCCCACAATATTGTCATGAGGTTGTTAGGGCAGTTATCAGATTTATTTTACAGATAAGGAAATACAGGTCTAACATATTGTCACTTGTTCAAAATCACAAATCAGGTCTACAGATTCCAGATTCGGTCTTTCCACTATCCTGGCCTCAAGAAGCTTTTTGTAGTAGGGGGGACAAAATAGATAGCCATGGATATAATCATTGACAATTGTACAGTGCTTTGATTTATAAATAACCAGCATAGGACCAAATGATTGCTGTAAGTTTTATGAGAATCAGGAAAGTGTTCAAGTACTTGGCATTTGAGCTAAGCCTCTAAAGGGTGGAAGCAAATGCAGGTGGCAGAGGTCAGTCACCTGAAGGGGGAGGTATTCTGAGCAAAGGCTTGAAGGCAGGAAATCATTTGGGTATCAATAGTTCCGTTTAACTGGAGCAGTACTAGGTGGCTTGGTTAGAATAACAGATTGGATCCAGAGGGCGTTTAAGGCCTTGAGAACCAGACTTCAGAGTAGTGTTGAATGGAGAATTATTGAAGTTTGTGAAAACAACTAGATAGCCAACTGGGCCTGGAGTCAGGAACATAGTCAAATGTGGCCTCAAGACTCTATGTGACTCTGGACCAATACGGGGGAAAGAAAGTGGCAAACCACTCCCATACTTTTGTCAAGAAAACACCATGGACAGCATTGATGGGCTATGGTCACAAAAGAGGTGGACACAATTGAGCTGCTAAACAACAATCGAAGTCTGTTTGAATTGGGGAGTAATTTTGAGAAGATTAGTGTTATTAGCGGTAAATACAATAGAATAGTGGGGGAGAGAGGCTGAGAAGGAATATTGGAAGGTGGAATGACTAATTATAAAGCTCATATATTTACTTACAGCTAGAAGTGCCTGTTTCTCCTACTTTTCTGACCAAATCATTCCTTTAGGAGTCATGAGAGTTTTTGATTACCTGTAAACATTTAGAACTGATTTCTGGTTTTCCAGAACAGCATTCCCCAACTTCTCTTACTTTCTGCATTTTTCTGCCATAATTTTTGTTTCTAGCCAGGCAAGCCTACTTTCTGTCCTTTTTTGTAGGACATTTTCTTTTGTCACTTGGAGATGTTGAAGTCTTGCTTTTACCTGAGCTCTTCTTTGGAAAGGGCTCCCAGTTTTCTTTTGTAAAGTCTCCTTCATCCTTAAAAAAGCGTTCTCACTTGACTTTACCATAGAACATTCCACTGTTAATGCCTGCGTAATGTCTTTTTCAGTCCCAAGTGAATTGAATGTTTTTCTTTGTTATATTTCATTTCAGTCCACATTTATTGTTTAGCAGTTTTATTTTTCATGTCTTACAAATTATGAGCATCTCTAAGGCAAGGAACTTCAACATTTCCAAATTATACCAATTTTCTTTCCTGTCTAGGCACCCTGCTAAATGCTGTACAATGTTCAATGAGTAGTAATGATTGATATCTGATGACATCTTTCCCACTAACTCTTTTGCAGTGGTTTGAGTCATCTGGGATTCATGTGGCGGGACTGGTGGTGGGAGAATGCTGCTTCACACCTAGTCACTGGAGTGCCACCCGAACTTTGCACCAATGGCTAGAGGAGCATGGCATACCTGGTCTTCAAGGTACTAGAGGGGAAAGTGCTGGTGTGGACAGAGCAAACATTGTGTGCTGGAGCTGGGGCGAATCAAGAACTGTTGTTAGGGGGAGATGCGATGAAATTGGGACAAGAAATCTGAGGCTGAGATATAAAGGGATCAGGAAAGAAGAATGGGGCCTGGGGCTGTAGAAGGAAGGGAAGTCTGGGCTCTGGGGGCAGATGCTGGTCTAGGACTTGGATCTTTGTGGAAACAGTTATGTCATCCTGAGGGGGAAGTTCACCCCTGAAGACTAATCTTTGCGGAGCTATTGATCAATAACTTGATCTCCTTCCTGGTCTAACAGGAGTTGATACAAGGGAACTGACAAAGAAATTGCGGGAACAGGGATCACTTCTGGGAAAGCTGGTGCAAGATGGGATAGAGCCTTCATCTCTGCCATTTTTGGATCCCAATGCTCGAGCTCTTGTACCTGAGGTTTCCATTAAGGTATGGGTATTGGGGGATGGAATGGAGCTCTGGTGTCACCAGGTTAACTTTGCATCAATTATGCCATTAACAATTGTCCAGAAAACCACAAAGATTTTCTCCGTTCATCAGGTTTCTCATAGACTTTAGAAGTTATGTAGTTCCATCTCTCAGAAAGACCATCTCCTTGAACGCTAGGACTGTTTTAGTTTTATCTTTTTTCTGTCACCTTGCACATAGATGTCTAATATGTTAGTTTTTTTTTTTTTTACATATTGTATTCATGTTGAAAAATAAAATAGATTGTATTTTCTCAAAATACAGTTGCCCACAGGTGGGCCTTGAGAACAGGGAGTAGTAAACTTTTTAATTTGAAGAATAGAAAGGTTTTGAAATATTGAGGAAAATAGGCTGATAACTGCTATGGTAGCTCTTAAAATATTGTATCTTACCTTTTCTATCCTTAGGAACCAAAGGTATACAATGCAGGGGGGTGCCCAAAGATTCTTGCTTTGGATTGTGGCCTAAAATACAGTCAGGTCCGATGCCTATGCCAGCGTGGAGCTGAGGTCACTGTGGTGCCCTGGAACTACAAATTGGACAGCCAAGGTGAGTGGAGCAAATGACTAGGAATCACTGACAGTAGCCAAAGTTAGTGGTAATAAACTTGCAGGGGATTGCTGCCTTCAGGAAGAATGAGATTTGTTTTAGCTGTAGTGTCTTTGTTGATGCCATATTTTCTACCACTACAGATTATGAAGGGTTGTTTCTAAGCAATGGTCCTGGGGATCCTGCTTCTTGTCCCACTGTGATATCTACACTGAGCCGTGTCCTCTCTGAGCCAAACCCCCGACCTATCTTTGGTATCTGCTTGGGTCATCAGCTGTTGGCCTTAGCCATCGGGGCCAAGACTTACAAGATGAGGTGAGATGTTTGGAAAAGGGTGTGTACCTCTAGGATGAGGAGGGATGGTGATGGGGCTTGGGGTTAGTGCCAGTAGAGAAGGACTTTGGAATGTTTGGGGAGGGGTAAAAATAAGTGGCCTGGCAAGATTCTTATTAAGGCAGGTAAAGTTGTGAGTTGGTATTCTGGCTGATTTCTCCCACAGATATGGTAACCGTGGCCACAACCAGCCATGTCTGCTGAAGGGCTCTGGACGATGCTTCTTAACTTCCCAGAATCATGGCTTTGCAGTGGAAACAGACTCTCTGCCTCCAGGCTGGACCCCACTCTTCACAAATGCCAATGATCATTCCAATGAAGGCATTGTACACGAGACCCTGCCTTTCTTCAGGTGGGGGCCAGATGAGGGGTTGGCTGGTGATTGCTCCAACAAAGGAGCAGTCACTAGACAGAAGAGCTTTCATCCAGGATGGGGGTTGAGGGTGGTGATGAAGGATAGATTGGCAATACTAGAATCTAAAATAATGGCGGTGTGCTACTCCCGGCTCCCCTTCTACAGCGTCCAGTTCCATCCTGAGCATCGAGCAGGCCCCTCTGATACGGAGTTGCTTTTTGACATCTTCCTGGAGACCGTGAAGGAGAACAGGGCTGGGGGCAAGACAGGTGGGGGGCCTAAAGGCAGACAAGATTGGATGGGGGTGGCTCTGGGATGGGAATAAAGGTGGGTGTGACTAGGGAAACTGGTATGGTTTGAAGGTTCTGGGGCTAAGCCACAAAATGATTGGCTCATTTTTTTCCCTAGTATAAAAAGGACTAGGCTGGAAGTAAGGGAATCCAGATCTAGTCCTTGCTGTTCTGTTACTAAATTCTGTGATTTGGGACAGACTCCCCTTTTTTATCTTTCAGGGCCTCAGTTTCTTCATCAGTAAAGTTAGGAGGTTGAAGTAGATAAATCTCTGTAGTCCTTCTTAACTCTAAATTTCTGTGACTAACTGTTCTTACCTTTTTGTAGTTCATGAAAGGCTAATGGAGCGCCTTTGTCCCTCTGGTAGCCCCACCCCGAGAGACAGACCTCCATTTCCCCGAAAGGTGCTGATCCTGGGCTCAGGGGGTCTCTCCATTGGCCAGGCTGGAGAATTTGACTATTCTGGCTCTCAGGTCAGGCTCCCCTTTATTCTTTCCTCTTCCTGGTGTCTGTTACTCCCTTCTCTCCCAGTTGTCCCCTTCCCTTCCACTTCCTCATCCCACCCCAGAGTGGGCAGAAAGTGTAAGAAGAGAGTGGCTGAGACTTGAGTGTTCTTTTGGGATGAAAATGACTCAGATTTGGACAAGTACACAGGTGGATGGTGAGGAAGAGTTGGAAGGGAATGATGCTACTAGGAAATGTTAGGGAACAATTGAAGATTGATACAAAGATAATTTGGCATCTGGGTGATAACAAACTCTTCCTACAATTTCAGGCAATCAAGGCTCTAAAGGAGGAAAATATTCAAACACTGCTAATCAACCCTAATATTGCCACAGTGCAAACTTCCCAGGGCCTGGCAGACAAAGTCTACTTCTTGCCTATTACCCCTCATTACGTGACCCAGGTATTATGATGGAGGTGGCACAGGGGAGAGGGAGTCTGAGCTTTGTACCCATTGCCTGTCAGTGCACAGTATTTGCCCCCCCCTCCATTTCAGGTGATTCGTAACGAGCGTCCAGATGGTGTGTTACTGACCTTTGGAGGCCAGACGGCACTGAATTGTGGTGTGGAGCTCACAAAAGCGGGAGTTCTGGCCCGATATGGAGTACGGGTCCTAGGCACCCCTGTGGAGACAATCGAACTGACTGAGGATCGGCGTGCTTTTGCAGCAAGAATGGCAGAGATTGAAGAGTATGTAGCCCCGAGTGAGGCTGCAAACTCCCTGGAGCAGGTATAGGCCTGGGCGTTATTTGGAATGTTTCCTTTTTTCTTTGGGCATAGGTAGGAGATGAGAGCTTGGACATTTAGCTGTTTCACCTTTTTTTTTTTGCTTTAGGCACAAGCTGCTGCAGAGCGACTGGGGTACCCTGTCCTGGTGCGTGCTGCCTTTGCCCTGGGCGGCCTTGGCTCTGGCTTTGCCTCCAACAGAGAAGAGCTCTCCTCTTTGATAGCCCCAGCCTTTGCTCATACTAGCCAAGTGCTGGTGGACAAGTCTCTCAAAGGCTGGAAAGAAATAGAGTATGAAGTGGTGAGAGATGCCTACGGCAACTGTGTCACGGTGAGTTGTGTCGGGGAGGGATCCCCACCATTTCTGGACAGTCTTAGGGCAATTAAGTTTAAGGGAAGATGATGGGAAGACTTGAGATATTAAGGAATCAGGCCTAAAACCTATATTAGGTTGTACCCCTGGGACCAGAAATAGGGGATCTTGGATTGATCATTAATGCTTTTCTTGTGTTTGACCCTTAGTGCAATCAACCTCTTGTCTTTCTAGGTCTGTAATATGGAGAACTTAGATCCACTGGGCATTCACACTGGTGAATCCATAGTGGTAGCCCCAAGCCAGACCCTAAATGACAGAGAATACCAGCTGTTGCGACAAACTGCTATCAAGGTGACCCAGCATTTGGGCATTGTTGGGGAGTGTAATATACAATATGCCTTGAATCCTGAGTCTGAACAGGTAAAAGACCCTATGTCTTAGAACTTTGTATATTCTTCTGCCCACTCAGCCACCCAAACCTAACTTTCCTGAGATAATTTCATTGACTATATGTCCTCTCTCCCCAATTCCAATTCCTCCCATCTAGCAAAACCATATGGCCCTCAAACTGAGACTATTAAGGCCTAAAGAAACGGGGAAATCTCAGACACCCGAGTCTTTTTGCTGAGTTATGGATGCATTGTGAGCTCTTTTTCTCCTGCTGTCCATTTCAAGGAGGACTTTGCTCTCTCTCAATCAATTGGGATATTGTCTCCTCTTTCCTAATCTTTCTATAGTGTAGCCAGGTAGAAAGAGAGCCCTGCAGGGCTTCTTTAGCCAACAAGATCCTGGGCTTCTGGGTTGGAATCAGCTGATTTCTTCTTCCTACCTTACATACTTTTGCAGTACTACATCATTGAAGTGAATGCACGACTGTCTCGAAGTTCAGCTCTTGCCAGTAAGGCCACTGGCTATCCTTTGGCCTATGTAGCAGCCAAGCTGGCTTTAGGCATCTCCCTGCCTGAACTCAGGTATGAGGGTTAGAGGGAGGAATTTGAGAAAAATGGAGGATGGGAATGAAAATATGCAATCCTTTTGGACAGAGAAGATAAAAAGAGTGTCCTACAAGAGTTATGGGAATATCAGGGGGAATTGTTAGATTTTCTCTCCACCTCTCCCTTGGCCACTGCTTCTCAGGAACTCAGTTACTGGAGGCACAGCTGCCTTTGAGCCCAGCCTGGATTACTGCGTGGTTAAGGTCCCTCGCTGGGACCTCAGCAAGTTCCTACGTGTTAGCACACAGATTGGAAGCTGCATGAAGAGTGTTGGTAAGAAAGCAAAAGCCCCTGTTTCCTGATAAGCATCTGTTTTATCATGAAAATACACCCCTTACATACCTCAGCCTGAGTGCCCTTTTAGCTCTTTAGTGAGGACATTTTCCATAAAGAATATCTCCAGTGTTTCTCACATGTGGGTATACTTATTTGCCTTCTCTAAGAAGCAGCAGCAATTCAAGGAATTCTGTAGGAACCCTTCTCTTATGGAGGAATTCTAACAACTTAGGTAATATCTGAAACAAAAATCAGAAACAAGGTGTAATCCACAATACTTGTGATTCAGTTAAAGTAGTTGAAACCAGAGTAATCAAAAGACTGGCTTACTGTTTAATAGCATATCTTTCCTTGATCATTCACAATGGAAATTTCTCATTTTTGTATGTATTACATTATTTAAAAGGAAAAAAAAAGACACCTTGTTATCAAAACCAGGTCCATATAGCAAGTAAAAATCGAGCATCAGGAATAGAAGTGGGATTTTGCTAGACTCTGAAAGTCTGGAGTCAGGAAAACCTGAATTCAAATGCAGCCTAAGACAAATAATAGCAGTGTGACTTTGAGCAAATAAATCACTTAATTTCTGTCTCCCTCAGTTTTCTCATCTGTAAAAATGGGGTTAATAACTTTTACATCTCTGTTTTGTTGTAGGAATAAAATCAGATTATATTTATAAAGCATCTTACAAAATTTAAAGCTCTAAGTAAATATGAGCTCTTATTTTTTAGCCAACTCTGAGAATTTAACCTATGTCAGCGGTAGACATGCAGAACTTGAAACAGATATTGTAAAAAATGTAAAGAGATAATGGAAACAAAATGACATTGTAATAGGAACAAAGTAAATGGATAAGATTCTTCAGTGTTCTATGTGGCAATTTTAGACTTCCAAATATAAGCATAATTTAGACAGTGTGGTCACATATAAAACTGTATTAAAAACTTTAATCCAAAATGGCTGAACTGGGTGTCTGTATAAAACATTGAGGAGAGGCTTTAGCTTTGCTCAGAAGACTCAGAAGCAGACCTCTTGAGTTCAAGGCCCTCTTCTGCCACCTCTCTGCTGGGTGACCTTGGTAAAACTAAGTTGCAGATCTGCCCTAGTAGAGGGAGTTCCTACACTGATGAAATCCCAGCTTTGGTCCCTGGGTCATTCTGCCCCCGCTACCCCCTCGACAGGGCCTCTCTTCTTGTACTGTGGCCTGCCTGAGCACTTTGTAGATTTCAGACCCCTCTCCCCTTTCACTCTCCCAGGTGAGGTCATGGCTATCGGACGTGGGTTCGAGGAGGCATTCCAGAAGGCATTACGCATGGTGGATGAAAATTGTGTTGGCTTTGATCACACGGTGAAGCCTGTCAGTGACATGGTGAGAGGGTAACCCCGTCCATTCTAATGATAGATGAAACCTACCCTCTTGTTCCCTAGTAGTATTAGTCCATCTGGATAGCACCAACTACTAACACTCTCTGGGGCCTAGTTGGGTTGGTGACCCATGCCAGAGGCAGCCAGATGGCACAGTGGATAGAGTGCCAGCCCTAGAATCAGAAAAGTTTGAGTTCAAATCTAGCCACAGATATTTACTATCTATGTGACCCCAGGCAGATTACTTTATCTCTGCCTGCCTCAGTTTCTTAACTGTAATATAGGAATAAGAATAATACCTACCTCTTAAGCTTGTTGGGTGGGTCAAATGGGTTACTATTATACTCAGTGGTTGTTAATCCAGTGCCTGGTCCATAGTAGCCACATAGAAGTGCTTATTCTTCTTCTCTTATGGACTATCCTGATCTTGCTTTCAGTATTCTTGCTCAAACCTTAAACTCTTTATTTCCAACTCTCCCTACCCCCAATCCCACCAGGAGCTGGAGACACCAACTGATAAGCGGATCTTTGTAGTGGCAGCTGCTCTGTGGGCAGGATACACCATAGACCGACTCTATGAGCTCACTCGCATTGATCGGTGGTTCCTTCAGTGTATGAAGCGCATTATAGAACACACCCGGAAACTAGAAGGACACCGTGGGCAGCCCTTGCCCCCTGACGTGTTGCACCAAGCCAAACGCCTTGGCTTCTCTGACAAGCAGATTGCTCTTGCAGTGCTCAGGTCAGAGTCGGGCACTGTTAGTTGGATTAGGGAACCTTGGCAGCAGGCTGGCAGGGCTGTGGAAGGAAGTAGTGATGGGGGGAGAGGTTTGTTTGTTTTTTGTGAGGAGAAACCTGAAGACTTCAAAGTCTTTTCTTTGGGAAGAGGGCTAACTAGCTGATTTGAATTGTTATAAATTTTCCTTTGTAATCTTTGCCTTAAAACACTTTCATGTACCACTCCTTTTATGCCCATTTCTGATCTTGCGTTCTCTCCAGCACAGAGTTGGCTGTCCGAAAACTACGCCAGGAACTGGGTATCTGTCCAGCAGTAAAACAAATTGATACAGTGGCAGCAGAATGGCCAGCTCAGACTAACTATTTGTACCTGACTTATGGGGGTACCACCCATGACCTGACTTTCCATACTCCTCATGTCTTGGTCCTGGGCTCTGGTGTCTACCGAATTGGCTCTAGCGTTGAATTTGATTGGTGTGCTGTGGGCTGTATCCGGCAGCTGCGCAAGGTATGGGCTTTAATAAAAACTCAGGATTAGATCTCCTTCCTGTTTCCATAATTCCTAACAAATATGAGTTGTATCCATAATTAATTGGGAAGGAGATTGCTTCTCACACTTACTTAGTGATAATTGAATACTACCCAAGCTACTGGTCTCAGGTCGTCGTAGGATCATAGCTTTAGGGACATGTTACCTATTTGGAGGTTATCTAGTTCCACCTTCTGCCTATGTAGGGATGCCTTTTATAGCATTTCAGAAACATTTTGAGTCGTTGGGGGCTTGTTAATTGTGAAGGCAGCTTGTTCCATTGTCTGACAATTATGGGGGAGAGGAATTCTTGGACCCTGAGGCTCAAAGAAACTTTTTGTCTCTACCTAGTTCTACTTCTTCCTTGATAGCCCATAGTTGAGTAATATTTCCTGTCATGCCTGAATAACATTTCCATATCTCAGATGGGGTATAAGACCATCATGGTGAACTATAATCCTGAGACAGTCAGTACCGACTATGATATGTGTGACCGACTCTACTTTGATGAGATCTCTTTTGAGGTAAGGGAAGGGAAGAAAAGGTCAAGGTTAACTTGCTTTATTGGAATTTTCCTGAGCTTCAGGAGGTAGGCAGATGGTGACTGTTCTTTGACTCCTATCATCTCGCCCTCCTGCAGGTGGTGATGGATATCTATGAGTTGGAAAGCCCTGAGGGTGTGATCCTCTCTATGGGGGGTCAGCTGCCCAACAACATGGCGATGGCTCTGCATCGGCAGCAGTGTCGGGTTCTTGGGACCTCCCCAGAGGCCATCGACTCTGCTGAGAACCGATTCAAGTTTTCTCGACTGCTTGATACCATTGGCATCAGTCAGCCTCAGTGGCGAGAGCTCAGTGACTTGGAGGTAGGCCTGGTGTGGGGGCTGCGAAGCACAAGTGCCTCTGGGTCTGAAGAGCACTGCCTGACCTTCTTGCTCTTCTTAGTCTGCCCTCCAGTTCTGCCAGTCTGTGGGGTATCCTTGTGTTGTCCGTCCTTCTTATGTGCTGAGTGGTGCTGCCATGAATGTGGCCCATTCCGATGTAGACTTGGAGCGCTTCCTGAGCAGCGCAGCTGCTGTCTCCAAAGAGCACCCCGTGGTCATCTCCAAGTTCATCCAGGAGGCCAAGGTTGGTGACAGCAAGGAGCAGAAACGTCTCTGGTCCTCCCCCGCTCCCAGGGGCTGCCCTCTCCCAGTCTACTCCTGTCTCTTGGGGCACTCTGGTTGCAGTTGCTTGGGGGATGGTATCTGGTGGGGGAGAATTCTCATACTGTATGGTCATTCCGGTTGTGACTCTCAGGAAATTGATGTGGATGCTGTGGCTTGTGATGGTATGGTGGTAGCTGTCGCAATCTCGGAGCACGTGGAAAATGCAGGGGTGCACTCGGGAGATGCCACATTGGTGACTCCGCCACAAGATATCACACCCAAGACACTGGAAAGGATCAAAGCAATTATTCATGCTGTGGGTCAAGAGTTGCAGGTCACGGGGCCTTTCAACCTGCAGCTCATCGCCAAGGTAACATAAACAAGACTTGGATTGGAAGTAGATTTTAAAGGTTAATGGCTTCTTTACTGCTAGAGCAGAACTCTGGAGCCCCAACTTGCTCATGAGGAGCTATTGTATTTTGTACCTAAAAGGTTTGTGATTACAGAGGGGGAGAGTATTTTGCCAGTTTTGGAATCTTGAAAGCTTGTAGTCATTGTCCTCTAGGCATTAAAGAGTGGTCTTGCTGGCAGCTGTAGACACATAAAATATCAGGAAGCCTTACCCCCTTGCCCTGTGAATATTGAGTCAGAAGCTGGCACCAGGAAAGGGAACTCTACAGCCTGCCTGCCTGCTTGCCTTCATTTCATTCCTTCAGGGCCACAGTCAACAAGTTGATGGCAGTTACACTTTAGTCTTATACATAGTACAAAAAAGCTGGAGGAGGGGCAGGAAGAGCTAGTAGAGAATGGAGAAATAAGAGGCTAATTAACCAGCAGCAGCAGGGCCTGTTCCTTGTGGGTCTTAGGTAACCATCACCAATTCCATCTTCCCAGGATGACCAACTCAAGGTTATTGAGTGCAATGTCCGTGTCTCTCGGTCCTTCCCCTTTGTCTCCAAGACACTTGGAGTGGATCTGGTAGCCCTGGCTACCCGGATCATCATGGGTGAGGAGGTGGAGCCTGTTGGGCTCATGACTGGAACCGGTGTTGTAGGAGTTAAGGTAAGAAAGAAGGGGGTTGGGAATTCCTAGAAATCAAGGTTAAGGTCTTTTTCATTCTGGCTGTAATCAGCCTCCTGATTTAAATGCCATTTCCAAAGAAATCCTTAAAACGCTTTCCCCCTGTCTCACCCCCTCAGGTGCCCCAGTTCTCATTCTCCCGCCTGGCAGGAGCAGATGTGGTACTGGGGGTAGAGATGACCAGCACAGGGGAGGTGGCTGGCTTTGGAGAGAACCGCTGTGAGGCCTACCTTAAGGCTATGCTAAGCACGGGATTCAAGATCCCCAAAAAGAATATTCTGCTAACTATTGGTAGTTACAAGGTATGGTAATTAGGATCCAACTTCTTGAAGAAGGGAGGTGGTGGAGTTGGGTCTCTGAAATGCCTTTAAGTCATCAATGTCAGGTAATGCTTTCTTCCCACCTCCTATTCCCCTCAGAACAAAAATGAGCTGCTCCCCACTGTGAGGCTGCTGGAGAGTCTAGGCTATAGCTTATATGCCAGTTTGGGCACCGCGGACTTCTACACTGCGCATGGGGTCAAGGTACCTGCCATCTTCTCTACCACATTATTCCTCTGTCTTTTACAGTGGTATCCCACTGCTCTGCGCCCTACTCCGCAGAAGGGGGGTTTTTGTCCTTCATTTCCCAAGGTTGGTCTGGGGGGTAGGGGAAATAACAAATAATATAATTTTATGGTTTTAAAAGTTCTTACTGCAGCATAACCCTGTGAGGCAGGTGAAGCTACTGTTTTACAAATGAGAAAACTGAGCTTCAGAATTTAAGTGACTTACTTGCCCGTTATCTTATAGTTAGAAAATATCAAATTTCAAATTTCAACCTTGATCTTGCTGGGGTTTCTGGCATATCTACAAGGTCTGGACTCAAACTCTCAGAACCTAAACTCCTTGAGATGGGACTCATTTCTTTCATTTTTTTCTGCATCATAGCTAAAAATAGAAACTTACTCTTGAGGGCTTTTCCATGGAGGTAATTGATTACCATTAAAAGTCTTCTCTAATTTGCCTTTTCCCTGGGTATCACTTGATTTGGGAGAGACCAACCTTGCTTTAAGGCATTTTGATGATCTATACTGGGCTTGTTGGGCACATAGGTCACAGCTGTGGACTGGCACTTTGAGGAAGCAGTTGAAGGTGAATGTCCCCCACAGCGAAGCATCCTAGAACAGTTGGCAGAAAACCACTTTGAGTTGGTGATCAACCTGTCAATGCATGGAGCAGGGGGGCGGCATCTGTCCTCCTTCGTAACCAAAGGCTACCGGGCCCGTCGCCTTGCTGCTGACTTTTCTGTGCCCCTCATCGTTGACATCAAGTGCACTAAGCTGTTTGTAGAGGTGACTGGGACTTAAAGAATAATTGGTGGGGTTTTATCATGATAGTGCTGGCATTAAATGGCATTTTTGCTGAATAAATTGGGTGGCTGGATCTGGGAAGGCAGACATCTGAATTACTGCCTATATCTTATTATTATATATTATATTATTGCCTAACTGGAAGGAGAGAAACTGGTTGCCTTCCATGTGTCTAAGGTTTGATTAAATACAGTCTTTTGGCAAACAAGTCAAGCCAAGGTAGTACAAGGTGTTAACAAGATAATTGAAGTCATACACCTGGGAAATAAAGGTAGATGAAATACAGTGAAGATCTGCAACATAAACTGTAGATCTCAAAATATTCTTAGAAACATATTAATGGATAATTGATAACAGGGAGGTTTAGTCAAACAATTTACAACACTTCAATCGTTCTTCTTAAAGACATCAGGGGTTTTCCATGGGAACTCATTTTCCTATAGATCTGCAGGGAAGTAGTACCTAATGTATCTATCTCTCTTTTTGATGTCAAATTCCATTAAAACACAACACAATAAGGCTGGTCTAGAATTCTTATTCTGCCAGTAATGGTTTTGGACACTCCCAAAGTCACCTTCCCTAAATAAAACTTGGTTGTCATCCACTTGTAGGCATTGGGCCAGATCGGGCCAGCTCCCCCACTGAAAGTTCATGTAGATTGCATGACCTCACAGAAGCTGGTGCGCTTGCCAGGTCAGTGACACTTTTCTGGTCCCAACCTTGGCTAACAGGAGCTAGAATGTATGGGACTAGGGCTGTGGGCCATGTTTATCTCTACATATGAGCATCTTTTTTTTTGCTTTCCTGTTTTATTTTTCCCCAGGGTTATTTCCTTGCACTAGTTCCTGTCCCTCCTTATTGAAAACTCCCAACTTTTCTTTCTCATCTAACTCCTCATTTTTATCTTTCTGTTATGGGATGGAGTCTCACACAAAAAAACCACTCAAATGCCTTTAATAGATTTTGTTTCCTAGAGAGAAACTTGCCCTCTTCCTCTTTACCTTCTTCCAGGGCTAATTGATGTACATGTGCACCTACGGGAACCAGGTGGTACCCATAAGGAAGACTTCGCATCAGGCACAGCAGCTGCTTTAGCTGGGGGGATCACCATGGTGTGTGCCATGCCCAACACCCGGCCTCCCATCATAGATGCCCCTGCACTTGCCCTTGCTCAGAAGGTGAGAGATCCCACTCAAAGAGAAACTACTGTTGACTATGCTGTCCTCCTTGGTCAGCTTCCTTTCTTGGTAGAGCTTTTTTTTTTTTTTTCTTAAATTCTATTTTTATTTATTTTTTTTCCCCTGGTAGATCTTTTCACTAATCCTGACCCTGACTCCCTTAAGACACATTGAGGCCCCAGGCGCTCAAAGGATATACTCGGGTAGCCCTGAGATGTATAGGCCTACACTGATGGTTTATCATTATCCTTCAGTTGGCAGAGACTGGGGCCCGCTGTGATTATGCCTTGTTCCTTGGGGCCTCATCAGAGAATGCAGGAACCCTGGGTGCTGTGGCTGGGGCAGCTGCAGGATTGAAACTCTATCTCAATGAAACATTCTCCGAACTTCGCCTGGACAGCCTTGCCAATTGGATGGAGGTGGGAAGTCAGAGACTGGGCTGGGAGGGTGGGAGGATGGTGTTGAAATCATCAAAAGGGAAGGAAGAGGAACAAGGGAGTGCTGACCAGCTCTGGCAAGCAGTAGGATGAGAAGGGTTGGAGGAAGGACCAGGAGTACATAGCGGCCCTGCCCAAATGACCCAAGGAAGTCCCAGACTTACCTCAACATACCTTCTCTGTCCGTAGCACTTTGAGACTTGGCCACGCCATCTTCCTATTGTGGCTCATGCAGAACGACAGACTGTTGCTGCCATCCTCATGGTTGCCCAGCTGGCTCAACGGCCTGTACACATCTGCCATGTGGCCCGGAAGGAGGAGGTAAGAAACAAAAGGAAAAGAAATTGTAACATTGTGTGTGTGTGTGTGTGTGTGTGTGTGTGTGTGTGTGTGTGTGTGTGTGTGTTTGGGTAGGGGGGAAATGGAAGCAGTGAAGCAATAGAAAGACCAATGGTACAAAATAGAAGAGTGGGACTGCCGAATCAGGATCTTTATATCCTTCTGGTAGACCAGATAAAATTCCAAAGTTTGGGGAATTATCCCTAAAGTTAGGCCTCTCTGAACTCCCTGTTCCCTCAACCTCCAGATCCTATTAATTAAAGCAGCAAAGGCACGGGGGGTACCAGTGACTTGTGAAGTGGCCCCCCACCATCTGTTTCTAAGCCAAACTGACCTCGAGCGCCTGGGGCCTGGGAAAGGAGAAGTCCGGCCTGAGCTTGGCTCCCCTGAGGATGTGGAGGCTCTCTGGGAAAACATGGCCGTCATTGATTGCTTTGCCTCTGACCATGGTAAGGAGAGGAGATCCCCTCATGTCCACTTCTTCCAGGTGCCAGTTTGGTTTATAATGGGATAGACATTCATTATGGTAAAAAAAAGTATGGGGGTGTTAAACACGCTCTTAATTGAGGGCCTAATGAGGATGGAGAGGGGCTAGGTTCCTCTCTACTTTTGCCTCATTATCATATAGAGAAAAAGACCAGTCCCTTTCCCAAGCCAATCTTTTCCAGTTCTCCCTTGAAGAGGAGCTGGATCCTGAGATGAGTCTGAGAATTCCCGTAGGAAAAACATTTTGGACCTTCCAGCAACGATTCCTTTCTTTCAGCTCCTCACACCCTGGAAGAAAAAACAGGATCCAAGGCTCCCCCTGGCTTCCCCGGCCTGGAGACAATGCTCCCGCTGTTGCTGACAGCTGTGAGTGAGGGTCGTCTCAGCCTGGATGATCTGCTGCAGAAGCTACACCACAACCCTCGGAGAATCTTTCACTTGCCCCTGCAGGAGGACACCTACATTGAGGTGTGTGGGCATGGGTGGGAAAGTGCACAGAGGAAAACAAGACCCCTGGGTGGAGGCCTGTGGGAAAGAGGGAGTCCCTCATGCCGAGGATGTCAGGGTTGGGGTGGGTAGTTTTGAACCCAGAAGTTGAAGAGTATGCCTACTTATGACACCCCCTCACTGTGTTTGGGACAGGTGGATCTGGAGCATGAATGGACCATCCCCAGCTACATGCCTTTTTCCAAGGCACACTGGACACCTTTTGAGGGGCAGCGAGTGAAGGGCACCATACGGCGAGTTGTCCTTCGAGGGGAAGTTGCCTATATTGATGACCAGGTATCTAAGCTCATGATTCCTGTCTCTCCCTTGATTCTTGGTCAAACTCTCCTGTTTTCTAATTCTACTAAGTTCAGATAATTCAGTTGTTTCTCCTTCTTCCATACTTTACTTTCAGTCATTCAAGTCACATTTTATAGAATCTTAGAATTTAAAAGACTTTGAGGTCATTAAATTCAATTTAACATACCAACAATTTTATCATCTTAGCAATTTGTGACGGGAAACTTACGTTCTCCATGCCCCTTCTTCCGCCACCTGCCTCAGCTCATCCCATTTGGATTTATTAGGAAATAATTTTCTCATTTTGAGATAAAAACTGCTCTAACTGTTAACCATTCACTGATCATGAGTTAGCCTTGGGGGTCAACCAGAATAAATATACTTATTTCAGAATACTTGTTTCACATGACAATCCTTTAGCAATTTACAGAAATAATTATATGAGATGGGTGCCTTTCCAGCTGCCTATATTCCTCAGGTTCAGATATGACTTAGCTGTTTCCTCACTGCTGAAGACCATCTGTCAGGTTTGCTGGGTGCTAGCAATTTCCAAGTGACAAACGCATGCCAGCCCTTGGCTTTACTATGTACACACATTACAAAGGCGTTGACTCCCAACTCCTGGTCGCCCTCCTGCTGTCCTTCAGCTTACTCTGTTTCCGGAGTATTCCCTCCCTAATCCTGTTCTCATTCCCTCTTTCCTGGTCTTGTGTATAGGTGCTGGTGCCTCCTGGTTATGGGCAAGATGTGAGGAAGTGGCCCCAAGGTGCAGTGCCTCAACTGCTGCCCTCTGCTCCACCAAGTGAGAGCACCAAGGTACAGAGCCAAGGATACAGGTGGTCACAGCCAGCTGATTCAAGTGGGGCTACTAGGGCTTCTCAGACCTTTTCAAGATAATTTCAATTGGAAGACAACTTAAGGTCTTCTAATCTAATCTGCATTGTGCAGATATTTCCTACACAGTTTATAAACATCTGCTTGAAGACCTTCCTCTCTCCCCAGGCATCGTTTCACATTTTGAACAGCTCTGATGAAGACTTTGCCCCCAAAATCTTTTACTTTTTCTTATATCTGCCCTTAGGAGCCACATGTCTGATTGCTCTTGTACATAGTGGCCGCTCTTATTTAAAGATGACTATCATATTCCCTCAGGTATTCCCTTTGCCAGTCAAAACAATTGATTCTGGCATGGCGTGGTCTTAGATCCCTTCATTGTTATAGCCCCTCTCCTGGACTACCACGCTGACCATTTTCTACTTTGCCATTGTGGGAAACACAAAATTAATTAGAATTAATGGGGAGAATGGTGGTGTTTTTTGGAACAGTTCCAAACTGGTTCCTTAGAATGCTCTTGCTTATGACATGATAGTGTTTAAACACACTATCAAGTCATAAGCAAGAGCATTCTGAGGAACCAGTTTGCAGATGATATTGAAGATTATTTTCTTAAGTGATGAGAGATAAGGGATATTTGTGAGAACAGTGAGTTTGATTTTCTTCAGGGAGGGGAAGGAAGAAGGAACTTTTGGTTGATGTCTCAAAAGGATAGACCCATGTTACATTCACAGACTCCTGAAAGGCCTCGACGTGGCATCCCAGGCCTTCCTGATGGGCGCTTCCATCTCCCACCTCGAATCCACCGAGCTTCTGATCCTGGCCTTCCAGGTAAGAGTGCCAGTATTGACTATAGGGATGGTCTTTCCTCATTTCTCTAAGGACTCAGCATAGAGGAGTAGGTCTTTGGAGGCTCAGCATTTCTTCCAAATTGTCTTCTTGCTTAACCCCTAGTTTAAAGAGTCTCCCCACTCTAGCTCCTGCCCTTTCCCTGTTCCTGTTTCCCCATCTTATCCCCATCCTTTCTACCAAGATTGTTCCATTTTTTTCATCCTTGATTTTGATAATTAACACTAGGGATGATTGTCCCCTCCCTAGCTTCCCCTTATTCCTCCTCTCTTGTTATGGGCAGCTGTGTTCATCAGCCCAAGAGCCAGGACCCCACAAGGCAACAGAATGTGGGGTAAATCTGGGGCTCTTTCCCCATGGAGTGTCTCTTAAGTTGCTGTGAGCCTGGTCTTTCCATCTTGCATAAAAGCCATACTGTCATGGGACTGAGGACTGGGGTTGGGGATGGGGGATGGGGAGGGGGAAGAACTGTTCTCTATGTAGTTTGCTTGGTCAGGTCATGTGTGTCTTTGTGTACATGTCTGCCTGCAGAACAGAGCTACTCGTTGCTCTTCCCTCTACTAACCTGCTGTGGCTGCCTTGGTGTGAGCTGGTTTAATAGACATGATGTGATCTATAAGGATCCTGGGAGATAAATAGCTACTCTTGACTCCAACTAAAAATTTATTTCTGCCCTTTTTCCTTTGTAGCTGAAGAGCCCAAGGAAAAGCCCTCCCGGAAGGCCGTGGAGCCAGGTGGGAAACTCTTTGTCTAGTGGAAAGTGGCAGGGCTGGTAGGAAGGAGATAGAGGTTGAAGCAGGCCATGTTCTGACCAGTCACTTGTCTTGTCCCCTGCTGCAGATCTAGCAGGAACTCCTGATAGTTGCTGCTACCCTTCTCCAGTGCCTAGGCAGGCATCGCCCCAAAATCTGGGTACACCCAGCCTGTTACATCCTCAGACCTCACCCTTGCTGCATTCTCTAGTTGGGCAGCATATACTCTCCGTTCGTCAGTTTACCAAAGATCAGGTATTTGGCCTGGGGGGAGGTGGTGTTAGGAGGGTTCTGGGATCTGAAGAGATTTGGAAGAGGAAATCTGAGAAAGTGTTATCCCTCACTGATTTGTGGCCCTTTTCAGATGTCCCACCTGTTCAACGTGGCACACACCCTGCGGATGATGGTGCAGAAGGAACGAAGCATAGACATTCTCAAGGTCAGAACCAAAGGTGTGGGTCTGGGGGAAGAAGGCTTGAATTGGCTCCGATGGGAAGCCTTCTGTCAGCAGGAAGAAGGAGAATAGTCTGTCGTTACCCTAAGGGTCCTCATCACCATACGTGTATGGGATATTACAGCTTGTGATGTGTCTCTCTTCCCAGAATATCACAAGAGGTTAATGTTCTTTATGTAGTGTCCTGTGGAATAGACCTTAACCACCTCTATCCCTTCAGACATACCCGTCCTCATTTCTGCTTTGCTTACCAGAATCTCCACTTAGCTAACTTAAGGTAGCTTTGTTGTATTGTTAAAAAGGCCAACCAGATCTTCCACCTCTGCTAGGGAGTATATATACTTTTTAACAGTGAATTTTTAGAGAAAAAGTTTTAATCAAAAACTGATGGTAGGACGTTCTGTTCTATAAGAGGCCCATGGCACAAATACTTCTGAGTAGATACACCTTTTCAAGTTCTCTTAAATTATATACTATGTAGACTGTCACTTGTTCTTATGGCTAAGATGAAGCCTTGGGGAAAGTTATTGCCTTTGTATTCTTTGGGATGAATCTATTTCCCCTTTGTCCTTTCTCACTAGGGCAAGGTGATGGCCTCCATGTTTTATGAAGTGAGCACTCGTACCAGCAGCTCCTTTGCAGCCGCCATGGCCCGTCTTGGGGGCTCTGTGCTCAGCTTCTCTGAAGCCACATCATCTGTCCAGAAGGGGGAATCCCTAGCAGACTCTGTCCAGACCATGAGCTGCTATGCTGATGTTGTTGTGCTCCGGCACCCGCAGCCTGGAGCTGTGGAGGTAAGAAGGGCCAGGGATTGCAGGGGAAGTAAAAAAATGCAGGCTTTTTGGATTGGACCAGGGAGACTGTGGCGACCCAACTTGGATGATGATACTTATGCAAAAGATGTAATGGGCAATTTTATTTGCAATGTTATAGTCCCCACTTTGTTTTTAAGTCTTTTTTTGTTTAAAGTCTTCAACTTTGTTTTGAGAAATTTTAACAAACACATCTAGCATACCTCTGAATTGAGTCAGTTATAATGTACAGGCAACAATCAGAGATTTGAGATTTGGAAGATGCCTCCAGTGCCATCCAGTGTAATCCATATATGACATCCAGGGGTGGAATGTAAAGATGGCAGAGTTAAAGCCAGGGAAGCTGCACAACCTTTCCTAGTTTCCCTGGAAAACCACAGGAAACCAAGCCTCTAAACAGAGTCTAAAGTTATGAAATCACTCTCCAGTTCAAGGTAGAATGAAAAAATTTCAAGAAAGGTCAGTCTCACTAGGGTGAAAAGGGGGTTCAGCCCAGCTCAGACAGATTCTAAGAAAGCCTATGAGAAGGTCTTAACCACAGCAAATTGGTGTCTAAGATCCTCTGTCCTGGTTCACTAGGAGAGCAGATTAGTAGGGTTGTTTTTTAAAAAGAGCAGGCAAGGACTGTGCTGTGTTAATTGTTAGATCGTGTTTGTAAAGTTCTTAGCTCCAGAACCTGGCATAATGCATGCATTGTATAAATGCTATTTTTAGTATTGTCATATTATCATCTAATCCATGTCTTTCCACCTTCTCTACAAATAATTTTGTTGTATGTGTGCGGTTTTTAAGGTTAATGAGCTTATAAGCCCTGTTTCCCTTTGTAGGTGTCCACCAACCATCTCTTTAATGATCTTTTCTAGAATTTTCCCTGGAGCCCAGCAGCTGGTAGCCTACAGGTTTAGTTCTCTTTCCCCTTTTGATAACTTCTTTCTCTAGCTTATTCATGTAAATATTTATAGTTTAAAAATTTAGAACTATTTTGGAAGCATCACATAACTTTTGGTGTGTTTCATTATTGCCATCTTCTTGGATGAAATGGTTTCTATTATTTATGATGTTACCCATTCATTCTTTGGGATTAAATTGTTTAATTTACAATTAGTTTTTAGTCTCTTTCCCTGATCTTATTGCTTGTAATTTTAATTGCATCACAATTGAAAACAATGCAAATGATATTTCTGCCTTTCTGCATTTGTGAGGTTTGTATGCCCTAATACACACATGCTCAATTTTTATGTAGGTGCCATGTACTCTCATAATTAATAATATAATATAATACAATAATTATTAGTTACTAATAATAGTTAACTTTCCCCACTCCTAATTCTGAGAGGGAAGGTTGAGGTTGAGTATATTTTGTTATTTATATCTATTTTCCTGTTACTGACTTGACTTCTAAGAGTTTGGATATTGGACATTGTACATATATATGTTTAACATTGATATTACTTCATTGTCTATAGGACCTTTTAACAAAACTTAGCTTCCTTTCTTATCTCTTGTAATTAAATTATTTTTGCTTTAGCTTTGTCTGAGATCAGGAATGCTACCCCTGCTTTTTCTGCTTCAGATGAAGCATAAGATATTTTGCTTCAGCCTTTTAACCATACTCTGATTGTATCTCTGTTTCAAATGTGTTAGAAAGGGTATATAGCATTTTTCTTCAGACAATTTTTGTTCTTCCTTTTCTAAGCTATTTGACACTCACTTGCATATCTATCATTTATTTTCTCAATTTTTCTTCTACCTTACTTATTTGACTTAACATTCTTTATAAGCTCTTCCAAGAAGGCTTTTTGGGTTTGAGAGGTTTCACGTGCAGGTGTTTGTCCTTTTCTGAGTTGGTGTTTTGATGTTCCTTGTCATCATAGTAGCTTTCTAGGTCAAATTTCTTTTTTTGTCTCTTGCTCATTTTCTTTCTTTTCCCGCCTATTTTGTGACTTTTACAGTTGAGCTCTGCTCCTGGGCCACTGGGAGTACTGTCTCAAGGTTCCTTTGTAGCTTTGTGCTTTGACTTTGAGCACAGGGCTCCCCTTGTGTTTTATGTTTAACTCACCGCAAGAAGTGGCTAGACCTAGTTCTTCTGATGTTGCCTGGCAGTTTGCTTTCTGTGCTGGAACTGGAAGCCACCCCTCTTGTCTGCTTTGTTGCTGTTTTATTGAACCAATATCAGAGTTTTGGTTGTTGAGCCACTGGGATCAAGACCTCCCACTGCTTTTCCCAGATACCATCTGAACTGGATTGTGTGCCCCTTTTCACGTCAGTGAGACCAATCTTTCTTAAAGTACTTCCAACCTATTTTAAGCTGGAAAATTGTTTCATTCCATCTTTTCTTGGTTCTTTCATTCTAAATTCTGTACAGAAGCTTGTCCTTCAAGGTTTTCAAAGGAAACTGGAAGAGCTCAAATAGCTTCTTGGCTTCTCTCCACCATCTTGACTCCTCCAGGAGTCCTCTTCTTTCCCTTTTTGAATCAGAGCATCATTTGTCCTTCTCCAATCTTGTGGTGTCTTTCTTATTACATTGAGAAAAGCTTAGACGTCACAGTTCCTACTTCTGTCAGGTCAGTATTGGAGGGTGTAATTAAATTATCTGGACTGGGTAACTTGAATTCACTTGGTGCTGCTCTTTATTTATGTTGAACATTAATTTCCTGTTAGTCATTGATATGTAAAGGCCACTCTCTTTCAGAGAAAACAGAAACAATGTGAGTCAGGCAGGCTCACTCTCTCCCTTCTCCCTGTTGTCACTGCCATCCTCTCATCCTGCCTCTTCTTAGATCTTCTGTTTTCTCCCAGCATACTTAGCCAAAATTCCATTTTATTGTGCTTCATGTCCCCCATCATTCAACCTGAACTCATTCTGAAACTGAAGCATTCTTCACTCCTTTTATAGTACATGTCACACTGTATTCATTTTCTGTTACTTGGACTTGCTTCCATCTTCTAGGCATTCCTTCTGTGCTTAACCCTGTTTATCAATAGTGTAGATCAAGATAGAAATTGCTGTGTTGCTTGAATCTGTGAAGGGCAAGTAACAAACAGAATGGATCATCAGAAGCTCAAACAATCTCAATAGGCTAGAGCCTTGTGCTGGATATACTAAGATGAAAAATTTGGTGCAAAATAAGTGTAAATTTTCATTTGGCTATTAAAAAAAAAGACATCAGCTTTATGAACAAAAGCTGAAGGAAGAGTGATTAGCCAGCAGGTGCTCTGGATGACCTCAAGTGGACCTCAAACTCTGTATGACTCAGCAGCTAGACATGACAGCCGCCAGCATGAATTTGATCTTGCCCTGCAATGAAAGGCATGACTTCCAGAAATAGGAAGGTGATGTAGACCTGGGTCAGGCCTCTTCTGGAGTGTTGGGTTCAGGTCTTGGCAGCTTGTCTGGATAGTGCTCAGAGAAGAGAAACCAGGAAGACAAGAGCCTTGAGTTGGAATCCATTCAAGAATTAACTGAAGAATGGAGAAATGTTTAATTTGGGGGAAAAGAAGACTTGGAAGATGCCGTTGACTATCATTGTGAAATATTTAAAGTGTTGCTTTGCGGAGGAGACATGAGACATGGTTTCTGTTTGGCCTAAAGTACAGAAACAAAAAGAAGCTACAAAAAAAGTCAATTTAAACTAAATATCAGAAAAAAGCCTTTGAACAGTTGTTGTTTAGTTGTTTATGACTCTTTGTGACTCCATTTGGGATTTTCTTGGTAGAGGTATTAGTTTGCCATTTTCTTCTCTAGCTTATTTGACAGAGGAGGGAAATGAAGCAAATAGTGTTAAGTAGCTTTCTGGATCACACAACTTAGTGTCAGAAACTGGATTTGAATTCTGGCCTTCCTGACTCTAGGCCCAGTGCTCTGTCCATTGAGAGATCAAAGGTTTCATCTCTTGGGGAGTAGTTAGTCTTTTACACTTGAAGGCTTCCATTTGTTTAAAAAGATACTTCATTTTTTAATCTTTTTCTTGTTCTTTGTCATTTCATAAATGTATCCTCCCCCTTTTCACATTATTCATTACAGTGCAGAACTGGATTTAGAGAAGGGGGGTGGGGGGATCAGGTGGCACTTGTGCTGACACTCAGTAGGCAAGGGGTTTTAAGAGGCCCTGGGAGGAGACAGAAGGTGAATGTCATCACCATCTCATCATTAAAGAAAAAGGAAGCCGGTTTGGATAGATTGTAGGGTATCCATGAGGCTATCCATACACCTCATGAGGCCACCCTGTATTCTTAAGGCACAGTTCTTAGACATTTCCAATAGTTGGGTGACCTGAGAGTTGTAACCTCCTCCATTGTGCAGATTGTAATTTTAATTGCATCACAATTGATATTGTGCACATTCATCTAGTTTTGGCCAAACTTTCCCCTTATCATTCTCTTATTTTCTTGGTCTCCATTTTTTCCCTCTCTAAAATGGGGTTGCTGGGCTAACTCGCCTCTGGTGACCTCTTTCTTGCTATATGAGCCATAGTCTCTGGACCCTGTCCCTTTTCAGATGGTGTTCCTTTGCCTGTAATGTCCTTCCTTGTTTGGGGCCTCTTGAAATCCCTATTTCCTTTTAAGTGATCAATGCCGATGTCCCTTTCTTAGTCTCTCTCCTCAGTTGTTAGCACTCTCTCTTCGGTAACCACGACAAAAGACTTTGTATTGATACATAGTTACATCTTGTGTATGGGCTGTCTTCTCTTCTGCCATTAAAATGGAAAAATTGCATAGTAGGATCACCACTTATGAACAATTTGTAACTTTTCTTGAATACATTTCAGACATTCCACCAACAATGAAAGTAATAATATCTGTTTTCATTTGCATTGCTTTTCATTATTATTAAGTGTAGACTATTTCTTAGACAACATTTTGCAGTTATTCTCTAGAGAGTTGTTGATAAATTTCTTCCCCAACATCTCTTGTATAGCTAGCAGCAAAGCACTGCCGGAGGCCGGTGATCAATGCTGGGGATGGAGTAGGGGAACACCCAACGCAGGCCTTGCTGGATGTCTTTACCATTCGAGAGGAACTGGGGACTGTCAACGGCATGACGGTAAGAGGGAGGGCCCCGGGTGGATTGAGACCTCCGTCCTCCCCACACCTTCCGCAGCCTTCAGCCTCCAAAGGGGCCCTGGGTGTCTTAGTGAGACCATGATGAGAATGACTGGGGAGAGGGTCGTGGGGCAGGTAGGTTCTGAAGGAGAAGGCTCTGGAACTCTTACACCTTCTGACTGCGTGGGGCAGAGTAGCCTGACTGAAGGGGCTGGCTCTCTCCCCAGATCACGATGGTAGGGGATCTCAAGCACGGGCGGACAGTACATTCCCTGGCCTGCCTGCTCACCCAGTACCGGGTCAGCCTTCGCTACGTGGCGCCCCCCAGCCTGCGCATGCCGCACGACGTCTTGTCTTTTGTGGCGTCCAGAGGGACTAAGCAGGTGAGCCTCGCGTTCTCGGGCTGCAGCCGTGTGGCAGCCCGTCCGGGCTGGGGGGCCGGCTTCTGGCTGTCGGAGTCTCCCCTGCTCTCTTCACCCTTCTTCCTTTTCCTAGGAGGAATTTGAGAGCATCGAGGAGGCGCTACCTGACACAGATGTCCTTTACATGACTCGGATTCAGAAGGAACGGTTTGGCTCCAGCCAGGAATACGAAGCTGTGAGTGCTCAGGACAGTGGGCTTGCGGGGCGGGGGCGCTCGCGGTCGGGGAGAAATGTGGGGCTTTCGCCAGGGCAGGGGTCAAGGAGACCTTGAGCCCAACCACCTTTCCTCCCTTCAGTGCTTCGGCCAGTTTATCCTCACACCCCACATCATGACACGGGCGAAGAAGAAGATGGTGGTGATGCACCCAATGCCTCGAGTCAACGAGATCAGGTGAGGAGGCTTGTGGGTAAGGCAGTGGAGGCGGCTGTGGCTGCCGCACTTCCGGAGGCCCTCTTGGGGAGAAGGTGTTACAGCATAACTGGGGACCCGCTTTCTGGGAGCACCACAGTGACCTCTCACTTCCGCCTCTGCAGTGTGGAAGTGGACTCCGACCCCCGGGCTGCCTACTTCCGGCAGGCTGAGAACGGCATGTATATGCGGATGGCCCTCCTTGCTACTGTCCTGGGGCGCTACTAGAGCCCAACTCTAACAGCTGCTCTCTGCTGCTCCTGCCACTGGGCAAGGATTCCTGGTGCCCCCCAGGGGGGCAGCGTACTGAATGTGAGACTGTGGGGTAGCCCCAGACACATGCAGACTTGCAAGCCTTTGGGCTGGAACTTCTCCAGCTTGGGGCTGGGGCAGGCAGGGTGCCAGGTATTAAAGCCTCCACCTCATCTCATCCTCAGCCCTGCCCTTTCCCCCCCTCCCCTCCACTAGCCTTTAAAGATTTATAATAACTTTTCTATTATCTGATCTCAGAGCCATTTCTTGGATTTAATAAACAGCTGAGCTGTCTATTTATCTTTTTTTATTCCTCCAAGTCTGCCACTCTCCATAAAGGAAGAGGTTTTCTCATGGCCAAGTCTACACAGGACTAGGATTACTTAACAGAACTGTTGGGGCTACATCTTCATCATCCCATACTTGTGGTACCCATTAATTCCAGATCCTAGTGCTTTTGGGGGGGATTAGAACTCCGGGTACTCTGCACTTAGGGCACAAGTCTGTGAAAGAGAGTTTAGCTTTTCAGAGAATGAGATTCAAAAAGGGCAGAGCCTCCTCATGCCTCTGAAAACTGCTCTGCTCATCTTCTTGGTTTATATTTTCATAGTCACCATAAAAGACAAAATCACAGAGGGAATCAGACAGGTTTACAAAGTTCAATTTGGAGGGATGGGGGTGGAGGGTGAGGGGATTGAATTATTCAAGTAGGATTATGGTAAAGTAATTTAAATTGTTGATACCCTAGACAAACACTTTTCTGAATCTTATTCAATCTGTCCAAGGGTGGAAAAAGAGGAGGTATTCTCTATGTGGAGAATCTAATCTTTTCTAATCTGTTTTCTGGGAGTCTGGAGATCTTCCTTGAACTTTTTCCCTGTTGACACTAGGTAGGCCTTTGATAAGGATGAAATAGAAGAATTTTAGAGCCATACATTACCTCCTTGAAATTTGATAAGAGATAACATTTGGGACTTAGGACACGGTTTTCCTGAGGGAACAGAGAGGCATAAGTATGCTTCCGTATCTTGCAAACACATCCTGATGCTGGAACCATCCTGAGTAAGATGAATGTGGGGAGTATTTATCTCCTTTCAAAGCAGAGTACTCCAATAAGGTGTTTCTTCCCCCTTTCCACTTTCCAAATAGACTTAAGGTTCTAGATTAGGCCAACCTTTCTAATTCTAAGGAGACCCACAATTTCTGTTGGCCTCCATAACAAGCCCTATTTTCCCCAAATTTTGTAGTTTCAGAAACGAAAGGATAATTAGTAATTTAATCCAACTCCTGTCCCCACCCTCACTTTACAAATGAGGTATCTGAGAAGTTAAATGAATTGCCTAAAATGGGTTAGAGAACAAATAGTAAAGATTGGTTTTGATCTCAGTGTTTGATCAAATCCAGTGCTGTTTTCCACTGCATCTTTATATTTCTGGTACATTCATGAAGTTCAACGCCCTTCATTTTCTGGATCTTTTAAGACCTCCCTTCCTGCCCATCATCATCAAGGGCCTGTGCTAGCCTCTTGTGGGGCAAAGAAAATAGTCCATTGCCTTTTTTGAAAAAGGATCAAAGCTGTGAGATTATTTGGTGAAAGATCTTAATAGAGGCAATGTGCTGTAGTAAGTACCAGGTTTGGATTCAGAAAGGTTGGAGTTCAGATACAGATACAGGCTTTGATACTTAGAAAGGCCATCTCTGTGCCAAACATTAATAGTTGGGACAAAGATCAAAACGAAACAGGCCCTACCTGTAAGGAATTTATATTTCAGCAGATTCATGTTTATACAAATGAATTGGAGTAGAGTACTGGGCCTGAAATTGGGAAGATCTGAATTCAAATCCAACTTCAGATGCTAGCTATGACCTTAAGGCAAGTCATTTAACCCTATTTGCCTCAGTTTCTCATCTGTAAAATGGGGACATCTTGGTGAAGCAAATGGCAAATCAGTGCAATACTTTGTCAACAAAACTACAAATGGGATCACAAAGAGTTGGACACAACTGAAATTACTGAACAACTATGTACCAAGAATAAAAATTGAAACTTTGCAAAAGACAAACAGTCCCATCCTCCAGTTTACATTCTAAAAGGGGGTGACAGCACTTTTATAGGAAAATGGTAGCTAAAGGCAGGGAAGGGAGTTTGGTCTAGGGAGCTAGAGGAATGGGTGAGCATGTCACATGGCAGTATATTGCTGTGCCTTTTACAAAAACAAAGGCAACACTGGGCTGGAAAGCATAGTTACAGGCAGCTGAGTGGTACAGTTGATAAAGAAATGGACTAGGAATTATCTAATTCAAAATTGGCCTCACTCATTAGCTCTAACCCCTGGTAAATTTCTTAAGCTCTCCCTGCTTGTTTCCTTACCTTTGAAGTGGGAATAACACCCCTCTCCCAGGGTGAAGAGGATTAGATGAGGTATTTGTAAAGCACTTAGCCCAGTGTCTGGTATATGGTAGATGCTTAATAAATGCTTGTATCCTTTGGTGCTAGAGGGAGGGGTAATAATGGTGTTTCATGCCAGTAATCTTCACAAAACCTGTTTTAAAAACTAAGATGGCTGCAGCTATATTACCTGTCCAATTACCAGTCCAAAGATATGATAAAATTTGATGTGTAGAAGTAAATGTAATAGAAAATCATCAAATTCTAACTAGAAAATTAAAAGCTATAATCATAAAATAATGTCATGAAAAAACAAACATGCATGCCTCAACAGTGTAATGTTAGGAAAAGATATAAATGAGTGTCCCACCTGCCTTTATACTTGGAGGTTCAGCATATGGATTTTCCTTTAAACACTGGCTTCCCTATTTCTCAACCTTTTCATTTCCTATATAACCTTACTCCTCCCCCATGAGATGAATGAAAAACTCATGAATTTCTAGGTAATTAATAATTTTTTGTTTAGGATAATTGATAATAAATCTGATTATCGGCAATGTCCTTCAGAGATTAGCTGACCTATAACTGGTCCTTGAATGAGGATATAAAGAGAAAAGGCCTTTATCCTAATTTAATAATTGATTATTAATACTTTCACCCCCACCTCAACTGTACACAGAAGGGATTAGACCCTTGATCTTGCCCAGCACCACAAATGAATCATTTCTATATTCCTGAACTCTGAAATTCCCTTAACTCATCATCTTGTCATTTCTACCTCAACTTTTCAGCTCCAAAGCCTGTTCTCACTGTGATTTCAACCTACTTTCCTCCCTTTCCCATTTGACCGCTTGGTGAGCTAGTTCAGCTTTACACTGTCCTTTTGAGTCCTTTGCGCCCTCATCCTGTGGCTGATTGTGCCCTGCCATGCCTCAGACCTGGATCGCCCACCATCCCGCTGCCTTCACTCCTCATGGATTTTGGGGGGCTTAAGGGAAGGCAATCCAGATTAAGTGACTTGCCCAGGATCACATTTGAATTCGGATCCCCCTGACTCCAGGGTGGCTTTACTCATGGACTGCCCACAAATTAAGAAAATCAAAACCATGTTGACCAGATCCACCACATGTATGTTACATGGTATCAACCAGGTTCTCTGCAGCCTGTTTTGTTTTTAGTTGTTGCGTCCTGCCCTTTGTGACCCCATTTGGAATTTTCCTTGTGGGGATGCTAGAGTGCTTTGGCTTTTCCTTCTCCAGCTCATTTGACAGATGAGAAAATGGAAGTGAACAGATTTAAGTGACTTGGCGGGGCTCAGGCTCAGGAGGAGTCGGCATAGTTGGGTGGGGGTGGCAGAGAGACCGAAGTATTGCCCTGAGGCAAATAAGGAAGGACCCTGATGGGGCTCCGGGTAGCCTAATAGTACCCCCTTGCTAGGTCTAGCCAAGAAAGCCTAGTCAAGGAGCGGAGGTTAAATTTCCCCTGTGAAGTCTGTCCATGGCGGTGCCGTCTTTGTCTGACCCTTTGGGTCAGCCCCCCCGGGCGCTGCCTCCTGTGTCTTTCCCAACAATCCCCCCATGCCACGTGGTGCGTCTCCTCTCCACACCCTGCCTTCTATTTCCTCAGCCCCCACCTTGCTTCCTGGTCTCGCAATCTCCACCATGTCTTTGGGTGACTTTCTCCTTACAGCTTTTAGGGTTCTGCCAGCTAAGTGCGTACTCCCATCTCATGGAATGTTTCCTTTCGTCTGGGTGATTGTGAGTTTCACCAGGGAATTTGTCTTTCCATCGTTAATTATTAAAACCCCCTTTCCTCGCAATGTGCTCTCCCAACTATTTCATATTTGCCACTCCTGGTGTCTATTGGATTTCTTCATTTTGTCTCCTAAATAAAACTACCTTTTGCCAAAAAGAATGACTATTGTGAATTTTTCGCATGACCGAAGCCCAACGTTTGGTACCTCTCTCCTAATCGCACCATGTGCCTGCAACCGCATCATTTGCTGCAACAGCCACATCAGCTATGAAGTGCTTTATTTGGACTCGGGAAGATGAGGTTTCCTGACTTCAGGTATAGCACTCTATCTGCTCCATCCCTTAGTAAAGTAACCCTTTTTCATCTCCCTAAATTGACTCACTATCCCACTTAACACACAGAACCTTTTCATTCTTCCTCAGAATTCCCATAGATTCCCTTCCTTCCATCCGCAGCTGAGAACCTTCCTTGTGTCCCATCACTCAGCTGCCTTCTGCCACTATTTCTATCTTTGTCCCTCTCTCACTTGCAAAAATGGCCCTTATTGCCAAAGCAAACCCCTCTATGTGACAAGTGATTCCATTCCACTGTCTTCTCCAGCAATTCTCTCTCTCGAATTTATTTTCAGTCTCTCCCTGTCTACTGGCTACTTCCCCACTCTCTGTACTCCCTCTCTCCTCTAATTGGTCCACTCCCCACTAGCTATCACCCAGTATCTTCTCCGTTTGGGGGCCAAATTTGAGAAGGCTCTCTCTAATCAATGCCTGTTCCTCCCTTACCTCCCTAAGTTGCGGCTTCTAAGTTGCGGCTTCTAGACCTGATCACTGAACTGAAACTGCTTTTTCCAGAGTGACTATTGTTTGTCCTTCATTCCAGAAGACAACCCTGTCATCAGGGAGATGATGCTATGACTCGAAAGTCAGTGAGGGACGGTAGTGCAACGTCCCCTCTGTCTGGGACTGTCTGAGTCTTGTGGCGAGATCTAAATCGTACATGGGAGATGGCCCTTGGCAGTGGGAGTTGACTTGTAAGCTACGCTCTGCAACAGGTCTCACTTTGACTGAGGCAAGAGCCATTCAGTGATTAAGGCTTGATTAGAAAGAAATGAAGTAAAGAATGGCTTTTTCCCCCTCCCAGATCAAAGGAAAAGGAATTGATCTCAGAGGGAAACCCTTAGGGTTTCTGACCAAACCCACCTCTACTAAAAACCGGCGAGACCCGAACAACTTTGCCCAGTGTCAGTTTGGATCCTATTTGAAGGAGATCATTAGGTCCCGGGTGACCCTGGTGTTAAGGAAGAAAGCCTAAATCTTCATAAACAATCTGGAAGCCTAGTTACTCCCTGAGGCAAATTGGGGGGAGCACTATTAAGATTATAAATAGACCCTTTTGATTTTGTTTAGGCCTTTTGTTCTTAAGGAAGCCTTTAATTCTAGTGGACTTTCTATTAGGGTTCCTCCCTAAGTAGAAGTCTCTTTAATTAAATCCACCTTGTTGTATCTAATTTGAAAGCCAAATTTTGATTACAAACTCCTGGTTATTTTTCCCGATGAATGATCTGCTCTTACTGTAGATTTCTGTTAACTCTTCTTAGGGTGATAAATCCCTTTTAAAGTTAATCTGATGAATTCCTTCCTCTTAAAGACATTTTCCTCCTGGTTAATGAGTTCCACTAAAGATTGTCTTTCCTCTTGTTAATTGTTAAAATCCCTTTTTCTTGCTAAAAATTTAGGTATTTAGCCTGCTTTTAGCAACATAATAAAATCTCTGCCCTTTTATTTGGAGGATATCTAAGCTTACAAATTCGCAACACTAATCCCAATATATTTTGGGGGTTGGAGCCCATAACCTGAACATCTGGGTAGCTAACCCCATCATTTCAGTGACCTGGTACAGGAAGAATCCGATTGCACCCCAAAACCTTAATACTTCCATTTCCCAATTCCAATTACTTATCAGATTCCTCAAGCTATATGACCTATAGATATCTTAAACTCAACAGGTCTAGAATTGAACACATTATTTTTACCCTCAAATCCCCCCCTCTTCCTAACTTGCTTATTACTGTCTCATAAAAATCTTTATAATGTGGCTACTGGACAGAGTTCCAAAACTGATCAGATTAACTCCTCTGAGGACAACAGCGTTTGTGGAGGTCTAGTCCACATCAGAAAAAGCAGTGTGAGGGAGCTCTCAGGAGGATAAATGACAAAATGCCCAAGGGGGATGGATGGAGCAAAGGCATTTTATTATTCCTAAATAGAAATGGAAACAGCTACAAAATGTACAAAACAAAGGTATGGCTAGAAATTAGTGTGAAATAATGAGGATCTGAACTGGAGTGACAAAGTGACTGGAAGTGGAGATCTGAATAGTCAACAATCAAGTTTATTAAGTGTTTATTACGTGCCAGGTAAGGCACTAAGCCTTGGAGACACAAAGAAAATGCAAAAACAAAAACAAAAAAAACCTGTAAGGAGCTCACATTTTTATTGTCGAGTATTCTCTGACTCTCTGGATAAATATTAATTAATTAATTAAATAGTTGATGTTGGGAGCTCCCCTTACTAATTCAGATTGCACTTTCTCAGTTTACTAGAACCTGAATCTGGCTCTAACTTTGAGGCCGATATTCTGCGGACTCCACCAAGCTGTCTCTCCTATGCTATGGTTGACATGAATATAGAAATATCCTGCTTCCTGATAAGCTGTAGGGAGGGAAGGCAAAAAACTTCAATTGATTGAAATTAGCACAAGATGCCATATCATCAGGAACTATCAACAAGCATATGAAAGATGGTTCCAAATCACTAATAATAGAAATGCAAATTCAGACAGCTCTGAAGTTTCGGCTCACATTCATCCCATTAACAATTGTGAATAAAGAGGAAAATGCTTGAGGGCTTGTGGGAAAACATGCACATTAGTAGCATTGCTGGTGAACTTGTGAATTGGTCCAATTGTTCTGACAAAGCATTTGGAATTATTCTAGAGAAATCAATGAACTGCGCATATCCTTTGACTGATCCGGGCTACAGTTAGGCCTTTATCTGCCCGGACTTCATGGATTGAGGGAAAGGACCTCTTTCTTCACAAATATTTATAGAAGCACTTTATGTGACCACAGAAGACAACAAAACAAAACAAAAACCCTGGAAACAAAATGAGTATTGAATAACTGACAACAGACCAGCATATTGTAGTATGTGAAAGTAATGAAGCAGTATTATGACAAAAGAAAATGCAATATGCAAAAGGAAGGTCAGAGAACTTTGGGAAGATGGATAAGTACTGATAAAGAGATAAGAAAGCTGAAACAAGAAAACAATTTATACAATGACCACAAAAAGATAAAGACTGATGGGTGTGATGGAGTATTCTTGCCTCATTCTCAGTAGGGAGGATTGGATGAAAGATGTGGAAAAAGGCATGTGTTGTCAGACAAACCCAATGGGTTAATTTTATATATACATATATATATATGTATACACACATATATGTGTATACACATTTATATATATGCATATGTTTAATTATATTTCTTTGCTGCAATTTAGACTGGCCAGCATTTGGGAGAAAGGGGAAAAGAGAGGGAAGAAAAGACAGGGCAAGGGAGGAAAGGGGAGGAGGGAGGAATCCGGGAAAGAACCCTGGCAAATACCTACATATTATAAGTGAGACATGAGAGTGTCCTTTTATTATTTTTTCTGACCATATAAAATATTTTATGGGAAATATTGGCACAGGACGTGCCTTCATCAGAGAAGGTGTTGTGCTCTATGAGCAAAACAGAATTGGATTAGCCCAGAAGAAACATGAGAAGTGAAAAGTTAGGGAAACTATCTCAAATGTTCATATGGACTATTGGAGTCCGGCCTGTGGCAGAGCATTCCGAGTTTGTATTGATCTGATCAGCCACAGTCGGACACACCATAACTCAATTCTAACATTAGTGATGTCGATTTGTTCCTTTCAAAAACAAAGGATAATAACCAGCCAATGGATGAGACATAGATGAGGATCTTACAAAAAGCCTGAGAAAGTACAACATGTAACAGAAGCATGACAGTATATCTTGAAAACCTAAGAAAGACCATCTTGAAGGAGAAATAGCAGAGTTAGTATTTTGTGCTTCATAAAGGTCAAGAAAGATGAAGATTGAGAAAAGGCCATTTATTTAGTAATAATTCATCATCTTGGAAAGAGCTGACTAACCAGTGAAGATCGGAGCCAGATACTAAGGGATTGAGATGTACATGGAATTTCTTGGCAGAGAGATAAAACAAAGAGATGTAGAAAGAGACATACATTTTCAATGTCTTAATTTCTTTTGATAGACTATCCATATTTTTATAAGGGAGAATTCTGTTTGGGGCTGGTATATGTTCATGGGTAGTAAAAAAGATGCAAGAGGAAAAAAGAAAGAAGAGCAATTAAAGAAAATGCATTAAAAATACACAGAAGAAAAATGAAATTCAGAAGAGAACACAAACAGCAATTTTATTTTTTGTTTAAATGTATGCACTTTAAAGAAAAACATCTAATCATTATAGATTCTATATTATAACTAAAGTATTTACAATTATATATTACATAACTATAATTGTATGCTATACTATGTATAATCCATCTGTGATTTCATATTCTATTTTCTTTTTGTGTGTGTGTATTTTATATAGTAACAAAATAGCTAGTGTTTATATAGTGCTTAAGTGTTTGCAAAAAATTGTACAATTATTATCTCATTTGATCTTCATGGCAACCCTGGGAAGTAGATGCTGTTATGCCCATTTAAAAAAAAATTTTTTTTTTTCCTTTTGCAAGGAGGTTTCCATTGCAATTGGGGTTAAGTGAATTGTCCAGGGTCACACATATAGTAAGTGTTAGCTGTTGAGAGGCCAGATTTGAACTTGAACTCAGGTTTTCCTGACTTCAGGGCTGGTGCTCTATTCATTGTGCTATCTAGTTACCTCTATTATCCTCCTTTTAAACTCAGAAAACTGAAGCAGAGGTTAACTGAATTGCCCAGAGTCATATAACTTATTAGTGTCAAATGTCAGGTTTTAAATCAGGTCCTCCATGAATCCAGGCTCAATGCTCTATCTATTGTAGTACTTAGTTGCCTTCAGAGTGGGAATATGAAGTGAATGAAAGATGAAAAAATTGGCATTAATGTAGACACCTTTTTCAGTGAGTTTGATTGTGAAAAGGAGGAGACATATAGGATGATAAGTTTAGAGGAGAGAATAATCAAGTAAAGGTCTTTTAAGGATAGGGTAGATTGGAATGTGTTTGTATGGAGAAGGAAGGAGAATAAGAATAAGAGAAAGACTAAAAATTAGGAAAGATCAGAAATAATCAAAGGATCAAGTTATTAGACAGGAGCAAAGAAGAAGAGCATGAGAGATAATGTGTGATTTTGGGGAGAAAAAGAACTTGTAAATGGTTGCCCCAAGTTTTTTTCAATGAATTATGAAATCCTTTGTTTAAAAGAAAGGAAATAAAAATGATTGTAGGAGGCTGGAGGAGAGTTAAGAAAAAATACTAAGAAAACTGAAAGCAGTTTAGCAGAAACTAGACCAACATCTCACACCATATGCCAAAATAAAGTCAAAAAAGGTACATGTATCCATAAAGAGTAATATCATAATCAAATTAAAGTATTTGGAAAATTTTACCTATCAGATCTATGGATAAGGAAAGAGTTTGTGACCAAAGAAGAAATAGAGAAGATCACAGGAATGTGAAACTTATAGATAAAATTGATTAAATGAAATTTAAAAAGTTTTACACAAGCAAAACTAATACAAGCCAAAATTAGGAAAAAAAAAATCAGGAGAATGGGTGGGGCCAGGAATTTACAGCAAATTTCTCTGATAAAAACCTCGTTTCTATACTATGGGTAACTGAGCCAAATTTGTAAAAATAAGAGTCCTTCAATTGATAAATGGTCAAATCAACTTTCAGAAGAAGAAATCAAAGCTATCGTCACATGAAATAATGCACTAAATATTGATTACAGAAATGCGAAATAAAACTATTCTGAGTTACCACCTCATACATTTCAGAGTGGTTAATATGACAGCAAAGGAAAATGACAAATGCTAGAGGGATTGTGAAAAAATAGGGAAACTAATGTACTGTTGGTGTAGTTCTAATGGTGTAGTTCAAACATTCTGGAGAACAATTTGAAACTATGCCCAAAAGGCTACAAAACCATACCCTTTGACTCAATAATACTATTAATAGGTCTGTATCCCAAAAAGACCAAAGAAAAGGGGAAAAAAAGACCTACTTGTATAAATATAACAACAGATTTTTTTTTTTTTGTGGTGGCAAAGAATTAAAAATTGAGGGGATTCCCATCAATTGGGGAATGGCTGAACAAGTTATATTATATGATCATCATGGAATACTATTGTATTATAAGAAAATGATAAATATGATAGTTTCAGAAAAACCTTGAAAGACTTATATGACCTAATACAAAGTGAAGTGAGCAGAACAAGGAGAACATTATACACAGTAATAGCAAAAGACTTAGCTACTGTGGTTAATTCAATATTCCAGGACAGTTCCAAGGACCCATTATGGGAAGAAAAAAAAGCCATCCTCCTCCAGAAAAAATCTAAGTGAAGATTGAAGTATACTGTTTTTACTTTGTTTCTTACTTTTTTTTTTTTTTTTAACATGGCTAATATGGAAATGTTTTTTATGATGCCACATGTATAATTGATATCATATTCCTTGCCTTAAAGGGTGGGAAGTAGAGCATTTTGAACTCAAAAGTTTCAAAAATTGAGTGTTAATAAATAAGAAAAAAGAAAATATATAGGATTTTGTTTGTGTTTGTCATTTACTTGTTTGGCTTTATGAAACTGGGTCCTCCCTATCTCACCCATGCAGGAAGATATTGGCTATATTCTATATTGGTATTGGTATAGAAGCTTTGACCTGTTCCATTTATTACCTGGGCCAGTTTCCCTTTCTTGGGACACTCTTACCCACTTCACTCCCAAGATATCACTATTTTGCTAATGAACTTAATGCAAACACCCAATTGGTTCAGCCCACATCCATCAGTCTTAGCCTCCCTCAGTAGCAGGAATTACATGCATATGCCACCAGTTAAGAAGAGAATATTTGTAACAGATTCTGTGGGAAATTTAAGAATCAATCACGATCAAGTAAAAGGATTGGCTGGTAGCAATAAGAATTACCCAGTTGAAATTAGATCACATATGCCCATCAATTTAAAAAAGCTTAATAAATTGTGGTATATGAATGCTATGGAATACTATTGTTCTGTAAGAAATGACCAATAGGAGGATTTCAGAAAGGCCTGGAGAGACTTACATGAACTGATGCTGAGAGAAATGAGCAGGACCAGGAGATCAGTATATACCTCAACAACGATACTAAATGATGATCAATTTTGATGGACCTGGCCATCTTCAGCAGTGAGATGAACCAAATCAGTTCCAATGGAGCAGTAATGAAGTGAACCAGCTACACCCAGCGAAAGAACTCTGGAAGATAACTAAGAACCATTACATTGAATTCCCAATCCCTCTATTTTTGTCTGCCTGCATTTTTGATTTCCTTCACAGGCTAATAGTACACTATTTCAAAATCAATTCTTTTTGTACAGTAAAATAGCGGTTTGGACATATATACATATATTGTATTTAATTTACATTATAACATATTTACATGTATTGGTCAACCTGCCATAGGAGGAGGGGATGGGGGAAAGGAGGGGGAAAATTGCAACAAAAGGATTTGCAACTGTCAATGCTGAAAAATTACCCATGCATATATCTTGTAAATAAAAAGCTATTAAAAAAAAAAAAAAAGATTAGATCACATAAATTTGTAGCAGACACAATCATCAGGGACACATAATTTTCATGTATATCAGTGGCCAGTACTCAACTGCACGTGAGTAGGAGTGAAAAAGTAAATGATTGGGGTTCAGAAAGAACCAGTGATAAGAGACAAAATAGGATTGTGTTGGAAAAGGTAAAAGTACTGAAGAAGTGACAGCAATATCTAAGAAAGCATCAAGAACTTTTATTTTATAAAATAATAAGGGGGCAGCTAGGTGGTGCAGTGGATAGAGCACCAGCCCTGAAGTCAGGAGGACCCGAGTTCAAGTCACTTAACCCCAATTGCCTCAACAAAAATAATAAAAAGTCACACTTTCTCTTACATAATAGCAATGTGATAGGATTTGGAAAAGATCTATAGGAAGAAAAATATGATTGGACAAATTGAGATGGGAACAAACTATGGAAATGCCTGGATACTAGTTTCTAAACTGCTCTGTGGAACCCCGTTTTTTACCCCCAATATACAGTCAGTTGCCGACTCTTGCTGTTTCCATCTCCTCACCATCTCCCATTGGACTCTTTTCTCTACTCATTCCCTTAGATTATTGTAACAACCTCCTAATTGGTCTTCTTGCCTCAGGTCTCTCCTCCTTTCAGTCCATTCTCCACAGTTCATTTGGCTTTGGTTTTTTTGTGGGGCAGTTGGGGTTCAGTGACTTGCCCAGGGACACACAGCTGGCCAGTGCTAAGTGTCCGAGGACACTTTTGAAGATCCTGCTCCTGATTCAAGGCTAGTGCTCTGTCTACTGCGCCATCTAGCTGCCTTGACTCTCCATACTTTTGCCAAAGGGATTTTCCTTACATACAAATCAGACCATGTCATTAGTCCATATCATTCCCCTACTTAATAAACATCAATGACTTTCTATTGTGTCCTTTCATCAAATATAAATCACTCTACTTGTTTTTTAAAAGTTAGCAGCCTGATTATACATTACCTCATTGAGTGTAAAACAGAGATAATATTAACAGTACCTGTTTCTCAGGATTGCTGTGAAGATCA
This sequence comes from Antechinus flavipes, assembly GCF_016432865.1. Lineage (NCBI taxonomy): Eukaryota > Metazoa > Chordata > Mammalia > Dasyuromorphia > Dasyuridae > Antechinus > Antechinus flavipes. Next base: position 224,481,459 of record NC_067399.1, on the reverse strand, counting down.
GGTGAAATAATATTTGCAGAGTGCTTAGCATATAGTAAGTGCTCAATAAATGCTTATTTCCTTCCCTTCTGTTTCTTACCCACCATTTCATCTCTTATCTCTATGAATTTTTATTGGCTAATACCCCATTCCTGGAATGTGTTTCCCCTTCATCTTTGTCTCACAGAATCTTCTTTCTTCAAACACCAGATTTTACGTATTTTCTTGATCCCAACTGATAGCTTCCCCACAAACTGTCTTATAATTAAGAATAGCTTGTATTTATTTTCTTTATTTATTATGTATGTACTTGCTCTTTCCCCTATTAGAATGTAAGTTTCTTTTGAATAGGGATTGTTTTATTCGTTGTATTTTATTATGGTACATAGTTGGTGCTTAATACTTGTTGGTTAATTGTACTGTATAAAGTAAACAGACAGTGTCTCCTAAAGTATGAAGTTAGATATATATGTCCATTCATTATTCAGTCATGTTCAACTCTGTGACCTCATTTGGGGTTTTCTTGGCTATGGTACTGGAGTACCTTGGCATTTCCTCCTCCAGCTCATTTTACAGGTGAAGAAATGGAGGCCAATGGCATTGTTATTTACCTGGATCATTCACATAGCTAGTAAGCATCTGAGGCCAGATTTGAACTCAGGAAGATGTCTTTCTGACTCCAGGCTGGGTAGTTCCACTGTACTACCTAGCTGCCCCTAGGTATACATACATATCAAAATGTGATTTTTAAAGGTGTGTGTGTGTGTGTGTGTGTGTGTGTGTGTGTGTGTGTGTATTTCATTAAATGAAAATAAACTTCTTAATTTTGTTTTAAAAGCTATTCCCTTAAAAACTGAAACAGATTTTTCCCCAGTTTATTTTTATTTGCTACCAACACCCCGCCCATCCCCTACACATACAAAACATGGCTAATATGAAAGTGCTTTGCATGGCTTCATATGTATAGTGGATGTTGTATTTCCTGTCTTAATGAGGGGGAAGAAGTGGAGGAAGAGAATTTGGAATGAAAAAAAAATTATTAAGTAGTAAAGCAACAAAAAAGCATTCCTCCACCCATTTCTCTTAACCTTAAAGAACACTTCACATCCCTGAATCTCCAAATTTGCACATGGGGTCCTTCCATAGATTTCACATTTATAGGTGTTTTAGTGTTTCATGGGCCATTTGGAAATATTGACAAAGATAATGTAGAGTCTTTGCAGATTTTTAAGCATGGACGGGATTAAATGAAATTGTTTTTAGAAAAACTAATCCAATAGCAGTGTGAAATCTTATCATTATAGTGCAGTGATAAATGCACTGAATTTGGACCTAGAGAATTTTGTTTAAAAAACTCTGTCCCTCACGAATGCATTGTTGGTGGAGTTGTGAAATGATCCAACCATCCTGGAGAGAAATCTGGAACTATGCCCAAAGGGCTATAAAACTGTGCATAAACTTTGTTCCAGCAGTGTCTCTACTAGGCCTGTATCCCAAGGAAATCATAAAAAAAGGAAAAGGACCCAAATGTGCAAAAATGTTTGCAGCAGCTCTTTTTGTGGTAGCAAAGAATTAGAAAATGAATAGATGCCCATCATTTAGGAATGACTGAATAAACTATGGTATATAAGGGTAATGGAAAATCATTGTTATATAAAAAATGAACAAGCTGATTTTAGAAAGATTTATACAAACTGATGCTGAGTGAAACAAGCAGAACCAGGAATATATTGTACATAATAACAGCAAGAATGTGCAATAATCAACTATGAAAGAACTCAGGTTCAGTGATCCAAAGCAATCCCAATAGACTTTGGACAGAAAATGCCATCTGTGAAGAGAGCCATCTGCACCCAGAGAGAGGATTATGGGGACTGAGTGTAGATCACAGTACAATATTTTCACTTTATTTTGTTGTTTGCTTGCATTTTGTTTTCTTTCTCATTTTTCCCCTCTTTGTTCTAATTTTTATTGTACAGCATGATAATTGTGGAAATATATATAGAAAAATTGCACATGTTTAACATATATTGGATTACTTGCCATTTAGGGGAGGGTATGAGGGAAGGAAGGGAGAAAAAAATTTGGAAGACAAGGTTTTGCAAGGGTGAATGTCGAAAACTATCTATGCTTATGTTTTGAAAATAAAAAAGCTTTTTAAAAAAATGAAAACAAATTTTAAAAAGAAAGAAAATGCCATCCACATCTAGAAAAATAACTATGGCGATTGAATGTAAAACACATGCTATGTTCACTTCTTTTTTCTGTTTTTTTCCCCCTCTCCCATGTTTTTTCTCTTTTGTTCTGATTTTTCTCTCCCAATGTGATTCATAAAGCAATATGTATTGAAATAAACAAGTTAATTAAAAACAACTCAGTCCCTACTTGCTGTATGAACTTGGGTAAGTTGTTTGAGCTCTCTGAGCCTTAATTTTCTCATCTATAAAATTAGAACATTAATATTTGTACTGTCCACCTCACTGAGTTTTTATGAGAAAAGTGAGGCAAACCTTAAGACCATTATAGACATATTTTTTTCCTTTGGGGGGTGGAGTCTGGGAACTGTCCAGCATCTCTCTTTCTGTAGTTCTCCCTTAAAGAAAAGTAAGGAACCTTAGATGCTCCTAGAAATTGGAGATAAAAACGGGAAAGGGTGCTTCAAAATAAGTACACTAATATATTGGTGGTAACAATGTAGATTGTTCTAAGGCAATTTGGAATTATACTAAGATCTTATTGCCAAGTTTGAAAGAAAAGCCTTCTTCTAAAATTTAGTTCAAGTCCTACTTTCTACATGAAACTTTTCCTGATCTTTTCTCCACAAATTGTCTTGCACCTATTTTATATATCTATAACTATCTGTCTGTCTGAGACTGTTTTCTCTCCATATTAGGATATAAGCTCCTTCAAAGAAGTGACTTGTTCTCTTCAGTCTTTATATCCCGAGCACTTGGCACAGTGTCTGACACAAGTAGACACTTGATAAATGCTTGGTACCCCAAGGATATCAAAACCAGAAAGGACGGTCCAATATGCACCAAAACAGTCTTTGTAATTCTTGCTGTGATATTTAGAAACAAAGTTAGATTCCCATTGCTTTGGGAATGGCTAAACAAATCATGTTTCATGGATGTAATGAAATTTTGCTGCACTGTGAGAAAGAAATAACAAATATAAAGAATTCAGAGAAACACAGAAATAAATATAAATTGAGGTAGTGAACTAAACAACTATTTAAAAATAATATATTCAATAATGACCACAAGATACAGAAAAAAAAAATGAAATGAAACTGAATGTCAATCATGATTTAACCCTGTAGAAGAACTGAGACAATGAATGTTCCTCTCATTATGGGTGGGGATGGGGAGGAGAGGAAGAACAGGAATGGGAACAGTGGACTATGGCTATGGAATATGGCAACATTCTGAAACAATGTTGTTGGTTGGTTTTGCTTAATTGTTTTACTTTTTTTTTTCCTTTGTTGCCAGGGAAGGCTCACTAAGTAGGGGAGAGAAGAAAAATATATTGGAAAAATCAATATATTGTTTTAAAAAAAAAGGCGGGGGGAGGCATTAGTTTAAATTTTTTGAAAATAAATTAATAAAATGAAATTTTTGAAAATGAATTAATAGAATAATAAAATAAAATAAAAATGAGGGGGAAATAGACTTCATTTGAGGTCTAATATTTGACTAATATCAAATTTAAATGACTTTTGTTGGTAAAATAGCTGGCTAACAATAACAAAAAGAAAGTGAAAGGGTGGCTTGAGAGAATAAGTGCATCTGGTGCACCATGAGGTTCACCCAGACAAGAGGGACACAGAAGGGTAGTGAAGAAATAAGGCTCTTTTTTTTTGAGAAGTCATTTAAGGCTGGAATGTTAAGGTAGGAGGAGTTTGAAGGTCTGGCTTTTGCTCCGACTTTATGCAATAGGCTCTTCTGCCCACTTTGGATCTATCAACTGAGACCTGTTCTGATAAGAAGGGGCCACTACTGGTCTATTGCACCAGAGGGAGTCCTCGCCCTACAGCTTCAAGGTAAGAGCAATAAGTGACTCGAAGGCTTGGGGGAAGTTCCATCCCAAAGGGGGCCCTAAGGTTTTTTATATGCTGTTACCCAACCCTCACTGTGATTCTCTTTTTCTCTCAGTGCACATGTGTTCACTTGTTCTCTGAAGCTGGCTATACGCTGTATGTGTGTTCTGATCCACTGCTCACTCTTACATGCGCTCCCTCCTCCCATTCTCGGAGTTAATCAACTGTGTAAAGGGCTGCCAGGGCCGCTGCTGATGGATAAGGAAGGGAGGCAGCACTGGACACCCATTTCCCACTTTCTCTTTGTTTTCTCCTTGAGCCTTATCCCCTTTCTTCTGGCCATACCCTCATCCCGATATGCTAATTGCCTTTCCCTCTCACCCCTTCCCCTCTTGAAATAAAAGAAAAAGGGAGGAAAGATATCTAATCTCAGCTGAGACAGCTGGGAGGAAAGATAAGGCATGAGTCTAGTCCCACTGGAGAAGCCATGGCTAATGGGAAAGAACTCCAGGGAGACCCAGCCTTCTCCCCTCCCGACCCTGAAATTCAGTGGTATTTCACTGTTCTTCCCTGACAGATTCTCTGAAGCCCATTATTTGTGAGGAAATGTAGCGAATCTGCTGCAGTTTAGCTGAGGCTCCATCCAATCTGCAGACTTTTTTCCCCCTCCACTTCCGTCCTAACCCACCAGACTTCCCAGAACAGGCTCCCCATTTTCCTGAATAAAAATCTCTTCCCAGTCCTCTGCGCCAAAACTTGCCCTGGACATTTTCCAAAACAGACGTCCCTAGACTTGGGCTAAATATTGCCCAAGATCACAGGTTACAGTGTGAGTGTGGTATCCCATCAAGTGAAGGTTCCCTCCAAGTGTTTTCACCTCCCTAGGCTGATAACTAGAACTGGAAGAATTAACTGGAATAATTCAGGTTCTCTGATGGGGAGAGATCTATAATTATCCTGTGAACCCATCAACAGCTCAGACTGCTCCTTGTTGACAGGACTGGGCTGGCTCCTCTCCTACACTGTGGCTCAGGATAACTGCTATTCCTCTTATAGCAAGGAGAATTTAGGGGGTAGTGCAAGAGTGTCATAGGTTGTTACAAGATGGCTATGGGAAAAGGCCAAGAGAAACTCTGATTATAGAGGGAATTGGAACACTTGGAGAAAACTGGGAAGGGGGCCAGGGGCAATGTGAAATGGACAAAACACTGGCCTAGAGGCATAAGCCCCAGCTGTGTACTAACTGTTTTCTTGCTCTAGTTTCTGCATTGGCTTTTCACTCTATAAAATAAGAGCATTGAAATGGTTGGTGGCCTAGATCTCCTCTAGCTCTGAAATTTTATGATTCAGGGATTTGTGGTAGTAGGTAGCAAGCTGAGCTGCTTTCTGTGCAATAGGGAACTAGTCTGGGACCTGAGGGGCTTTTAGCACACAAGCAATACACTAAGACTCCATTATTATATGGATTGCAGAATTCACTCCAGAAGAGATCCATGTTGCAATTTCAAGAGAGAGAGGGGCACTCAACTGTGCCTGGAAAAGCTGCCACTGGAGAATATTTCCAAGATAAAATTAAACACACTAAACTCCTTCTCTCTTTCTCTCCCTCCATCTCTATCTCCCCCCCCCTTCCTCCCTCCCTGTCTCACCTTTCTCATCTTCCTTTATTATCTTCCTCCTGTCTCTCCTTCACCCTCATCCCATCCCTGGGGGCCATGGTCAATGAGTCAGAAAACGAGAAGGTATCAGAGGCTAGCTAAGCGTGGAAACCAGCTGGGGCTGTTAGTCTGACTTCCCCTCCCTTAAATTTCTGATAGACTGTCAGTCATTTAATCTCTCTCCCACTCTTACTCCATAATGGTCCTTCTATAAGTAATTTCATCCTATTTCTGGAGCAAAAGGCTCAGGTTTCTTATCTTCATTGCCATGTTCCAGACACTCTTAATCTCAGGGTCTTACCAGTTGCCACTTTCTCTCTGGAACATGGCACTCTGAGGACTTGAGATGCCTCAGTCCTAGGACTACTGAGTGGCCCTGATTTTTAGAACCTTGAGATAAGCAGAATTTAAGCTTCCCAAAGTCTGCATCTTTTGGCATGATAGTTGGATATAGGTCAGAAGACCTGAGTTTAAATCCTGGGTCTGTCTTTACGATCCATGAGATCATGGTTATCTAATTTTCTGGGCCCCAGCTTTTTCAGCTGTAAAATGCAGGTGATGTACTTAAGATGGCCTCTGATGTCCATTCTGACTCTAAGCCTAGAATCCTATAATAATGAGTACTTCAGCCTAAGATTCTATAGACTACAACCCTCTTCTGTAAGGGAGATCCTAACTGTGAACCCCCAGGTCTTCCCCCAAATAACTCAGGAAGTGGAAATGGAATTCAAGTTGTTCAAGGGAAGCATCCTGTAGATTGATTAAATAGGCAGGACCCCATTGGTGCTGGATACTTCTGAGGTGGATTATTACCTCTTGAAGGGCAGGAATAAGAAACACATTGGGACAATTCAGACTCCTGGAGGGCAAGACTTGATTCGTTTTTGTCTTGGATCTTTAACTTCCAGCACAGTACCTGGCGTGTGGAAGGTACTTTGATCGGTGAGTGACTCGGAGAAGTTCTGAACTCGTTTCCATCGGCTCTCTCCCTCCCCGCCCAGCCCCCTCCCCACAGAAGACAGGGCCCGGTACGGTTTGGCATTCCTTTATTGGCCCAAAGCTGCTGTGGTGTCTCCCCCTGCCCTGGGCAGAGCGAGAGCACAGCACCAATAGAGGAACAGACGGGACACGGACACAGAAAGAGCTGGTGTCGGCTCACAGAGGCCGCACAGACGGACACAACACAGCACCAATACACGGACAAGCCACAGGCTGTGAGAGAGTGCAGACTGAGGGACCCATGGATGCCCAGAGAGCAGCATTGAAGAGGGCTACGCGCAGACAGGGGCACAGCAGGCAGACAGACACCGAGAACCACAACCACACGACAGCAGAGCCAGCCAGCCACAACAGATGAAGGAGGTACACAGAGATGAGGTGATGTGGAGTCCTTGGAGGAATGGGGAGGGAAGATCACGGGACTCCCAGCAGCCTTCTCCCCTCCTCATTTTGGCTGCACTTTGATCCGAGAGCTTCCCCTCTGAATTTGGTCATACCCAGTAGCGTACCCCCCTATTTTGGTCATGCCCACTGGGGCTACAAGGCTTGGAGGTAGGAGTGGGGCTCAGAGTTGAGGTTGTTGGGGAAGGGAGGGTTATTGACCCGTCCTTGGTCACTCTGCCCGGGCAGAGAAATCAAGTTTTCAGACTTGGGCACATAGCTAGCCCCCCTCCCTCCCAAAAGGGACCTAGCCAATGAAGAGACCAGTACTGAATCTGGGCCCCGCAGCCTGGTGAGGAGATGGTGGTGAAGGGAGTCAAGGAGGTCCCTGGGCAGCAGGAGGAAAGACAGGTGGAGGAGCCTGAAATGCTCAGGCCTGGGGGGGTTCCTGGCAGTTTGGGCACTGAACCATATCAGGTTGGTACCGCTCCACCTGGAGGGTGATGGAACAGAATCCAAAGCGGGTATGGAGCAGAGAGGCGGCTTCCGCCCGGACGGCCTCGGGGTCCGCAGTGGCATCTGTGGAAGAATGATAAGAAGGCAGCGTCAGAGTCCCAAGGGAGATTAGAATAGGGGCAAAAGAGAATGAGCTGAAGACTAATGGGGCTTGACATTATAGGGAGGGACTCTTGGGTATTTCATTAAAACCAGTTTGAATTGAGATGGAAACAAGGAGCTGTCCAAGGTTCCTAATTTCATTTTAATCCTTGTGAAAGAGTGAAATCCTTTCCAAAATTTCCCCCCAACTATTAGTTCCCCACTTCTACATGGCCCTGGGGGGGGGGGGAAGGGAGGAGGACATGTGTGATAGTATAGGGAGCAAAGAGGAAGAGACATTTTGTTTCACACACACACACATACACACTCTGGTTCTGCATTCTAGGATGGGGTTTAATTAAAAGAAGATCTCCTGGGGCAAGGTATGTCCTGCATATACGTTGCCTGGGGCATCTCTGACACTTACCAATGGCCAGGTGGGCAGAAATAGCATGGTAGGTGAGAGTCAGGGCCCACAGGTGCAGTTCATGAATTGCCCGGACTCCTGGTACTGACAGGAGCAAGTCCCGAACTGGTTCGTAGTAGATGCCATAGGGAGTACCTATAACATGATACAATGACTCCTTAGTTAAGGGGATCTGGGTCAAATCCTATGCTACCATTTGTATGACCTTGGGTAAGTATTGAGCTTCAGCTTCCTCAGCTCTAAAATGACTGGTTAGACTAATTGACTTCTGAGATCCTTTCAAGACCTATGAATTTGATTCCCATCCAGCTTGCCTCTAGTTCATGCTTCTTTTCTTTACCTTTAGATAATATTCTAGTCCCTAAATTTCAATAATCATCTTCCCACAGGAAACTATTTCCAAGTGACTTTACTAGTAGTTGTTCCACTTTTTTATTCCCTCCTTCTATAGGAAGAGAGAAATTAAGGTAGAAGTCTGAGATGGGGCTAGTCAGCTTAAGGGGAAGAGGATAAAAACACCCTGATAATATGGCATTGCTGGGAGAGCTGTTAAATGGTGAGTTCATTTTGGAAAGCAAATATGGAACCATACAGCAAGAGCTACAAAAGGGATCCATAGCCTTTGATCTAGTGATCCCCTTGATAGGGCAATACTGTAAGATGATATTGTTCAGAGAGGGTTGGTGGTGGAATATCTATCTGTACAAAGACTACATTCCAAGTAGTACCATTTATCATAGCCACAAACTGGAAATTTTTTTCCATGTATTGTATTCAACAACAGGGAAAATGATGAACATGTCTTAGATAGATGTGATAGAATACATTTCCTCATTCCCCTGAAGAGAGGAAATATGGAAAGATTTTCCTTGGACATAGGAAACAAAATGGATCATTTTGTTACTATTAACAAAGTTTATGGGTTGGTTTTTTTTTTATGGAAGAAAAGTAAATGGAGGAGCATCTAGATAGTGCAGTGGATAGAACACTGGCTCTGGAATCAGGAGGACCTGAGTTCAAATCCAGACTCAGACACTTTACTAGCTATGTGATCTTATTTAGCCCTGATTCCTTCAGAAAGAAAGAAAAACAGGTGGTTGTATTTGTGTATTCAATATTGGAGGTTGCTGATAATAGAGGGTCTTTTTTTGGGGGGGATTGTTTTAGAAACAGCTTGCACAAAGTAGATTAAGTGGAACTTGTAGGTTACCTTCCATGAGGATCCGAAGAACATCCCGGAGGGTGGGAGCAGTGGAACCCAGGGCACAGATGGAAAACAGGAAGGTGCTGATAGGATCAGCTGCTTTATACTGGGGCTAGAGAGAAAGAAGCCATTAAGCATGATGTAAACTGAAACCTTTAAAGTAGGGGCCCCTTGGAAGTGGGCTAGCTGTGCCAGACTCAAGAAGCCATATTGGCCAGTGCCCCTAAAAGGAGAATAGGAAATGTGGCTAAAGGGCAGCTAAATGGCATGATGTGATAGTGCACTGGCCCTGGAGTCAAGAAAACCTGAGGTCAAATCTGACCTTAGACACTTAACACTTATTAGGCTATGTGATTCTAGGCAACCAAATCCCAATTACCTCCAAAAATAAAACAAAACAAAAAAGTAAAGGAGATGTAGCTGAGAGCAAGGTCAAGTTTGGTTCTTTGGGAGCTATGGTGGGCTGCAGAACCTGAGGTGGGGGGGGCTATGAAGAAGGGCCAGAGTTTCCCCATGACCATACCTTGAAGTAAATGAGGATGGATGCAGCCAGAACCCCGAAACTTTGAAGTAAGTCCCCCAGAACATGAACAAAGGCCGCCCGTACGCTGGTATTGTAGAGATTCAGAGAGCCCCTTTGCCCTTCCTCTAGTGGAGCATACTCGGTTCCCTTGCACCCATGGCTATGTCCGGGAGAGGCCTGGTGCAGCACAAAAGCCATTCTGGGGAGGGAGGAATCCAGAAGATACTGCACCTGGGGCACCAGTCACCCACGCCGCCCTATCCCCTGTTCTCTCCCTTCTCTGCATCTTTGCTCCCTAGCTCTCCTGCATCCAGGCTCAGATCCCAAAGGAAAGATAGGAGAAGGGAGGGGAAGGCAACCTTCAATTCTTCTAGAGGGAGGAGAGGAACTCTGGTATTCCCAGCCTATTGTCCAGGCAGACTGTTTCCTCCCTGGGGCTACTGGGAAGTACGTGTGCGCTCAGTCCCTGAACGAATGAGTCACACCTGTCTCCCATCTCTGAGCTCTGCCTGGCAAGGTTCCCTCTCAGACACGAAGCATTCTAGGTGACCCTAGGGCAGTGCATACGTACAACAGATTGGCACAGACGGCAATGCCTGCGGTGATCAACATGGCATCTCCCTCAATGTGGTAGTCACTGTTCAGGAGACGCACAAAGGCCAGATAGAGCAAGACAGCAGTGACAATCCAGAGGGACAGCACAGACGCTAAAGCCCCCAAGGTTTCTGTGGGAGGGAAGCAAGATATTAAGGGAATCCTATGGAGAGCAAGTCCCTGTGAGAGGGGAAAAACGAGGAGAAAATCATGAGGACAAGACCAAAGGTTGAAGAGGAAAGGGGAACCAGGTGGGTTCTGCTGAGCTTCCAGGGGTCTTTGAGGGACCCATAGGGTCACGTTAAAGCCCTTACCTGAGCGGTGCCAGCCAAAGGTCATGGTTCGGGTTGCTGGGCGGGTAGAGAGCCAGAGAGAAAAGAGACTGCCTGCCATGCTGCCCACATCTGCCAGCAGGTGGACGGCATCGGTCATGATGGCGAGGCTGTGGGCTAAATATCCACCTGCAATACCCCAAGACTAGGGCTAGCTCCTTGATACCACCCTACCCCCAACTCTGAATTCCACCCCCGTTTCCTTCAAGAATCAGTTCAAATGTGACTTCTAATAGGTTTTTCCTGGACCCTACCCCCACAAGTTGACATTGAGTTTTTCCTGTTTTCTGTCTATCTCATATATATGTACACATGTGTATATGTATATCTCCTTGTTGGGGTGTAAGCTCCTTATATCTCCAGTACTTAGCACGGTGCTGAGTACATAGTAAATTCATAAATACATGTCTGTTGACTGATAATGCCCTCATGATTACTGTTCCCTTTCCAGAGTTCCCAAGTCCTCACACCACCCCCTTTTCATTCACTAGTCATCCATCCTTAACCTCTTCCCTGTTATGTCCTCAGACCTTTCCTAGGGAGTAAAAATTGAAAGGAGACAGTTGCTGAGAGTTGTGCAGGGAAGAAGACTATGGAAAGACTCTAGGGCAAAGGGTGGGATGAAGTTGTCAGACATACCCACAATCTCCCCTGCCATGAAGAGGAAACAGACAGCGCAGGCAGCAGACAGTTGCTTCTGGGCCTGCAGCTGCTCAGGGCTAAGGCCAGACCGAGGAACAGAGTCTATGTGGCAGTGATGGAACCTAGGTTGCTCCAGAGGTTCTTGTTCTTCCGGGGGGGACTTTGAAGGCTCTGTGAAGAGACTGTTGCCAGGAATGTCCTAAGCCAAGCAACCTTCATCAGGCAATCCCCTAGACTTTGGAGCTGAGGACACCACTCAGCTTTGGCTGTCACTGGGAATCTAGTCCACATTGAGCAAGCCTCTCAAACAACAGAGCTGTTTCATTAGTATCTATCACTGGCATCCCAGTCCCAGCAAATTAGCAACCCTCCAGCCCCGCACCCTGCATACAACATAAGAGTCAGACGCTGTACTAAGCACAGTGCTAAATACTGGAGATATAAGGAGCTCAGTCTATCATTCTGGAGCTATCTCAAAGCCTTTCCATTCCTCACTCCCAGCAGAATCTAAGAATCAGTCTTTAAACTTGCCAATTCTTTTTGGTAATAGGTTTTTTGTTTGTTTGTCTGTCTGTTTTTTGCTTTTCATAAAAGGTTAATGAATGGTCCATTTAAGAGAGGAATGGAATGCTTTCTTAAAGTAAAACCCAAAGAACCAGTGACAGTGGGGAAGAAAATGAAGGAGAGAGTTTCAGAAAAGGATGGGATGGGGGCAAGAAGCTAGGGTTGAGCCTTTTCCCTATAGGGATAAAGAAGATAAATTCCATATCCAAATGTTTGAGGTTTAGATGGATTTTTCAGCCCCATTCCTGTTCTAAAGAGTGCTGTATGAACTGAGCTCTAAAAGGGTCTCCCATAGATTCAGAACCTAGAATAATTGCACCAAATGATGATAGTTATGTACAGACTGCATTTAAGTGCATTCAGTGTAGAAACACACACTCAGATGAGATGTAAGGCCATTATACACACACACACACACACACACACACACACACACACACACACACCCATGGAGGGAGAGAGAGAGAGAATCTATCTTCCTAGAGAGGCAACAGGCCTTTCTTTTGTTCTATCAGATGAGGTGTGCATTTATGTTCATTTTTCAGTAGCAGAATTTGGATGATTCAATTCTGCTTTGTATAGGTCTTTTTCCAGGTCTCTCTTAATCCCCTCCAACCCTTTCTTTAAGAGGAATTTGAAAGGGGGAAGGTGTAAAAGGGACAATTTGGATATGGAAAAGAAAGGAAGATAGTGTCAAAAGAATCCTGTCCAGAACTTCAGGGATCAAAGGCCCTAAATCTAAATATTCTATTCTTTTTTTTTAAAATAACTTTTTATTGATAGAACCCATGCCAGGGTAATTTTTTACAGCATAAATATTCTATTCTTTTGCAAAAGTCTTTTCCTCTCCCCTCAGCCCCTCATATAGAGTCTTCCTATTCCATCCTCCTAGGGCTTCCTACATACAATTCCTAAAACCTGTAAGGAGAAGAGAATGAGAAATATAGAAAAGACAAAGAAAAAAGGGACAAAGGAAGGAGATACAGAGAGATTGAGAGGTTTAGCCAGAAAGATAGAGACTAAGGAGCAAATCCAGAGAAAGACAGACGGTCCGAGGACCGCAAGCAGCAGACAGCTAAGTGGGGAGACAAGGCACGCACGCACAGTCTGGCCAGGGTGCAGAGAGAGGGAAGGCAAGATTGAGGGGGTGGGTGGGAAGGGTGTAGCAGCATGGGATTGGGGGGGGATATTAAATAGGAAAGCCAACCAAGGCTGTGGGGGCGGTTCTCCCGCCCCCAGCCCCTCTGTCCCTGGCGGCTTCGCGGCTCATTTCACACCTCGCCGCCCCCGGAACCACGTCTGTGCCGAGCCGGGAATACCCCCCATCGCCCAAACCGCACCTGCTCCTTTCCTCCCCCCTTCCTTGCTTTCCCCAACACTAGTTTTGATCCCTTATCCCCTTTAGGAGAAGACCCACCTCCCCCGATGCCGACTTCAGAGCTCGCCTTCCTCAAAGACCATCAAGTGCCAAGGCCTGTATCCCCACTGTCCCTCTGGACGCAGCTGGAGTGAAGCCCCCCTCCTTCGCCTCATAGCAGAAAAGAATCAGGACAGGGGATCCAGGGGAATGGGATCGGGAAGAAGAGGAGGCTGAGGAGCTGAGGATGTTGGAATTGGGAGCCTAGGGATCTGGGACACCCAGCATGGTTCGGAAGGAGTGCCGCCTGCCAGAAATGTGCCCCTCTCTTCCTCCAGCGATCAAATTTGCGGGTAATCGGGATCCCAGTCCTGCTAGCCTAAAGCAATCTGCTTCACCCTCCCAGTCAGTGAGTGTTCAGGAGGTCAGCTCTGGGCGGCAAGCCGTAGTGGGAGGCATGGGATGAGGGGCTAATGATTGGGGGGAATGGCGGAGTGGGGGGGAATAATGCGGACAGAGGGGAGGGCAGCCTGCAAGAGCAGAGCAAAGGCTGTCCCTGCGGCAGCTGCAACCCGGTGGCCGAGAAAATAAGGAGAGCAGAAGGGAAAGGGGGGACAGTGAGGGGCCACTAAAATACAGCACCTGAGGGGAGAAGTACAGGGGAGCAGAGGAAACCTAAGGAATTCGAAGAGAGAAATGGGGAAACAGAGGAAATCCTCCCAGGGATAAAGTGAGGCCGTGGGACAGGCGAGCAGATGAATCAAAAGGTCTAGACATGAAAGGTGGGACTATATAGACAGCAGGGAGATTCTGGGGGGAGTGGGATAGGAAAAGAGAAAAGGAGACAGCGAAAGGAGGGAAAGCGCGATAGAGGGAAGCTGCATGGAACCTCAGGGGACCAGGGTCTAATAGGGAGGAATTAGGCTCTGACCTCTTGAGACGGAGGCTGCCGGCGCAGCTGTGAGCCCCGGGCTTCACCAAGCGAGTTGTCTCTGAGTCTCCCGCGGCTACTGGATGAGGTTCCATCCCGGGTCCACACGGACCGTCAGTCCGGGTCACTGGGAGAGAGGAAGAGGTCGGCCCTTCACGAGCTGATTGGGGCCTGGGGACCGCTCAGTAGGGAGCAGGATACTGAACCCCCAGAGGGGCTCTTCAGGGCAGCGGGGACAGCTGAGACTGGGAGAACTGCGGCGGCGACAGTGGCGACGGGCGTCCGGACTGCAGCGCCCCCAGCCACCAGAGCCCCGCCCCACCCCGCATCTTGGGGGCTCTGCCTCTCCCCACCAGGGCCCCGCCCCCTGGCGCCAGCCCCGCCCCCATCTTCAGGTCCCACCTCTCCCCCCCACGAGGCCCCGCCTCCAGCCCGCTACCTGGAGACCACGGCCTTAGAACAAGGGCAGCCTGTATAGTACTGGATACTGAGGGAGTAGCCCACCCCCTGGGAACGTGAGCTGGGGAATCCCCTGCCTCCCAAAGTCTAACCCCTGTCCAGGAGGCACCGGTTCTCCCGGGAGGCAAGCACTGATATCATCCATCCAAGAGCTACTAGCCTAGCCCCCCGACTGAAGGCCATTGTGGGGCTGTTCAGGGCAGGGCGGAGGAAACCGTTCTGGACGAGACCTGAGCTCGCTACTACGCGGCCGTGGTAAGTTACCGAGTCTCCATTTCTTCATTCTGGGAAATGAGAATAAGGCTCTTACTGCCTACACCACAGAGGCTGAAAGCACTTTGTAAACCTGAAAGCTTTATAGAAATCTGAGCCTTTGTTATTATGATCTAGGTAAGGAAGATTGTGCTGGGCGGGAGGGAGGAGAGAGAGCCTCAGATTTAAGTCTGGCAGACCCTGAGTCGGGGCAGGGAACGGAGCCTGAGGGCAGAGTGGAACGGGGGGCTTGCCCCGAACCCAGGCTTAGAGCGTCCTAAAGAAGCCCAGCAGGAGCGGAGCATGGAGGGGAGATCGAGGGAGAAGTACTGGGGAGCAGAGGGGCGTAAAGAAAGGCAGGCGAGAGGAACAAGAAAGCAGTCAAGCGGGCAGGATCTGAACGTTATATGCATAGATGCGTGAAATATTAATAGGTATATTGGGTTTACTCCAGACATGTAAACTCTTTCTACCGCTGCAAATTAGGTACTTTCTTCGCAACTTAAAGTCTCAGAGTTTGCTAGAACACTAAGATGTTGTCACACAGCTAGTAGTTGTCGGAGGCAGAACTCTTCCCACGTCTTCTTGATTACAGAGCTGACTCTCTTGTCATTATGACAAAACTGCCCTCTCTTTTACTATTTATGATAAATAGTGATCGTCATTATCATAAGTAGCTGGGTATATATATAGTCAGGGCTTAATAGATATTCCTTGATTGATTGCATGATCATGGGCAAGTCTGTTAACCTTTCAGTGCCCACACACCCCATTTTTAGACTTGAATTTTTTAATTGATTTGTTATTTTTACATCACCTACAGTGATAATCAATAGTCAATAAACACTTATTAGGTGCCTTTTATGTGCTAGGCACTTTGCCAAGCGCTGAGGATACAAATATAAAAAAGACAGTCACCTGATCTCAAGGAGGTTACAAGTTAATGGGAAAGACAACACACAAAAGAAAAATTTGGGGGGGAAGGGATGATTTTATCTGGTATAGAGAGCTACAATTATTTTTACAAATTTTATTCTAAACTTAACACATAGCCAACAAAATGAGCACACTGCACAAATATATATATATTAGAACAGAAAAAAAAGACTATGAATCTCTTGTGTTCAGCATACTTTTCTTTTAAAATACACAATATATATACTTTTCAAAGCTGTCCCGATTGTCTTTGATTCTTTTTGATCTTCTATTCCCTTCTCTGCATTTGTAAAAAAAAAAAAAAAAAGTAACGATGGCTTCTTTTCTCTCCCTTTTTAGGGCTTCCTCTCCTCACTGGGAAAAGAAAAAAGAAAAGATTTTTCTTTATGAATTATTGTTTAACTTGTTTTCCTAGTTGTGATCACTTACTTCACTCTGACTCAGTTCAAACAAGCCTTTCTCAGTTTCTCTGAAATCATCCCTTTTCTCATATTTTATGAGGGCAATACTATTTCATTACATTCATATTTCATAATTTGCTCTGTCTCTCCCCAGCTGATTGTCATTCTTCAGTTTCTGGTTCTTTGCTATATAATTGAGTTATTATAAATATTTTTGCACTTTTCCTTTATCTCTGTAGGGTCTGGATCTAATAATGATATTGGTGGATTAAAATGTAGACACAATTTAGTGACTTTTGGAGCATAGTTCCAAACTGTTTTCCAGAATACTAAAATTGCAATTTACAACTCCACTAATAGAAAATCAATATGCTTGTTTTTCCTAGCCCCTCCAGCAATTGTCATTTTCCCATTGTTGTCATTTTTGCCAATCTGATCGGGATATTACTTAATTTCCCAATATAGCCCTCTTCTCTGTGTCTTCTTAAATTACAGACAGATTATTAGTCTGCAATGGAAACAGTTTCAACACACACCTTTCTCAGCAAATAAAATGGAAGAATTCTTAAAATTCTACAAAATTCCTAAAATAATATCTTACTTTTTGCATAACTCTTTTCCATTTACAAAGCACTTTCACATCAAGTCTCCCAACTGATTCTCATATTTATTTTGTGAAGCTAGAGAGAGAGGAAACCTGAGAATCAGAAAGGTTAAGGGACTAGGTGGGGGGGGGAGGGGGTCATACAATTAGTTTGATATCAAATTAACATAGTCTCTATCCCTAAAGAGTTTGCAGTGTAAATGAGGATTTAACACAATCCACATACACATACAAAGCCTTTCAAAATAGGTGAGGGAGGCGAATGAGGACCATAATGCACGTCACTATTTAAGGATAAAAGGAAATGCCAGATAATTGAATAATTGGGATTAAGAAAGGAAATTATAGAGGACAAGCTGAAGAGTTTGGGATGGAACTATGAAAGGGTTTGGTGGGCAGCAAGACATTTAGAACTTGAGAGAATGGCATATACTCAGTCTTGGAAGTTGGGAATGGGCAAATCATTTGTAGGGTGGACAATAAATTGGAATCTGGGAGTAAGTAATAAGAAGTGAAAGTGTTATTTCCCTAACCTCTCCCTCATTCCATCCTCCCCTTCCCACAAACTTCCACATTTGTCTTCAACTTTGTTCATATGGCTCCTACCTTGTCTTCTCCTACTTCTTTCCATCTTTCTAGATCGAGTCAAATCTCCTTCATGAGGCCATCTTGGTGGTGTGGGAAAAAACTGGGACCTGGAATCAGGAGAGCAAGCTTTCTATCTACTAGCTGACCTTAGGTAAGTCACTTTGCCTCAGTTCTTCTACCTATAAAATAGGGAACAACAATATTTAGGTAAGTACTACCCAACTTTGGGGGGAGGGATCAAATAGGATAAATTAATCAACATTCACATATTCAGTCACTAAGGATAAAAGGACGAGAGAGAGAGAAAGAGAGAGAGAGAGAGAGAGAAGAGAGAGAGAGAGAGAGAGAGAGAGAGAGAGACTTTAGCTTCAAAGAACTTACATTCTATAGGACTGAAGGAATGAAATGTAATATATATATGTATATATATATATTCACACACACATACATATAATACAAAGTAATTTGAAGGTAAAGGTGTTAGAAGCTAGAGGGGGGTGTCAAGATAGTCTTCAAGATTATATATGTAAAGCATGTGGTAGTCTATAAAATGTTTACAACTCTTGTTAATATTATTTCCAGACCACCCCAGAGCACTATGATCTGTTCCTACTCCCTTCTGCTAGGATCCTCTCCATATATCAAGTCTTTTTCCTCTCCTCCTTTGAAACATCTATGATTTAGAAGGTGTAAAGGTAGATACCAATCTTTCCATAATTTAGTAGGTAAATTTTAGAGAATCTTGTGAGTCTCAGATTATATGACTTTTTCAGGGTTACACCACTAGGATTAGAGGAAAAATCGAAACCAGCTTTTCCTGATGCTGTTTGTTTCGCCCTCTCCACACGGCTTTATCATTCCTGGTCTAGGTGTTAGTCATTTTATTTTGTTTATGTATTGCATCTGGGGCCATCCCTAGTCATCCTGATCTATATCTTGCCACTAAATCCAGATGGCTCCGGAGGAGAAAGTGAAGCTGGTGACTTTGTATAGCCCTCTCTCATTTAAATCAATTCAGTTGCAAGGCATGATATCACCTTCCTGATGTCATGGTCCTTTTGAACAGTGAAGGACAAATAACAACAACAATTTCCTGAGCATTTGCTAAACTTGAGAGAGCAGGGGACTATGTACTTTACCCTGTGCTAAAAATACACTGGGCTAAAAGTTCCATCCATTGTTCCAAGGGAAATAATGAAAGGGAAGCCCAAATTGTGATGATAATAATGATGATAAATGTCTTTGGTGCTAACAGTTCATCTCCTTGGACACTATAATACCTACGCAAGTTTAAAATTTTGAGATGGTATCATCAGTATACAGGGATGTGTAAATTTGTTGATTCTTTAAATACTTATGCATTGTTAATTTGTTAATAGTTTGTTAATACCTAATTATTGATACAACTGGCAACTCATACAATATTTAAAATTAATAAATACAAGATATGTTTTGATCCTCACAACAACCCCATAAACTGAAGAAGTAGTAGAATTATCATTTTTCAAATAAGGAAGCTGAAACAAAGAGAGCTGAGACCTAGGAAGCAACGTCCTTGAGTGACAGTTAGGGTTAGTTCTTAAGTATGCAGATCCAATGACTTGCTCATCTTCTGAACCATCAATGTTTAGGGGTTGACATGTTGGAGTGGCAAGTTCAGACTTGATTGAAAATATAACTGAGGTTTAGACCTGGAAAAGACTAAAACCACCCACTTCAGCCTCCTTATCATCCAAGTAAGGAAGCAGAGACCAATAGAAAGCAAGGGCTTACTGAGGTCATCCATAGATCATTAGTTCTGCAGCTAGAGCCAGAATCTAGATCGCCTTCTCCCAAGTCCAGGACTATTTCGAGAGGATCCTAAGCCATTGGAATGCTAGAGATAGGGCCTCTTGGAATGAAGAGTCCTTTGTCCCAGATAGTGATGAAAGAACAGGTGATAAAGGACATTTATGAGATCAAGGAAAATGAAGAACATTCTCTGCCACAGGTCCACAGGATCAAAATATCTTACAACTGGAAGGTGGAATTAGATGTGTGTGTGTGTGTGAATATATACATATATTACATTTCATCCCTTCAGTCCTATAGTTCTTTGAAGCTAAAAACTCATTTTTTTGAGTGAAATTCAGCCTAGCCCCCTCATTTCACAGATGAAGAAACAGGTCCAGAGAGAAGTATTGCCCGAGATCACACCGGGAGTAATGGAACAGAATTCGGCTGTTGTGCTCTGTGCGTTCCCTGGGTATGTATGTATGTGTGATAGCTGCACTCATAAGTCTGTGCTGCACGCACATACATCTATGGGTATGGGTACATAGACACATTTACGCCTATATACATATATGTGTATCGTATGTGCACACATGCATTTTAAGTGTCTGTATATCTGTATTTATCTACGCACGCTCGCACACTTTGCACTTAATAAACGGGTGCGGATTGGCTGACTTTGGCCCTCAGTCCGGGATGCTGCTCTCGGTGTCGGAGTGAGCGGTCTCACCTCGGAGGGAAGCCGGCTGGACAAAGTGCACCGCCGGCTTCTCAGTGGGGGTTGTGGCCAACGCGCTTTGTAAACTGCTAACGCCACAGGCCTTGGGTGAAGGGGAGGGGCTCACGAAGGGTCCCGGGAGGGAGGACGGCCCCGAGACGGCCTCTGCGGCTTCCCGGGGGCCGACGGCGGACCTCGGCGGGAGCGGGGCGGGATGCCGGCCCTCGCGTAGCCTCCACGCTCCCTGCGGCTGCCAGGAGCGGAGGAGGTGTAGGTTCGCACCTGAAACACAGCTAGAAAGCTTGGCAGGGAGCCTAAGGGGAAGGGGAGCGCGCGGAAGGCGCGGCAGCTTTTCTGGACTTGCCAAGTCTGCCCCCTCGTTTTCCCTAACGGTTTGTGACCACTCCGCCCCCGCCACCCTCCTCCTGTACCGGTTTCGAGTTTACCCCACGGGTCCCGCGGCGCTGGATATGAACTTGCTATTTCTTTTCTTCCCTCCCAGTCTCCCCTGCTTTTCACAAGCTGTCTCTAGAATGTTTAGACTTGGCGCCTGCTGACACTCGTCTGTCATCCAATATCTTTAGATTATCTTCCTTTAATGCGGCGATCTGAGTAGGCAGGAGCAGCTTGACGAGAGCGAAAGGTTCGTGCAATAACAGTAACTTGGAGTCACGTTGAGTTTGAAGGACTACGAAGGATTTCTCTCCCTATAGCTGGAATGGTTGTGTCAGACTCTGGAGAGCCTTAAATGCCGAGCCAAGGAGTTTGGCTTTTATAATGTTGACCTATAGAGAGTAAGGTGGGAAATTTTAAAAATTTAAAAAAAGAGTTAGGTGGCTCAGTGGTTTAAAGCGAAGGTTACGGACTCAGGAAGGACTGAGTTCAAATTCGACTTCAGACATTTACTAGCTGTGTGGCCCTGGGAAAGCCGTTCGTTTCAGTTACCTCACCTATAAGATGAGCTAGAGAAGGAAATGGCAAATCACTCCTGTATCTTGGCCAAGAAAACCCGGGAAAAATCAGACACGATTAAACAACGATCCATAGAGAGAACTAAAGTGGGGTTTGAGCAGGTAAATGACTTGATGAGATTAGTGTCTTAAGAAGATTAATCGGACAGCGTTATCTGTTATGAATAGAAGCAGAAGAAAGAGTGAAGTGGGAACAGGAAGATAGGCAAAAGTAAAAATAAATAAATAAATGAATCCAAAAACGCCCAATTAAAAAAGAATGAACAGAACTTGGCTTCTGAGAATTGGTATAATAGAAAGAAAAGCATGTGTTTCCTTCCTACTTTGCAGAGGACAGAAGGATAAAATTTATGGGAGAGCACTTTTGTACCATGTGCAAATGATAAATTATCATTTAAGATTTGAGGTGCACAAAGGATAAATCAAAAGTTGTTTTGAAACTTAGTTTGGTGGAATTTCAGTACCATCAACTAACAGGGAAATTAAGAGAGAAAGTCAATTTGGAAAAGAAGTTGAGGAAACTTAGACTAAATATATTTATTAAAAGTGTTAGAAAAACAAGTTAGTTTCAAAGCTCTCATTTTACAGATGGAGTTAAGATTGAAGTTAGATCCACAGGAGGAAACAGTGGTAAAAATGACTTGCCCATAGTAGTAGCAAGAAGTATGAGTAAGACCCTAGTGTTAGGAATCCAATGCTTCTCCTGCTATGGAATAAAACCTTTTACTTAAGTCACACATCTCAATGTTTCTTTTTGTTTTGAAAGGGAAAAATTCCACATTTCTTCTCTATAACCAAAATTATTTAAACATGTGCTTGTTTTCTTAACATCAGCATAAAGAATATACTTGGAGCCATAAATGAGATCTCTGAGGGGAGTGAGCTAAATGAGCAGAAATGACATCTGAAGATTGAACTTGGGGAATCCCATCTTTTTGGAGGTGGAAGAAAAGAGCTAAGTATTGAAGAATGCAGGTTCAACATGTGCTGAAATACTCATAGCCAACACTCTTTTATGGCTAGCAAAGAACTCTGAAACAAAGTGGGTGCATATTAATTGACAAACAGCTGAAAAAACCATGTTATTTGAATATGTTGGAATGTTATTGTTTAGTGAAAATGAAGAATAAGAGGAATTCAGAGAAATGTGGGAAGAATAGAATGAATTAATGATGCAGCTTTGAAATAAGCATAGCTAAGAAAGTAATATGCATAACGATCACAACAATGCAAAAGATCTCTAAAAGGAAACAAGTGCTGAATATATTTGAAAAAGCAGTGAAAGTCATCTAAGAAGATGCTGAAACAGATCAGGTCTCCCTTAGACCAGAAAGACTGAGATATGCTTGGACAAAAAGTTATCTATATTCTCTGATTCTGTCACAGTATCAGATATTTCTGTTGATTTTTATTTTATTTTTTAAAGGGAAAAAAATTTGGGGAAGGATAAGAAAAAGATGTTGCAGAAAAATAGGAGAACTGGGAGTGTAATATATCATAGAATTCAGAAAGGAGGCATCAAATTGGTGTGCTCAAATGGGAAGAAGGGACTAGAGAGCCACAAAGATTTTCTTTCCCCGCCCCAAGCACCCCAAGAAGACCCTATAAGTGACCTATAAGGAAGGACTAATTTAAAGGACATTGACCATTCCCTCAACTTGCCTAAACATTTTCAATTAACTTTGTTGTATTAATTGAAATTCTACCAATTAAAAATTCATTTGGCTTGAAAAATGACTTTTTCTTTAAAAAAAAATGACTTGAGGCTGTTTATTTGTTGCACAGTCATTTTCCAATAACCACATGCTAGAATCCTCCCAGAAAGAAAAACAGTTCAGTGAAATCTACTACATCTAACAGCAAATGTAATATTCTGTTCCTATAGTTCACCACTTTAATACCAAGAGGATAAGAGAGCAGTGTGTATAAGTGTCTTTTCTTAAAATTCAATTAACAGTATACTACTAAAGGGAAGGTTGGATTATATGACTAAAGGAGAAGGTGTCATGCATATCTTGATGGGAATGGTATATTCCCATTACTCTCCTAATATTAGACCAGATAAATTCCATGAGGGTGAATAGGAATTCTTATGTGGCAGAGGGGAAAGGAGAAGTGAAAAAAGGTCATTTTGATGTGTGAGATGAGGACAAGTCTGGGGGAGGTGCTACAATAGGGGCTTTAGATAAATCAGAGAGGAAGGGAGCATGAAACACTAAGAATGTGGGAAGTGGAGGAGTGGGACTGTCAGGAGGCTGGAAGAAGGAACAAAAAAAAAAAAAATTGAAGGTTTTTTGGAGGATCTCCGGATCCTCCCCTCCTCCCAGATAGAAAATGACAAACTATTCCTCCCTTCAGAAAACCAAAGCCATGAAAGGAAAACTCCACAGTTCATTATCTTGCCCTAGATAGGTGAAGGATGGCAGGTGGGGGGAAAAGGCGGTGGAGGGTTTTCATGAACTGCTTCCTCGAGAATAGAAGTCTTTCACAGAGAATCCAGGACTTCCAGGGGATTGGACAATGGTAAACAGAAGCTGTGCACAGAGGAATTTTTTGGTCAGGCAGGCCCAGAACCTGGATGGATGGATAGGGAGCTGGTGAGGAGAATCATTACCTGACGTCATCTGGGTCCACCCCTCGGGAAAGGGAAAATGTATGAGTCACTTGTTTGGTTTTTATCCAGGTCTGTTTTCCAGGAATGGATTTTTCCAGGCAAAGCATACATTGCTCTCTCTATACATATAACCAGAGACTTGATAACATTTGGCGAATGCGTGAATGAGTGAATGATTGAATATCCATTGTGGAATCTCCAGAGGAGCATACTGCCTGTTCTGTGAGTGACATAGTCCTTAAAAGTGTCTGGGGCTATCTCAGAAAAAGGATTCAAGGTTTCTGGCCAAGGCAAACAGCAAGTTTAAAGATGCCCCTATGGGTATGGTGTGGTGAAGAGAGTTCTGGATTTTGAGTCAGGAGTCAATACCCATGTAACAATCTCCTCTCTACAATGAGATTTGGGCTAGAAGACCTCAAAGGTCCCTCTAAAGCTGTGATTTTTTAAAAAGACCTTCATAGAGACAGATTCCAATGGAAGGCCCTTGGAATAAGCAATTAGGGTAGCAGAGCAGAGCAAGTAACAACCCCATAGATCATAGCACCTGATAGAATCTGTTCACATCTGTGCTTTCTCTTTCCTATTAACATAAGTATGTAGGTGCCCAAGATTCAGATTTTTAGGTTTCTAAACTCATTGTCTGCCCTACCACCCACTTGACTATAGCCTTGTGTGTAAAATTAGGATTATCTTTTCTTTCTTCTCCAGGAGAGACCAAATGTTTCTGAAAGTAGAAAATAGATTTAAAAAAAAAATCTCAGGCTTGGAAGCAGGAGGCAAGAAAGAAAAAAAACAGGTTTTAGCTCAGTAATAATAATTTTTCAAAGCTAGGTCTTTGTGTGAGAAAGCAGGTATGACTGATAGTTTTTATAGATGAGGAAAGATAGAACTTAAGTGACTTGCTCAGGATCAATCAAAAAGCACTAAACATTTGTGTCAGGTAGCATTCTAATGGATAGAAATCAAGCTAGGAAGTGGCAGAACTGACACTGGAATACATCTCTCCTTATTCCCCACTCCAGTGTTCTGAAAAAAATAGGGAAAACAATAGATTTTCAGGAGTACGTGTGTGTGCGCGCGCGTGTGCAACGCGTGCCCAAAATCAGGTCTGGAGCTTAATTTTATCTAGCTACTGGGCCAAAATTTCTGTGACCATTTCAGTCCAAGAATAATTTATCCTCTGAATAACAGCTATTCTATTAAAACAGAACCTTGTTTTATAATACTTCCCACCATGATTTCTACACTTCAGTCAATCTAATCCAATAAGTATTTGTCAAACAATTATTGTGCTGGGAATATACTCTTATCAGACCAAATCATTACATCCAATAAAATCCAAAGAGAATGTTAATTACTATGTTCAAGGCATTGTTTTAGTTTGGCTAGCACAAACAGAAGCAAAAGACTCCACCGGCAAACAGTTCTTGCCCTTAAGAAATGTGCATTTTCCTGGACTAAAATACTCCCCTCCCCCCCCATTCTCTTTTTTAAAATTCTGTTTCCTGTACCCAAGATATTCTCCCTCACTTCACCTGTTGAATTTCCACCTATCTTTTTGGTGTGTGTGTGTGTGTGTGTGTGTGTGTTGTGTGTTGTGGGTGTGTGTGTTCTTTTTCTTTTTTGCTAAGGCAATTGGGGTTAAAGTGAATTGCCCAGGGTCACACAGCTAGGAAATGTTATGTGTCTGAGGCTAGATTTGAAGTCAGGTTCGCCTGACTTCCTGGCTGGTATGCAATCCACCGCACCACCTAACTGCCCTCCACCTATATTTTAAATCCCAACACACAGGAACTATACTAACACAATTACAAAAAAATTCACACAGAGAGAGTTTTAAATAATTGTAGAAATGTTAATTGCTCAGCAGTAGGCTGAGCCAATATAATAAAAATGGCAATATTACTTAATTTGTCTATTGCCATGCCAATCAAATTACCAAAGAATTACTTTATATAGCTAGAAAATAATAACTCACCAAAAAAGGATCAAGAAAATCAAGGAATCCATGGTGGGGGAGGAGGGAGGAAAGAAAGGGAGCCTAAGCAGTACTGGTTCTCTAACTATATAATAATCAAAAGAATTTGATAAGGATAAGAAATAAGCTAATTTTAAGAAGAGATTAGCTTTCCTAGCTACTGAGATATGTAGGCCTATTTGCTATTATATTAAATGGCCTTAAACTAAAAAAAAAAAAAAGAAGAAGAAGAAGAGATTAGGTACATAATATACAGAAACAAGTGAGCATAATTAGTGTTTGATAAATCCAAATTACTCACTATTTAGCAAAAACTATTGGGAAAACTAGAAAGGAATCTGGCAGAAATTAGATATACCAAGATGTGTTCCAAACGGGTGAATTATTTAGTCAAAAATGTGAGGGATCAATCAAATTAGGAGCAGGGAGAAAATGACCAGATAGTTTATGGATAGGGGGACAATTCATAACCAAAAGAGAGAGAAGGGTTCACAGGAGTTAAAATGGACAATTTCTAAAATACAGAGAGAACTGAGTCAAATTTATAAGAATAAAAGCCATTTCCCAATTGATAAATGATAAAGAATCTGAATAAATAATTTTCAGAAGAAATCCAAACTATCAATAGCCATATTTAAAAATTGATCTAAATCACTAATAATTTTAAAAGTACAAATTAAAACTACCCTGAGATACCACTTCACACTCATCAGATTAATTAAGATGACCAAAAAGGAAAATGACTAATACTGAAGGGAATAGGGAAAATGGTGAAACTGAACTAATTAACCATTCTGAAAAGCAAAAGCTACTGAATTATATGTACCCTTTGACTCAACAATACTGTGATTAGGATATACCCTAGAAAAGATCGAAGAGAGGAAAAGGACACGTCTGTACACAAATATTAACAACCTTTTTTTTTTTTTTTTTTTTTTTTTTTTTGGTGATGGAAAAGAATAGGAAGCAGGATACCTATCAACTGGGGAATGGCTGAACAAGTTGTAGTATATGATTGTGATGGAATATTATTATGTTATAAGAAATGACAAACAAGATGATATCAGAAAAACAGAAGACCTATATAGACTGATACAAAATTAAATGAGCTCAGGAGAGCCTCATACATAGTAACAGCAATATTGTATTGATAATCAACTATGAAATACTTAACCACTCTGATTAATACAATAATCCATGACATTTCCAAAGGATTCACACTCTGATTAATACAATAATCCATAACATTTTCAAAGGATTCATTTGAAAACTGCTATCTACCTCCAAAAAGAGAAAACCATTGAGCTTTGAGTGTAAATTGAAGTATATTTTCTTTCATTTTAAAACATTTTTCTAGCTTTTTTTTCGGGGGGGGGGAAGGGAAGAAATGACATCATTAATGTGGAAGTTTATTTTGTATAATTATGCATATTTGTAATAGGTTTTGTTTTTCTTGCCTTCTTATTGGGTAGAAGAGGGGGAAGAGGAAAGGGGAGAACTTTAACCTAAAAAAAGAAAAGAATAATAATAATTAAAAAAAAAAAACCATAATGATCTAGCAAAGAATCCTGAGAAGGAGTGGTAAGACAGGCAAGACAGGAAGGGATTCAAGGGAGCAGATTCACAAAAACTAAGGGAGGAATCTCACTAGTGTCAAATGCTGCAGAAAGGTTAGAAGGCTAATAAATTTTGCAGCTGAATGAACAAGAAAAGCATTTATTGCTTTTCCCACATTATTTATGGGGGAGTCTCTCTGCTAAGCTTTAGGGAGGCAAAAGGCATGGAGGTCATTCTTCAGTAATGATGGTGAGCTCCTTGAGGGCAGAGATTGTATTTTCCCTCCCTCTTTCCCTCCCTCCCTCCTTCCCTTCTTTCCTCCCTTCCTCCTTCCCTTTCTTCCTTCCTTCCTTCCTTCCTTCCTTCCTTCCTTCCTTCCTTCCTTCCTTCCTTCCTTCCTTCCTTCCTTCCTTCCTTCTTCCTTCCTTCCTTCCTTCCTTCCTTCCTTCCTTCCTTCCTTCCTTCCTTCCTTCCTTCCTTCCTTCTCTTTATTTTTTAAGGTTTGGCATCCCCAACACAGCACAGTGCCTCACATATAGTAGATGATTGATAAATATTTATTGACTGACTAGGTGTCATAATACATCCTAGGTCTAAAATCAAGAAGACCCGAGTTCAAATCTGGCCTCAAACATTTATTAGCTCTTTTCTTGAGCAAGTCAATTAATCTTGGTTTGCCTCAGTTTCCTCATCTTTAAAATGGGGGAAATGATACTATCTTGAGAGTGATTGTGAGAATCAATCAAGATAATAATTGTAAAGAACTTAGCACAGCTCTTGACACATAGTAAGCATTTATATGTGTTAACTATCATTATTACTGAGTACTACTGTGCATTACAGTTATGGGGAGTACCAAATCTTACTTTTCTAACCTCCTAGGACTTTTACTATCACTGCTGGATAAATGGTTGTTGAAATGAGGGATAATTTTTTGGGCATAATTCCAGATTGCTCTCCAGAATGGTTGGATTCGTTCACAACTCCACCAACAATGCATTAGTGTCCCAGTTTTCCCGCATCCCCTCCAACATTCATCATTATTTTTTCCTGTCATCTAGCCAATCTGACAGGTGTGTAGTGGTATCTCAGAGTTGTCTTAATTTGCATTTCTCTGATCAATAATGATTTGGAATGATTGTGCATACCCTTTGATCCAGCAGTGTTTCTATTGGGCTTATATCCCAAAGAAATACTAAAGAAGGGAAAGGGACCTGTATGTGCCAAAATGTTTGTAGCAGCCCTGTTTGTAGTGGCTAGAAACTGGAAAATGAATGGATGCCCATCAATTGGAGAATGGCTGGGTAAATTGTGGTATATGAATGTTATGGAATATTATTGTTCTGTAAGAAATGACCAGCAGGATGAATACAGAGAGGACTGGCGAGACTTACATGAACTGATGCTAAGTGAAATGAGCAGAACCAGGAGATCATTATACACTTCGACAACGATATTGTATGAGAACATATTTTGATGGAAGTGGATTTCTTTGACAAAGAGACCTGAGTTTCAATTGATAAATGACGGACAAAAGCAGCTACACCCAAAGAAAGAACACTGGGAAACGAATGTGAACTATCTGCATTTTTGTTTTTCTTCCCGGGTTATTTATACCTTCTGAATCCAATTCTCCCTATGCAACAAGGGAACTGTTCGGTTCTGCAAACATATATTGTATCTAGGATATACTGCAACATATCCAACATATAAAGGACTGCTTGCCATCTAGGGGAGGGGGTGGAGGGAGGGAGGGGAAAAAAAAATCGGAACAGAAACGAGTGTCAATATAAAGTAATTATTAAATAAAAAATTAAAAAAAAAAAAAGAAATGAGGGATAAAGACCTTCTAAGACTCTTAAACTGAGGTTAATTGGCCAATTAGCACTTCAAAGGACAATGTAGAGAGAAAATAACAATAAACCTTTTGAAGCTGAGAGTGGGTGGGTGGGGGAAGCTGAGTTAAGAAAAGGAGCTTGTTTGCCCAAAGTTTCCAATTGATTGGTCCTCCAGTCCTTTCTTTTCTTTCTTCTACTTTCTCTTTCTCCTCTCTGCCCCCTCCCCGCCAAGTACTTGTGTGGCAGTAGAATGCCAGTTCTTCGGTTTCACTCAGATCTTTTTTAGGATAGCATCTTCTTGTCACTAATGAGTCTAGCCTTAGACTAGACCTTTTTGCCCATTGAGGCTGTAGCTTTCAAGGACTGGTCCAAAAACAGCTGTGAATGGGAAACGGAAAATGTTCCTAGTGGCCTCTTAGGTTGCATGCCCAGGACTCTGAGGACAGAGACTAATTGACTGGGCTTTTTTTTTTTTTTTTTCCCCCATTTGCTGCAGAAATTTGTCCTTCCTTCTGGAAGAGGACCATGCCATCAGGGAGCAGATTCCATGACCTGCAAATCAATTGGATTGAAGTGAGGGAGGGCTGGACAAGATCTCCTGCCTTACCTTCCCCTACAAAGCCATCTGGGTCAGTGGACAGATAGAGATCGAGAGGACTGGAGATGGCCCTGGATGCAGTGGGTGACCATGGCCTTTCTAAGGTCATGTCTTCAATAGGTCTGTTTGACTGAGGCTGAACTTATTCAGTGATTAAGGCTGGATAGCAACTGAGGCAAAGAAGAGAGAGGGAAAAGTGAGATAGCAGACTTTGCACAGCTCTCCCTCATTTAAATCCAATTCACTTGCATGTCATAGTATCACCTCCCTGATGTCATGGTCCTCTTAAAAGGCCAAATAGCAACCTCTGTGAGTAGAGCTAGGGCACAAATTAGAACTGATTAGTTGGAAAATCTCCTTCCTTCCTTCCCTTTCCTTCCCTTTCCTCTGTCCACATAATACCCTTTGCCTTTTATACCCTTATCTCTTTGCACTCTTCCTCTCCTCTCCTCTTCCCTCCCTCCCTTCTTCCTTCCTTTTTCCTTCTCTGTCTCTCTGTCTCTCTGTCTGTCTCTCTGTCTCTCTCTCAGTTTACTGTCTACATTTCTTTCTTAAGGATCATGCCTTAAACCAAAACCATTTGATTCTCTTGGATTGGCTACCAATAAGTCCTAATTAACTCACATTGAATGTAAATAGCAATCATTTCTATTGCAGAAATAAGCTAGTTCCTACTAGATACGATATAGAATTCAAAAGGAGAGAGGTCAGGGGCAGCTAGATGGCACAATGGATAGAGCACCAGCCCTGAAGTTAGGAGGACCTGAGTTCAAATCTAGTCTCAGACACAACACTTCCTAGCTGTGTGACTCTGGGCAAGTCACTTAATCCCAATTGCTTCAGGAGAAAGAGAGAGAGAGAGAGACTGACTAATAATAGCAAAGTTACAACATGCCAAAAATGTCTATTTTTTTTCTACCTGAAGTGATTACTAATAAATCATTAAGGTTGTGTTAAAGCACCTAATACATACCAGGCCAATACTAAGCAATGGGGACATGAGCAAAACAAACAAAAAGTAGTCCCCGCCCTCAAAGAGCTTACATTCTAATGAGGGACCTGAGGATGGAGATGGGAAGAGAGAATATTTACATATATAAGCAATTATGGGGCAGTTAGGTGACACAATGGATAGAGGAGTGCGTCTGGAGTCAGGAAGTCCAGTTCAAATCTAACCTCAGACATGTACTAGCTGTGTGACATTATTTGCCTCAATTTTCTTATGTATAAAATGAGCTGGAGAAGGAAATGGCAAAATGCTCCAGTATCTTTGCCAAGAAAATCCCAAATGGTATCACAAAGAGTTGGACATGATTAAAAAATAATGTATAAAAATGAATACAAGTAGTATTAGGAGAGAGGGCACTAGCTTCTGAGGGGTCAGGGAAATTCCTGTAAAAGATGGTACTATTAACTGAGGAAACCAAGAAGTAGAGGTGAGGAGGGATGGTATCGAAGGAAGAGGAGACAGTACAGCAAGGAGAGAGTTGGATAGAGTGGAAGAATAAATTAGCATGATTGGATATTTGAAGGGAGGAAAACTCCAGGAAAACTATGGGAAGTGGTTAGTTTATAAAATTAATGTAGTATCTCAAGCATTTAGCACAACACCTCTTATGTGTTTAATAAATGCTTTTTGACTGACTAGGTGATGAAAGTGTCATCTTTAAAGGCTAAATAGAGGAGTTTATTCTTGACCCTAGTGCTTTAGGCACTTTTAGCAGCCAAGTGGAGAATGGTTTGGAGTGCGGGGAGGGGAAGAGGGGAAGGGGTAGGATTTGAGGAAAGGAGAACAATTAGGAGTCTGTTGCAATAATCCAGTTAAGAGGTGATAAGGAACTGAACTCAGGTGGTGATTTTGTGAATGGAGAGAAAGGTCAGATGTAAGAGATGTGAAAAGACAAGATGTGGCAAAGGATTATATATGTGAGGTGAGTAAGTGGATGTTGCCAAGGATGTAAAGGAAGATACCAAGATTGTAGAACTGGGTGACAGATGGTCAAAGGAGATAATATATGGAAAGAGCTTTGGAAACACAGCAGATAGTGGATAGTGTTGGGCCTGGAGTTGGGAAGACTTGAATTTGAATGTGGCCTCAGATATTTACTAGCTGTGTGATCCAGGGCAAGTTATCTGTCTCGGTTTCCTTATTTGTGAAATGGAGATAATGTTAGCATCTACCTCCTAAGGTTGTTGTGAAGATCAAATGAGATAATTTTGTTTGTTTGTTTTTTAATATTTAATTTTTCTGCAGTTACATTTAAAACAATTGTGTAACATTTGTTTTCAAAACTATGAGTTTTAGATTCTGTCCCTTATCCCCACTTTCCAGCTCCTATTAAGAAAACATGTGTGACGTTATGCAAAACATTTCCATAAAAATTATGTTGTGAAAGAAAACATTAAGTGAGTTATTTGTAAAGTACTTTTCTTTTTTTTTTTTAATTTTATTTTATTTAATAATAACTCCACATTGACAGAATCCATGCCAGGGCAATTTTTTACAACATTATCCCCTGCACTCACCTATGCTTCGTCTTTTCCCCTCCCTCCCTCCACCCCCCCCCCCAAGATGGCAAGCAGTCCTATATATGTTAAGTATGTTGCAGTATATCCTAGATATAATACATATTTGCAGAACCGAACAGTTCTCCTGTTGCACAGGGAGAATTGGATTCAGAAGGTAAAAATAACTCGGGAAGAAAATCAAAAATGCAAATAGTTCACATTCATTTCCCAGTATTCCTTCTTTGGGTGTAGCTGTTTCTGTCCATCATTTATCCATTGAAACTCAGTTAGGTCTCTTTGTCATAGAAATCCACTTCCATCAGAATACATCCTCATACAATATTGTTGTCGAAGTGTATAATGATCTCCTGGTTCTGCTCATCTCACTTAGCATCAGTCCATGTAGGTCTCTCCAAGCCTCTCTGTATTCATCCTGTTGGTCATTTCTTACAGAACAATAATATTCCATAACATTCATATACCACAATTTACCCAGCCATTCTCCAATTGATGGGCATCCATTCATTTTCCAGCTTCTAGCCACTACAAACAGGGCTGCTACAAACATTTTGGCACATACAGGTCCCTTTCCCTTTTTTAGTATCTCTTTGGGGTATAAGCCCAATAGAAACACTGCTGGATCAAAGGGTATGCACAGTTTGATAATTTTTTGGGCATAATTCCAGATTGCTCTCCAGAATGGTTGGATTCGTTCACAACTCCACCAACAATGCATCAGTGTCCCCGTTTTCCCACATCCCCTCCAACATTCATCATTATTTTTTTCCTGTCATCTTAGCCAATCTGACAGGTGTGTAGTGATATCTCAGAGTTGTCTTAATTTGCATTTCTCTGATCAATAGTGATTTGGAACACTCTTTCAGGTGAGTGGTAATAGTTTCAATTTCATCATCTGAAAATTGTCTGTTCATATCCTTTGACCATTTATCAATTGGAGAATGGCTTGATTTTTTATAAATTTGAGTCAGTTCTCTATATATTTTGGAAATGAGGCCTTTATCAGAACCTTTAATTGTAAAGATGTTTTCCCAGTTTGTTGCTTCCCTACTAATCTTGTTTGCATTCGTTCTGTTTGTACAAAGGCTTTTTAATTTGATATAATCAAAATTTTCTATTTTGTGATCAGTAATGATCTAGTTCATCTTTGGTCACAAATTTGTTTCTCCTCCACAAGTCTGAGAGATAAACTATCCTATGTTCCTCTAATTTATTTATAATCTCGTTCTTTATGCCTAGATCATGGACCCATTTTGATCTTATCTTGGTATATGGTGTTAAGTGTGGGTTGTAAAGTACTTTTCAAACAGAGCAGTGGATAAGCTTAGAATCAGGAAGACTTCTGAGTTCAAATCTGATTTTTAGTTATTTACTAGCAGTGACAAATCACTTAACTCTATTTGCCTCAGTTTCCTCATTGTCAAATAAGCTAGAGAAGGAAATGGCAAACCACTTCAGGATCCAAATGAAATCATGGAGAATTGGTCATGATAGAACAACAGCAACAAAAATGATCAGTGATGGTGATGCTATTTAAGATATCTGAGCCCTCATATCTCCTACATGTGTACATTACCATGTTGGGTTCCAATGGAGGTAGGAGCTTTGGCAGATCCTATAAAGGAGGAAAGGTTTCAAGTATAGCTGATGAGATCATAGATTTTCACTCACTTATTTTTTTCCTTTTCCTTTTCCTTTTTTTATTTTATTAAAGCTTTTTACTTACAAAGCGTGTGCATAGGTAATTTTCCATCACTGACCCTTGTAAAACCTTCTGTTCCAAATTTTCACCTCCTTCCCCCAACTCCTCCTCTAGATGGCAGATAGTCCAATACATGTTAAATATGCTAAATCCAATATATGTATACATATACTGTATATAGTCATCCACTGCACAAGAAAAAATGGATCAAGAAGGAAAAAACAAACACACAAACCTGAGAAAGGAAACAAAATGCAAGCCAAGAACAAAAGGAAAGAGTGAAAATGCTATGTTTTGGTCCACATTCAGTTCCCACAGTCCTCTCTCTCTGGGTGTAGATGGCTCTCTTCTTCACTGAACAATTGGAACTGGTTTGAATCATCTCATTGTTGAAGAGAGCCACGTCCATCAGAATTGATCATCGTATAGTCTTGTTGCTGACTCACTTATTTTCTAAGTAAGGAAAATGAAGCCCACAAATATTTAGTGACTTGATTAATGTCAAACAAGTGAAATTGGGAGTATGAACTCTAGTTGTATCATTATAGAGACAACAAGGTGTAATGGAAAGAGCCCTGGCTATGGAATCAGAGAACCTGGATTCAAATTCTGCCTTTTTCTCTTATTACCTGTGTGAGCTTGGGCAAAGCACTTAATCTCTTTGGTCTCAGTTGCTTCATTTATAAAATAAGATCATTAGGCTAGATGATCTCTGAAGGCCCTCCCAGTTTTAAAGCTGTCACTCCAGGAGTAAGTTAAATTCAGAAAGGCTCATCATCAGAGAATTGCCCAACTAGGGAGTAACTTTTTTCAGGCACAACAATTCGTGGAAAATATCTACTAGAGAAGTAGAGAGATTATGATCTATAATGGTGGAGAGCAGTGTACCCCATGTTTTGTGAAATAACAAGATGCATGATGTATTGAAATATTAACTATCAGGATGTTCCACTCTCTAAGTCTCAGAGCATTTTCTTTAGTGCCAATGTGTTGATACATCCCATCTGCCTTGAACATCCTCCTTTATCTTCCCATTTTTTCTGGTCATTCCACTTCTGTCTCAGACAAGAATGGCCAGACATTCCCAGGAAAATTATCTTGAGAACTGATCATGGGTTGTATAGGAAACTTTCAACTTTTGTAAAAGAATCATTCCAACTCTAGCAATTCTAGCAGATGGAAAATGGGGATAATACTATTTGAACTATTTACCATTACAAGTATTTTATTTTTCCAAATACATGCAAAGATAGTTTTCAACATTAACCTTTGCCAAACCTAGTGTTCCAAATTTTTCTCCCTCTTCCTTTCCCTCCTCCCTCCCCCTCCCCCCCCCCAGGTAGCAGGCAATCTTGCTATAGGTTAAATGTGCAATTCTTCTAAACATATTTCCATATTCATCATGCCATACAAGAAAAATCAGATGAAAGGGGGAAAAAAAAAAAACCATGAAACAGGAAAAAAAAAAAAAAAACTAAGCAAACAATAACAACAAAAGGGTAAAAATACTATGCTTTGATCCACATTCAGTCTCCATAATTCTCTCTCTGGGTGCAAATGACTTTTTCCATCACAAGTTTATTGGACTTACCTTCAACAAGGCTATTGTAATATACTTTTCAAAGCTTTTTATCAACAAGAGTTATGTTATGATTATAATGTTACACCTCCTTTCCTAGAGCTACAGTGCCCTGTCCTTCTTTCCCCTCTCTCCCATGGGGTTGCCCCTCAAATCCACAATTTCCCTCAGTCTTTCTCTCTCCCTTTGCCTTTTTCTTACTTCTTTTTATACTTCTCCTTTATTGAGGCTTAAAAAAAAAATTCTGGACTAGTAATTTCATTGGCATAGGGAACACTCAAGGAGGAAACACTATTTACCAAACAAGATGAACTCAATTGGGGAATGACTGAATAAATTGTGGTATATGAAAGTAATGGATTATTGTTCTATAAAAATGATGAACAGGCTGATTTTAGAAAGGCTTGGAAAGATTTACATGAACTGATGCTGAGAGCCAGGAAAACATTGTACACAGCAACAGCAAGATTGTGTTATGACCAACTATGTCAGACTTGGTTCTTCTTGGCGATTCAGTGATCCAAAGCAATCCCAATAAATTTTTTTTTAAAGTTAATCCCAATAAATTTTGAATGGAAAATGTCACCCGCATTTAGAGAGAGAACTATAGAGACAATGGAAATCAACACATGCTATGTTCACTTTTTTCCTCTTTTTCTTGTTTTTTTTTTTTCTCTCTCGTGGTTTTTCTCTTTTGTTCTTATTTTTCTCTCCCAACATGATTCATAAGAAAATATGTTAAAAAATGTGCATGTATAATCAAAAAATATGTTGTTTTTACACATAAGTAGGGAAACTAAAAATTAAAAAAAAAATAGATGAGTATCTCCTGATATTTACATCCTTAGAGATCTGCCTAGGCAATTAAGTTGACTTGCTAATGGTTGGTATGTTCCAGAAGAAGACCTGAACCCAAGTCTTCTTAACTCCTCTTTGGGCTTTCTATGCTTTTTGTTATTTATTTGGGCATACTATGAAAAAATCACATTGTGAGGGAATGTGGCACAGAGATGCTTTTTGAAGCAAAAAAGTGTTCAGTTATTTTGAGTCACGTTCAAGACATTCCCTTGTCATGAAGAAACTGAGGCAAATAGGAGTAAGTGACTTACTGAGGATTACACAGCTAGGAAATGTCTAAGGTTGGATTTGAACTTCAGGCCCAACATTCTATTCACCTGAATGCAGAAAGACTGGGAAATCAAATCCCACCAATAGTACATATTGGCTGTGTGAAATCACATAGGGTGGTCTATTCCCCCATCTCCATGAAATGAAAGCAGAAAAGAAAATAGTATCTTATATGTGGAAATGCTCTTAGAGCTCAATAATTACATTTAAATTATTTGATGTTCTTATTAAAACATTTTACATGCACTACTAATTGAAAAATCAAAGACTTGCCTTGTAATTAGTCTCCTTACCCTACTCAGCTCTCCTCTTCATATCCATTCTTCTTCTTTTATGTTTTTACATAAACTTGTAGAAAAGGAAAAAAAAGTTCAGCAAAAATACTCCATAAACACTCCCAAACACTGGATACACTATCAAGAGTCTGCCCTTGTAGTCCTCCACTTTTGTGCCATGAGATAGTCACCTCTCATCCATTCTGCATGCTGAAGTTAGGTGAATCTTCCTATATAGTACTACCTACAGAAAAACCTTCAATGTCTTCCAACTGCCCATACCAGTAGATTGGGAGGTACTAATGGCGAATATTCGAAAACTTTATCGTGGCCATGTGCCTTCTCTGACATTCCCTGCTTCCAAAGCCCGGAAGGGGTGGAGGCAAGGAAAGATGATGGCAGTGTTCCACTTACTTGTTGCTGTCTTGATCATCACTGTTAGCATCCTGATCTCTTTCTTCATTGCTCATAAGATTTAGGGGAGATAAGTATCCCTTCATCCTGAAAAGGAAGGGGCTCCTGGCATAACAGAATAGTGCTTTATCTCCAAAGTACTTACTTTTAGATATAGTGTATTTTATACAAGACAGCAAGCAATCCGATACAGATTGTACGTGTGCATCATGTTAAACCTATTTCCCCATGAGTCATGTTGTGTGCGGCTACCTTTTCAACCTTATCACCCTCTACTTTTCTACATCTTCTACATCTATAACTAGACTGATTCCTACTTCTCTCTCAGGTTTTCCCTTACTACCCCAGGTTACAATGATTTTCCCACCCTCACTCCCATGAACTAGTAAGGCAATCTGATTGTTCACCACTCACTTGGCTTGCTGCCTTAAATTGTCAGGTGATTGTGTTGGTGGTTGTTTAATATGCCTTGATTCACTAATCAGCCATTCAATCATTCAGCAATTATTCATTAACTAGCTACTAGGTGCAAGGCGCTTTACTGGGTACAGAGACGCCGCAGGCAAGATCTCTGCTCTCAGAAAAGTTGGGCTGTAATGGACAACGCCATTAGAGCTCTAAGTCTGGGCAGTTGGGGCTTTCCCAGGACAAGGATGTGGGTATTTCTTTGGAAAGGGAAGACATTTCTTTCCCATAATAATCTGCTATCCGGAGGCCCCCAATTTCATTGTTTTGGACCCTCCTAGAGCTGTTAAGCACTGCGTGTCTCTACTCCCTTATCTCCAGTTATGAGCCGTCCCCAGAGTCCCACCGCCAAAGCACAGCCTTTCTGAGGCGTCTCTCTTCCTCTTCCTCGGTGGTGTGACCGGGACTTTCTAAGGCACAGATTTCCGCATCCTGCTTCGATTGCAACGTGACTTCCAACCAACTCTTCTCCCCAACATACCACAGCAACAACAATCTATTTTTTACCTTAGGTGAAATAATTCCTAGTTAAGGTTCTGGATACGATTCATAGATATATTATTATCATTTTTAAAGCTAGAAATGATCTTAGTAGCCGCCTAGCTAACTCCTTTATTTTACAGAAAGTAATTTTTCCCTTAAATAACTTGTCACATCAAGTGTCAGGATTCAAACCCAGACCCATCCCTCTTTTCACAGCTTCTCAGGATCACGCGTCTCATCTTTGCTCCTTGTAGGAAGAGGCAATGTTACAGGATGACTGAAAAACAGCCTGATCTGAATTAGAGACAGACGGTCTCCCATCCCGAAGGATGCCAAGGTAAACAAAGCCGAACCCTCTTTAAAATGGCTGACATTTATGCAGGGACAAGGCTTGCAGAGTGTTTTAGCAACATAGGCTCAGTTGATTCTTAAAATAACTCTGAGACAGTTACTACTAGTATTTACATTTTTTAAAATGAGGAAACTGAAGATAGAGAATTCTGATTCACACAGAGGGTCTATCTCCTCACGTTGCCGTTTCTCTACATACGTGTGTATACACATATAGGATATATACTCACTTATACGAACATTATATATGTATGTATGTATGTATGGTGCCAAATAATTATGTACTTAATAAAATGATTATTTCTTTAAAAGATTTTTAGGTGCTTAATAATTATTGACTGGCAAGGTTTTATTTTTATTATATATAATTATAATCTCGGCAAACAATAATCATTAAGTACTTAAGTGTCAGTCACTGGATACAAACCACACCCAGAAACGGCCACCAAGGACCGGCCACTCTACAATCCCTTCCTTCGCCCGGCTCTTGGGTCCGGCCCCACGGCGGACCTCGGAGCGCAGGCCCCGCCCAGCTTCTAGAAGAGCCAAAGAGCCCGGTCGGATTCCTCCGCGCCGGCGCCGGAGGCCCGGAGGCGATAAAAAGTCCGCGGAGTGAGGCTGCCTCCTGCGCAGCGGTCAAACCAACGGTGACGGGCGGAGAGGGGCTTGGCCGCGCAGACGCAGACGCGGAGTTGCTTGCGGAGGATTAGAGTGGGGCTTGTAGGCGGGTGTGTGGAAGTGTTGCTGGGTCCCCCCTGGCGGCCTTGAGGGCCCGGCCTGGCCTGGCCCGGGGAGCCGAGGGAGGGCATGGCGGAGGCGTCCCGCTTGTAGGCTTTGCTCCAGGACGTAGCTGCGGCCGAGCGCGGCCTCCCCGCCTGATTGGCCGGCGCCCCCCGCCGGGCCAAACCCGAGT
The DNA here is from genome assembly GCF_016432865.1 of Antechinus flavipes. Taxonomy (NCBI): domain Eukaryota; kingdom Metazoa; phylum Chordata; class Mammalia; order Dasyuromorphia; family Dasyuridae; genus Antechinus; species Antechinus flavipes. Next base: position 224,442,109 of record NC_067399.1, on the reverse strand, counting down.
CCCCACCCTCAGGCCTCGGAATCCGGCCCTCGACACCTGCCCCCCCCCCAAAGCCCCTTCTCACCTTCGTGCCCACACCCCTGCCCCCTCAGTCCAATTGCCACGAAACGCCCCTCCTGCCAGAGCGCTTGCCTACGCATTGCCTGCCCCCAGGTACCCTTCCACCCAATACCTCCCTCCCAGAGCCCTCGCCCGCCGAGGGCTCCCTACCAGTGCTCCCCACCAGAGCCCTTGCCTACCCCCAAGCCCCCCACCCAATGCCCCTATCCCAGACTCCTTGCATACCCAGGGCCCCCCTACTCAGTGCTCCCCTCCCAGGGTCTGCCCCAGGCTCTAGGAACCCTAGCCCACCCACTGTCTGTTCTCAGGGACCCCCTCCCAAGGTCTCCCACCCCACTGGGTGTCTGCCCCAGGCTCCCCACCCAGAGCCCTTTGCCCACCCAGTACCTGTCCTTAGGGCCCCCCACTCAGTGCCCACCCCAGATCTTTCTCCCAGAGTCCTAGGCTCTATGACTGCTCATCCCCAGGACCTGTGTCTGTTTTAGACTCCTATTTACCAGTGCCCATTCGAAAGGCCCTTCCAGAGGAGTGCCCTCCTGCCCTGGGACCTGCACTCAGCGCCCTCACCCTAGCTTTTCCTCCAGTGCTCCTACCTGCCCCTGAATCTACCTCCAGTGTCTGACCACAGAGATCCTGCCCACCTCCTAGCCTGGTCCTAATGCCCCTCCCTTCCCCAGTGTCCATCCCCTGATCCCCTCCCAGAGCCCTCTCCCTCTATAGTGCCCCTGTCCGTGCTGGAATATGGTTTGCCCTGTGCCCACCCTTCCTCAGGGCTCAACTTCAGTGCCCCTGCCTGCCCAAGACTCCTCCTCCACCGGGCCCAGTTCCAGAACCTCTCCCTGCCCTTGGGGACCTACTCAGGGTCCACTTTCCAGTACCCCTGGCTGCCCCATCAGTTCTGGTTGCCCCAGGAGCCAACCCCAGTGTCTTTGATAGTTCTCAGTGACAACCCTGAGCTGCTGCCCGTCCCAGTGCCCATTCCCAATGCATTCACCCTAGAGCCCTTGTTTTCCTGAATGCCCTCCTCAGTGCTCTTGCCTCCTCCAGCTTCAGATCCCATTCACTAGTGGCCACTCCGAGAACTCTTGCTTGCCCAGAACCCAATCCTAGTGTGACTCCAGAGCCTAATCTCAGTGCCCACCCTGTGATCCTGCTAAACGGAGATAAGCCTAGTCTCAGTGACCACCAGTAAAGTTTCTGCCTGTCCCAGAAGCCATTCCAGGGCCTCTCCTAAGAACCTTTGCCTCCTCCAGTGTCTTAAGGCCTCTTGACTGCTCTAGGGTCCATCTCCAGTTGCCAGAGCTCGGCCCCACTGCCCACCTTCAGTGCCTGTGTCTGCCCCAGACTCCTGGCCTTCCCCAGACCGGATCCACTGATCCTGCTGGTATCAGGACCTGCCCCCATGAAGCCCGTGGCCTGTTTCAGAGTAGAGGCCTTGCCCGAATGCCCACTGCCAGTGCCCCTACTTTCCCCAAAGTCCTAGTGGCCCTGCCTGCCCAAGGCCACCTCTCGGTGCTCACCCTTTGAGTTCGCCTGTCCCAGAGCTTGCCCCAGAGCTGGGCCTTAGTACCCACCCCAAACATCCCTGCTGCAGACCTGTCTCATCCCAGAACCTGGTCCCAGCACCCACTCCGAATACTCGCCTCTGACTTTATGCCCTTCCCAGTGCCAACCTAGAATGCCTGGTAGCTCGACACCCCACTTCCAACTCCCTCGGCACTCACCCCAGTCCCCACCTTACCAGTACAAATTCCTCTGCTTTTTCTATCCCCAGTACCCCCCAGTGCCCCCGAGAACCTGTGTGCCCTAGATCCTCTCTGCCTGCTCCAGGGCTTGCCTCTGGTGACTCTTCCTGCCCCAGAGACAGCCCAGCCTCAGGGCCTACCCCCAAGCCAGTCTCCACAGCACCTGCCCATCTGAAAGCCTGGTCCTACTCAGTGCCCGTGACTGCCCCACAGCATCTGCCTTCCCAATGCCCACTCCAGAGCCCCTGATCTCCCCAGCGACCACCCCTAGAGTTGCCAGTGCCTCTTCCTGCCCTAGATTTCAGCCCCAGTGGTCTTGTCTCCCAGAGCTCAAGCCCAGGACCCTCCTGCCTTGAGTCTATGTCCACTCCAGGAACCACCCCCAGAACACTTGCCGGCCCTAGAAACCATTTTCAGAGACTTCTTTCCCAGGGGCCTTCCCTATCCAAGGATTTTCCTCCAGCGCCCACCCGCAGAGCCTTCTCCACCCCAGAGGCTGGTTGCATAACCCACTCTGCCCCAGGATCCAGCCCCCAGTACTCATCTCTGATGCTCTTGCTCTCCCCAAGGCCCCTTTCTGTTCTAGAAGCCCTGCCTACCTCAGGGACCATCCTCAGAGCCTTTCCCCACCCCAGAGCCTGTTTCCAGTGTCCATCCTATGCTCTAATGCTGAGTTCAGATCCTCTGCCTTAGGTGCCTATCCCAGAAACTCCCCGCAGTGTGTCAGGGCCTTGCTGCAGTGCCCCTGTCTGCCCCAGATCCTAGTCCTTCCCCATGCCAATCCCTAGAGAGCCCAGCTGCCCTAGAACCTGTCCCCATTGTCGCTGATTCTCCCAGTGCTCGCCTGCACCCCCCCACTCCCAGGGCCCCGTCTGCCCCAGGCTGATCCCCAGCCTGCTCTAGGCTTTGACCCCAGTGCACATCTCCAGCCGCCCTTGCTGCTCCATGGTTTAGGACCACATCCACTGCCCAGTCCTAGCGGTAATCCCCAGCGTCCTTGTCTTCTCCAAAGGTGCAGCCCTCGGAATCTGCGTGTTCCAGAGCTCACCCCAGTACCAATCTTAATCGCTCCTGAGCCTGGTTTCATAGCTCACCCCCAGAAACCCCCCACTGCAGAATTAGTCCAGGAGCCTGCTCCCAGCACCTACCTGCAGAAACCTTGTCGTCCGCAGTGCCCTTGGCAGCTGCAAGGACCACCATCCTCTGGGCCACTGACTACCCGAAGAGGCTGCTAGAGCTTCTACCAATCTCAGAGCGGGTCCCAGTGCCCTGCCTCTCCTGGAGCCTGCCCCCACACTCGGTCTAAGGTTGGCAGCCAGTATCCACGTCACAGCCCCTGCCCCCTCACAGCACTGTCCCAGGGACCACTCCCAGAGCTCTGCCCCAGAGGTGACTCCTAGAGTTCCACCTCAGTGTTCCTTTCCCTGCCTGCCCTAGTGCCTAACCACTCCTGCTTTCCACCTGAGGCAGGCTCCAAGAAAACCTGCCTGCCCAAGCCCTCTCCCAAATGTCCAGTTAAAGAGCCCACCCCTCGCCTTAGAACCTAGTCCCAGTGACTGCCCCCAGCGTTCGACCCACGCTAGAGTTCTTGCCCTCTCTAGCCCCAATCTCCACATCCAATGCTTGCCTGCACCCGAGCCAGGATCCAGGGTCTTTGCCTGCTCTATTCACAGTGCCCCTGTCTGCCGCAGAGGTCCAGTATACTCCAGAACCCCTGGTCAGAATCCGGTCCAATAGCCAGCCCCGGTACCTATCCCCAGGGCTCCTGTCTACCTCAGAGGCCCTGCTTGCCCCAGGGCCCACCACATGTCCTTCCTCAGAGCCTCTGCCTGCCCCAGAATTTGGAAGCAGTGCCCTTCCCCAGGACCCCTGGCTTCCCGAGAGTTCTTCCCAGTGCCCACCTCCAGTTCCCTTCCTCCCTAGAGCTTGGTCCAAGTCCTTACACTCATTGCTGTCCTTTGAAGGACCTCTGCTCTTCTTAATGCCCTGTCCACTCCAAAGCCCCAGTGGTCACAACCCACCCCTATCTCCTGACTCCCTTAGTCTCTTCACCTGCCCCAGAGCCCACCAGTGATCCTATCCCAGAAGTCTTACCTTCCCCATAACTAGTGCTCATCTTCAGAGCTCCTGCCCATCCCCGATCCCTCTCCAGGTGCCTACCCCAAGAGCCTTTAGCCAACCCATAGCCTGATCCCAGTGGGCCCTTACCCTCCCCAGCGGCAACTCCCAGAGTCCTTGCCTGCCCTAGAGCCTGCCCTCAGTGCCTCTGCTACTCCAGAGCACCCCCACCAAAGGTCTACCCACTGCAGGGTTCTCCCTCAGTGCTCATCCCTAAGTCCAGGCCCTTTCCGGCTCTAGAAGTCCTATTTGCTCCCAAACCTGGATCCACTGCTGATTCCCAAAATCCCCCAGGGTAGCCCACTTCAAGTGGGCTTGTTTGCTCAGAGCTGGCTCCAAGTGCTTCTGCTTCTGCTCAGGGCTCCCCCACATTGTCTAGTGCCAGTCCCCATCAACCCTGATGCCCTACCCTACCCTATGTGCCCCCAAAGCCTTCTCCCAATTCTCATCCTATGACCCTTAACTCTCCTTGGTGCCCATCCCAGAGACCCTGCCTGCTGAGGGCTCACCTCTCATAACCACCCTCAGACCCCAACCCCCAATGGAGCCTTGGCTCATCTCCATGACAGGCCTCAGCGTCCCTGCCTGTGTAAGGGATTGCCTCCCTACCGCACCCCCCATCATCTCTGCCCATCCCAAAGACAGACACTAGTGATCATCAGATGGTTGCTTTCCCCAGACGCCATTCCCTGCACCCACTCCCAGAATCCTGCCTGTTTCAGGGTCTGCTTCCAATGGTCACCGAGCCAAGGAGCAAATGCCTGTTTCAGAGACTGGTGCTAGTATCGACCCTCGTTGTTCTTCTGCTCTACCTAGTTTCCTTGTTTGCCACAGGGGACACCCCAATATACACTCCCAAACCCTGTTTTCTCAGAAACCTGCTCCAAATCCTTCTCCCATTGCCTCCCATTCCAATCCACCACCTACCCAAGAGCCCCCTCCCACTGCTCATTTCCCATGCTGCTGCCTGCTCCAGATCTCCTGTCTTTACCAGTGGCCACTGAGGTCTCTTGCCTTCCCCTAGTGCTCACCCTAGATCCGCTGGCCAACCCAGAGTCTGGTCCTAGGGCACTCCACCAGGGTACTTGTTCAGCCCAGAACTCCACCCTTCTCCAAGATTCCTGCCTATCCAAAGGCCCGCCTCTAAAGCCCACCCCTAGGATGCCTCTCTACCACAGAGCCTGGTCTGAGGGCCCATCTCCAGTGGACCTGCCTTCTCCAGAGATTGATCCCAGTGACCACCCACTGAGACTGACTGCCCCAGAGCCTGGACCCAGACCACTTGCTTGCCACAGAGACTGGATGTGTCAGAGCTCACCTCCAGCTCCTCTCTCTGGGACTCCAAAACCCACAATCTGGTTCCAGTAACTTTGCCCCAAACCCTACCTGCCCCAGTGACCATCTCCAGGGATTCTGTGTCTAGAGGCCTTGCCTGCCCAAAGATCTTCCTCCCATAACCTCAGAGTCACTGCTCCACAGCTTAGTCCCAATGCTACTTCCAGAGGCCCTTCCCATGACACAATCTGGCCTCCGTGCCCACCCCCAGTGCTACCCTAGATCCTGGTCCAAGACCCTACTTACAGTTCCCATCCTCTGGATCCTCTCTACCCTAGAACTTAGTCCCACTGATCATCCCTAGTGGCTCAGTTTCTCCAGTTCCCATGCCCTCTCCAGGGTCAATCTGTAGAGCCCCTTCCTGTCCCCAGGGTCTGATCTCAGTGATTACTCTTGAGTATCTGCCTGCCCCAGACCTGAGAGTAAGTATTCTGCCTGTTCAAGAGGTCTGCCCCATAACCCTCTCCCAGAATCTGCCCAAGTGTCCCTGAATGTCATAGACCCCAGTGCCTATTTCCAGAGGATCTGCCTGCCCTAGAGCCCACCCCCAGTACCCATCTCTAGAAGCCCCATCCAACACAGCCTAGTCCCAGAGACAATTTCCCAGAGCCTTTAGTTATTCTGGTTACTCTGCCTATTCCAGAGCCTGCTGACGACTCCTGGAATCTCCGCCACAGAACCAGAACCTAGCGTTCTGCCTTAGAGCCTGCTGCAGACACCATCCATGGTACCCATCTTTATATCCCCTGCTGTTCTCAAACCCAATCTCCCCGTGTCCATCCCTAGAGCCATTGCTTACCCTAGAATGTGATCCCAGTGACGACCCACCAAAGCCTCTGCCTTTCTCTGTTCTGCTTTCCCCAGAGGTCTTGTCTGGGATGGGGCCTGCTTCCAGAGCTCTCAATGCTTGGTCCCAGTGCACACATTCAGAGTCCTTGCCTGCTCTAGAGCATGACTGATTATCTTTGCCTCAACCTAGTGCCCACTTCTGGACCCCTCAGCCCCCTAAATCCCAGGCTCAGTACTCTTGTTCCTAGGGCCCTTGTCTACTTCAGTATCCTTGCCTGTCCAGTGCCCATTCTTGTTCCCCTGCATGCCCTAATGATTACTCCCAGAGCTCATCCCCAAAGCCTGCTCTCAGTGTTTACCATCAGGGTCCTTGCTCCAGACCCCCTAAACTTCCCAGCATTCATCCTCTGTGCTCGTCTTTATAAAAATCAGGCCTTAGTGCTGTGGCCTTCCCAAAAGCCCAGCTCCCAGTGACCCTGTTTGCCCTTCATTGTCCTCAGCAATCCTAGATCCTGCCCTAGGTACCCACTAGCAGACCCCTATCTGTCCCCAAATCTGATGTCAGTGTTTGCCAGTTCTAGCATTGTGACCTTAGGGCCCATTCACAACGACCCTACATGTTGTAGAGGCAGTCTGCATTACCCACTCCTAGGTTTTTTCTTTAGTCCAAGACTTGGTCTGATCCCCTGCCTACTCTCACAGCTATGTGTGAACCTGCCCCCAGTGCTGCTCCTTATGCTAGGGACTGACCCCCAGGGCATACTTCCAGAATCCAAGATTGCCTTAGAATATGATCCAAGTGCCTGACATGTCCCAGGGTCCAAACCCAATGCCCACCACTAGAACTCCTGCCCACTCTCAAGCATGATTCCATGATCTACTCTCATGGACGCTTTCCTGACTGGTCCCGGAAGGTCTAGTGCCCTTGTGTACCTCAGTGTTCCTACCTTTCCCGGTACTCACCTCAAATATCTTTCATGTCTCAGTGCCCATTCAGTGCCTCTACCTTACCCAGTGCCCACCCACAGATCTCACCCCCACTAGCATGGTCTCACTGCCCACCCCACTCCTTTGTGCCTTAGGCCTATGCCTTCCCCCGCCCCCAAGCTCCTGCCTGCCTCAGGGTAAACCCTCAGAGCCCCTGCTTGTTCCATAGTTCACCCTCCCAACTGCTTCTACCTCCCTAAGAGCCATTCTTTACTGGCAAGCCTCTAAACCCATGCTTTTCTCCTTCCTATCCCAAACGTCCTGCTTACTTCAGGGGTCACTCCCAGCGCTTCTGGTTCTGCAGAGAACCTGACTTCCCCAGGGTATGCCCCCTAAACCTATCCCTATATAGAGCTGCTGTCTGGTCCAAAGCCTGGTCCTAATCCCCCAAAGACTGCCCTCGTCAATGCCCATCCTTGTCCTAGAGGCCCTACCTACCTCAGGGCCTGCACGTAGTGACCACCCCTAGAATGTTTGTGCATCTGAGAGCAAGATCCCTGTTGCCTTGGTCATCCTAGGGCTCACCCCCAGGCTCATTTCTAGAGCCCCTGATCACTCTAAGATCTGGCCCAAGTAGTCCTCAATGTCCTTGCCCATTCCAGAGCTCTTACTTTCCCTACTGCTCACCCTAGAACAGAGCCCCAGTGCCTCTTCCTGTCCAAAGACTCTTCCCCAGTGCCTACTTCCAGAGTCAGTTCCTGCCAAAGGACCCATTTCCATCTCTGAGCCTGGTTCCAATAACCATCTCCAGGGTCCCTGTCTGTCCTAGAGCCTCTGCCTGCAGAAGGGGCTGACCCCCGTACTTCTGCCTGTCCTAGAGACCTTGTCTGCTCCAAGACCAGTTCTCGGTGTCTACTTCGAGAGTCCCTGCCAGCTTCAGTCTACTCCCAGGATCCACCCCCAAGGCTCTATTCTCCCCAGTTCTTAGTCTCAATAATCGCCCTCAGAGCCCCTGCCTGCCCCAGACCCCATTGCTAGAGCCCCTAACTGCTCCATAGTGGGTCCCCAATCTCCCTCTGGTGCCAGATCCCACCTCTCTGCATCCTAGGGAGCCCACCTCTCCCGGGCGTCTGTCCTGGAGAGCACTGACCTTTTCCCCTCCCCAAGCCTCCCACCTGGTCTGGCCATTCCTACTAATTTAAGTTCCCTGTCAAGTCCAGACAGTACCTCACCCCTTGTCTGCTCTGAACAGTCCTGAGCACCACTCAACTAAGTGGCTCTGAAAACACTGCCCCTTCTCTGCCTGCCTAAGCCGGGCCACCGGATTCAGCTCCTGCTTGGCTTGGGCAGTCCTGCTCCTGCCTATCAGACCCTGGTCTCCTTGGTGGTCAATCCTGACCTCTGTCCCTTCTCTAACTGACCCTAGTTGTCTAGCCTTCCAGTCCCTGTTTCTGCTCTTTCCTTTCTACCTGCGCAAAGCCATCTGCCCGCCCTAGATTCCAGTTCGCCTTTCATCACCTCTCCTATATAAACAACACTGATACAGTGTAACTTCAGTCTTTTCCATGCAAACCCAAAGTGACTTTCGGCAGCCTGACATCCATTCGAGTCAGTGCCCCGAATTCTCAGTCCCCTTTACCTCCATCTCAGATATATATATTTTAACACAGACCCAGGGTGTTTTCCCTCACCTCTATTCCTCCTGCCTCTGAGTACTGTACTATCTCTAATTCTGAGTACTATATGGTACTAGTACTCTAGTGCTCTGCTACAAAGTACTGTACTGTATTAGCTCTCCTAACCCCTAATTAAAGTGTCTAGGCCCTATATCCAGACTTTTTTCCAATACTGATTCAAGGTATCTTCAGTTCTCTTTCCTCCTAGCTCCAATTTATGTTTCCTTCAATTCTAATCCAAGGTAACCTCACAACTTCCATTTTAGTTTTTATCCAACACTGACTCAATGTATTCTGCCTCTTATTTCCTCATTTTTCAAAGCTTATAGTTCTTCCTGTTCCTAGAACTATTTTCTTCCCACCTTTGACAAATCTTGCTCTTTTCCTAATTTCAATAACTCTCTTTTGGGCTTGACTGTCAGCTATGTCTCCAATAATTGAGCTATCATAGCATTGTAGGTGAGAGCTCCTCTGGGATAGAGATGCCCAGAATGAATCACTAAAGATGAATAGTGGTGAGCAATTCCCTTTGACCTCAGACACTAGGGGGACATGGTTTATTATCCTTAGCTTAGGGTTTGTGTCTGAATTGTATTTCCAGGGTAATCAAAGATCCAATTCACTTCTAATCTATTTTATTCGTATGGCTGTTTCATCAGTCAAGACCATTAGATGGGTAATGAAATCCTAGAGGCTTTATCTAATTTAGTAAGAATTCTAGACAGCAAAATATTTAGATGAGCCCTAATTTATCACACAACAATGCAGATCAGGTCTCTTGATCCCAGGTCAAAGCCATTTCATAGCATTTTAAACTTTACATCTTCCTGCACTTTCTTGACTTCCTTAGTGTCAAAGAGATTTATCTATGCAGCATCAGCTCCTGTAGAAAGGTGCTCCACTGTAACCACTGGGAAGCGTAGTAGTCTGCCTGCTGGATATGTAGGCAAGTTTTGTTTCCCATGGCTTCAACTCCTGTGTAAAATTCTCACATCTACTTCCTTGCTCTCTGGACCCAGAAAATGGCACAAGCACATCGGAAAAAGTATCGACTGTCCAAAAGTGGAGAGACTCTCTATGAAGTGCTGGAATTGCCTCGGGGAGCAAAACCTGAAGAGATCAAGAAAGCCTACAGGTCCGAACTTAAGCTCCCCCAAAAGCCCTTGACTTTTGTACTCCCAAACCTTAAAACACAAACCCCACTGGCCAGCTCCCCCTTATTTCAAATTACCTGACCCTTCCATTAAGACCAGGGGAAGGCAGCATGCCCTTGTCTATGTGGAAGAAGGAAAAGATTTTTCCTGCATTCTCTATCCTTGTTACTGCATCTCTGAATGTTTAGATTTTTCCCATGCTGTCTCTATCTCATGTAATCCATCCATCTTCCTTTCCCCTCTCCAACTTGGGCTTGTTCTGTTGCTCCTCTTTATGCCCTCCCTCATGGGCAATGGCTGGTAGGAAATTGGCACTGAAGTACCACCCAGACAAGAATCCAGAAGATCCTAAAGCGGAAGAGCGGTTCAAAGAGATCAATGCAGCTCATTCGATACTTGCTGATCCTGATCAGCGCCAGATCTACAATATGTACGGTGCCATGGGCCTATATATGGCTAACCAGTATGGTACAGAAACTGTCAAAATCTGTTTCATTGTGACCAAGTGGTGGTTCAAGGTATGCATTCCTTGGGAATCCCTCCAGTATTTGGGCAACAGAGATGCCCATACATTGAGCTTGTTGTCCTATTGCTGTTAGTGCTAGTAAAGTGGTTATAAAGGTACCAGAAGTGGTCATTTGAAATAGATTTGGGAGAGCATAATAGTTCAACACAAAGAATTTATGTAATAGGCATCCATCACAGATTACAAAGGTTTGCTATTTTATTATGTGAATAACACACTGGTTCAGATTAACCAGAACTAAGCAAAATAGAGGCCTCAAATCACTTGATTTGAAAAATTTACTTTTGGGGAAACATGATTTTTAAGGTCTCAGGGGAGAAAGGGGAAATGGATCTAGGGAGTAAAAGAAGGAATCAGGGAGGAGTTGAGGAGAGGTAGGGGAAGGGTCAAGGAAGATGTAGGTGGCTGACCAGGTCCCAGAATTGTCTAAAATAAGCTAATCAAGACAGTCTCAGAAGGTGATCTGATTTAGAGTTTCAGCTTCACATCATTCTAAGCAAACTGGACAATTCAGAAAACTGACCTAATGATTTTTAACAAAGGAGCAGGATTGTCTCCTTTTAGCAATTCCCGAGAATTGAGTGAGGTTATGGTTCACATCACTAGGAAATTTGGGGGTTGAGAGCATAAAAAACCTGGAAGAAACTGTTGAACTTAAGCCATTTTCCCTAATTTCCCAGTGCCTGGTCCTCTTGTGTACACTTCTTTCTTGTTGTTGCTGCTGTTGCTGCTGCTGCTTTTGCTGTGGGAAGAACGCACCATCAGAGTATGAGCGTTTTAAGTCTACCAGTGATCTGCAGACACAACCTCCAGACACAAAAACGCAGACACAATCTCCAAGGACAGGTGAGACCAAAGGAAAATGGCCAAGGTGGGCACTGGGCCAGAAGTCAAGGTGGGAAAGTCTAGGATGAGAGGGATCTCAGAGCCTGGGGTTTCCTAAAACCAGGAAAATGAGGTTTGTGGTTAGATCAGATTGAGGATAATCAAGGTACACAATCTGCTGCTTTCTTAGGGTGCATTTAATTTGAGTGAATGAAAAAGCTGTTGTATACCAAGTACTGTGCTAAGCATGGGAAAGACAATATAAATAGTGAGATAATCTCTGCCTTAAAAGAGTTTCTATTCTAACCACATGTAAGTCGTGGCCTGGGAAGGAAACTTTGGTTTGGGGAACCAAGGGGATATTGGGTTGATGTATATGACACTCTGGTGACATATCCTTTCCAAAAGCAGGATGGTATTGTTGATTAGACATGGAAAAAGGTGGGGGGAAAAAGGGGGAAGAAAGAGTAGCAGCACCTCATATGGTAAGATGGTCTGAAAGAACAGCGAGATGGGATGAGGCAGTCTGTTCTGGTACTATTTTTACCCTTTTATTAATAATTTGAGTTTGACACTTATCCTGTCTGGGGTCTTTGTTGAGTTGGGAGATGAGCCTAAAAGAAGTCATAGATGAATGTGGGTTAGGAGATTTACCTTATGATATTGGCTCAAAAGATTATCAGGTTTTATTTTTCAAATTAATTTGATCAGTTAAATCGTTAAATTTCTGCCTCATCGCCATCTAGTGGTGATCAGGACTTCTATATAATGATATTAAGTTTTAGGTTAAGTGAATTACATTAAAACTGCAAGATTCCTGATCTCTATCTTGCCACTGGGTGTAGATGGCTTTGGTGGAGAAAGTGAGGCTGGTGACTTTGCCCAGCCCAGCCTCATTTAAATCTAACTCACTTGCTTATCATGGCATCACCTTCCCAATGCTATGATCCTCTTCCAGAATGAAGAACAAACAACAAATGGAGCTCATTTCAAGAAATATTTGTATTCCAAATTTCATAGGTGAAACTGAAGATGCTTTCTTCAATCTGAACATAGAAGAGGATGAAAATGAAAAGGCACAAAATGCAGAAACTGGACCGAAATAGTATTTAAGGAGAAGAGAAGAAAAGGGGCTAAGGCAAATAGTGAAAAAACTATATAACTATTGTATTTTGATTACAAGTAAATAATAAAAGAGTTTTTTTTCTGTATACTTTCTTTTAGGAGTTTCATCTTAATATGGTACAAGCTTCTTCTGTCTCTGGTGCTGACCCTGTGAATGTATCTTCTGCCTGGTCTACCATACACTTGGAAGAAGGGACCCCCTGACTCCAGTTCTGATCTTAATCCTTATTCTGTAAGCATCATGAATGCCATAAGCACTGCTGAATTCTGGCCCCATTTACCCCTAGTTCTAGTATCCACAGAGTCTGAAGCACTTTATTCTATGACTTGACTAGGAGGAAGGAAGGGGAAGAGGTTACCAACTTTCCCAAATATTCTAGAGGTTGGTTCTACAAGCACAGATATCCACCAGCCTTATCCACATGGTGTTCTTAGGACATAGTCTTCTTTTCAAAGTACTTCTTCCCAAGACAGACAGATGTTAATTGCATCCTAGAGGATGCTAATTTCTCACAAAACTTTACCGTTATTATGTCTTCTGTATCAAAGCATTCTACCTCTGTCAGTTCCTTTCCTCAAACTTTCTACCAAAGCCAGTCCATATAACCTCCCCTTAATTCAGTGAGGAAATCAAACACTGTTTTGGACAGGAAGGCCTGAAAGGTTGAGTATATATCAGTGAATAAAGGAACTTTGTGCAATCTCCAATGCGGGTTGGGAATGGAGAACATATCTTGGAAATAGTCTGTGGAGAAGGAAATGAATATTAGAATTCTGATACCAGGACTGACAAGTTTAATTACTAATTTGATGGTATTTGGCAGAAGTTTCAGACCCTCAAAGTTATGTCTTGTCTTAATGGGTTAAAGTCATTTTTCTTAAGATCTTCTGCTCCTATTCCCAAAATGGGTTATAGGCACTTAAGTCCCCTTTACGCTCACTTCAGCTCTTAATTATCTCCCAAGATCTGGAAACTTTATAATAGCTGACAATTTGTTTGGGGAGTTATGCTATCTCTACTACCTACCACCATTTACTTTCCTTGACTATATGTTTCCCACAGTACCAATGCAGAGCTCAGCACAGGGATAAAAGAGGGCAAATTGTTCTTTCCACAATAAGATAAATTCTTTCAAAGATTTCACAAGAAGAACCTAGTCCATGGGTCAATCCACACTCTTTAAAATGGATTCTGATAAATTTCAAGTCTTGATTTGGACTTTTTAAGTATTGGCACTCCAACCCATCTTTCACTAAAGTCTGATGTTTCACTCGTCTAATGGAAGCAAAGTTGGGTACTTTATAGCTATGCCAGTGGAACATAGGTTGTGCCATGTGCTCTTAAGGCTAGAAAGCTTTTGAGTATAGGTTGGTGATATATATGTTCTATGTATGTCTGAGGTCTGATCTAGCTAAGGTCCAGGAGACTCATCATGAGCTTGGTCACAAGGTGATTCAGTTTTTTTGGTTACGGCAATTTTTGAACATCTGTTAAGTGAAAGGCATTGCAACCTGCACCTACAGAATGAGTTCCACATTGAGGAAATAACTTTAATCTAGGTACCACTAATTCATTACCAAATTCCAGACTAACTTGGGCAAGACCTGGCTGAAAAAAAAAGGGTAAGGACCTTCTTTTACCATGAATATGACCTGCTGTGGTTAGAGAAAGGAAGCCCAGGGTTATTGTGATGGGTTCAAGACTTATCTACATTCCCATTGTCCTTGTCAGGCTTTGCTGGGAATATTTGTAGAGTCACAGTCCCTGTATCTAGGATAAGATCCAAGTTAGAACATGACTGAGCAAGAGCCAATGAGAGCCCTTTTAGAATCAGAGTGTGAGAGCCTGAAGTATTCCTATCTCTCTTTCTGGCTCAGGTTTGTCCCCTATTCCCACAAAAGCTCTAGCCCCTCCTCCAGCCCCTAGACTATGTGACTCAGGGTCACTTGTTTGGTAACAGCTGTGGCTCGCCTTACACAAGCTAAATTGGGAATTGGAATGTGAGAGATTGTGTCACTGAAATGCCCCTAGTCTCCCCGATCCCCAAGTTAAAATTAGTCTCCTGCCTGAGGATTAAAGGAGCAAACAGCAGCGCCTAAGTTGTGAGCAGCAGTCAGCCATTTGGGGAGCAGGAGATAAGACCGGCCCAAGAGTGAGGGGAGAGCTATCAGAGGTGAGGGCAGGAGTTTTCATCTGCCTGGGCACTCAGAGTGTAAAGTAAAGGGAAAAACAGCTATCCAGAGAGAAAATCCACCGGCCACCCAGGGGTCACAAATAGATTGATTAAGGGACAGAACAAAGAAGACAGAAACAACTTTAAGAAAACTAGGCAGGCCGCAGCATAAGGGAAAAGGAGGGGCCAGCAGCTGGAGACAGACTCCCACAGCTGAGAGAATAAGCCAGAGTTGGAAAAAAGGCCGAGGAGGGGCACGACCACTGAGGGGATGAACTTCCCAGTGGGTTTCAAGCCGCTGCTGGGGGATGCACACAGCATGGATAACCTGGAGAAGCAACTCATCTGCCCTATTTGCCTGGAGATGTTTTCCAAACCAGTGGTGATCCTGCCCTGTCAACACAACCTGTGCCGCAAGTGTGCCAATGATGTCTTCCAGGTGGGCTCAGAGTCTGGTGGTGGTGGTGGGAGCCATGGGGAAAGAAGAGGGAACCCTTAAAGTATGCTATTCAAGTTGGGGTTGGGAAATTGGAGCCCAAAGTGCCATTTACTGGGGTGTACTGCTTTAGGTGGACAAAGAAAGGTATAGAAAAGAGGTGGATGCATGAGGAAGGGGAGAGAGCCCGAACTGGACAGGCTTGTCCTGGAGGTAACAGAAAAGAACCTAAGGGGTTTAAATGGACCACAAGGTATCAAGTGTCAACAATGTGAGGTTTACTTGTTTTGTGACGCTACCCAACAGAGTGCAATGCACAATAGACAAGATGGAGAATTGTTAAGTGGATTTAAAACTGGTTGAATGACCCAATCCCTAAAAGTAGTCCTTTAATAAACACATATATAGCCAAGCAAAACAAATTACCATATTGGCTCTGTCCAAAAAAATAATGTCTAAATCTGTACTCTGAGTAAATAGCATGTTTCATTAAGCTTCTTCTGGAATCATGATGGGTCATTGTATTTATCAGGGTTCCTAAGTCAAAGTTGTTTTTACGATCTTTTCATTATTATATAAATCGTTCTGGTTCTGCTCACTTCACTTTGCATCTATAGCTTATACAGTTTTCCCCAGTTTTCTCTAAAACCATCCTTTTCATTAATGTGCTATAAGAGCACAAATTTCATTACATTTACATATCATAAATTATTTAGTCATTTCTCAATTGGTGGACACTCCATTAGTTTCTAAGTCTTTGACCACTGCAAAAAGATCAGCTATAGCTAAATCTGCCATTTCCCTATATTCTTAGCTAATGATTGTTTTATTTAAGGATCCCTCTATTCTCCCTTTTATTCCTCCTCTTTCCATTCTCCTCTTTCCTTATTTCTCTGTTGAATGAAATGCATTTCTGTACTCAACTGTGTATATGCATTTTCCCTTATTTTGATTAGTTTAGAAAAAAGGGTCAAGTGTCACCTGCTTCTTCCAGCCTTTTCTCTTTGTTTATATATTTATCTACTTGTGTACCATGCTGGTGTGAGATCTTCCTCATCCTTTCTCTCTTTGCCCTTCCTTTAAGCAACTCCTCTTTTTTGTTCTTCTGTCAGGGGATCTCAAACTTTTTAAATAGGGGGCCAGTTCATTGTCCCTCAGACTGTTGGAGGGCCGGACTATAGTCAAAAACAAAAACTTTGTTTTGTGGGGCTTTAGCTGCTGCACCTGGCCCGCGGGCCGTAGTTTGAGGACCCCTGGTAAGATAATCAAACCACAACAGAGCTACTCTCAAGTGCTCTAGTTAGATGCTTTCTCAAACCACTGACAATGATAAGGTACTGAGAGCACATTTGTATCATTTCCTCATAGTGTTATATGATTTATTGTTTTATGGTTGTATGGTTGGTCCCTTGTGGTTTTCTCATGTTTACTGTACTGTTTTTTGCACTTCTCTCAGATGTATTTGTATTTCAGGTATCTATATAGCTCTTGCCTTTTCATCAGAAATGTTTGGAAATCTTTCATTAAATATTCCTTCCCTTCTCTCCTCTGCCCCTCTCCACCTCCCCCAGGATTATGCTGTTTCACTGAGTACATTCTTCTTCTTCTTCTTCTTTTTTTTAAAGCAAGTTATTCCTGTTAAATCCACTTGGCAAGTGTATTACATCCTTTGTTTTCTGGAATATTTTATTTCTAAGCTCTCTTCTCCTTTATAATGGTGGTTGCTAAATATTTTATAATTCTAAGTGTTGCTCCTTGGTACCTGGATTGTTTCTTTTTGGTTGGTTTAAGTACTTTGACTGGACAGCTCTGGATCATGGCTCAAATATTCACAGGAATTTTCATTTGGGGTTTTCTTTCAAGAAGTGATCAGTATATATTTTTAATGTCCTTTTTTCCATTTGTTTAAGTAGTTTTATGATTTTAAAAAATACAATATTTTGGATCTTTTGTTTGGTCATAATTTTAAGGTAGTATAATGATTCATAATTTCTGTCTCTTTGACATGTTTTCCAGGTGAGTTGTTTTTGCTATATCTTCTATTTCCTTTTCTTTTTTTAGTCTTTTGACTTTGTTTTTAATATTTCTCATTGTCTTCTAGGATCATTCTCTTCTATTTGATCCAGTCTAATTTTTAAAAATTTTACTTTTTGAACAAGATTTTTAAATTATTGTTTTAAACTAATTCTTTCTTTCATGGCTTTCATTTGTCTTTCAATTTTTTTCCTTTAGTATTCTCATTTCATTTTTTTTTAAAATTCAAGGTCTTTAAAAAACCTCTTTATTTCTTCCAGAAATTTTAGTTGAATTTGCACCCAAGTTATGGTTTACAATGAAGCTTTGATGTTTTTAAGTCATTCTCTTCCTCTGAACTTGTGTCTTGAGTGTCCTTATCACCATAATAACTTTTTATGATAAGATTCTTCTTTTTTTTTTTTTTTTGGTCTGCTCGTTCTTCCAGCTTATTTCTTGACTTTAGATTTTATATTTAGATTCTGCACTCTTCTGGAAGAAATGCTTGAACTGACCTTGCATCTTCTAAATTCTTGCTATTGCTTTCTTGGGGGAGGTATTGAGTTATATTATCTCAGGATTTCAAAGTCAGTATAAACTAGAGACATGCAAGCTTTGAGTGATCCCAAAATTATCTGCTCTAAGGCAAATTTGTTCTCTGCCTTCCTAGTTTGCTCTGCAAATTCCTGATATGAGTTTGGGTCTGAGCAATTCACTTGCCTCAGTATTAATTTCAGTAGACTGCTCTTGAATTCAACTACTATCAGCCAACTAGAAAACTCTTCTGGTACAGAGTGACAAAACTGTTAGATCCTCTGCAGGCTCTAGACTGGGCTGGAGGATGGTAAGGCCCTTCTCTTCTCCTGGGGTCAGATTAACACACCTTCTACTTTCTTCTGAACATGTTTCTTGTTCAGTACATATGTCCCCTCCACAATCATATTTGGATCTGTGACCTAAAACTAGGTAATGAGCAAAAAAGTTGCCATTTGACGGCTATTCTTGTACCCTGAATAATTTGAAGCCTATTTTACTGAATTTAGAATTTCTTCTCCTTCTGGTGTAATATCTCTTTGCAGAATGCTTGCTCCATGATAGAATCCCATGACCAATGTGTTTTTGTCTGCCTCCCTATGTTGACATGGTCTGAAAAAAAAACCCACTTTATTTTTTTTAATTTAAATTTAAAGATTAGGACTCAGTCTTGTTTTCTTGATCTATCTGAAGGTGTGGTAAAAGAGAGGAAGACTATCTATATTTCTTCCTGCAATTCTGCTATCTTAATTAAATCCTAAATAATTTACATTGCTTTTTTTCATTAAATAGTTTCAGTTCTGAATTCTCTCCCTTCTTTGGCCTTCTCCTCCTGCCCAGTAATAAAGCAAGACAAACAAAATCCATTATATATATAGTCATGCTAAAATATTTCCTGTATTAACTATGTGAAAGAAAAAAAGAAAGAAGGATGGATGAAAGGAAGAAAAAAAGGAAAAAAAATAAAAAAGAAAATATGTGGAGGTAGCTAGGTAGCACAGTAGATAAGAGTACCAGCCCTGAAGTCAAGAGGACCTGAGTTCAAATCTGGTCTCAGACACTTAACATTTTCTAGCTGTGTGACCCTGGGCAAGTCACTTTACCCCAATTGCCTCAGGAAAAAAAATAAAAAGCAAATATGCTTATTTGCATTCTTTTTTTTTTAATTTTAAGTTGCATTTGTTTTCTTTAGATAGTTTCCAATATTCATTTTTTGTAAGATTTTGTGTTCTAAATTTTCTCTCTTTCTTCCTTACCTCTACCCTCCTCAAGACAGCAAGTAATTTGACATAAGTTAAATATGTGCAATTCTTTTAAAAATATTTTCATATTAGTCATGTTGAGCAAGAAGAATCAGGCCAAAAGAGAAAAAAATGAGAAAACTATAAAAGGTGAAAATACTATGCTTCAATCCATATTCAGTCTCCATAGTTCTCTCTTTGGATACAGATGGCACTTTCCACTCAAATCTATTGGAATTACTTTGAATCGCCTCATTGTTAAAAAGATCCAAGTCTATCACAGTGATCATTACATAATCTTGTTATTGTGTACAATATTCTAGTTCTGCTCATTTCACTCAGCATCAGTTCATTTAAGTCTCTCCATGCTTTTCTGAAAGTAGCCCGCTGATCTTTTCTTATCATATTCATATACTATAACTTAATCAGCCACCCCCCAATTAATGGATATCCACTCAATTTCCAGTTCCTCACCACTAAAAAAACAACAACAAAAAAACAAACCCAAAAAACAAAAACAAAAAAACCTGTGGCAAACATTTTTGTACATGTGGGTCTTTTTCCCTCCTTTAAGATACAGACCCAGTAAACACTGCTGGATCAGAGGTTATGCACAGTTTTATAGCTTTTTGAGTATGGGTGAAAATTACACAAATTCACAGCTCCACTAACAGTGCAATGATAGACCTGTTTTCTCATAGCTCTCCAGCATTTATCATTTTCCTTCTTTTTATCAGCCTAGCCAATCTGATGGGTGTGAGATGCAATCTAAAAGTTATAATTTTCATTCCTCTATGTATTAGTGATTTAGATCTTTTTAAATATGGTGGTTGATAGCTTGAATTTCTTCCTCTGAAAACTTCATGAGGCATTTATATTCCAATAGGAGAAAACAATACATAAAAGGGAATTAAAAAAGGTTTGGGGAAAATGGTACTTGCTTGAGGGTATGAGGACAGAAGTCCAGAGATTCAGAAGTTCAGATGGTAGGGCAATGAAAGAAGGGCCCACCTATAAAATAGAAGTCCTCTATTCCACATAAAACTTGCCAGTGGCAGGAGGGGGCTGGCATAGTGAAGAGAAGTCAATTGAATCATGGTATAGAAGCCTGGCTAGGCAGAATTGTAACCTAGAAGGGAATAATACAACCTGGAAGGAAAGTTGCAGAGAGGTAGACTTAGAGAAGATGTAAGGAGTAACTTTCAACAGTTAGATCGTCTAAAACCAGCATGGCTGCCTTAGGAAGGACTGGGTGTTCCCTTTCCAGAGATCTTCAAGCCAAAGCAGAATTAGCACTTGAGGATATTCTAGATGACCAAGAGTAGGTTGGGACTACGTGGCCCTGGAGGTCCCTTCCAGCTCTTGAGATTCTGTCAGCAGACCTTTCTCAAATTGCAGTCCTAAGGGATCAAATTAACCAGAGAGAACAGGAAATATCCTTCCATCTGAGTCAAAACAGAACAGGACCTGAAATCCAACAGCTTGTATTCGACCTTCCCCAAGCTGCCCTCCCTCCTTCCTTCTCTCCCTCCCTCGCTTTCCCCACACTTCCACCTACTTAACTGCCAAGAATTTTGAGCTTGGAGAGGAAAGCTGTTTGTACATGTGTATATTTGACTCCAACAACTGTCTATGTTTCTGTATTTGTAAATGATCTCTTTTAGATTCTAGGCTGCTAAGGAACAGAATTTCAGTCTCTTTATGCACATGATCTTGTTCACAGGAGGCACTTGGTTATTTAGCCTCTGAAAGCTGCTATAATTCAACAGACCAGTAAATCTGTGTAAGAACAGAACCTAAGAGTCTGTGTTTCTAGGAAGGGTATATCCCATTTGGGGGAGGGGACAATGTGCCTGTTTCTCTGGCAAGTGGTATGAAGAGGTGGAAATTTTGTTGTGGGGGAAGGGAACAGGGGAAGGCATGATTCTATTTTTGTAAGGAAAAAGGAAGTTTGGGAACATTGACTACCCTACTTATGTTCTCCTGCCTAATTGAGGAAGAGCGTTCATTATTTTTAATTTTGTGATTAATGGTGTGATCAAATATTGAGATTATTTATCACGAGATTAACTCTAGAACTGTT
Source organism: Antechinus flavipes (assembly GCF_016432865.1). Taxonomy (NCBI): domain Eukaryota; kingdom Metazoa; phylum Chordata; class Mammalia; order Dasyuromorphia; family Dasyuridae; genus Antechinus; species Antechinus flavipes. The sequence goes on along the minus strand of NC_067399.1, from coordinate 224,421,348 downwards.
TTATTAATTGTATTTTTAATTAGGAAAAAGACATTTCCTCTTACCCTTCCCCCCCCCAAAAAATGAATAAACTGGGTTTTGATGGATTGCAAGCTAAGTATAAGTCACTAGCATTACCAGGTCTGTCCCATCATATTTATATAACTCCCCAGTTGTTTCAGGCTCCTCAACAAAGTCCTCTTCAGACTTCCTCAAAAATCAATCTCTATGTGTTCTATTAGAGCGGTTGGCAGCTTTAACAAACCAGGACTACAAGAATTTGTTGTTGTTGAGTACTGTTGACATGATCTTATTTGGGGTTTTCTTGGCAGAGATACTGGAGTGGTTTGCCATTTCCTTCTTCAGATCATTTTACAGATAAGGAAACTGAGGCAAACAAGGTTAAGTGACTTGCTCAAGATAACAAAGCTAGTGTCTGAGTCCAGATTTGAATTCAGGGAGATGAGTCCTCCTGATCCTAAACCCTATGCTCTTTACACATGCACGGCCTCATGGCATGAATGACAATCTTTATTTTCTGAACCAAGCCCACGGGTTTTTGAGAGGCAAACTGATTTTCTCACCCCTATCATTTTATAAACTCATTGAGGTCAGGAAAGATAATACTTTTGTATTTGTATCCCTATTGCCTAGTACATAGCCTGATATATAGTAAGTGTTTAATAAATACAAATTGATTCCGTGTTCTATTCTAGTAAAACTTACCTAGGGCAGAAAATATTTTAGATAAGAACTGGTTCATTCCAAGCCATAAAAGAGCCTTCTTCCCGCACGCCTTAACTGTGCAAGTTGGAACAGATGTATTTACAAGTGAATTCTATTAAACATTAAAAGAATAATTAATTCCAAAACTGTAAAAGCAGTTTTTAAAAATAGGAGAAGGCATCCTACCAAATTCCTTCTATGATACCATGACGATCCTGATACCTAAATCAAGGAGAATAAAAACATAAAAACTATAGAACTACATCTCTGTTGAATATTGATGCAAAAATTTTAGATAAAATTTGCCAGAAGATTTACATCAACAGATTATAAACTATGACCAGGTTGGATTAATACCTGAAGTATAAGGCTAGATTGATATTAGGAAAACAATAAACATAATTGACCATTTAATAAATGGTTCAATAGAGCAACTGTGGAGTATTATAATATTCTGTGTGGAATACTACAATAATAATTGTGCCTTATCACATCCCTAGTCTCTCCCCTCCCAAAAACTCAGGGTTCACATAGACTGGATGTAATCTCAGAGGTTAGCCCCAAAAGTTCATTCAATGGTTTACTCGGTGACAATCTATGGTATAGATTTTCACAACTATGGGTAAATGGAGTCCCCAAGTCCTGTACAAGTATTGAAGAAAAAAATTCATATCAGGTAGAAGATAGCCTTTATATCAAACTATAGAAAGTACTAAAGGTGCAAAAATTTCACAGAAACCCTTAAACAGATATAAAGTACATAAAACATTCATACTTATCTATAAACTTCTCTTCAAAAAGAAACTAAACTTGAGATTGTTAGTAGGACAATACATTTATATTCCAGGGAAATCTTTTCTCTCAAGAGTCCTGAAGTACTACTCCCAATATTGTGTCACCCTTTAATTGACATCTTCCAAAAGAAGGCATTCACATTTTGGTGCTGCTGAGCATTAACAAACCTCTTCCTATTAGACCTGTGCTTTCCTAAAAAGATCATATTACTAGCAATAAATTCACACAAAATACAGGGTCTTCTGTTGCTCACATTATGGCTTCAAATGTCTTAATGCTTCTCCAGCTGCAGGAGTCAACACAGGTTAACCTCTTTCTCCGAGAATTTCTCTCTCCAGAAGGTCAGATGTTCCACATGCCCAAGCTTGGGTTATTCTTTGGACAATTTCCAAGACTGGTTCTGTCCAAGAAATCTTCCTCCTTTACTAGAAAGCTAGTTTCCCAACTAGAAGTAAAAAGGTTCAGGAAACAGGGTTAAGGAATAACATTATTGTTGAATTTTTTCAAACTCTGTGAGTGAGAACAAATAGCTTCTTTGTGGTTTCCAAGATACTTCATCATATACTGCAAGTGTTTAGCCTTAACATATTTATTTATTAAGATGTATTTGAGAGAGATAATCATCATGACTGGAAAATATTTTTTAATCCCTATCTGTGGTAGTAAAGTGCCTACAAGAACCTAACAGTCTAAGACAGACAATACTGAAATGGACCGATATAAAAGAACTCAGTCAACTTTAAAAATTAATTTAAAACAAAAGCAATAAAGAATGTTAACACTATAGGGAAATAAAGGAAATAATCTTATCATCAGAGAGAAAATAGAGACCGTATAGTAAATGGGGTGGAGGCATTAATGGGGGAGAAGAAAGGGAATGACCTTTTTAGGTGCAGCAGTATTGGAGATAATTGGTTCCTCATTCCAATTTCCCAGTGAATATTTCCTAGAGGATTTGTAGAAAGCAAGAATATGGAAAGGAAGAAAAAACAAGGGCTAAAAAGAGGCACAAAAATGGCAGTGGGTTGATTAGAAACGGGGCCAATTTTAAACAGTGGTAGAGTAGGCAGTTATACAAAAGGCTTAATGAAAGATCCTTTTTATCTAAAAATGGTTCCCCTACCAGTTTCAAAATATCTCGCTTGCTGGCTAATAATGATGGGAATTTAACTTCTCTTTTAAAAAAATAATCGATTGTGCTATAAGTAATGAGGAGCAGTGTGATTTCAGAAAGACATTTTTCCATGAAGTGATACATAGTGAAAAGAGCAGAACCAGGAAAACATTATATGCAAGAACATGAACATTGTGTAATGACCAACTATGAATGTTCCAAAGGACTCATGAAGAAAAATGCTATCCACCTCCAGAGAAAAAACTGATGAAGTCTGAATACAGATTAAAGTATACTATTTTTCCTCTTCCTTCCTTCCTTCCTTCCTCCTTTTTTTCCTTCCTCCCTCCCTCCCTTTCTTCCTCCCTCTCTCCCTCCCTTCCTCCTACTTTCCTCCCTCTCTCCCTCCCTCCTTCCTTCCTTCCTTCTTTCTTTCCTTCCTTCCTTCCTTCCTTCTTTTCTTCCTTCTTTTCTTCTTTCCTCCCTCCCTCTTTCTTTCTTTCTTTCTTTCTTTTTCTTTCTCTTTTTAGATTTTTCTTTCATAAATGAATAATGTAGAATATGTTTTATATGATTGCACATGTATAAAGCCTATCAGATTGCTTACCATCTCAAAGAGGGAGAAGGGGAGAAAGAAGGGAAAGAATTTAGAACTCAAAATTTTAAGAGATGAACATTAAAAATTGTTTTTACATGTAATTGGGGGGAAATAAAATACTGGTGGTTTTTTTTTTTTTTTTTTACGTAACTCTTTTCTTTTGGTTTTAATATCATCTAAGTTTTCCCTAGTATCTTTCCTCCTCCCACTCAGACAACCATCCTCTATAACAAAGAATTTCTTTAAAAAGGGGGGAGGTAAGAGAAGGAAAAGAAAATCACAACCCATCAATACACCAAAAGATTCTGGCAATGATAGACAATATTCTACATACATGAACCCTACATCTGTCTTCTCATATCTCTTTTTGGAGGGATCATGCTTGTTCTTTGTAATTTTGCAACACATGCGTCCTATTTAAAAATAATTTTAATAGAATTTTTTGTTTTTGTATCAACTAAATTTCTCACATGTATCAACATAAATTTTGTATCAACTAATTTTCCCAATCCTGCCCCCCTCCCAGAGAGTCCTCCCATACAACAAAGCATATTTTATTTTATTTTGGATTTTTTAAATAGCTTTTTATTTACAAGATATATGCATGGATAATTTTTCAGCATTGACAATTGCAAAACCTTATGTTCCAATTTTTCCCCTCCTTCCCCCCATCCCCTCCCCCAGATGGCAGGTAGACCAATACATGTTAAATATGTTAAAGTATATGTTAAATACAATATATGTATACATATCCATACCATTATTTTGTTGCACAAGAAGAATCGGACTTTGAAATAATGTACAATAAACCTGTGAAAGAAATAAAAAATGTAGGCGGACAAAAATAGAAGGATTGGGAATTCTATGTAGTGGTTCACACTCATTTCCCAGAGTTCTTTCGCTGGGTGTAGCTGGTTCTCTTCATTATTGAACAAAAGGAACTGATTTGGTTCATTTCATTGTTGAAGAGGGTTACATCCATCAGAATTGATTATCATATGGTATTGTTGTTGAAGTATATAATGATCTCCTGGTCCTGCTTTTTTCACTCAGCATCAGTTCATATAAATATCTCCAAGCCTTTCTGAAATCATCCCAACAAAGCATATTTTTTAAAAAAAGAAATAGAATGAGAAAAAAAATCAGCAAAATCTATCAAGATATTGGCAAAATTTGAAAATGTTTGCAATATTCCACACCAAAGAACCTCTGTAAAAGTGGATGACATATACTTTAACATATTTAACATGTATTGGTCTATCTGCTATCTGGGGGAGGGGGTGAGGGGAAGGAGGAGAAAAATTGGAACAAAAGGGTTTGCAACTGTCAATGCTGAAAAATTACCTATGCATATATCTTGTAAATTAAAAGCTATAATAAAAAAAAAAGTGGATGATGTTGGTTTTGGTGTATTTTTTCATCTCTCTTATTCTTCGTGGTTTTGTAGCATATGCCTTTGATTGTTTTGTAGTTGTTTTTCTTACCATTTACATTGTTATAGTCATTTTGTATATTGTTTTCTTGATTCTGCTTACTAACTTTGCATTAGTTCATCAATATATAAAATCATTGTAGATATTGTTTTCTTGGATCTGTGTACTTCACTCTGCATCAGTTCATGTAAATATTTCCACTCTTCTCTGTAGTCATCATATTTGTCATTTTTTAGAGCATATATTCCATTATATTCACGTGCTATAATTTGGTTATTCTTCAATCAATAGGCATCTTTTTTGTTTCCAGTTTTTTGTTACTGTAACAAGTGCTTCTATAAATATTTTTTTATTTATAGGGACTTTCTATCAATAATATCCTTGAGATTATATAGTAGAGTCTCTGGGTCAAAGGTATCAATATTTTAGTCATTTTATTTGCATATATCAAATTTGCATAAAACCAAATTACTCTCCAGAATGGTGGTTCTAATTTACAACTCTACCAATAATGTAGTAGTTTGCCTATCTTTCCACAACCTCCCTAATGTGAGGCCTAAAAAGCTAATCATTAGAATCATTACCTTTAGAATTTTCAGAATTGGAAGGGGCCTAAGGAGTGATCTCCAACATAAACTTGAGAAAGAATTCCAAATACAACATATTTGACAAGTGATCATTTAGACTTTGAAGATCTTCCTTGGTAAATAAGCCCATTACCTCCCCCTCCTTTCCCTTCCCTCCACCCCCAACTCAACCCAATCTACTTTGGAAAGCTCTAATTTTTAGAAAGTTTTAAATTATATGAAGGCTAAATTTGTCTTTTTTTCTAACTTCTTCCCACTGTTCCCTCTGGGACCAAACAGAATAAGTTTATATGCTTCTTGTATGTGACAGTCTTTCAGGGTTTTGTTTTTGTTTTTGTTTTTAAATACAATTATACTGTTTTCTTCAAGCCTTATCTTCTCCATTTCTTTCAACTGATTCTTACATAGTATGGGTTAGAGGGATTTTTTTAGAATAATTTTTTTCAATAAGAAATTGTCTTGCCTCCTTCCCATCCCCTCCTTAATTGAGAAATAAAGGAGGCGGGAGAGAATTCCATTGCAAACATATCTTGTCAAGGAAAAACAAATTGCCATATTGACTATGTAAAAAAAATAATGCATTATTCTATACTCTGAGTCCTTCACCACTTTATCAGGAGATGGGTCATTTTATGACATGGGTTCTCTGGAATTATGATTGGTCATTACTCTTCCAAGTCTTTCAAGATGTTCTGGCTTTACAATATTGCTGTCATTGTATAGCTTATTCTCCTGAATCTGCTCATTTCACTTTGTTTCATTTTATATGAATCTTTCCAGGTTTGTCTGAAGCCATCTTCATCATTTCTTCCTCCCTGCCCATCATTTCTTATAGCATAATAGTATTCCATCATATCTGTATAACTTAATTTATTCTACCATTGATGATTTGATGAGTACAATTTAGTTTCCAATTTTTTGACATTGCAAAAAAAACTACTATAAATATCTTTGTACATTTTTAGAGTTTATTTTGCTTGGGCTTACTTCCACTATTAATCTGTCACCCTACTTATTTTCCTCCCCCATTCTCTTTCCCTCCTGTTTCTCTGGGTTTTTTTTGATACCCAACTCTCTGTGTTTCTGTACCCAACAATGTGTGTGTGTGTGTGTGTGTGTGTGTGTTTATGTGTGTATAATCTTCTTTGACGAGTTCAGAAGAGAGTGAAGTTCAAGGGTGATCCACTCTCCCTTTCCATTTCCTTCTTGTTTATGCTTTTTGTGTAACCTGATTATGTGAGATTATTTACATAAGTATTACATAGCAGAACTACTTCCAGGCTCTCTAGTTAGATATTCTTTCTGACCTCTGATGATGATTCAGAGAGAACATTTGTATTATTTCATATTATAATGTAAACAGTTTATCTTTGTTTAAAGTCCATTATGATTGCTTATTCATGTTTACCTTCTTGTATTTCTCTTGACTCATATATTTTCACTTCAAATTTCTATACAATTGTCATTTTTTCATCAAGAACACTTGCAAGTCCTCTTCTTAATAAAAGTCTATTCCCCCCCTGTAGAATTTTACTGTTTTTCTAAGTTATTCTTGATTATAAGCCTATATCCTTTGTCTTCTAGAATATCTTATTCCAAGCTCTCTGTTCCTTTCAAATGGTAGCTACTAAATCTTTTGTGATGAATTCAATGACTTTTTAGTACTTGAATTGTTTCTTTCTGGCTGTTTTTAGTATTTTTTTCCTTTAATTTGGAAGCTCTGGCTTTAGACTATTATGTTCTTGAGAGTTTTCATTTTAGGGTTTCTTTTAGGAGACAACTTAAAATATCCATTTTGACCCCAGGTTCTAAGAGGTATGAGATGTTTTCTTTTATGCTTTCTTGAAATATGATGTCAAGAGTCTTTTTTTTTTTAGATGACTAAAAGGTTTTTAAATTATTTCTCCTTAAACTGGGACACTAATACATTGTTGGTGGAATTGTGAACACATCCAACCATTCTGGAGAGCAATTTGGAACTATGTTCAAAAAGTTATTAAACAGTGCATACCCTTTGATCCAGCAGTGTTCCTACTGGGTCTAGATCCTAAAGAGATCTTAAAAGATAGAAAGGGACCCACATGTGCAAAAATGTTTGTGGCAGCCCTTTTTGTAATGGCAAAAAACTAGAAACTGAGTGAATGCCCATCAGTTAAAGAATGGCTGAATAAATTGTGGTATATGAATGTTATGGAATATTATTGTTCTATAAGAAATGATCTGCAGGATGATTTCAAAGAGGGCTGGAGAGACTTATCTGAACTGATGCTAAGTGAAGTGAGCAGAACCAAGAGAACATTGTACACAACATCAAGATTATACAATGATCAGTTCTGAGGAACGTGATTCAGGCCAGTTCCAATGGTCTTGTGATAAAGAAAGCCATCTGCGTCCAGAGAGAGGACTGTGGGGACTGAGTGTGGATCACAACATAGTATTTTCACTTTTTTATTGTTGTTTGCTCACATTTTGTTTTCTTTTTCCTTTTTTTCCTCTTTGATCTGATTTTTCTTGTGATGGCTGTGGAAATATGTATAGAAAAATTGTACATGTTTAACATATATTGGATTGCTTGTTATCTAGGGGAAGGGTGAGGGAAGAGGGAAAAAATTTGGAACACAAGATTTTGCAAGGGTAAATGTTGAAAATTATCTATGCATATGTTTTGAAAATAAAAAGCTTTTAATAAAAGCTATCTGCATATATTTTGAAAATAGAAACTATTGTTTTTTAAAAAACAATATGATATGTATACTTATTGTGTATCTAATTTATACTTTAATATATTTAACATCTACTGGTCATCCTGCCATCTAGGGGAGGGGGTGGGGGGAAGGAGGGGAAAAATTGGAACAAAAGGTTTGGCAATTGTCAATGCTGTAAAATTACCTATACATATAACTTGTAAATAAAAAGCTATTAAAATATGATATCAATTATAAACATGAAATCATACAAACAAATCTCCCTATTATATTGGAGGAAAACAAGAAAAATAAATTGAAGAAATTATGTTTCAAAAAAATTATCTCTCCTTAATTCATTTTCTAGGTGAGTTGTTTTTGTTATGAGACACCTTACATAACCTTCTCATTTTTTTCAGTCTTTTGAGTTTGTTTTAATATTTGTTGTCATCTCACAGAATTGTTCTCTTCCATTTGATTGATTCTAATTTTTCAAAAATATTACTGATAAGGTTTTGTAACTTTCGTTCCAACCTGTTAAGTAAGTCCCTTTTCAACTTTTTTTTTCCATGACTTTCATTTCTTTTCCAGTTTATTTTTAAGCATTCTCATTTAAGTTATAACAATATTTTAAACCCTTACAAAGGAAAACCTCTTGCTTTGTCTCTTCCAAAAATTTTAGTTGAATTTTTATATGAGCTGCTTTTTACAATGAATCTTCCCTTGCAGATGTTTTGAAATGATTCTTTTTCTTTTTGTTTAATCACAATAACTATTGATGATATCCTTTTTACCATAATAACTATTTATGATGTAATTCATTTTTTTTTTGCCCCTGATCATTCTTCCAGTCTACTTCCTGACTTTAGATTTTATATTAGAGTTATAATCTATACTCTTCTGAAAGAAAAGCTTAAACTGACCTTGTGTCCTCTAGGTTCTTAATAACTTAGAGATTAGTTTCCTTGGGGGCATTCAGTGTTATATTATTTCAGGATCTCAAAGTCAGTGCAAGCTAGGGACCTGAAAGCTTCCAGTGTCCCAGAATCATCTGATTTAGGGCAAACTTCTCTGCTTTTCTAGTCTGAGCTTTGCAAGTTCCTGATTTGGGTTTGGGTCTGAGCAACATATTTGTGGACTTATCCTATATTTAATTTTATTAGACTGCTGCTGAACTCAGCTACTGTTAGCCAATAGAAAACTATGCCAGTTCAGAGTGATAACCATGGGCTTCTAAGCAGAACTCAATCTAATGTGTTTTCTGGGTCAGTTTGGAGGGGGGTGGAACTTAACTATACTTCTATCTTGGCTCTGCGATTCAAAATTCCTTCATTCTGGTTGACTTTCTCAGAAAATTCTCTAGTTTATTAATGTCATACTTAAAGTAAACATGGTTCTCCAAATGTGGTCTGGAGTAAGGCAAAGTACAGAGGGATTATTGCTTTCTTATTCTTTGACATTTTGCCTCTTTTAACATGATTCAAGATCACATTCACATTTATGACTACCACTATTGATTCACAAAATTTGCAATCCAATTACACCTTGAAATCTTTTTCAGACAAACTGCTATCTACTATATTTCTTCTCTATTATACTTCCAAATCTATTTACCAAGCCTACATTCAAGTATTTATATTTCTTATCATTAAACTTAATGTCACAAGTTCAATTTTCTAGATTGTTTTCATCATCTTTTTTGATCCTGATATCCATTATATTAGTTATTTCTCTTTACTCCCTGCTATATGTCATCTGAAAATTTGATAAAGTTGTTATTTATGTTTTTGTCCACGTAACTGATAAAAATGTTAAAAAGCACTGGTGTAAGTACTTTGGGCTCCCTATTGAAGACTTCTTTTCAAGTTGATTTGGAATCATTCATGACCATCTTTAATGACCACTAAAATGGAATCATTTAACCAGATCCAAATTCAACTAATCATACTATCATCATATTCATATTTCTCCACATTTTCCAAAAAAATTGCAAGAAATACTTTATTTTTAATAGTATTTTATTTTTCCAAATACATGTATAGTTTACAATATTCATTTAAAAAAATTTTGTTTCAAATTTTTTCCCTCCCTCCTCTACCCTCCCCTCCTCAAGACAGCAAGTAATCTGATATAGATTAAATATGTGCAATTCTTTTAAACATATGTCCATATTTGTCATGTTGTACAAGAGAAATCAGATCAAAAGGGAAAAAAACCACCAGAAAGAAAAAACAACAATAACAACAAAAAGTGAAAATACTGTTTTCATCTACATTCAATCTCCATGGTTCTCTCTTTGGATACATATGGTATTTTCCATTCCAAGGATATTGGAATTGATTTGAATCACTGCATTGTTGAAAAGATTCAAGTCCATCACAGTTAATCCTCACATCTTCTTGTTGCTGTGTACAAATGTTCTCTTGGTTCTACTCATATCACACAGCATCATTTCATGTAAGTCTCTCTAGGCTTTTCTGAAACCAGTCTGTTCCTTAAAGAAACACTTTATTAAGCATGTATCTGTGTGTGTGTGTGTGTGTGTGTGTGTGTGTGTGTAGCTATAGCATTTAGTACCATTTATTTAATGTTTTAAGATTTGCAAAGTGCTTACTTATCTCTTTGCTCCTTACAAAATAAGTGCTGCTGTTATTATGCCTATTGGAAGTTAAGCAAGATAAATAAATTGACTATAGTCACACAACTAATAAGTGATTCAGGTCCAATACCAAATATAGCACTGTATCTCCATTTTGCCATATGCTTCTTTAGCTTGGCCTAAGGACCAAGGATTCACCAATCTGTTCACCTAAAAGGAAAGAACAATTAAGAAAAATTTGTGAGTGATGGTGGAAGGCAATAGATTTTTTTTTTCCATTGGAAGCTGAACAGACTATTTTCTGGGGAAAAGTTGATGACAGGGTAATTAGATATGAGATTGCTGCGTTCTGCCCTAAAATGGAAAGTGAAGAGCACTCTTGATAGGAATGGAAAAGTAGAGATGATGGGATCATAAACTAAGAGCTGGAAGAGAATAGTACTGATCATTTAGTCCAAACTCATACCATTTATAAATGAGAAAACTAAGTCCCAAAGAGGCTAAACATTGCCCAACATTACACGTGGATTCCCTATATGATAATTGTGTTCCAAAGGACTTCCCTTTCTATAGACATTGGTCAAACCAGGGCAAATTAGTAAATTAGGCCAACAGAGTGCCTCTGTTTTATTGTTCAGTATCTCTTTCAAGGATTTGATATTACCCCAATTAATCTTACTTTCCAGAGAAAAGATTTTGTATATACTCTTTATGTTAAGATGTTCTTAATGTTTCTCTCCTTTTTTCCACTCCTTTTTTTTTTTTGCATCCTAAACTTTGGTTAGACAAATAGAACTCCACTACTATTTGAAACTTAATGAAGGTAGTCTCTATCCTAATAACTTAGAACTACTAGACTAATGGATGCTCCAACAGAAATAACAGTGAATTGGAAATCATAGGAGCCAAGTTCAAATTCTTGTTCTGCCACTTTCTGCCTGTGTGACCATGGGGAAGATGCCTCCCTTCTATTGGCCTCAGGTTTCCTCATCTGTAAAATGATGATGTTGGACTGCATGACCTTTGAAGTAGCTTCCTAATCTAAATCTATGATTATATTTTAACACCAAAGGAATGAAAAGTTAGATCAATAAATGAGGTGTAGATTTAGTACTAAGTAACATATCAAAGGCTGGTCCAACATATAGAGTATTTAATATAAATATGCTGAACAGTTAAGAAAATATGTTTGTCATTCCAAATATTAGTAACAAGGCAGTTGCTCTCTTTCCATGATTGACTGATTTTTCCCAAATAATTTTCTCCAGGACACTAATATATGTGTTCCTGTCAGAGAAATTTTATTTCTGTTTGCTTTTCTTAATAAAACATTGATTTTTTTTTTTTTTACTATTCTTGATGCTATCTGGTCCTTTCAAATTATTATTATTATTTAACCTTATATGTAACCTTAATAGTATATATTAATATATATTAATATAAAAAATTATTTTTTCCATGTTCTCTCAACATCCCTCCTGACTTTAGAATTCAGTTTTTACCCAGTTTGAATTTGATCTATCCAGAAACTGCTAAGACTGAGGTAACTGAGGTAAAGGTAAAGCTATGGGTGGGAATTTTTGTCAAGGGTTTCAGTTGTGATAGTATCACTGATGCTTCTATCATGCTAGACACATTTGAAAAGCAGGTTCAATATCTACTACTCAACACCCAAATACCCTAAACCATGTGTATGTTTGATCTCAAACTCAAAGATGTTTTATGTTGACTTAAAAAAACATGAATTAACATTATTTGTTTTTATACTTTTTATATTATTTTATTTTTATTTTTTATATTTTTATTATATTTTTATGGGGCAGCTAGGTGGAACAGTGGATAGAGCACTGGGCTTGGAATCAGGAAGACCTGATTTAAAATCTGGCATCATACACTTACTAGTTATGTGAGCTTGGGCAAATCACTTAACCATAATTTTCCTTAGGTCAGCTGTAAAATGGGGACATTGTGGAGAAAAAAGATGGTGAACCACTCACACATCTTTGCCAAGAAAATCCCTTGGACAAGTTCATGGGGTCATAAAGAGTTGGACTGAATAACAACAACATTATTTGTTAATGTTAAATATTTCCAAATTACATTTTAATTTGATTCTTACTGGGGGGTTTTGAGGTGGGCTTGTGGGTGGAGGCAATTAGTCTCTATTATAGATGATTGGGTGAGTGGCACTTAGGAAAGCCAAATCTGGTTGAAGGAACGACTCTCTGTGCCAACCTATAAAAGAGCCAACAGACCAATCTCATTTCCTCCCTTCCCTTCTCTTTCCCCCATCTTCTCTGTTCAGGTTATTTTGGTGGATGAAAGATGAAATGACTGAGAAAAACAAAGGTTCAATCTTTCAAGTTTAGCAATTTATTTATTTATTTTTATTATAGCTTTTTATTTACAAGATATACGAATGGGTAATTTTACAGCATTGAAATTGCCAAACCTTGTGTTCCAATTTTTTCCCTCCTTCCCCCCCATCCCCTCCCCCAGATGGCAGGTCAACCAATACATGTTAAATATGTTAAAGTATAAATTAAATACAATATTAGTATACATGTCCAAACAGTTATTTTGCTGTACATAAAGAATCAGACTCTGAAATAGTGTACAATTAGCCTGTGAAGGAAATCAAAAATGCAGGCGGACAAAAATAGAGGGATTGGGAATTCTATGTAATGGTTCTTAGTCATCTCCCAGAGTTCTTTCACTGGATGTAGCTGGTTCAATTCATAACTGCTCCACTGGAACTGATTTAGTTCGTCTCATTGCTGAAGATGGCCAGCTCCATCAGAATTGATCATCATATAGTATTGTTGTTGAAGTATATAATGATTTTCTGGTTCTGCTCATTTCACTTAGCATCAGTTAATGTAGGGCTCGCCAGTCCTCTCTGTATTCATCCTGCTGGTCATTTCTTACCAAACAATAATATTCCATAACATTCATATACCGCAGTTTACTCAGCCATTCTCCAATTGATGGGCACCCACTCATTTTCCAGTTTCTGGCTACTACAAAGAGGGCTGCCACAAGTTTATCAATTTATTAAGTGATGTATGACAATTGCTTAACAAAAATCAGGACCAGACCTTCTCAGCTTAGACCTAGACTCCAAATACAGGGAAGACAAACTTTTGTGCATTAAAAATAATAAAATAAAATACATTTATTAAAAGGAAACAAGGCAACACCAGGTAATCTGATTTCTAATGGGAAGAAAGATTAGGGACTTTCCAAGTTGTGAGGCAGAGTTAACAAGTACAATTTCCTGAATTCAGAAAAAGAGATCTCCCACTTACCACAAGTGACTATAAATAAATGAAGGAACATGAAAATAACTGATAAATCAATATGGGGCCAGTTTTCAGATAAGACTTGTAGGTTGCTTGAGATGTACAACTGTGGAAAAAAAAAAACTCCTTTAATCAATCTTTGGCTCTGGATGGGTTTCTGATCAGCATAACCTATGTGCTTGGTTAAGGATCTCTAAGCTGAGAGGTAGGTGGTCTAATTTCCCAACCATGCAGGGCTGGGTTCAAATAATGCAAAAAAGGTTTTCTCCCAACTCCTACTATTGAATAAACTTTTCTCACAAGACAGAAATTGGACTAGACCCATCATTAAATAGAAACTAAGCTAGCTCCAGAATTGAGTCACAAGATGAAGTCAGTGTGTTTCACTCAATTCCCACAATTAACCCAGTTGCTGTTCTAACACCCTCAATTCCTTCAGTATAAACCAAAACGCAGCAGAACTATATCTTGGAAACAATAGTGTATTGTGCACAGGCATTCTCCTTCCTCCAAAAGAATTGGAGCATCTACCTTGGGCTTTTGGGACTTATATGTCCTTATTCACAGCTTTCTGAACCCAGTTCAGTTACCTTAGCGTGGACCTCCCCAGTCCCCAGAAATGGTAACAGCTGGGACAGTGTTGTCCCTAGGACTCGGAAGGAGAGTTCATGGACGATGTTTCTGAATCCCTGTATCATTCCAGAATCTAACCCAGAAGGCAAGGGACATTTCAGGGAATGAATCTATTCTAGGGTTTACCTCAAGGGTAAGTCAAGAGCAGTCAGGCACTTACTTCCAAGGAGATAACTGGCTAGAAAGCAATGTTTTAACCTACTGTTCTCTGGCTCCAAATAGAACATGTGCTCCATGACAATCCTTCAAAAACTTGTAGGTAACTGTAATGACCCCTGTGAGTCTTTTCTTCTTCAGGCTATCCTTTTTTAGCTTCTTTAGCTAATTCTCAGCTGGCTTAAGCGTGAGGTCTTCCACCTTTCTGATCACCTCCCTTGAATACTGTCTAACTGATCCACGTCCTTTCTAAACCGCGGCTCCTGAAACTGGACACGGCCCTCCAGGTGTGGCCCGGCAGAGGGCAGAACAGAGAGGGATGGCTGCCTCCCCAGTTCTGGAAACTACACCTCTTTTAATGCAGTCTGAGATTGCATCAGTTTCCTGGCTGCCATATCGCCCTGATGACTCACATTAAGTTTGTAGTCTCTTGCAGAGGTTAATCCTGTTTATTTGGCCTCAGAGGACAGAGCTAGGACTATGGCATGGAGGTTTCAAAGGCAATTTTCAAGAAGATGTAACAGAAAACTTCTTAATAATGAAAGCTTTCCAAAAGTGGAATAGTTTGTCTCTGGAGGTAATGAGTTCCCTTTGTTAAAGGTCTTCATGAAGAGATTGGATGAGCTATCAGTCATCATGATATGGAAGAATAAACGGTATCGCTTGGGCTACAAGCTACCTAAGATTCCTTATAACTCTGAGATTGTGTGATTCAGAGAAATAAATTATCTGATACAAATACCATTTCCCGTGTGATCACAGTGAACAGAGCAGACTCATCTTCATGAGTTCAAATCTGACCTTAGATACTCCCTAGCTCTGTGACCCCGGGCAAATCACTTAACCCTGTTTGCCTCAGTTTCCT
The DNA here is from genome assembly GCF_016432865.1 of Antechinus flavipes. Classification (NCBI taxonomy): domain Eukaryota; kingdom Metazoa; phylum Chordata; class Mammalia; order Dasyuromorphia; family Dasyuridae; genus Antechinus; species Antechinus flavipes. The sequence goes on along the minus strand of NC_067399.1, from coordinate 224,405,877 downwards.
CATTTGTGAAATGAGCTGGAGAAGGAAATGGCAAAACACTCCAGTCTCTTTGCCAAGAAAATTCCAAATGGGGTCATGAATGTTATGAAAAGACCGAAGAACAACAAAGTGTGGGTTTTCCCTTTCCAAAGTAAATGTCTTTTCTAAGAGCCTCCCTCTAGAGCCAGTTTCTGGAATTAATTTTCTCTCTGCTTTTGAGGTATTGAATTTAAAGCAAATATCTTATGAATGACCCTTTTCCTACCAGAGTACTGCTACTCTTCCTAACCTAGCATCAACTACATCCCTCAAGCTAGAGTAAGAGAAACTTTTAAAAATCAACAGGTTTACTTTAAAACATGTCCAGCAAGTTATTTGTGTAGCATGACAGTAGCCAATACATCTTTGATAGGTATACACAAATGTTTGTTTGATCTTTCTCCATAGGCTTCTGTATTCTTCTTCCTATTTCCCTATATTGCATATTCTCAGAACTTTTGATGCCCTTTCTGTTTCCTGAATTTATTTCTCAGAACTACTAAGTTCACTAGTACATGTTCTTTCTGTAGGTCTGTCTCTTATTACTATTATTGGCTTCCTGGCAGAGAGGCCAGAATGCTGTTTTTGCAGTCAGAACGTTTAAACTTTTGCTTCTGCTGTGTACTATCCCACAATACATGGACATTTGTGACATTGGGCAAATTATTTAAACTTCTCTTACTCTCATTTCTGTTCATGTAAAGTATTGATAATAATTAAGTCAGGCGAGACTTACATGAACTGATGCTAAGTGAAATGAGCAGAACCAGGAGATCATTATACACTTCGACAACGATATTGTATGAGGACATATTTTGATGGAAGTGGATTTCTTTGACAGAGACCTGAGTTTCAATTGATAAATGACGGACAGAAGCAGCTACACCCAAAGAAAGAACACTGGGAAACGAATGTGAACTATCTGCATTTTTGTTTTTCTTCCTGGGTTATTTTTACCTTCTGAATCCAATTCTCCCTGTGCAACAAGAGAACTGTTCGGTTCTGCAAACATATATTGTATCTAGGATATACTGCAACATATCTAACATATATAAAACTGCTTGCCATCTAGGGGAGGGAGGGAGGGGAAAAATCGGAACAGAAACAAGTGCAAGGGATAATGTTGTAAAAAAAAAATTACCCTGGCATGGATTCTGTCAATATAAAGTAATTATTAAATAAAAATTTAAAAAAAAGATAAAAAAAATAATTAAGTCAGCTATTTTATTTTCTAGGGTTGTTGAGAATCTCAGATTAAATAATGTATATTTATTTGTGACCCTGGCTCCCCAAAATTCTGGGCTCACACAGACCAAGTCCAGTCCTGGAGGCGGACCCTCAGAAGATCAGTGTTTTTCTGCTTGGAAGTTATACTGCAGGGAAATATTCAAAATATAGCTCACTTCTTAGTTTCCCCAAATGTGGGCAACAGGGTTTTCAGCTCCTGCAAAAATACTAAAGGTATAATCTGGGCATTGGGTATGTGACAGCCTTTATTGCTTGTTTATCTCCCACCCCTAACCCCATAAAAAGGATACAAAGGACCCATAGATGTTCATGAACAGATACTGAAAGATGATCCCTCTCAGAAGGAAAATACAAGGAACAAAAGAACTAGCCTTCATGTGGGACCTGCCCAGATTGAGCATCTCATTACAGATAGATAACAGCAGGGAGGATTAGCAAGGTCCAGATCTTCTTTACCTCTGCCTACAACAACATGACACCAGTCTTCCAAACGCAGGGTGATCCTCTTCCTTGTCCAGAAAGAACATTGTGGGAGAGAGCTCTTGGCAGTACGCTACAAGTCAAACGCATGAACTTCAGAAGTGGGCTGATCTGTGAGGCAGCTCCAAAGGTAGAAAATCTAGCCTTTCTCTAGCTCAAAGGCTAGTTTATAGGATGATGGTTATCAGTCAACAAGTATTTATTAAGTGCTTACTATGTATGCTAGATACTCTGCTAAACTCTAGGGATACAAAAAAGGCAAAAACCTAGTCCCTGCTCTTAAGGAGCTCATAATTTAATGGGAAAGACAATATACAAATGATATACATTTTAATGCATATATATGTGTTTATTCATATACAGATCCAACAACAACAATAATCCCCCAAATAAATAAAATACAAAGGGCTCAGGGATGTCCACAAATGGATACTGAAACTTACTCCCTCCCAGAAGGTAAATGTACCAAGCAAGAATATAAAAATTATATAATTATATGAAAGACATATAATTATGAATATATAATCATAATGTACATTGCTTTCTTAGAGAAGAGAGCTTTTGAGTAGATGTAAATAGATCTATAAAGCTATCTGTCTCTTTAGCTATCTGCTTATGAAGAACAGTTTTCCCTCCCACATTGTGACTTTCCCCATCATAGTTTTGATATATCACAAATTGGCATAAGAAATTAAATGGGAACTTTGGGGGAGTTTTTAGGAAAGTGTGGACCACGCGTGAAGGCCAGCAGATGACACAGAACCTATGCCCAAATGCTTAACCCAAATACTATAAACACCATAAAAGAAAAAGAAAGACTTCTCTATTATTTTTACATGGATTTTCCAGATTGAAGACGTGGTAACTGAAATTTCAGAGGAAAGTTACTAGCGAGGTGGGGAAGTGGGGAACCATGAAAGGCTACCTAGGAAATTAAAAACCCTCCTTCCATACACAAAGTTAGGATTCAAGAACAATTGAACTCTCTTTTCAGGCCTTGTACAAGGAAATTGGTTTGATATGTCTACTATAAGTTGCTCCTGGGAGTAGGGGAACTATTACAAAGCACTATTTATTCTGCGGGAAGTACCAGGGGTAAGGGATGGAGAAACTGACGGTTCCTTTTAAAGGAGGCAGATCTTCCAAAAAAGAGTCTAATTCTACTTCCCACCCACTCTTAGCTGCCAGTCATGCTGGAGGCAGTCCCTGGGAGCCAATCAGAGGAGTTCCTCTCAGCCAGGTGCCAGTGTGCAAGCTGATCTTCCTGGGAAGTGTGTCCTTTACAAACCTCCCAGACGTGGAGCGATGAATAAAATAAGCATTATGATCCCATCAAATAACAGGTGCCCCTGTGTACAGAGCACAGGCCCCGGAGTCAGGAAGACATCCTCAGACACTTACTAGCCGCGTGACCTAGTTTGCCTCAGTTTCCTCATTTGTAAAATGAGCTGCATAAGGAAATGGCAAATCCCTCCAGCATCTTGGCCAAGAAAACCCCAAGGAGGGATGGGGGTTAAATAGTCAGCTACAAATGAATGGCAACAATCTTCTCATCAAAGTGATGGGGAACTCCTTAGTTTGGGCAGAGGTTCCCCCAGTACTTATTCTAGCCTCAGGCCGGTGGGAGAAGGAACGCTTATCGAACCACCTCAGGCTGTAGAGCTCGGATAACAGCAGCCATCAGAGAGAGACGCCAGACCCAGCTCTCTACCTCAGCCTGCTGTCAGCTCTGTGACTCCCTGCTCCCCCGGAGTGAGCCTGAGTTGTAGCTGGGAACAACGAAAGGGAAATCACTGCTCTGCTCCTTCATTAGAGCTAAGGAAGAACATGCTCTCACTATGGAGGTAATAGGACACCTGTTAGCAGGAGGAAAGAGTAGGAACATTCTCTGTGATCTACCTGTCCTGGGTTTCTTTCCGGAGATTGACTATTAGAAGGGAATAAATTCTTTTTTTTTTTAAATTTTTATTTAATAATTACTCTATATTGACAGAATCTATGCCAGGGTAAATTTTTTTTTTTACAACATTATCCTTTGCACTCGTTTCTGTTCCAATTTTTTCCCCTCCCTCCCTCCACCCCCCCCCCCAAGATGGCAAGCAGTCCTTTATATGTTGGATATGTTGCAGTATATCCTAGATGCAATATATGTTTGCAGAACCGAACAGTTCTCTTGTTGCATAGGGAGAATTGGATTCAGAAGGTATAAATAACCCGGGAAGAAAAACAAAAATGCAAATAGTTCACATTCGTTTCCCAGTGTTCTTTCTTTGGGTGTAGCTGCTTCTCTCCGCCATTTATCAATTGAAACTCAGTTAGGTCTCTTTGTCAAAGAAATCCACTTCCATCAAAATATGTCCTCATACAATATCGTTGTCGAAGTGTATAATGATCTCCTGGTTCTGCTCATTTCACTTAGCATCAGTTCATGTAAGTCTCGCCAGTCCTCTCTGTATTCATCCTGCTGGTCATTTCTTACAGAACAATAATATTCCATAACATTCATATACCACAATTTACCCAGCCATTCTCCAATTGATGGGCATCCATTCATTTTCCAGTTTCTAGCCACTACAAATAGGGCTGCTACAAACATTTTGGCACATACAGGTCCCTTAGAAGGGAATAAATTTTAATTTTTATGTGGAGAATATAATTTGTGATTTCGGGTGGGGGGGATTATAATTGCCCAGTCTCTATGAAAAACCACTGAGGCAGAACTCTGAGCCAATGGCTTTATATAAATGTCCTTGGTCTCATCTAAGGAAATAGAATGCAGACCCTCTTCATGGTCTAAGAGGCTCCTGGTCCCCAGGAATTTGTTTTTTTTATAGGGCTTGACATCCAAATATAACAGAGACATGGTAAAATACAGAATTTCACTGGTTGATACACCTTGCTTTTGAGGGCCCAAAAGGCCATATCAGCCAGGAAGGTGGGGAGGGGAAAGGGTTGGGGGGAGGAGGGGAGGCAGGGAGACTGGAGGTGGGGAATGTCACAGGTTGGGAAAAGCATGGAGCATCTCCACTGACTAAGTGGTTCATCCACTCATGTTGGGCAAGAGAATGTGGTCCAGAGGTACAAAAATAAGTTAGGGGAACTTTCCAAAGAATCAAGGCATCCCACTGGTGTTGGGTTTGGACATGGAATTTGAGTAAACTGGGATCCGATATCTTTGTCAGCATTCTTGTGGTTGTGCAAGTGAGCCTCATAATTTGGTAAGCAAATAGTAAACACTACTTTAAAGTTTGAGGTCCATGAAGGTCAACTAAAACAATTTATCTTATCTAATTATCCCTCTATGATTTATATAAAATATCAAGTTGATTAATACTGATTAGAATAGATTAGATAAGAGTAGAATAGAATCAGAATAGAACAGAATACTGATTAGAATTAGAACAGAATTAAAAAATGAATTATTTTTCACACATTATTATCTAACAGAGGTATATTTATAACTCCCATCTTTCACAACTGTTCAATCACTCATGGATTGGTTATAAATTCTATGAAGACAGGGTCCACGGCTTAAATGTCTACAATTTTTCTAGCACTTAGCACAGATTGGTACACAGTAGGCACTTAGTATATGATTGCTGAAGGAATAAAGGAATAGCTTGGGGAAAACTTCTTTACCTTATTGCCTCTCCTAGCCCTGACTTTTTGACTATCTCTGTTCCCTAAATCCTTCCATGTTTAACTGTGGTCTGATGATGTGTCAATGCTGTCTTTGGTCCTCAGAGCTTTTAATTCCTTTCCTCCTCCTGCAGGCTTCAAATCCTCTGTGGCAATCCCGGGGTTCCACCACAGTGTCCTCAGGGGGACGGTTCCGCTGCCCATCCTGTAGGCATGAGGTTGTCCTGGACAGACATGGTGTGTATGGACTGCAGCGCAATCTGCTGGTGGAGAACATCATTGACATTTACAAGCAGGAGTCTTCACGGTGAGTCCTAATTTTCTTCCTTAATGTTCTGTAGATTCATATTCAGCATTTACAAAGTACCTGATGTTTGCTGATACTTGTGTTAGGTTTTGGGAAAAATACAATGGTTAAATAAATGCTGGTATGGACTTCATAGAATCTGGACTAATGAAAAGTTAGCTACAAATATAGATGTCATCATTCATTCATTCAATAAATATTTATTAAGCACCTACTACATGCCAGGCACTGTACTAGATTCTGGGGATACAAAAAGAGGTAAAAACATTACCTATTATCTTTTTTATTTTTTATTTATTTTTAATTACTTAAAATTTTTATTTTTCCTAGTTACATGTAGAAACAACTTAAATTTTTTTTGTACATATTTCCTTATGAATAATGTTGGGGAAAAAATCAAAACAAAAGGGAAAAACCATGAGAGAAAAAAAACAGAAGAAAATGGAAAAAAAGTGAACATACACATGTGTTGATTTACATTCAATCTCCATAATTCTTTCTCTGCATTTGGATGGCGTTTTCTTTCCAAAGTTTATTGGGGTTCCCTCGGATCACTGAATTGCTGAGAAAAAACAAGTCCATCATAGTTGATCATTGCACAATCTTGCTGTTGCTGTGTACATCTTTTCCTGGTTCTGCTTGTTTTGCTCAGCATTAATTCATGTAATTCTTTCCAGGTCTTTCTAAAATCAGCCTGTTCATTATTTTTTATAGAATAATAATATTCCATTACTTTCATATACCATAACATATTCAGCTATTCCCCCAATTGATTGGGCATTTACTCATTTTCCAGTTTTTTGCAAAAAAAGGAAAAACTACAACAAACATTTTTGCACATATGGGTCCTTTTCTCTCTGACAGTCCCTATTCTCAAGGAGATTACAATATAATAGGGGAGAAAATATGCAAACAAATATATACAAAGCAAGCTATAGATGAGAAAACAGGAAATAATTAATAGAAGGAAGGCATTGGAATTCTGAGGGGAAGGCTTCCTTTAGAAGGTGTGATTTCAATTAGGACTTGAAGAAAGCCTAGGAGGTTTGTAATCAGAGTAGAGGGAAATGGGGAGAGCATTTCAGGTATGGGGGAAAGCCAGAGAAAATCCCCGGAGCCAAGACATGTGAGTTCTTGTTTATAGAATAGTCTAGTGGCCACTGTATTAAAGAGTAAATCAGGGAATGATGTGTAAGAATAATGAAAGGTTAGGAAAAGACTAGGTTATGAAGGACTTTGAATGTTAAAGACAGCATTTTGTATTTGATTTGAGAGGCAACAGGAAATAGCTGGAGTTTATTGAGGGGGGGAGTGGGATGACATGAATGGACCTGAGTTTTAGGAAAATCACTTCAGTAATTGAGGAAGGCTACCCAGTAGCCTGCTATTGCAATAATGTGGGTTTAAGGTGTTGAGGGCTTGTACTAGGATGATGGCATTGTCAAGGGAGAGAAGGGAACATATTGGAGAGATGTTGCAAGAGCAAAATTTGTGACAGCTCAGACATGGTGGGTAATGAGAGAGAGTAGAGAATCCATCATGACTCCTAGGTTTCAAGCCTACGTGTTGCCTTTTACAATAACATGGAAGATAAGGGAGGGAGGCAGGGAAGGAAAGACAATAAGTTCGGATTTGGAGTTTAAGGTGATTGATGGATATTTAATTCAAGATGTCTGAAAGGCAGTTGAAGATGTGAGATCAGAGTCTATTGTACAGATTGGGAAGGGCAGGTAGAAGGACAGAGGATGAAGACCTAAGTTCAAATCCAGCCTCAGACTCTTATGAGCTGTGTATCTCTGGGCAAGTTATTTAACCTGTTTGCCTTAGTTCTTCATCTGCAAAAAATGAACTGGAGAAGGAAATAGCAAACAACTGTTTGCCAAGAAAATCCCAAATGGGGTCACAGAGAGTTGGACAAGACTGAAATGAATGAACTATAGAGAGATTGTTGCAAGACAGGCAGATTTGAGTCATTAGTATTGAGATGGTACTTAAATGCAGGGGAACTGATAGCTTATCAAGTGAAGAAGTATAGAAGAACAAAAAAAGAGGGCCTAGAACCGTGAGGAACACTTAAGGTTAGAACGCATGTGATATTCTGAACAATCAGGTAGATGAAGAATGTCTATTGAGTTGATGGATGGTTGGATGGACAATCCATAGATCTGGCCCCTCAGTACCTATATTTGTATGGACACCGCATAGACAATGAGCTGGGACCAAAAAATGAACAAGCTAGAGGAGAGCAGACTAGAATGCTTTGGGAAATTGGGCAGTGCCTTTAATGACTCCCAAGTTTCTCCCTAAAAAGGACCCATTTTTTAGTCCCAATATTCTTCTGGCAATCATTCCTGGTAATGACTTGAAGAATACCATAGCTCTGAAGAATTCATTTTGAGAGTTACTCAAAGAGTAATGGAGAGAAGTATGGGGAGCATAACACATTACTATCCCAGAACTAAGTGAGAGAATGGTATTGTCAGAGAGATGAAAGGCTAGAAAAAAAGATGGGCCTGACATGTACTAAGAAAGAGAAGGATAAGAAAATATGGGCGCAGCTAGGTGGTGCAGTGAATAAAGCACCAGCTCTGAAGTCAGGAGGACCTGAGTTTAAATCTGGCCTCAGACACTTAACACCTCCTAATTGTGGGATCCTGGGCAAGTTATTTAACCTCAATTGCCTCAAGAAATTATATATATATATATATATATTCCTCCATTGGAAGCAATGCAATCAGGGAAAATAACAAAAACAAACTTGAGGAAAGAATCCAGTGATTTGGGTGGATCCCTAAGGGAAGATTAACAGAATTCATGGACAAGGGGCACCCAAAGTTGAGGGTGACTTGTGCATTATTCAAGAGAGCACACAACCGGGAACTTGAGGATCCACTGAAAAAGTGTGTATGATAGAGAGACACTTTTGTGTCCATTTGCTTTCTAGCTAACTTGAATGATTTAGGAGGTGATCTCAGACCTTAAAATAAGTGTCAATCTCAGCCCTTTTTTCTACCCATAACTAGTAGATAAAAAAAGGAACACCTAGGTTTAAGCCCCTTTCTGAACGTCTTCTGGTTATGTGAGCCTGGATAAATCATGCTCTCGGAGCTCTTGAAAACTTGCTGTTACAGAAGTTCTAACCTGTACTGGTAGAGGGAGTTTCCTCATATGAGAGTTGACTAAATCACCGAAATCCCAGATCCAGTCCCTAAACTTTTCCTCCTACACAATCTGTTTGGCAGACCCTGGGAGGGCCATCGTCCTGGAATTGTTTAGGAGATTAGACAGAGGTTCCAGACATAGAGCCCAGCTCCTACTTCTGGCTGGCTGGCTTCAGCAGTCATTTTTTGGCTGCACTTTCTCATCTGTTCAAACCTGTCTTTGTTAACTCCCGGTTCTCCCCTGTGATCCCTCTGCTACCACTGGCCAGGCCTCTGCATTCTAAAGCAGAGCAGCACCTGATGTGTGAAGAGCACGAGGAGGAGAAGATTAACATCTATTGCCTGAGCTGCGAGGTGCCCACCTGCTCCCTCTGCAAGGTGTTCGGTGCTCACAAGGACTGCGAGGTGGCCCCTCTGCCCAACATCTACAAACGCCAGAAGGTAACACCCTCCAGTGTGGGCACAGAGACGTGGTCTGGAGGTCCCTGTCTTACCCAAACTCCGAGCTATGGAATCCCTCCTCCACCCACCTTCCCACAACCTACAGATTTGATTCAAAATGTCCGAGACCCACCTCCCTCCTTTGACAGACTCTGAAAACAGCTTCCCTGGGTTATATTTTCTGAAGTAGTTTCCTAAGGATACCCTCCCCAGGCAAGAATCCCTTCACTGCTTCTGTTGCTGACCGTCATGGCTATGTGTCTGAAGGGCGGGGGGGTGCCTCGAAGTGGGAACACGTAGGTATAGAATCAATTTACTCCTGACCTGCGTGGCAGAGTGAGCTGAGCGACGGCATTGCCATGCTGGTGGCTGGAAATGACCGGGTCCAAGCAGTCATTACTCAGATGGAAGAGGTGTGCCAGACTATTGAAGTAAGTGTGGGGCCTCTTCGGGGGGAGTGGTGGAAGGGGCGGGGGGCTGCTGCTATGGTAAATGGGGAATCTGGTGGGGAAATGGGCAGAGAAAAGTGTTTCTCTGAACTTTCCACACAAGACATGGGACTCAGGACTAGGAATTCCTTTGTGTGTTGAAGAACTGCTTTTTGTGCCTTTTCCTGGCCCTCTTTGATCTCTCCAGCTCTTCCTCCTTCCCTCCCTCCCCGCCTTGGAGGTTAGACTATTAGATGGGACCAACCCTGTGTGGGGGGAGGTAACATCTATGAATACATGTGGGTATGTGACACCCCTCAGCTCTGTGACTCTCTGTGGGAGCTGACTCAGGGCGGGCCCCACAGCGTGGGTTCCAGGAGACCCTCTGGGCTTTTTCTGGATGCCTGAGACCCTTGGCTCTCGGAAAGACTCCCCCTTCCAACATCTCCACCCCAACCTCAGGACAATAGCCGCAGGCAGAAGCAGCTACTGGGACAGAGGTTTGAGACGCTGTGTGCAGTGCTGGAAGAGAGGAAAGCAGAACTGCTTCAGGTCCTGGCCCGGGAGCAGGAGGAAAAGCTTCAGCGGATTCGAGGGCTCATTCGTCAATATGGAGACCATTTGGAGGCCTCAAGCAAGCTTGTGGAATCTGCCATTCAGTCCATGGAGGAGCCACAGATGGCTCTCTACCTCCAGGTGGGGCAACTACAGGAGCAGAAGGTCTTAGTGACTGCTGGAGAGGGAGCGGGGTGGGACATGCTCCTGAAATTATGCTTAGGCTAGGTGGCTGAGGGAGCCAGCTGTTAGCCTCACTTTTGCTTTCCCTTTCCCCCCTGTAGCAGGCCAAGGAGCTGATTAAAAAGTGAGTCTGCTGTGTTGGGTTTCACGCTTAACTGGGGTGCAGAGATTGGTAAAGAGGAAGAGGGAGGGAGAGGATATATGTGTATGTGACGATCTGTGTCTGAGATGTCCTGCCCCGAGCAGGAAGGGATGGGGGCCCATTTGGGGGCCTGGGCTGGGGGATCAGGGTAGGCTTAGGAGTCTCAATGAAGGAGACCTCCTCAAGGGCATCTCAGGGTTGAGTTGAGCCCACTGTCGTAGGGTTGGGGACATGGCAAAGGTGGAGCTGGCTGGTCGGCCAGAACCAGGCTATGAAAGCATGGAACAGTTCTCAGTGAGTGTGGAACATGTGGCTGAGATGCTTCGGACAATCGACTTCCAGACTGGTGAGAGATCTGGGGAGAAACCAATAGGCTGAAGTGCTTGAACCAAAGGAAGGGGAGGAGGGGGAGGGGGAAGGTGAATTGGAGGTAATTTACTGAGATATGATCATAGATATGTAGAGAGAAGGGACCTTTCAGGTCATCTACTCCCACTCTCTTATTTTCCTTTTAGGAAATTGAAACTCAGAGATGTGACTCATCTAAAGTCACACAGATAGAACCAGAATCATAAGATGATAACTCTAGAAGCAGAAGGGACCTTAAAGGTCATCTAATCCAATCCCCTCCCTCGTTTTACACCTAAGGAAACTGAGTCCCAGCAAGGTGAAGTGAATTGTCCAAGGTGGCACAAGAAGTAGGTCTCAACGATAGGATTTGAACCCAGGTTATCTGATGGTAGGCATAAGATAGGTAGATAGTTCTGCGACCTCTAAATGATGTTGTCCAGTTGGGTTTGGAACTAATTAAAGGGACATGAAAGAGCTGAGGATTCGAGATGATAGAGTACAAACCTATGTAATTAGAATTTTTATATTTGCCCCAGGGGGTTCTGGGGAGGAAGAAGAAGAGGAGTTGGTGCTGGAAGGGGAAGATGGCAGTGCCGGCGCTGAGGAAGAGAGACTGGAGGCTTCTACTTAGGGTAAGTGAGCCCTAATAGGTTGTGGAAATGCCTTTCCAAAGACTGATTCAGTGAAAATAATAGGGAGTCAAAGCTAAAGCAGGTGGTGGATTGGCCCTTCTCGACTGCTTTCTAGCAGCCATAGAGCTAAAGTATCCGGGGAAGCTAAGGTATCGAACCCTCTGGGATGCAAGTGCCTCTCTTGGCCCCTATATTCCAGAGCCCCGAGTTTCTGAAGAATCATGTCCTCTCTATCCTTTCCCTCTCCCGGCCTTTCCCAAAGTGCTGGTTGTAGGAGATGCTGTTCAAGCACCGAACCAGAGGGGAGGCTCAGTAGCTTCTGCTCTACGCGGAGTTGGGTGCAGCCTCGGGGGTCCTCTCGGCACCTCTTTGATGCGCCCGCCCACCTAGCCTTTCCCTTGAAACAGGTCTGCGCCGAGCGCCTTAAGAAAACCTCCGCGGTTCCGGCAGGCACATAAGAATAACTCCGAAGACACGGGAGAGAACGAGTCTCCAAGCTGCCCTGAGGCTCAATAAAGGATGTTTGCTTTCTGGGGTCCGAATTCTCTGCTTCCGTCCCCGTAGCCTCACGGCCCCGTGCCCAATCCCTAATCGCGCGCTCTCTTTTCCCCATTCCCAAAGATCACTGTAGCCCCGCCCCCTCGCGGTCTCTTTTTAAGTTGGGGTCTATCAGTCCCCCAGGGAAGAAGCTCTACCCAGGTCAGACCCTAGCTGGAGACAAAGGGAGGGGGCGGCGGGTCACTGTTTACTCAGGTTTGGCGTGGGAAGCAAGCGGGCGAGTTTGTAGACCGGCTGATAGCCCCCTGAGGGCCAGCTTTCAGCGGGGTCTGGGATTGGGAAATGGATTTGTAACTGTTTTCTGAGAGTCCGGAGAAGGATCTGTCCCCTCTTCCCCTCACTCTAGGCTAGTCGGATGGGGTTCCACAGAAAGGGTTTGGGTCTGGCTCTGCAGAGTGGCTTGATCCAGGATCTCAGCCCGGTGTCCCGTCCCCCCACCCCGCCCCCGCCCCCGCCCCAAAGAGGGAGACACCGACTCTTCAACGCTTTTATTAGAAGACAGAAGCATGGTCCTCAGAAGGGAGCCGAACCCGGCCGCGCCGCGCACAATTCCGGGGGCTTCCAAGCCTGGTTCCGAGACCGGTCCCAAGACCCAAGACAACACCGCCTCTTAGGTCCCAGAGGGCAGAACGGGGTTGGCCAGCCCGGGTTCACTTGCCCACCGAGTCCAGGATGATCCGGTTCTGCTTGGCTTGCTCCCTCTGGCTCTGCGACCGTGCCTGTGCCAGCAGGGTCCGCATCAGGTGGAAGGTCAGGTCGATGGAAACAGGAGATTCGTCCCGTTTGGGCTTGGACCGATAGCTTAGGGGCGAGAAGAGGGCGCCTGTCCCAGCGGCCAAACGCGGGAAACGTTGGGTCAGTAGGAGGAGGGCACGGGCTCCCCCGGCCTGACTCCTGGGACTCCACCGCAAACTCCGGTCCAGACTCTTGTCCCGGGGGGGCACCGCCTCTAGAGGCCTCCGGCTGCAGGTGCTCAGGCGCAGCTGAACCAAGAGCAGCAGCAGTGCCGCCAACAGAACCGTGCGCCCCGGCCGTCTCATGGCGTTGGTGCCGCCGCCGCGGGTCCCTGGGAGGCACACACACAAGGGTAGGGCTCGCGGAAGGCTGGCTGGTGTGGGGGCTGGGGGGCGGCGGGTCCAGTGCTGCCCCGGCCCCTGGCCACTTGTACCCCTGCATGTTCCCCCCCATCGCAAGCTCGGGCACCGCGTGCCCTGCCCGACCGCGTCCGCCACGTGCCCCGAAGCCGCTGAAGCCAGGCGCGCACCCCAGCCACCCTTTTCTCTTCGATGGGAGATGAGGTCTGGGACACGTCCCGCGGCGGAACCATCCCACCTCCCAGCCCGCCCGGGAAGGGGACTAGGCTACCCAGCAAAGCAGCCGGGAGAGCAAGCAAGGAAGGGCTGGTCCGGGAGGCGCCGAGCGGGGGTGCGGTGCGCTCCCAACGAGCCACTCACTGGTTTCTCCGAGGGTGTTGCCTTGTGGGGGGTGGGTAGCAGAGCTTCGGTCACTGTCCCAATCCAACCGGAGTCTGGGAGCACGGGGCTGGTTGCCAGTGCCTGGGGAAGGCGGGTAGTGTCCCGGGGCTGCTGCCAGATTTATATAGGGACGGGGCAGCTCCGATTGACGTCAGCGAAGGACATGCACTGATTGTAGATGAACTGACAGAACCGCATCTCTGGGGCGAGGAGTGGACTGCCCCCCTCCTCCTCACCGGGGACAAGACCCCCTGGATGGAAATACCGCCAGCTACCTCTAGGGGTAAGCTCTGAGGAAGGAACCTAGAGTCCAGAGCGATGGGTCCGGACGTGGGCACTCAGGCTTGGACCGAAGGACCCAGGCAGACCTCACACCGTTTCCAATTAAGTAAATAGCATCTTCCCCTTTCTGCGCCCCCCTCCCGGGGGAAAACCTCTAATAATAAGGGAAACGTTTCCTTGCCGAGAAGGGGAAACCTAAAAGCAAACCAACAGCAAGATTGTGGAGCTGTCCGTGGTTCTTACTACAGCTTCCTGTCCACCAGTTTCAGCAGAAGAGGAATCTGAATTGTAGAGAGGAGAAAGGGGACAATACAGTTGGCACACAGCTCGGATAGCCCACGCTTCCAGGTCTGCAGCCAGAGACTGGGTCCAGAGGCTGTCCTCATGGGCAACAAGGACCAAATCCACTGAGCTGATTGTCTTTTCCCCAAAGGCTCCCTACCATTAGTACTTCTCTAGATGCCTAAAGGTCCAGGCTCTTTTAATTGAGGAATTAAAAGCAGATAGTCTTGGCCCCCAGGAAATCCCCATACCAAAGGGGGCACATTTTGATGACTCCATTAACCTGGGAAGATGAAAGCTATACAAAAAGGAATTACTCAGTGATCTACCAATTGTTTTTTAATTCTTAAACCAGGGAAGAAGGGTGGGAAAAGAATAGGTGCTGAGTTCTGCCTTCAGCCTAACAATTTTTCCCCAGGTCAGGGAGGACTAAAGAGTAGGATGGAATACTAAACAGCACCACAGGCCTTTGATTAAGTTTCTGTTGGAACCGTATTTTGTGTTCAGAGCCACAAACACTATCAATTATCTCTGCCATTTGGTTAAGGTAGAGGCATCTGTGAAGGTCTAGGGTGAATCCCGTTGGAGGGGGATGGGTTAGGAAGAGATGAGCAGAGAACCAGACAAAGACTGCATATAATAGTAGCAAGGGAAGCAAGATACATTCAATTTTCTTTTTCTAAAACTACCTGCAAAGTTGTACCATTTATTTACATTTCACAGGGGGAACTGATTCATTTCAGTGTTCCATCCCAGAAGTCCTTTCTGTCCAGTGGATGGCATCCTGAAAACTATCTGGGAGTGCTCTGAAGACATCTGAACCCATCCCTGTCCAGAAGTACAGCTCCAAGGTGGGGGGCATGAGAAGAGTCAGGATTGATGCGACTTCCAGGATAGGTAGGTGTTCCAGATAACAGCAACACACTGGACAAAAGCCAACCTGAGGAACAGGAAAATGCATCATTGAAAACAGGAGCAAGGGGGAAGGGGACAGAGATGAGGAAGACAAAGAAAAGCAATAGAGGGGAAGAGAGGAAAGCTGGAGAAGAGGGAGAGAAAAAAGCAGAAGATACAAAATTTCTCCCATAGGAAACTGGCAGGATTTATAATTTACCACCCAAGTCTTCTTCCTCTACCCCTTTCCCTTCTTAAAATAGTAATGATTGTACTGGGTCGGAAGCACAGTTTACCCAAGTCACTGTCTCATGGGAGAGCATGATCTCTCAAATACAACTTTTACAGGTAGAGAATTGCTCCACTTTTCTCAGTAACCACTTAAAACTGTCATTTAGGCACATATTCAAATGGTGTTTGAATGTTTCTATTTCCTGCCTGCACCAGCTTTTGGGATAATTTTTTGATTAGCTATTTTTTTGTCATTCTAACATTTCAAAGGGTTTCCCTTCATTCCAACATTTCAGGATTTGGAGAAATCCATGTTCACCATATGCCATGATGTATATGTATTTAGATTGTCTCCTCTTAGCTTCCCCCTTTCCACACTAGAGATCCAATTATAAGATTGCTTCCCTCCCAATCCCTGCAAATGTTTTGCCTTTCTCTGGTTGCCTTATAACCTTTCTGAGACTTGGAAATTAAATTGTATGATATTCATCAGTTTTATTGAAGGGTAGAAAAATGTTTTCTCTTTGACTGAACAGACATATCCTACCTGGCCTCCTGTCCTATCTGTCTGCCCAACCTAGGTAAGCAGCATCCTGGACTCTGTCCCTCCAGCAATGGCATCAGAAAAGATTCAGATGGAACAAGAAAAAGGACTGTGGAAGTTCGATCTTTTGGGAATTCTGTATAAGATTCAGAGGGCAAACTGAAGTGAATTCTGTGAGGGATTCTAAAGCACAAAGGAATATGAAGAGCCCTGATTGGTAGGCAGAACATTTTGGTTTGGGGGTTGAGGAGTTTAAGGACAGAATGAACAAGTAGCTTTCAGACTTCTAGTTTTGGACCTAAAATATTCTGGGAGATTAGAGATGGGTTTTTTTCCCCTACCTGTAAACAAGAGGGATGAGATAGAAGTTGGCCAACTGCACAGTAGGCCAAATCTGCAAAAAAAAAAAAAATATATATATATATATATATATACATATATATGTATGTGTGTGTGTGTATGTAAAATTATACCATTGTTTTATCTTGTAACAATATTTTCTGGCCCCCATTCAAAGAATTTTCACCTGACCCATCCCAACCCCAATCATGTGAATCCAGTCCAAAATGTAACTTTCTCAGGTCCCAAGTCATTCCCAGCCAAGATTCAATCCAGAGAAGGTCAAAGACCAGGACTTTCCACAGCCTTAAGAATGACTGATTTGTCTCTTACATAATAGTTGGTGATGAGGGCATCAGGGTAATCCTGAAGAAAAAAGAAAAAAGTTAAATCTTACACACCCTCCTCTTGACATCATATTCTTTTCCACCCTTTTCCATCAGCAGGGATCAAACTTGATTTATCCGTGACTCTACCCGAGACCAACCACAGTTTTCTACACAACGAAAACAATAATAAATTTGATTTTCCATGAGTGGGACTTCTTGGTGTTCAACGAGCATGGCTTCTGCCTTATGCAACAACTACCTTTTTCCCTATCACTAGACTAGAATTACCTATTAGGCCTCTGGATTTCCAACATTCCTCATTTGCTTGAGTTCTACTTTATTCCATTGGGGATCCCAAAGATCCACCTATATGCTCAACAAAATTCTCAGACTCAATCCAGTTTGGGTTCCACACTCACCCGCTGCAGTCTGGCCCAGTTGTCCTGGACTGATAATCCATTAAGTGTTCCAATCACTGGGAGCAAACACCCCAAAAAACATGGGGCAAAGCCCCCCTGAGAAAATAGGAAGAGAATGTTAGAAGAGCTCTGATGCTTACCTGTCAGAGACGGTTCTTTCTACACAGACACAGGTTCATATAGTCATAACCTCTTCTGACCCACCCTTCTTTCCTTCTGCTCACCTGATCGATTACCATCTTCTTCAGTGCATCCACTTTGGTGTTGCCAGGGATAAGTCGGTCCAAAACCCTGTACCAGCCACCTACCACAGGGCCCTGACTCAGGGCAGAAGGAGAAGCAAAAAAGGGAAACTTTAGCTAGTAAATAGTAATATTTTCCTCAAAAAGAATGAAATCACATCATAGGGGAAACAGCTGAGGACAAGGAGAGGGAGACTAGGATTAAAGACTGGCCATTAAGAGCCTGGAGAGTACAAGGAAAGACAAAGATCTGGGTCCACTGTCTAAACCATCTAGCCAACTATGGGTGTGACTCACCACAAAGCTGCAGCCTATGAAAGCCATAGTCAGGGTTCTTCGGACCTGGTGCTTCTCTAAACCCCGTTTCTCAATCAGCTGCTGAGAGACGACATCACCTATCCCCATCAGGGAACCTGGCAGTAGAAGATAGTTAGGTTCCCTCATTGGGAAAGCAAAGTTTTTTATTTTTTTTTAAATTTTATTTTATTTAATAATAACTTTGTATTGACAGAATCCATGCCAGAATAATTTTTATACAACATTATCCCTTGCAATCGCTTATGTTTCATTTTTTCCCCTCCCTCCCTCCACCCCCCCCCCAAGATGGCAAGCAGTCCTATATATGTTAAATATGTAAGTAAAGTTTTCTAAAAGAAGGAGCGAATCCTGTTAAGTAGAAGATTCTGGCAATCACTGCCTTCACCTCCTTCATCCCTGAGTTTGGGGTGGGGGGAAGATATCCTATTTTTTGGGAACTGCTCTAGACTGAGGGTCCCTCTCAGTTCCTGGACTCCAAGGATCATCACAAGGGTAACTGTGTCTTTGCCAGCTAATCCTTGAGACTCATATCAAGCAGGCTCCATCAAGATATTCCAAATAAGCAAGGAAATCCTTTTTATTTCAAGAGCTTTAAGGTGATTCTGAGGGTAAGCAAAGGACCCACCAGCTGCAGAAATGAGAACCTCAAATTCAGCTAGGACAACAGGGCAAGGTACTCCCACCAGGAATCCTGAGTTTGATTCTTGGCTTTATCTAAAATCCTTCTTTTCTCCAGTTATCACAGTCTTCATGAGAGCAGCAAAGGGCCCTGGCTTTAGTTCAAATCTCATCTCACCTCACCTGCTACCTGTATGCCCTCTGACAAGTCACTCAATTCCTCTAGGCCTCATTTTTCTTAGCTTTAAAATTCAGGAAGTTAAATGCAATGGACTCAAGATCCCAGCAGTCCTAGACCTATGACCTATGATCTGTGTGGAAGAGAATGAATGGGTCATTTCCAAACACACTGGTGCTACAAAAAAGGGCAGCTAAGCTGGTGAGGGACATAGAATAGATCTTGTCTTCTCTGACTCTCAGACAGCCCCAAACAAACCGATGTCTTCTTATCTCAGTCCCAGCTGGGTTTGGAAAGACACACATTTCCTCTGAGGCCTTAAAGGGAGACTGCAGAAGCAGTGACAAAAGCCAGAGGGAAACGGGTGTCTGTGGAGCCCACTATCACACAGCCCCATGCAGTCACAGATACCCCCCAACAGGTTCTGAGACAGACATTGATACTGAGTGCCGAGTGGGCTGTGGTGGGCTCTTGGGTGAGTGGGTGTGTGTACACGTGTTTTGAGTGCGCAAACATACAGAGGCCTCTGTGTAAAGTGACCAGTATAACTCCAGGTTTTTTCTGTGTCTTGCTGAGTAATGAAAGCACCCGCTTGGAGCCCCTCAACAGCGTCCCTGTGCCCTCAATTAGAACTAGGCAAACACATCCCTCCATCCCAACGTGTATCCTGGCTGGCTCTGACGTCCATGCTGGCTGCACGATCACCCTTCTGGCTCACATACCCAGTGCGCTCAGCTCTTTTCCCAACTCCCACGTTGTGGCCTGAGAAGTGGACAAGCAATAGCCAACAGCCAAATTGCTAAGTGCTGGAAGAGGTTAGTCAGCCCTGCTGGCACTCTTAGCCATGAAGCAGCCCCAGGCCCTCTTCCAGGGGAGCCCAGCATAGGCAGCTTGGCTATTGTCTCATTCATCTAAATCCTAAAAGGGTAAAGCTATTCTCCCCACTGCAAGAGCAAAGTGAATTAAATAACCAGTTTTCCTTACAGGAGGCTATATTCCCTGTCACTCAATAATACCCCTTAGGTTTCTATCAGACCCAAGAATAAAAGTGGAAGATTCTAACTAGTGCAGTGGGCTGTGGTACAAAGAAGAGGAGGGACCCCAGAATCTTGAGCAGTTCTGTTATGCTGGCCTGTTTCTTTCTACATTCACTCAGAGTGATTATAGCTATAAATATCTAGGAAGGGAAGAAGAATACCCATTACCCAGCTGACAGGGAGGTAATGGGCTCAGGGTACAAAATAAGACCTTTTTTTTTTTTTTTTTTTTTTGACATGGCTAATGCAGGAATTTGTTTTTAGCTACACAAATATGTTACAAGGGTTTTTATTTTTCTTTTAATGGGGAGGAAAAATGGGATCAAAAATTAACTAAAAATATTTTTAAAGGAACAGGAAAAAAAGTAGCACTTATTAAGAGGCAAGTGATTGGGAGGGGGTAGAGTCATATGCTGCCTTCAAATGGCAGACCACTGAGGGTGAGTAAAAAGGCTCTAGGAGGCTCAAGCAGAGTTCAATTTATCAGACCCTGTGGGGCTACAGTGTCTCTCATCAGCAGTATCTGAGTGACTGTGCTGAACTCCCACAGGACCACATAAACTTCAGAGACTTTGGCTCAGAATAATAGCTCTTGTGGTATAGGACCCTTTTCAAAAACTTTTACCTCCATCTCGCTTGACACCCCATCCCTGCCATGACTCTGTAAGATATAGACAGATCTCTTCTTTTTTTCCTTAGCTTTTGAAGAAACTGAGACAATCTAAAAAACTGGTGATTTACCAAAAGGTTATACAGTAGGTTAAGGGAATAGCTGGGGCTACAACTCAAATCTCTTGGTTTCTAATCTTCAACTCTTTTCACTCACTGTACTTTATAATATAGAGAGTTCAAGACCCTAACCTCCAGCCTCATTGTGTTGGTAAATGATGGGCCAGCAAGATGTCAAGATGGGAGATAGTGCTCTGTTTAGTATGTCCATCTGAGAAAGAAACCTGTGAGAGAAACCCTGGTGATAAGGAGACATAAAGTTTGGCTAAGTCACATTCTCTGAGAGGAAGGGGAAACTCAGAAATATATATGCTGTGGCCCCAAGGTTCAACCTGGTATTTTATCTCATGAACTCCCTTCCTAAACAAAATGATATTGCTAAAATACAGATCTGACCACACCATTCTCCTGTAGCTGCTCTCTATTTAGCCTTTAAGATAAAATACAAACTCCAGTGTGACATTTAAAGTCCTCTGTAATCTGGCTCCCACATCTTTTCAGAGCTATTGTCCATCATTGTCCTTCTCCTACTTCCATTTTAAGACCAAATGGCTGATAGTCTTCCCTGTTCACACTATCCCATCTCCAATCTCCATGCTTTTGTACACATCATCCCCCTGCTTGTAATACCCTTCTCCTCCTCTCCCTTATAACGTCCCTAGCTTCCTTCAAGGCACAGACCAGGCGCCACTTCCTAGAAGGGACCTTTTCTGATCTCCTAAGTTGTTAGTTTTCTCCTAGAAATCTCTTCCTATTTTGTTTACACACACTCAGCAATTGTGTTCGAGGCAGCATGTTGTAGTGAGCAGAGAAGTCGACTTGAATCTAGGAAGAGCCGGGACACAGACTGCTTGGGTGACAAGCCCCTCAAGCTCTGTTCTGGGCAGTTCTTTGAACTTTGAAGTTGTAGGAGGAATTGCTGATCTGCCCGGTAAAGAGAGTTCCACACACCAAGGACAGCACAGGTCTGGTCCCAAATCCTTTGTGTGTACCGACCAGGGCCCATGCTCTTTCCCCTCCCCCTGGCAAGTTCCCTGAAGGCAGAACTACTTAACATGGAGTTAAGCTGAACTGGCTCACACTCCACTGTTGCCCCAGCTCCCCGGAGCTCTTCAGGACGCATGTGCCCGGGGCAGTTCCCAGGGTGACTTTTATCCCCTGACCCAGTCTGACCCTCCTTCTAGAGGTCTAGCAGAGGGTGCCAATGGACATCCAACCTGATGACTCTTCATAGGACTACAGGGCAGCCGGGCAGTGAAGCCCCCAAGTGCCGCTGGCACCGAGCCTGCTGGGCAGATAGACGGTGCAGGCAATGCCGTCATTCTTCTGGGCTGGGGCCAGGTTCTGATGCTGTCACTCCCCGCTAGAGCCAGGATGGGAGCAGGGAAGAAGAAGGGAGGAGAGGGGTAAAGTCTAGGGGACTGGCCCATCCATGATTCCCCTCAGCAGCCCCACATGAACCGCAGAGAAGCAAGCCAAGAGACCCTGGAAAGGGGGGAACCTCTCTGCCCACCCTGGATTGACCACAACCCATGGGTCAAAAGGGAATCTGGAAGCAGAAGAGTGACGTTTTAATGTTGGGTTTTGGGGAGAGTATAGATTAAGGTAAATGAGGAAAAGGAGCCTGAACAGCTCCTGAGAGGGCTGAAAATAGGAAATATGTCCTTGAAAAGTAGGAGCCCTCGGTGGGTCAGAGCCACCGGTACTGCCGACTCACTCAGCCTCCCCTCCCTTCCTCCCCAGGGGCCTCTCAGGAGATTAAACAGTGTCAAGGTGGGCGCTTGGTCTGGCAAGAAGCCCAGGATGAGCTGGAACCACAGGACAGCAATGACTGGGGAGGGGAGGAAAGGAACAAGATGGGGCTCATCTCCCATGCTTCAGGAAGAAGGGTACCCTTAGAGCTCCAGGGGCCATAGCCTCCTGCTCCAGCCACCTGTTCCCTTTCTGAAAAGAAAAGAAGGGTTTCTGGGGCAGTGGAAAATGGATAGCTTTGCAGTTTATGGTGTCCTAAGTCCAGACCAGCAGAATCTGACTCCTAAGATCTGGGGTCTGGATCAGTCCCGGGAGGTTGGGAGGATTCTTAGAAACACAGGGCTTATAAACAAGAGTCCTTAAAGGTTTAGAGCAGTGACGGCCAACAGCACACAGGCAATAAGCAGCAAGGTCTGGACCCCAAACTGGAGGACAATTCATTGGGGACACTGGAAATTACTGTTCAGCTCTGGAAGTTAGTAACCCCAGAACGGAGATTGGGAGAACCAAGTCTCTCTGAGTATAAAAGTCTGTGCCCTCTTGACTATCCCAGATCTGAGCCCCAAGAACCGCAGAATGGAAAAGGGAAAGCACGCTAGCTCAACTGGACCTCTCCGTTTACACAAGAAGAACATGACATTCAGAGAAGAGGAGATTTTTATACAACCAGCAAATCAAAGAACTAAGAGTAGAACATGGTTCTTTGGAGGACAAGAGTCTTTGCATTCCACATGGCTTTCATCTCTGGGAAAAGTGAATTAGTTCCAGTGTCCCCAGGGAAGTTTAACACCTATCTGTGGCAGGTCCTGACACAGCCTCTACAGAAGGAAAGGACAAGGCTGACTCAGTTTCTCCAAGACCCACAGGCTTACCTATAATATAATAATAGCCAATCCAGAAGCAGAAACCTTTTCCCTCCAGATTCTCCTGGTCCAGATTCAAACTCCCTGGGGCCTGATCAAAGCAACCATCCTCAGACATGGCAAAAGTCAAACTCTATGCCGATGCCAACCAGTGGAAGGGTTCATTCCTGGTGTGTTCTCCACAGCAGCCCAGCAGGTCAGGGAGAATGGGTTACAATGAAGACAATAATAGGGCTGGGATTAGGAGAGATCTGTCTACTTGTGACATTTAGTAACTAGGGAACTCTGATCAAGTCATTAAATCTCTGCCTAAGCTTTCTCTTTTGCAGAATAAGGAAACTGATGGCAGGAGTAAGAACCTTACAATTTTGTAGTGAGGATTAACAAATATATGTAAAATGTTCTGTAAAACACACAAGTGCTATGTAAATGTAATCTGCTATCATTAATAATATAAATTGGTTCTAGGTCATTCATGTCCAGAAAAGAAAAGGGCAGAGAGGGCTGAGCCCTCTCATCTTGGTCTGTAGTTTGGTCAACTCTGAATACTGGAAATACTGGGAAGCCTGAAAGACCTCCTGGGAACCAGGGTCTTCTGGAGGGGATCTAGTAGGTCAGGGTAGACCTCTGGTCCAGTTTGTACTCTAACCCAGAACAAGACCCTTAAGACAAGTCCTGAAACTCAATTGGCTTCTGCAAAGAATATGAAGGGGAAAGAGTTTTGGTCCTCAATCCTAACCTGGTCATACGTCCAGGAACTGGGAGCATCTAAGGATGATCTGCTCACTCTACTATAGTCTCATCAACTCTCCCTAAAACAACCTCAAGCTTCTCATCCGCGGTCAGAAAAGACTTTCCAGGCTCACTCCCAGGAAGTGAGAAAAAAGACAAAAGGGTCATCCCTCTTTTCTCCCCAAGTCCACCCTGGGACCTTCCTCCTGGCAGCTGCCAACTCTGGACAAATGTAGAAGCTGACCGGGCACAGAGCCCAGCGTGTCAGTTCCCATCATGGCCACACAGTGCAGCATGAGTCACCGCACACACGCAGCCCAGGTGAGTCACTGCCCTGGCGGGCACGCCGAGGACAGGACAGGGGTGGTCGGAACACAGTGGGCCGGGTAAGGACCCAGGGGAGTCTGAGGCAGGAGGATGAGATGGGAAGAACTCAGCTACTCAGGGCCACTGATTTCAGAGTTGGATTGATGGGGCAGAAGATAGGAAAAAGGTCTTTAGCACCTGTCTCTGTGTGTCTATGGAGAAGTTATCTTTTCCTCTCTCAGGTTCATTTCATATTGACTGGAGACTTACAAGAGAGAAGTCCAGTCTTTTCATAACCAGAGAGCATTGAGATCTGGAAGGCAGATCTCTAATTTCCTTAAGAGTAGCTGGAACCCCAGTTCCTCATATCAGCAGCTGGCTACTCTCAGCTGTCTGCTAGCCACTTCTACGTAGGAGCTGACAGGTTTATTGCTCTATAAACTCACTGTCTGTAACTTGAGACACTAACCATACTCGGTGGCAGTTCTCTCTAACTGCCCCTAACTTCTATCTGCCACTTCTACCTTGTGGTTTCTTTGCAGCCTTCTGCCTTTCCACCTTAAGCTGTTGACATCTTTTTATTAAAATCACACAAAAGGGGCAAACTGCCAATACACAAAGCATTTAAAGCACAGGCATGAAAAGACAAAAATGATTACCTAATGTGTAATAAAATTCTGAATAGACACCATTAAGTTAGTTTACGTTATATGAAGTCCTGTTTGGTTAGAGAAGGGCCATCTCGATCTGGGAATCAGCTTGAGAAACTTTTACTCCAATTTGGGGACCTTGATTCTCATGGACAGTTTTAACTCCTTCATTACTCTAAAGAGTATTGAAAGAAGAAATTGCATGGAGCCACAACACTAACTCCTCTGCCCTCTTTCCTTTATGTTGTCTTGGATTGCCCAGAACCCTACCCCAAGGCACACCCAGTAGTCTGGAACTGTGGCCAAGGTCCCTTCAACTAACAAACTTAATTGCATGTGGTCCTTTAAAGATGCTATGCCCTAATCTCCAAGGAAAGCTCATTTGTTAAAGAATCATTGATAAAATAATCATTGACTCTAGTGAATTACTATATTGACCTTTTTCCAGGTTATACATTTGTCTCTGCACAAAGGACTGAATCTACAGAAAATCGCAGACCTCCCCAATAAGTCTGAGTAAATGGTTTTCATGAGTGGGCTGACCTTTCAGGGCTCTTCAAATCACATCTCATGAATAGCTTTTCCTTGTATCCTCACTTGAGGACGGCCCTGGCCTGTGAGGCCTTGATCAGAAAAGTGTAAGAGGAAAAAGAATCTATCCCTAGAGGAAGGAGGTAGCAAGTACTGGGGACTAACAGATGCTATTGCCCTTCCATCCGTTAAGGACAGCCATGACACCAAAGATTATGGTGAGAATGAACCAGAGGACTCCAAGCACCTTGTTTTTATTATACTTGTAGAACCACCTCATCCTGGTGGATAGGAGTAAGGAGAATTTGTCCTACTGATGCTTCCATGATGGTTAGCAAATAGGATTTGAAAGATGTGGGAGGGATTTTATAGCTTCCTCCCCATAACAGAGGGACCCCAGGATGGGGTAACAAAACAGTTTGTTTTCTACAGAGAACTAGAATTCAGAAAGTAATGAACAAAGTTGCTTAAGACTGGTTGAATCCATTGGTGGATTCAACCAATCAGAAATGGGTCTATGTATTCTTTTCAACCATAGTCTTATCACGGACCCCGATCTGGCTTAAACTAGTTGGGGTCAATGACCTGGCAAAGGGAAATGGGGAATGAGTATGCTTAATAGACTAACTGCATATTAAAACACACACCTTGTAGGAGGAGTTTTCACCATTTTTATACATAGGATCCCTCCCAAGGGAGAGGAATATATCTAGGAGGGCATGAAGGAGGTAGAGAAGGAAGTGCTGTGAGTCAGCAATTAACCAATTGGGACCCTCTCTCTGAGAGGAGACTGAGTGGTACATAGAAGGGGTTTGATTAATAAAAGCACACTCTCTTCTGTAGCAACGGTACTTCTCCACCATAAGGATGCCCCTACTTCCTGTAGAAGTATAATAAATACTCCTTCACTCACTGGGGAGACATTTCCTCAATTTGAGAGGCCTTGAACCCCTGACTATGTTCATAACAATCTGGGGGTTTGTCCAGGATTCTGAAGTCCACTGGGCCAGCCTTGGGTCAGGGAGGTATGAAAGAATGCTTAGGATTAGAAAGGCAGCCATGAAAACTTGGGAATTGAGGTATTTGTCCAGTCCAGAAGTGACAGCCACCAAGAGGAATTTCCCAGTGAGGACCCTGAGTGGAACAATAATGATGAAGTTAATAGGAGACATAACAAGACTTGAGTGAATTGATGAAGGAAGGTATTAAAGGCTCATTTCCAAAGTCCCAGAACTTCAATAAGGCATTTGAGATAGATCAGGGAAAAAATGAATCGCCTTTACAGTTCCTAGAGAGAATAAGGGAAAGGATGAGAAAATATTCAGGACTAGGTCCACAAAACCCAGTAGTACAGAATATGTTGAAAGCAAATTTGGTGACCTAAGTATGGCTGGACATTAATCAGAAGTTATAAAAATTAGAATGAAAGACCATTGATGAATTGCCCAGAAAAGCTCAAAAAGAATATGTAAGAAGGGAAGATGAAAAGCAGAAACAGAAAGCTAAGGTGATGTTGAAGACTTTCAGGGAGGTGATGAGAAAACCCAGTCCTGGGTCCAATGGAAGGTATGGCCCCTCCTGGACTCCACAACCAAGAAGGGAAGATGGATGGAGACTAAGAGAGGGAGCTAGTGGCCCTGGGTGAGTGGAGAGTGAAGGTAGCAGGGGAAGAGTAGAAAACTTTTTCTGTGGAAAAAAAAAAAAAAAAAAGAAACTGACCTGAAGCAAAGAAGGAAAAATGGGTGGTACTCCTGTTACTACTGAATGAAGAAAACTAGGGGCATCTGGGATTCCTTAACGATTAGGAAAGTAGGAGAGGAAGTAGTCTTTGTGATAGACACTGGACCTGAGAGGAGCAATAGCTCTGTGTTCTCCCCAAAAGATATGGATTATTAAAAGAACAAGTAAGTTACAGGGGCAAAAGAGGAAGAATTTAAAGTAGCAGTTACTGAAGAGATAGTGATTAGAAAAATGGGAAAAGACACAGAGGGGAATATTAGGATGAAATTATTGTTCATACCAGTGGTGGTTTGGAATTGGGAGGAGAAGTGGTAATAAAATATATCTCCTCAGTATTGAAAAAGAATTGGACACAGAACAATTGGACTGGAAAAGGGAACAGGGGAAGAATGAACATTCCACCCATTATAATTAAGTTAAAAGATACAGAAGAGATTATATTAGACAATATCCAATCCCTATGGAAGAAAAGTTGAGCCTTTGGTCTGAAATAAAGAAACTAATTTGTTAAATATGTATTATTAGAACCCTGTTATGTTTCCAATATTGTCTGTAAAGAAGTGAGATAGGTCTTATTGAATAGCATAGGATTTGAGAACTATAAATAAAACAGTGCAAGTTAGTGGTCCTTATATTCTCCTGAGTAAAGTACCATCAGAACACAAATGGTTTAGTGTAACAGATCTAAAAGATGCTTTCTGACATGTCCATTGGATATAGGTAGTAGAGAAATTTTTGCATTTACATGGGCTTTAAGGTGCCAATCGTTTCAATGGCAGACATTTCTTAGAATCAGTATTAAAGGAATTCATAAGGCCCCTTGAATAGTCCTTTTTTAAAAAAATTATTAAAATATTTTATTTTATTTTATTTTATTTTTTAAAATAACTTTTTATTGACAGAACCTATGCCAGGGTAATTTTTTACAGCATTATCCCTTGCACTCACTTCTGTTCCGATTTTTCTCCTCCCTCCCTCTACCCCCTCCTCGAGATGGCAAGCAGTCCTTTGCATGTTAAATAGGTTACAGTATATCCTAGATACAATATATGTGTGCAGAACCAAACAGTTTTCTTGTTGCACAGGGAGAATTGGATTCAGAAGGTATAAATAACCCGGGAAGAAAAACAAAAATGCAAGCATTTTATATTCATTTCCCAGTGTTCTTTCTTTGAGTGTAGCTGCTTCTGTCCATCCTTAATCAATTGAAACTGAATTAGCTCTCTTTATTGAAGAGATCCACTTCCATCAGAATACATCCTCAAACAGTATCGTTGTTGAGGTATATAATGATCTCCTGGTTCTGCTCATTTCACTCAGCATCAGTTCATGTAAGTCTCACCAGTCCTCTCTGTATTCATCCTGCTGGTCATTCCTTACAGAACAATAATATTCCATAATGTGCATATACCACTATTTACTCAACCATTCTCCAATTGATGGGCATCCATTCATTTTCCAGTTTCTAGCCACTACAAACAGGGCTGCCACAAACATTTTGGCACATCCAGATCCCTTTCCCTTCTTTAGTATCTCTTTGGGGTATAAGCCCAGTAGAAACACTGCTGGATCAAAAGGTATGCACAATTTGATAACTTTTTGAGCATAGTTCCAAATTGTCTCCAGAATGGCTGGATGTATTCACAATTCCACCAACAATGTATCAGTGTCCCTGTTTTCCCACATCCCCTCCAACATTCCGCATTATCTTTCCCTGTCATTCTAGCCAGTCTGACAGGTGTGTAGTGGTATCTCAGAGTTGTCTTAATTTGCATTTCTCTAATAATGATCTGAAGCATATTTTCATATGTCTATAAATAGTTTCAATTTCTTCGTCTGAGAATTATCTGTTCATATCCTTTGACCATTTATCAAATGAAGAATGGCTTGATTTCTTATAAGTTAGAGTCAATTCTCTATATATTTTGGAAATGAGGCCTTTATCAGAACCTTTGACTATAAAAATGTTTTCCCAGTTTATTGTTTCCCTTCTAATCTTGTCTACATTTGTTTCGTTTGTACAAAAACCTTTCAATTTGATATAATCAAAATTTTCTATTTTGTGGTCAGTAGTGATCTCTGGTTCTTCTTTGGTCATAAATTCCTCCCTCTTCCACAGGTCTGAGAGGTAAACTATCCTATGCTCTTCCAATTTATTTATAATCTCATTATTTATGCCTAGGTCATGAACCCATTTTGACCTTATCTTGGTGTACGGTGTTAAATGTGGGTCAATGCCTAGTTTCTGCCATACTAATTTCCAATTTTCCCAGCAATTTTTGTCAAATAATGCGTTCTTATCCCAAAAACTGGGATCTTTGGGTTTGTCAAACACTATATTATTAAAGTTATTGGCTGTGTTGTTCTTTGAACCTAACCTATTCCATTGATCAACTAGTCCCTTGAATAGTCCTTTTGCAATATGTGGGTGACTTGCGACTAAACGAAAAGAAGAAAAATGAGGTAATTGCAGGGATCATTAGTTTATTTTCTGGGAAAACAGTGATTAAAGGTATCAAAGGAGAAGTTGTAGTTTGTGAAAATGGATGTGAAGTGTAATGACTGTGCTAGCACCCAGGACACCCCAGAATCAGCTGGACTCAGGATAAGCAAAAGTCCTTAATCTTTATTCTCGGCCCCCAGATGCAGGATTGAACAGGATGGAAGCAGAATCTCTGCGACCACTGAGAGTGTGTCCCTGGCTAGCTTTTCTCCACCCCCTAGTCCCTCCTACAATCCTCTCTACACCAATCATTGAGCCAGTATGGATAGTGGAAAGGACCATTTTCCAAGCATATGCCCATAGAGTATCATCCAATCAGTAATTGGCCTCAAGCACTTGGCAGTCCTGACCTCAGTGCATTGAATTCAATAGTCATAGCCCTCTACAGTGAAGTACTTAGGATACTTAATTAGTGAGGGAAAAAGGAAGATTAACCCAGAGAGAGTAAGGAGAACACTGGAACTATCAAAGCCAAAAACAAAGAGGGAACTGAGGAAATTTTGGAGTTTAGTAGGCTATTGCCAGTTATGAATCAACTCCCATGCTCAATTGGCCAAAGATGTATACAAGAAGCTGGGAGAAGAATAGTTGGATAAAGACAGTGGGGGAGGAAAGACAGTTGGAAGAGCTGAAACAGGCCCTGATCAAAGAACTAGTACTAGCTTATCCACAAACCATTTCATCTATCTGCCACAGTGGAAAAGGATAGGGTTTTGGGATGCTGATTCAATCATGGGCTGGACAACAGCAGTCTGTGGCATTCCTGTCCCAGCTGCTGGACCCAGTGTCTCAGGGCTGGCCTAAGGGTAGCAGCCTTGGCCCTGTTAATAGAAGAGAGTAGGAATTGACATTTGCGAGAGCTCTCATACTTAGTACTCATCATCAAGTGAGAACCATTTTACATCAGAAAGCAAGTAGGTGGTTTACCAATTTTAGAATTTTGAAATACAAGCCAATACAGATGGAGAAGGAGTAGCTAATAGTAGACAATGTGGTTAATCCAGCTGCCTTCCTAAATAGAGGAGATCCTAATCAAACATTAGAACACAATTGCTTAGATGTAGTGGATTATCAAATCAAAATAAGACCAGATCTGAGGGACATAACTTTGGGAACTGGGGGGGAGGGGGAGGAGGAGATAGTTTACTGACGAATTGTTCTATGTGATTAATGGAAAAAGGTGCATTGGACAGGCAGTAGTGGATGGGAAGAATAGATTAATTCTTAAAGCAGGAGTCCTTCCAAAAGACTGATCAGCACAAACTGCATTAAATCAGGCCCTGAAGATAGTAAAAAATAAGGGACAATTTATACTGATTCAAAATATGCTTATGGGGTAGTGCATACTTTTAGAAAAAATTGGGAAGAAAGATGACTAATGGCTGGTAAGTGGAAAGAACTGACACATGGGGAATTAGCTAAACAAATGTTGGAAAATCTATTAGGACCAATAGAAATGGCAATAGTACACATGAGAGGACATCAGAGGGGTCCTGAAGCCATGGGAAACCATTTGGCAGATGAGGTGGCAAAGGAGGCGGCAAACCAAGAGGAGGCTAGAATGTTGGCAGCACCTGAATTCCCTTTTTCAAGATTCTACCAGTGTTTTCTCAGACAGAAGAGGGGCAGATGAGAGAGGTAATGGTTAGGGATGAGGGAGGATTTGGTTTGAAAATGCTGAGAAAAGAGATAGCCAGGATGAGATGATGAGTGCATGGGGCTATCTACAATAGTCAAAAAGGTCACTGAAGGATGCCCAGTGTGCCAGAAGATGAACTGAAAGGTCATGACAAGGAGGCAGGGAGCCAGGGCTTTGCCCCTTTGAAAGTGTTCAAATAAATTCCACTGAGATCCCGCAATAGGGAGAGTGAAATACCTGCTGGTAACTAGATCATCTGACAGGATGGGTGGAGGCTTATTCCCAGCTCTGCCACTTTGAGTGGAGTGAAGAGGATAGAGCAAATGAGCTGGTGGAAAGGACAGATTCGGACAACAGGACTCACTTCACTTCAAAGATGCTGCAAAAGACCACGAGGGCTTTACAAGTGGAATGGCAGTTCCGTACTTCATGGCATCCACCCTTTCCAGGGAAAGTAGAAAGGATGCGTCAAACACTTAAGAAATATGACCAAACTGATCACTGAACCCAGACTTCTTTGGACCAAATGGTCGCCCCTTATTTCAATGAGAATCCATATGGCTCTTGGGGGGATACAGGGATAACCATGTGAGAGGCTATTTGGGTTAAGAGGGTCAGAGACCAAGAATGAGGTCCTGCATGGCATCATTTCAGATCTTAAATGCAAAGGACTACTTGCCCAAAACCTGTCCTTGGAGTCTGCTGTACAATCCTTCCAAGTGGAAGACTAGGTGCTGATTAAACCCTAGAAGGAGGCAAAGCTGCAATCCAGCTGGGAAGGTCCCTGCTAGGTACTCCTGACTACACAAACCACAGATCAGACTTTGGAGCGTGTTGGACTCATTTCACCAGAGTAAAGAGTAAAGAGTGAAACAGGAGGAGTGGACTGTCCAGCCAGGTGATTTCCTATTGAAACTGATCCTCCAGAAAGCTGGACCTACTGTGGGATAGAGGCTGGGGAGTCATAGTCTCAGGACTTATACTCCTGTGAACTGAGGAGTATTTTGTGGGCAATTCTGTGTGCAAAAGGAAGGTTACAAGTCCTCATAATGACTAGACCTAAGGGACTGATTTGGGTTAGTATATCAATGGTTGGACTCTGTAAGATTATATTTTTATGCCTTTCTCTCTGTTCAAACTCAAAATGTGGTTGAGGCTCATCATCATCTGGAGTCTAGGGATTGTGTGAGGGTGCAAGGTAAATCCTTGGCTGAGTTAAAGGAAGAGGATAGTGTTTGTGGTAATGGTTGGTATACTCTGGGAGAGGGCTCTCCAAGTAAGATTAAGATATGAGTTAATTTGGTGAAAACCAGGAATGCCTCCACAAATGATTCAAATAGATGTCTGTCACATAATTGAATGTGGGGACATTGATAATCAAAGGAGGCTAAGAGGTGAGCGTAAAAAATTTTATGTGAACAAGAAACCAGCTGAAACTCCAGATGTGGAATATAGTGGCCTTCCCTTGCCCAGTTTGGGATGATATATGGTGGATCACCCAGTATAGGGGTTGGATTCAAGATTATCATGAAGGGTCCTCAACAGGAATTAAAAGATAACAACCTTTAGGGGTATGACAGCCCAAGTGTGAGAACTAGAGTACAACCACATACATACATACACATATATATATATCACAATCAAAAAGGCAGATAGAAGTATGAACAGGACCTTTGGAATGGGAATGGATGTTAGGAGGAAGGATCCCATGGGTAGATTTAGGGTTCTGGTGCTCAATCCTAACCCATTCCAAATCTGGAAGCCAGACCATATACTTCCCTGGGTCCAGGAAACCACCAAGTGGAGAAATGTTAAATGTAAAAGACACTTCCACAAATGACCCCAAAGGAGTCAAGACAGTAGAAATAAAAGACTAAGGAAGATAGTAGAACTAGAGACAGAATTTGGGGATACTAGTATTTGGATGGAACAGGTGAAATACAATGTTTAGAAGCCTAAATAAGTGACTGTTAAGCTTCAGGTAGACCAATAGCACATGTAGTACTATTTCCTTTAGAGCTGGAGGGTCACCAGGCTGACTTTAAGTGCATAGTAAGGCTGTTCTCCAACAGCACTGCAAAAAAGTGTACTCCACTCTCCCTCCTGTTTCCACCAGTCAAAAAAGATGTCACTAAAGGTATTCCCGCCATCTCTGAGATCAGCAATCATTCTGCCTGGCTTCCAAGAGAGGGAGAAGGATGTTGGGACCTAGGCAGAATGGCCCTTTGCACCCAGCAGTGGAATGTGACTATGGTCAAGGGTGACAACTTCTCAAGAATGACAACCCCCAGGGAAGATTTATGGTGGTTCTGTGGGAGAAAAACACTGCAACCAACTCTTCCACTCTCCTGGGCAGGTACCTGTGCAATGGTACAATTGGCTATCCATTCACTCTAGCAGAACCCTGACACAGATGAGGAAGGTCAAGAGAATAACAGATGGAAAAGGGAGGTTGAAAGCTCCCACAGTTCATCTGATGACAGAATCTATTTGGGTGCTACTGTAATATCACATGTTCAAAGCTAGGAGTTAAATAGCAGCAGGATTTGAATCTTTCCTTTTTTATTGATCAACCATCAATAAGAATATCTACTATAATTAACAAGGGTTCATTAGCTATACAAGAGATACAGTCAAGGGTATAACCAGTCAACTGGAGGCAACCAGAGAATGGCTTGGGAAAATAGGTTAGCATTAGACATGATTCTTGCCAAACAAGTTGGTGTATGTAAAATGCTACCAGAAGGAGTATGCTGTAATTTCATCCCAAACAATACAGCTCCTGATGGAATTATTTCAAAAGCATTTCAGGGTTTAACTGCATTAGCAAAAGAGTTAACTGACAATTCAGAAATAGAGAACTCGATTACAATGTGGCTGGAGTTATGGTTTGCAAAATGGAAAGAAATAGCAGTGTCCATTCTAACCTCCCTAATAGTGGCAGCTGGGATACTCAGGAGTTTGGTATTGTATTTTACCCTGTGTAAGGAGATTAGTACAAAGATTGATTGAAACATCAATAAGTAAGGTGACACTATTTGGGGTAAAAATACAAGGGTCTGCGAATATCAGGAGGATATCTAAGGAAACTTATAATTCACCATATAATGAGGAATGTGAAGTGAAGTTGAGGAAATTTGAGACCAAAAATAATAATAAAATGTGGAAACCAAATTCGTGTTAAAAGGAGGGGGAAATTGTAATAGACAATCCCCAAAATGAGGTAACAAAACAGTTTGTTTTCCACAGAGAGCTAGAATTCAAAAAGTAATTAACAAAGTTACTTAACAGGTGGATTCCATGTATCCTTTTCAACCACAGTCTTACCACAGATCCCTATCTGGCTCAAACTAGTCGGGGTCAATGACCTGGCAAAGGCAACTGGGGAAGGAGCACACCATGTAGGAGTTTTCACCATCTTTATACATAGGACGCATGACTAAGGGAAGGGAACATATCTAGGAGGGCATGCAGAAGGCGGAGGGAGGTGCTGTGAATTAGCAGAATATTAACCAATTGGGAACAACTGAGAGGAGACTGGGTGGTACATGGGAGGGGTCTGGTTCATAAAAACAAGCTCTCTCTTCTATAACAGGTGAGTTCCTCGGCAAGGATGTTCTCACTGGGGAGACTTTTCCTCATTTGGGGGGAGGGAGGGTCTTGGATCCCTTTCACATTCATAACACTCCCCAAGGATGCAGCCAAACTCCCTCCCGGTTCCAGGGAAATACTCACCAGCCGTGATAATCTGAACCTTCCATGGGTGAGCAGCCAGTGCTTGCTGGTATGCCCGCCAGAGAATCATGCCTCCTGTCGGGATAGTGGGTCCGGAAGCATAGCTTTAGCATTGGAATGGGTCTGCCATTTTACAGACGAGAAAACAAAGGCCCACAGAGTGATTTGTCCAGTTAGCAAGCTGGAGAGCTGAGATTTGGGCTTAGGTCCTGACTCCAAATCCAACATTCTTCCTAGGGAAGTAAGATGCCTTCTGTATCCCTACCTGTGCTCCCTAACCCCCACCACGAAATCTACCCCTCCTCTTCGGGCAGTCTCACGTGTGCTAAAGGTGGCTTCCCGTGGGCGCTTAGGGGCAGGACAACCACTGTGTCCCAAGGCCTGCTGGGTCTGGGAGACGTAACCCACGAACATGCATGAAGCGCCTGCTTGGGTCTGAGTGAGTCGTTCCCCACCAAGGCGCTCACTTTGCACCAAGTGATGAGGTCAGCCCTAAGAGGGACACCTTCTAGCTTTCTGGCAGGGAAAAGGCCTATCCCCCCCTTAACTCTTGGAGCTAGAAAGACCTTAGAGCGGGATTGGACTTTGGGGACTGGACTGAAATCTGGGACTTCAGATTTCACGGAATCGACCCTTTTCATTATACAGATGGGGAAACTGAGGCTCAAGGAGGTTGAGAGATTTGTTCGAGGTCACAAAGTGAGCCAGTGGCAGGGGCGAGACTCAGACCGGAGCACTATAGCCCAGCCCGATCCGGGGGGTTTCACCAGGGAAGAGCAGTGACCGCAGGAAAACAAACATTCGGCGTCCACGCGGCCAAAGGGGATGACGTCATGCGCATGGATGCGCGTGCGCGCGGGACGTATCACGGAAAAACGGAGAAACACGGAACCAAACGACTCACCTCAATTAAAGCCCCAGTTAGGGAGTGCGCTCCCAGCTCATCCACACAAGACTTCCGATGCAAGGTCCGCCCCATCCGTTTGGGGGAAAAGCTCCGCCCTGGAGTCCGGGGCTTCTTTGGCCCTCTCGGGAGTGGGATGGGTCAAGAGCACCGCCCGGCCCCGGACCCCGAGGCCACGCCCACTTGTCGCGGCCCCCAGGGCCACGCTCCGAGCCCCCCAGTAACCTCCTGGATGGGCAGGAAGTGCCCGAGAAGGTTTTGATTCTGGCCTTCTGGTTGAACTTAGGCTCAGATGAACCCAGGATGAGGAATGGATGTGTCCTTGGTCACTAATGGAGTTAACTTTATCCCCATTTTGTAAAAGAGGAAACCAAGGCCCAGAGAGGGGAAAAATATCACCCTAGCTCACACTCCTTAACCCCGGCAGACCTTTCGGCCTCCAGGCCCTGTGACTTGTCCTGTGCCCAGAAGCATTCTGTGCGCCCCCCTTACCCTCACACCACTGCAGGGGTTTCTTCGAGATAAAACTTTCCAAAGGGAACTTGAGTCACAATGGGAGCTCAGTCCTAAAAAGTTGTTCAATTCCCCTTTCCTCAGCCCAGGGCAGCCAGGTAGTGTCGTAATAGAGTAAGAGCCGTGATTCAGCAGGACTCACCTTCCTGAGCTGAAAGCCCAGCCTCAGACGTGTACTAACTGTGTGGCACTGGGCAAGACACTTAAGACATTTGCTGCAATTCTTCATCTGTAAAGTGAGCTAGAGAAGAAAAACTCAAATGGGGCCAGAAAGTCAAACATGACTGAACAAAAATCTCTCTTTTAGGGAACAGATATATGAGGGATCATGCAGAAGACTGAAGAATGATTTACGTGGGAGCTAGCACTGTTACTGGCAGACATCTCTGCAACAAGTTTCCCATCTGCTTTATTGCAGCCAAAGCAGTAGTTTTTTAGAACTGGTTTCCATCTCAGCCTCTCAAGAATTAGAGCTGCTCAGATGACGAAATTTCTCTTATTCCCATGGGTAGGCTCCCATTGAACACCCACAATTGGGGGAAAGGGAGGTGTGTGATACAATGAATTAGTGAAGGAATTTGAGACAGAACCAGGAGATAGTATCAAAAACCCAGACAGGAGAGTAAAAAAGAATTAACAGTAGCAAACACTAGAGATTCTCATATGTGTAGAATGGGAATTGAGAAAAAAACATTAGAAAAATATTAGAAACTCACCATAGACCTATGTCTCACACCCCATCCCAAAATAAGGTCAAAATGCGTACATGATTTGGACATAAAGGATGATGCCACTAATTTATACCACAAATTAGGAAAGGAAGGGATAATTTACCTATCAGATCTTTGGAGAAGGGAGCAATTTATGACCAAAGAACTAGAAAACATTATGAAAGGCAAAATGGACAACTTTGATTAATTAAAAGGTTTTTGCACAAACAAAACCAACAGAAACAAGATTAAAAGGGAAATACAAAGCTGGGAAAACATCTTTATAGCCAGTGTTTCTGATAAAGGTCTCATTTCTAAAATATATAAAGAACTGTGTCAAATTTATAAGAATTCAAGTTACTCCCCAATTGATAAATGGTCAATAGATATGAACAATTTTCAAATCATGAAATTAAAGCCAGCTATAGTTACATGAAAAAAAATGTTCTAAATCACTATTGATTAGAGAAATGCAAATTAAAGCAACTCTGAGATACCACCTCACACCTCTCAGATTGGCTAAGATGACAGGAAAAGATAATGACAAATGTTGGAGGGCATGAGGGAAAACTGGGACATTGATGCATTGTTGGTGGAATTGTGAACTGAACTAATCATTCTGGAGTGCAATCTGGAACTATGCCTGAAAGGCTATAAAACTGTGCATACCCTTTGACTCAGCAGTGCCATTACTGAGTCTGTATCCCAAGGAAACAAAGAAGAGAAAAGGGCCGACACGTGCAAAAATTTTTGAGGCAGTTCTTTTTGTGGTAGCAAAGAATTGGGAAATGAATAGATACTCATCACTTGGGGAATGACTAAATGAAATATTATTGTTCTATAAAAAATGAACAAATTGATTTTAGAAAGATCTGAAAAGA
The DNA here is from genome assembly GCF_016432865.1 of Antechinus flavipes. Classification (NCBI taxonomy): domain Eukaryota; kingdom Metazoa; phylum Chordata; class Mammalia; order Dasyuromorphia; family Dasyuridae; genus Antechinus; species Antechinus flavipes. The sequence goes on along the minus strand of NC_067399.1, from coordinate 224,368,358 downwards.
TTTATATGAACTGATGTTGAGAGAAACAACTAGAATCAGGAATACATTGTATATAATAACAGCAAGAATGTGTGATCAACTACGAAAGACTTGGTTCTTCTCAGTGGTTCAGTCATCCAAAGCAATTCCAATGGACTTTGGACAGAAAACACCATTGTCTCCAGAAAAGGAACTAGTAGACTGAATGTTTGTAAATCAACACTTGCTATGTTCACTTATTTTTCTTGTTACTTTTTCTCTCATGGTTTTTCCTTCTTAGTGATTTTTCTTTCTCAAAATGAGTCATAAAGTAATATGTATTAAAAATACATTGAAAAAATAAAAAGCTAAAAGGCCATTAGAAATGGCATTTAAGACATATCTTTGAAAAGAACAGTTTTACACAAAGTCAGATCTAAACAATTGGAAAAATATCAAGTGCTCTTGGATAAGTTGAGCAAATATAATAAAGATGACAATACTACCTAATCTATTTATTTAGTGCTATACCAATCAAACTCCCAAGAAACTATTTTACTGACCTAGAAAAAATAACAACAAAATTCATCTGGAAGAACAAAAAGTCAAGAATTTCAAGGGAACTAATGGAAAAAAAAATCAAATGAAGGTGGCGTAGCTGTACCTGATCTAAAACTGTATTATAAAGCAGTGGTCACCAAAACCATTTGCTATTGGCTAAGAAATAGACTAGTTGATCAGTGGAATAGGTTAGGTTCACAGGACAAAATAGTGAATAACTTTAATACTCTAGTATTTGACAAAACCAAAGACTCCAGCTTCTGGGATAAGAATTCACTATTTGACAAAAACTGTTGGGAAAATTTGAAATTAGTATGGTAGAAACTAAGCATTGACCCACACTTAACACCATATACCAAGAAAATCAAAATGGGTTCATGATTTAGGCATAAAGAATGAGATTATAAATAAATTAGAAGAACATAAGGCTAGTTTACCTCTGAGACCTGTGGAGGAGAAAGAAATTTGTGACCAAAGAATTAGAGATCATTATTGATCACAAAATAGAAAATTTTGATTATATCAAATTAAAAAGCTTTTGTACAAACAAAATTAATGCAGACAAGATTAGAAGGGAAGCAATAAACTGGGAAAAATTTTTACAGTTAAAGGTTCTGATAAAGGCCTCATTTCTAAAATATATAGAGAATAGACTCTAATTTATAAGAAATCAAACCATTCTCCAATTGATAAATGGTCAAAGTATATGGACAATTTTCAGATGACGAAATTGAAACTATGTCTACTTTTATGAAAAGGTGTTCCAAATCATTATTGATCAGAGAAATGCAAATTAAGACAACTCTGAGATACACACCTCTCAGATTGGCTAAGATGACAGGAAAAGATAATTTTGAATGTTGGAGGGGATGTGGGGAAACTAGAACACTGATGCATTGTTGTGGAATTGTAAATGGATCCAACCATTCTGGAGAGAAGTTTGGAACTATTCTCAAAAAGTTATCAAACTGTGCATACTTTTTGATCCAGCAGTGTTACTACTGGGCTTATATCCCAAAGAGAAACTAAAGAAAGAAATGGGACCTGTATGTGCAAAAATGTTTATGGCAGCCCTTTTCATAGTGGCTAGAAACTGGAAATTGAATGGACGCCCATTAATTGGAGAATGGTTGAATAAATTGTGGTATATGAATGTCATGGAATATTATTGTGCTATGAGAAATGACCAGCAGGATGAATACAGAGAAGTTTGGAGAGACATGCATGAACTGATGCTAAGTGAAATGAGCAGAACCAGGAGATCATTATACACTTCAAAAACAATACTACATGATGATCAATTCTGATGGACGTGGCTCTTTTCTACAATGAGAGGATCCAAATTAGTTCCAATTGATCTGTAATGAACAGAACCAGCTACACCCAGAGAAAGAACACTGGGAAATGAGTATGGACCACAACATAACATTTCCATTCTTTCTGTTGTTGTTTGCTTGCATTTTTGTTTTTCTTCCCAGGTTATTTTTACCTTCTTTCTAAATCCAATTTTTCTTGTGCAACAAGATAACTGTATAAATATGTATATTTATATTGTATTTAACATATACTTTAACATGTTTAACATGTATGGGACTGCCTGCCATCTAGGGGAGCGGGTGGGGGGAAAGAGAGGAAAAGTTGGAACAGAAGTTTTTGCAAGGGTCAATGTTGAAAAATTACCTATGCATATGTTTTGTCAATAAATAGCTATACTAATAATAAAAAAAGAGCAGTTTTAGTCATAAGTCAAAAATCAGATTGCATGAAATTTGAGAGGAGGTAAAAGCAATTGAATATAGTTTAGCTGAAAAGAGTTATAATTTGAGGTGAAAAGATTTAGTAAAAGTTTTTAAAGGATGACATAGATATACATTCATTTGGCAGGAAGAAGAAATAGTTGAGGGAGAAATTAAAGATTATATAGAGGGGATGAATGAGGGACCAATTTGCTGGATAAGATAAGGGAATTCTGGGGTCAAGTATAAGTAAAGGAGCTGGTATTGTTGAGAAGAGCCACTTCATTATTAGACTAAAGGGAAAGAGTGAGGAATGATGATGGCAAGGGATTTTGTGATGAAGGGAAGAAGAGTTCATAGCAAATAGTTTTTTCCCCCTCAGTAAAATAAAACTTGAAGCCTTCAGAGTTGCAGAAAAAAGTGGAGGAAGTATAAAGAGAGAAGAAAAGAAAATCTTTGGGAGTGGGAAAATCAATTAGGGAGTCACAAAAGCATTGCTGCAATGAAGGCCCAATTGTGTTTGGGTAAATTTGAAGTAGAGCTAGGCAGGTCAATTTTGTTATTTCCTTTTGCTCTGTTCAGCAGCAGATAAGAAGCTAAAGCAGCGAATAGTAGAAATAATCCAGGATTAGGGTTTGACAAAACATGAGGCAGTGATAGGAAAGGGAGCAAGTAACTAAAAACTAAAGGACAATTTGGAAATATAGCTAATTAACTATAGGGTTGATTGGAAAACAAGAAAAATGAAGTCACAACAGGAATAATACATACTGAGGGAGGAAGGGAAGAACTGGAAGTCAGAAGGATGACTAGGGTTAGAAGTAAGATATAGGGAGAGAAGGAATGAAAAATTATGGAGGAATATTCATTTTTTTCAATGGAATACTTGTGGGTAATAGGAGGTCTAGGGGGTATGACCATCCCTTTAGGAGGCAGACAAGGAAGAGGTAATGGGATCTGGTTGGTTACTATTAGTGTAGGAAATGGAGAGTAGAGGAAAATGGTGAGCCAAATACTAAACTCCTTGAGAAAGGAGGACCTGAGGCCCAGCAGATATTTTTCTGTTTTCTTTTTTCCCATCACTAACACTACCTACCAACTTCCCATAAAAGTTCTTCTTTGTAACAAATAAGAATTGTCAAGTGAAAATTTCACACATTGGCAATATCTAAAAATGTATTTTTCATTATGTAACTCTAATTTATCTAATTTATACTATGCCAAGAGGTGGGAAGCATGAAATTATTTTTCTGAAGTCATGATTGGTCAATGATTTGATTAAGGTCCTTTAAGTCTTTCAAAGCTAGTAGATAGATTATTGACCATGAAAACTGTCTCTCCTTCAATAAAAGGAAAAAAAAAAAGGACCATTTCAATGGTCCCTCGGTTCTAATTCCATCTGGAAGGAATATTAATGTAGAGGTTAGCTTGCTAGAAATTTGGGTATTAGAAGGGATTGGTTAGCAAACCCAGGCAAAGAGAAGGCCCCATTGATGTCTCCTCAAGCCATTAGTCCCCAGACTAAGTAGCATTTTCTTCCCATTCTATGGCAGAAGAATCTTAAACTCCCTTCTCTCGCCATTTTAACTCTTTGGGCACAACCAAAGCTGTAGCAGGTGAGGAAAAATCAGACACAGAAACCAACATATTGTTGAAAAGAATAGTTACAGATTAGTCTCTATTAGTCCTTCTCCCTGAGGAAATCTTAGTCATTTTGATACTGCTTGTTTCTGTGTTATAAGTACAAAGGTATATACACTATCTTCATCTCTACATAACCCTCTGTAATCGAGTCCTTGATATCCTACAGTCCATATTGTGTTGTTAAAGTATGTGTAGCAATGTTTGGTCTTTGTGAGCTAATACCATCCTTGTGGTTGTTCTGTTGATTTAACACTAAAGACCTGCAAAAAAAATGTTTGAACTGCATTCCTCACAGTTCTGGGTACAGATTCAACCTGTGAGGAAGCTCATGGAAGGTTTTTTATCATAGCTGCTCAAAGCACAAGCACACAAAATAAGAGTCCAAAACACTCAGCACCTTTACTCAGTTCTGCCTCCAAGTACAACAGGCTCAATATGAGCAGTTTGACACCAAACCCCATGTCTTGCATAGGGCTGCTTCTGCAGCATTTGCTGAGAAGACTAGAGTTCACATCTGGACACCCCCTGCCAGCAGGGGGGGCAGTGATTGTGGAGAACAGGATCAGTCTGTAGAGTCCTGAGGAGTCAGTCCTTATAGCCTAACAAGATTGTAGATTTAGAGCTGGAAGGAACCTCCAAAGTCTTGTCCAACTCCTTCATATTATGGATGAGAAAATTGAGGCCCCAGTGATTTTCTCATGATTACATACACCATAACTGGATGAATCAGCAATCAAACCTAAGTTCTCTGACTATAAATTCTACTGTACCATTCCGAAGATGTGAGACGTGGGTAAGTTTGCAGTTTGGGGAAGTTTCCAATTTGCTTGGCTCAGAGCTGTAAATGTCACGTAGCTACTAAGTAGCATCAGGATCAAGGAATCCTGACTCCCCAGGTCTTCAAGTTCAATAAACTATGGGTTGGGCAGCAGGTGGAAGTTGGTTGAGGGAAAGCTGGGCCCTTGAGGTGGGGAAGGTGGCCGGAACATGGCGCTGAAGTGGGCTCTGCTCTCCAGTTGCATCCGGTGGCCCAAGGGGGAGGTAAGGCCTCGAACACAATGTACCCTCACCAGTCCTGACTGGCCCCCAGAAATCAGCCAACCATAGGTATCCAAGTTTGGGCTGAAACGTACCTGTGAGAGAGAAAGAAAATGTACAAAGGCTTCTGAATTAGTATGGAACAGACCACTATGGGCAAAGGATTCAGGAGAGATTAACTTATTTAAATACTTGTTCTTATTATTGACTACAGGCCCCAGAACAAGATAAGAAACCAAAGTTTGAACAGAAGAATGTAAGAGAGCAAAAGAGACTATGTATGTGTGTGTTGTAGGGGAAGGAGGGAGAGAGAAAGAGAGAAAAGGGATGAGGGTGGGAAAGGAGAGATAAATCATCTTTGAGCCTCAATTTGTTAGGAATTTAGACTAAATGACTTCTAAATTCCTTTCATTTCTGAACTGATGATCCTATGATCATACCTTGTGAACTGCTTCCAGCTGCAGCCTATCCAAACAGAGCTGAGAGCGTCCTTCTCCTTCTTGCATTCGAAGTACAGGTTCCCTTTGAAGCAAATCTTGGAATCCACGCTATGGTTAAGCAGTGTTAAATTAAGTCTTAGGACACTGCCTTCATACTAAGGGCCTTTTGGGGCCTCATACTCATTCCCTACCCCACAGGAATCCCCTCCTCTTCCTGATTCTTTGGCTACCTATTGGCCACAACTTACCAGGTCTGTGTCTCTGAAGAGCAGGTAGTGATGTTCAACTGTTTCAGCATAAGTTCTGGCCTTGGGAGGTCCAGGGACCAAAGGTGAGGCAGCATGGTGATCTTGTTCTTCAGAACCCTCCCAGTAGGGCAACAAATCTGCCTTGTATATGGGCTATAGAAAGAAATGAAATCTCAAAATATTAGAGACAGAATAAGGAAAAAAGGAAAAACAAATTATAGTTCTAGTAAGGTTCATGGGCCTCTGAGGTTAGGGTAGGAAAGGTCTGTAGCAATAAAGAAAATACAGATAAAGTGAAAAGAATCAATTTAGGTCATAGGTTTGAGCTGAACCTAAAACTCCTAAAACTCACTGAAGGAAATTGAAAATGAAGAATAAGCTAGCGGTTAAGAACTGGGATTTAAACCTCCCAATCTAGCACATTTCCACTGCATCACACTAAAGATAAATGATCTGCCCAAGGCCACACAAATACTAAATCAGAGTTTTACATTCCAAATACCAAACTAAGATTAGTCACAAAAAAGGCCTGTACTAATTTTTGTTCAAACAGGATGGAGAAGTGAATGGACTAGGAGAACCAGTGGATGGCATTTCTGTCAGATGCCAAGATACTCACAAATCTGCGCTCAGCTGGACGCTTGACATTCATCGGGTTGAGGGCCATGTCAGGTAGCACAGCAGCAATGAGCTCCCCCGACATGTCCCCTGCAGCCACTGCCCCAAGCCAGTCTGAGCCTGACAGACTCTACAATGAGACATGGGCATCAAGAGTCCTAAATGGTTATATGCATATTATATGTACAATATACTCTTCTTCCCTCTCACAGATTGCCATTTATCTTGCTCCTTGCTCTGTATGGTAACAAAGGAGAGCAAGAATTTTTAACCTTTTTTGTATCAAGTGCTCTTTTTTTCAGTTTAGTGAAAGCTATTCAGAATAGTGTTTTTAAAAGCATAAAATAAAATACATAATACTGTTAAGGAAATCAATTAAAATACAATCACCAAAATGTTTTTAAAAGCAAGATCATGGACCCTAAGTTAGGAACTTACACTTTGAGTAATAAAAGATAAGAAAAAGCTCACCCAGACAGTGCCCTTTCGAGGGGCTGTAAAATAGGCCTTGAAACCAAGGAAACCAGCATCGATGTAGTGAATTCCACAAAGCCCATATCTTTGAGAGAGAGAAGAGTGTCAATTCTTATATAGTTTGAAATCAGATTCGGAATCTCAATCACATTTGGCCAAAACACCCAGTACCCCCCCACTGGACCTAGCCCCTCTAATCCCAATCCCTTATTTTTTTTCCCTGCCCTACATACGAGGCGTAGCAGTTGTCCTGAGCCACAGTAACTCCACTATAAGGCAGCAGCCACGCCAATTCTGTACTTAAGAAACGTTTGATGCAGTTGATAGGTTCATAAGGTCGTCTTAAGTCCCAGAATTTGATCTTCCGGTCACTTCCAGCAGAGACTAGAAAGTTACTATGGAAAGATTGAAAAATGGGGCATCACTCAACTGATCCCATGAATGTTGACCTGCGCCAGCCTTCACCTTCTATCTCCTTTGTTCCCCTTGTTCTGTACCTATTAGCTTTGCACCACTGAAGGCAACGCACAGCTTGGTCATGGGCTGGGAGGCAGTGAAAGGGATAGAGTTTCAAGGAGCCATCTGGGAGTCGAACACGTTGCAACAATGATGTAGTGGGTAAGTTCCAGATTGCTATTGTGCCTAAGGTAGAGACAGATACTAATCTGAATGCAATGCAAAAGACCAGGACCCCATCCCTCACCACTATCTTTCATCCCAGGGCCCTTAGACCCTTTCCCTTAGCTTAAACACCATTAGAAAAGAGTGAGATATCCTGAGTAACCACACTTAATTCTCCCGCCAGAGTTACCACCTACTCAGCCTGCCCCCCCATCCTCAAAAGAACAGCTCCATTCACACACCCACAAAATTGGCAAAGGAAAATGACAAATGCTAGAGATGTTGTGGAAAAACAGGTACATTAATGTATTGTTGATGAGCTGTGAAATGGAATCAGCATTCTGGAAAAAAAATTGAAATTACGACACAAAAACTATTAAACTATACACACATTTTGACTCCACAGATACTATTACTAGGCAGTAGTACTACCTAGCAGCACTACCCCAAAAGAGGTCAAAGAAAGCAGAAAAGCTTTCATATGTACAAAACCAAAACAGTTCTTTTTTTTTGTGATGGCAGAGAATTAGAAACTGATAACAGCTGAACAAGTTATGCTATACTTATGAGACTGAATACTGCTGTGTTATAAGAAATTATGAAGGGAATGGTTTCAAAAAAATTTGGGAAGATTGAGATGAACTGTTGCAGAGTGAAGAGAAGAGAAACAGAAGAACAATTACACAATAATACCATCACTGTAAAGACAAACAACCTTTAAAGACTTAGGAACTTCGATCAACCAATGACCAGTCAAGTTCCAGAGGCCTCAAGATGAAACATAACTGCCCATCTCCCAAAAGAGAGGTAATAAACTCATAGTATAGACTGAAATAGTTTTTTGGACATGAGAGAAAGGAGTGCAAGCGAGAAAATAAAATAAAATTTAATTTTTAAAAAAGTTATTGTTATGCTTACTCACCATCATAAAACCCAGCTGCCAGATGCTGATGGGGCCGAGTTGGCATCCAGGCAAGGGTGAAACACTGACCACACTCAGAGGGCTCCCCTGCTTGTACTGAACCCACCTGAAGAGAGGCCACACACTGTACCTGTAAGGTTAAAGAAGAATGGGATAATAAGAATGGGAAGAATACTAAGTCCCATTTTTAGTAACACCTATATCAAAAGACATTTAGAGCAGGTTTTAGTCAAGAAGGCAAGAAGAAAATAGGCAGCAGATAGCAAGAAGACCAAGTTGAAGAAGGAAGATTTGAGGGCAGATGGAATATCACCTAGAAAGAAACAGATTTCCCCACTCACCTTATAGATAGGAGGTTTGAGAGCATCTGTGAGGAAAGAGAGACAACATTTAAGGAGATAAGGGCTTTCCTGGAGTTCCCCATAACCTACAACCTCTGTTTTTATCCCTTATGTCCTGCTTATCTCCTGATAGCTTTTTCAGCTAAGACTTAGGCACCTTTCTTCCCTTTATCTTCCTCTCCTCCTTTTACATGAGGACAAAATAGCAAAAAAAGGAGGGAACAGCAAGAAGGATCCTAAAGTTTGAGGGGAGGAAATAGGAACCTAGAGAAAATGTGGGACAGGAACCCAGTACATCCCATTCAGCATCAGCAATCCTGGTAGATCTTTATCAATTCTTTCAGTTTAGGAAATTCCTAGCAGGGGTTCTTTCCACCAATGTAGACTGACAACTGTTTTGTTATTTTTGTTTGGCCTAAGTTGGGCATTGAGAAGTGACTTGTCCAGGGTCACCTAGCCAGTATGTGACAAAGGAAAGACACTCTGAAGCCAGTAGATGTTTTACACAACTGATTAACCATATAAGTGAGAGAAGGAAGACAATGTGAAAGTAGACAGTAGCTTATATTCATACACAGAATGTACATCCAATTACTAACACAGTTAATATATATACAGTGGGAGATATATACATATGTATTAATTAGTATGTGTGAATGGTTAACAGTGTATAAAAGAACACTGGCAATATGTGAGCCTTTACTAAGAACCGTGTTTCCTATGCTTTGACTAGTACCTCCCCAAGGGCCCTGAAATCCTTATTGTTCCCCTTACCTTGAGGTTGAAGGGCCAGCAGTTCTTCAGGGTGGGGTAGACTAAGCAGTAGCACTTTTCCATCTGAACAGGCCAGAGCCAGGAGACCCAGCCGGGGCAGGAAAGGAGCCTATTGGATAAGGCCAAGGCAAGAAACAAATGTTCAGATTCCTACTACCATTTCTGTCTTTATTTCCCTCTTGGAAAATATTTCTTTCTTGGCTGGCCTCCCATAGAATCCAGATACCACCACTCTCCCAAGTCTTCTTTCATTTCTACTGCCTACTACTACCCAACTCTGGGAACTCTCAGGGCTTCTCTTGGAGACATCTAAATTAGACTCCTCTTAGGTCTAAACTTTGAGTCTAAATTCTATTCCCATTTCCCCCACAATTCAGAAAGTACCTTTCTTGAGGTGTTAGGCAACTCCCAGCCTCCACTAGGGCAGAACTTGAGGTCCCAGATGCACCCGTGATCACAAGCAATGCCATAGGCAAGGTGGGCTTTATTACTTGGGCTAGAAGAAAAAGAAACAGGGAGAATGAATGGAAAATATTCTTGCAGATATATCATGTTTAATGTAACAAATTTATCTTTTATGAGAGGCTTCTTCCCCAATCCCTCTAACACAGTTTTGTGTAGCTTTCCCAATTCTGCTATACTCAATCCCCATTCCAGTCTGCTCTCCTCTTGCAGGGTTCCCAGCCCCACCTCACCAGCTTTCTTGCTGCAGTGTCCCAAGGTTCCAGAGTTGTAGAAGCCCAGGGCCTTCATGAGGCCGGCTCAGTGAATGGGTTTCATTCATGCTAGGACTGCAGAATAGTGCCACATATTGAGAAGTAACTGCACCTTCAGGTACTGGGCACCATTCTAGTGCCCAGAGTGGTCCTCCTGTGAAGAAGGACACATCCCATCGCTCTGGATGGGGTGCCAGTGAGCTAAACCTACAGAAAAAGACAAGATTGAGTCCTTAAGATAGAACATAACTGGACATATCCTGCAAAGGGAAAAAAGGGATATAGGCTAGTTCTGATTCAAACTGAGGTCATCAAAATTAGGATTATTAGTTAAGAAATGAAAACGTCTAACATAAAATTAAAAAATAAAGCATATATACTCATTCATCCAACATCTTATTTCTCCTACTTCCCAATTCTAACCATGTTCTAATCTGTCATCAATAACAAATCTTGATCTTATCATAGCTGGAGGTGATCTGACCTCGTTCTTAGAATGCTGAACTAATATAAAGTACTAAATGTTTGGTTTTCCAAGTATTCAAAGAACAAACCCTAATTTATGTTGGCCCTTGCACCACTACACTCTCCTACAACCTTGGGACCATGTATGATCACTGTGGTCAGGGAACCCACACCCCTAGTGTCCTTTCCTGAGGAGGAAAAGGAGAACAAATTGTCATCCTAATTCTACTCACTACTTTTCAGTCTTTATGCCATGGGTACTCTAAAGCTTCTTACCTATTTATCCTATAAAGAGTGCTGTCCTCAGGCAGACCTTCCCGTTGCACAGAGAAAAGAGGAGACCTCAACTCTTGAGGCAAGTATGATGCTGCTTCACTAGAGGAAAACAAAAGGAACATAGAGCCTTCATCATATCCTCACTGTTTTGAACCCTCCCATTATTCTTCTGAGATTTCCTAAACTTTCTTTTCTTCCAGTGACTTCCTTACCTTAAAGAATACCAGTAGGACTCACCTTTCAGATAGTAACTGCCACTTCAAGGCTGAAGGGATCCATTCAGGGAACTCCCAGTGTGAATGGTTTTGCTCTCGGCTAAAAAGAGAAAAAAGGGGTTATCTGTCAGTCACTGCTGTCATTATAATCTCACTTAAGTGTTAGCTTTTCTTTACTTCCTCGTGGTCCATGTTCTATTTTAAATCTCTCAACTTCCCACTCTAAAATACTCCCTTTCCTACATACTGCCCCCTTGCCATCCTCAGGGTCTCACAGGGTCTTGGTGAGGCTGAGGCTTTTCCAAACAGGAGCCATGATAGAATTTGGAAGCCCATTGGGAGCCAGTCCCCGGCATTGTGGTTTCTGTTTCTGAAAGATAAAGGAAGGGAGATATTTTCACATGTCTCAATTTCCTAGGAACCTCCTTTTCTCATTGGGTCCACCCAGCTTCCTGCCTACCAACCACCCAGCCCCCTATTTGTCCGGCCTGCTGGCCTCTGCCCTAACTCCATGATTTTTGGTGAAAGCATCTTTCTGGGAACATGCGGCCCTCGGGCACCCGGATAGCCCCGACTCAGTTACCCCTGAGGCAGCCCCACGAAGGCCACTGCCCCGCAGCGCGGTGAGCTCCAGGTCGGAGGAGCTCTCACTTGGGGCTTCACTCTCCTCTCCTCCTTCCTCGATCTCAGCCTGCAGCACGAAGTCTGCGTCCCGGGCCGGATCGTCTTCTTCCTCCTCTCCGTGCCAGGCTGCCCGCCGACGGCCCTGACCGCGTTTAGCTTGGCCACCCACCTCGGGGTTTTCGGGACAAGAGACTGGGGCAGGCAGTGCTGAGGAGAGCTCCTCAGCCAGTTCCTGAAGGTACAGAAGTGCCCTGTGGGACAGAATACAGTCAGGGGTCATGGAAGAGGATCAAAGACCCCAATGGAGGAAGAAGCCAAAAGAGGGAGGGAGAAACAGGAACAGGACTAGGAGAGCTAGGGGCAGGAGGCAATCTGTACAACCCATACATATGCTTCCACCCAGATCAAGACACGGGGAAGCTTTAGTGGAATGTAGTTAGAAGTTAAAAGAAAAGGAACTGCCTTGCCCGCAAGATAGTAATAAGGGGATAGTCATATACTTGCTGAACAAAGGGAATCTCAACCCTTAAATTCACACCTTTAGTCTGACATCTCTGACTCAGAAGCTTACCCAAATTCTATTTGGTCTTTTGATATTACCCAGAAATAGCCTATTTTAAATGACATGATAATTTTAAAGTGCTTAGCCCAGCACCTAGCACACGGTAAATGTTACCTTTATTATTATCCTTTCCCACATCAGGCAAATTATTCCTACTGTATCCCATCATTCCTCCCAACTCAATCCCACAATCCTCACACTCTAGCAGCCCGCCGGCGGGGTCGTGCCCCTGGTGTAGCCTCAGGGTTCTCAGGGGGACTTTGTGGAGGTGGGGGTTCAGGCTGCTCTAGCCCCTTTGATAATTTCATCAACAGCAGCTCGGCTTTTGACTTTCGACCTCGCTTCTTAGGGATAGTAGTAGGAGGAGGGCCAGATGGCTCCAAGGGACTAGGTCCCAGAGTCCCTGGTGGAGGGTTGCCTTGTTGTAAGGTAGATGGGGAGTCATCCTTAGCTCCCACTCCACCTTTCCTTGGGCCTCTTCGAGTCCGAACACCTTTCTTCCTGCTAGTCTTTGGAGCCTTCACCTTTGAGATCCCTGGAATCCCTGAAGGCGCATCTACCAAAAAAAAGAGAAGGTATAGGCAAGGAGCCAAGGCTCAGAGCCTCTCCATTCATGCCCAGGCCTTGATCCTGGTAGACTTTCCATGAGATACAAAGAAGAAAGGGCAGGGGGAAGGAGATGGGGGAACATATTCCATGTCTATATGAAGTCTTAAATTTGTCTTTCAGTCTGAGTTAAGGAAATGGAGAAGCTCCATACCTTGCCCTTCAGGTTTGGAGACACTTTCCAGTTCTTGGTGAGAATCTGGGTGGCTTTCTTTACTGGACGGATCCTCAAGTCCAAGAGAGATTGAAGGCATCATTATGGAACCATCCTCACAAGCTGTCTTAGCCCCAGATGTTGGGGCTTCAGTGCCAAGCTGGTCAGGTACTTCTTTTTTAGGAGACTCTGTTATAGTAGTTTCCCCCATGGAGCTGGTCCCTCCCAGTGTAACACAGCTGACCCCTAGGGTATCCATCAGCATTACTCTTCAGTGGCTACACCTGCACATATAATTGTGTATGATAAGTCAACCAAAGAATCCAACTTTTTGATTATTAGTTTTGATACCTTCATTCTACCTCTACACATTCTTTTTCTCCCCCACCTTCCACTTCTTATAGCCATCTTCTTCACTTACCACCAGTCAGCAGTTTTTCTGGGAAAGACTAACACAGTATAGTTAGAATCTAGCTATGAAAACTTTTGTGAAATAACATTTCACTCCAGAATGAATTCCACAGGATATAGCATGACATTGTTATTAGTGTCTATTGCCAATCTAGACCTTGGATTTGGAAGGCATTTATGTCAGGTTTGTTATTATTTGCTAAAGGATATTTATGGGTTCTGAGTGAAGATACTACCAGTTCATGATGAAGAGGAAGAGTTTTGATTGCTTATTCCTATAAACACCACAGATGACCCCATGCACCTTTCTGTGCCTGTATTCAAAATGTATTTGTCCACTAAGCATACCAGAGGGTTCTGCCAGGAAATACTATTTGCTAAACTTTGTGCTAAAATCTGGGGATTCAAAGACAAAAGTAAGGTAGTCCCTGTCCTCAAGAAATATACACTTGTGGGAGACTATAACATAAATAAGTTAACTAAAAAATATACATAAAATAGAAATGTCCCTCACAGCCAACTCATGGTCTCCACTCTAATTCTGGCCCTTATCACCTCACCTGGACAACAGGTAACTTAACTGCTCTCCCTGTATCTGGACTTGCCCACTTGAATTCATCTTTTAGTCACTAAACTGATACTCATAAAACACAGATTTGACCACCTCACCCTTCCCTAGTTCAAACAGCTTCAGGGGTTACCTATTGCTCTAGGGATAGAATACATATTCTTATGTTTGACATTTAAAGAGCACAATTTAGCTCCAGCTTATCTTTTCAGCCTGATTATATATTATTTTCTGTGGTGTTCTTTTTCTTTTATATAATATATGATGGTTCTCTCTGGAAGCAGGTTTATTGGGGAGGTTTTCAGAGGCAGCCTTAGTTTCAGTTCAACATAATAATCACTTCAAATGCAGCCAGCTGATAAAATCCAAACATTTATTTTCTCCTTCCAAGTCTTGTCTCTTTCCTTGGGCCCGGTTAGCTTTAATAGAGACCTATCTCTCTCCTTGGTTCTAAGAGCTCCCTCTGAATGTCTCCAAATCCAAAGGTTTGTCTTTCAGCCTCCAGCCAGTACAAAGGTGGAAAATGGAATGAATCTGACTCCGCCTCTGAGAGTGGGCTTCTTTATCTCCCAGAGTGCTTCTTGTTTATATGCTGTACACTGAGTACACACCAATCATTATATCACTGGGAAACCATTATTTGTTGTAGGATTAAATCAATTCTAAACTAGATTTAAACATTATCTCCTCAGTTCCACTTAGTACCTTGTTTCAAGTTCTGGCCCATAACATCTCCTTGTAGGATCAGATCAATCATACTGAACCAGACTAAATTAGATAACTATTGTCTCTATCAATTCTAAGGACTTAACACTTTGTAAGGATTCTAACAACTTCCCTTTGTAAACTGTACATTTTAGCCAAACTAGGGTTCTAGCCCCTACCAAACCCAACCAACCACCTGGAACTCCAAGTTGGAAGATGGCGTGGCCTGGACGACTTCAGTCGTGGACGGATGACATTGGGAATGCCGCCACATCTCGATATCTGATATTCCCAAAATGTGCCGATTCATGCACTACCTTCAAGCTTTTGCACAGTTATCTCCCATACTTGGAATACTCTTCCTCCTTATTCTGCCTCTTGGAAATCCTAGCTTCCTTCAAATTCAACTACTACTTCCTTCAAAAAACCTTTCCTGATTGTTTTCCCAATTATTTTGCCTTTATTTGGTAAATATTTTTACCTGTATATATACATCCTGTACATCCAATCCCAAACCATTCCTAGTCTACCAGGATTGTGAATTTCTCAAGGGCAAGAGCTGTTTCATTAAGGCAGCTAGAGGACAACAAAATGGGTTTGGACTCAGGAATACACCAGGCCAAATCTGGCTCTAGAAGCTTACTAGCTGTGTGACCTTGGACAAATCACTTAACCTGTCTTGGTTTCCTCAAAAGTAAAAATGGGGCTCATAATAGCATCTACCTTTCAGGGATGTTGTGGGGATCAAATTCTACACACATAAAGCCCTCGTAGGTAACAGACATCATGTAAGCTGTCATTTTTGTCTTTGTATCTTGCACCATGTAGTTAGCAATGGATATAGCCTGGGCCCTAGAATCAGCCCCACCCCCAAAGTTTATCAAAAATACATACAAAACAGTTATCTGCCTCACAGTCAACTCACTGTCTCCATTCATACCAACCATCCTAGTTCTGGCCCTCATCACCTTACCTGGACTACAGATAACCTGTCTCTCTGTAGTCAGATTCTCCCCACTTGAATCCATTTTCAGTCACCAAACTGATACTCATAAAGCACAGATTTGATTATGTCACATTACTTCCCTACTTCAAATAGCTTCAGTAGTTTCCTACTGCTTTGAGAATAGTTTATTCATCTGTAAAATGGGGGCAGTACTCCGAGGGTTTGTTGTGAAATAATATATCCATAAATTGCTCTCAGTGCCATATATGTGTGTGTGTGTGTGCATGCATGTGTGTGTATATATACAAGCCGATACATATATATACGTATACATAAGCCAGCTACTATTATCATATATAAATGGCTACTGACGAAACAGTTGGAGGTGAGGAACACTGGGACTATGGCTATCCCATTCTAAGACTGAGGAAAGTTAGGGCAGGGTCAATAGCCAACTTGCTTTGGGTCTCCAGAAAAAGTCACTTTCCCTTTCTGAGCCTTAGTTTCCTCCTCTAGACAACAAACAATTGGGACTAGATGACCTCTTCGAGCCCTCGAAAGTCTCAATCTAGGATCCTGGCACGTCTTGTTTCCACGCTGGGCCACGGTCACCCCATTTGTCAAAAGGGCGGGTAGGAAGAGATGGATCCTGGGGCTCCGTGAACTCTGGCTAGCTCCGAGGGAGGAGCGAGGCCCGCAAGCCACTCCTCGGATCGGATCGGACCGGGCCCCTGCGGGATACAGGAGGGGAGGCACGTCACGGGTCAGGGGTCAAGGGCCGCACGATGAGGCACCTGAGGGCCGGGCGCGCGCCGCCCGGGGCGAAGGGTGGGGATGCGCGCGCCGCAGTGGAGTTACTACTACTGATGGAGCAGAGGGCGGGAGCGGCGGCGCCGCAGGGGCAGGGGAGGGAAAGGACAATGTTATTTCTGGCAGGCAGAGCAGGGGAAAGCCGTCATTCCCCCACTACAAGGGGAAGGCGGGGAGTAAGAGGCGCTGTCCTCGGGCAGCGCGGAGGCTGATGCCATACACTCACCAACCACCGAAGCCCGACCGGAAGTCCAAGTTCGAAGATGGCGCGGCCTGGACCACTTCAGTCGCGGACAGATGACGTAGAGAATGCCGCCACGTCTCGTTACTACTGATACCTCGGGGCACTTCGGGTTCTGCCGTACATTCCCGGCGCCCCGATATTTGGTTGGCTGTTACAGGAAAGGGGTGGAGTCAACCTCAGACCGGAGAGAGTGATTTGTATCCTGGAATCTTACCGATTCCATTAGGGAATACGGCTATCTGTCCTTTGCCTCTTGGCCTCCTTTTGAAAGGTCATCTGGGAGCTGTAGTCTTTTGTGGAGGTGAATGGGTGGGGAAGCATTGCGCATGCGCACTACTCGACTTTTCAGGGATCTGTATTAAGTATTTTTCTTCCCCTTTTACTTGATTAAATGGAGCAGATCTCCCCTAAGATCTTTTTTTCGGTTCAGATACCGTGATCCAGGGAATGGCGGTTGGTAGGGCCAGAACTAAGTCAGGAGGAGGAAGGAAGTTGCACAGAAGGGAGCTCCAGGCTCGGATTTAGTGAGAAGCCACAGAAAGCCTTAGAAGGCGGGAGTAGCTGCTGAAAGATAAGCCTTCACAAGGATTTGCCTGCTGGAGAGTCTGGCCAGCATAACGCGGAGTGGACAGGTCTCGAGGAGACCCCACAGCGCTCCTGCAGGGGGATGGGTGGCGGGAGAAAGGGAGCATCCAACATCAACAGCCTTTGGGGCATTAAGAGACATTTCCCGGTTTAATGATACTTACTTGCTTCTCCTCCAGTCTCCTGGGAGCCCGTAATCTCTCCTACCTCTTGACATTTTCTTTGCCTATGAAAGTTATCTTTACAGACTCCCTTGTCTTTACTTGTTACTTACAGTTTAGAATTTAAAAACAAAACAATCTCTAATTCTAACTCTATTATGTATAACCGGGCATGATGTAATATAGCAATGATTTTAAATTCCCTGATTTTTTGTGTGTGTGAGGGGTGGGGGGGACTTCTGTACTAACAATAAAATAGTAATCCTAAATCTTCTGGCTTTGGAGTCTGCCTCAGGGACTTTCCACACTCCCCATCTAAGAATATCTGTCCGATTCTGAATAGACCATTCTTAAATTCATTGCTGACTGATGATCAGGTCCGTGAGAACCAGATTCCAGAGACCACTCACTCACTGGCCCTTACCTTGGGCCATAGAATTAGCTTGTCTGTGATAGAAAGCTGGATCAAGTGGTTTCCTCTCTCTTAGCACTTTGCTATTTTCTTTTGGAGCTTAGCCCACTCCAATTGGCATTATAAATAGGATAAAACTTGGCCCCTTGGCTAAAAAAATGATTCAAGCCTGTAAATTCTTTTGAGATACCTCAGGACACTGGTCTATGACCCCCAAACTTTTGGGGTCCTCTTCCCAAACTCAACAGAAAGAGATGGGGATTTAAATTACTAAAATTTTTAAATTTAGCTTAAGGGTTTGTAAGAACAAACTGGGGGGTTTATTGCATATTTAAGGGATGTGTTTGAATGAGCACTCCAAAAAGAATGAGAAACACCTCCAGGAAGTTACCCCAGGTAGGCAGGAGCGAGAAGCAGGCGAATGGGGTCGATAGCTGTTTTCCAAACCCCATAAAAACTAAAGAGTTTAAAAGAAGGGGAATGAACTGATGGGGCAGCACTGCCTCTGCAAAGGGACGGGAAGGAACTCCCTTATCGTGCAAAGATCACGTCTGCTTTGTTCAACAGTGCCAACCTATTGTTAAATCAGCTTCTGCCACTGTTATCAGGAGCTTGAAAAAAAATTTTTTTTACAGGTTTATTTTTATGGAGGCATGTGCAGTGGTGATTATATACTTGGCAAGCTTTTTTTGTTCTGAATTTTTCAAAGAAATTACTTAGTTCCTATTTTTAATTTAGGTTTTGATATTTTGTTTTTGGTTTTGCTACTTTAAATTGCATTTTTCCTTTTCAGTACTGCTTTTGGTGGTCTAAGGAGCAATCAAATGCATTTATAAACTTCTTATCAATTCAGAGAACCTATTTCTATGCTTTTATTGCATTAAACATATTCTAATGATAATGTGTATTGCAATAGCTTTTGATTTATTAGATATATATCTCACTTTTGGTATATCTATTGTTGGTTTATGATCCAAGTTGCTATTGATATATTATTACTAATTTGCACACTTGTTTTCTCTTTATTTTCTAAGTGTTATTCACAGCATTTTCTTATAATATAATATTTCATCTTTCATATTTAAGCATTATCAATTTGTTGAACATTACCATCCTAAATCAATCTGTCAAACAGATAAGATTTTATTTGATGAAAATATGTTGTCATGTTAAAGAAATTGAGATGCAAAGGAGTGGATCCAGAACATAAAAACATAGACATTGTAAAATCTTTGAAAAGAAGTGTGAAGAGTTGAGAAAGGGTGATTTGCAAGATTAGGTTTGGGATATCACTTAATACTCCGAACACTCTGACGCATTCAGTCATTTTAAAAGACCTTAATTTTCTAACAGGGGGAAATCGCAACTAATCTCCAAAATTCCTCCTGAGAAGGCGTAGAGTTGGTCTGGAGAGCAGAGGCCACATTGAACAAAGGGATATGACAGAAAGGGAAATGAAAAGAGCACTTAAACTAGAAATCGAAAGCTCTCCTGTAGTCTGGACCAAAACGAGATATTTTGTGATCGAGAAGCCTGACCAATGGAGAGGGCAGAAGCTAGAATATCTGTAAGCCAGAAAGAGAACTCTAAGCTAAAGGTAGAACCAAAGTTGGAAATCTTATAACAGGATGTTGATGGCCTGTAAGTAATCTTTTTTGGAGAGAAACTATATCCATTTGGGGAATGAAGCTGGAAAGCTTAGATCACTAGTGTGTCAGAATCTTCACAGGATTGGCAAGAATATGAGTTAGAAAAGAGAAACAGGACTGTTTAGTACTGCATTGTACTAATTAGTTCTACTTAGTACCTTGTTTCAGGTTCTGCCCAAAACATCTTCTTGTAAGATTAGATCAACTCTAATTAGTTAGCAGTTTGTAAGGATTCCAACATCTCCCCCTTTCTTTTGTTTTGGAACATAGGATGGTCATGACCTCCCTGATTTCTCAAGGAGGTGAGAACCCCACTTAAAAAAGATCCTGACATCTCAGGAAGGGAGATGAAAACAAAAGAAATAGGAAATCAAATCAGATTAGTGGGTTTCTGAAGGGGTACACATAAATCCATCAATATGGGCCAGAACTTTGTAACAGATATACATGATATACATAAATCCATCAATATGGGAGGCATTATACATAATTTACATAAGCACAGAGCAATATAACACAGGCTAGTGGTAATGTAACAACATGAATCAACCTGAAAATTTACACATGTCCATAAGTCCTAGAAATAGTCCATAAGGAATCCATTGTCCATTAGTTCTTGTGCCAGGAATCTAATAATTCCTGTAAGCTTTGAAGTACTGAAAAAGGTCTCATCAACAATTTTTCATCTCAAGGAATCCAATGATTCTTGCTGGTTTTTCAAGAACTGAAACAGTCTCATCTTGTCTTAGGAAATCCAATGATTTCTGAAGATAATAAGCCTGGAATCATAGTAAACCTGTTTACAAAAATTAGAGAGGTGTATTGGTGGTAAGACACCATTGTAAGTATTTGCCACATTCATTAAATATACAACTGAGGGCTCAGAAGCAATCCAGCCTGAAGAAACAAATGAGATATACCACAGAGGTATGATAGATAAAATGCTGATAAAGAGATAAAATAATTAGTAGATATTTATTTCCTGTTTTAACCAGATTTCAACCAGTTTGTGGAAAAACTCTGCAAGATGAAGCATAAGTGTAAAGCTAATAGGATATGCTTTGGGAAAACTAAGCCTTGTTCAGGACCATCTTTTTGTAAATGGGACACAGAAGCAAAGCAAGGGTGCTATACGACAAATTAAACAGCAAGTCCTCTTAAGAAATCTAATGACAGTGCTTGCTCCACCAGCACATATATTAAAGCTGGAATGACACTTAAAAGAATAACATGACCTGTTATTCTTGTATATATATAATATATATACAAGAATAACCTGTGCAAGGATAACATGCAAATTCATGAAACATTCCCTGTTTTTGTTCAACCAATGATAAATACTTCTTGGAATACAAAATTCAAAATGGGGCATCAGGCACTTGTTTCATCTATACCTGAGATATGGACCAAGTAGAAAAGTATTTGTTGAATTTGAATCAGAATATAAAATCATATTGCCACCAAAAAAAAGCAGAGAAAGTATGGGACATAGATGTGTTGAAATATTCAAGTTTAAAAATGTTGAAATGTATTGGGTATTGAAGCATATTGGTACAAATAGTCTTGGTATTGTCAATTTGTATGTCTGAAAGAAGTCCCATATGACTGTAGCAAGGAAGAAATTATTCAGGTTTTTTCAGGGTAAGAAACTGTACCAAATGGGATAAGGTTGCCAGTGGACTTTCAAGGAAGCCTTCATGCAGTTTGCTTCACAGGAAATAGTTGAAAAGGCTTTAAATAAACACAAGGACATTGGGTACATGTACATTGAAATCTTCAAAAGCTGCTGGGCAAAAGCTCCTACTAATTGTGATCCTCCTTGAAAGCTAATGGCTCTACATTGGCCAGATTCTTGTGACAAGCCTAGGACTAGCAGAAGCTATAGTAACTTTGCTAGAGGAGCTGGGTTTGAAAAAATGAAGTGTGGTACCTATGGTAGAGAATATAGAGGCTAAGATTACTACAACGAAAATTATGGGTCAGATGGATTTGTAAGAGACTTCACTTACTGTTTTTCAGGGATGTCTGGTCATAAATTTGGAGATAGTGGGTCCACTTTCTAGAGTCCAACAGGCCATTGTGTGCACATGAGAGAATTACCTTATAGAACTCTGTTCACATATGCAATGAAATGGGATCTGATTGCAGAATGACTAGAGAAATAGAGTTGAATTTGCTACTCATGAAGATGTCAAAAAGATGTCAGCTATGTCAAAAGTCAAAGCAAATATACAGAACATTTTATAGCAGGAGCAAACAGTGATACTTAAAGTAGCTAAATGCTAAAAGATATAGGTATGCCAAAAGTCCAGTTACAATAGTCTAGCTAGCCAGTAGCTGAGTAGGGCTTATAGAGGAGGCTATGGTGGTCAAAGAGTCCAAGCAGAGAATAAAGGAAGTTTTATATAGGGCAACTTCAGTGATTTTTAAACGTTACATAGGGAGATATACTGTAATTATTATAGCAGTGGGAGCCATGCATGTATGAGAATGAACAGAATGGAAGATTTGTCTATAGTTCTCATCACTGATTCTTGGTAAATTTTTTTTTGAAAAATTTTTTGAAAGTTAATAGTTTTATAATTCACTTTTGTGATTTATGCCTACTGTATGTGAAATAATGATTGTTTTTGAATTTTCATGTTCAGTATTTTTGAACACAAACATTAAATTTTCATGTTCAGTATTTTTGAACACAAACATTCATCTAGAATATGTCAAGTTAAGTAAAAACAATAATTGCTAAACAATTCAACTTTTCTCGGGGTATTTATATTATAGGAATATACTTAAGTAGTAAGTGTATTTAGATTAAAGCTGTTTGAATTATGTTAATTGTTGCTTTTATACTACATTACACAACATTAAGATGTGTCCTGGGAGACATGGGTTTTTTTTTTTTTTTAATAAAATATAGGCTTTGAGTCTGTGATTCAAGAGTGAAACATTTGGCATATGTAATTGGAAAGTTTAGACTTTAAGAACTGAGTGACAAAAGCCACCCATATCTGGGATATATCAAGGTGAGTTAGAAATTTTCCAAGGAAATTGTTGGTGTCTGCAGGACAATGAATGGACACTAGCTCTGGCTTTCTTATCAAAGGAGTGGAACCGCAGATTGGAAGCAATTCCAGTCAGTTCAGGCAATAAGCAAGATATTGCAAATAATAAGCTAGCACTCAATGCTAGCATACTTTGACCACCACTCACGCAGCTTGTACAGAAGACAACAGAAAAATAGAGACAAATGAGAACAGTGAACATCATAATGGTTTTTCAGTTTCAGAACTGGATCTCAAGAAATTTGATTTTGTGATTTTTTACTACCTGAGATCAATTGAATTAAAAGTTCAACAATAGGGTTCACTGCATAAATAGGTTGTAGGATGTGCTTAAGGAGCAACCCACAGGATTCAACTGACCATTTCAGAAACAATCTGGAAAGATTCCTTTATGATAAATGACCTCTGAGATAGAAGCAGTATCTTTGGCTAAGTAATTTTCTTGTTAACCATTGAATGACCACAGCTGTCTCATTCAGATATAAACTACCAGAAGATTGATTGATCTTGGTTAAATCCAATCTATTGCAACTCAGGAATAATCGTAAAGACCTGCTGCTTGGTAACATCCTCAGAGTCTATGTGCTTTACTTATGAAATGGAAAAAAGATAGGAAAAGGTGTGTAAACTACTGGACTTTTGACTAAAAGAATCATAGTGGACCGGTACATCATGCTATCCAAGATGTATTAGACAGTCAGTGGATCTTAGTTTCACATTAATAATAACTAATAATAGCTAGTTATGTAGTGCTTTTAAATTCTGCAAAGCACTTTACAAATATCTCATTTTATCCTCACAACCTTGAGAGATAAGTACAAAAGAGTACATAAAAAATAATTGCAGATTCCTATGACAAAGGGAAACAAAGAGAAAATGATTTTCCCAAATGTATTATTACCCATTTGAGCACAAGTTCCAAGGCATCTTAGCTCCTGCCACTTTCCAACACCTAATGAAGAAAGTAGTTGGAGACATGAATTGATTATTGTTCTTGTCCTCAAAGAGGGCCAAATGACATTACTATGTTAGTGTCAGGTTACAGTGTGTCTGACTGACCAATCAAACCAATGCAACCTCAGAATGCTCTGCTATAGATCAGATACAAATAGTCCCTATGAACATTTGGGGTGGCTTCTCTAATTTTGTGCATCTCATTTCTTCTGAGCTAATTCAATTCTGTTTTTCTCACAGAGCACAGCACCTTGAGGGCACGCCATGCTGGGTGGTCTTGTGCCAGTGTCTCCCATGTCGTATAATCAATTCTAAAATTCTTAAGAGACATTGAGAGTATCCTTGTATCACTTTTTCTGACCATTCTGTGACCATTTACCCTGTGGGAGTTCTCCATAAAATACCTAATTGTAATGGGCTGAGGCTCGAGTTGATGCACTGAGGTCCCAAGCATGTGAGGCTAAATAGTAATTGGACCATACTCTATTAAATATATAAGCTTGGAGAAAGAATGGCCCCCACCCACTCTTTGTGCAAGTCCTGATGTGTTGTATAGGAAATGACATTTTTGGTGGGTGGAGGCAGGGGGGCAGAGAAGGAAGCAGAAAGAGAGACTGCTGGCTGGCTTCTTGTCACCGCTGCTCGCATTGCTATCGCGACTGCCCTTCACGTCCGATGCCCCTCTGCTAGCTGTCTTCCTATTGCAGCTGCCCATATTGCTATCGCACTCCTTCTTCCCCTCTATTGAGAATAAAGATTGAAGATTTTTCCCTTAATCTGAATTCCTGATTCTGGCTGATTTTAAATACGTGATCATTACACCTAATGATCTTTTGAAAAACACTAAAAAATATGAGGAAAGACAGCTTATTTATGTTATATTGGCTAAAGGGAGTTGTTCCTAAATTATCAATTGACAAGTGTTAGTAACTTAACACCTCTAAATTATGAGTCTATATAGATATATGTCTTGGGGAAATGTGAATGGTGAACCTTAGAAAACAGAAACTTGCCTGAATTGGTCACATCCACGGAACCTTTAAGATGTAAGAACTTTTTCTTTTCCTGCATTTAGTGGTTATCATTGAACATTTGTTAAGAATTATGCTATCCTAGGACCATTAAAGATGGCAGGGGGACAGGAAGCAATACGGCCCAACTCTCTTACACAATTCATCCACCAAAGACCAAGAAGTGATTGGGAAATCCAAATAGAAATTGCAGTGGGAGAGGAGCAGAATAGAAATGAGTGGTTGTCCATCTATTGGGGAATGGCTGAACAAGCTTGGGTACGTAAAAGTAATGGAATATTATTGTTATATAAAAATTTATGAACAAGCTGATTATAGAAAGGCCTGGAAAGATTTATATGAACTGATATTGAGCAAAACAAGCAAACCAGGAATACACTGTAAACAATAATAGCAAGAATGTGCAATGATCAACTGAAAAGCTGTAATGCCAGAGAAACTGAACAAGACAGAGATTGCAGAACAATTCAATAATTTATTAAATGGGAGAGATTTACTGGGACCAAATGATCCATGTTTGGTCCTAGGGCTGAACGAGACTAACATCTCAAAGAATCCAGCCCTGAATATCAGACAGCAACACTCTTTTATAGGATAACAAGAACAATGACATAATGGGGGAAGTATCTGGATGGGGATGACCTAATAGGGGAGGCACCTAGGATGACATAATGGAGGGAGGTACTGGAGAGCTTACTGATACTCTAATGATGTCTAAAATGGATAGACCTTTATCCTGTCAAACATTAAGAAGAAATGATTATACCCTAAAGATATAAAACCTTTATCTCATCAAACATTAACAGGGAAAGGTTATAACCTGAGGTAGAGTAACTGAATAGGACAATTAGGGAAACTGGGTCAGGACATTAAAAGGGAACCGTGGCACAACAAGGCTTGGTTCTTCTCAGTGTTTCAGTGACCAAGATAGTCCCAATAAATTTTGGATAGAAAATGCCATCTACATCAGAAAAAGATCTAAGGATACTGAATGTAAATCAACACATGCTATGTTCACTTCTTTTTTCTGTTATTTTTTTTTAATCTCTTCCATGGTTTTCCCTTTTGCTCTAATTTTTCTCCCAACATCATTAATAAAATAACATGTATTAAAAATAAACTTACTATTAAAAAAAAAAACAACAAAGCAGCCGTCATTAAAAAAAAAAAAAAATCACTTAAAAGGCATTAGTCAGCCTAATTTGACTCTTCTCTTTGGCTTACTTCTTCCAGGGTACTGGTGTAACAGATTATCATAAAAATGAGAATGGTTCAAGCAAAAATCATTGATTGCCAAGAAACAACAAATACTATATCAAAGTCTAAAGATTTCTTTAAAAACGAAGAGACCTGGAAAACATCACAGAAAACCTAAAAATCATTGGACTACCTGGACCACGACCCTAAAGAAAATCTGAAATTTTTGAAGAAATCATGAATGAAAATTGCCCAGACTTATCAAAACAGAGGTCAAGGTGAAAATAGAACCAATCATTCAACTCACCAAGAACAAACAAACAAACAAACAAAAAAACACTAGAAAGATTTGGACATGGTCTAAGCCTACTAATTTAAAAATTTTATTTATTTTTTATTTACAAAGCATGTGCATGGGTAATTTTTCCAACACTGACCCTTACAAAACCTTTTTTTTCCAAATTTTCCCCTCCTTTCCCTACCCTCTCCCCTAGCTGGCAGGTTGCCCAATATATGTTAAATATGTTGAAATATGTATTAGATCCAGTATATGTACACATATTTATACACGTATCTTGCTGCACAAGAAAAATCGGATCAAGAAGGAAGGAAAAGAAAAACTAAGAAAGAAAACAAAATGCAAGCAAATAACAAAAGAGAGTGAGAATGCTATATTGTGTTACTGAACAAGTAGAACTGGTTAGAATCATCTCATAATTGAAGAGAGCCACATCTGTCAGAATTGATTGTCATATAGTATTTTTGCCGTATATAATGATTACTTGGTTTTGCTCATTTCACTCAGTATTAGGTCATGTAAGTCTCTCCAAGACTCTCTGAAATAATCCTGCTGGTCGTTTCTTATAGAATAATATGGCATAACATTCATATATCACAATTTATTCAGCCATTCTCCAATTGATGGGCATTCATTCAGTTTCCAGTTTCTTGCCACTACAAAAAGAGCCACCAAAAACATTTTTGCACATGTGGGTCCCTTTCTCTCCTTTAAGATCTCTTTGGGATAGAAGTCCAGTAGAAACACTGCTGGGTCAAAGGGTATGCACAATTTGATAACTTATTGAGCATAGTTCCAAATTGCTCTCCAGAATGGCTGGATGTATTCACAATTCCACCAACAATGTATCAGTGCCCCAGTTTTCCCATATCCCTTTCAACATTTGTCTTTATCTTTTCTTATCATCTTAGCCAATCTGACAGGTGTGTAGTGGTAGAATTGTCTGATCAATAGTGATTTGGCGCACCTTTTCATGTGACTACAAATAGTTTCAATTTCTTCATCTGAAAATTGTCTGTTCGTATCCTTTGACCGTTTATCAATTGGAAAATGGCTTGAACTATTATAAATTTGAGTCAATTCTCTATATATTTTAGAAATGAAGTCTTTATCAGATCCTTTGGATGTAAAAATATTTTCCCAGTTTATTGCTTCCTTTCTAATCTTGTCTGCATTGGTTTTGCTTGTACAAAAACTTTTTAACTTAATATAATCAAAATTATCTATTTTGTGATCCATAACAATCTCTAGTTTTTCTTTGATCACAAATTCCTTCCTCTTCCACAGATCTGAGAGGTAAACTGTGCTATGTTCTTCTAATGTGTTTATAATATTATTCTTTATGTCTAGATCATGGAGCCCATTTCAATCTTATCTTGGTTTACAATGTTAGGTGTGGATCTATGCCTACTTTCTGACATACTAGTTTCCAATTTTCCCAGCAGTTTTTGTCAAATAGTAAATTCTTATTCCAAAAGCTGGGACCTTTAGGTTTGTCAATTATTAGATTGTCATAGTCATTGACTATTTTGTTCTATGAATCTAACTTATTCCACTAATCAACTTCTCTATTTTTTAGCCAGTACCAAATTGTTAAGCCTACTAATTCTTTTGAGACACCTTGTGACCCTGACTTGAAACCTCAATATATTTGGGGATCAACCCTACACTCTATCAGAAGGGATTACAAAAGGATGTAGACAGCTAAGGTTCAAATCTTGCCTTAGACACCAGCTGAGTGACCTTGGGCAAGTCACTTAACCCCCTTTACTTAGTTCCTCATCTGTGAAATGGGGATACACTGAAGAATAAAATGGCATACAACTCCAATGTTTTGCCAAGAAAACCCCGTAGACAAAAGTCCATGGGGTAGAGTCAGCCACAACTGAACAACTGAATAAAACAAAATACAATATTGAAGGATGTACATTCTAATAGAGGAGAAAAAACAAATGTCTCCTTAGAATCCTAATATTGTCAAGATTATAGAGGGAATTAAATAACTCAGATATTTTAAGAATTACGTTTTTGGTGATCTTAAGAGAAGAAAAGAAGGAAGGGAAATAAGAATATACTAGAGAAGAAATTAGTTTGGACGGGAATGGAACTTAATACCATATAACCAGGACATGCAAGTCCAACATGAGGAAAAGATTGGGGGTGGGGACACTTGAACCTCATTTTCATTAAATTATGGAGAAAATATAGGAGAGTAAAATAGACACATAGTTTGGTGTAGAAACACATTTCAATGGAGAAACTGTAGGGAACTGGGAAGGGGAGGGACAAAACAAGGAGAAGGATAGTTCAAAAAGAAGCTAATCTCAGGCAAAACAAATTCCAACTTCATTGAGTGGATCATGAAGTGGAAGGAAGTTTAAAAGAAAAGGTTAAGAAACTGATGTGTGGTTAAAGAGGAAAGAAGGGCTAGGAGCAAAAGCATATTGCACCAAATACAGATCACTTGCTGAACATACTTCAGTAAAAAAGGAGTGGGAGGAGTAAAAAAGGAAAGGAAACCAAAGATTATACAAATAATAAACAAATAGCAATGAATGTGAATGAAGTGAATTCACTTTTAGAATGAAAAGAGGATAGTATCATGGATTAAAACACGAGTCCAATAATTGAAGTTTTCAGTTCTTTGCTACCATAAAGAGCTGCTACAAATATCCCATTCCTATTCAAATTGTGAAATAATTATTTATGGATTTCCTTCCAGTCTATTCTTAGTATTTTCTTTCTCAGCTTCTCTTTTTACCCTATTCCTGCTATCTTACCTTCTCCCTCATTTCATCCATCCCTTCAATATCCTCCATTCCCTCCAAAATCCTCCCAAATCCCAATCCACACATCCCTCTAAAAGTCCCTCCCCTAACCTGTCCCCCAGTTTTCTCACCTCTACATTTTCAGAAGATTTCTATATCCTTCCAAATGTAAATATTGTTTCCTTTTCAACCCAGATGAAAATAAGTTTGCATTAGTAGCCCTTCACACTAACCTGCTTCCTCTGTATTAGTTTTTCCTTTCACATCCCATTTTTATAATATAATTATTTCCTTTTATCTTTTCTTACCCAATTTTGTTTTTTAGAATCATCCCATCATACATAACTCAGCTCCAACCTTTCAACTACCTTAGTTTGATGATATCGTTAGAATGATGTATTGTTGAAATGATGAT
Source organism: Antechinus flavipes (assembly GCF_016432865.1). Classification (NCBI taxonomy): domain Eukaryota; kingdom Metazoa; phylum Chordata; class Mammalia; order Dasyuromorphia; family Dasyuridae; genus Antechinus; species Antechinus flavipes. The sequence goes on along the minus strand of NC_067399.1, from coordinate 224,339,149 downwards.
ATTGTTGCAATTATGTACAGGTTTCAGGAATTCTGGAAAGCAATTTGGAATTATGACCAAAAAGTCATTAAACTGTACATACTTCTTGCCTTAGCAATATTTCGACTTAGTGAGCTCAATATCCCAGTGAGCTCAAAGAGAAAATAGAGCCATCTTGAAAAAACAAAGCAATTTTATTTTTGTTTTTTTGGTTGTGGCAATGAACTATAAACCAAGGGGGTATTCATCATTTGGGTAATTGCAAAACAAATTATGACATATACAAATAATAGAATGCTATTGCATCATAAGAAATTATCAAAAGAACAGTTTGAACAAACTTAGAAAGATGTGTGTGGCCCAATAAAGAATGAAGTAAAGAGACTCCCCTCCCCTAAGAGAACAGCTAAGTTTCAGTCAGCCAGAAGTACCTGTATCTAAATGTAACCTCAGACCCTAACTGTGTGACCCTAAGCAAGTCATTTAACCCTGTTTGTCTCAATTTCTGCATTGGTAAAATGAATTGTAGAAGGAAATGGCAACCCTTTCTAGTCAGTATCTTTGATAAGAAAACCCCACATGAGATTTTGAAGAGTTAGGCACAACTAATCAACCTAACATTATAATAATAGACTCCAGAGAACAATGTATATGATAACATTTTGTTTAATTTTTACAATGACATTTTATTTTTTTTCTTTTCCTTTTATCTTCTTATGCTTCTCTTGAATTCTGTATTTAAAGATCAAATTTTCTGTTCAGCTCTGGTCCTTTCAACAAAAATAATTGAAAATGAAAATCCCCTATTTCATTGAATATCTATTTTTTCCCTGAAAAAAATACTTAGTTTTTCTGGGTAGTTGATTCTTAGCTGCAGTCCAAGCTCCTTTGCCTTCTGAAATCTCATGTTCCAGGCCCTTTGATCCTTTAAAGTGGAAGCTGATAGATTCTGCATAATTCTTGTTGTAGCTCCTCGATATTTGAATTGTTTCTTTCTGACTGTTCACAATATTTTCTCCTTGATCTGATAATTCTAGAATTTAGCTACAATATTCCTTGGAGTTTTCATTTTGGGGTCTCCTTCAGGAGGTGATTGGTAGATTCGTTCAATGATAAGTTTGCCCTCTGATACTAGAATATCAGGGCAGTTTTTCCTTGAAGATTTCTTGAAAGATATTGCCCAGGCTCTTTTTTTTCATCATGGTTCTCAGGTAGTCTAATAATTATCTCTCCTGGATCTACTTTCCAGGTCAGTTTTTCCAGTGAGATATTTTATATTTTCTTCTCTTTTTTCATTTTTTGGTTTTGTTTTTATTGATTCTTGATGTCTCATTGAATTATTCACTTTCATTTGTTCAATTTAATTTTTAGTGAATTATTTTCTTCAGTTAGCTTTTTTACCTCCTTTTCCATTTGGCCAATTGGACTTTTAAATGAGTTGTTTTGTTCACTGGATTTTTTTTTTCCATTTCACCAATTCTGTTTTTTAGGTAATTATTCTCTTTTTCTATTTTGCTGATTCTGTTTTCCAAGGAGTTATTGTCTTTTTCCATTTTGCCAAATCTATTTTTTAAGCAGTTGTTTTCTTCAATTTCTGTTTTGTTTTCCAAACTCTTTTGCAAAGCTCTCATTTCCTTTTCCCATTTTTCTTCTCTTTTTTAAGATCCTTTTTGAATTCTTCTGAGAGAGCCTTTTGAGTTGGAGACCAGCTTATATCACTCTTTGAGGCTTCATCTGGAGGCATTTTATCTTTTAGTGTCCTCAGGATTTGAAGTCTGTAATCTGTCTCTATAAAAGCTATCTATAGTCATTGTTCTTTTGCTTTTTTGCTCATTTTTAAAAGTAGAAGTCTGCTTCTAGGGCAAAGGGGAGATTACCCTGAGCTTCCTCTACAACTACAGGGATTTTATGATATGCTGGGGCCATAGCTGCCAGCTTTCTTCCTGGGCTGGTTGGACTAGGGAAAGTTCTGCTTGTTATGGTGGGGTTCAGGGGCTCACTATTTGCCTTCTATAGTTGAGCTGGAGGTCTCACAGCTAGTCTACTGATCCACTGGCTTCTGAACCAGGACAGAGTAGCCAACTCTGCTGTATTTTGGCTAAGAGCCTCCCACTAGATTCCCCTCAGAGGACCTCTCTGCCCTGGGCCTCTCTGTACTGCACCTATGTTGAGCCATGTCCTCCTCCTCCTCCTCCTCCTCTCTCCTCCTCCTCCTCTCTCCTCCTCCTCCTCCTCCTCCTCTCTCCTCCTTTCTCCTCCTCCTCCTCCTTTCTCCTCCTCCTCTCTCCTCCTTCCTCCTCCTCCTCCTCCTCCTCCTCCTTTCTCCTCCCCTCCTCCTCCTTTCTCCTCCTCCTCCTCCTCCTCCTCTTTTCTCCTCCTCCTCCTCCTCCTCCTCTTTTCTCCTCCTCCTCCTCCTCCTCCTCCTCCTCTTTTCTCCTCCTCCTCCTCCTCCTCCTCCTCCTTTCTCCTCCTCCTCCTCCTCCTCCTCCTCCTTTCTCCTCCTCCTCCTCCTCCTCCTCCTCTTCCTCCTCCTCCTTCCTCCTCCTCCTCCTCCTCCTTTCTCCTCCCCTCCTCCTCCTCCTCCTTTCTCCTCCTCCTCCTCCTCCTCCTCCTCCTCCTTCTTCTCCTCCTCCTCCTCCTCCTCCTTTCTCCTCCTCCTCCTCCTCCTCCTCCTCCTCCTCCTTTCTCCTCCTCCTCCTCCTCCTCCTCCTCCTTTCTCCTCCTCCTCCTCCTCCTCCTCCTCCTCCTCCTCCTCCTCCTCCTTTCTCCTCCTCCTCCTCCTCCTCCTTCTTCTTCTTCTTCTTTTATATAACTTTTTATTTACAAGGTATCTACATGGGTAATTTTACAGCATTGACAATTGCCAAACCTTTTGTTCCAATTTTTCTCCTCCTTCCCCCCACTCTCTCCCCCATATGGCAGGTTGACCAATACATGTTAAATATATTAAAGTATAAATTAAATACAATATAAGCATACATGTCCAAACAGTTATTTTGCTGTACAAAAATAATCAGACTTTGAAATAGTGTACAATTAGCCTGTGAAGGAAATCAAAAAATGCAGGTGGACAAAAATAGAGGGATTGGGAATTCTATGTAGTGGTTCATAGTCATCTCCCAGAGTTCTTTCACTGGGTGTAGCAGGTTCAGTTCATTACTGATTGGAACTATTATTCATTGGAACTGATTTGGTTCCTCTCATTGTTGAATAGAGCCATGTCCAACAGAATTGATCATCATATAGTATTGTTGTTGAAGTATATTCTGGTCCTGCTCATTTCCCTTTGCATCAGTTCATGTAAGTCTCTCCAGACCTTTCTGAAATCATCCTGTTGGTCATTTCTTACCAAACAATAATATTCCATAATATTCATATACCACAATTTATTCAGCCATTCCCCAACTGATGGGCATCCACTCAGTTTCCAGTTTCTAGCCACTACAAAGAGGGCTGCCACAAACATTCTTGTACATACAGGTCCCTTTCCCTTCTTTAAGATCTCTTTGGGATATAAGCCTAGTAGTAACACTGCTGGATCAAAGGATATGCAGAGTTTGATAACTTTTTGAGCATAGTTCCAAATTGCTCTCCAGAATGGCTGGATGTATTCACAATTCCATCAACAATGTTATCAGTGTCCCAGTTTTCCCATATAAGATATCTTCTGCTGGAAATTTATTACATTCCAAATATTTGTAAGTTCTGTCACTCCTAATTCCATTCAGAGGTTTGATCTGGTGTTGATTCTGAAGGAATCCAGGAGAACTAAGGCAAAATCCTGTCTACTCCCCTCCATCTTGGCTCTGCCCCTTGACAAGATTTTAAAGAAAAATGAAATTGAAAGACATAAGAATTCTGATCAATGTCCAATCATAATTCCAGAAAACTATTGAGGAAACACTCTACTCACATCTTGATGGAGAGGTGATGATGAGAGGTCAAGAACTAGACATACTTTTTCCTGCATGGCCAACTTGAGAGTTTGTTTTGCTTTACTCTTCATATTTCATACAAGATTTTTGTTTTTATTTCAATTTGAGAAAATAAAAGAGTTAGGGGAAAAAGGGACCTAGCAATAAAATTGCCAAAATGAAAAAGAAACTAATTAAAATAAGGTAAGATTATAACTATGATAGGCTTAACTCTTCTCAGCAATTCAGTGATCCAATGCAATTCTAATAAACTAAAGATAGAAAGTGCTCTCTATGGATACTAAACACAAATCGAAGCATAATATTTTCACCTTTTTTGTTCCTTTCTGTTTTTTTTTTCTTTCTTGTGATTTCCCCCCCTTTTTAAAATTTTTCTCTCCCAACATGACTTGTATGGAAATATGTAAAAAATAAATGTACATATATAATCTAAAAAAAATTTAAGGAAAAAGAAAAGATAATTAAAGCTATTTTAAATGCACAGAAGAGAGCAGAAGGAAAGTCAGTAAGCTAGAGGAACATTATTTGAGCAGGATATTTTCAGAAAAACCTGAGAAGACTTCCATGAACTGATGCAAAATGAAATGAGCAGAACCAGGAAAACATTGTATTTGGTAACAGTAATATTATATGTTGATCAACTGTGAATGACTTAGCTATTGTTAGCAAGATAATCCCAAAGGACCCAGGATGAAAATTGCTATCCACCTCCAGAGAAAGAATTGATGATGTCTGAATGCAGATCAAAGCACACTTTTTCTTTACTTTTCTTTGTAATGTTCTGGTTGGTTTTCTGGAGGTCTCTGAACCAACCTTCATTTCACAAAAGTAATCACCACAAGAATAGTCAGGTTTTAAGTCCAAATTCTTTATAGTCTCCTTGCCTGGGGCTCGGGCTAGCTTGGTCTCAGTGGAGGAAATGCAGGACAGGCCAACCATCATGGTGGTGTGAGATGGAGTGAATCTGTGTGGCTGAAGGATGAATACAAAGAGGACTGACAAGACTTACATGAACTGATGCTAAGTGAAATGAGCAGAACCAGGAGATCATTATATATACCTCAACAACGATACTGTTTGAGGATGTATTCTGATGGAAGTGGATCTCTTCGATAAAGAGAGCTAATTCAGTTTCAATTGATCAAGGATGGACAGAAGCAACTACCCCCAAAGAAAGAACACTGGGAAATGAATATAAACTGCTTGCATTTTTGCTTTTCTTCCCGGGTTATTTATACCTTCTGAATCCAATTCTCCCTGTGCAACAAGAGAATTGTTAGGTTCTGCACAAATATATTGTATCTAGGACATACTGTAACCTATTTAACATGTAAAGGACTGCTTGCCATCTGGGGGAGGGGGTGGAGGGAGGGAGGGGAAAAATTGGAACAGAAGTGAGTGCAAGGGATAATGCTGTAAAAAATTTCCCTGGCATGCGTTCTATCAATAAAAAGTTATTTAAAAAAAAAAAAAGAATCTGTGTGGCTGAGTATGCTCTATTATAGTTAAATCCATTCATCATACTGAGTATAAACCAATCATTATATCACTAGGGCACCATTATTTGTTGTAAGATTAAATCAATCATACTGATCTAGAGAACTATTAATCACCATACTGAATTAGATAACCATTTGTCTCATCAATTGCACTTAGCACCTTGTAAGAATCCTTGTTTCAAGTACAGAGTTCTGGCCCATAACATTTCTTGTGTTTTGGTTTTTTTTTTTAATCTGTGTTTCCTTTCACAACAAGACTAACAAGGAAATATGCTTTGCGTGACTGCCCATGTATAACGTATAACAAATTGCTTCCCTTCTCAAGGAGGAGGGAGGGGAAAGAAAGGAAGACATCGAGGGAAAGAAATTGGAACGCATAATTTCTTTTTTTTTTCATAATTATAACTTTTTATTCTCTTGTTGCACAGGAAGAATTGGATTCAGAAGGTCAAAAATAACCCTGGAAGAAAAACAAAAATGCAAACAGTTTACATTCATTTCCCAATGGAACTTATAATTTCTTAAAAACAAATGTTAAAAATTATTTTTTCATATAATTGGGGGGAATAAAATTTGAAATTTAAATAAAAAAAAGAAAGTAGGATATAGCTAAGTAGGAGAGCTTTGAAAATAATATAATTTATCATCAACTTAAACAGAAGAGGAAGCTAATTCATGATTTCATATGCAATAAATTTTCTATTCTATTTTGTGTGTGGAAATATTTGTCTTATTTGGTCTTAAGGTCAGAATAAAAACATTTTTAAAAGAACTATACTGTCATTGTTAAATCACTACCTGACAGCATTTATGTATTGAATAAGTGAAAGAGGCACAGAACCAGGAACACAAGAACAATAGAATTGCTTTAAAACCTACAAAACCAGTTCAGGATTAATGGACAAATGTGAACAAGCATTCAAAGAAACGGTCATCTTCCTGACACATGCAGCAGTGCTGACTTATGCAGGTCCCAGCAAGTCAATTCATTTGCCTGGAAGATTTGGGAGTGGTTCTGTACCAAGAAAGTAGTGATTATTGGATGCCAGGTTCATTTGCCTTAAAGTAACTTAGTCATAGTGAGACTCCATACCCCATACACAAACAGAGCTCCTGGCTTTGAAATGGCTTTATCTAGTTTGCTGTCACTAAAATGTTCATTAAAAAAGTGACAAGTATTTTGGCCAGTTCCAAATTTAGATGCTGTTTACCAGTGATATATCCTAGCACTAGCCAACTATGACTTATACAGATGTTACCAGTTAGGAAAGACTGGTGTGGACATATGTGCTACCTTCCAAAAGCTATGTGATGGCTGTGCTGTAAGACATCCTCAAAGGAATGAAACCTATATGTGACACCCAGGCTTTTGGATATGAATTAAGCATCTTTCTAGCGATGTTTTTGTGTCAAGTGGAAGTGCATCTGAAAGTTTTCAGTTTCCCATTATTCATGCTGGCAATATATGTGAACTTTATCTTATGGAACCAACTTTCCCTTCCTCAGTCATCTGTGGGTGAGAACTGTTATTCCAGTATCTTTGCCAAAAAAAAAGGCCAAAAGGCTTCACAAAGATGTAACTGAAGAACAGTAAGCATTTTCAAGCAGTGGCTAACCTCATCCTCCATATTCATATGTACTTATTTATATATGTATATATGTATGTATGTATGTTTTTATTCTTTTTGTAAACAGATATTTCTCCCTCTTCCCAGTAGAATGTAAGTTCCTTGAGGGCAAGGAGTGGCTCACTTTTGTATTTTTATTCCCAGTGGTAGGAATAGTAGGTTGTTAAAGAAATGTTATTCATAAGATGCTCCAAATCACCACTGATCAGAGAAATGTAAATTAGGACAACTCTGAGATACCCCTCAGATACCTGTCAGATTGGCTAAGATGACAGGAAAAGATAGTGACCAATCTTGGAGGGGATGCGGGGAAACTGGGACATTGTTGGTGGAATCGTGAACTGATTCAACCATTCTGGAGAGCGATTTGAAACTATGCTCAAAAAGTTATCAAACTGTGCATACCTTTTGACCCAGCAATGTTTTTACTGGGCTTATATCCCAAAGAGATTTTAAAGAAGGGAAAGGGACCCGTATGTGCAAGAATGTTTGTGGCAGCCCTCTTTGTAGTGGCCAGAAACTGGGAACTGAGTGGATGCCCATCAATTGGAGAATAGCTGAATAAATTGTGGTATATGAATGCTATGGAATATTATTGCTCTATAAGAAATGACCAGCAGGATGATTTCAGAAAGGCCTGGAGAGACTTACATGAAGTGATACTAAGTGAAGTGAGTAGAACCCAAAGAACACTTGCACAACAAGATTATACAATGATCAATTCTGATGGACATGGCTCTCTTCTTTCAATGAGATGATTCAAACCAATTCCAATTGTTCAGTGATAAAGAGAGCCATCTATACCAGAGAGAGGACTGTGGGAACTAAGTGTGGACCACAACATAGCATTTTCACTCTTTTTGTTGTTGTTTGCTTGCATTTTACTTTTCTTGTGTGGCACAATAATTGTATAAATATGTATACATATATTGGATTTAACATATATTGGACTATTTACCATCTAAGGGAGGACATGGGGGAAGGGGAGGAAATTGGAACACAGGATTTTGCAAGGGCTAATGTTGAAGAATTGTCCACTGTTTTGAAAAATAAAAAAGTTTTAATTATATATATATATATATCTTTTTATTTACAAGTTATATGCATGGATAATTTTACAGCATTTACAATTGCCAAACTTTTTGTTCCAATTTTTCCCCTCCTTCCTCCCCATCCCCTCCCCCAGATGGCAGGTTGACCAATACATGTTAAATATGTCAAAGTATAAATTAAATATAAGTATACATGTCCAAACAGTTATTTTGCTGTACAAAAATAATCAGACTTTGAAATAGTGTACAATTAGCCTGTGAAGGAAATAAAAAATGCAGGCGGACAAAAATAGAAGGATTGGGAATTCTATGTAGTGGTTTATAGTCATCTCCCAGAGTTTTTTTGCTGGGTGTAGCTGCTTCGGTTCATTACTGCTCTATTGGAACTGATTTGGATCCTTCCATTGTTGAAGAGAGCCACGTCCATCAGAATTGAACATCATATAGTATTGTTGTCAAAGTATATAATGATCTCCTGGTTCTGCTCATTTCACTCAGCATCAGTTCATGTAAGTCTCTCCAGGCCTTTCTGAAATCATCCTGCTGGTTATTTCTTACAGAGCAATAATATTCCATAACATTCATATACCACAATTTATTCAGCCATTCTCCAATTGATGGGTATCCACTCAGTTTCCAGTTTCTGGTCACTACAAACAGGGCTGCTACAAACATTTTGGCACATACAGGTCCCTTTCCCTTCTTTAAAATCTCTTTGGGATATAAGCCCAGTAGTAACACTGCTGGATCAAAGGATATGCACAGTTTGATAACTAAAAAAGTTTTAATTAAAAAAAAAAAGAAATGTTATTGGGGTGAGGAGAAAGCAGAAGAGATAAGATTTTAATATTAACGACTGCTAGAAGCTGAAAGGGACTCAGACACCATCTAGTCCAACTCTCTTATGAGTGATGAAAACCTCCTAAGAGGTTTATTGATTTGACAAAGTCACGAAGACAGATTTGAACCCAGGCTCTTTTCATTGTACTACTGTATGAAGGTGAGTGTTACTGAAGAATTCTGTTGGTCCAGTTCTAACTTAATGCTTGCTGTGTGCCAAGTACTGTTGCTAGGTGCATAGTTTCTGGTGGAGGAGGAGAAGAGAGAAAGGAGGAAAGAGGAAGAGAAGGAAAACAGGGAACCAAAGGAATGGGGAAGGAGAAGGTAAGAGGGAAAGAAGAGAAGAGGAAGTAGATTTGGGATGGGGAAGGAAGGGAAGGAAAGGAGGTAAGAGTAGTAGGGAAAGACAAAGTGGAGGGAGGAAAGTGAGAAGGGATAAAAAGAAACAAGACAGGAGAGGAAGGATCCAGTATTTCTCTGCATGTATAGTCTAAATTGGACTAAGGCTGAATTGTCAGATGGAGAATAAGGAACATGGAAATGAAGTTAGGCAAAGGAATAGAGATCTGAAAAGAGAAAAGATAACTTTAGGGAAGTCTTTCTTAAATTTGACATATGACAGTGATGTGGATTAAGAAAAAGTTTACAAAATTCTTTGAATAAGTTTATATTAGTAGATCAGGGACTTCACCATGTGGTTCTCTGGTGTCCACCTAATTTTAATACTACTTTCAGCTTGTTTTACAGTTTTCTGAACCTAAAAAAAATAAGGCAGTGGTTCTCAAAATGTGGCCTATGGATTCCCAAAGTGTGGTCCCCCAAAGCCTTGCAGGGATAAGGTCAAAACTATTTTCATAATATTACTAAGACATTACTTGTTAAAATACATCCCTCTTTCCAACTACATATCTCTGAAAGTCTGGATTTCTTTCATATACTTTAACCAAAACCCTATCTTTCAAAAGATTGAAAGCAGAAGCAAAATTTAAAAAGACATGTAAAACTGCCACTTTTCTCAGTAAATAAATTTGTTTTGGACATTATAAATATTATTCATAAAATGTTATATAATAACTTCCAATATTAATATTTTAAAATTTTATCAGTTTTAATTTCTAATAGTAAGTACCAATAGCTAACCCACATATTAAAAGTTTATCAATTTTGTCAATAACCCACATATTTTAAATTATCAATTTAAATTTCTAATAAATATCAATATATATTTTGATATAACCCATATAAACAAAAGTTCTTTGAATCCTCAGTTTTTAAAAACCCCTTCCCAGTCATCTTATTAACAAATATGATTTTTAAAGAGGAAAAAAACCCCAGTATTACTCATCAAGATAGTGAAAAAGTCCAAAACCATTCTCAATACGGGCCTTCTATCTCAATAAAGGGGTGGGGTTGGGGCTATATGTATGAGGTCAGAGGCAACTCAGAACGAGCCTATCCTTAGCATTTAATTAAACAGGAAGGGACCTTGGCTCTACAGAAAGGAATTGCAGCACAGCTGCTTCCAGTAAAATCATTGCTTCCAGTGTTTGTGACGAAATCTTTTCTCCTTTTAAAAAGACTCCCAACCTGTTTACCCTCCTGTAATCTGACCTCTGTAGCTCTCACCACTTCTGGACACGATTTTCTTCTCGCTGAGGTCCTTCATTCAGCCACGTTTCAGGCCTTATCTCTTACAAGGAAACTGTTTTGCTACAACTATATCTTTGACATGAGACAAGAAGGTACATAGGAAACATCTTCTGGCTTTCTCTGGGGGTGCCCACTCCTTCAGCTTTTTTCCTACCCTTTCATCATGGCACTAAGGACTGCTGCCTGAGCCAAATGAGCACAGATCATTTTTGCTAATTCAAAAGCTTTTATTCCCTGGTTGGTTGAGAGAGCTACTGAGAGATTCTTAGAGGGCACAAGAAAACTCAACAGTAGAATTAGAAATAAACACAAGATCTGAATATAGTCAGTCAACAAGCAAGAACTTATTAGATGAATGAGGGCAGTCTCTGAGTCATCTGCTTTGGGTGAATTTTCTACAGCTTTTTATAGTATTAACAATGTAATCCTCCAAGACACAATCTCCTCCCTTGGTGTCTGTAATATGGGTGACACAGTCCTCTGAAAGATGTCTATAATTAGCCATCCAGCTACTTTAAATGTCCTTCACTGGTTTGATTTCTCCCCAACTGTTCCAAGTCATGTTCTTAACATTCTCTCCCTTGGTAATTTTTTAAAATAAATTTTTATTTATAACTTGTTTTTACATGGCATGCATTTGACCCTGTATACTTTCCTGTCTCCTCTCACAGACATCCAATATAAGCTAAAGATATCTTTTAAGGGAAAAAAAAAAAGAGAGGAAAAACTATCAGCAAAATTGATCAATACATCAAAAATTTCTGAAAATATTTGCAATGATCGATATCCATAAATCTCCCACTTCTACTCAGGAGTAGGGTTGGGGTATATCCTAATATCTCTTCTTCAAGGCTTCTTCTTTGCAATATTTCAACATTCCTTCTGATTGTTCTGTAGTATTTCTTTCATTTACATTATTGTTACAAGTCATTGTGTATGTTGTTTCTTTGGTTTTTACTCAATAGCAGTTCATACCAATCTTTCCATGATTCTCTGCATCATATTTGATGTTCCTCATAGCATAGTAGCATTCCAATATATCCAAGAACCACAATTTGTCTAGCCATTCCCCAATTGATGGTTGTCTACTTTATTTCCATTCTTCAATACTACAAAAAAAAGTGGTGCTATAAATATAATCGAGGGAGTTCGTTGATAAATAGAAAATACCTTTTGTGATTTTGTTCCATGAGTTTAGTCTTTATTTCTATGCATATTTTTTAGGATTTAGTTAACCAGCCCTCTTCTCTCCTGAATTCCCTTTTCCTTTGTATTACCCCTAAATAATCAAAATCTCTCAACCCCGTCAAACATGTCCTACCTCCAGACTTCTCTAGTTCTTCTCCAAGTTTTTGACTCAGCCAATTCCCCCAAACCCAATCATTTGCTAGATCCTATTTTCACCTTTATTATCGTTCACATCCATCTTTTAGTTATCATCCAAGCTCTTTTCCCCTGGACCTGAACAAGGCTTCTCCTAATTGGGCTTCTCCTCAGAAACCTTCATTGACTTTGTTTCCTCTAGAATAAAATACAATTTACTCCCCTTAGCATTTGAAACCTTCTTCAACATAGTTCCTTTCAGACTTTCCAGCCTTATGCATGACTGCTTCACAGATACTATATACAGACTGGCCAAATAATTTATTGCTTTCCCTCACAACATTGCATCTCCCATTTTCATCCCATTATGCAGGCTGTCCCTTACATCAGCATGCCCTCTCTTTTCATCTGTTTCTTAAGAGTTCTTGGATTCTGTCAAAGTTCACCTCTGATAGGAAGCTTTTTCTGATTCCCATCAGCTGCTAGTGCCTCCACTGAAAAAATAACTTTAGTATTTATTTTGTTTATGCTTTACGTACCTATGTTTTCTCACCAAAGTATATGAGCTCTATCAGGACAGAGACAATCTCTTTTTTATCTTTTTACCTCCCACATCACACAATACTGTGCATAAAGCAGGTATTAAATGCTCATTAGTTGACAAAGGATCATCCCTTTAAATAACTCCTTACAGATGCTTTTCTGAAATAAAATCACATCAGGGCTGGGGTAAGAAGTGGTTCCCTATTTTCAATTCCCTTTAGAAAAATGGCCTATGGCATTCAAAATTCAAGACTTTCTGAGTTATTTCTAGGATTACTCCAGTGATATTGGAACTTCTTAATATCCCGTGTTTTCATTGTCTTTTTGCCCAGTTACTGACATATACTGCTCTTAATTGGAAGAATGTAATTGAATTCTGAGTGACCTCTAAGTACTTTCACAAAATAAAAATATTAATCCATAGAGCTGAGAAGCCCAACATAAAAGCACATTGTCTCCACAGGGAATGGGGATGATAAAAATTAACAGCAAGTCATTTTCAGATGGTTACAGAGTTCTTCATATTCACTCCACCTTACATAGTCTTCACAAGCTAGAGATAAACACTGCCAATATTTTTGGCTTCAATTTTACATTTAGGGAAAAGGGGCTGGAGAGTCTGTGTCTCACAAAGTCACAGAGAGTAAGGAACAGAAAGGCAGAAGTCCAACTTAGTCCCCTTGGCTCCCAATCTAGCACCTCTCCCAAAACATGCCATGCAATGCTTTCAAGGCTGTGATTCCTTAAGGCGTCCACTGGATGTAGCTTTAAGGCTGACCGAGACTGGTATAGCTCAGGGGTCAGAATCTGGGTTAAGCCCTCTTTGGAAATAAAGGCCTGAAGGTACAGTCCTTGCACAGGAAAAAGGTGCAGTTGAAGATTTACCTCATACAGCATTGACCCAAAAGCTGAAAAGCAGTGGTCATAACCCAGGTCCACATTTCAATCGTTTCTGATACAAAACCAGACTTTTCCCTTCACCTTCAAGGACAGACCAGTGGCACCGAAGAAGCACCTATGATGATCTCCCCCCAAAAAATTCCCTGGAGTACTTGAGTTAACAAAGGAAACTGAATTATGAATGGCTGTAAAGGTAACAGGGAAAATATAGATAAAGGAGGCAGAGTTGCTAAGGGGAGAGAGGATATTATTTATTAACCCTGGCCATTCCACACCTCATTGGTCACCACTCTTGACTCGTAACACAACAGGAACAGAACTGCAAGGAATCATTCCTAGCTCAGTGATCACTAGGTCCACCAATTCTGGAGGTGTCACATCATACACCAGATTCAGCAGACGCAAAGACCGGTGCTTCTGCCAGTTATCCAATACCACCTGGTCTCCTCGTTCACACAAAAGATCATCAGGATCATCTGTATAAGAAGGGGTGTTATCAGAACTTATGAAACTTTCTCAATCAGACTCTTCTGGAAACCAAGTAGTCAATTTTTGTCTTCATTCGCCCTTCTCTTTTATCAATCAGCACCCCACCCCCCCAGTCTACCCTACATTCCCCCTTGCCCAGCACAGAATCTTCATTCTTACCAAGCTCATTTGAGACAAAGGCATCAGTTTGTACACGCTCGCAGAACTTGTAGGTTTCACAGCAGACCAAAACAGGCACATTATAAGCCCGAGCCACCAAGGCTAGCTGAGCTGTCCCAACCCGGGACATGACAGACCCATTGGCCAGAAGCGCATGAGCTCCTAATAGCACCTTAGACACCTTTAATAAGAGAGAGGATCATGGCAAATGTTGACGAAGAATGAGGCTCCTGACTATTCCCCAGGACACAATGTAAAGGCAATAATCAACAAATCTCAATGACAAGTCTTCTGATGTGAAAATTGTGCCATTCTTGACCCATGAACACCAGAAAGCAATAATGCTGTTTTCATTGAGAGCTGCTCTTTCTCAGTTGCTACTGGTTTCAAGAGATGCTATTCCAACAACTAACTATACTGTGGCAGGTAGTTATTCATTTTTGTTACCAATTCTGTTACGAGGACTATAAAAGCCCTACGTCATTTCCTGGAAGGCTTCTATCCCATTATTTTCCTCCATCTGGGATGGCCACTTGGGGAGATTACATAGATTGGTAGGTAGTACCCAGCTCTGTCCTCACCTCAGGGAGCACATAGGAAGCTGCAGGAATCATCAAGTAAGACGCTGGGACCCCGGCACGGACAAGACAATGCAAAGTACGCCGTCCCTCAAGTCGTGGTCGGCTATCCACCACTACCACCCGAAATCTGCGGCCACTAGCCCAAGCTTCCCGAAGAATAAAGGATACCAGGGATGAACTGGAATAAAGGGAAAGAATGCAACCACAAATGTCATTATGGTAGGATCAGTGCTAATAAAATCCCAGTTACAGCCATACCATTTTTTAAAAGAAGTAATCACAATGGGTAAAAGATCAGAGTTTTCTCCAATGCATATCAGCACCCTACAAATTCCCCAGCTACATCTTTATCACCTGACTTGGACCATACCATCCATATACCAGGATCACATCCCCATCACTGATCTTCTCATAGGCTGAGCGGGAGATTGCTCGAGCTGCCAAAACAATCTTCTCTTGCACATACCGGTCCATGGCTGCTTGGAGTTCTGACTTTGCCTGATCAGAAGGGAAAAGGATGAAGAGATAACACAATACCATCTTTGAAATATTATGTTGTTCTTGTAGGTAAGAATGGACTCAAAGGAAGCACTGAAGGTTTCAGGAACATAAGTCTCAACTCCTAGTCAGGAACAAAACAGACTCTGCTGATTCTTCTGAAAATTCTTAGTTATAAGCTACTAACCCTCACCACCCCGACCCCATCTCCATCCCCACAACCCCATATCTTGATTGTCACCTCCTCCTCTCGTTGGGTGCTGCTCACAACTGTAATTTCTTTTGTGAGGAACTTGATGGCATTGCACATGCTGGCCGAGAGTGGTCGACACTGATTCAAGAAGCTAGAAGAGCACAGATAGCACAAATCAGTGAGAGTGAAAATCCTAGATCAGGGAGGTGAAGGGACAGAGAAAGGGGGAAAAAAAAAAAAGAATGAGAATCATTAAAAAGGCAAACAGACAAAAGATAGCAGAAATTAGTACTGGGGTATGAGGTGGTAAGGGCAAGGAGAGAGACCACAGACATTCTAGCTGAAAAAGGGATTAGAATTCAGAAGGGGAGGCAAGAGTGGGAACAAGGAAAAAGAATAAAGAGCAAAAAGGAAAAGCAGAATAGGAAATAGCATGAGATAGGACAGGGATAAAAGTGAACTGATGTTGTGAGTCTTTACCTGATGTAGGGTTTGAGCTTATTAACTAGATCCCTGGAGAGTTCTTCATTAGGAGGCGTGGTGTAGTCCTGAATTACCTAGGGAGAAGATAAGCGAAGGGACCTGACTTACCTAGGGATCTGAGAAAGGGAGCCCAGAAGAGACACTTGAGCCACTCTGGGCAAGTCTTATGGTAGCAAAGGTGGTGCCACTCCCCCTCCCACCCTGAGATGGTTAAAAAATGAATATGAGATCTTGTGAGAAAGGAAGGCATCTGAGGAGGAAGACAAAGGAGGCATACCTGCTGGAAGGCACGAAGTAGGGCGATGCATCTGGCATTGGAGCCACTGATTAGGCCCTGGGAGTACTGCAGGCCAAGTCGCACCACAGCTGGGTGGATCACAGAGGATGGGATGCTGAGAGGATGGGGGTGTCATACACTTTGCAGGGAGTCTTATTTCTCACTTATAAGACTGACTTATCTTTCTCTGTGGCCCCCACTTCCCCTTCCCCAAACCCACATCCTTTTAATTTCTACCCAGAATTTGTATACATTTTAAAATCAAGCTACTCTGATCCCCTCTATTCCCTTCAGTTCTGTTTGTCTCACTGAACACCTACCTCATATACTGAGTTAGAGGAATACGGCGGCTATACTGGTGCAGGTGGGAGAAGAGGCTGACTTTGGAGCCATAATCCTTTCGAGAAGGCACCTGGAGAAAACCGTGCCCAACAGAGAAATTCATATGCCATCAAGAACAATGAAGGGGATCATGTCAGAGAAGAGGTGTGGAATGAGGATCCTGGGCTCATTCTGCTCCTGATCTGCTCTCTGGGATACCTCGCTGGGTTCTCTCTAGCCCTCTAATTATAATCCTTACCTGCTGTCGTTCTGGTTTCTTAATAAGTTTCTTTAAAGCTGTGATCTCATCCACCTGAACATGTTCTGGAGAATGTTTTACTCCTGCAGGAGAAGCAAGAGATTTTTTTTTTTAAGGGCACACAAACGCTAGATATGTTATTCTTAGAACACAAAGATTATTAAGAAAAATACTCACACAACAGGTTTCTAAGGGGAAAACAATAAAACAGTAAAGGCTACTTTATTCCTAGGAAACCCAGGATGTTGATGATCATCAAGAGAAAAGGGAAAAAAAGAAATAATAGGGTAATGAAAAATACCTAAGGTGGTTTCTGCTGCTGTGTTAGAGCGAGCCTGAGCAGATGATCCTGTTGACTCCCCTTTTCGTCCCTGCTTTAGGGCCCGCTCAGCTTCCTGCTTGGCTCTCCTCTCAGCTCGAAGCTCTGCTTTACTCCGGCCACCTGGAATCTTCTCCCCTGAGGATCCCAACTGACCACCAGAGTCTGGAATCTCTCTTGGTGGGCCCACTGGAGCCAGAGAAGACACTCAAGAACAGAGCAACTGGAATCCCTCCCCAGTGCAGTCTTTCTTCACCTCAGATTTTCCTTAGTCTTCCTTCCCCATTCTCATTTCTCTTGCTAGCTCAAAACGTACCCTCCCACTAGTCTCACATTGCTCCCACCTTGACATTGGCCAGAGCACACAGTGGGGTCAGACACAGGTTCTGATCCTTTGTCTTCCTTCCTCTTCTTCTTCTGCTGTTTTTTCTCCTTACGAAGCTGCAGTTTTTCTTCTTGGGACATTTCCCTACCCCCAGCCTGAGACACAGAATTGAATACTCACTTTCTCCGTTACCATTCCCACCTACCCATAAGGTTCCCAGGAAGTAGATAAGATTGGATTGCAATAACCCAACCCTCTAAAATTCTCATCCCCTTATGTACCACAAGTCCCACTCCCACAGCGCTCTTTCCACTAGGGTAAGAAAGGGAGCCAGTATTTTAAAGTTGGCAGGAAGCTCGTAGATGATTTAGTCTAAACTCATCTGACAGGTGGGGAAACTGAAGGCCTAAAAGAGGTATCATAAGACCACATTCTAACAGCTGCGAAGGATACTATATAGCATAAACAAAACATAGTATTCAGTCCAGAGGTTCTTAAGCTAAGATCTATGGATAGATTTCAAAAGATTCAGCAAATTTAGATAAGAAAAAGGATTTAACCTCTATCTGAAATTTAGCATTACTTTCAGTTAAAACGATTCTAGGTATTTATCAGCCTGCCACGACTCCCCCCAGCACTCACGCCCTTATCCAAACCACATGGCGGAGCGTGGTGCCTCTAGAGCTCAGAAGAACTTAGGTGACTTGCCCAAGTCACCCGGGTGTCAGAGGCAGAATTCGAACCCAAGTCTTCCAACACCCAGTCCCGAACATCCCAGTGCACTTACCCCGGGCTTGCCGGGCGGCTGGGCCGTCATCGTGGACACTGCTCCTGAATCCGAGAAAAGAGCGCACAATGAGGGTGGGGGGCCGGGCCGGGTCAACGGGGGGCCCTGCCCGAGGCCGGAGGCTGCGGGCGGCGGAGGATGCATGCAGCTAACCCGGGCCTAGGACCACTCTTGTGGTGGAGGGTGCAGGTAGAGACAAGAGGAAGGAGGGAGGGGCGAACGCGGTCGGCCGGCGTGGGGACGCGACGCGAAGGGATGCGCAGGCGGATCAAAGGCCGGGACCGGGCTCCAGTGTCCCCAGCCCAGGCTACCCCGGGGGGCCAGGCTGTGAACGTTCCCCTCCCTCCTCACACACAGCCCTCTCCGCCAAACTCACCCTCCAGAACCGCGACCGCTGCCATACGCGGCCTGGACTCCTCCGTGGACTCCACCGACCAGGCGCTTCAAACCCTAATTACTAGACCCCACTCGGCCCTGAGGTCACAGCGCCCGCCCAGTCGGAGTTAAGAACAGCACACCGGAGATGGGCGACTACAATTCCCAGCACACACAGAAACCCCCACTCACGGATATCCGAATTAAGCAGGCACCGCTGCTAACTACTGACTACAATTCCCGACAGGCATCACGACCCTTGCCTTCCGAGCCTCTGACCCAGCGTGCATCACGGGCACTCGCAAACTACGATTCCCAGCATGCATTTGACCCCGCCCCACTCCATTCCCCCTCCCCGCGTTCCCCTCGGCCCCCAAAATGGCGAGTGTGGTGGCGGGGGCGCGCTGAGCGGCGGAGACGAGCGGAGGAGCAGCGGCACTAGGAGTCCGGAGCCCGGCTGGGCTTCACAGCCGGGAAGATGCATTTCTCCATCCCCGAAACCGAGTCCCGCAGCGGGGACAGCGGCAGCTCCAACTACGTGGTGAGGAGAGGAGGGGCGGGGCGGGGCGGGGTTGGCTTGGAGTAACGGGCCCAGCCCTTCGGTCACTGTGGTACTCAGAGCCCCTTTCCCCCTCAGGACGAGAGGCCCCCAGTCCTCTCGGCCGCCGTCCATCTCGGGGGAAGGGGGACGGGCTGGCGCGTCCCGTCACGGCTTCCGTCCGGCATCCCGTAGCTCGGGCAGCCTCGCCCGAGTGGACTGTGGTCAGATAGTCCATCAGCTGACCCGGCCTTCTTCCTCCCGGTGCGGACATCGCCTCCTGCGTGATCTTTACTCCCTCGGCGCACGCCGAGTCTCCCGGCCTGTCATGGGTTCCTTGGGGCTGGGAGTCGGAGCGCATTTTGCCCGAGCGTGACCCGCTGCCCTGAGGGGAAGGGTCTGGCAGGGCGTGGCGCCCACGGGGCAAGTCGGCGTTGGTGGGTCTCGGGGTCTCAGGGCCGGTACCTGCCTCTGTCTCTGCAGGCCTACAACATCCACGTGAATGGAGTCCTGCACTGCCGGGTGCGCTACAGCCAGCTCCTGGGGCTGCATGAGCAGGTGCGACTTGACACTCCCCTGGCCCGCAGCAGCTGCGTCTCCACGTTACCCACCCCTCCGCTCCCAGATGGGCATGCATGGGGCAGCGCCCAGGCCCTTCCCTTGTAATCTCCAGCCCACACCTTCCTTTCCAGTTGGGCTTTCCTTGTCCTCTGCCCCACTCGATCTTCCTCCTCCTGCCTCACCAGTGTGTAGAGCAGTTTTCACTTCCTCACTGCCAGACTTCATGCCTTTCAGCTTGCAAACTGCAGCTTTGGGCTCACTTCCTCTAAACGACCAACTTTTTCCATTCCTTATTTTAACCAACTTCAAAAAATTATTCATTACCATTCATGGAATGGGGAGGGTGTGCTGTCTGATCGGCACATTATGCCTCAAAACCACTGGAATATAGAGGTTAGAGATGAAAGAGACCATAATGGCAACATATGCTACATCTTCCTTTTATAGAAAAGACTGACCCAGGTTGTGATTCACCTAAAATCACACAGGTAGGAATGAGAATAAGAATAGCCAACATTTATGAAACAACTACTGTGTGCCAGGCGCTGTGCTAAGCTTTACAATTATTTTCTCATTTGATCTTCACAACAACCTTGGGAGGTAGGTGCTGTTATTATTCCTATTTTACAGATGAGGAAATTGAGGCAAATGACAGGTTAAGTGAATTGCCTTCAGATGCACAACTATCTACCCTATGGTGGCAAGAATTGGAACCAAGTTCCTTGAGCTCAAAATTTTGGCAGCCTTTGTAATGTTAAATTAACTAATCTATTAAAATTATCTCTATGTATGACAGTGGAAAAAGCACACAGCATCAGGAGTTGAGTTTTTAAAAGTCCAAATTCCAGATGTTATGATTATGATCAAGGTATTTTTTCTCTCAGTCTACAGAACGATTTTGAAAAAAATAAACTTATCGGGAGTACCTTTCAGTTCAACTAAATCTGTTATCTTTCACTGACTTACCTATTAGATTGTAAACTCTTTAAATTTAAGGACTGTCTGATGATTAATGTGTTCCTCTTAAGTTTTTCTTGCCTGCTGCTATGTAACTTATTAGGGTTCAGTTAATATAGGAACTTAAGTGACTTGGTGAAGGGACTTTAGACTGTGGTCCTGGTTCCATCCAGCTTCATCTTGAAGGGCTGACTTGTTTATTTTGAGTGCAAAAGATAAGGGTGTTTTATCCTTGGGGTACACCTGATTCTTTTGAGATATGTTTTTCTGCAAGAAGAAAGATTTCATCTCCAAGTAGTCAGGGTTTTTTTTGTTTGTTTTGTTTTGTTTTGTTGTTGTTGTTGTTGTTTTTAAATGCAGGGAACAAGGGACTGGAGAATTGAAGCGTCGAAAATTGAGCTTGATTGATTAAAGAGCCTAGTGGAGCCTATCTTTACTTGCATCCCTTCACTTCTTTGTGGAATTGCCCTTTTTTCTCCCAACAGCTTCGGAAGGAGTACGGGGCTAATGTTCTCCCTGCATTTCCCCCAAAGAAGCTATTTACTCTGACACCAGCTGAAGTGGAACAGCGAAGGGAGCAGCTGGAGAAATACATGCAGGCTGGTGAGTTGGAATGTTAGGCTGGCTGGTTGGAGAAAGATGAGAAACAGAGCAGGATGGCCAAATAGTGCTGGTTGTTTAGAAGGTTTCTGATTCACTTCTAAGTGCCACAGTCACTTGTTTGCTGTGGTAGCAGAACCAAAGAAAAACGTTCTTTAGCATATATTAGTGAATAATGCCTTAGATTCGCAAAAGTGCTATGGTATCAAAATAATTTGTTTATTAATATTTTAAAGAAATACTAAATAACATTAAGTGATACTTTATTAATATAAATTGGGAGACAGGGAGGGGAGAGATTTAATTTGTTTCTTACCTGCTTTAGATTAACTCTACTATTATTTCCTTAGCTCTGTAGATTGGACCTAACTAGATGGCAGGACCAGCCAAGGGTGGGGCAGGTGAAGAATTTATGCAAGGAGTGAGTGAGTGAGGTGAGGCCAGCTCAAGGAGTTAGCAGACTAATTAACATCAGTCCAGGATATGGAACCAGGGGTGGGATCAATCAGGAACAGAACTGGGGTAGTCAAGGGTTGTGGGAGCCTGAACAGCTGGTACATAGCTATAACTTCCTTTACTCCCTTACAGTTCGACAAGATCCATTGCTTGGGGGCAGTGAGACATTTAATAGTTTCCTTCGGCGGGCACAACAGGTGAGTTGTTTAGGACTGAGATGAATAGGAAAGAGCAAAAGCTAGAATAGAACTTCTTAAACTTTTTCCACTTTGACCCCTTCTGAGAAGCTTTTGTGATTCTGAGTATATGACATAATTATACAAATCAAACATTTACGATAATAAATCATAATTTCATGACCTCCATATTTAGTTATGAGACTCCTTATGGGGCTGCAAACCATAAGTTTAAGAAGCTCAGAGCTAGAGGACTGGCATTTTAGGAGG
Source organism: Antechinus flavipes (assembly GCF_016432865.1). Classification (NCBI taxonomy): domain Eukaryota; kingdom Metazoa; phylum Chordata; class Mammalia; order Dasyuromorphia; family Dasyuridae; genus Antechinus; species Antechinus flavipes. The sequence goes on along the minus strand of NC_067399.1, from coordinate 224,317,176 downwards.
ATAGGCAGAAGGCAGTCAAGACTAAATTTGGATTCTAATCCCATGGCTATGTGTAATAGTCTGTGCTTTAGAGATGAGATTAAGGCAGCCTATATCTTTCTGTGGGGCTTAAGAATTAAAGGAGTTAAGGAGCTAGATGCTGTGAAATCTTGTGAATTGTCAACTCCAGGATGGGGTTTGAGCATTGCAAAGCTATCCAGGCCTGTATTTATATCTAGGAAACGCAGCAGGTACCTACTGAGGAGGTATCCCTGGAAGTGCTACTAAGCAATGGGCAGAAGGTGCTAGTCACTATTCTGACTTCCGACCAGACTGAAGATGTCTTGGAGGTGAGCTCCCTGCCTACTCCTTCACCATCAGCCTTGACTTGAATGATCATGGGGAACTTGGGAGTGTGTGAACAGCTGTTATTTGTGTCCATCTTCCCAGGCAGTGGCTGCAAAGTTGGACCTTCCAGATGACTTGATTGGCTACTTCAGCCTCTTTCTCGTTCGAGAGCAAGAGGACGGGTCATTCTCCTGTGAGTCACCAATCACTACTGATACTTTAGGGTGACCAGTCCTGAACATCTCCCTCTGATTCACAAGATCACAGTGTTTCATGATGTCAGGTTTCTATCCCTTCTGATTGCCCCCCTTCACGAGTCTCATGTTTTCCTCTTATCTCTCCCACAGTTGTACGGAAATTGCAGGAGTTTGAACTGCCTTATGTGTCTGTTACCAGCCTACGGAGTCAAGAGTATAAGATTGTGCTTAGGAAGAGGTCAGGGATGGCCTAGTGCATTGGGGCAGCCTCAGGTGTGGGTTTTTAGGGCATAGAAGGGGCAGAAATCAGGAAAGGGGTGCTAGGCAAGAATTTCCTAAGCTTTGTCCTGTCTCTGTGCTGTGCCTTAGCCATCTTAGCTTATCATATTTTTCCCCCTCGGCTTCAGTTATTGGGACTCTGCCTATGATGATGATGTTATGGAGAACCGGGTTGGACTAAATCTACTTTATGCTCAGGTAAACTGGAAATTGCCCAAGAAAATTCCTTTCACACTCTACTTCTGTGTTCTCAGAAAACCCACTTTGATCCCTTTGAAATGAAACTCCTGGGAAGAAGGCAGCTTGGACTCATCGTTGTGGCTAACAGTATTTCTCTCCTTACTCTGCACTCTTCTCCCCTCTATAGACAGTTTCTGACATTGAGCATGGCTGGATCCTGGTTACTAAGGAACAGCACCGGCAACTCAAGTCTCTGCAGGAGAAGGTCTCCAAAAAAGAGGTACAGATGGCACTACTTGTCTCTGTAGTTTCCTTTTTAGCATGAGCTGCCCCATCTTCACCAGTTTTCCCTTGAGTATAATTCTTTTGAAACTCTCCTCTGACTCTGTATGTTGCATTTATGCTCCATTTCAGTTTCTACGGTTAGCACAGACCCTGAGGCATTATGGCTATCTTCGGTTTGAGCCTTGTGTGGCTGACTTCCCAGAGAAGGGCTGTCCTGTGGTAGTGAGTGCCGGCAACAGTGAACTCAGCCTTCAGCTCCGCTTGCCTGGTCAGCAGCTTCGTGAGGGCTCCTTCCGGGTGACCCGCATGCGGTGCTGGCGGGTTACTTCCTCTGTGAGTTGGGGTACAGACACATGAGGGACTTCTCAAAGGTAACTCATGGTATACTCACTGGGAAGTCTGACAGAGTTAAAGGCTTAGAAATGAGAATGTTAAGGATAAGAGGAGTTAGGGAGGAAGGGAAATGTAGTTCAGGTAAGCTTAGCTCTATTCTTCATACCACCAGGTACCGCTGCCCAGTGGGAGCACGAGCAGCCCAGGCCGAGGCCGAGGAGAGGTTCGGCTAGAACTAGCGTTTGAGTATCTCATGAGCAAGGATCGGCTGCAGTGGGTCACCATCACCAGCCCACAGGTGTGGACTTGATCTTCAGTTGTGACATGCACTCGAACACGCACACACACATATGCCTCCCCCCACTTAGCCACAGCTGTCCCATGCTGTGGCCTTTTATTATCTATTGTGTATCTGGGTCCGGGAAGTCTACATCCCTGAATATGCTTCACCTTTCCATGTCATAGGTGTTCTTTTAAGGTGGCTTTGTGGTATTTTAGGACCCCTTGTCGTAGTTAAGCTCTACTCTTATCCTTAGGCCATCATGATGAGCATCTGCTTGCAGTCCATGGTGGATGAACTGATGGTGAAGAAATCAGGGGGGAGTATCAGAAAGGTGAGAGGTGAACCTATTTGTGACTTGTACCTACTCATTCTTCCTTAACTTGTTAGTGGGAATGGGTTGGTATAGTTTCATTCTGCTATTCAGTCAATGCATCTGTCTCAGTAATTGAAGCATTTATTTTTCATTCACAGATGCTACGAAGACGGGCAGGTGGGACCTTGAGGCGCTCAGACAGTCAGCAAGCAGTAAAGTCCCCACCACTGCTTGTAAGTTTTACCAGCTTTTAGCTATCTGATCTGAAACCAGTGTTGCCCTTGTTTGATACTATTTCTGTTCCCTGTTTCCCCAGGATTCACCTGATGCTACCCGGGAGTCAATGGTCAAACTTTCAGTGAGTCCCCAGTTCAGGGTGGGTGAAGTTGTTATTTTTGGAGGATCTTCAGCCCTCTGATCTCCCCCTTATCCTTATTGCAGAGCAAACTGAGTGCTGTGAGCCTTCGAGGGATCAGCAGCCCTAGCCCTGACACCAGTACCAGTGACGTTCATGGCAATTATGCTTTTGAAGGCATTGGGGATGAGGATCTGTAACCTCCACTTTTGGATGACTCCTCCAGCTCCTACGGAGGAATGTACAGGAACTCACCCTGTGCCTGTGCCCCCCAGGCTGGGGGCCCCTTTACCCTCCTCTTTATCTCCTTGCCTTCCCGAGCCAGTGGCCTCCTAACCACTCCCCTCCCCTGCTCCTAATGCCAAATTAGCATTTAGTATTTTTGCACAAAGCCCTATGGACCATGGACACCTGTCTGGAGGATGGAGATTCCCATGCCCCTGAGCTGCTTTTAATCCCTGATTGGTGGGGAGGAGGAGGCAGGGTTGGGATGAGCCTCTGTGTATAGTTTGGCCCTGCTGCCCCATCATTAAAACTCCGCCTGATCGCTGCCTGCCTCTGGCGTTCCCCTCTCACTTGGCCCTGCTTTCTTTCCCAGAGGAGCTCTGTGCCCAGCTCTGCCACCACAGCAGACATAGCTCCGTTAGTGTTTCCTTTATTATAAAGCACTGAAATAAGTTAAATAAAGAGGTGGGAGCTGGGCAGGCCCCCAGCTATTCCCTCAACAGCCCCTAGGCTGACAGGGGAGGTGAGGAGAGGGCCTTCTCCACTGCACTCAAGGAGTGTTGAAGGCAAGGCCTCCTGGTCCATGTGAGGGTCCCCCCTCCATGGGATTCTGGGCTGGTCCATGTAAGGGTCTGGATTAGTCTGTATGGAGCCCCTGGCCAGCGGGGGGAAGAAGAAAAAAAGGGCTTGGGGGGAGGGGGGACAGGCCTCAGCCTCAAGTCTGTGTAGAGCTGGTCCATGTGGAGTCCAGTGTTGAGGGGAGGACCTGTTTCAGGGTGAATCCGTGTGGAGTCCCCTACCACTGGTGGTGCTCAGAGATGTGGGGCCATGAGGGCTGAGGGCAGAGGATGTGCTATGGGGTGGTGCCCACCCTTCTGAGGCAGGCCCTCCAGCCCCTCCATGGCCATGCACCTTCTGATGGCGCTTGTAGTTGTCCCAGTGGCCTGTCGTGTAAGCGCAGGTCCCACATCGGAAGGGCTTCTCTCCTGTGTGCCTGAGCATGTGGCGCTTCAGATTCATGCTCTGATTACAGCTGTAGTTGCAGAGACTGCAGCGGAAGGGCTTGTCACCCGAGTGGATTCGACCGTGGCGTTTGAGGTTGGCCAGGTTGCCACAGGCATAAGGGCATAGGGGGCACTTGTAGGGCTTCTCCCCCGTGTGTACTCGCTGGTGCCGCTTCAGGTTGTCCAGGTGGGCTGAGGCATAGGGGCAGCGGGCACAGCGGAATGGCTTCTCGCCACTGTGTGTCTTCATGTGCCGGGCTAGGTGGTTGGGGTAGTGAGTGGCGAAGGGGCAGAGACTGCAGGCAAAGCCCTTATCTCCAGGACCTCGGGGGCCCCCGCTGCCTCCCCCTCCAGCTTCTCCCCGCATGCAGCGCCCACACATGGCGGCACCCAGGCGGCCTCCCTCACCTTCCCCTTCCTCCAACTCTTGCCCACAGCCTCGACAGGCCCAAGGGAACAGCAGCTCAGGCAGTGGCTCTGGTCCAGTACCTCTCAGCCCCTCCCCCTCTCCCCGCAGCTGCCCGCAGTCTGGCAGGAAACTGGCACCACCTGGCGGCACATGGAGGCTCAAATCTGGAAGGAGCACAGCATCTGTGGGGAGAAGGTCAGAGCATGGGCTGTGACTCCAGGTATTGAAGGACCGCTTGCCCTTCTGTCCCTGGTTTCTTGGTCCCTGAGCCACCCTCCTTCTTGGCCCGTTACCTTCTGGTCGGTGGGGCACAGCCCCCTCCTGCTCCGTGGGGCTGGGAGGCCTGGGGGGTCTTGGGGCACAACACCGGAAGCCGCAGGTCGGGCAGGGAGGGCCAGGGGGGCCTGTGTGGGTGCGCTGATGGCGCCTCAGGTTGCCCAGGCTGCTGCAGGCAAAGGGGCAATGGGGACAGCGGTACGGCTTCTCACCAGTGTGGGTGCGGGTGTGGCGTGTCAGATTGACAAGCTGGGCAGAGGCATAGGGGCAGCGGCCACAGCGGAATGGCTTTTCCCCACTGTGGGTTTGCATGTGCCGCTTCAAGTGGCTAGAATAGTGGGACACGAAGGCGCAAAGCCGACAGGAATACAGCAGCCGCGGGGGGAGTGGCGGTCCCCCACCTGGTCCTCCTGCCCCACAGCATGGTCCTTCACAAGCAGGCCCCCCACACAGTTGGCAAGCTGGGCCTGGCCTCTCACCCCCAGCCTCCCCTTGGCCCCTGGCTGGTTCCTCAACCTCACTCTCTGCGCTCAGCGCCCGGCCGCCCCCAGATTCGTCGTCACTCAGTCCATAGGGCAGCCCTGGCCGGGTCCCTAGAGAGTCTCCTGGCAAGACAGACACAGGAGGGGATGTCAAAAGTGGGTCGTGGTAGGCCTAACTCCTCCTAGTTCTCACTCCCCTGTTTCATTATCCAGGAGAACTCACCTTTCCTTCTTCCCTTAACATAACTCATTTAACTTACTAGGGGACAGAGAAGATATTCCCCTACTTCCTATCCTATGGTTAATCCTTTTGAATTTACTCTAGGAAATCAAGTTCAGTGTCAGTGAATGTTTGGCAGGTAAACGAAAAACCTCCTTTTGATGCAGAAACCAGCCTTGTCGGTTCTGATCAACAGCTGGCTTGATAAAATGACAGCATTGTTTGATTCCTTCCACATTGTGACACAAACATGGGTAAAGACACAACAAGGAGAAAAAAGAAGAAACGTGTAGAGCAAATAAATCCAAAATGTGATGAGATGCCTAACTAAATCAACTCAAGATAAACATCTAGGAGTCATAAAGGACCACAGCCTAAAGAATGAATCATTAGTATAATGAGCTAGGTTTAGTTTGTACCTGAGTTCTACCACCCTTCAAATCTTAGTATACAACTTAAAAAGCAAGTTTCAGGATGGTTACAATGACAATTAAAAAAAAGAAATACACCACCTTCCATGTGCACAGAACTTTATCATAGAGTCCCTCATTCATTTTCATAATGCTTCTGAGAAATAAGTAAGGCATAAAAAGGGTTATAAAATAGGAAAGTAGGAATCAAATAATAGTTAAAAAGTAGGGAAGGTGTAACTACAAGTCAGGAGCGAGAAAGGTTTGGGGGTCACAATTGGCCACATGAAAGAAAGTAGTTCTTAAAGGTGCCAATCCCTAGGCTGAGGCTTTCAGGACACCGACACCCCAAGCTAAGGGCCAGATAGATAACAGGCGGCAAGCTAAGAGACTAGATGCACAGAGACACACGAACAGACTTAACAACATGGTCAGAGTCTTGCAAAATAGTGAATCAAGTCAAAAACCCAAAAAAACCCAACCCCGGCCTAATTCAGTTCTGGACCAGGACAAGACTTCCTTTTCTGTTCCCCGAGATTAAACCCCAGTCTAAACGTGTTCATTCCGGGTCAGCAGGGCTCTGACCCTTAAACCTCAAACCTCCCGACTGAGCGGACGGCCGAGCGAGCGACCCTTCACCCACCTTCGGAGTCCCTCTCGAAGCCCATGAGCTGGTCACTGCTGCCGTCACCTTCTTCCTCCTCCTCCTCCTCCTCCTCTTCCTCTTCCTCTTCCTCCTCAAACTCCAGATCCTGGCCTAGCAGCAAGTCACTCTCCAACACCAGGGCCCCCGGCCCCTCCTCCAGGGGGTCTTCCGTGTCCACTACGGAGAGACACAAAGCTTGCCGGCTCTGCCTCGGGGGGAGGGGGGCTTGCCCACCTTCCCCCAAAGCAAGGGCACCTGCCCCTGCCTGCCACTGTGCCCTGACTGCTCCTCGGGGAGGGCGGAGGCCTGAGCTCTGCTGGACCCTCGCACTGCCCACAACACCGGGCTCCGGGGGTTCGTCCTGCGCTCCTCCCCCCCAGTCTCCGAGCCCCCCCACCTCGGCTCCACCCCTCCCCCCACCCCACGACTGACCCCTCCCCCGCCCCGCCCCAACTCCCCTCCCCCTGCCCCTGCGCTCCTTCCCCCCTGACCCCTGACCCCCTCACATTTCACGGGCTGTGGGTGGCTTTGCTTCCTTCGGGGCATCGTGACCGGCTCCAGCCCGACGCGCCTCCGGCCCCGAGGCCGCCCCGCCCCTGCCTGCCCGCCTTGGCCCGCCCTCACTCCCGCTCAGGGCCCGCGGGCCGCCCCCATGCAGCGGCGCGGGCCCCGGGCAGCCCCCGGCCCTGGCCCCGGCGCCCAGCTCAGGCCGCTCCCGCCGCCGCCGCCGCCGCTTCCATTCATGGAGCCCCCCAACCCCCCTCCTTTCGGAGACCAGCTGGTACCTCCGTATTCGCTTCCGCTTCCGCTGCCGCGAAGCCCCACGGAACTCGTAGTCCATAGGAAACAGAGAAATCAGCCACTTCCGTGGCTCAATTGCTCAACCCGGAAGTAATTGTGACGAGATGGCACGGAACCCAATCAGGAGCCGGGTTTCCGGTGCTCCCCAACCCCCCCCCCCTTTTCTTTAAGAGTCTGGCGCCCTTACCACGAGCCCAACTGCCCGAGTTCCTCCAGGCCACCGAAGGTCGGTAGCGAGACTCCGCTACTGCCCCGGCCCCTCCCCCCACCCCACCTCCGGAGCGCGGACGTGGTTTTCTTCTCCCTTCTTCCCCGAGACGCCCACTTTTCCGGCTGGTCCGCCGCCGAACCCGATGCCCTCGTACGGCGATCTCGACACGACCCAAAAGGAACCCGTTTCTCTCCTCTCCCGAGCCTTGGGTGCCTGGGCCAGCACTCCCTCCTCGGCCCCTTTCAGGCTCTCTAGTCCCATCCCCCCGCGGGCCTCCCCCGCAGGTAAAGTAAGATCTCCGGGCGCGCCTCTGCTACACACGGAGGGAAGACGCGCGCCAGCAAACGGGCTTTTTCTTTGGCTCTGGGTAACGTTACAGTCCTTGGTACTCTTCCCTTTTCCTTGCCGCCCCCACGCATCTGGACGCCCTTTATCCGTGCCTGCGACACATCCCCCGACACGAGCCTTAAAATCTCGAGGGTCCAGCTTCGGTAACCCCGCCCTCCAGAATGCCCCTCCCCATTCCTAGTAACCTTAAGTGACCCCTCCGTCCGGTTCCTGGCCAGGAAGAGCACGGGCTATGGGGGCTTCCTCCCCCTTAGGCAGCCTGGCCAGTCTGCTGAATGTGACCGGAGAGAAGTACGATGGGAAGTGGAAAACGGTAAAGAAGGACACCACAGGGCACAGTTGGGTTTTGGCCTTTAGTCTGAAAAAGTGTTGATTGAAAGTGTACAACAGAGTGGGTGGAGGCGGCTAAGGGACCAGGGAGCCGCCAATAAAAAAGAAAGTTCTTAAATAAAGTGTTCACAGAGTAAAAACCAGAACCACCAGTCCTTCCCTCCAACACAACAGCACAGGCACATTAATGGTGACTTGCACAGGGTCAAGGCCTCCAGCTGGTGCCGTGCTCCACCTCTCCCACTGCCCGATGAGGGGACCAGTTGGGGGAGAAAGAAGGGGCTCCCGCAGTGTGCTGGGTGGAGGGAGAGCCCTCTTTGGAATGGGCTAATGAGCAAAGCCACCCCGATCCCCCTGCACACCTCATTTCCACTGCTAAGGCTAAATGAAAAAGACAAAACTCAGTCTCAAGTCCGATGGGCTCAGAAAACAGTCTGGGTGGGCAGGGGAGGAGACAGTTGCTATTCCTGTTTGGCTTTCTTGCTGTTATCATTGCTGCCATTTTCTCCAGTGGCTTCGGGGGTCACAACCTCCTCTAGTCTTCTCTTGCCACTTTCAGGCAGGGGTGTTGCCGTGCTTCGGGGTTTGAAGCAGATGATTATGCAGGTCATGTTGTCACACCCAGTGCCGTCCCCAGAAGTGTCAGGTGCCAGGCACTGATCCAGCAGCTGCAGGAGGAACAGGTTACTTCAGTGGTGGGGTGGAGACAAGAGGCTGAACCTGATAATTCCTGACAGGGACGGGAGGAGTGGGCAAAGGGCCTCAAGCTTCACGAAGTTCAACTAAGAACTATCAGCAGGGGAGAAAAACTTCCACAAAGATTTGCGTTACTCTGGTTTAGCCACTGAGCCAGAGACTCAATTTTTCTTACACTTAGAGGACCTTGCCACTTCTCTCCAGAGTGGTCAGCTCACCTCTTCTACGATGGAGGAGAGCAGCCGAAGCTCCCCATTTTCATCCCTCTGGCTGATCTTGGCCTGGATAAAGTCCACCACTTCCTGGCTGCTCATCACGTTCCTGTGGTCAAACACAATGGGTCAGAGCTCTGCCTAGGATCCTTAAGCGTAAAGGAAGCAGGATGGAGCACTTCCCGTCCTGTTACTGTGAGCCAGTGTAGAAGCTTTTAACACCCCCCAGAGTGGCCTCCTACTCTTAGAGCTGCTGTTTAATGCAGGCGTAGGTCTGTGGCCTCCCAGCCCCTCACTCACCAGATGCCATCACAGGCAATAACCATGAAGTCGTGGTCCTCATTGAGGGTTAGCACCTTAATGTCAGGGAGTGCCGAGATCATCTGTTCCTCGGGGGGCAGGTTCTTATTTCTCTTATAGAAGTGGTCACCTGGGAGGAAGATGAATTACAAAAAGTGTTGCAGTCCACACAAGGAATCTGTATCCGAGACACCCGCTCCTCTCACGTGGTCCAGAGTAGAGAGTTTTGGGTAAGGACCCAGGAGACAAAAGCCTCGTTCCAGCTGCCATTTCATTTAGTCCACTACAAAATGAGGATGATGACCTATCCTTTCAATTATGAAAAGTATAAAGCACTATACAGATATTACTATGAACTATCTTGGAAGGGTGGAGGCCCCAGTATCTTTCCTAGTTCCCAGCCTCTTACCAATAGCTCGAGAGAGGTTAAGGCCCCCGTTGACTCGCCCATCCATAGTGACCTTGCCACCAGCATTTTTGATTCGTGCTAACTCCAATTCATCTTCAGGCTTATGGTCATAGGACATATCCAAGGCTTTGCCAGCTTCAGACACCACACACCGGGAGTCCCCTGCATTTGCCACGATTAGCTGCTTTCCCCGAATCAGGGCCACCACTGCTGTTGTGCCACTGTCGGAGCCGGGCTTATGGGAAAACAACAGGCAAAGGATCATGAGGACCACTCTCAGGGTCCAAAGTTCGCTGAAGAAGCTGGTCTTCCCAGGCTTCATCCTCCTCCATCCAGCCCAGGTGGATACTGGGAACTCCTAGGACAGGAGCTGTATCTAAATCTTTAGTAAATGAAGGCTAGATGAAAGAATCTCTCCAAGAAAGGCCAACCTACAACTTCTCTCCAGGTAAAGATTCTACGGACTGCCATTTGGCTAACTAGAGAGACTCGTAGGCCAGATCTTCCATGCTAAGTAAGACCCAGCTGGGACCTCCAGTCCCCCCAATCCAAGCTTTAGCACACCCGCTGCAGGCCCACACGCACCTCCTCTTTGCCCTCCATCCCAGGCAGCATCATCTCCTCCTCTTCCTCTTCTTCATCCTCCTCTTCTGCCTCTTCTGTGTCATCTTCATCTTCCTCATTAGCTTCCTCACTGCTGTAGCCATCCTCATCTTCACTGCACTCCTGCCACAGGGATGAGGCCATGCCGCTGAGATGAGGCTGAACCTTCCCTACCCTGAAGCCCACCCATCTCCCGCCAACAAATCCTACCTAGTCACACTCTCTCCAACCCCTAAGAATTGCTACTTACAGGATTGGGGTGGGGACATTTCAGGGTGGGAAGGGCATCGGTACCTGGCTGGGTTTAGCTATCAAGAGTGGGGAATCCCAGGGAAGGCCAGAGATGTCGGCCAAAGGTCAGTCACCTCCCCAAAACACAGCTAAAAACAACCTCCCCAAAGAGAAGGAAATGCCCTAATGCCCCGATTATCATCTACCTTCTTGTTTCCTCTTTGGGAGATGGTTGGGCTTCTGAGGGCCAAGACTGGGTCTATCTCTTATTGCCTCCACCCAGGAAGAGAGTCAAGGAGGCTAAACCTTTAGGGGAGTGGGGAGGATGGGAGGGAAAGTTTGAAAAAGTGGGGTGGGGACAAGACAGTCCCTCTGTGCAACTCTAGCACCTGTTGGCCCTCACAGGCCCTTACCTCACTGTCTTCCTCTTCCTCCTCTGCCTCATCTGACTCATCCTCACTGTCCTCAAAGAACTTGGACTTAGCAGCACGAGGTGGCTTGGCGGGGGTGGAAGAGCAGGAGGGGCCAGCCTCTCCAGTGGGGGTGAGAGGCTCATCACCCTGGACTGCCTCAGTCCCACGTTCCAAGTTGGAGGAAAGGTCTGGGTGGGCCTCAGCTAGGGGGCCATTCTCCTCCACAGGGGATTCCCCTGACGGCTCCTCAGGCCCTGCCTCCCCATTGAGGCCCTGGGACCCTGGTTCCTCACCCAACCCAGCCCCAGCCTTGATGTGGGGAGGGCCCTTGTGACAGTTCTGCCCGTAGCGTGTTAGAAGTTCCTCAATGGTCATGGTGGCCTCTTCATGAAGCAGGGCTGCCTCCTCATTGTCCACTGCAGGGAACAGGCTAAATCAGAGCCCCTTGTGCCCCACGACACTAACCTTCCTGTCCCAACCCTCAGTGTGCCTAAAGTTCCTCTCATTATCGGGTCTCAGAGGGACACCCTTTTTCTAGAGGCTAACTTGGGAAAAGCTGGCCTTTCCCACCCACCCCACCATCAATCTTTGTTACTTTCAATCTCCCTTTCAATTTCATTACAAAAACTAATCTGACCAAAGCACGATGGAGAATGGTACCAATCACTCAGGAAAGGTACTGCTCCATGCTTCAAACACATGCTTAAGAAGTTGAGCTACTTTGATTGGTAAAAGAGTACAAGTCCAAGGACCGTAAAGAAGCATAATGGAAGGATGGCGCACTCATGTACTACACACTCAACCGACACTAACGATTTTGAAATAAATCTCAGCCAAATTCTGCTCACCATCATCCTCATCTGCCACCTTTTCCTTTTCATCCTCATCCTCAGGGGGCCTTCCTGCAATCTGTGCCAGCTCTTTAATGACTTCTTCTGTAGTCAGTTTGGCATCAATAGCCAAAAAGGCATCTTCCAAAGCCTGAATTTAAGCAATGTGAAGAACACAAGAGGATTGAAACAAATGTAGAGCCTAAAGAGGTTCTCAAACTTTTTGGTCTCAGGATGCCTTTACAGGAGCTTTTGCTTATATGGATTATAATTTTGTATCAATATCATGTTAAAAATTTAAACTGATTTTTAAAAATAATAAACCCATTGCATCTTGATATAACATTTTAATAAACTTCCAAAACAAAAAAGTTGATGAGAAAAATGTAATTGTTTTACATATTTTTGCAGATCTCTTAGTAAAAGACAGCTGAATCCTCATATCTACTTCTGTTTTCAATCTGTTGCAAAGTGTTGTTTTTGTTGAAGTATATGAAGAGAATCTGGCCTCATATAGATTTGTAGTTGGAAATGGAAGGGAAATATATATCCAGAAAACTGGATCCTGAAACCACACTGAGAATTACTGGCCTAAAGAAGATACCTGCCTATAATGCTATGGTACACATAAGTATGACACATTATATTCTCTTAAATTTAGAACTTTGCAAAAGATCTCAAATAGAGGGGGAATAAAGAGGTTAGATTCTTTGGTTTCAGGAGGAAAAAAATGGAATAATTGTAGATATATAATTCATAGTCAAGGAATAAAAAGGGAAAGACAAAGGGAGCAAGTCTTTATTAAAGACTTAACTATATGCCAGGCCCTATGCTAAATAAACCTTTACAAACATCTCATCTGATTAAGGAGTAAACTGAAGTGGACACAAAGGTCAAGTGACTTGCCCCAGAGGCCAAACCTCAATTGACTAGCTGAATGGCCCTAAATACAAAGACAAAAATGTACTAATATTTAGCTTTTATTTAGTGTATCTTATGAGTAGCCACTCTACTGATATTCTCTTATCTAATCCTCACAACAACCCTGGGAGGGAAAGAGGGAAGTCCAATTATGATCCTAAACTGTTAAATAGCCAAGCTCACATAGCTAGAAAACCTTTGAAACTGAATTGTATGCAGGTCTTCCTGACTCCAAGCCTAGGGTTCTATCTCCATTTAAAGAGGAGAAGGGGGTTCTTACCTTCTGTAGTTTTCCTTCTTTGTATGCTTTCTGATCTTTGATGATCTCAGGGAGATATTTGGCACAATATAGAGCAACTTCCTCCCCTAGAAGAAAGGTGAAATTACTCAAAGTCTATTTCATTACCTCTCTGAGGTGTATCCACATATAGCTCTTACTTTATATAAAATGGATCATCCTGGAGACTTTTGTGTAAAGAGATTTTTATGTGATATGAATCTGAAAACACGAGGAGGGGAAATCCAAAGCGGGAGGAGACCAGCACAAGGACATATTACAACCAAAGGCAGAGAAGAGACACACCACAAAGGGCAGGGGGTTGGTCAAATAAGAGTCTGGTTAGATCAAAAATACAAAAACACAATGGGGGCAGATACATGGAATTTATACACAGAGAGAAAAGGATGGACAACACACAAGGAGCCAAGGACAGATAAAATCAGATCAAAGAGACATGTTGGAAACTGAATACAGAGATGGAGTGGAGCAAATGTCTCTGTGCTGGAGGTCTCAAGCCAAGCCCCCATAATTTGATTCTTTCTTTTGTAGGGTGGCTGTTTTGTAAGGGTTTTTTGGGGAGGTCAGGAGATCACAGTCGAAGAGCTGGGGGGGAAAGGGCTGGAGAGAGAGTATGTGTGTGCTTGAGTGCATGGTTCTATTAACTTAAATTTTGGGGGGGGATATAGATTTCTTTCCAAATTCTTTAAAATTCAATTTTTGTAATGTAAATTTGTACAAATCAAAACCAGCCTGAACTTTTTTCTTTTTGTATACCCCAGCCTCAGCCCCACAAAGAAAGGTAATTTAGGAAAGGTTCCTTGAATAAAAACAAGGTCCAGTCTATTTATAGTATTACTGAATCATTAAAGCATTGTTAGGAATAAGAGACAACGACAACAGTCTGAGTTCCACAAAAAGGAAAATTAAGTTTAAAGACAACTGGAGACTCAGACCCTGAACACTTACTAGCTGTATGATTCTGAGCAGATACTTAATCCCAAACTTCCCACTCCCACTCCCCAAAAAGACAGCTGAAGAGACCATCTAAATGAAGCTATTCTGTCCTATATCACCTACTGCCAATGTGAATGAGAGCAAATTCTAGGTCTGATTCCTGAATGCTCATTGAATGAACAGCTTTTAGACAAGAGCTTAGAGTTCTTGTGCCTCAAGACAACAGATTTAATCAGTTTGAGGGCTCAGAATCCTAGTCATGTGAGCCTGTTCTTAACAGAAAAGATGTCCCAGAACCTTGAATGTGACAACTTGCCAACTTGTACTTACCTCCATGTCCATCATAGACTGAAAACATGGCTGTCTCACTATCCAATTCAGGAATACAGTTGTGAGCATCCTGGGAAAAGAACAAAGTCAGAATAATCTTTCCAAGGCAAAAGTTACTTTCTCTGAACTCCTCTGAACTCTACTATATTACACCTCAGCTTTTGATAATTTTCCCTTGGGCAAGATCCCTTCCTTAGCTAATACAAGAAGATTGGGTTGAGCAAGTTCTTTGTTTTATTTTGCTTTTTAATGATGAAAAGAAAAAAGAGAAATGAGGTGGCTACCACACTATGCTGGTAGTCTTCACCTAGTAGTCACTTCATGCATGGACATTCCAGCCTTGAACAGAGTTAGAACCACCTCTTCTTGCTGGGCTTCAAAACTAAGCCTTCTGAACTTGGAATTCAAAGGAAAAAAGTACTATCAAGAAGTGATGAGTCCCATGAAATCTCCTGAGCCCCACTAGCACTCCTAAGCCAAAAAGGAGACATTAGAGACTATTCAATCCCACTACAAAAAAAGTAAACTAAGGATTAGGAAAGCAAAAAGATTTAAGTATCTAGCAAGGGGAAGAGATGGGTTACAATCCAAGTCCCCTGATTGAGTTCAAGGCTTAGGTTTACTTATGTCATGTCCCTAATCATCTGATTTCCTACAAGGATTCCATTGCTCTTTCATCTTTCTAGACTTCTTGTTTAAGCAAAAGAGAAGACTTAATTATGAACAGGAATTTGATCAAAGACAAGAAAGGTTAACACAAAATTGGCAGAAGGTATTGTTGAACTGATTGAATTTTAAGATTTCCAGAAATTGTATTATTCTTAGAAGCGTATTGCTGAGGTTTTGATAAACTACCTTTGTTTTCCCAAGAGATAGATCTATGAGATTCATACAGGGCTGATCGATGCCATCCCGTTTTATCAATCTCTCCAACTCTACTACCTACTAAGAAAAGCAAAACATATATTCTGGTGACTCAACCCTGTTTTCCACCTCCTCGAGCTGCAGTCTTTCTATTCAATGCCAAACTTATTCAAAGAAGTTCCTACATTATGTTTGGTTTTTTTCCCCATTCATTTCCTTCCTGGAAACCTTATAGTCCCAACACTTTACTAAAAATGTCTTTTCAAAAGTTACCAAGTGATCTCTTATAAAAGATCCTGCCCTTTATCTAGGCTGTTGATCTAGTTAGAAAAACTAAGAACTAGGTCAGGGAACCCTTAGACTTTTAGTGTTTGTAGCTTAAATGATGGGATGAAAAATAGGTGTTGAGTTCATCATCAAGATAGCTACTGAAGCTATTCAAAGTGGCATTTCTATTATATCTGGAAAACTCTATTGAGAGATGGGAAACCAACTCTGGCACTGCATGGGTGAACCACGTAATTCCTCTTGGATATGTAGATTCTGGCAGAGAAAGGACAGGTGAGGGAAACAAAGGGTCTTTACACAAATGGTTGATTGATGTTAGGAGCTTCATAATTGATTTCATGAAATCTAGAGGAGATTAAGTCAAATAGCTCTACTCAAGAATAGTTGTGGCAAAAATGAGAAAATTTTTAGAAAGCTTAGGCCCAATTTAGATTTAAGAGTAGGAGAAAAAAAATGGAGAAACTAAGTGTTAGAACTGAAAATCCAAGAACAGTGAGAAGAAAAGAGGATCTAGAATGGAAAGGGTCTTAGAAAATGTTGAGAAGAAAAGAGAGAAGGGGAAATCTTTTTAAGGACAGCTTGAAGGAGAATTCCCAGTATTTCCTTTGAAGGAAGCCAAAAGCCTCAGAGAGGAGAATAGACAGTCTCCAAGCCAAGAAATTGGAAAGAAAACCTGTGTGGTCCCTTGATGTAGCACACCCAACACAAGTAGCTACAGAGAGAGAGAAAGCTGAGCCAGATCTCATTAAGATCAAAATATACCCAACTATCTGTTTATAGAGCCATCCTAGAAAGAAGTTTATGATCAGGGCAATTTTCAAGGAAAATAACCACCAAAAGAAATACCAATATTTTTCTACCTGTACTTCAGTCTGAATCAGCCTCCCTCATGAATTATATCTTTTGTTGAAAGCTGCTGTACTGGAATGGCTAAGGACAGAGAACAAACTAGAGAAGGGGAGAGGTTGAGTACAACATAAGTGGTAACTACAACTCTTCACAGATTAAAAGCAAAATCAAATGCTTTAAACTCGGAGGGTTTATAATAACTTATTTATCTCTCCATTAAGTCTCTTAATGGACAAGATCAAGTATAGGATGTGGGAAAACCATATCAAGCCCTGCTCAATAGCTAAAAACAGTGACTCTTGACTGCTGGGGCCCAGGCTGCAAAGGAGGATAAAAAGAATGAAGCAAGTACAGAAGAGGTACTCGAATGAAAAAGAAAAACAAAAAACAATACAATATACAACATAGACCTTGAATTACAGGGTGGGAAACTTGAGTTAAGTTTTCTTTGAATCAAACTGAAAATCTGTTCTTGCCAGATTGCTGGTCGATGTTGAGGAAAACTTGAGTCCCCAAGGTGAAAGAACATCATCTATTAATAACAGAGAAGCTTATGCTATGGTAGAAAGTTAGTTTCTTTTCCCTCCCAGAAGATTTTCATTCAGCTGATAGATATGCCACTGCAGAACATTCCCAGGAGATTTCTGTAAAGGTTAGGAAGTCCAAGTGTCAGTCATACCCTACTTTGTAAAGCCAAGATGAAATTTTAGTAAGTTCTCAACTGAACCCCAATTCTTCAGTCAAAGAGACTACTTTTGGAAAAGGGGCAGAGGGGTAGATCCTTCCTACTATTAATCTGATACCATGGCAAGCAAGAAAAGATGTGGGGTACTCCTGTAACAAGAAGGCAATGGCTCCAAATCTGAAAAGGAATGTCCTTTCTAAAGAAATGAAGTCTCAACTTTTCCCATAAAGTCTCCCCCAAACAGAAGGGACAAAAAGAGTTTTTTATTATTAGGAACCTTGTTCCAGATAAGGATATAACACAGATCTATGTCCAGAGATGGCATTAAGCCCAGCCCCACAAAGGACATGATTCAGTCACAATAATATACCTCACATGAACTGTCCACTTAAGGGAAAGGGCTTCCTTAAACCTAATACAGCCCAAAGTCCAAACTCTAAATTCCAAACAAACTAGTCCAATTTGAAGAAGCTGAGCCCGATTTAGCCATGTACTTAGGAAGAAGCAAAGAAGTCAGGGTTATACATTAAGTCCCCAGAGATACTTAGGAAAGGCACCAAGACAAGTAATTCTCTGACCATAAGTCTTGATGATCTTGTACACGAACATATAGGAATTGACTTGGAACCCAGAAATATAGAACAAGAACAGAGATGGGACTGATACATAGCAGCATAATGGAAGAGTAGAGAATCACTTTCTGTACCCATACACATACTCTAGGAATACACTGGAGACTACTGACTAATCAAAGAACATTTATTAAATACTTTCCCCTAAGGAGTTTATATGCTACTGGGGAAGATGACATGCACATCTATGAAAATAAAAAAAAAATACACCAAAGGGCAACTGAAAGATACATACCAGATACAAGTAGGTTGCAGCAAATTACAAATTATTGAGAAGTTTTAGACTTGAAAACCTCAGATATATCAAGAAAAAAGGAGGATAGATGACTTAGTGAAAGAAAACACAACCTAAGTGCTAACACTCTGGTTTCATATGAAATATTTTTAAAAATCAGTAGTAGTATTAATCAAGTACACTGAATACAACCTTTTGAGGGTTTTCATGAAAGGGAAGGACATGGGTAACCCTAAGAATTGATGAATATGTGGACAAGAGATAATTACAAGAAGACACATGAAATGAGGTAGAATGAAAAAGGAAGACCAAAAGATCAATATATTTACTGACTCCAGCCTGTACTGGAAGGTAATATCGAGCAGCAACAAAACTACTGACAGACAATGAACAGCCATAGTACTTCCCCTTTTAAGTAAAATTTTTGTCAATAATTTTTATTCTTATATTGATTAACTTTCTCCCTACATTCCTCTACATTTGCCTGCTAGAGTCACTCCATTCAAAGAAGAAATTTTTAAAAGAAAATAAAGAAATTAATCAACATATCAAAAAAAACCCAACCTGAAAATACAATTTTCCACATCCACAGCACCCTTTCATTAAGATTACAGTACACAATCTCATTTTTATTAACTAGTACATAACTAAAGGGCACGACTAACAAATTGAATGACAGCTGGGATTCAAAATTGTCTATACAAGCTAAAATAAAACAGGGATAAAAGTAAAGTTTTAAACTTGGTTTAAAAAAAAAATCAATCTCACAAGTATGCAATGAAGGAGATATACCTAGATAGCAATTCATTTGAAAAATATCTGGAAGTACTGTAGACCACAAGCTAAAATAAGTCAGATGTGATGTGATGTCCTAGAAGAGTAATGCTATTACATTAAAAGGCATATTGTTTAGGATAGTTAAGATTAAAAGACATATTGTCTAGGACTAGACAGGCAATAGTTCTACTACTCTGTACCTCTGCACCACCATCACACATTTTGAATATTGTGCTATTGTTGTTTCTGATTTGGTACCATATTTTTAGGAATGATGTTAATAAAACTGCAGAGCATCCTGTGGATAGGACTTTGCCAGGACAGTAAAGTCTACAATTCATGAAGTAAAAGGATTGATTGAAAGCAATAGGGATGTTTTTGGTAGATGAAGCATTCTGAAGGGCTATCACATACAAAAGGGATCAAACAAGTTCTGCTTAGTAGGGAAAGGAAAGGGAAAAACAAGTGAAGCACTGAAACAGCCATGAAAGACAGCATTAAGAGTTCTAGGAGAGTAGTAGTAGTACAGGACAGTAGTCAAGATCAATCTCAATCTGGGAAATCTAGATTTAAATCCTATATGACACACTAGCTATTTTGGCCCTGGTCAAATCACTTTTAATCTCTCAATACTTTCATGGGAGGGGGCAAGGCTGAGGAAAAGTTTTTCTATCATGCTCTTCCTAAACATGTGAAATTCCAGACAAAGTTTTTGAAGAGATCATGAATACTTGTAATTTAAGAGGAAATGTTCTAATTGAAAGTGTCTTTTTTTGTGAAAGTTGGTGGTGAACTGTCAGGTAGATTTATTCTTGTGGGTGTAAGGTCCACCCTCCACCCCTGCCCCAAAGAGTAACAAAGTACAATATCTATTAAAAGGGTTTTCCCTTTTTTTCTCTTCTTGGAGTTAGTCATTACATCACAGGAATGTGAACCAATCATCCAAAGCCCACCAATAATTAGGAAGCTTTCTAATTGGCTAAGTGAATAATGAAATTATGAAATAAATGAATTTGGACCAAAGCATCCAAGGTGAGCAGAATACCAAGTTGACAGTGTTTTTAAGTAAGGGTTGAAAATCGTGCCTGGAAAACAGCTAGCAAACTAGAACTGGTCCAGGTGGAAAATTTTAAATACATATTTGTAATTATTCTGGCATATTATTTCTAAAATGAATTTATATTTTCCCTCGCAAATAAATAACCCTCATCAAAGAATAAAAATTGAGAAGATGTTCATCAATTGGAAAATAAACAAGTTGTGGTACAAAATTGGGCTGGATTATTATTGTGTTATAGAAAGGATAAAAACTGGAAAGACTCACATGAATTTATGCAAAGTAGAATGAGGATCAGGAGAAGACTACAAAATAACAGCAATATTGTATGATGATCAACTCTGAATGATTTAGCTTCTCAGCCATACAATGATTTAAGACAATTCCAAAAGACTCATGATGAAAAAAATGCTACCTACCTCCAGAGAACTGATGGATTAATGGAATCTGAATGCAGATATCAAAGCTTACTATTTTTCATTTTTTTTTTGTGGGTTTTTCTTATGTCTCTGTTTTCTTTCACAGCATTACAAAATATACGTTTTGCATGACTGCACAGGTATAACCTATATCAAGTTGCTTACCATCTCAGGAAGAAGGATGGGAGGAAGTAAAGAATTTGGAATTAAAATTTTTTTGAAATGCATTGTAATGTATAAACTATATCAAGCTGCCTGCTGTCTTGGAGAGGGGGGTGGGAAAGAAAATTTTGGAACTCAAAATTTTAGATCAATACTGACTTTTAAAAAAAATTTTTAATAGCTTTTTATTTACAAGTTATATGCATGGGTGATTTTACAGCATTGACAATTGCCAACCTTTTATTCCAATTTTTCCCCTCCTTCCCTCCACCCCTCCCCTAGATGGCAGGATGACCAATACATGTTAAATATATTAAAGTATAAATTAAATACAAAATAAGTATATATGTCCAAACCATTATTTTGCTGTACAAAAAGAATCGGACTCTGAAATATTGTACAATTATCCTATGAAGGAAATCAAAAAATGCAGGCGGACAAAAATATAGGGATTGGGAATTCAATGTAATGGTTCTTATGTTGTTCTTCGTCATCTCCCAGAGTTCTTTTGCTGGGTGTAGCTGGTTCAGTTCATTACTGCTTCATTAGAACTGATTTGATTCATCTTATTGCTAAAGATGGCCAGGTCCATCAGAATTGATCATCATATAGTATTGTTGGTGAAGTATATACTGATCTCATGGTCCTGCTCGTTTCACTCAGCATCATTTCTTGTAAGTCTCTCCAGGCCTTTCTGAAACCATCCTGTTGACCAATTCTTACCGAACAATAATATTCCATAATATTCATATATCACAATTTATTCAGCCATTCTACAATTGATAGGCATCTACTCAGTTTCTAGTTTCTGGCCACTACAAAGAGGGCTGCCACAAACATTCTTACACGTACAGGTCCCTTTCCGTTCTTTAAGATCTCTTTGGCTGGGACACTAATGCATTGTTGGTGGAGTTGTGAACGAATCCAACCATTCTGGAGAGCAATCTGGAATTATGCCCAAAAAATTATCAGATTGTGCATACCCTTTGATCACCAGCAGTGTTTCTATTGGGCTTATATCCCAAAGAAATACTAAAGAAGGGAAAGGGACCTGTATGTGCCAAAATGTTTGTAGCAGCCCTGTTTGTAGTGGCTAGAAACTGGAAAATGAATGGATGCCCATCAATTGGAGAATGGCTGGGTAAATTGTGGTATATGAATGTTATGGAATATTATTGTTCTGTAAGAAATGACCAGCAGGATGAATACAGAGAGGACTGGCGAGACTTACATGAACTGATGCTAAGTGAAATGAGCAGAACCAGGAGATCATTATACACTTCGACAACGATATTGTATGAGGACATATTTTGATGGAAGTGGATTTCTTTGACAAAGAGACCTGAGTTTCAATTGATAAATGACGGACAAAAGCAGCTACACCCAAAGAAAGAACACTGGGAAACGAATGTAAACTATCTGCATTTTTGTTTTTCTTCCCGGGTTATTTATACCTTCTGAATCCAATTCTCCCTAAGCAACAAGAGAACTGTTCGGTTCTGCAAACATATATTGTATCTAGGATATACTGCAACATATCCAACATATAAAGGACTGCTTGCCATCTAGGGGAGGGGGTGGAGGGAGGGAGGGGGAAAAAAAATCGGAACAGAAACGAGTGTCAATATAAAGTAATTATTAAATAAAAAATTTAAAAAAAATAAAAAATAAAAAAAAAGATCTCTTTGGGATATAAGCCCAGTAGTAACACTGCTGGATCAAAGGGTATGCACAGTTTGATAACTTTTTGAGTATAGTTCCAAACTGCTCTCCAGAATGGCTGGATATGTTCACAATTCCACCAACAATGTATCAGTGTCCCTGTTTTCCCACATCCCCTCCAACATTTCACATTATCTTTCCCTGTCATTCTAGCCAGTCTGACAGGTGTGCAGTGGTATCTCAGAGTTGACTGACAACTATCTTTACATGTAATTGGAAAAAATAAAATATTAAGTTTAAAAAAAAAAAAAGACTAAAGGGAAAACAAAATTAGAGGCTGGGTGCAGCAAATCTTTGAACCCAGGGGATCAAGCAGGTCCAAACATCAAGATCAAGATAACTTGGTATGAAGAGCCAGGAATTAACTATTAGTGAAGGTTTAGAAGTTAGTAAAGGGAAAAACTCTGGGACAAAAAACAAATATGTCCCTAGACCAGATTAATAGTTGGAGAAAGGAGGGGACTGGATTTATATAGTGCCTATTATTGCTACAGGATTATACAAATGTGAGGATCAAATGATATTCACAACCTTGCAGAAGCAATCAGAGTTATCACCATTTTACAGTTAAAGAAATTGAGGCAAATGATGTCTAAATGACTTACTGTGGGTCACACAGCAAGGAAGTGTCTGTGGCTGAATTTGAACTTGGATTTTCCTGACTCCAGGCTCAGCAACTCTACTCACAGCACTATACCTAACTACCTTTAGTTTATGGGAACTGGTTAGTTGAGGAAACTGATATGAAATAAAAATATCTAAGGATCAGAGAATTGTCTACACTTCTTTAACATCTGATCCAGTGGCATTTTCTCATTTTTCATTCTTACATTCATTTGGCAATACCAAATCCACTTAAAGACTGTTCTCCTTTGGCTTTCCTTTCTCCTTCTGTTCCCTAAATGTAGGTATAACTCCAGGTCCAGTCTTTAGCCTTCTACTCTTTATATACTATACTACTATCTGACTTCTCTGCAAATTACCTCCAAATCTACTGTCATCTACCCAGTTGACACCCAGATTAAAAATATCAGCTCTTAATATTCTACTCCCTCAAACCCCACATTCAATTAGTCAAATCCTTTAAAATTTACCTTCACATCTACTCACAGATCCAACCCCATACCTCCAATTTTATTACCATCACATTTGTTGAGGTCCCCATCACTATTCACCTGGAATACTAACAATCTGATCTACCTTCCTTCACCCTAATCTTTAAAAAACTGCCAAAATAAAATGGTCAAAAATTTCTTTATTGCCTATTATAGGATAAAATATAAACTCATAATATCACAGAATCTTAGGGCTGAAAGGAACTTCGGAGGTTGATATGTTTTGTGAAATTGTCTAATCCAGAGTGGGTAGGTGTTTCATTCTGAATTTATCTTTCATTTTTCTTTGAACAAACTTCCAGGCCACAGGAAGATAAATCTATAAAATTCTATTTGGTCCACTCACTTTACAGGTAAAGAAAATGAGGATCAGACAAAAGCAGTATAATGTGCTAGATAGACACAGTAATAGATCTGGAATTAGGAAAACTTGGATCCTTGAAATCCTTCTTTGCCCTGGTATACTCTACTTTTACTCTATCTATATATCTATCTAGAGAGAGATACATGTCATTTCTTACCCATCTACCTCAGTAGATTTTAAGCTACTGAGTGTCACATTATTAATCACTAAATCTCCAGTGCTTAATACACAGAAAGTATTAATTAAACCACTGTTAATTTTAATTTTTTCCTCTGTAACTTCTTACAGCCTTCCCTCTTCCTTTCCATTCCCAATGGCATTACCTTTGTTTAGATTATTTATTAGCCCATACTAATATTGCTGTAATATTTTAATTAGGCTTCCATTTCCTAGTCTTTCTAATTAATCTTACATGCATTCAACAGATTAACCCACTGAAGCAGCTAGGTGGCCCAGTGGATACAGCACTAAGCCTGTAGTTAGGAAGACCTGAGTTCACATCTAGTCTCAGACCTTGAACACTTCCTAGCTGTGTGACTCTGGGCAAATCACTTAACCCCAATTGCCTTGCCAAAAAACCAAAACAAAATTCCCCAAAATAAACAAACAAAAATAGATTAGCCTACCTAACAGTGATTTGAAACACTTTCCCATCCTCCTTACCTACTTTCATTAATATCATTCAAACATCATTCAAGGCCCTCCACAATCTAACTCCTATCTAATTCATCTAAATTTCCTGCTCAAATTTTTCACTCACCATTTGCTTAACATAACCCAAACATTCCTATCTTCTCTCTTTTGTTCTTATCTGCATGCTTTTCCCCTATCTTACTCAAGTTATATCCTGCCTTAAAGGATCAATTAACATCTTACCACTTCTTGCTGGTGACCAAGTCATTAAGAATCTGCTCCTCTCAGTTTCTTCAACTGTCAAATGGAGATAATAACAAGCACTTACCTCTTAGTGTTACTTGACACAGTGCCTGCCCTATAGTAGACATTTAGTAAAATGCTTGCTTTCTATAGATTTTCAAACTGACAAAATTCAGGACATGCTAGATTCTACCAAAATCCTACTTTGATGTCCCATCATGAGGTGATTCTGAATTTCTAAAGGTTTTGGTGGCAGAATATAAAGTCTGATAAATCTAGGAAGCCTCAGATATATATTGTGAAAGAATTTGTCTGAGGATATTAGCCTAGATATTTAAATGCATAACCATATCACTAGGTTGGCCATTAAGATTAATTTTTTTGATCAATTAATGGAAAAAGCAAAGCACAAAATATTCTTGTCTACAACTCCTTCTCTCTTTGTAATGGTGGCAGCAAAAAAATGGGAGGGGGGGTAAAGATCCAGAAGCTGTTAAGAAGCAGTTTTCAAATCTTACAAAAAAATTTAAAGAATCTACATCGAGTATTATCAATAAAGTAAAAAATTCCATTTGTACTAAAAATTAAAATTATTTAAAAGTTAATTTGAGACTGTATATAATATCACATTTGGTAGATATGTTGTTTATTTTGCTGAACTGCTTCCCCTTCCTACTCCTTTTTTTCTCTTAGAAAGAAGTTTGATAAGGGAGTTACGTTTAATACACAAAACACATTTTTATAAGCAAAACAAGCTACATGTAATACGTTTTTCTGTTCCTAAAAAAAAAAAACAAACCTAAAATTATTTAAGAGGAGAAAAAGAGAGAAAGACAATAAAGAAAAAAGTTTAGAAAAGGACTACCAGCTTAGACGATTTAGGTGTCACGGACATCACTGAGGGGAATAGTCACGTTAGAAAAAGGGGCCCACTTTCCTCACCCTACAATATCAACCTCTACTACCAATGACTATGTCAATCCAAGAGTTCCAAGAGGTGTAGCCTCTTCCAAACCAGTGATTCTGCTTCTAGCTCAGCCCTCTCAGACATCACCCCTGGAAGCAATCCTTGTGGAGACACTGAAGCCTCCTCAGGAGCCAAACCTATTAAAAAACTAGAGAATAAAGTTGACACCAAGTCCTTGATACCGTTAACATAAGAGACAGATATAATTTTATCAATACAACTTCATACAACTTGCTTTGTTACTGTACCCTAAGAATCATGAGACCTTTCCACTTGACTTGCAGCTGAAATCCTTCACACACACACACACACACACACACACACACACACACACTCACTCACTCTTTCAATTGGAAGTGAACTCTTTTAAGAACTATCTTGCAACTCTTTTCTGGGAAGCCAAGAATTAGAAATTGAGGTGATGCACATCAACTAGGGAATGGATGAATGAATTGTCATATGTAATTATGATGGAATACCATTGTGCTATAAGAAATGATTAGCAGGATGCTCTCAGAAAGACTTCAGTGAGATAATGCAATGTGAAAATGCACTGTGTGCTAAATACAATGATCCAAGATAACTCTGAAGGACTTATAATGAAAGACTGTATCTGAATGCACATTGAAGCATATTTTTTAAACTTTATTTTTCTTGCGGGTTTTTTGGCATATATTTTCTTTTACAATATGGCTATTATGGAAATATGGTTTGCGCAACTATACAAGTATAACATTAAATTGCTCACATTCTCAATGGGGGGTTATGGAAGGAGGAAGAAAAAGTTTTTTAAATGAATGCTAAAAATTGTTTTTACATGTACTTGGGGGGGAAATAAAATAATAGATGTATATGTTTTTAAAAAAATCTTGCTTTTCTATGTCTATACCCCAATATTTAGCACACAGTGCTTTGCGTTCAATAAGTACTTACTTAATACTTTTCATTCATTCATTAACAATTACTCTGCACATAGTATTTAATAAATGCTTCTTCAAAAATTTATTAACTATACTGTGTGCAAATCACTAATATTAAGAATTTGCAAATATAAGTGACATGGTGCCTTACTATAAGAAGCTATCATTTCTAAATAAAATGTTGAAAATTTGTGGTATTCTAATCTAATAAATTACTTTTGTGCTGTAAGACATGATAAAAGGATGGTTTCAGAAAAACCCGGGAAGACTTCCATGAACTGGTGAAAAATGAATAGAGCAAAACCAAGATAACAATCTACATAGTAACAACAACATTATAAAAATAAACAATTAAGTAGTTAAAGACAATTAGTGACTGATCAATAGTGATCCACAACTCCAAGTCTTCACAGGAAAAAAAAAAAAAAACTATTCATCTCCAGACAGAAAACTAATAGACTCAAGACTGCAGCCTGAAACATGTTTTTTCCCCTTTCCTTTTCTTGCATTTCCCCTCAGAACATGGCTAATGCAGAAATTCATTTTGTATATAATATAATGATAACTGTGAATCACTTACCTATTCTGATCAATAAGATGACCTGTGATAATTCCAAAGGACCTATGATGAAATCTCTCTAGAGAGAACTGATGAACTATGAGTGTAGATGTTTGTATGACTTCACATGTAAAAGTGTTTTGTATGATTTCATATGTATAATATATTGTATTTCTTGCTTTCTCAAGGATGGGGAAAAGAGTGGAGGGAGGGAGATAATATAGAACCAAAAAAATTAAATTAATAAAATATTTCCATTGCTGTATCTCAACATGAATGAATAAATAATGAAATGTTGAGAACTCTTTTTCTTAGGATAACAGTGAGAATGGAAATGTTAAAGCCACAATTGAAAACTCTGTAGAGCTAACATGTGATGTAAATTGGGCAAGGAACTAGGCCCTAATAAGATCTAGGTCTAATAAGATGCCATAATTTCTTCAATCCAATCCAATCACTATGATACAACCCACAATAATGACTGGGTTGTTTTGAAGTGATGCCTCCTAATTGTCTTTAGAAAAATTTTTAGTCACTAACTGAATTTAACTTAGTTGATTATCTTTATAATGTTGTTACTGTGTAGATTATTATCTTGGTTTTGCTCTATTCACTTTTCATCAGTTCACAGAAGTCTTCCAGATTTTTCTGAAATCATTCTTTTATCATATTTTACAGCACAAAAGTACTATTACTTTAGAATACCACAACTTTTCAACATTTTATAGAGAAGTGACGGCTTCTTGTAGCAAGGTATCATGTAACTTATATTTGTAAATCCTTAATATTGGTGATTTGCACAATTGACCATTATAAACTCCTTGGATAAACTGCTTATATTTTGGGTCTTTTTCACAACTGGTTGATTCCCAACTCTGAGGTACCATCTCACACCTTTCAGACTGGCTAAGATGACAGGAAAAAAAAATAAATATTGGAGGAAATATGGGAAAACTGGGACAATTCATTGCTGTTGGAATTGGAAAATGATCCAACTATTCTGGAGAGCAATCTGGAACTGTGCCCAAAAGGCTATGAAACTGCCTACCCTTTGATCCAGCAGTGTCTCTACTGGGACTGTATTCCCCTTCCCTCACCCCCCAAAAAAAAAAATCACAAAAAAAGAGAAAAAGATCCATATGTACAAAAATGTTTATAACAGGCCTTTTTGTAGTGGCAAGGAATTAGAAACTGAATAGATGCCCATCAGTTGGGGAATGACTGAATAAGGTATGGTATATGAAAATTGTGATATATTATTGTTCTATAAGAAATGATGAACAGGCTGATTTCAGAAAAGCCTGGAAAGACTTCCATGAACTGATGCTGAGTGAAATGAGAAGAACAAGATCATTGTATACAGCAACAAGATGATTGTATGATATTCAACTGTGATTGACTTGGCCCTATTCAACAGTGAGGTGAGAAATGCTCATCACCCAGAAAGAGAAGTATGAAGACTGAATATGGAGTGAAGCATAGTATCTTCACCTTTTTTTGTTTATTTGCTTAAATGTAGATATGTGACAAAAGGGGGAGGGATGGGGGGGGATTACACATGTAATTGAGGAAAAAAATTTTTTTTTAAAAATAAAACCAACAACTGGCTATTCCCTAGAAACTGAGGCTATTTATGAACACTTTATTGCATTCTTTTCATATTAGCTATAGTTCTAGCTCCAATTCTAGTTTAGTCCCCATCTTTGCCTCTCACTTTGACCAAGCAATTTCAATTTAAAGTTGTTAATATTTTAACAAATATTAACAAAAATATTAATATTTAAAGATAAAACATTTCTAATGACATAGCATGTGCAATTATTTTAAATTTTCAAAAAGTGTTAAATATTCAAGAGGTCACAAAAGTCTGTAGATAATAACCAAAGGTTATAGAAGCTGAAAAATGAAGAGAGCACTAAATTTAGAGCCAGGAAGCCCAGAGTTCAAATCCAGCCAATAGCACCTTCTTCCCAAGGTTGTTATAGGAACAACTGAGTTAATATCTGTAAAGCATTTGGCACACAGAAGCACCTAGCTGCTTACTAAATGCTTATTTCCTTCCTTTACTTCACTCCCTCCCAAAGAATCTTTTATAGGTTATAAGATTGTTAAGTTTTATGTCTAGTAAAAATAAATAAAATCACTCATTAAATAGAAATCAATGTTTAATGTTCAGTTGGAAGATCCCACTTAGTAATGACATTTAAATTTGGTTCTATGGAATTGTGCCTCTAGAGATAACATATCTGTTAAAAGTAGCTTGTAAAGATGGTGATAATAGAGCTGGAGCCTCTATCTCTCTGCAAATGTGTACCCACAAATGTAAGTCCTTCAGGATCTCTAAAATTGAAGTCTTGAAAAGATAAGTGAACAAGGAGGATCTTGAGAGGCAAGGAAAGGATTAAGAGTTTGGAAATAAATTTGTTCAGAACGTCTCAGAAGTCTGAGGTCCAAGTACAGCCTTCAGTAGTCTAAAAGATGAGGAAATGTTACAGTAAAAAGTAAAATCTTTCTAAAAGTGGAATATCCATCTCTCTCTGAATTATGAGGAAGACAGGAATATATCTATTACTGGTTATAGTAAACAGAAATATACCATTTTAAAAATTGATTTGATTCTCCTTACTAATTATTTAAATTGAATGTACTCTAGATAAAAAGTGAGTTCCAGTTTGATTGAGAAAAACAGACACTGTGCGCTTCACTACAAGGAGATTGGATTCCAAATCTAGAAATGGCATCCCTTTTGCACATATCACAATATTACAAACTGCTCTTGTCACTGTTCAGTTATATCCAATTCTATGATTCTATGGACCAAAATATGCAAATACTATCAAAGAATTTTCCTATAAAGATACTGGTTTGTCATTTCTCTTCCAGAGAACAACAGAGGTTAAGTGACTTTTCCAAGGTCACACAGTTACTAGTAGTGTCTGAAACTGGATTTGAACTCAGGTATTTGAGTTATATATTGTCCAGTATTTTATCCACTGAGCCACCTAGTTGCTTATTAGGTACCTATACATTTTCCACCATCAGGATTACACATTTTACAATCACACATTTACTAGAGTCACATCTTACATAATCCACTGGATATGTAAAATTAACTTTTTTACCATGGTTAAAGGTTCAATTACTCCAAATCTTCCATTCCAAGTAAAAAATGCTCTCAGTATATATGAAAGAATCAGAGCATTTTGAGCATCTTTTCTCAAGAGTCCTAAAGATCATGACCCATAATTTTACTAGAAGGCAGTGTCTTCTAATCAAGACTAGATCAATCATAAAAAACTGTTAGCCCAAAAAATTCTAGAACAGTTTTTAATATATACAGCCTTATTATAAGAGACTACTACAACCCTTATAAGAGCCCTAAAAATGATATGAAAAATATTAAGCATATGGCCAATAAGCCCAATTAATTGCCTCCAGTGCTAATTGCAAAGGCTTATTCAAATCTATGTGATAAATGGCTGACAAATATGTTATATTGCTGGGAAGGAAACGGAGAAGGAAACATTTTGCTCATTTTTAATGAGTTAATGAATAGTGACAACTTCAGTATTTTCACAGAAAACTTTGAAAACTGTCTTTCAATGACTTTTATTCACTTTAAGTTGAACACTGAGGTCATTAAAAAAAAAAAAAAAACAACCTCATACAAAACTATTCCAATGAATAGCCAGCTTAACCAGCTTGGTTATTAGAGAGGCTGAAACCTGCAAAGAAAATATCTGTCATATATTGCATCTCCTCAAGTCAAATGAAATCCCAGGCTACTCTTATCTCCTAAAGTCAGTTATTACCACTGCCCTATGTAAAAAACTATGTACATGAAGTGTTCTTAGATTCTTTTAATTTATTCTTTTTAGTCACTGAAGTTTAAGTGCCTACTTTAAGTTTATTAACTTGATTAAATGCCTACCCTATGCATTACCAGTGATACAAATTAGAGAGACAAAGACGAAAAACCAATTTTTGCCTTCAAGAAGACTACAATGCTAGAGAGATGAGAAACTAAAGTACGGTGTAAAAAAAAAAAAAAAGGTAGACCTATGAGCATCAAGCCCAGAATCATCATTTCCCAAGCCTAGCAAATTTCTTCCTTTTGTCCAAATCTTGAACATTTAAGGTTCTAAAAAGTGAAGTACTTTGCACTACTACAATGCAGAGGCCTCAATTCCCAAGACAATGCTCTAACATGCCTCTGTCTCTCCCAAAACTCATTCCAATGCTTTCTGGCTGATCATGCTTCTTAGACCTCAAACAAGTCATTTCTCACAACCAACCATTTTAAACACTTTCTATTCAACTGCCTATAGGGCCTGACATACAGTTCCCAAGTCACTTGGTTAAACATATCCATTCTACCCAACAGTTCTAAAACTTCAACTACAAATGTCTTCTCCAATCCCCACAATATAAAAGTTCTTTAAAAAGCTTATCTATTCAGAAACATATATTTGGAGCTTCATAGCTATTTCCTCTTAATTCTGTAGACCTTAAAGACTAGGGGGAAGGGGAGAGGTCAGTTCAGTTATACTGCCCATAACTATCCAAGGCTCTATAATCCCCTCTCCAAAAGTCATTTGGAAACGTCAGCTTGTTTTAGAATAACTCAAACTTGTAATAAAATGACTACACATCACAAATACCTCAATCATCTACAGAAATATTAAAAAGAGATTCCTGAGCCAAGAATAACTAGAAAAATAAAAAAGGCAAAAGAACCTAGGAGACCCAAATCACCATTAAAACTAGCTTTTAACACCCAAGATCAAGAAATTCAGAGTTATCTTTGAAAACTCTCTCTCCAATGATCTTTAGCCCATTAGAAGTTGCACAATCTAGGCTACCCATCCATCCATTCTCAACTTCCCAACCAGACACTCTTCTCCCCAACCACTACCACCACCACCACCACCATCAATTCACACTCTGCTCCCACACACCTCAATCAGCTTGGTCTCAGGCTCCCTCCAAAGCAAGATGAGACAAGAGTGGGGGAACTCCCTGTTTGTTGTGTCTGGATTACACCTTCTTAGTCAAGGCACCTTGGTGCCATAATGAAAGAGGTTAGAGAAAAGCAGGGAGAATAACATGAAGATGAGTGTGACAGCTACCACCCCTGACTCAAAAAGTACAGTAGTTCATCCTGTTATGCTGGACCTATGCAAAAAGGCTTCAACAAATGTAAGATCTTACAGAGTGTTCATTTGATACACAAGAAAATTTAGGAAGAATTTCTTTAAGGATATCCAAGATGTGAAGGGGTGGAAGGGGAGAGGGAGAGGAGACAATTTTTAAAGTACATTATAATATTCAAACACCTTTAGCTGTCAATCTCTCAGAGGGAAATTTTAGATCATGGTCATCTTAGCTAAAAATCACTGCATGACACATAGACCTATGTTGATTAGCCTCTAAACTATACTTATAGCAAAATGAAAAGGTCCAGTAAGAATAATGAAACATTGGAAGTAGATCTAATTCAGACAATTAAAATAAGAAACTAGAATTATTGCCAAAGAATGGCAGTAACTAAAATAGAAAGAAAAGTTTAAGAAAAAAGACCACTCACATATTTAACACAGAAGAAAATGTATGGAATAAGGAATCCTGGAAGTCTTGCCTTATTGTATATACATCCCAAATTATAAAATCATAAAAAGAATCTCAATGGAAAAATTGTAGAAATGAAAGGAATCTACCTATATTAACCAATCCACATTTCCTTTAAGACAGGGCTGACCTTTAAACTATACGAAACAAAATTCCAATTTGTGCATCTATCACATCCACTACACTGTGCATTATGGAGAATTATACAAAAATGGAGACACTATCCCTCATCTTAATATTACTGGGGAAGAGAAACAGAAAAAAGGTGCCAGTCTGTTCAGATCCCTTGTACAATTTATCCAGACTGCTCCTTTTAATAGTCAAAAAAGACCATTCAGCTACAGAATTGGAACCTAAAGCCCAAACTGTTTAAATCCATGCTGTCATTCTAGAACTTAATGGGGAAGAGGTGGGGGAGAATACCCAAGAGTAATACTTGTATATCAAGAGTATATTTGTATATCAAGAATAATATCCGTCACTGATGAATGACAGATATTACACCAATTTTTAAAAATCTTATTGCCTTAATCCATTTTCTCACTCCTATCTTTCTTCTGGACACACTCCTCTCTTCCCCCATCCACCTCCACACCCCTATTTTTCTAACCTAAGAGAGTAGTAGTGCTTAAGAGCATTTATCTACATTCTCTTCTTCAGTACCAACATCTGATACCCTTCTCTGTATTTTCAAACATAACTCCAACTAAATAACTTTTTCTTTGCTATGTCCATCCCCTAAAGTAAGTAAAAAGGGTTCCTTACAAAAAATGCAAAACAAGAAAATGCTCAAGTAAAAGTCACAGGAAAAAAAGTTGATGAAAGCAAAGAAAGTTTCTTAAGACTGATGACAGCAAGTAAATGCACTGTAAGCAACTAGCCACTTCAAAGTTAACAGATGACCACAACAAAGAGAATTTTGGGGAATTTAAGCAAGAAATACTGAGCTGGAATGAGAGAGATCAAGACAGTTAACTTGAATATATAAAAAGAAAGAAAAACCCTGGAAATGACCTCTCACAAGGTTCGCTCTTGACAGATTCTGGAAGACAAGGTTGGGGCCTTGGAATTGACACCATTCGGTGCCAGGCAACAGCAACTTGGGAGTTTGAAAAATCCAAAACAGAATGCTTGCTCAGCATTCCATTTAGGAGGCCTCCCCACCCGGACTAGGCCTTCCCATTTCGTATGTATGTTCGTCTAAACACACACATACATACACAAAAAACACATACTACATGACAACACCGTTCCACGGAGGGGAAAAAGTCACCTTTCTCTCCCTTCCCTTCACCCTTTGAAGGAGCCGGGCGAGAGAGCAGAGCTGATAAAACCCGAGTTCACGCGGCTCACGCCCAAAGCCCGGCTGGCTGGCCGGCCCAGCAAAGCCCGGGAGAGACGGGGAGTGGGGGTGGGGAATGGCCCGAGGCACGCCTCCGTGGAGCCCCAGAGCCTGCCCGCCCCGAACTCTGGAGTCCCAGAATGTGCCTCTTCTACTCCACGTGAGGCCAGCACCCGCACTCCGCCTCCCATCTCCCAGCGGTTGCCCGGCCGCCGGAGTCTGCCTCCTTCCCGCAATTACCTCCATCGAAACGCGCCAGCCTTGCATGGCCGAGAAGCCGTAAGGTAGCGGCAGGCGCGGAGCGCCGTGTCCTCCCGGGCCCGAGGTGCCCTCCCCATCCCCAGAGCTCTTCACCGTGTTGGGCTGGGAAAGATACGCGCCCATCGCGACGTCTGAAGGCCCGGCAGATGGGCAGGGCGGGCGAGAGAAGCCGTGACCCGTCCCGGCGCAAAAGCTCCGGGGGCACGCGCCGCAGGGAGCGGACAGAAAAGAAGGCGTGGCCAAGGCGACGTGCCGGCGAGAGGCGCGAAGCCTGCGAGTGAGGTCGACGGCCGAGGGCTGGAGGAGGCGGCGGCCGCGGTAACGGGATCAAGGGATCTAAGGGGGAGCGGAACCGGAAATAACGCCAGGAGGAGACCCCTCCCGGCCAGATGGGGCGGTGCTTAAGAGTCATTTCCTTAGCAACTGTCCCCCGCTCCCCGGCCAGGGACAACAGCCCCACCAACGGAATTTCCCGCGAGACTCAACCTGCTGACCACGCCCTCTAACGGCCGCAGGTTCCCAAGAGGCGGGGCCGGGGCGGGCTGAGGGCTCAGGGTTTCGCTGATGAGGCCTCGCTGGGCGGAGCCGTGAGCTACAGCCACTTCCGCAGCAGGCTATTTTAGCACCCTTTTTCTCTTTAACGCTCCCTTCTTCCCCATTCCCAAAGGACAGTAGTCTCACTGGTCCCACAACTCGGTTCCGCTTAACTCTACTAGATTAGTGTTTATTCCTTTGGAATGTACCTCCCTCAGGGCAGTTTCCGGGTGGGAGGGGGCGGGCCTTTGTCTTTTCCTGGTGACTGGAGGAGTAACCTCTTAGAGCTCCAGGGAACCCGCCAAGATTGGGGTTTTTAACTTAAGACCTGCTGTCAAAAAGATTGATTTCATGGGTATATTATGGATAGATTTCAAGGTTTCCTTGAATTTAAATGGAGGGAGAAAAAAAAAACTTTTTTTCCTACTAACCATTTTTTTTTAATCCTATATATTTTATTTTAGGTACTTAAACAACATCCCGAGAAGGGATGCATAGGCTTCTCCAGGCTGCCAAAGGGATGGGAGCTAGCCCGTACTTTACAATCAACGATACAAAACAAACAAACAAAAAAAGGTTAAGAACACTCCCCCCCACCCCCACCCCCGCTTTAGTATTATAAATTGCAGAACAGTTGCAAATCTGCTTTAGTAAAGAAAATTTCCTCTTCTGGGATTCCAAGCCGCTTGCACATAAACTATGAATGGATGGAAATGCGGCAGCCCTAGAGCTCCGAGGGAAGAGGACAGGAATACCGAAAAAGCTGAAACCAAAGGGACAAGGAAGAAGTAGATCCAGAGAATGATTATCAAGAGAAAAAGGAAAGTAAAAAATGACTGCACAAATAAGGGAAATGGAAACAAAGAAGAGAGACTATGGAAAGAGAAATAGAGCAATAGATGTGAAATAAGTGTGATAATGCTCAGCTCATTGGAAAATCCTTGAACTCAGAAGTACCATCGAAGTAAATCAGTTTATAAAGCAGCTAGGTGGTGTACTGGTTTTAGAGTTGGACCAGAAATCGGAAAGATGTTCAAATCTTGGAGCTCAGACATGTAATATCTGTGGGTGCAATGGATAGAATGACGGGCCTGAAATCAGGAATATCCCTCCTAGAGTTCAAATCTGGCCTCAGACGGTAGTAACTGTGACCCTGAATTTAATTAAAAAAAAAAAAAAAAACCAACAACCTTGCAATATAAAAGCTATCTATGTGATCTGTGGCCCAGAACTTAGAACTCTAGGCAGACAAATTAAGGATCCTTCTCATGGCAAGTAGGTGGGGATGAGTGAATCTCAGGAGCTTGAGGTTTAGCTCATTCTTTCCAGCTCATTCATAGACTAGAAAAGCAAAAGTGTGACTTCTTCTGGAGCGTTACCTATCCTGTCATCACCCAAGGCTAAGGAAGTAGGTGCAGTTACCTAGAAGACAATGCTCAATCCTAGGCAACAATTTATAGATTAGCAGAGGTGACCAACCTCAAGTGATCATTAAAATTCCCACCAAACTCAAGTGATCACTAAAATTCCCAAGTTCCAGCAAAACCATATTAAAATGTAATTGGGAAATGTTTAAAAAAAATAAAAATACACATATGTAAAGTATTATTTGTGGTTTTCTAAGTCATAATACCCTCAGGGACACCACTCAAGGCAGCAGTTCTCAAAAGTGTAGACCTTATGGGGGTCTCTGATTCCCTGTCAGGAGGTTTTCAAGGTCAAAACTACTTACATAATTACTATTGAAAAGTTACTTTTCTATGTGAGGCTAGATTAGATTCATATACATCAAAACACATTACAGCAGATTGAATGTAGAAGCAGCTATAATTCAGATGCCTTCTGTGAAGGCAGACATATTTGCGAAAATATGAAAACTGTTACTCTTTTTTTTTTTTTGAAAAATATTTTATGTATTAACATGTAATTGGGTTTATTTTAAACAAATGTTAATTTATCCATTTTAATTTTAAATTCAGTAAATATATATATATATATATGTATATATATATATATATATAACCCACACAAAAGCTTTTTGGAGTCCTCAATAATTTTTAAGTGTAAAACAGTTCTGAAACCAAAAGGCTGAAATTTGGATACTGATAGAAGATAGAGAGAAAAGAATATGAAAAGAGAAACTGCTGATTTTTCTCTTCTAACATGATTCATAAAGCAATGTGTATTAAAAATAAACTTACTACAAAAAATAAGCAGTAATTTTTAAAAGGCATTAGTCAGCCTAATTTGACAATTTTTATTTGCAATACTCCCAAATTGGGAAATCTTAGGGTTGTCCATATGATATATTTCTGGAACTGAACTCAAGCACAGTTTTGAAGGCCCCTGTTATACATATTTTGTTTTAACTAGGTCAAGAATCTTGAATTTCTCTGGGAGAGATAATGATTCAGAAGACTACAAGTGGGAGGTGTTTCTTTGACTTGAGATCTTTCAGTCTGCTTAAGATGCATTAGTATTCTGGATGTTGACATCCAAGGGCATGGACAACCAAGGGTTCTCATATATGTTTACTTAGTTCTCTGGGATTTACTATCTCAGAACCAGACAAGTTATCTCTCCCCCTCAAAATTTTTGGGGTACTCCTGAGGATTTGGAGGGTTTCCTCACCATCTCAGCCTTACTCTGCCATTTTGGAGAAGTACAACAGCCTAGATAGAGGCTTGAACCTTGTTAAGCCACCAGTTGTTAGCATTCTACTTTCATTTAACCAATTAACATCACTTTGATTTTACAAAGGAGTGTTTATTTGGAAATATATTAAGAAAAGTACAAATATCCTTACCTACCAAACATGGTAGGAAAAGAGGGAGCACACGCTCTCCCTTATGCCAAATTGATCTCTGGGGGAAATGGGTTCAGATTTAGTGCAGTTTGTACATAGCATTGGATATACCAAATGTGGCATCACTACCAAAATGAGGTCTCATTTCAACTAACTCAGGAGGCAAAAGAGATGTGGAATAATTCTGAAGATCACTTCTGAATCCTATTCAGGCTGGCTACAAAACTGAGAATGGATTCAGCTCCCAGACTACTCCTACTCGGGTGGCTTACTCTCCTGACTTCTTAAAAGTCAGAAAGTTGGTACTTCTAAAGTTTTTTTCACCTAAAATGAAATAACAAAAGCCTTTTCTGTCACTGGAACACCAATAGCCAGGAAGAAGTAAGCCAAAGAGATCAAATTAGGCTGACTGATGCCTTTTGAATGATGCTTTTTAAAAATTACTGCTGCTTATTTTTTGTAGTTTATTTTTAATACAGATTGCTTTATGAATCATGTTGGAAGAGAAAAATCAGCAAAATGGAAAAACCATGGGAGAGAGAAAAAAAAAAACGGAAAAAACACATAGCATGTGTTGATTCAACCTTATTTTGGTTTGGGATGTGAGGTATATTTTTTCCATTCCCTTGATATTCTTGACCTTTTGTAAATGATGCTCTTCTCCGGAATTCCCCATCTCAGTTGTGACTCTTCAATCACAGCCAAACAAGAGTCTCTTTCTGAGATTTTCTGAGTTAACATGCCTTGATGACTTACTGAAAGAGGACCATGTCTCTAGAGAGACTGGGATCACTATCCTTGCAAAATCTGGCTGCACCAAGGCAAGGTAAACCACCTTTGTTAAATGTTCAGTGACTTTCAAGTACCATATTTCATCCCAACATTGGCAAATCCAAGGAAAAATTACAGTGAGTCACCTTTCCAGAGAGACAGTGTGTGTGTGTGTGTGTGTGTGTGTGTGTGTGTGTATGTGCGTGTGTATGTGCGTGTGTGTGTGTGAGAGAGAGAGAGAGACAGAGAGACAGAGACAGAGACAGAGATAGAATTCAGGAACAAGTGTCAACTGGCCGCTTTGTAATTTACTGCCCAGGCCCAGGGGGTCACAGATGCAGGGTAGGAGCAGACCTGCATGCAGAGGGCAGCATGACAAGGTGAAGAGCTGTCTTGAAGCCTAGCTCATATGCTGAGAAAAGATGTTCAGAAAAAACCATCAGCAATATGGCTCTGATCCCAGGAGTGAGGTACAGTACAGTGAGAGCTCTTCTGGTCCAGCCAGTGATCCCATGAAATTGGGTAGTGGAACACTGCCCCAATGGGATGTGTGTGTGTGTGTGTGTGTGTGTGTGTGTGTGTGTGTGCGCGCTTTAAGTAAAGATTTATCTGGAGGCTTCACACTTGTGAGTTATGAAAGGACAGGAGAACAAGCTATCGGGGCATCTGGGAACCAGGATGTCTGGAAAATCCAGGAATTGAGTCCATGCCAAGTTTTGCAACCAACTCAGCAGTGACCCAACCCAATAATAACTGAGGTTGAGTGCTTTATCCAGCAGCAAAAATGAATTTGGACATGAATTTGGTGAGGCAAATTTGCATTTGTGGAAACTTTGCCAAGTCTGAGCTCACTCTCCCCAGCAACTGAGATGGTATAGGGGAGAGTAATACCCCAGGATGTCAGTGAAGGAAAGTTGGTACTTTGGTTGTTGTTATATCTTCAAAGTAAATATAGCTTTGTAAAAGCCAATTGATGTTAATTGGTTCAGGGGTTTGGGCTTCCAGTCATTCTCTTGATCAACAACTGGGGGACAAAATTGATGGGAGCCTGAACCAAACGTATTAGTGAAGATATACTTCAAACTCTTCAGGATACCCCTAGAACCTCAAAGGGATGGTGTAGCCATCCTGACTGGTATAGTAAGCACAGAGCAGATATCAAGAAAAGAAAGTATGCTTTTACAGAAAAAAATCTCCTTTATCACAGAATGTGTTCTGATTTTTATTGAGAAAATAGTCATTGCAACCAAACTAAGGAATCAACCCTTGTTGCCTGAACTGCCCCCTCTTTATGTTAGTCTCCAATTCTTTTAATATTTCTTATTTTTATAACCATATGTTTGTTTTTCCAAGATGGATAACTTTTCTTAACCCTGGAAAGTATTTTTGAGAGGATATCTTAGCATAAGTATGTAAATATTTCTGATGGGAAAATTCATTTAAGCAACTATATAATAAAAACAACAGAGGCTGTTGTGTCTGGAGCACAGTATTAAGTGCTAGAAATGATTAAAAATTTTAAATTCTATCCTTACAGACCCTTCTCCATGTCTGGAGTTTTCTTCTTTCTTACCCCTTTGAACCACTGGCTTCCCTTGAGACTTAGCTAATGTAATGCTGATTATATGTAAAGAATTTTCAGGGTCCTTGCTAGCCACTGCATGAAAAGCCAGTACAGGTTACATACAGACATATACACTTACTTATCCACCCAAAAGTATGCTACACACCCTCAATAGGTGATGGACATGTGTGTTTTACAATTCCACACATGACATATAGAGAGTCTCTCTTTCTAGGCTACATGATGCATAGAGTTTGGTCATGTCAGTTAAGTCACATAGACAGTTTTTACAAAACAGTTTTGGGTAAAATGATAAGGTAACAGGAAAAGGTACATTTTTGGGTGGAGGAAGGATACTTAAATTGTTATAAATGCCTTTAGCATAGCTATGTTATCCCTTAGCAAAAAATAAATAAATAAAAATGTCTTTTTCATGTCAGTTAATTAGCTTTTTATGATCTTACTATGAATCTTATAAGATAAAAAGGAGTGAATTTCTGGAACTATTTAAAGTCTATGAGTTTTTTTTTATAATTATAAAGTGATTGGCAAAGAGACTGGTCTGATTTACCATTTTCTTCTCCAGTTCTTTTATAGATGAGGAATGTGAGGCAAAGAAGATTAAGTGACTTGCCCAGGGTAACACAGCTAGTATCTGAGGCCAGATTTGAGTCATGGGGCAAGCCTGTGTATATGTAGAGGGCCAGAACTCTGAAAAGATGTACTTGAATCAAGGATAGCTGGGTGCTTATAGTTAAGTACCTACTCAGTGTGAGATAATGGTTCTCTAAACATATATTTAATGTGATGATGATGTAATGGTTACACATGCTCAGTTGCTGTAGTGACATAGTGTGCTGAAATATTTAAGGGCTGGGAGGACTGGGAAGAAGCCTCTCAGCCACAGACACATCAGAGTTTCAGACACAGCCACAAAGAAGACTCAAGACTCCATCTTGGACCAGCCTCATGGTAGCTCTTCTGCCTTCATCACTTCTCCACCTAAAGACCTAAGACTCTCCAAAGAGCTAGCCCGGACATTACATTTTGGTGCTTAAACACAGGGACCCACAAACCAGGGCCTTGCAAAACAGGACACAAATCAGTTAAATTGACACAATTGTAAGCTCAGTGGAAAAGTCCTTGTGACCTGGAATTAGGGTGAGTATAAAAATAGACAAGCAGGAAACTTTGCTAAAAAATTAATCACTTTTGTTTTTCAGCTGAAATGGAGCAAATACTAAGAAAAGAGCCTCCCCCATCCTGAGGGGAGTGTGGAGCATGCATAGTTAGGTTAATAAAGAAGCAAGGTTTGTTGGTAACTCAGAAGCAGACCACTGGACTCTTAGATATATTAAGAGTGCATATCTCCTAGGTTTTCTAAGGAAGAAAAATTAGAGCCAGATATGTGGGAACTAGTAGGAGAGCAACTAATTGAATATTACAAAGCTATGAGTCCTGATTCAATTCCTGAGGAAACATTCCTTATGTACAATATAATACAATTGGCTTTAAAGAATCCTACAAGTTCTAAAAAAAAAAAGTTATAAGAACAGCTAGACAAGAAGTGTGAGGAGAAAGAGGACAAGGGGGATGGTACTGACAAAGCAGCTGAAAAGCATGGAGAATTGGACAAGAAAGGAGTTAAATACAGCACTGCTGAATTTAAGGGGTGTGGTGCTTCTCACTTTCACAGCTCAGTTACACCCTAGCAGGCGCTCTTAGGGCATTCCCCATCTCTTGACCATTCTCCCTCAATTTTGCCTTCCTGGGTGGAGGGAGGAGAAGTGGGAAGAGCAGAAGTTTTAACCCTTGGTGATTGGAAATCTATAGTAAGGACATGTTTAGAACCTGGACAAAACTTGTTGTGGCTTTCTGAGTATAGTGAACTCTGTAGAAAACAAGCCCAATGAAATAGGCAACCCAGAGTTAATATACCAGTCACCTTTGATCAACTAGCAGGTTTAGGTCCTTATGCAGACACGTTAGAGCAGATTAATTACCCTATAGCTGCATATAAAC
This sequence comes from Antechinus flavipes, assembly GCF_016432865.1. Lineage (NCBI taxonomy): Eukaryota > Metazoa > Chordata > Mammalia > Dasyuromorphia > Dasyuridae > Antechinus > Antechinus flavipes. The sequence continues at coordinate 224,275,664 of NC_067399.1, read as the reverse complement.
AAATTGCTTCTGCTGTTATCAAAGCATGGGGCACCCTCCCAGGAAGTTAAGACAGAGGAGAAGCCTTCATGAAAACAACACAAGGTCCAAATGAACCCTTTGCTGATTTCGTGTCATGTCTGCAGACAGTTGTTATATGAACTGTTGGTGAAAATGCAGCAACAGAGATAATGATAAAACAACTTGCTAGAGAAAATGCTAACGAGGTTTGTAGAAGAATTATACTAGGACTACACAAGGATGCTCCTTTAGAGAAGATCATAAGACACTGTGCCACAGTGGACACAAATACCTTTTATACCCAGGCTATGATGCAGACTTACTAAGATCCAAACATGGGAAGACAGGGTGTCTTTTGGCAAAGGACATCCAGAGATTCTCGTCATTGCTTTCATTGTGGCAAAGTAGGGCATTTGAAAAGCTCAATGTTGGCATAGAAGACAGGGTGGGAGAACAAGACCCAAAACAGAGGCTTCTATTGGGCATCAAAATGTAGAATGACTTGGGGGAAACAGAAGTCCCAGGCAAAAAACACTTGGGGCATGATGGCAAGCCGATGTTACACTCAGAGAGTCTTTAGAAGTTCAGTACTCTGACATGATCAATCAGCCGAGAAACAACCTGACTGGGAAAAGGGATTACAATTTGGGAGAATAGAGTTGTATGTAGCTGGGACAATTGAGATACCCCCTGGAGAGGTGAAATCTGTTCCTATCCAGCCTATGGATCCCTTGCCTTTAGGCACAGTAGGCTTGACCATTTCACCTCCTGAGAATGCTTACAAAACAGTGTTCATTCATACCTTGATTTGGGAAACTGGAGAATGTGTGGATAATACCCCAGTCACTAATACAGGTAGACAATACATGACTTATCAACCAAGAGAAGTAGTAGCATCAGGTTTACTGATACAGACTCCTAATATGCAATCTGGTGATAGTTGCCCAGATTCTGACTCCAAGCAACACAATCCAGGAATATTCAGAACTGCAGCAGTTACAACTGACCGACCTATGCTCACTATCTATGTAAATGGCATACCCTTTGAAGGGTAGGTATACACAGGTGCAGATTGTACAGTCATTAGAGGTGCCAACTGGCCCAGTCATTAGCCAAAGATTAAGGCAGACACCTACATGTCTGGCGTAGGAGGATCAATAGATCCTATGAGATGGATATTTGAAGGTGAAACAGGAGTTTTTACTCCTTTTGTAGAAGAAAAAAATCCCCATCAATCTATGGGGAAGAGACATCTTACAACAGGATTACAATTGAGTACTTCAGCTTTTTAGGCAGGACTGCTATTGAAGGCCTGCCTGCACTCTTACCTGTTCCCATTCAATGGAAAACTGATACACCAGTGTGAGTAGAACAGTGGCCCTTAGCTAGCAATAAAATTCAGGCCTTATTAGATATAATACAGGAGCAACTTGACCAAGGACACTTATAACCTTCTCTAAGTCCTTGGAATTCTTTGGTATTTGTTTTAAGAAAGAAATCTAGAGGATGTTGACTGATTTAAGAAAAGTAAATGAACAGATGGAAACTATGGGAACTTGTCAGCCTGGACTTCCATCTTCTTTCAATTGTCTAGAGAATGGCCTCTTTGAGTTATAAACATTAAGGATTGTTTCTATTCTATCCCTCTAGATAAGGGGGATATGAAAATATTTGCCTTTTCAGCGTTAATTTAGCTGAGTCTTTTAAAAGATATGAATGAACAGTTTTGCCACAGGGAATGAAAAATAGATCTACTATGTGCCAAATGTATGTTGCTGCTGTTCTTACTGCAGTAAGAAAAGCATTTCCAAAAGTTATATTGTTACATTATGTGGATGATATCTTGGGGTGTGCACCTGAGGAGCAAATATTAGCAGCATAGTCTACAAAAGACCATAGAAACACTAAGGAACTACAAATTGCATATAGCTCCAGAAAAAATTAAAAGACATGCTCCTTTTCAATATTTAGGCTATAAAGTATATACTAAGATGCTTATAGTACAAAAACTTTCCTTAAAAACAGAGAAGCTCAACACCTTAAGTGACTTTCAGAAATTCATAGGAGGTATCCAATGGATGTGTCCAGTGTTAGGCTTGACTACCTATCAATTACAACCATTATATGACATTTTAAGGAGAGACACTGCTTTAAATTCACCATGCCAGCTTACAAAAGAAGCTCAAGAAGTTTTGAGAGAAGTTAAACTGGCTTTATCCAATGTAGCTGAGTCACCCCAAAACCCTTGTAAATATCAGTTTTTGCTACAAAAGAGGCACCCACAGCAGTCCCTCATCAAGGAGACAGTGTGATAGAGTGGGTGAACCTCCCAGCACAACCAGAACCAAGCCTTACTCCTTACCTAGTGCTTATGGCTAGGATTTTATTAAAGGCCATTAAGTGAGAAGTACAATTATCTGGGATAAGATCTGACAAGATATACACCTTTTATACTAATGCACAAATTATTGTATGGCATGAAACCATCCCAGAATGGCAAATTTTATTGGCCATGGCTCCAAATTTTACACACGGGTCTCCATTAAAGATAATCCAACTATTACATAATTGGTGATAGATTCTTGAAGAAAAGGTTTCTAAGGTTCCTCTTAAAGGACCAACTATTTTTACAGATTCATCCAAACATAACATTTGTGCTGCATACTCTTATGACTTAACTATAGAGTAGTAAGAACTCCTTTTGCGTCCACTCAGCAGAATGAATTGTATGTAATCATGCTAGCTCTTATTATCCAGATGTAAATATAATATCTGATAATATCTGGCACAAAGAATTGCCACAGCACAAATAAAATTGTAGTTTCTAATATATAACAGCTCTTTAAGGAATTTCAAGAGCAAGTGAGAAAGCATCCAGGTAAGATTTATATCTTGCATGTCCACTCTCATAATGGACTTCCAGGTCCTATTTTTGATGGAAATTTCAAAGGCAGATAGCCTTCTAACCATGTTAGCCAATACTCCTTTATTTCAGGAAGCCCAAGAATCTCATTCTAAATATCAGGCTCTCAAGCTTTATGTTTGCAATTTGGGATAACAAGAGAGGAAGCTAGGAGCATAGTAAAAGGTTGTATAGCCTGCCTTCCTTTCCATGCTCCTACGCTCTCTCCAGGGAATAACCCTCGTGATTTGAGAACCAATGAAATTTGGCAAATGGATGTGACCCATTATAAATCTTTTGGTCGTCTGTCTTTTATCCATGTTGTGGTAGACGCCTTTTCAGGACATATTTTTGCAATACCAGCAGCAAAAGAGACTGCCTGAGTGGTCACTGAATTCCTTATACAAGCATTTGCAATTATGGGTGTGCCACAAGCAATAAAAACAGATAATGGACCTGCATAAACTTCTAAACATTTTGCACACTTTTGTGCACACTATAAGATTTTACTTACTACTGGCATACCCTTTAATCCTTAAGGACAGGCAATAGTAGAAAGGAGAAATAGAGACATCAAGATGCTCCTCCAAAAACAAAAGAAAGGGGGAGCCACAGGTAACCCTAGAGAACTTTTAAATTTTGCTCTTTATACAATTAACTTCTTGATTTTTGATAAAGATGCACTGGCTCTGGCAGACAGGTTTTATAACCCACCGGAAGGACAGTGTCCAGTACGAGCAGCTCCACTATCTTTAGATAATTGCCAGATGATGTGGAGAGATCCAGAAAGTAGTCAATGTAAGGGACCAGATAGGTTAACTGCTTGGGGGAGAGGGTTTGCTTATATCTCTACAGATGGAGAAGGAATCTGATGGGTGCCAATGAGCCGTATTTGCCTTGTCCCATCAGAGAGAGACGGAGCAGACCCTTGAAACAAAAGAGAAGACCCAAGAAACATCGGGTGGTTCCATTGCTGACTACATATACCACTGAAAGAGCATGGCTGTTAACCCAATGTCTATGGCAATTGACTCATGAACATCAAAAATTGTTAAGACTGTTGCAGAATTTCAAAACCCATAGCAATCATTGGATTCCCTGACACATGATGAAACTGTTACAGGACTTCAAAATCTGCAGGAATCATTGGATTCCCTGACACATGAAATAATGGACAATAGATTGGTTTTGGACTATCTCTTGGCTGCTAAAGAAGGCATACGTGTGATTGTTATTTATATACCTTCCTTCTAGGACTTATGGACATGTATAATTCCTCATATTGATTCATGTTGTTTGTTACATCACTACTAGCTTATGTTATATTACTATGTGCTTGTGTAATACTTCCCGTGCTAATAGATTTATGTATACCTGTTTTAAGTAAGACCCTTCAGCCCAGAGAAAACCTGCTAACAATATCTGGTTTGATTCCCCATTTCCCTTTGATGCCCACCTCCCTTCTTGAGAAATCAGGGAGGGCATGACCACCTGTGTTATAAAACAAAAGAAAGTGGAAGATGTAGAGGGCTGAAACTGAAAAGGTGTGCTTGAATAAGACAGCAGGGTGCTTATAGTTAAGCACCAATTCAGTGTGAGATAATGGTTCTCTAAATATATACTTAATGTGATCGTGATATAATGGTTGCACATGCTCAGTTGCTGAAGTGATGTAGTCCTACTGAAGTATTTAAAGGCTGGGGGGATTGGGAAAGAGCCTCTCAGCCACAGACACAGAGAAGTCTCTCAGACAAAGACACAAGAGAAGACTCTGAACATTACAGGTATAGTCCCTAGAGCTCTGATAAGATTTATTTTTTTCTTTTTTGCCAGCCAATAAAAGGTTATTTTATTGCTTAATTGTAAATCTGATGGCCTTTTCTCAGTTTTCATCTTCCTTTTTTTTCTGCTTAACAATTTTAATTAACCTTATTACCTTATTTTAATAGTATTTTATTTTTCCAAACACATGCAAAAATAGTTTTCAATATTCACAATTTGTAAAACTTTGTACTCCAGGTTTTTCTCCCTCTCTTTTCCTCCTCCCCCTTCCCCAAGACAGCAAGGAATACAATATAAGGTAAAATATGTTTAATTTTTTCTAAGCATATTTCCATATTCATCATGCTGTGCAAAAAACAAAACAAGATCAAAAGGGAAAAAAACACAAGAAAGGAAAAAAAGCAAGCAAGCAAACAACAACAAAGGTGAAAATACTATGCTTTGATCCTTCAGTTTCCATAGTTCTCTTTCTGGTTGTAGATGGCATTTTCTCAATGAGTCTATTGGATTTGCTTTAAATAACCTCTTTGTTGAAAAGAACAAAGTCCATCACAGTTGATCATCACATAATCTTGCTGTTTTTATGTACATGTTTTCTATGTATGTTTTTTTAGTTCTGCTCACTTCACTTAGCATCAGGTTCAGGTAAGACTTTCCCAGCCTTTTCTTAAAGGTTGATAATATTCCATTACATTCATATGCCATAATTTATTCAGTCATTCCTCAACTGAGGGGCATCCACTCAACTCCAGTTCCTTAATACTACAAAAAGGGGCTGCTATAAACATTTTTGCACATATGGATCCTTTCCTCTTTTTTATGATCTCTTTGGGATACAGACCCAATAGACACACTGTGGATCAAAACATAAGCACAATTTCGTAGCCCTTTGAGCATAGTCCCAAATTATTCTCCAGAATGGTTGGATCATTTCACAACTCCACCAACAATGTATCATGTTCCAGTTTTCCCACATCCCCTCCTTCATTTATTATTATCTTTTCCTATCATCTTAGCCAATCTGAGAGGCATGAAGTGGTGACCTCAGAGTTTTCTTAATTTGTATTTTTCTAATCAATAGTGACTTAGAGCATTTTTCATATGACTAGAAATGGCTTTAATTTTTTCATCTAAAAATTGTCTGTTCATATCCTTTGACCATTTATCTGATAAGATTTCAATTCAGAGATCTGTTGTAAGGTAAGGCCATACTTCAGAGAGAGAATGGAAGACAGAAATAAAAGGAGACTCCTCTAGGAAGGAACTGACAAAAGACAACAAAACAGTGCTCAGGAAGGAAGCCAGGGAAGGTTCTGAGAGATATAATTGAGAGCAGAATCAAGGCAAGTAGAGGGAGGGTGGGCAGAACCTTGGGAAAACCTAGGTAAAGCCATTAGACCCAGACTTTTGGTATCCAGAACAAGGCTTTCAACTAAAAGCATTTAGAACCAAGATCTGTTTTGTGTAAAGCTACAATCAAAAGCAAGGCTAGTATTACTATGAATGTTTCATCCAAGAAACATTAAGCTGCAAGTATTAGGGATCAAATAAGCTAATATTTGTAAATATTAAATTTGTAAATTGGAACTAGTAGATGTTTAATAAATGCTTAATAAATCCCTCTACTCCTAAGCACTTTGTATTGGGTGCTGGATTTATTAAAAACAACAACAACAACAACACAAAACTGATGCAAACTTCCACAGAATTGTTATAATAGAAATGTCCCAAGAATTCTGCCCTGAGACCTGTTGTTTCACTATATCTAGGTAGTGATTGATATCAAGCCCTGAAATGCCCAGAAACCTCCAAGGTTAGTAGAAGCAAAGGTGACCAGGATCTCTTCCCCTCCTGGTGAGAGAATTTTCATTTTCATACTCTCCCTATTTTTCCTGGCAAGATATATGGGAACCAACAAGTGCTGGGTTGCATTCTATTCCAAGAGCCTAAATTCATTATCAGCACAGAGACAGCAAGTGCTTCTGATCATTAGGAGAAGGATTAGGAAGGGCAGGAACAGTACATACTCTGCAACACTTGTAGATGCTAGAACAAAGAAAAATGTGCAAGAACTTAGGCTTGATAACTTTCTACTATCAAGGAAAACTACTTATCTTGTTTGTCCTGACAGATAATTGAATCAAGGAGTGAGGGAAAATCTTTATAAGGGGAAGGCAACTTTCAATTCACCATTCCTAAAGGCGGCTAATCTTATCCACTTTGTATTGAATCTTTTAGTATCAATTTGGAGACATTTTCTGTCATCCATTCTGATGGCTATATCCTGTGTGGGGCTTGTACCACTGTAGCCACATGCAGGTCTGGGGGCTAAGTCCAATGGTTGGTGAAGTGAACAGACTCTCTTGCCTGTTCCCAAACATTTAGTATCTAATGCTCTCAAAGGATAGTTATGGATCACATATGCCATTCAGATGAAGGCAAAAATAACAAATGCATATATTGGTGAAATTTTTTGGGGGAAGAATACAAATAATTACTTATTTTGGGAAAAAACTTACCTCCTGACTTAATGAAGTTTTTAATCTTTATTCTTGAAAATTGAAAAGAGCTAATTGGTCAGGTAGCCTAGGCTTGTTTTTTCCTGAGTATTAATTGGCCACAGCATAGAAGTCTAGCTTTTAGATATTTTTTTCATATTCATAATTTATTTTTAAAATTAACTTTAACATTTATTATCCCTCTCTCCCACAACTGCCTCTGAATTGATAATAGATATCCATAGTCTAGCTCAACAAATTCCCAAATTGATCACATCCAAAAATGTATATGATGCAGCTAGGTGGTAGAGTGGATAGAATATTGGGCCTGAAGTCAGGAAGATTCATCTTTTCATTTCAAATTTGGCTTCAAATACTTAACTAGATATGTTGCCATATGTTGAGCAACATATTTTAATTAGACTTTGGGCAAGTCACTTAACTCTGCCTCAGTTAATCATCTGTAAAATGAACTAGAAAAGAATACGACAGAGTAGGACACAATGAAATAACAGCAACAACAATTGTATTTGTCATGGTATCTGTATTTTAAGTCCATTATTTCTGGGATCTTGGTTGGTCATTGTATTGATCTGTTCTAAGTCTTTCAAAGTTTTTTTAAAAATATTGTTATTGTACGAATGGTTCCAGTTCTGTTTATTTCCCTTTGTGCCAGTTTATAGAGTTTTCCCCAATCTTTTCTGGAACTGTTTATTTTGTCATTTCTTATAGTTCAATAACATATCATTACATTCATATGTCATAATTAATTTAACTATTTTCCAGTAGTTTGATGAGAACATTAACATAGCAGGAAGAACAAAAATTGAACTTGAAATCAGAAGACCTGAATTTAAAAACTTGGTATTTATATGATTACAGGTAAGTGATAATTTCTCCAGACCTCAGTTTTTTCACATAAATAATGGGAATAATATTTCTACTGTCTAGTCCACAGGGTTATGAAGAAAGTACTTTTATTTTTTTTAATAATAGCTTTTTATTTTTCCAAATATATACAGATAGTTTTCAACATTCACCTTTGCAAAACCTTGTGTTCCAAATTTTCTTCCTTTCCTCTCCCCTTCCCCCTGTTCAAGACAGCTAGCAATTCAATATAGATTAAACATGTACAATTCTTCTAAACATATTTCCATATTCATTATGCTGTGCAAAAAAAAAAAGTCAAAAGAAAAAAACACAAGGAAAAAAAGAAAACAAGCAACCAACAACAAAGAAAAGGTAAAAATATGACTATGCTTTGATTCACATTCAGTCTCAACAGTTTTCTCTTGGGATATGGATGGCTTTCTCCATCACAAATCTATTGAAATTGCCTTAAAATACCTCATTGTTGAAAAGAGCCACATCCATCACAGTTGATCATTACATAATTTTGTTGTTCCGGTGACATGTATGATGTTCTCCTGATTCTGCTCACTTCACTCAATATCAGTTCATTAAAGTCTTTCCAAGCTTCTCTAAAATCATCCTGCTGGCCGTTTCTTACAATAATATTCTACAACATTCATATACTGTTGGAATCCTTACAAACTGCTAACTAATTAGAGTTGATCTAATCTTACAAGAAGATGTTTTGGGCCAGAACCTGAAACAAGGTACTAAGTAGAACTAATTGATACAATGCTTGTGTTTGCACCTTTACTCATTGGAGTTCACAAGTATGCCAGCTTCACAAAGTAAACTGTAACTTTCTGAATTCACACCTCCCTTAAAGCTCTTTGGGCCAGAGAGCACTATGGGAGAAAACCCATAATCCCTCTCTCTCGTATCCCACAATTCCTCCCTCTTGTATAAAAGAAATAGACAGAGGCTCTTGATCAGATTTCACCGGAATGACGGGAAGAGTGGAGCTGGCTGGAGGCTGAAGAAAGCAGAGGCAGAGGCTGAAGGACAAAACCTTTGGATTTGGCGACATTCGGAGGGAGCTCTTGGAACCAAGCAGAGAGATAGACCTCTAAGCTAACCGGGCTATATTGGAGATAATAAAAGATCTGAACTTTTATCACCTGGCTGTGTTTTGAGAAGAAAAAGCTCACCACAATATACCATAATCTATTCAGCCATTCTCCAGTTGATGGGCATTCATTCGTTTCCAGTTTCTTGCCACTACAAAGAGGGCTGCCACAAACATTTTTATACATGTGGGTCCTTTCCCTCCTTTCAGATCTCTTTGTGGTACAATCCCAGTAGAGATATTGCTGAGTCAAAGGGTGTGCAGAGTTTAATATGCCTTTGGGCTTAGTTCCAAATTGCTCTCCAGAATGGTTGGAACATTTCCCATATCCAACAACAATGCATTACTGTCCCAGTTTTCCCACGTCCTCTCCAACATTTGTCATTATTTTTTCCTGTCATCTTAGCCAATCCGAGAGATGTGAAATGATATCTCAGAGCTGTCTTAGTTTACATTTCTCTAATCAGAAATAATTTAGATCATTTTTTCATATGAGTAGAAACAGCTATAATTTCATCTGAAAATTGTCTGTGCATATCCTTTGACCATTTATCAACTAGGGAATGGCTTGTATTCTTATAAATTTGAGTCAGTTCTCTATATATTTTAGAAATGAAGCCTTTCTTAGAGACAGTGGATGAAAAACATTTGAGAAAAGGACTTTTAAAGCCATAAAGCACTACATAAATATGAATTATTATTTGAATTTTATCCTGTAGACTTTATAGGAAGGGATGGAAATTGATGCCCTTTGAATAGACTAAAGACAATTTAATTGTTTACTAACTAGTATTTTAAGGCTCTATAACGAAGCAATTCATTATCTTTTGATCAGATTGATGAGTTTCTTAGGCAACCTGATGAAATACTAAAGAGCACAGGTATTGCTTGGTCTTCCATAGTGAGAGAAGGAAGTTTCCTGCCTAGGGATTATTGATGCCTGGCACTCACATTTCTATTTCATTTTAGAGATATTACTGTAATACAGGTGTGAGCAATGAGCCAAAGGAAAAGAAATTAACCATTTGGGGTCAATCCTTCAGGATCAGATCAAATCTGTGTGAGACAAGTCTTTGGTGGATGGTTCCTGAACTATAAATAACTTTGAGACAAAAATCAAACAGTCCCTGATCTCAAGGAATTTACAATCTACTGAATAGGGCACCTGAATTTATCTTAATTACTTCTTTTTATAAATTGATAGAATCTGGCTTTCTTCTTTTCAGATTTTCAATAGTTTTCTTTAAAAAAAAATAAGCCTCTTATTTTTCAAAATACATGCAAAAATAGTTTTTAATATTAACCCTTGTAAAATCTTGTGTTCCAAATTTTTCTTCCTCTCTCTCCTTCTTCCCCCTTCCTTAGATAGCAAGTAATACAATATAAGTTAAACATGTGCAATTCTTCTAAGTATATTTTCACATTTATCATGCTGCAGAAGAAAAATCATATCAAAAAGGAAAAAAAGGAAAAAGGAAAAAAAAAACAACAAAAATGAAAATACTATATTGTGATCACATTTGGTCTCCATAATCCTCTTTCTGGATGCAGATGACTCTCTCCATCACAAGTCTATTGGAATTGCCCTGTATCACCTTATTGTTGAAAAAGAAGCAAGTCCATCACAGTTGATTATCACATAATCTTGTTCTTGCTATGTACGACGTTCTCTTGGTTCTATTCACTTCAATTAGCATCAGTTTATGCAAGTCTCTCCAAGCCTTTGTGAAATCATCCTGTTGATCATTTCTTATAGAACAATAATATTCCAATACATTTATATACCATAACTTATAGAATCTGTTTTTATACCACTTTTATTTGAGTTGTTTTCCCTCTTCCCTCCCCCCAACAAGCCAACCCCATGACAAAGCTTGTTTTTAAAAAGAAGAAAAAAGTAATTTAGCAAAATTGCTTGAAATGGAACCCAACGATATATACAAATTTTTATTACCCATAGTATCCCACTACGGTGGCAAAGAAGGAAAGATAGTGCATTTTGTCAATTCCAAATAAAGCTAGTTCATTATAGTTACAATATTTAGTTTCTTTCTTTTTTTGGGGTGAGAGGATTCTTTCCATTTCCATCATGTCTGTATGCGTTTTCCTATTCTCACTTCATTCTATATCAATTCATTCATTTTCTCATGCTGCTGAATTTTTCATTTTTTAAAGCAAGGCAATATTCCATTACATTCTTGTATCACAGATTGTTTAGTCATTTTTGTTTCTTATTCTTGGCTACCACAAAAAGTGCTGCCATGGATATTTTGGTGTATGTGATACCTTGACGTCAATTACTTCTATTATTTTCACATAATGAATTATAAAGTTTATATCCTTGTTTTTAATTTGTGATGTGAAAATACAGGAATTAAGACATTCTGTTGTGTGTAGGATTAGATTAGTGGCTCATGAATAGGTGATTCTAACAAGAGCCTTCCTTCTAGAAGATAGGTCAGGTTTAGAACTGTCAGGCTATTAAATCTACTCCTTCCTCCCCCCCCCCCCCCCCAGCCCCATCGTTTTGTAAATGGAGAAGAAACCATGGCCCAGAAATGCTAAAAGATTTGATTAGTCACATAGCTTATATTTCCCTTACTCCAACTCCTTCTCTATTCATTGTGCCCCTTAAATGTAGTTAAATAGGTCCTAAATTCACTTATTCCTATACTGCAGAACACATGTATATACTGTCAACATGAAAATATAACTGATTTTAAATTGTTCAGTCTCTGAGAATAATTATTTTATATTTCTGTGCTCCTCTCATCCCCTCACTTCTGTGTTTGGTTGTACCTACCTGACCTCTGGCATTAGCTGGTGATTTAATCTGGGGATTGCTTCTTCCCCTCTTCTGCAGCTGAGAACCATCTCTGGTGTTTTGAAATACAACTCCTTGCTCCCTAGGTACATCCCTGAGCATGTCACCCCTTCCTACCCACTAAAACTTCAGTGATTCCAGATGAGATCTTGGGTAACTAGGTGGAGCTGGCAGAGAAAGCCTGAAGCACTGATGGGATTTTAATGATCCCTGAGGCAGGTAGGGAAGGATAGTGATGGGATGGGCTCAGCTTTGTAGTCCCAGAGGGGTGGAAATACCACTTTACTGTATCCAATTAAAAAGCCAAATTATGATGTCACACCCCTGAGGTTAAATTTCCCTATAAATCTGCCCATGGCCTACACTATCTTTGCCCTATCCCTTTTGGGGCTAGCCCACTAATGGGATTCTGCCTCCTGATGTCTTTCTTCTCCCCAGATTTCCTCCATGTTTCCTGTTGTCTTTCTTCTTGTTAAAGCTAACTCTTTTAGAGTTCTAAACTCCTCTATGAATTTAGCCTGCTAGTCAATGATGTACTCTCACCTCATGGCTATATTCCCTTTTTCCTGATTAACTGTGTTTCACTAGAGAACTTGTTAATTTATAAAACTTCTTTCTTTGCTAACTATAATCTATTTCATATTTATCATTTATCATTCCTGATGTCTATTTTACCTCTTCATTTTGTTTGTAACCTCTTCTCATAAATAAAGGCATCTTTTGCCATTGTGAATTCCTATGTGTCTTGTGCTTATTTCATCTAGGAATTGCTATTCCAACCTCATCATTTGGTGCCCAACATCATCAGTTTCTTCCAGAATTATAAAACTCTTTGCTTGGCTTTTGAGGTTTTTCATAATCTAGTCTCTTCAAGTTTTTTTATACTTTATTTCCTTCCACATGCTCTACAAGCTAGTGACAGTGGCTTCCTTGCTGTTCTTCACACAAGACACTCTTGATATTCAGTGAATCTTTAATTGGCTAGTTCCCAGTTTCAGATGCTTTCCCTCTTTGCTTCTGCCTTTTGATTCCCTTCAGGTATGAGCTAAAATTCTACCTTCTGTAAGCAATGCTTTTTTGGTATCCTTCTTCATACACACTTAATAAATGCTGCTTGACATTATGTAGTCATCCTGTTTCAGTGGTGGAATTTGGTGACTTAGAGTCTCCTGACACTTGATAAAGAGTAGCAGAATATCTTTTGCTTTTAACAATGAATCTTCATCCTTTATACTAAATCATGCCTAATTTCTTCAGAACAATAGTTTGTACACAGCTGATTATACCATTTCTTTCCAGTTAAATTTTATTTTCTCTTTTAAGAAGATTCCTCTTAAACATTATCCCCTAATTTGTGTCCCTGGGTAAATACTGTAACATTTTCGTGCCTTAGAGTTTTGTTTTGTTTTGTTTTTTGGGAGGAGGTTGTCTCTTTTTTTGAGACAGTGAAATCTCCAACTGAATAATACATGTGAAAGTGTTCTGAAAAGCTTCGTATACTATGTAAAAACACAAGAATTATTCATTTGCGCTTTACATATGTTGTCTATTAATAAGGCTGCTTTGTAGGAAATCTCCTTTAGTCTTGCTTATCAATGTTTATCTTGCATTTATTAATAATAAAGCGTTAAGCGTTTATCATGTGCTAAATGACATGGATACAATGACGAAAATGAAAGTTTGTGCCTTCAAGAAATTTATTGTAATATCCTTTTATCCTAAAGGGCTGCCTTGTCACAGAAGTTAAAGGTTTAAGGGAACCTTGAAGATCATCTAATTCAATGACCTTATTTTACAAGTGAGGAAACTGAGGTACCGAGAGGCTTAAAAGCCGAAGGTCACTTCATTTAGCAAGAAGCAGGGGCGGGATTCAAATTTAAATCCTTTTACTCCAAATCTAATGCTTCCTCTATACTGCGCGGTCCTATTGGCTGCGTCTAATTTCTTTTGTCTGCCTACCTCTTGCCACATCGGCCCGAAAGGAAGTAAACAGTCTTCCTGCAGTGGAATCCGAGACCAGCTGACAGTCGGAGAGGGGCGGAGAAAGGGAGGAGCACACGGGGCGGGACGAGGGGGAGGGGCAGGCCGCCGGTCCAGACAGACCAGACAGAAAGGCTGACTTCTTTGACTGGAGCTCTGAGGGTAGAGGAGGAGGGGACCTCTCTGACGTTAAAGGAGGGGAGGTGGGACAAAACTGCCTACGCCTCATCCTGATTGGCTATGAGGGGCACCTCCTCTTCCACTGTCGTCCACCTCGACCAATAAAATTCGAGAGTCGGCTCAGCGCCGCTAGCTAATTGGTTCGGATGAGGAGGGCGGGGCCCAGAGTTCGGTTGAGCTGTGAAGAGCCGCTGTGGGAGAGCTGCGCCTAGTCTAGCTGAGCCCAATTGAGCGGAGTCTCCGGAACCGGAACCGGAGCCAGAACCGGAGCCGGACCCGGAGCCGGACCTGCAGCGGAGGCTGAGGGGACCGAAGCCCGTACGTGAGTGGGACAGAGGAGAAGAGAGAAGGGCGTGAGGGGGCGAGCGGGGTTGAGGTCGGTGGGGGAGCTGGGGAGGAGGTTTGAGGTGGAGGGGCCAGGCTGGATGTCCGGCCTCAGTGTATGGCCCCTGCTCTTTTGGCCTTTTCTTTGGGCCCCCATGTAGTGGTGCGGCTCGCCCGCAGACCGGAGGGGGACAGCTTGCCTCGTCGCCGGGGCCAGCGACTCCAACGGCCTGGCCCGCGGTTGTGACTGGCCTACCGGGCTTCGGGGACTGAGGCCTCGAACCATCGGTTGACCGTGGGCGTGGCCTCCTGTCCGCTGACAGCCCCGCGTGACGGGGGACGGACGCCCAGCCCCATCGTCCCGCGGCTGGTAAAAGTGTCAGCCGGCCTGTCCCGAAACCCGCAAGCTAGTCTTCTCCCTCACTGCGGAGCCATGAGCTCCACGCGTCTTGGACTCCAGCTTTTGCCGAGCGCACCCCAGTGAGGGACACTGGGCTGCAAGGGACCTCTAAGCTTTTGTTGGGGAGAACTCTGACCCTGCCCAAGCTTTGCTTTCTCGGCAAATACTTAACACTGGCTGTCGAAGACCCTAGAGCTGTGCTATGGCAGGCTCCCTGTCAGTAAGCACTTATTAAGCTCCTACTTTGTGGCAGATGCTTGGGGATTTAGGATTCGGACACTCAAATGGAATTTTACAGCAGTTCTTTTCCACTCCTGATGCCCACCGCCACTCCCCCTTCACCCTGTTCCTGGTGAGGATGTGGGTAGAGGGCAGTATTGAGGTAGAAGTCTCTTCCTTCCCTTGGCCTGGTAGGGATTCTTTGTATAGTAGTTAAGGCCATGACCCGGTCCTCCCTTCCCACTACAAGAATAATTGAGTGGCCCCCCTGGGGATGAGTCCCAGGTCCTTATCTGAGCTGTTCTTGCTGTTGCCCTCTCACCTCTCTCCCCATCTTACTTTGTATTTAGTTTTTAAAATATTTTCTGTGTATGTTGTTTCTCCAAGAGATTTTAAGTTCCTTAAGGAAAGACAGTTCTTTTTTGTCTTTGTCGCCCTACAGTGTAGTAGATATTTTAATAAATGCTTGTTAAATGGATTGATATTGATACTAGAATTTTAGACACCACATTAGAAAGAAAAAGATCTTTGAAAACATGGCCATTATTGATGGGGCATTGGCTATGACTTTCATTCTATGTTGCTTCATTGTGATAAGCCAGAGTTCAGAATCTATTTATACTTTCATTGTCTGTGGGCTTCTGGCATGTGAATTCCAAAGATAAGAGTCCTTTTGACACCTACCTGAAAAAATCATACTTTACTAATCCTGGCCTAGCAGTAACTTACTGTTTTGCTTTTCTGGAAGTAATTGGTCTTGGGAAACTTGTTCATAGTAACCAATCATATTGCTAAGAATGATTTTAGAGACCATTTCTAGAAAAGAATTTTAATAGGTCTAACTGAGCCAAGGATTTGAGAAGCAAGTTTATCAATTTTTGCTAGTTATTACTCCCCTACACACACTCTCTCTCTCTCTCTCTCTCTCTCTCTCTCTCTCTCTCTCTCTTTTTCTCGATAAGTTTGCTCTCCTACATCCTGAGAGACTAGATCACTGTAAGAATGACTCATAAGCACTTCCTCTTCTTAATCTTTTCAAAGGTGAAAGTAAGGGAACTTGTTCATTTTTTAGTTGCATTTCAGAGAAGGAGGGATTAGAATGACCCCTTTTCCTTGACTCCTGAAGAGGCTAGTTACTTAGGGTAAACTAGACAGAAAAGTTACATAGTTTCTAATAGTCCTGGCAATGAAAACTTCCTTTTTTCACCATAAAGGAATGATAGGTAAAGAACCAAATAATGGTATTAAGAGTATTTTTAATTCAGTATCATTTTTGTTTGTGATATTAAGAAAAAATTATATCAGATTGGGATTGAATATATATTCATAGTAGTCTATTTTTTAAAAAGAGATATGGGATAGACTGAGTCTAGATTTTAAAAAATTCATAACCATTATGGAGACTAGCATATTTACTTTGTGGATGGCACTTTCAATCTGTAGAAGTCCTTTATCAGCACTCTGGATCTAAGTTCTTTTCAATGTTATGGAATCTTTTTTAATATCAGCTATATTCTCTCTGAGAAAGTTGACATTTAGAAGTTGGAAATCCTTTTTCTCAAATAAGTCACTTTCCCATAATTTAAAGAGAGGTATTAGTCATTCTTTTAACAAGCATTTTTATTTAACACTTGGTGTGCTACTTATAACATTGGGGAATTACAACAATAAACACAAAGCAATCCTATCCCTCAAGGGACTTATATTCTATTTGGGGGAAATATTATGTATACAGAAAAAAAATAAATTATGCTGTCCTGTTGGTGCACTTGGGAACTAGGCCACTATGAATTTAAAGTTATTTGAATTTCAAAGAGAAACCTCCCTATCTGATTCAGGGATTCAGAGGATATCGAGAGTTGGAATTTGTTGAACCATATAGAATGGAGACTTATGACCAACCCCATGTACCAAAAAACTGGAGACCATATGCTCTGGGAATGGAAAACTAATGAACAGCCAAATCTTTACAAGGTATTTTGAATAGACAGGAAGTAGATTTAGCTCTACATCTAGATCCATAGGGCCCTGAGTAGGCTGTGCTCAGCCAGATGTATTGCCTAAGGTTGACACCTCATTGGATATGTGACTGATGTGATGTTTGAGCAACACCCATGTATGCCACACTGACATCACAGGGCAAGGTGAGGTCATCAGGGATGAAATCATTGAACTACCTAACACTCACCTGGTTTTATGGATGAGTTTCTTCATGAATTGGCTGAACTAGTCCTTTCAGTGGGAGGTATATTTAATGAGAGGACTAGTCCTAGTTCTAGAATACTAATCTTACTCCTATCTTGAGAGTTGGTGTCCCAGGTCTATCCTTACTTACTTGGTAAGTGGAACAATTGTCTAGCTTCAGGGCTTGACTGGAAGTATTATGTTGCTGGATCTCTCTATACTCACTGGATATTGCTTGGGGCATACCTCTAACCTCACTCCAGAGACTATGTTCTAATTGCTCCCCCTCCCCTGCCCACAGTAAGGCTTGTTGCCTGGCACCATCAATCCACCTAGGCTGAGTAGGGTGATTGATTAAAACTAGTAAGATCAACCAGTCCAGTCTTTCCTGTGGAATCTCATAATTGAGCACAAATAAGAGAAAATGACAGTGGTAAGGTTCCAGGAAGTTCTGTTGCTCTTGAGAAGAACCAAGACCAAATTGCCACTTTTTGAGTGTGGAAGATAAAGCTGCCACAATCCTTTGTGTGTTGTTCTCTGGATGCCCATCCAAATTCAGCTGCAGTTTTAGTGTTGTAAGAACGTTTAAATGGCCTAGAAAAAATGGAGCTAGAATACATTATGGAGCAGGATTGGTTTTAACTTTGGAATTAGAGTTGGAAAAACTAGAAAGGAATATGTAAGAAGTATCTGGTTTTTTCCTTGACTTATAGGGGAATTAGGATTTGTGGGATAAGATATCTGTGGATCCATTCTTAGACCTTCCACATTGCAATCTTTGCAGATCTAAGTGTTCATTCCAGCATGTCAGAAGGGGAGACCCAAACAGCACCCAGCAGTGGTTCAGATCCAAAGGCAGAATCCTCATCTTCAGCCCCAGGGTTGACTTCTGTGTCACCTCCAGTGACCTCCACAGCTTCAGCTGTTTCTCCAGAGGAAGAGGAAGAGAGTGAAGATGAGTCGGAGATCCTGGAAGAGTCACCTTGTGGGCGTTGGCAGAAGAGGAGAGAAGAGGTGAACTCATAAGGGGTTTTTGGAGAATGGTGAAGGAGAGGATAAGAGGAAAAAATTGGGTAAAGGAGTCTTATAGGACTCAACTAAGTAAGTAGAATAGATTACCTTACCATAGGTTGGAGAAGATGAATGTATAGGTTGAATGACTAAATGATAAATAGCTCACATGTGTACCGTTCTCTTAAGGTTTAGAGTGCTTTTTACTCCTTTCCCAATTGGAAAAGGAATCCTAACTTTTTCTCATGTGGAATTGTCATTACCAGGTGAACCAGCGGAATGTCCCAGGTATTGATAGTGCTTACCTAGCAATGGATACAGAGGAAGGTGTGGAAGTTGTGTGGAATGAGGTGCAGTTTTCTGAGCGAAAGAACTACAAACTTCAGGAGGTACGTGATAGCGAACAGAAGTGGTGGAGAAGGAATTGTAGGGCTTAAAGGAAAGTGTTTTAACATTTGTAGAATTGGTATTGGAGAGCTAGCTGTGAGCAGCTTTGGGAGTGAAACTACTGAGGAAGAGGGTATGTAGAGTGAAGAAGGAAGAATGTAATAGTAATCTATAAGATGGTTTCCGGAGTTCTACCTTACTGTCCCTTGCTTGCAGGAAAAAGTTCGTGCTGTATTTGATAATTTGATTCAGCTGGAACATCTCAACATTGTTAAATTCCACAAGTATTGGGCTGACATTAAGGAGAACAAGGCCAGGGTAAGGAATCTGTTCCTACATTTCCCTCCTAATAGTGAAAGAAGATGAGCAGTTCCTTTTTCTTTTTTTTTTTTTTTACCTCTGCAGATGAGAGCAAGATAGCTTGGAAACAGAACTGGGATCTGTAGGTGTGAAGGTGGGGAGGAATTGGAAGTGAGGACTGATTCTGTGGAGTGGGGAACAAGGCCACAATCCTCCTTACTTATTGTCTGTATAAAGATTAGGGCTTTCCCAAGGCCAATAGTTGTCTCTTTTGATCCCCACCACCCTCTCCCCCAACACAAAAAAAGCTTGTTGGGGTTTTGGATTTTTTTTTTTTTTTGGGCAATCTTTAACTGCTCTTCCAAACCAAAGGAGCAGAAACCCAGAAAATGATTTAACAAAGATAAGTGGTTTAATTTTTTATCTGGATTGCCTTCCCATATCTGATTTGTAAATTACAAAATGGATAAGGAATTCTGTATCAAGTTTTCACTGTTTTTTTTTTCTCCTACTACTTAGGTGATTTTTATCACAGAATATATGTCATCTGGGAGTCTGAAACAATTTCTGAAGAAGACAAAGAAGAACCATAAGACCATGAATGAAAAGGTGTGGACAGAAATTAGAGGGCTGGGATGGGTTTGAAGTGTGAACAATGTTAGTTATATATTGACCCTCAAGTTGGTGGAGGTGTGTGAGACATTAAGTATGAAAGGAAGAGAGAATAGCTCCTGGTTTGAGTTATTAGGGATGAATGATGGGGTTACCCCCTACCTACTCACCCACCCACAAAACACAGGTCAAATTACTTTCCAGGTCACATATAATAGGAAATGTCTGAAGCCACATTTGAACTTGAGTCCTCCTGACTCCAGAGCCAGTGCTGTATCCACTGTGTCATCTAGCTGCCCCAGTGGGGGGTTACTTCTTATACTTGGTCTGTTCTGTCTCTTCTAGGCTTGGAAGCGGTGGTGCACACAGATCCTTTCTGCTCTTAGGTAAGTGGTTTCTTATTAGTTTCCACCCATAGATTGCAAGGCATTGTTCTTTGCCTTTTCCCATCTCCTATTAGCCATGTAATGCTGTCTGGATGATAATGGGTCATCCTTAAATTATTTTCAATTCTCCAGGCATAACACCATTTCCTACCTGTCTTTTATAGTACTTTTCCAATTACCTAAAACGTTTGGCATGGTGGAAAACCCAGAGTGTGGGGCGCCTTGTATAATAAATCCAGCAAGGCTTTTCATACTAGATCCTTTATTCCCTGGGTTGCCCTCTCCCTAGTTTTCTAGTAGCCCCTCTAACAGCCCAGTACCCCCACAGCTACCTGCACTCGTGTGACCCCCCAATCATCCATGGGAACCTGACCTGTGACACCATCTTCATCCAGCACAATGGACTCATCAAGATTGGCTCTGGTGAGGGGGAGGCTGAGGTTCAGGTCAAGGGAGTGGCAGGGGAACATGGGAATCATGGGCTAAAGTGAAAAATAAGAAGAGAGCAGAGAAAAGTCATGAAATGGGAGAAAAAGGTACAAATTAAGCTGGAGGGCAGATCATGGGTAGGAAAAGCATAGAGAAGGTTCCTGTCAGGGAGAAGTGTAGAATAATTTTGAGCTAGAGCTTTTTTTGAAGGAATTAACCTCAGTTTGGGTGGGTGGGATTTACTAGACAGTTTGGGAAAGACTAAATAATGAGGGTGGTATCTGTTTAGAATGGGGATGGGCATGTATATGCCTAGGAAGTGTGGGGTCTTGTAAGCCCTGCCAAAAGAGGTTCCAGACTGTGCCTGCTGTGAGTGCTGTCCATGTGCTTATGTATCTGTGTGCAGTGTACTGCATTTCTGTGTGCCGTGTTGGTGTGCTGTTTGTGTGTCCATTTGTCTGGGGCTTGGCCGCTCCATCGCTCATGACTTCTCTCTGTTTTCCTCCCTCCCGCTTACGGGCTGCTCTGTTCCCAACAGTCTTTCATAGGATTTTTGCTAATGGTGAGAGCTCTCTCTGCCCCACTTGGGGCTCTGTCTGTGCTCCCCTTGCTCCCTTTGGGGCTGGCTACCCAAAGCATGCAATGATGGAGCAAGCACTTGTTCCCAACTACCCTTATGCCTGCTTATTTACCACCCCCATTAGTCATGTACTTGCTTGCCCCATTCATAACTTGCTTATTTCCTGTGGACTTTGTCTGGCTGGCCACCTACCCCTTACATTCCTCAGACCCGCTCATCAGGTTGATCCCTTCCAAACCATGCTGTGCTCCCAGCTTCTCTGTGATTTCTGGCTGTTGTCTTCTGACCTGAGTGACTACAAAAATGGGCCCAGCCCTGGTTCCTCACTCAGCCCTGAGGCAGGCAGGATTTTGGGAAATTGCCGGGGGGGGGGGGAGAGGGGGGGAGGGGGAAGGGTAGGGAGAGGGGAACAACTAGGGAATAAGAAGTAAGATGGGTTAAAGGAGGGATCATTATTCAAGATTGTCAGCTCACTTCTGGACTTCAGTTTCTTTGGAGTTTTGTCAGCCAAGGCAGAGGGAGTACGAAGGTGGCTATATTCTTTGTCATGCATTGACATTTCTTGCCTTTTTTTTTTTTCCTTTTTAAATCAAAACTCCCAAGGTTCCCACCATGACACAAAGGGAATAAAATGGGCTTCCTATTCTCCCATGTTGGCACCTTAAGCTAGACACTACAAAACAGTAAAGTGGGTGGAAGGAAGAAATCAGGGCACAACCAACACTGTTCTTAGGGAACACTGAGTTGGGGGGTAGGGTGGAAAAAGACAAGTTAGCCTACTATTTAGGGAAGTGGGAGGGCCCTTGCAAGGTATAGATGTCTCCTTAGAAGACCTGATCACTGACCAACCTAAGGTCTCATAGCTGTAATGCCTTATGTCTGTGTTATCAGAGAGGAAAGAACACAGAATGAGGACTGATAGGGCTGAGAGGAGGGGGGATGTTCCTATGTGATAGTGTGGTTCTTTTAAAAATAGTTCAGGGTGGGTAGGTGAGTAGGCTGGGAATGGGGCTCATAAGTGAAAGCTGGGCTTTGTCTGGGTTGGAGCTGTACATTCTTGATGACCAACAAATTGAAGATGCATCTCCCACTCCCAGTGGCTCCTGACACCATTAACAATCATGTGAAGACTTGTCGGGAAGAACAGAAGAATCTACACTTCTTTGCCCCCGAGTATGGAGGTGAGGGATCTTACTCCCTTGTACTTCCAGCCCCTAACTCCCTATCCCAGAAGCCCTTTTCCATTTGACTTACTGGCATACAAGAAGTAAGGTGTGTCAGATTTCTAGTCCTTGTCCACATAGAGAACAAATGTGGGACTCCTTCAGCCTTCCATTTTATTTACCTCAAGCCTTGTCTCTTTCCCAGAAGTCACTAATGTGACAACAGCAGTGGACATCTACTCCTTTGGCATGTGTGCATTGGAGGTGAGGATTCCATAAGGGATGAGATGAGGGAAAATGGGAGGAGAAAATGGATGAGGGTTAGGCAGTCTCCTGAGGCCTGTGGGTCATATCCTTAACATGTAGGTCCTCAGGCAGCATCTTTTTTTGTTGGTTTGTTTTTCGTTAAACTCTAGATGGCAGTGCTGGAGATTCAGGGAAATGGAGAATCATCTTATGTGCCACAGGAGGCCATCAGTAGTGCCATCCAGCTATTGGAGGACCCACTTCAGAGGGTGAGCAACTTCAAGATCATTACTCTCAATCCCTTTTCTGCCCCAATCAGAGGCAAAACTTTATAGCTAGAAGAAGTCCTTTCAACTAATTCCCTCATTTTACAGATAAGAAAACTGAGGCACTAGGAGACTGATTTGCCCAAATTCACATAGGTAGTAGGCATTAGTGGGCGTCGAGTTAGGTGACTCTAGAGACATTTTGTTCTTTGATAATAGTATCTATAACATTTATACATGAGTACATTAAGATTTGTGAAGTGCTTTACATCTTTTAAATATCTTCTTCAGTAGCTTCCCAACCCAACTTCTCTATTTTGGTCAGACACCAGTCCTGTTTTCCAGTCTTGGGAACTTGAATTAACATCCACTTTTGAAATTTTTTTTGTCTTAAAATTTCATCAAATTTCTTCTGCTGTTCCTTATTTGGCTTCCTCAAAAAGGCAAACCTAAAAAAAAAAAAATCTGGCAGATACTGCCTTGCCTTGTGTTGGCTGAACTGAACATCCTCATTCCAATCTCATCATTCAACACTGAAATTATCCCTAATTCTCTATCTGATCCACATTCTAATCTATTGACCAGAAGTCAAAATCATTGGTCTTGTCCCTATACTCCTAATCTCTGGCCTCTATACCATTCACCTATTGAATTCCTTATGGCTTACTATCCTCCATTTTTGTGAACTTGAGTTCACTTCCACCTCATCTCTGCCATTATTCTTCACCTACCAAATCACACTCTTCCTATTAATCTTCTAGATCAGTGTGATTTATACTCAAGTGGGTAGGTAAACTAAATAGTAGAATTAAGGGAAGGAATCCTAGAAAAAGGAAGCTGACAGTAGGCTAGTACATTGGCTGCACAGAGTAAGAAAAACCTGAGTTCAGATCTAACCTAAGACATTTACCTAGTTGTAAGACCCTGGAGAAAGTCACCTAAAACAGCCTCAGTTTCCCCATATGTAAAATAGAAATTAGTATCTACCTCTTAGTCTTGAAGATCTGAAGAAACTCTTTTGTCCCATAATCTCCTTTTCTATAACTTTTACCAACTTTAGTTCCAATTAAATTTAGTGGATAGATGGAGGATCAACTATAAATAGATCTTTGAACCTGATGGTAAAATTTGATTGGAGACCTTAAAAATGATTAACATAAAAGGTGAAAACCAGCTAAGTAATTAGAAGTTTCTAAGAATTTGAAAAATGAGATACATAGAATTCGGGAGTCAACTAAGGAGGAGTTTATTGAGGGATGGTGGAGGAAAGAACTTTTGTGACTTGACTGCCAAAGGATATAAGAAATGAAGCTGAGAAATCTTGGGGCTAGAAAGCAGAAAAGGGAGCACGAGTACAAAGTCTCTCTCCATTCTTCAGGAGTTCATTCAAAAATGCCTACAACCTGAACCTGCTCGTCGACCTACAGCCAGAGAACTACTTTTCCACCCTGCACTGTTTGAAGTGCCCTCACTTAAACTGCTTGCTGCACATTGCATTGTGGGACACCAACGTAAGTTTTGTTTAGGATCTCCTTCTACTCTTCTGCACTTGTACTTATGACATTATTGTGGATTTCTCTTCTTTCTCCAAGGGATTATTTTGTTCCACACAACTCCTTGTTTCTACCCACAGCATTACAGAGTCTTAATGTGTGGCAAATACCATTTTCTTGCTCTCTCTATAAGCTTATTATTCTTATAGTTCTCTTCTGGGAGAAATAAAAACCTTTTTCGATGTCTTTGGTTCTTATACCTTCTATACCTTTCCACTCTGACTCACTTGTCTATGTCCTCCAGACCTCATACCAGAAAATGCCCTAGAGGAGATCACTAAGAACATGGACACCAATGCTGTACTGGCAGAAATCCCTCCAGGACCTGGGAGGGAACTGTATAGGACCCTGTGAGTAACTATGAAGTGTTGGGGAGGAAGTTTAGTACCAAAATGTTGTGAAGTGCTATGGTTACAATGATCAATATGACACAGACAATAAAATTTCCATTCTAAATGAGACCAGAGAGAAGAGACCTGTACAAAAACACTTAACTGAAGTGAGAGCAGAAAGGACTTCATTCATGTAAGGAACTATGAAAGATTTGAGGAGAGGGAGAAATCTAATTCACCTTGGTATATGGGGTATGAGGGAGAGAAAACTTCATGGTGGAAGCTGGTTTAGGCTTTGATGGGCCTCTTGAGGCACAGAAGAGACTGCAAGAAATTAGTTCATTCTAGGTAAGGAGGATGGTGCGAGTGCTTTGGTAAATGGGAATTCTATTTTATAAGCTTTTTGAATATAAGCTGTGTGAATGTCTATAAGCTATCTAGTTTGGTTTAGGTATAGAGGCTAAAAAAGGGATTCTCTAAGGATCATGAAATGTTTCACAGGAGGTTAATATTTGAATGTGTGAGAATAACTTTGCCTTTCCCTTTTTTCCTCTTTTCTCAAGGTATTCTCAGTCACCAGCTCTGGAGTTGGATAAGTTCCTTGAAGATGTAAGGTGAGAAAGGGGAAAACAGGGCCAAGGGGAACCAGTTTGGGACACTTTGGAATTTTTTTTAAAACATACTTAATCTCATTTCTAGAAATGGGATCTATCCCCTAACGGCCTTTGGGCTGCCTCGGCCCCAACAACCCCAACAAGAGGAAGTGACTTCACCTGTAGTGCCCCCATCTGTGAAGACTCCAACACCTGAGCCAGCTGAAGTAGAGACTCGAAAGGTGAGAAAAGCTGCTTGTATGCTATATCTGCGGTATGTCCAATCACTGGATTTGGAGTTAGAAGTCCTAGGTTTTTAAATCTGGTTCTCCCCACTTACTGTGGTTTTAGGCATGTCACTTCCTCTCTATGAAATCTCTGTTTTTTAATCTCTAAAATGGGAATGCTGAGATAATCCTTATTTACCTGCTTCACAGAGTGGTTTTTATAAGGCTTAAATGACATTTAGAGTATTATATATGAATGTCAGCTTTTATATCTAGAAAGTGAAGGTGATTTGTGAAATATTTTTGAATTTTACAGGAAATTAGAGAATCTCAATTGACATGTTAAAATTACAGACTTTCACTTTTCAGCTACTTTACAGTTCATCTAGTCCAACTCCAAAACCCATTTTTGGACAGCTCTATAATCATTACAAAGTTGTTCCTTATATTAAGCTTAAATCTGTCGGCAAGCAGCATCCCTTTTTCCCAGGTTTTGGCATTTAAAAGATCTGTCTTCCTTGTAATAGGTAGTATGTCCTAGGAGAAGGTGCCAGGGAGAGGCTTTCAGAGGTAAAGAGGTGGCTTGGAGTTACCAATCTTTTCCCCCTCAGGTGGTGCTGATGCAGTGTAACATTGAATCAGTAGAGGAAGGAGTCAAACATCATGTAAGTTCAGGGGGACAGAGCTTACTGGGCCTTGGGGTAGGATTGGCAGGAGTTTCCTTCTCCTTTTTGACTTTGCTGTATTTCAGCTGACACTCCTGCTGAAACTCGAGGACAAATTGAATCGGCATTTGAGTTGTGACTTGCTGCCGAGTAAGTATGACTTCCTTGTCCTGCTTTACCTATTATCTTCTCCCCTCAGGAAATGTAAATGTCATCTTTTCCGAAGGACTTCCAATCCTGGGTGGGAAAAGGAAGCCAGGTTCATTCTATATAAATGGGAAATAAAATATGGGCCTCTTACTGGAATTATAGGAAGAAAGATAACTTTGTTCCCAGACAATTTAACCAGTCCTATGCTTGAGAAATTTTAGTTGCATTTTCTTCTTCAGCCCTTGCAGGCATGTTTTCAGTTTATCTCCATTTTTTTCTGCTATTTCAGATGAAAACATCCCGGAGTTGGCTGCGGAACTAGTACAGTTGGGCTTCATCAGTGAGGTGAGGCTTTTTTCTTGCCTTTTTCCTGAAGTCTTTTTGATCTATCTTCTTTACTTCAGACTGACTTACTTTGACTTTTCCCTCCTTAGGCTGACCAGAGTCGCTTGACCTCTCTGCTGGAGGAGACTCTAAACAAGTTCAATTTTGCCAGGAACAGCACCCTCAACTCAGCTGCTGTCACCGTCTCTTCCTAGTGCTTACTCCTCTGCCCTGGGCTGTGACTGTATCAGGCCTGCTGCAGCCCCTTCTGTCCCGCCCCTCCCCTCTGGGAGTCAGTATTACCCAGTGCAACTCTCTCTCCCCTTATTATTTAAGAGGGGGGCGGAAGGCCCTGGATTCGAGCATCATCACTCCCCTTTCCCTTTTCTTCCTCTTCCCCTGCACTTTGTTTACTTGTTTTGCACAGAACTGAGCCGTGGGTATTCAGCTGCTCTTTCCCCTTGGAGGCGGTATTGAGTGGCTGATTTGCCTTCAGGCGTTCCGCCAGCTTCCCCGAGCCTGCCCAGCCTGTGCTGGAAAGAGGTTGGGGCAGAGGAAGCTGATTACACAATCCCGCTAGGGAGGACTGGTCTGGAGAAGTGGGAGGGTGCTGCAGTGTGGCCCCTTGGGGCTGTGTGACTCAGTTGCTGCTGTAATAAAAGTCTACTTTTGCTAATGTCTGGGCCTGTTTCTTCGCGCCTTCTCCAAGAGGGGGCGCTGCAGGGCCCTAAGGATTAAGGGGCGTGGCTGGGGCCGCAGGTGGGGGAAGGGGCCGGACTAGAGAATGCGCTGGGCGGGGCGGGACCCAGGCTCAGGTGTACCGGAAGGCGGCCGGGTGGCCGGCGGCGCTGGGAGCATTATGTGCAGTGGCTGCCACTGTCGCTTCGGTAACTTTCCCGGGGGGGAAGGTGGGGTAGGGTAGGGTGCTGTGGCAGATCATTCAATCACCCTCGGGCTCTTCTGTTCCCTCTCGGTACCCGCAGACGCGGCCCAGGGCCCCCGCCGGCTCATGCGCGCCGGCCTCGCCTTGATCTTAGTGGGGCACGTGAATTTGTTGGTGGGAGCCGTGCTTCACGGCACTGTCCTACGGCACGTGTCGAATCCCGGCGGAACCATCACCCCCGAGTACACCGCGGCCAACGTCGTCTCCGTGGGCTCGGGCCTTCTGGTGAGCGGGCGGGCGGGCAGGGCGGGGCAGGGCCCGGCTGGGCGGGCCGGAATCCCGCTCTCATCTCCGAGCCTTTGTTTCCCTAGAGCGTAGCCGCGGGACTCGTGGCGCTGCTGGCCTCCAGGAACCTCCTCCTGACTGCGCTGGTGAGGCTGGGCGAGGCGTTGGGGGGGGCTACTTCTGCTCGGTGTGCGGGGAGAGGGTGCCAATGGGGAGCAGCTCCATTAACTTGTGCGCCCCGCCCCCAGCACTGGGCCCTGCTGGCCGTGTCCCTGCTGAACCTGCTCTTGTCCGCTGCCTGTTCCCTGGGGCTACTGCTCGCGTTCTCCATGACCGTCGCCAATGGAGGCCGTCGCCTGCTGGCCCAGTGCTATCAGAGCCTCTCCGACCCTTTGGCACCCGCTGACGACTGCCCATTTGACCCCACCCGCATCTACGTAAGCATCTTCCAAAGTCTGAATCCATCCTTGCATTCTTTTCCCAATGCCCAACTGGGAATACTTCCCAGGCCGCTCCCCCACCCCTCTGCCCTCTAGGAGACTGCGCTGGCGCTCTGGCTTCCGTCTATGCTCATGGCTGCAGCCGAGGCTACTTTGTCTGGATACTGTTGTGGGGCTGCCCTTGCCCTTCGGGGGTTCCAGCCCTGTGGGGAGGAAGGACTGCTGCAACAGGTAAGAAAAAAAGGAGGGCAAAGGAGCTGCCAGGAATTGAGGGCGGACTGGGGAGTTGTTTCAAAACTTGGGCATAGGCCAAGGCCCTAACCCTTCTCTTTTATAGCTTCAGGAACTAGAAGAGCCTGAATTCCCCAAGGGGAAAAGGCAAGAAAATGAACAGCTTTTGGAACAAAGTCAAGAAATCCAGACTGTGAGGAAAAATTGGGTTTAGCAACAGGTAAGGAGCAGGAAAAAAATAAACTCAGGGGGCTGAATCTGGGTAGAGAGTTATATACATATGTCACTGTTTTCCTTTCCTTTTTTCTACTACCTCCCCACCACCCTTTTTGCCAACATTAATTTTCTACTTTCTCCAGCAGTTCTTGTGATTGGAGCGGACAAGCCTTAGGTGACATTTTCTTTCCCTCCTAAAACCATGCAAAAACCCAGATTGTGATGATGTAAATAATTGTAATAAAAGACTTGTTTACTACTTTTATTTAGTTTCTTTGGCTATGTAAGGAGAACGGTGATCCAGGATACTCTCTGAATTTTAATGTAGAACAGCAATACGGAGTCTTAAAAATGCTTTTCTCCATCCCTGTGTGTCACTGAAATGAAAAACTGGTGCTGGGTAATCCTCCACACCACTGGCTAATGAACTTGAGGACATCTTGGCACACTGGGCTATGGGAGGTCTGTGGGAAAGAAAAAAAAAATTCCTGGTAGAAGGGAAGCGATTTGGCAAGAAGTAAAAGTAGCCCCTATGCTAACCTCACACATGCTGAGTGGCATTCTTTACCACACTCTTCCCCCATCCTGTTAAGAATGTCAGACTGGTTGGGTGGTCTAGAGAAACTACTGTTGTCCCCATCTTCTCTAGTTTCCTCTGCAAACAAACCTTGATGGCCATAAGAAACTTATTCCAGTTGTCCTTGTTGGCTGCTTTCCCTGGTCGCTTAAATTCGATCTTGTTCCTTAGGATTGGGTACCCTGGAGTGGGAGGAGGAGCATGTACTTTTACTACCTGTTTTATATACCCACCAGAAACAAGAGCATAGTGAAGGTGCCTTGTTTGTCTTTCTTCCATACAAAGGTTTTGTACCTGTAATAAGGCAGGGCAAAGCCCGGACACCAGTACTTGCTGCTACCAAGGAAGCTTCATAGGCACCTCGTTCATCCCGAGGTAGAACCTGCTCTAGCCGCTGGTCCATTGAGACCGTGAGAACCCAATCCCGAACTTCTTCTCTTTGGGCCTCCTGGTAGGGCATGGGAAGCAGAACTCAATTACATAATATCACAGCATGTCGTCTGGCAAATTGGGTTTTTGCACAGCTTTTCCTTTATTCCGATCATACTTTCACTGAGAAGTTCCCACAGGCAAACCACCTATTTTCCCTATGTTTTCTATCCAGGGGAAAAGAATGAAAATGTTGCCTTTTTCTGTTCACCAAGGAACTGGTGGAGAATTTTCCTTAGCTGAACTCTGACCTGACCAATCAGGCTCTTCTCAGCCTCAGTCCTTACCGGCACATGTTGCTTTGCTGGTAGTGGCACCTCAAAGGGAATGTCTGTGTCCTGAAAATCTGAGTGGTCGAGGGCATCCAGAGTGCCTTCCTCTATTGCCTGGAGAAGTGTCGAGAGAAAAATGGTGAGACTAACCCGGTACAATCAGCCACTTCCCTGGGCACAGCTGCCGCTTAACTTACATCTGTCAGATCCAAGAAACGGTTCAAGAAGATGAATGCCATGTTTTCCCAGCCTACTGCCTACGTGGGAAATAATAATTAAGGAAAGGAGAATTTAGTAATTAGGTTCTGGTAAACAGGGTCCCTGATTCTCCCATCTATCCCAGTCTCCTTGCTATTAATTACTTTGGCCACACAGTTAACCATTTCATCACTCACCTTAGCAGCTGTGCCTGCTTCATAGAAAGCCTTATCTGCAGGGATTAGTTGGGTGTGTCGTAAGAGGGATACAGAAAGACGAGCAGCCACTGACTCCTAAGAATTATGATTTTAAAAATAATTAAACCAAGGGTACAGGCCTGTACCAGGGAGGCTGCAGCCTCAGAAAGACAAATGACATGACCCAGAAAACGCAACTCTATACAAGTATTTATCCTCTCTGGACTCTTTGGTGTCCATTTCCATAATGAACAGGTTGGACAAGATCCTTCTAAGTTAATGTTAAGTTCTAACTTTCTGTGTAAATTCTTCCAGCTTTATGAGTCTTATTATGATTCTAAGTACCTAAAGACAATGTGTTGACAAACATGATGTACATCATGAGATAAAGAATGAGGAATAGGAATTGCATAATTTATATTTGTAACATAGCCATGGAAAGCATCAGAAATCATTATACGAATAGGAGAGCTGGGCAGTGAATAGACACACTGAAGGTGTGTCAAAACTCTTCACAATGTCTGAAAGGCTGTCAGGTATAAAGGGAAGATACTTAATCTAAGGCTGCTAGATGGGTGCCTATTTGGCAGGTTAAAAATTAAGAGCTTTCTAGCACTCAGTAGCTCTATGTCATAGAAAGAGGGCTTGCCTCTGCACTGGGTAGATATCAGTTCTAACCTAGATGTGGACACTGACTAGCTGTAGGTTCATGATTTTTGGGAGACTCAGTGCTTTCAACTACTTTAAATATTGAAGTGCTATATAAATGTGATTTATTATTTAATCACCAACATTTAGAGCTATCAGAATTAGAATGTTTGCCCCAGGAAGTAGTGAATTCCCAATGATAGGAACCTGGATTCAACAATCTCTAAGGGTCTTTTTGATTCTTCTAAGTAGTAACATTAATCCAGTGCCAAAAAAGACCTGAGACTTAACTTGTCATTGTACCTCCTATATAAATCTAAGTAGGTGCTGTGTATAGCATGAACTTGAAACCTGCTTGCATCATTAAGAAGTCTTGAATATGCCTCAAAAAGAGTATTATGCTCCTTCAGCCTTTCCTGTCATCTCACCAGCTGTTTGATGCTTTGGGCTGCAGAACGGGTGGCATAGTAATGAGCAATCAAAAGCATTGTCTCAAATTCTTCATGGGCTGCTGAGTTTGCTTCACTGGATTTCACTAGGTTTTCACACTGTGGGGAGAGGAGGGAAAATAAGTTTGGAATTCACTGTAACATGAACCCTGAGAAGAGGCACGGAGAGTATTTCTGTGATCAAAATATGTAAACAAACTCTTGACTCTCACCAAATTGAAGAGGACATCCCGAAGGTCAGCCCAGCTGTGATAGGCCTCAGCAGTGTTAGTTCCAGGGGAGCTCACCATGTCTGTGAAGATCCTTTTATAAATGTTGAAGTTCTGGAAATTATTGGAGTGAGAAAGAAAGAAAAGAATATTAGTGAGAAGGAAGGAACTGGAATTGGAAAAGATTTATTGTTTGGAAGAAGGGGCATTAAATGAGCGGAACTGAGAGAAGGTTTTTCAGAGGCCAAGGAGTATGGAAGCAGGAAAAAAAAGTTAATAAAATGATGTAAACTAGGAATTCATTTTTATAGCATTTTGTAACAAAGCACTTGCCTCACAACTCTAGTACAAGTAGTAGTATTCCTATTTTGTAATTGAGGAATTGAAGTTGAGAGGCCAAATGATTTGTCCAGGGTCACACATAAGAGACTGGGAATATTTCCTATTTCCAGTAGCAAGATTAGCTTCTGAAAGAATGTTCCTGATGAATCAGCAAAGATTTCATGATGTTAAAAGTTTAAAGGATTTCCCAAAATATGGATGTGTTTCAGCAAGGTATGTATTTCCAAAGGACCACTTCTTTCTAAGATATGGTGGGCTATCTAGGCAGGTGTAGGACAGTTTTAGGTGAAGGGAAATTCTGAGGACAGGAACTAGATTATACACAGGGATTCTCCTCCCCTCTGTTGTGACAAAGGTCCATAGGGAGAAAGAGATTCTGTGAAGTTTCCCCCAGGAAGAGCCAGTACCTGTGGGTTGGCAGGTGCTCCGTGCTGCACATAGAGAGCTAGTGCCTGAGCACAGCCCCCCTCTCGGATCAGGTGGGTTGAATACAATGCCACATACTTGTGCAAGATCTTGTAGTTCTGTCCAGAGAAGAAGATGGAGGGGAGAAGTTTGGGATCAGAAAGATTTGGAAGCATGGGTATATTTAAGAGAAAAGGAGGATGTGAATACAAGTGGAATAGCCTTAGACAATGAAACTATAGGCAAATGAGGGGAAGTGGAAGCAAAGAGCTAGGGATGGGGTGATGGGAACACTTACCTGCTTGGTGGCTGTCTCAATGCATTTATCCCATTGACCCTGCTCCACATACAAGTCCAGAGCAGCCACAACATCCACGCCTACAAGCTATTGACAAATTGAAAAATTTCCATGAATATGAGAGAGCAGCTCTCTTTAGTCCCTTCCTGAATTCTGTCTCCTCACCAACTTTGGCATTTTCTGGCAACTCACCGAATCCACTTTGCCCTGGTTCTTCAGGAACTCTTTATATTGCTGGTCCACATAGTCCTCATACCTAGGGAGACAGACTTAATCTCTTAATTGCTAGAAGCCTATATCCCATTTCCACTCTCATCCTTAAAGTGAAAGGTTTCTAAGTAAAGGGTGGGGTTTTGCATTTACCTGGGATCTAATTCCTTGGCCACTCGCTTGGCCTTGTTCCATTCTTCACCCTCCATGAAAGCGTCAATTGCTTCCTTAATTAGGTCTAAATTCAGATAGAGTTCTGCAGCCTAAAAAGTTACAAATCAAATATTAGAGATTATCTGTCATCTCTACTCCTTAATAATACATATTCCTCTCTTTCCCAGAGTCACATCTCTAGCCCATCATATTTTGAGTTCTGGGACCTCCACCTCTGCCCTGCCCCTAAACCATTGTAACTTCCTTTGTAACTCCCCTCTACTGTATTCCCCACCACCCCACTTACAGCACTATGCTTCCCAATTCCGATCAATTGGGGACCTACAGCCCGAACAACTTCCAGACTACGTTGTGGCGGTAGAAACTTGATGGAGAGTTCAGCTGCCTGGAGGGAAAAATGAAAAGGGAGCAGATGCTAAGACAGCCAGATTCTGATAGAGCTCTCACCATTTTTATTTCATAGAACATAAATGGACTAATTCCTATGATTATAGGTAGATGAATGGTCCATCTAAGCAATCTCTCCTGTCACCTGTCACAAATTCCACTGATACTCTCTTCCATAACATTTTTTAAAACCTACCCACTGATTCATAATAACCTTCACATGACCCAACAAATAGCCTGTTTCTCTAAAGTTATCCCAACTTCCTTTTCTCATTAAGAATTCTTCACTCCAGGAAAATAAATAGAATCCTCTACTCTGGAACTCAAATCGTTAGTGACTATTTCCTATGCATCAGGCATTGCCCTAAGCTCTGGGGAGGCAAAGAAAAGCAAAAGTGGCTCCTGTTCTTAAGGCATTCATCTTCCAATAGGGAAAACAATATGCAATATCTATGTACTTAACAATCTGCATTCAAGGTAAATAGAAGTTCTCTCCCAGAGAAGGTACTAGCAGTGGGGAGGATTGGGAAAGACCTTTTACAGAAGTAGGGCCACAAACTGTTTTGATGTACATCAGGTGGAGGAGATGGAGAAAAGCATTTCAGGTGTGAGAGACAGCCAGAAGGCAGGGAGTTGGAAAATAGAAGGTCATAAAGGAAAAACAGTAAAAGAAGACTTGTATTTCCAGATTGTAGGGTATGTGAGAAAAAAGTAAAAGGTAAGACTAGAAATAGAGAGGGGGCCAATCGTGAAGGGCTTTGCAAATCAAGCAGAGGTTGTGTATTTGATTATAAAGGTAATAGAGAGCCACCAGAGTTTACTGAAGTGGAGAGAGATCAGACTACTGCTATCAGGGAACAAGGAAGTGTACTCCCCAACATCTTGATTATTTTTGGGCTACATAAAGGAGAGGACAAACTAAATAATAAAAGCTTATGCTTTCACATACAAATATATATGTAATTGAATGTGTCTGCTCATAATTATTTATAATAAATTATTTTTAAGTGACAGTTTGGGATTAGCTAATCCTTAGCAACTTCAAGGCCTCCATCAAATTAATCCATTCTCCATCATTCTTTCATATGCTGTGGCTGCCTCCCTGTCCTTCACTTCTAGGTAGTCTAATTCAGTAAGTGCAAAGGAAAGTGACCATTCAAGGAGCATTTACGGAAGTCACGAAATTTGTCATGGAATTTGGATTGTGTCTTAAAGGGGCTGTCAAACAGATGGAGGAATTGAGGTGGAGAACTCATTTTAGACATGAGGCACTGCAAAAGTAAAAGCAGAGGCAAGAGAGAACAACAGTGTGGCATGGAAGGTAGTTGGAATACAGGAATTTGTTTAGTAGGCAATGGGGTTTTTTTTTTGAAGTAGAGGGATAAATGATGTCAGAAGGGTACATTTGGTCTTTAGAAAAAAATTTTTCTCAATATTTTATTTTTGCTATTACATGTAAGAATAGTTTTCAGCCTTCATTTTTAAAAGACTTTGTTTTCCAAATTTTTCTCCTCTCCTTTACCTCCCCCCTATTCCCCAAGGCAGCAATCTAATTATAGGTTTAAAATGTGCAATCCTTTAAAAAATATTTCCGTATTTGTCACGTGTGCAAGAAAAATCAGACCCAAAGGGAAAAAAAAAAAAACATGATAAAGGAGAAAAAAACACAAAAAAGGTGAAAATGCTATGTTTCAATCCATATTCAGTTTCCATAGTTTTCTCTCTAGGTGCAGATCGCATTTTCCATTCCAAGTCTGGAATTGGCTTGCCTTGAAATTGCTATGAATCCTCTCATTGTTGAAAAGAGTCAATTCCATCACAGTTGATCAATATGTATAATCTTACTGTTGCTATGTACAATGTTCTCTTGGTTCTACTCACTTCACTCAGCATCAGTTCATGTAAGTCTTTCCAGGCTTTTCTGAAATCAGTCTGCTGCTAGACATTTCTTATAGAAAAATAATATTCCATAAAATTCATATACTATGATTTATTCAGCCATTTTCCAATTGATGGGCATCCACTCAGTATCCAGTTTCTTGCCACTACTAAAAGGGCTGCTACAAACATTTTTGCACATGTGGGTCCCTTTCCCTCCTTTAAGATCTTTTTGGGATATAAGCCTAGTAGTAACACTACTGGGTCAAAGGGTATGCACAATTTTATAGTCCTTTGGGCCTAGTTCCAAATTGCTCTGCAGAATATTTGGATCATTTCCCAACTCCAGCAACATGTATTAGTGTCCCAATTTTCCCACATTTCCTCCAACATGCATCATTATCTTTTTCTGTCATCTTAGTCAATCTAAGAGGTGTGAAGTGGTAACTCAGAGTTGTCCTAATTTGCTTTTCTCTAATCAAAAGGGATATAGAGCATGTTTTTCATATGATTATATATGGCTTTAACTTTTTTATCTGAAAATTGTCTCTTTGTATCCTTTGATCATTTTATCAACTGGAGAATGACTTACATTCTTATAAATTTGAGTCAGTTCTCTATATAATTTTATAAATAAGATCTTTGTCAGAAACACTGTAAAAATTATTTCCCAGCTTTCTGCTTCTCAGAAGGGTGTATTTGTTAAAGAAATTCATATGAAGGAATAAAAAGTCAAGAATCTCATTCACTGGAAATAATGGAAAAAAAAGTGAAAAGGAAAAGTCTATCAATACCAAATCTAAAAATATACTACAAAACTGTAATCATCAGAACTACTTCATAATGGTTGATCAATGGAACATATGAAGTACTTAAATAGTACTGAACCTGAACTATTGGGTTAAGAGCACACTATTCAACAAAAACTGCTGAGATAATTGGGAAACATACTGGCAAATACAGATTTAGACCAAGAATTCTTAACAGGGTATTCAGACTGGACAGATTTTAGGAGGAGTTATAAACTTGAATGTGAAAAAAAATTTCATCTAATTTTCACTAAACTCTCAATTTTAGAATTTCTTTCAAGTTATGGAGCAAGGAAAGTAGTAAGTCCTTACATAGTGCCTATGTACCAGGCTTTTTACAGATCTGTCATTTGATTCTCACTACAACTCTATAAAGTTTAAGTACTTTTATCCAATTTTATAGTTGAAAAACCTGATATTAATATCTATCATTGCAGATATATATGTGTGTGTGTGTGTGTGTGTGTATGTGTGTATATATATATATGTATGTATATATATGTGTGTATATATATATGTATGTATATATATGTGTGTGTGTGTATATATATATATATGTATGTATGTATGTATATATGTATATATTGGTATAATGTCTTGCCTCGTCAGCTACTAAATATTTGAAGACAGATTTGAATTCCAGTTTTCCTGACTCCTTGCCCAATCCTCTGTGCACTATAGCATTCCATAGCTGCTTCTTTGTTTTAAAACTTTATTCTGAAAAGAGGTTACAAAGCTCTTTACCTGATTGCTAAAGAGGTGCATGAACCATTAAAAACTAAGCCTAGTTTAAACCAGTATTTTATCTCATATCTAGAGAAACTTGAAATGAATACATGTCTTCAATATATAAGGTCAATGGAGAAGCAAGAAAGAAAATACTATGGGCCGGGGAAGAGTTCATTACCAAATGGCATAGAGTGGATCCCAGAAGATAAAACAACCAATTTTGATTATATAAAACTCAAAAAGTTTTTGCCCAAACAAAACCAGTGAAGGAAAATGTATGTTGGAGGAAAAAATCTCAATATCAAGTTTCTCTGTTATATTTAAGGTATGTATATCTAAGATATATAGATAGAGAGAGAGAGAGAGAGAGAAATATATAGATATAGATATATAGAATGTTAGAATATATGTAACTTAATAATAATTAAAGAAATGTTAAGTTAAAGCAGCCAGTTTTGAGATTCCTTCTTACAGTCACCAGACAAAGTTGATGAAAACAGGCATACTATCTCCCTCCCATGCCAGACAATTGGGGTCAAGTGACTTGCCCAGGGTCATACAGCAAGTATTGAGTGTCTGAGGTTATCCACTGTGCCATCTAGCCTGCCCCAAACAGGTACCCTGTTGATGAAGCTTTTGAACTGAATTTTGGAGCCAGTTTGGAATTATGTCCAAAGAGCTATTATATTATGCACACACTGATCCATTGATACCAGAACTAGGTTTATACCCCAAAAAGGAACTACATGTACAAAAATATTTATAGTAGCTTTTTTTGTGGTGATCAAGAATTGGAAATTAAGAGTTCTCTCATGAATTGGGGAATGACTAAACAAGTTATGGTCTATGAGTGTAATGTGTTATAATTTTAAAAATAACCAACAAAATTATTCCTGAGAATCTTAGTAAGACTTCTATGAAATAATGCAGAGTGAGATAAGCAGAACTTATGTTTTTACAATAATAACATTCTACAATAATAAAGTAAGAGAGACTACTTTGAAGGACTTAAGAATCAATATAATAACTAACTGTATTTAAAAAAGAATTCACGATGAAGCACTCTACTTAACTCCTGACAGAGAAGTGATGGATATAAGGTAAAAAACAAGACATACATTATTGGACATGGCCAATGGAGGAATTTGTAGAATATTAGTTTTCTTCCTACTTGGTGGTGGAGGGGAGGAAGAAAAGAATTAGGGGCAGAGTTATTGAAAAATAAAAAGTAAAAAAGTGCCATTAATTCATTTTGAAATAAAATGAACAGGAGTTTTCAAAGTTATATGTTACATTTATTATAAATTTAAAATGCAAAGCATGCTAAATATAGTATTTGAAGTTTCATGTATAAAGTCTTCTTTTTCTGTTCTAGTTTATAAATGAAATGCCCATTTTACTTGGTTTATTTTTTTTTTTAATGGAAGATTAGTTTACAGTGGTATGAATGAAGATTGAGGATATATTACAAACAGAAAAATTCATCAGGAGTGAATTACAGTAATCTAAGTGACACAATGAAGGCAGGAACCAGGGTAGTTATAGTGGTAATATAGAAAGAATGTCAGAAATAGAATAGATAGAATTAGCAATTGAGGAATTGAAGGGAATGGGAAGAGTCAAAAATGACTCTGCACTTAAGAGCTTGAAAAAAGAACAAGTTGCAGATTTGGAAAGGAAGATTAGTTTTTGGGCAGGTAAGACTGAGTTGCTGGTGGGGCCTCCTGGTGTTGTTTTCAAGAAAGAGCTTTGAGAAGAATTTGGGAGCTGAACGACAGATGTGGATATCATCTGCATACCTGAAGCTGAGGAAAATATATCAGCAAAGAATGGTATAAAGTTGAAAAGAAGAGGGATAGGGACAGGAACATATTTGTCCTCTCAGGTCCATCACTGTCTCATATGGCTTGTCTTCATAACTACAATTTCCCTTCTCCTGTCTGCCTGGAAATTGCTTCCATTTTTCAAAGTTTAAGAGAAAGCCGTGCTCTAATTTAAACCTACATACAAGTGGACAAGAATATTTTCCCAGTATGGCAAAACTATTTTTGTTTTGTATCTTCTATCAGTTTAGAAATGAAGATTACCAGAGTTGATCTGAGGGAAAACTAAAAATTGGTTAAAGCTTGTCCCCTAGCTTGGTGCCCTTCCTTAGCTTCCTTTTTAGACATTTTTTCCCCCTCTCAGTGATATAGCCCATCTCATTCCTTCACATTCTTAGTCTCCTGCTTGCTTCTTTGTATCACTGCTCCTCCCCTCATCTCATCAAACAAGAAAATATTTTGTAGCAATTTTACAATTATTGATGGATTTCTTGTTGAACTTGCCCCAAGGAAATTGCATTTTTAACATTTTATTTTTTTAACTATGGCATGAACAGCTTTGTCCAATCTGAGGACCCTTAAGGCAAGCAGAGTAGTATAAGTGGAAAGAATAAAGGATTGGAATCAGAAAATTTGGATTCAAATCTAGACTCTGCCATTAAAACTACACATATAACCTTGGTCAATCTTTCTGGGTCTCAGTTTCTTCATCTATAAAATGATGGTGTTTATCTCTAAAGTTCTTTCCAAATCTCTGTATATATGGTACTATGATTCTAAGAATTTCAGGCATCAGACAATAGGTAGGAAAAGTATTTTGGAAGGCAGGAGCAGAGAAACTCAGACCCATCTCCTCAGTAATGTAAGTAATACAAAGAAGGCGGGAACCAGGATGGTTACAAGAGTAATATAGAAAGCAGGGAATGGCTGCCAGAAATAAAATAGACAAGATCTGTCAATGGAGGTTGAAGGGAATGGAAAAAATCAAAGATGGCTCTGAAATTAAGAGCTTGAGTAACTGAAAAAGCAATTGAGTATTACTATCATTAGGGCAAGGCATAGATTTGGAGAACAAAAGAAAGAGGAACAGATGTTTTATTCAATGAAGAAATTAAGGCCTAAACTGAAAAAATGTCACTGGTTACAGAGCAAGGATTTAAATTCAGCTCCTTCAGTTACCAGTTCAGTATATATTCTATTATATTTTCTGTTGTTCCTGAAACCATATCAGAGCCACATGTATAAACCTGATTTAATCCTTTTATAGTGAGTGCTTGGCAATAAGAAGAAGTCAAGTGAAGATCTGCTGTCCCTCCAGATGACTCCCTGATTCTCTAGGAAGAAAAAAACCAGGAAATGCCTGGAGGTGCCCAAGCAGTATCTAATAGTTTGTGTTCTGTCTTCACCAGATCTTTCTCATAATTAGCCCTTAAATCCTTGTTTAAACCCTCCTTTCTCCATGAAGAGATCTCACAGTACCTAAAGTCTGTATCATATAAGTTAGCACTTAATTATGTATCCTGCTTGCCCAATGTAAAAGGTTCATTAGTTTCAAGCCTCCAAATGGTCTGTGAGTTCCTTGAAGATAAAAACCATGTTTTTAGTTCTCTAAATCTTTTCAGCATGTGCCACAGTTAATATATTCTGGAGAGCCAACGGGGGTAAGAAATGAGACTCCTGGAAATACCTTTGCGGTAGCTTAAGAAGAAGTGGGCAGGTAAGGGAGGATTTGGGTCCCTTACCTTCATCCAGCACTTCTCTACAAGGTTACTAGCTCCACTGGCACCCCCAGAGTCACGCACTTTGAGATAGCAATCAACAGCACGGTTGTATTCACCCGCCTGCTCCCACTGCCGTGCCTGCTCCACCAGTCCCTCCATACCCCTGCAGAAGGAAAAAAAGGGTCCATGACTAAAGAAAGTACATCATGTATGAAAGATAATGTAGGGCTAGGGGAGCTGAACTTCTAAGACCCCTAACTGCCAGAGTTTCCTGCACACGTCTGTGCTTCTCCCAGCCCTGGCCTTCTATTTTCCAGTTTCCTTGGCGGTGTGTACCTGGCACCCTTCTTGGTGGCTTCCCGCTCATACTCCTCCTGCAGTGCCTCCAGCTGCCCAGGCACATAATCCTTACAGATTCGAAGAGCATCACTCCAAAGCCCAGCCTCCTGTTAATAAGATTTTCAAGAAATTTTAGAGGACAGGAAACACTCAAGACTCCTTCCTAGCAGCCCACCTGGTTTGTTGTCCCAAATCTCTCAGTCTTTCTCTCTCCTGTGCCAGGCTTTCTTTGAAGTCACATTGGCAACTCTGAATATCTAGGCCCTTCTACTCTCTACCCTCTCCTTTGGCTTTTACTGAAGCTCTGTACCTTATAATAATTGAGGGCCAGTCCAGGTCTCTGGGCCCGAAGCAGGAGCCCTTCAGCTTTTTGAAAATCTTTCTCCTCTAAGGCTCCCCGAGCCTGTCCTACTAGCACCTCAGAGACACTGTCAGGGTCATGAGCCTCAGCTACTCGTTGAGCTGCCTCCCAGTCCTGGTTGTGGACAAACCTGTCATAAAAATCAGAATTGAGTTTTAAAAAGAAGAAAAAAGTACAGAATAGAATTATTTGAAAAGCCGGGATATGTAGAAAAGACTACATCCTGCATGAAGAGCATAGAGTTTACTAATATTAGACATGAATGAAAAGGTTTTGGGGAATGGTTTCTATGTGGGAAATATGAGGAAGTCCCATGGGAGTTACTTACATGAGGACAGCCTCTTTGGGCTTTCCTGCTCGGATAAACTCTGCTTCAGCCTCTTCAAACTTACCCTGTTC
The DNA here is from genome assembly GCF_016432865.1 of Antechinus flavipes. Classification (NCBI taxonomy): domain Eukaryota; kingdom Metazoa; phylum Chordata; class Mammalia; order Dasyuromorphia; family Dasyuridae; genus Antechinus; species Antechinus flavipes. The sequence continues at coordinate 224,234,260 of NC_067399.1, read as the reverse complement.
AGGGAGAGGAAGGGAGAGACCACTGTCAGTAGCTTCTAGGGGCCACAAGCTTCCACTGACATTAACTTAAGGGTGTAGAAAGAAGATTCTGGAACCAAGGCACCATACCTCATCTTCCAGGTACATGGCATATCTTAGGTGAATCTCTGGGGTTTTATGCTTGAGGGCAAGTCGAGCAAGTTCAAAAGCAAAATCAAAGGAGCTGGAACAAAGATGAAAAAGTTTTTCTACTTCAGTCTTTATATTTGCAAAAGAAAAATAAAACTGAGAAATAATGGTGATAAATTAAAAAGATTTAGAAAATGATAAATGGAAAAAGCCCAAGAGAAAGGGAAAGCGAGTTCTTTAGCATTTTTTGACTCTCCAGAAAGTCCTTTGCTTTCAAAGAGGAGGCAGAGGGGCATAGACATAACTACTGGGTTTGAAGGAATGAAATGGAGAGGAAGCACAAAAAAAAGTGGTAAGATAGTATGTATGAGAACACCAGGCCAGTCAGGAGAGAGATCATCACACCTGATTTTTTTTTTCCCTCCAAAATACACTTGATTCTCACAGCATTAGTTTTTATAATCAATGGGATTGCCTCATGTTGTCACTGTTACTTCAGTAAATTAATGCTGACTCTTACCCTATTATCTCCTGAAGCCCATCAATATTATTATGAAACATCACCTGCCTTAAATCAAGTGACCTAAAAATGAATCAAATAGTCTGGCATTTTCATAGCTTCAGTTTATATTAGCATTATTCTTAATTTCTGAAGTAAATCTCACTTTGGATCCAGTGAAACAGATTTTAGCTCATAAGGCTTAATATAGATCTGATCTTGAAAGCTGATCTTCATTATTAAATGATTGCCTTTATTTATTCCTCTACCACAAAAGGATATGCACCTCATTTGTGCCAGAATTATTAAGGCCTACCCCATAGCAACATCAAATTGAGTACTATAACAGACACAGAGAGGTACCTAGACAAATACACATAATTGTATCTACACAAATTTTTTCCCTTTCTTTAGAGGCAAAGTTCCTTTAGGGAGAAGAAGGGAAAGAAAGCAGGAGTGATTTTACTGAGCTGCAAAATCCAGGGTCCTGTGGTTTGAAAATATTATCTAATTTCCTTGGTCAATCCTGAGGTGCTCCTGCTACTTGAAATTTTTGGCTACCATTACATAAATGGGGTCTCCTTTCTTTCTTCCTCAGTTACCTGTCCATGAGGATCTTCCCTGTCCTCTCCTCATTGTCTTTCACTTCAGTCTAACCCTGCTCGGTTTAAAAATATGGCTCTGCAAGAACATATCTTTCACAGTGTTTGGGGAAAGATTACTAAAAGAAAGCCAAATTCTAAGTAACTGAAAAAAACAAAAATGATTCTGGAAAACAGAAAATGAAATGTATATTTTCGTCCAATCAGCAGAGATAAGATACAACTTGGGCAACATGTTGTGTTCATTGTCATAGAAGATCCCTATCAGATATTTTTGTGTAACTGTTGTTCTTTGTTACAAGAGAGGATTCAGTTTCAGGGGAGCAGGGACAATGGTATACTTTCAGAAATTAATATAATGTATTAAAAAAACTTAAAGGCTCTATAGAATGGAACTTTCCCTATCCCCAGACCATCTCTAAGGCCAATGATGGCTGAAAGAAATTGACTTAAATTTGACGTGAATCCCATAAAGTGAGAAGGAAAATACTTGTTTTCTTCCTGCTCCTCTTCTTGAATTCACTTCTGAGATCTCTTCTGTCACTACTAACTTTCAAACTTTTTTTCAGATTCATGGATGCTTTTGTTTTACTAATTATTATTAACAATGACAATAGATTTATTTATAGAGTATTTTAAAGTTTATAAAGTGTCTTATAAATATTATCTCATTTTATTCTCACAATTACCATAGGAAGGAAGGTACTAATATTACCCCAATTTTACAGGTGGAGAAACTTTTATAGCTGGTGATATCCTAAGGAAATTGTGTCACAACCTTGAGGCAGGAATGGGAAGGGAATAACTCCCATGGTATGTGAGGCTGCTTCCAATGAGAAATAGGAGAAAAGGTTTTAGGTTCTCACCAGTTGTCAGCAGCATGGTCAATGGCAGCTTCTAGGAGTCCTAGTTTATTGAGTAGTCGAACAGCAGCCTCTCCCCCAAGACCTTTTGCCCATAGATAAGCCACATGCTTGTGGGCATTAGCACCTCCATGTGCTTTTGCCACCTGAAAGGAAGAGCTTCCTGGTGATACTCCAATCCAAAGGTGTGTGGTTGCTCTATTAATATTAGATGCTTATCCTTCCCCACCCCATGTGCTAATTCCTAATCTCAGATTTACCTCTAATTTAGGAAATAGATCCTTAGGCTAGGATCAGAAGAAACCAAGCTATTTTTGAAGATGACAATTAGTGGATGCTGAGAAGGAAAAATAAATCTGCTTCTTACCCGGTAAGCTTCTTCCCAAAGCCCACTAGAACGATACATATTCACAGTTGCCTTCCACTCCTGTGCTTCCAAATAGTGATATTCAGCCTCCTGTAGTCGGCCTTCAGCTTCTAGCTCCTAGGGAACGATAAGCCAGTGAAGAAAGGTAGATAGATACAGGTTAAGGGAAAGATGGATTGGGATGGGGAGAAATGTCTCACCTTGCCCAGATGCAGATGGGTGTCACTCAACAGGTCTGGATGGTGCTTCCCTACAAGGCGGATCATGTCATCATATAATTTGTGCTTTTTGAACATAGTAATAGCAAGATCTGGCTCCTCCACTGTCACATATAGCCTAGGGGTAGTGAAAACATTTCTTTTATATATAAACATCCATTTTTAGATAAAGAAGAGAAGCAAATAGAGTAGACATATGAAAGTAGAAAGTAAAATCAGTCTAAAGAAAGCTTGACAAACTAAGTAAAGTCATTCCAAAGACCTTCAAGAATGAAAATACAAAGAGGACAGGAAGATCTTCAAAAAACATTACAACTGTTTTTTTAATCCAAGATAGTGGAATCCTACACTTGGACCCAAACTTCAGTAAGGTGCTGACAGAGGAAGTGCAAATGGAATAAAAGATAGAAACAGTACTTGTTTCTATCAAATATAAATGTATCAAATGTAAAAACATTACAAACTTGAATGGCAAATTTACAAAGTAACTAAAGGAAGAAAAAATTTTAAAGCTGTGGGAAAAAAATCTAGCTCCCTAATTGATAACAAAAAAGTCTTTTCACTTTTTTGGCTACCATGCCTGATTTTCCATCTAAGAACATTCCTGAAAAAGGGTATCAGGAGGGAATAAGTAAGCTCCCTCAGTGATATTCAACAATGGAGCATATGTCCAGCATTTCATAATTGCTTGGAAAAAAATATTAGCTCAAAAGAAGCAAATACTTTTAAGGCTCTTTTACATACAAGGTATCTCCCATTAACCTATTAAGATTGTTTCCTGGAAGATATAATAAAAAAAGCCAGTTAAAGAACCTCTGATAAAAAATGTGTTGTGAAAAGGAGATGTATGCTCTGTGACAGAAGAGGATCCAGTGAACAGTCCAATTTGAGGAAGGAAAACCAATGGATGATACTGGTCCTCTAGATAAGCTTGGGATGATATTGTGTTGATTGCATAAAGCTTTAGGATGATCCAGAGCCTTCAGGAATAGATATGTAATAATCCAAAAGAGCTTGGTCTGTCCATCCACACAGGAGGACCAAATGGATGAAGCATAAAAAGGACAAAGAACTGGGCTCAGAGTTGAAGAGGAAGAGGAAAGTAGGCTGGGTTGCCATCAAGATACTTCAAAGCATTTTCCCATAATAGTCCATCTTTTCAAAACATACATTTTACTAGTGTTTCTATATGTAAGCAAGACCTGGAATACCACTCCCACTAAAACTGGGTACCACACAGGTGTGAATAGGCTGTAACACATAACCAGGGAGGAACTTTGCAAAATGGCCTAGAAATGTAGCCCAGAAAGAGATGATGAAGTGGTCATGTGGCAGGAGGACAGAAAAATTAACAGTCTGAGCAGTGTCAAGGTAAGAGGAAAGAGAGCTAAGGCAGCCTACAGCATGTTGAATAGACCCTCACTCCAACCCCAGGACAAACTTTTGGGAGGAGATGGCTAAGTTACATAGTATGATTAGACATGGACAGATTGTGGACTGGACTGTGAGATGGGACTCTGAAGCTAGTCAAGGATATGAGTAGAGAAGGGATCAGAGGTGCACTGAGGTGAAACTGACTTGCCCATAGTAATAGGACCATTAAATGTTGGAGTTAGGAATCAAACTTCAGGCTATAATTATCTATCTGTTGCCTCTCCTGGGACAAGACACTAGACTTCCCCTTTTTCTAGATGCCTCCTTCCTTTCTTTCCTGGACATGGCATAACAGATGGGAAACTGGACTTTGACTCAGGAGACCTTTGAGTCAGATGCTGAATGACCACAGGGAAGGGAAGTTACTTCTTGCCTCAGTAGTCTCTTCTCGAATATGGGAACAATGGTAGCTGCACTGCCTACCCTGGAGAAATACTGTGGGGGAAGTGTTTAGAAAATTTAGAGATACATAAATGTGATTTATTATTATCATTATTTCCTATTCTTGTTTTTCTTTCCCCCCTTACCTCTCCGCCTCTCGGTATTTCCCCTGCTTCTCCATCTCCTGAGCTTGGGTAATGTACAGCACGGACACATCTTCTGGCCTCATGCATTTCATTGCCAACTGTCCAGAGACACAGAGCCATGAGTAGTCAGGCCAAAAGGAGCCATCTGGCTGATGTGCTCCCCTTTGCTACTTTGAGAACAAGGGAGACTAAAGGGTATATAAAAGAGATGAGAAGCCAGTCATGGCTTTTGTGAATCCTCAATTCACAGAAAAGGGCCTACAGATCTTCCCTAAAACCAGAAACTACAAAGACCAGAAACTCTTCAAGAATGAAGAAACAGAATAGGAATTTCCTTTATCTTCTGCAGGGTGATTCAGATATTCCTTGCATGACTGGGGAGTATGTGCTCATTCCCCACACTTTTGGAATTTGGGATTTCTGGAGAGTTTTCAGTTCCTATGGCTTCTCTATCTTTTTTCCTCCAAAGTAATTAAGTACAGCAACCAAAATTGGTTCCTTTATTCAATCTTCTCCCTACCAGAGACTAGAAATTAACTTAACCTGACATATAGAATACTCTCAAACTGACAAGGGGCATTGTTAGGTGCCCAGAGTAACATGACCACAATGGCAATCCACTCCTATTCCCCACCTTGTGTGCTTGCTCCCAGCGCCCTGCCTGAGTATACATGTCAATGGCATCCTTTGTCCGATCTCCTTTGGTGTAGAGCTCCTCTGCAATCTGGAAAGAAAAAGGAGGGAAAACAAATAGACAGGATACAGATTTGGAAATAACTGATGGGAAGAGAAAACTGAGATTAGAGGATATGGGATATAAACTTTGCTTAATGTGGGAAACTGGGAGAGACTGGTATTTTCTTACTTGATAACTTTTAGTGAAGGTAGAAAAAAAACATAGGGTACGATTTTATATCCACATGACACAGAAGAACACTAAACAACATGAAGAGAAATACAAGGGGAATCTAGCTCATACTTGTATATTCACATATAAAGTGATATACTCACATATATAGGGGACAAGGGCCAAGATCTCTATATTTCTTAAGAGTTTGTATAGAATTTGACTTAAAAAGAAAGCATGAAGAGAACCATGGACTTGGAGTTAGAAAATCTATACCTGAATCCTGATGTTGCCACTTACAAGACCTTGAGCAATCTACTCTGAGTCTGCTTTTCATCTATAAAATGGGGATAATACTGCCTCACAGAATGATGTAAGAGCCAAGTGAGAGCACACAGAGCATATTGTATATGGGTTTGGTATCATGATGATGGTGGTAGAAGGTCTGTTCTTGAGCAACTATTCAATAAAGCTAGTAATAATGGTTCTCTATCTGCAAAGCTCTCAGATCATGATGCAGTGGGGCTTTTAGTTCTGAGAAGAGATTTCTGAACTATGGATGGGATAAGGGGGGAGTACTATGAGAAGTTCTAGATTGTGCTGCTGCCTTGTAAGGTCAGATGCCTGACTCCTCACCTCATACTCCTGCAGGGATGCATAATGTTGGGCTACACGAGGATAATACTTGGATGATGTAGCCCGGTCTTGCAGATCTAAGATATAAATTGCTTTCTTCCACTGACGGGCACCAAGAGCAGCCTCAATAGCTTTGATGGAGCACCTGATATTTAGGAGAAAAGAGATGATATTAGACGAGGCAAAGAAAACATGTTCAGATAACCAAGGCTCTTTACCATCTAAACTGCCACTAAGTGTGAAAAGGAGCTATCAATAAATTATTCTGTGACTTTTGAGACCAACACATCTTTTCTTGGCTACCATTTTTCTATAGTCACGTTTCCTCCATTAAAAATGTAAGTTCTTGAGGAAAAGAATTGTTTTACTTTTATATTTGTATTACCAGAATATAGTATTTCTATCACCAGGTATATAATAAGTAGCTACTAATGCTTTTTTATTCATTTATTCAGGTTGAGATCAGAAGTGTATATGACATAGAAATACTCCAACCTTCTTCTGGGATCCATTTTCTTTCAATGCTTTGATCCCCAATTTATGTGCTCCTGTAGAATTCTTACCTCCCACAGGCAAACCCTATCCTCTTGGCGTCTTCTTCATACCTGGCTTCAATATAGTGATTGATGGCAGCATCAAGTTGCTTCTGTTGCACCAAATGGTCCCCCCATCCCTCTTCCAGCCGCACAACCTCAGCTGGGAATGCCATGCGGGCCAACTCCACCGCTGTCAGAGAAAAGAACCCGGCTAAGACTTTCAGGGTTCAAGGCATAGAACATGAAAAGAAAATGAGGGATAAGGAAAAAATGGTGAAAAGTAAAGGATGGGGGAGAACTGTAGGTAGTGTCAATGCAAAATAAAAAATTTGGAGGCCAGTGAAGGAAAGTAATATGTATGTTTCAATAAAGTGTGTGTGTATGTATGTGTGTGTGTGTGTGTGTGTGTGTGTGTGTGTGTGTGTTATACAGCCAAGGTCACTGTTACCTTTCATGAATGCATTGCCCTTACAGTAGCACTCAAGGGCCCTCTGTGGATTCCGGATCTTCTCAAATAGATCTCCTGCCTATTAACATATACAGTGTTAAAAGAGGGTTTCAGTCCATGTATTAGGAGAGGCAGCATAGGGAATAAAGAATTCTCAAACTAGGTCTTTGGTGATCCAAGATCTCATCTCTGGCATTGCCAAGGTGTGTGATCTAATATAAGTCCTTCATCCTAAATTCCATCTTGTATATTTAATATCTGCTAAGCCTCTCTCTCTTAGAGTTATGAAGATGTATGAGCTAATACCAATGAAAGCAGATGTAGCTGGTGGTGTGGTGGATATTGCTGGGCCTAGAGTCAGGAAGACCTGAGTTCAATTTCAGTCTCAGACACTAGTTGTTTAAACTTGACCTCTGCTTAAAAATGTCTCAGTTTTTTCAACTTGCGCTAATTATTATCACTGTGACCACGACTGCAACTACCAACTATTACCACCATCTATCATTGTTAAAAGCATTACTTCTCCCATCACAAATATCAGATTAGAGAGCAAAAGAATCAGGCCAAAGAGGGCTTGAGCTATTTATCAGAGAACTCCTCTTTGGTGAATGCAGGGCTTTTGGGTCTCAGGAACCTAGTGTGGATTACAGGATAAGGTGTCGTCAGGGAAACATAGGAAGTTTGTCTCACCCTCTCAAACAGCTCTCCCTTGATAAGGGCCGAGGTGATGTGTTCCACTAGTTCAGTGTTGGCCAGCAGTTCCTCTCGAGCCAGAATCAACCGAGCGGCTTTGGCAGGGAGTCCGGCCTTCAGGTAGAGGCTGATGGCAGCCAGCCCATCTCCCTGGTTTTCCTGTAATTCACCTGCCCTTTCTTCCTGCTGTGTATCCATCAGCCACTGATAATAACCCCGGCGCAGCTTCTCCAGGGCAGGGTGGCCCTAGGGGAAGAGGAGAGAGAGAGAATAAAGGTAGCACAGGTTTCTGCTCTCAGGATCCCTCATTCTCCAGCTCTCTGCCAATCTCATTAGGCTCAACCACAGCCCTGCTTTCTGGACTTGTCCACAAAAGAAGAAAGTTTCTGAAGTGAGATGAGAAGGGAAATTTACTTCTAAGGAGCTGTGGGAAGAGCAGTCCCTACCTTGGCCTCAGCCACAGCAATGCATTCATCCCAGCGGTGCAGTTCTTGGTACATGGCCATAGCTTCTTCAACAGCATTCTGAATGATCAGAGGGAAAGAAAATGGAAAGAGAAAGAAGGCATCAACATCACCAAACAAGCACTAGGCCGCCTCAGCTGGGTCGCCCCAGAGTCAGCATAAGCACTTTGACTTTCTATCACACGTTTGCAAAGCCAATCTTAACTATAAACATTCTCCCAGAACTCAATCTTTTCAAGTCTGTAGCTGTTGCTTTTACTTTTCTGCCACTGTTTATTCACTATGAGTTTTCCTCCCATCTCTTAATTACATATTCATATTCATGCAAACCTATTCTATTACCTGTTCCAGGAAGATCATTTCTGCCAACTTGTAGTTCTTCTCTAGCATGGCCAGACGGGCTCGGACCTGATAGAAGTCAGTTCCTTCCCCACCCTGACAAAGAATAAGGAGACACTAACTGCAGGTATATGCAAAAGATGCAAAAGAGGAAGCATGGATAAAGAGGGAGAGTGTAACTGGATGGCAAGAAGAAGGGTTACAGGGCCTAAGGAATCTGAGCACTGAAAAGTGTGAAAATTTGAGGCCAAGAGGATTGAGGAGCTAGTCTCAAGTGAGGGGATGGTAAAAAGCAAAGACCAGAAAGTTACAAATCATATAGTTAAGAAACTGAGGAATCACAATTTGAAACACTGAAGGGATCAGAAGGCTGATACTTACATATTCTCTGGACACCTGATCTGCAATCTCATTGGTCTCATGTAGAAATCGAGCTTTTGCTACATGGCCCAAAGCAGAGAAGCACCTGGAAGAGGGTATAGTGTGGCAAGGTATAAATCTCAGTGGGATAAAGATTGCAAAAAGGTAATAGCAGGAATTGTTCCTACCCCCATGAAACTTATAATCCTAGTCTGTTGGTATCCTAGGAGGGGATGAAGTAAGAAAAGATTCTAAGGAAGGACTCAAGAAGACAGGACTGGAGCATGATTGTACCTACTTTAGTCACCTGCCTTTCTAGCTCTTAAAATTTTCAGTATCTCAATTCAGTATCTCAATTCAGCCCTAACTTACCTTTCTGCAATATGTAGCTGTCTTACTTCCAGTGCCAATTTGCTTAACGTTTTCCACATTGCTTCTGTTTCTGGGGTCATTTCCAGAGTCTCCAAGAATGCAGCTGCTCTAAAAGTGGCATGAGGAATACCCACAGAGTAAGAAAACATAGGATACTGGAATACCTTGATGGTTCTTCCTCTCTCTGAGCTGTCTTCCCAAATAGGGTTCTTCCTTATGCTCTGGTTTTAACACCTCCCTCCCTGTGTCCTTGTCCATCTTCTCACCGAGTGTAGTTGCCATCATCAATGGCGGTTCCAAATTCAATAAGCCCTTCATCCAGTGTATAGGCAACAGTCGTCACACCTTCGGTCACCATCACTTCTGTCTTTCCACCACCCCGTTCCAGACTCACGACATCACCCTGTGAATCCCCAGCCAGGTTCTGGATTAGTATCTTATTTGGATTAATCTTCTCTTATGAAGAGACTAGGTCCAACCTTGGCCATCCCCATTTTCTTTTGCTCTTGAGGGAATTATACGGCACCATGATTTTTCTGGATCCTATCTCAGGGCACAACACTTCAGCATGTATCATGTGCTCCTAAGTCCTTGGGCTAAAGTGGGACTCACTAGGCAAAACTTCACTGATACCCAATAGTAGTAATGGTGCCAATCAGCTCGACTAGATTTTAAGGTCCTGATCTACCCCGAAACTTGTTGGCAACTCTGCAATTACCCTGAAGCTTTAAGTCAGGATTCTCTACTCAGTATTCTACTCATAAGCTAAGCTACAATTCTTTAAGATTTCTAATTAGGGAGGTGGGCAGTGCTGAGGGGAGAGGGATCTGAACTAGTCTGGACCAAACTCTAGGGTTCCACCAAACAAGGAGTTACAGCTAGATATAATTTACCTCAGTGGGGTTGTTCTAAACTACAAGGAGACTCTCTAAATTGGCTTTACCCCAGTCTAAGAGCATGCTATGGTGGCATGCAGTGTGGCAAAGACTATTTGTATTATATTACAGAACCCTTATGCTTCCCTAAGGCTCTCAATATCTCAGCTGGAAATCATGAAAAGTAGAACTGATGTGTACCAAAATCTGAGATGACAATTCCTTGGAACAACTGAATTAACACAATACTAGGTTGTCCCTATCAGGCCTTGTGGTTCAGGGCCTCAGGCTCCACCATACCCTAATAGAAGACATGGTGACCCTTTCAGGTGCCTCAATGTTGTACCACACACATAAGCTGTTTCGGTTCTGAGCTACCAGCACATCGCTTCCTGGCACCCATTGCACATAGGAGCAGAAATTCAGGATCATCGTTTTGGAGCTGCTTTCAATATCATACAAGTGTAACTGAGGAAAAGATGGGATAGAAGAAAGAGAATTAATAGGAGATGCAGTGAGGGTCTCTCCTAGTAGAACAGTAACTGGTAAATAATTGAGGATTTTGTGGTGAACATGTGATTCTCAGAGGTAAGGGTGCATCTAGTCAAGTACCTATCACCATTTTAAGCCCTTAAGTTGCCTCCCTTTGAGATTACTTGGTCTGAAATATTCTGGTTCCAGAAAACCCGGGGCCTGAAAGGCATGCACGTACATGCCTTTTAACAAAGCCCATGCCTCTTACGGCCACCCACTCTATGGGAGTCTACAGTGATCATAGACCAGACTGACATTTCCAGATCAGCCCCAGAAAACCCGAGCTCTAGATCATGGGACATATGAAAAAGTCTGATCTTTATGATTTGCTTTTCACTTAAATGAAAAATTGTCAAATTCTTTGTCTTCTGTAGAACTTTGACATTATGATGTTATTATGCACTGAAAGTCATCAGAATAACCTTTAAAATGTGAGTTCAGGAATTAATGAGTTAACAAAAAAGAAATTATCTTAATAGTTATTTTTACTATTGTATCAATGTTGGGGCAGGGGCAGGTGGAGAGAGTAGGATTTGGGGAAAAGTTTCCAAGTGACAAAAAATCTAATAAAGGTGACGTGCACTGATGATGGATCCCCCTTTCTGCATCCCTCTCTTGCTGTTACAATATAGTGCTACAGTGATGGCAATAGAAGGATGGATGCTGATCCCTCAGGCAACCTGGGCCAGCCCTTCCTAAGCCAATCATTCATAGTGAGAGGAAGCAAAAAGTAGTCATCATCATCACCAACAGCAGCAGCAGCAGCAATTCAATGGCTCTGCCTGTCCTTCTACAACCCCCTACCCATTTCAAGTACTGCTCTGTACCATGCCCCCTATAAATTGTGTTTGTGGCTACTGCCAAAGTGACCAGTCCTGGAATTCAGTGTCTTACACGAAGTTTCCGATCCCTGAACAGCAATTTGTGTCCAGTCTCATTGAGCTCCAACCAATCCACACGGCTGTCATGGCTGATCGTGCCAATGTTGTAGCCACCGACCAAATCCACTGCAGAATGGAGAAGAGGGATCATGAAGGAATGAAGTATCACTGAGTACCAAGACAGTATGGAAAAGGCTTCACAGGCTTCAAAGGCCTACTTTATGCCTCAGGAAGTCTGCACCGTCTGCCCTGCCACATGGGTGATGTGACATTATTTTGTAAAGATTTTTCAAATGCTGACTCTTCTGGAATTTTGGGAGTTGAGTTCAAGTCCTTAGTGGACCCAAAAGTTCAGGTTAGTCTAAATATTATAATTCCTATCTGGGATTCTTTTTTTTTTAATTTCCTTACTTTTTTTCTCAATAGTATTTTATTTTTCTAAATATATGTAAAGATAGTTTTCAACATTCATTTTTTAAGATTTTATGTTCTAATTTTTTTCCTTCTCTCCTTTCCTTTCTCCTTCCCAAGATAGCAAGCAATCTAATATAGGTTATACATGTACAATCCTTTAAAACATATTTCCATGTTTGTGATGTTGTGCAAGAAAAATAAGATCAGAAGTGAAAAAAATGAGAAAAAGCAAAAAAAAAAAAGGTGAAAATACTATGCTTTGATTCACATTCAGTCTCCATAGTTCTCTCTCAGGATGCAGATGGCATTTTCCACCCTAAATCTGATGGAATTATCTTGGATCACTCTTGCTGAGAAGACTATCATAGTTGATCATCAAATCATCTTCTTGTTACTATGTACAATGTTCTCTTGGTTCTCCTCACTTCACTCAGCATCAGTTCATGGAAGTCTTTATAGGCTTTTCTGAAATCAGCCTGCTTATTATTTCTTAGAGAACAATAATATTCCACTACATTCATATACTATAATTTATTCAGACATTTCTCAACTGAAGGGCTTCCACTCAATTTCCAATTCCTTGCCACTACAAAAAGAGCTGCCACAAATATTTTTTTGCAGATGTGGTCCTTTTACCTCTTTTATGATCTCTTTGGGATACAAATCCAGTAGAGATATTGCACAGCTTTATAGCCCTTTGGCATAGTTCCAAATTGCTTTCTAGAATGCCTGGATCATTTCCCAACTTCATCAACAATGCATTAGTGTACCAGTTTTCCCACATCCCCTCCAAGATTTATCTTTTCCTTGGCCAATCTGAGAGGTATGAGGTAGTACTTTAGTTGTTTTAATTTGCATTTCTATAATCAGTTGTGATTTAGAGCATTTTTACCATATCTAGATTCTTGAAGGTTTAAGGCAAGGGAAAATTCTTGTACATGTGACCTCATTCAAAACTCTAAACCAAACAAAGTTAAACCAGGAAATGCTCAATAGAATTCACCTAGCCTGAACCTATCCCAGACAAGTTATAGTATGACCATGACTTCGAAGGTGCTGAAAGGGCCAGGTAGGCAGTGCAGTAGATAGAGCACTTGTCCTGGAGTCAAGAGAACCTGAGTTCAATGTATTAGCTGTGTGGGCAAGTCACTTAACCCTGATTACGTGTATATACTGTATCCTTCCCCCTTCCTCCCCCCCCCAAAAAAAAGGGAAGGAAAAAAGGAAGGAAGGAAGGAAGGGAGGGAGGGAGGGAAAGAGGGAGGAAGAAAGTGAAGGAGGGAGGGGGGGAGGAATAAAGGAAAGAAAGAAAGAAAGAAAGAAAGAAAGTGCTGAAAGACCTCATTGAGACAAAATCTAATAGAAACCTCAGGAACCTAATCTCAGCTTAATGTTTCCCTCACTGACATATAATTTATAAATGAAATGTTCAAGTTTATGTTAATATGAAATATTAGCTTGATCAATAAGCTTAATTATATTGCTACTACATGGATATTCAGGATTCAGGAAATAACATACACAGATGTAGGAAAGAAGGAGGAAACCAGGAGAAAAAGTAAAACTGAATGGGACCACTTATGAGTTGTGTAATCACTGGCAAAGCACTTGGTCTCTATAAACTTTAGTCTCTTCATTTCCAAGCTGAGCATAGTAATAGGACTTGTATGGATCCCTCATGAAGTTGTTGTGTAGAAAGCACTTTATAAACTTTAGTAAAACATGAGATATTTTGCTTTAATGCAGCTAATATATTCATGTCTGACAGTTCCATCCAGGGACAGAGATGTGCAATAATACAATAAGAGAAACAATAGAAATAATGGTCTAAACTGACTTTTGTCAAGAAAACTAGGGACCTATCTAGACCTAATGCATTCTCTTACATAACATTCCTTTATTTCTTACCAGCTCCCTACATATCCATTTATACAGATTCTGTGGTCCTTTTTCCTCAGAATGAATTTAATACGGGTTCCTTAGTCCTCATATATACAATCAGCTTTTGTCACTCTTACTGCATTCAACCCTCAGAGCTTTAGTATGTGAAATTAGAGAGGTGAAATAAATGATTTATAAAAGGTTCATCCAACACTAAAGATCACATAAAATGAGATCTATCCCACAGTGAAATAGACTATCTTGGGAGATGGTGGGTTCCCCTTCATTTGAGATCCTCAGGCTTTAAAAGCCAGAGGAGCATCTTTCAGGTATGTTGTGGAAGGGAATATAGGTTAGATTAGATGTTCCTTCCAACTCTAAAACTTTGTGATTCCATGAAATCTTAGCTAAAGATAAATATATAAATATAAGATAAATATAAATAGTATGGAGCATGAGTGTGATCAATCAGGGTTTGGAGGTGATCAGAAAGGCCATGGCATTTAGGTCTGACAAGTTAGCTGGCAAAGAGCTTTTGAGGGTTGTTAAGTCTCCTCAATAGAGTCCAATCACATACTTCTCCTTATATATCATTAGTTCCTGACTTTAGCCTAAAGACTAAAAAATGGCTGACAAAGGAACTAAAAATTAATGAAGAATCCTTCTTTGTATACGCAGATCTTCCTAACTTTGAGACTGCTTCTTTATCCATTATATCATGATGCCTGAGATACAAATGTATGTAAATAACATTACATTAGAACAGACTATAATAATAAGAATAATTCATATTGATTTAAGTGTGTAGATTTTTAAGGTTTACAAGATAGACAATGTAAAATATTATTATCCCCATTTTACAGATAAATACATTGGGGTCCTGAGCAGTTAAATACAATGTAGGTGCATATATATTTATTTGAAATGTGGACTGTTCTTACCGATTGCAATGGTCTTAATGTCTATGAGATAAGCCAGCTTCTTGTTCTCTTCCATTCCCCGCTGACGTCTCTCATTGATACGGACACTTTAAGAAATGTAATAAGAGTACAAACAATGTTTAGGTTTTAGACATTTTTTTTTTGCTCTTGTGATTTCAGTGGGGTAGGGAGCTTCAGGTAAGCACTCAGTTTACAATAAAGACTGATACCTTTTCAGCAACTTACAATCAAATGTAGTTGCCTAGGACACTGAAAGGTTAAATAACTTGCCAAAATTACAAAGCTAGGATGTGTTAGAAAAACTTGAACTAAGGTTCTCTCACTCCAAGGTCAGC
The DNA here is from genome assembly GCF_016432865.1 of Antechinus flavipes. Taxonomy (NCBI): domain Eukaryota; kingdom Metazoa; phylum Chordata; class Mammalia; order Dasyuromorphia; family Dasyuridae; genus Antechinus; species Antechinus flavipes. The sequence continues at coordinate 224,219,086 of NC_067399.1, read as the reverse complement.
TCTTTAACTAAAATCCAAAATGCCTTCTATCTCTTGTCTCTCTAAGTTTTTGAAGGGGAATATGTCTGGGTGTTGGTCTAATCTGAATGGATGACAGTCCTAAGTCAGAGTGAAAGTCATTCCTGACAAGGTGGGGATCTCTGGATCTTACCTGATGAGATGGGGGTTCATGAACTCAGTGCGTACAGAACCCAGAATGTCATTATTCCCATATTCCACTAAAGTCAGTTCCCCAGCATTAAAGATCATGCAGACCTGGAGAAGAGTAATACTAACATATTAACCAAGATTTAATTTCAGAAAGAAAAAAGTTATGGAGTGCAGCATTCTAGAACACCAATTCTCACACTGAGAAGTTCACAACTTTCTCTTTGCTTCCCCACTCTATTCAACTCTCCCACCATTATCTTCTCTATTCACTGCCAGGTCTCTCCAGTAGGAAGTAAGGGACTAGAAAAGACTGGGATAGTCAAAAGTTTGGTGAGCCAGGGGCTCCATGAATTCAGCTCCACTCACATTCTCATTTTCAAAGAAATACTTCTCATTGCCACCAGATCCTTGCCAAGCCACCTGCAATAGGGAAAAATAAAGACTAATTAAGATATGAATCCAAGAGGCTTTGGTGAGGAGAGATAAAGAGATGAAGGAAAAAATAATAGAAGAGAGCCAAAAGGAGACTGATGGTGGACATTACACAGTGAAGCCCTAGTGGCAGATCTTATTCTGGTTCTCTTGATTTCCCTCTCTTCCCTCTTCAGTATCCTATTTTTCAAAGATCTCTCTGACCCAAACTCCTGAAGCCTTCTGGGTCCCCTGTTCCAAAATTTTAACACTGAAATGATTAAAACCAAATCACCTAGAATCAAAATGTTTAGGGTATCTAAAAAATTTTCCCTACCTCCTATTCTTCCAGCATTGGGAAGAATAGATTCCTATTACCCATCCAAGATAGCCCCATGACTCTTACATCCTTGGTCCCTACCTCACTGAGTCGATTGGTGTTCAGATCTCCCAACAGCAGAGTGTCTGAGGTATGGGCCACCAGATATCTCTCCTTGCCCAAAATCTTCACTTCTTCTACTTCATACCCATAATGGGATTTGAGGACCACACGAGTGCCTGATGAAAGATTCTTCACAATCACCTGGGTAGAAGGCAAAGCATAGAGAACCACTATATAGAATATTAAAAGCTAAAGGAGCCTTAGAGATTACCTAGTTTCATTACTTCATTTTATGGATGGGGCCATGGGGTAAAGTAAGATCATACAGGGATTAAGTAACAGAACTGGCATTTAAGCCCAGGTTTTTTTTTTTATCCGTATTAGATCAGTATACTTTCCATTACACCACAATTTCATCCTAGAAGAGGAGTCAACATCCTGAGCCCTAAGCATCTTCTTACCCATTCTGACTTTTGCATAAGCACAGGTCAGAGCTGGTACTGATTGGGGAATTGGGAATAAAATGAGTAGAGGAGAATGTGAATGGAGCAAAAGGCTGATGACTTAGCATAACTTGCATAAACATCAACTTCCTTTTCAAGTCTCTACAATCTGGCTTCCAAAAATCATTTAGCCAAAACTTCTCTCCAAAGTTACTAACAATTTCTTAACTGCCAAATTTAAAGGCCTTTTCTTGATCCTATTCCTTCTTAAACTCTATGAATTTTTTGATACTGTTGATCACTTCTTCTCCTTGATGTTCTTTTCTAAGGTTTTTGGTACACCACTCTTTCCTGGTTCTCTTCCTGCCTGACAGCTTCTTCTCTGTCTCTTTTGTTGGATCTTCATTCAGGTCATATCTACTAACAGTGGGTTGTCCATAGCACTCTCTTCTTTTAGCCCCTTTACACTGTTTTTGTACTTGATGAGCTTATTCATTCTCATGGAGTCAATTATTATTTCTGTGCTGATAATTTTCATATCTATTTAGTCAGTTCTAATCTTCCTGCTGACCTCTAACCTCACATCTCCAACAGTTATTAGATATCCTGAACTAAACTTCCCAAAGACACCTTAAATTCAACATATCCAAAACAGAACTCATTATTTTCCCCTTAAAATCCCAATGCCTTCCAAATTTCCTTTTTATGTTGAGGGCACCACCCCTTCTTCAAGTCACTCATGTTCCCAACCTTGGTGTCATCCTTAACCCCTTATTCTCTTGCATCCCCAACTTCCAATCTGTTGCCAAGATCTGTCAATTTTACCTTTGTAACCTCTCTCACATATGTCCCCTTCTCTGACACAGTTACCACTTTGGTTCAGGCCATCATCATCTCGTGCCCAAACTGCTACAAAAGGCTTCTGCCTCATTAAATCCCAGTGACTCCCTATAACCTCTAGGATCAAATAAAAATCCTGTTTGGCACTCAAACCCCTACATAACTTGCCCACATTCCTTTTTCTAGACTTCTTGAACTCCCTCACATACTCTTTGATCCAGTAGCACTGACTTCCTTGCTGTTCCTGGAACAAGACATTCCATCCCTCAACTCTGGGCTCCCATGTCTGGAATATTCTCCTTCAACTCTTACTTCTGTGATTTCCTTGGTTTCCTTCAAGTCCCAGATAAAAACCACCCCTTCTACAGGAAAACTTTTTCTGATCCCCCTTAATTCAGGTGCCTTGCTTCTTGATTATTTCTGTAGTAGGAAATAACTGGTTAGACAGGCAATATAGCATAGTGAATAGAAAGCTGGCTCCTCAATCAGGGAGATCTCTGCCACATGATGACTGGAGGATACTGGTTGAATGACCTGACTTCTAGGTACCCAAAGTAACTCTCTAGCTAACAGTGGTATCGCTTATTCAGGCACACAACTGCTTTCCTAGAGGAAGTCTGTTACACAATGGAGAGCCCTATGGCAATTAAATCACAGGTTAGGAAAAAAACTTAATCTGGAAACAAAATGCCTACTACTTGGGGAATATATAAACAAAATGTGGTCCAAGAATGAAATGGAATGTTACTGTGCCATAATAAATGGAAATTATGAAGAGTTTTGAAAATATATGGAGATTTCTATGAACTACTGCAGAATATATAGACAGAACTAGGAAAATGATATACACAATGGCTGTAACAACATAAATTAATAAACAAAACTAAACTAAATCTTTGACTGCAGGAAAGCTGAGCAAATTCACTTCTCTCCTTTCTTTGTATAGGTGGAGGACTTTGAATACTGAATATTGCATATACTCTTAGACGAGGTTGATATGTAGGTTGGTTTTGCTGAATCTTTTTGCTCTAATTTTTTGTTATCAGGAATGGTTCACTGAATAAGGAAGGGAGAAGGTATATATTTGGAAACAGCTGATAGACCAGAGGCTGCTGAGGGGGTGGCACAGAGCATGGAACCTGTAACTCTCCTTGGGCTCAAGGCTTACCTGCTTAATTATCTATTTGTCCCTAGGGGGAAAGGACTAAGAGTCTGATGGTTCTGCCTAGTCTTGGACTCTGGCACTCTTTCAGCCTTACTGACTGCTATGAGAAAGAGAATTTCCCCTCCCACCTCTCCCAAAGAACCAAAGCCTGCTTTTACTTCTTTGATGTCCCCTGGAAGGGATTAAGAGCCTTGAGGTTCTATCTGGTCCTGGACTAGCTGAAGGAACTGAGCCTAGCTCTAGCCAGCTACCCTTGGGTTATAGATATGTTCCAGAGCTCAAGAAATAAGATACTACTCTTACCCAAGGTTAGATACTAGCCTTTAAACCTAAATCAGTCTCTAGCTCTGGTCATCTGGCTTTCAGGGACTTTAAGAGCTAGAGAAAGCAAAGGGCTAGTAAGGGAAGGGCCCTCCCTAGGTAAGGGACCAGCCCAAGGGGTTGGAAGTGGGGAAAGAACAAGACCTGAGCGTGGACCATATGCTATCCTTTCTTTGGGCTCAGAGCCATCCATGCCTGTTTTGGCCCTCTGCACTTCTGGCCTTTGGCCTGTTTTGGCCTATCTGATCAGCCATGGCTAGAGTCAAGTAGTCTGAAGACACAGGATAGGAAAGAAATGTGACCCTCCCCATTTCCCATCCCTTATAACTCTCTACCCACAAGGGAAGCAATCCCGGCGAATCTAAGTACACGTTTCATTTCAGAATTGTTATGAAGAAAAAATGAGATAGTTAATGTTTATGAAGTACTTTATAAAATCTTAAAGTACTATATAAATGTTACTTATAAATCAACTATTAGTAAAAGCAATATACCAATAAAAATTAAGATATAAAAAGCAGTATGGTGTAATTAACAGATAACTGGCCTTGGAGTGTACAAGTCCTAGGTTCAAACCTTGCCTTTGACACATACTGGCTGTGTAGCCCTGGACAAGTATCTTAATTTCTTTGTGCCCCAGCAACTAAGTCTGTAAGTTGCAGAATAGGTACCTATCTGCATTGGGAGAGAGAATTTCTGTACCATAAGTTCCCTATACTAATGAAATCACAAGTCTTGTACCAAAAAAAGATTTTTAAAAAGTAGCACACACTATTGCAACATGGAGTAGATTTGGTGTCAGGGGACCTACATCTGAATCCCTGCTTTGTAACCATGGGCACTTCATCTAAGTCTGGGTCCTCATTTAATAAGGGGATAATATTTGCTTACAGAATTGTGAGAAAAATGCTTATAAATCTTAAATTAGCATGTAAGCATGAGTTATTCTTCTTCCCTAATGTAGTTCACAATCAAGACAATTTCAGACTAGAAAAGAACTGAGAATAGTCTCTAGAGCCCAGTTTAAAAGATCTGATGTTTGCCAGTCTCTTCTCCAAAAAGAAGGAAGGGTTGTGGCTTGAAGGAAGAGAACTACCCTGATGTGACCTACTCTTCATTGAAGCTCTGTCTGCAGTGTGATAAAAATAGTTATCCTTGGATATAATAGTGATATACCCTGGGGCGGGGGAAGAAAATAGTACAAAGCTGGGTGACTCATGACAAAGTCTAGATGGGTGGAATATGTCCTACTTACCTGGCTGGGTCCTACATATGTCAACTCAAACTTGTTCTTGTAAATACTTCTTCGGAGGCAGCAATCAAACTGTTCTACTCCGCCGCACAAAGTACCCTGTGAGAAAAGATAGCAGCCACTAGAAAGTGTTGAGGCAGAATGATTAATCAGGGAGAAGTATCTGGGGACACAGAGAATACATGGAAAAGAGTGGGTGGTAAGCATCTTAACGGCAAAAGATATCAGAAGCAGGGCACCCCAAATTGGCGAGACATCAGTGAAAACCTAGCCCTTTGTATACATCTCTTTGCAACTTCCTAGTGACTGCTAAACTGAGATGTTTAATTTCTCCTCCCTACTTCCAGTTCCTGGATTGGTAGAATGGGATCAAAAGAAGGTAAAGTTGCTAGTGGCATTAGGTAAACATCCTTAGGGAAAGAGAATTTTCCAAGAAAAGGAACAAGTTTTTGTCAGGAAGGAGCTAGTTCTAGGTGAACATACTGCACAAAGTCGGGAACCATCCCGTTTCCAGGCTAAGGCAGTGACAGTATACAGGTTGGCAATTTCTTTGGGTTTTGCCTCCTCCCAGATGCTTCGTCGAGGGCTCCAGTTCAGCACCCGAAGCCTAGGGATTTAAGGACACATGATATATGGCTTATAGAAGGGAAGAGAAAGAGTAGAGATGCAGTATTGATGAGAAAAAATATTTTCCCTTCATTGGTGAGGAAAAGGTGTCAGGAAGAGAGAGTGGGGAGAGTTTAGTGGGAGAGAGAACAAAGACTTCAAAATGATTTAGGAAAGTGACAAAAGAGTGATAAGAAGAGATATGGTGAGGTAAGGTAAGTAAAGGCTGGAGAAAAGGAAGATGGAAAAAGTCATTTAGTAAGGAGATACATAAGAGGCACAAAAGAATGAAATATAGAAAAGACAAAAAATAAGAAGTCTGAGGTCAAGGAGATTAAGGAAGAGAGAATGAGAAGAGACTAAAAGGAAGCACAGAAAGGTCATAGGACAAGACTATAGGATGACTCCCAAAGTCTCTGTTGATTATTTAACCATTTTCCTATCCCACCTGTCATAACTTCCCAGTACAACAGCTTGGCCTCCAGGACTGGCTGCAGCTGTGGTAAATTCACGCTCCTGAGGGTCACGGCTATAATCAAAAGTTTGCAATACATGGCCTTCTTTTCCATAAGCCACAATCCTTCGGTCACAACCAGCAGCCACAATGCTATTAGATGCCCAAGCCAAGGCATAGGGTGGACATGGATGACTGACCAATTTCCCCTAGAACAGGAATGAAGGAAGTCTGGCAAGTGGTGACATTAATTTTTTTTAAATCTCTTCTTTTCATCACTTCCTTCTCACTTATTTTGACCATATTCTTCTTATAGAAATTATTCCTTTAACATAAGAATATACTTATACAAACCAAATCTTCTATGGGAAGACCACACACATACTGACAAGTGTCCATGAGACAATTACCCTCAATACACAGAATAACTAGTATGAGGGAGATCTACTCTTACAAATTGATATCAAACAAAATTAGTGTGTAAGTTCTACTAGTGAGACCACACGTACATTGACCAAACCCACAGCCACACAACCCACTTTCCCCAGAGTCTTCATTTCATTCTAGCCTCAAGCACTCTCAAAGACACCATTCTCCAAAAACTCTTCTTTATCCTTCTACCTATTGCTCCCAGGAATTCTTAGCCTAGCATTCTCCATCTCTCTCTTTTCCCAGGATTTTTTAGCCTAGCATTCTCCATCTCTCTCTCTCTTCCCAGGAATTCTTAGCCTAGCATTCTCCATCTCTCTCTTTTCCCAGGAATTTTTAGCCTAGCATTCTCCATCTCTCTCTCTTCCCCTAAGATTCTAGCTCTCTTGACTTCCCAAATCCAAACATTTAAGTCTTCTGATCTTCTTCCTCTAAGCTCCAAGCCACTCCTCACTTTCACCCTCTAAACAGCTTGATTTCCAAGGATCCTTTATCATACAAACCTGTGATTCACCAGAGCCTTCATCATCAAAGAAATATCGGACAATGGTGCCATCAGCATGACCAGAAAGAATTCCTTTCCCAGAGCCACTGGTCAGTCAAGAGAAAAAATAGATATTGGGAAAATAAAGTAATTAAAATAATTGACATTTATAGAGAGCTTTAAAGGTTTGTAAAGTACTCTGTCTACACCCATTATCTCACTTGAATTTAATAACCTTTTAAGATAGGTACAGCTATTAATTTTTATCCACACTTACAAAGGAGAAAATAGCCTTGGGGTTACAGCTCATAAAAATCAGAATTGGAATTCAAATACAAATTTACCTGACTACAAGTCCTAAGCCCAGCAATCAAGTGCCCTTTTACTGTCAAGCCATTTTCCAACCTTTGACTCCTTTTCCCCTCTCATACACAGCCTTCTCAGAAGTCACCCATTCACCAATTTTCAATATCCTTATGTTCCTCTCACTCCCAGTAGTACTCTCCCCTTACTTACTTTGATGTTAGTGAGACAACATAAGAATCTGTCCCATAGATGGTAGATGATTTATTGGTTTTAGTATTTGCTAAACGGACCTGAAAGAGAGAAGCCAGATGAATTCTTTCTTCACCTTGACTCTGAAGGCAGTAAAAAGACTGCACATGCTCAAGACTTAAGAAAAGAAAAGCTAAGACTAAAATAGCCTAACCCCTTATTCTACTGGGACTAAATATAAAAGCTCTTCTCAGTTTCACCTTAATTTGGTATAAATTTGGGGTGAAAAAGTCAATCATCTTATCTTTATAAAATATATATATATATATATATATATATAAAATATAAAATAAATAAAATAAAAGACTAATACTACATATAGATCTAATATTAAGGGAGAAGAGCACTGTTGACCACCTCTTTTATGTTTCTTTCCTTTACCTTCCCTTCAGCTAGTCCAAAAACAATAATGTATTCGGCTGGCCACTGTAGACAAGTAACAGCACTCTATAAGGAAGGAAAAAAAAACAGTTTTGTTATAAGCATTGCTTATAACGATCAGAACCAATAAATAAGCACCACCCTGGTCTTTTGCATGGAAAGACACAAACCAAACTCAAAAAGAGTAAGGTTATAAGAATGAATAGTGAAACTACCATTTAGCAAAGGAAAGAGCACCAGATGTTAGAACTAAGGAAGGTTAGATATCCTGATAAAAACTTGAACATTCCAATAAAATCATTTTGAGAGAAAATAATACTTTACCGTCTGGATAAATTTGTTGCAGATCACTTTCTTGTCACCCCTGCTCCAAAAAAGGGAAAAGAAAATATCAAAATTGGAATCTATTTGTTAAAATTAAATCTATGTAGGATTCTAAGTGGCCATGGCTTTGTGAACAATACAAAGTTTCAATGATATTGTCCATCTCAATTACTAAGCAGAGATACAGTATTGCAGCTTTGTTTATGTGACATTGACTCTCCTAGGAATTGGACTGGGAAAGGACTGGGACAGAAGCATCAATATCATGGTATCACACGTATTTATATTTGGGGCAGGTATTAATATCTCATCTTTAGACCCTTTTCCCCAGGGTGTCATTTCCCTTTCAATCTTCATTTCTTCCCAGTCATCCACTTTCACTAGTCTTACCAATCTTCTCCAATCTTGTATACATAGATGATGTTGTCAGTCTGTCCTATGGCAATCTTAGTGGAGTCCGGAGAGAAAGCCATGCCCTTCACCACATAGCTCTTCCTACCATACTAAGGGTGAGATAAAGGAGTGCAAATATATTAAGAGAAAGAATTTTTTTTAAAAAAAGGTTTATATAATTATATTGGAATTAAGGGCAATATGGAAGGGGAAAAGGGAGTAAATGGATGGAATAAGAGAGTAATACACTATTTTTTGTGATTTAAGAATAGGGAAAATGCTGAAAAGGTAAGAAGCCAAGGAAGGAGGAGTCTTTTCACCTTCATGTCAGCTGGTTTGGTGGAGAATTTATCTCTCCTTTCCCCATGCTCATCATATAGTAACACCACACGGTCCACTGTACAGACAGCAAATTTGGCATTGTTCTGGGACCAAGCCATGCAGGTCACTTTTGCAGCACCATCCTGTTGGAGGAAAAGATAAATTTTAAAAGTTAAAAAGAAAATTTTAGTTTAGCTTTTACTGAGAATTAATAGTATTTAAGTATATAAACAAAACAATAAGAAAACAAAGAAACATGAGCATATAAGATGGACCAAGTAATTTTCTATTTATTTTTCTATATTTTTTATTTCTGACCATATATATACACTTGGGAAAATATGATGTTCTGAAAATAAACATCATCTCACTTCTGAATTTGTATTCCTAGCATTTAGCTGGGAAGATATTTGCTAAATACCTATTGACTTTTTATACCTTTCTTATAATAAGGGCATTTCCATCTTCACATTATAGTCTTATGTTTAAATTATTTCTTTAAGGAATCTTATGTCCACATATCGCTGCTCCCACCTTTAAAAAATTAAATGTATGATTTCAATGGTGTAGGAAATCCTCTTCTGTTTATGCTCTTCAATACATCAAATTTCTCCAGGGCACTTAGATGTTAAGTGACAAGGCCTGAATCTGTCTGAGGTGGAATGAGAACACAGAACTTCATGACTCAGAGACATACTGCACCCTCTATCTACCAAGCCAAATTCCTTTCCTTATCTCCCTGCTGAACAATCAGCTCTTAGTGGATAATTGTTCGAGTTGTGGCTAGACTCTGGGCCTTGGAGTCAGGAACATTTGGATACAACTGAACCATGGGCAGAGAACTCTCCAAAGAGATGTGACAGACAGGTCGCCATTTGCTCCAATGGAGAAAGTTCACACTCCAATCTTATCACAGGTCACTGACATTTTAGGGAACCAACACAAAATTTTGCATATAGTAAGTGCTTAATAAGTATCCTCTGAATTAAACTGGGAATCCTGTGAATTACCTTTTGCCAAATGATTTGCTCTTCTCTGTACTCAAAAGTGGAAAGGAAAAAAAAGATGAGGATAGACTGCATTTGGAAAACTGCATAGTGTGTTCAGTAATTCCAAGCTATTTGCTATTGCAAAAGCGTACTTTTAAACTTCACTATTATCTTGATATTGCTATATGCCTGTAAATCATGAAACACCATCAAAGGGTAATATAAAGGCTGATGGGGGTAGGGAGAATGGAGAGAATAAATTAAGTGATAGCTTATTATCAGAGATAACTTTCATATGAGATATCAAAATGACCCCAGGTTTTCAAAAGCTGTGGAAGAAGGGTATAAGCTCTGTACCCTTCAATAAGTTAGAAAGTCACCAAGTATAAGTATATTCAAGTTATCTGTCTCAGATGAATTAGGATCTTTCAATACTCTTAGGTGATAAAGAATTGGCAGATGTTATTGATGAATCTCTATCAATAATACCTGAAAGATTACAAAAAACAGGAGAGGCACCAGAAGATTGGAGAAGTTGTCCCAGTTCTCAGAAAGAGCTGAGAACAAGTCATTTTCTACTCTCACCCATTGGCTGAGGACTTTCATTGAAAAAAAGTGAGAAGCTCCCTCTTTTCTTTTTCATCTCACACCACTCAAATATCTTATCCTACTATCTCCTCCTTTCTTATCCCCCACTTCCCATGAAGAGATGGCCTTTTTCTTGCTAAAACAAACACCTCTAGCTGCACCCTTGATTCCATCCCCTCCCATCTCTTACAGCAGCTTGTCGCAATTACTGACCCCACCCTTTCTATTCCTTTTATTTTTCCCCTATCTCTCTTTCCCAACTGCTATAAACATGGCTATCTCTCCCCCATCTTTGGGGGAAAAAAATCCTTCAACTGCACTATCTCTACTAGTTATCATCCTATCTCTCTCCTTCCTTTTCCATCCAAATTTCTTAAGAAAACTGTCTATATTTTTCCTTCTCCCTCTTGCTTCTAAAATCTGTAATCAGGCTTCCAATTTCCTTATTCAATTGAAACTTCTCTCCAAAGTTACCAGTGATCTTTTAAATGCCAAATCTAATGGTCTTTTCTTAATCTTCATCCTTCTTTGTCTCACTGCAATCCATCCATCATCTGATTTTAGAGATTCCCTCTCCTCTCCAGATTTTTGTGACTTTCTCCTGGTTTTCTTTTTATCTGTCTGACTGCTCCTTCTCATTCTTTTAAGTTGGATCTTTCTCCAAGTCATATCCATTACTGAGGATTTCCTCTAAGGTTCTATCCTAGTCCTTCATTTTTTCTTCCTCCATACTGCATCTCATTAGGTGATTTTATCTGCTTCCATAGACTCAATTACACAAATGTAATATATATACAGTCCAAATACTTCTCCTGAACTCTAGCCTTGCATCAGTGATTAACCTTTTTGGACACAGCAATATATTACATAAGTACTTCAAACCAATCATGTCATTAGCTTTCCTCCAAAACATTCTCTTTTTCCTAATGTTCCTATTACTATTCATGGGCTCTTATCCACCTGGTCACCCAGAGTTCACAAATTTGGTGTTATACTCAGTGCTAGCATGACCTTGTCAAATCCTGTTCTTTCCTACCTTCAAAATTTCTCTCTCTCTCCACTCCCTTCTTTCCATTCACAGCCACTAGCCTAGTTCAGGCTTCATTATTTTTCTCTTAGATGGTGAAGCAGCCTTTTCATTAATTTCCCTACTTAATATCTCTCCATTTCAATCTATCCTCCATTCAGCTTGCAGGTCTGCAGCAGGAGGATTTCAGAGAGGCCTGGAGACACTTACATGAACTGATGCTAAGTGAAATGAGAAGAACCAGAAGACCATTGTACATGGCAATAACAAGATTATATGATGATCCATTCTGATAGACATGGCTCTTTTCTTTTTTCTTTTTTTTTTTATTAATAGCTTTTTATTTACAAATTATATGCATGGGTAATTTTACAGCATTGACAATTGCCAAACCTTTTGTTCTGATTTTTCCCCTCCTTCCCCCATCCCTTACCCTAGATGGCAGGATGACCAATACATGTTAAATATGTTAAAGTATAAATTAAATACAAAATAAGTATACATGTCTAAACTGTTATTTTGCTATACAAAAAGAATCGGACTCTGAAATAGTGTACAATTAGCCTGTAAGGAAATAAAAAATGCAGGTGGACAAAAACATAGGGATTGGGAATTCTATGAAATGGTTCTTAGTCATCTCCTAGAGTTCTTTCGCTGGGTGTAACTCCATTGGAACTGATTTAGTTCATCTCATTGCTGAAGATGGCCAGGTCCATCAAAATTGATCATCATATAGTATTGTTGTTGAAATATATAATGATCTCCTGGTCCTGCTCATTTCACTCAGCATCAGTTCATGTAAGTCTCTCCAGGCCTTTCTGAAATCATCCTGTTAGTCATTTCTTACCAAACAATAATATTCCATAATATTCATATATCACAATTTATTCAGCCATTCTACAATTGATGGGCATCTACTCAGTTTCCAGTTTCTGGCCGACATGGCTCTTTTCAACAATGAGATGATTCAGGCCAGTTCCAATAGACCTGTAATGGAAAGAGCCATGTACACCAACAGAGAGGACCATGGGAACTGAGGGTGGATCTCAACATAGTATTTTCACTCTTTTTGCTGTGGTTTGCTTGAATTTTATTTTCTTTCTCATTTTTAACTTTTTGACCTGATTTTTCTTATACAGCAAGATAATAGTATAAATATGTATACCTATATTGGATTTAACACTTTTTTTTTTTACCATGTTTAACATATATTGGATTACATGCCATCTAGGAGAGGAAGTGAGAGAAAAATAGAAAGCTATTATAAAAGAATTTTTAAAAAAGAAAAGGGCTCATATTAGAATAACTTTTCTTTTTGATAGGATTACTATACCCACAAATTTAGATGTATCAAGTATAGTTTACCTATAATTTTGCAAAAATTTTTGATTATATTTCTCATATTATTTTTGTAGACAAGATAGGAAGAGATGGATTAGACAACATAAAATCAGATGGATTCATGTCCAGTTAAAGGAACTGGACATGATTTGCTTTGAGAAGGGTCACATGATGTCTTCAATATCTGTAAATATCTGAAAATCTGCCAAATCAAAGAGATATTAGATTTTTTTCTATTTGGTCCTACAAGGCAGTTTCAGGAGTAACAAGTGGAAGTTGCTAAAAGACCAATTTATGTTTGATGGGAGCAAATCTTGTTCTTTATGAGAGTCATCCCAAAGTGGGCTGAGCTGTCATGGGAATTCCTTGGAGCTCTTCACACAGAGGCTGCACAACCATATGTCATATATATTCCAGTGGGGATTCCTTGGCAGACGAGCTGGACTCCAAGATTGCTGAAGTCCTTCCAACTCTCAAATTCTTTGATTCTAAGGACTGGCCCGACTAAATTCAGAGAGGCTTATACTGATAGGTTGGTCAGAGCAATTCTCAATGACAACCTACTGAGTTATAGAAGAATTATGATGTATCTTGGTTGTGGGAACATCCAGGGAATCACAAATCTTTGAAATAATTAAGACACACCAGGAGTAATGTAAAAGACAACACAATGGAATGTATAATTGGAAAAAGAAGTAGGCTAGTTATATAAAAAGGAAAAGGGTTGAGAAATAAACAACATTAAGTGTGCTTCATTAAATAGCAAAAGAACCAAAAGAAAGCATCAGGCATTTTGGGTCAATTCATTGTGGAAAGATACAAAGATGATGATAGTGATGATAGCTAGTATAGTACCTACTATGTGTCAGGAACTGTGCCAAAGCACTTTACAAATATTATCCCTTTTTTTTTTCCCTGAGGCAATTGGGTTTAAGTGACTTGCCCAGGGTCACACAGATAGGAAGCGTTAAGTGTCTGAGATAAAATTTAAACTCAGGTCCTCCCAAAATCAGGTCTGGTGCTCTATCCACTGCACCACCTAGCTACCCCTACAAATATTATTTCATGTGATTTTTCACAACCACCCTGAGACCTCCCCATCTCATCTCCCTTTGGATACTTAATAACTGTCTGAGATCAACTGGATAGAATACTTTGTGTGAAGTGCAGAAGACCTGCTGCTAGCTGCCATATAAAAGCTAGCAGTTATAATTATGATATTGTTATGTCATTTAACCACTTTCAGTCTCTATTTTCTCAATTGGAAAGTAATAACAACAATATCGATTGTGAAGATCGATTATGAAGATTTTTTAAGCTTATAAATGTGATATATATATGCAAAGTGCTTCGCAAACTTTAAAATCTTAGCTATTATTACTATTATCACAGGAGTACAGATTTGGAGCTGAAATTCAATTCAACAAGCTGATTGACGGTGCAGTGGAAAGCAGCACAGGTGGTCCGGCATCTAAATCCAAGTTCTGCCACCCACTACCTGTGTGACCGTAGTCAGGTCCCCGCTGTCAAACGGCGGAGTCGGCCCCTCCCCCACAGCTCTCGGGGGCTACGGTTGTTATTTACTGCGGTGTCCCTCGCAGACACCAGGACTGGGGCAGCTCGGGCGCCTCCGGCCACCCGCCGCGGAAGAGAGGAAGGCCCCACAGAGATCCCTGTCCTATCTCGGGGCTACCCCCACCCGGGCCCCATTGCCCCCGAGCCTTGCGCAACGTCAGAGGGGGCGGAGGGCGGCCGAAGGGACCTGTGGCGGCTCACCTGAGGGCTCAGGAGGGTCCGCAAGTGCTTCAATTGCATGGCGACCCACCACTTAGGCTCCGGCACTATCTGCAACAAACTCCCACGGTTACCCGGGCAACCGGCCCTCACGCACACCGCTAACTCAGCAGCGCGATGCTCACGTAGGCCCAGAGCGTCTGCTCAGCGCGCGAGCACGGCGCAAGCGCAAACGAGTTGGAAGAGCTGAGGGGAGGGAGGGAGGGAGAAGGAAGGAGTGGACGAAGGAGGGGAAGTGGGAGGAGGAAGAAAAGGGAAGGAAGGAGGGAAGAAAAAGAAAGAAGGAGGGGGAGAAGAGAAACTGGCTCTGAGAAGCTCTTGGGTAGATTATGTTCTCATCCTCTGGACCATACCCAGCTTCCCAGTTTGGATCAGTTCCTGAGCCCAGGCTGAAGATATCTGCATCCACACCTCCAAATTCACCTCTGAGCCATTCTCAAAGGCCTCTGTCTCTAACAGGGTCAGGCCCAGTTAGAGGGCACAGGTGGGAGAAAGAGGGTAATGGTCGTTAGAGTACAGAATAGAAGCTGTTTAGGGACCAGATTGCAGTATTTAAAACAAAAAAAGCACTGGATTTAAATTTAGAGGACCTGGATCCAAATCCCAACACTGCCACTTGTTACCTGTGTGACCTTGCTCAGGTATTGTGGACCTAAAGCTGGAAGGGACCTCAGAAGTCATCTCAGCCAACTACTTTCATTTCTACTGTCTGCCCAACTCTGCTACTTGTTAGTCAGAGAATCATATTTAAAGCTAAAAGCACAGGCTCCATAGTGATCTAGAAAAAGCCCCTTATTTTACAGTTGAGGAAACCAAACTTTGAGATTCACTGATTCAGAGTCAAGGTAAGTAAGTGGCAGAGCTGGGATTTGAAACTGGGTTCTTTAGTTCAAAACCCAGCTGGTAATAACTTCTTTAGGCTTTAATTTCCTGGATACTTAGATGATTCCTAAGACTATAGAACTTCTAGAATAGGAGTTTTTGCTCAGGCTGAGTAAATAATGCTTGCTTCATGTCACCAGATAAGACAGTAAATGCCCTTTTCAAATTGCTAGTTCAATTCTTAGCTTAGTGGGACAGTAATTTCATCATGGCTAGACTAAGGTAGGAGTTTGCCATAGTGTAGGGGAAAATAAAGTGTCTGATTTCTGGGGGTAAGGGGGAGTCTTAGCTTATCTCATTTTACCTGAGAACATTGTAATCCCTGTGTCTGATTTCTTTTCCTACTTCTGTTTAACATGCTATCTTTTTGAGTTTGCTTAATTTTGGCATATGGTGGGCCTGTAGAGGTCAGGACACAGTGTAATAGGTAGAGTACAAATAACATTGGAGCCAGAATCAGAGAACTTGGATTTATAATCTCTTTCTGCCTGTGTGGCTGTGGATAAGTCATTTAAATTCTTTGGGCCTCATTTTCCTTGCTGTAAAATGAATGAATTGAACAAGAGGACTTCTAAGGTCACTTCCTCCCCCCACCCCCTTTTTTAATTAAAGCTTTATATTTACAAAACATATGCATGGATAATTTATCAACATTGACCCTTGCAAAACTTTGTGTTCCAAATTTTTCCCTTCTTCCTCCTATCCCCTCCTTTAGATGGCAGGTAATCCAATACATGTTAAATATGTTAAAATATATGTTAAATCCAATATATGTATTCATATTTATATAGTTATCTTGCTGCACAAGAAAAATCAAATCTAGAAAGAAAAAAAAATCTGAGAAGGAAAACAAAATGCAAGCAAACATCAACAAAGTGTGAAAATGCTATGTTGTGGTCCACACTCAGTTCCCACAGGTCTGAGGTCACTTTCAATTCTAAAACCATTAACTAAAGATTCCAGTATACCTTGCTGTCTCTCTGTTCTGAATTTTTTGTTTTTTACCTAGAGTTACCAGAAGAAATGGGGGTTGGTAATCACAAAAGTCACTTCTGTGGGATTTAGAAGGCTCTGAGGCTTCCAGAAGGAAGAGAATGAGGCTGGGAGGGGCAGAAATTCTCAGGACAGAGATCTTTGCCTTAGAAGTTTTCAGTCTCTGGGTTAGTTTGCTATTAGAGCAGCCATCTAGGATTTCTCTCATCTTCAGAGAAGAAACAAGAAAGGTTCAGGGCATAATGATGATTTTCACAGAAAATTAGGCCCAGAAAGAAAATAACCCAGATCAAGGTCATATTGTTTCACTGCTCAAAAATAATCCCTTTCCTCAGTTCTGCTACCAGGACCTTGTTCTAGATAGAGTCTGAATATGACTCTGGACCATACCCAGCTTCCCAATTTGGATCAGTTCCTGGGCTCAGGCTAAAGATATCTGCATCCACACTCCCAAATTCATCTCTGAGCCATTGCTCAAAGGCCTCTATCTCTAACAGGATTAGGGCCAGTTAGAGGGCACAGGTGGGAGGAATGAGTCTTGAATGCTTGAGCACTAAACTCCTACAGACCCCATGAAGAAAGTATTATTCTTCCCTGAGTTCTGCTAGAGACAAGTAAATATTTAGAAAGAAGTAAACAAATTCTGGGGTAGGCCCTCTTCTGAACAGATGATCAAGGGGCACGGACAATATCAATTGTGTCAGTGACCAATTAACGACTAGCATTGCTCTGCTCAGACCTGTCTGTGTAGCAAGAGGTAACACAGAAGGCAAAAGCAGACGTTTCTGATTTAGATTGTGAGCAGGAACAATATAAAAGGTTATTAATGATGGTATGAACTCACTTCTGGCATCTGTCCTATCTATGCTTCCCCAGTAGACTGTAAGCTCCTTAGGAACAAGAGCAGTTTCATTTTGTCTTCTGGTCTCCAATGTACCTGTCACATAATAAAGACTATATGATATTTTTTAATAATATCAATTGATGTGTTATAACTATCCTATTTTGACTATAATCAGGAAAATTTAGCTCTTTCCCAAGTTCCATTCATATATCATCAATTGGATCTTTCCAACTGAATATTCCTTGGGTATCTCAATTAGACATAGTAAAAACAGAAGTCATTTGATTTCTCCCTAAACCTCCCCTCTTCTTAAATTCAATTTCTGTGGCAGGTAAATCCTTCCAGTGATCCAGTTTCCCAACCCCAGTCTTCCTCTGCCCTTTCTATAACCCCGTTTCCAATTAATAGGCAAGTTTTGATTTACTTTTTTTTCCCCCTGAGGCAACTAGGGTTAAGTAAGTGACTTGCTCAGGGTCATACAGCTAGGAAGTATTAAGTGTTTGAAGGTGGATTTGAAATCAGGTCCTCCTGACTTCAGGGCTGGCACACTATCCACTGTGTCATCTTGAGGTCCCAATTCTACTTTCATAACATCTCTTGATGCAATTCTTTCTGCTTCATATCCTCAACATTCATCCAGGCTCTCAGTCATCTCTCTCTCTTGAACCATTGCAATAGCCTAAGTGGTCTCCCTCACACTGAAATTATAAAACATGTCTCACCACATCCCTCCCACCTTCAAGCAAGAAAACTCCAATAGCTTTCTTTTGTCTTTAAGATAAAATAAAAATTCCCATGTTTACAATCTGGCTCCTATATACCTTTTTTAGGTCCTCAGGCAGCTAAACCAATCTACAGCACTCCAACCATGAGTCCCTATGCCTATACTCCTTCTTGACCTTTTTCTGTTAGAACCATTGACTTCCTACTAGGCTCACTTCAAGTACCATCACCTTCTTTTTCATGAAACTTAGCTTGACACTGGCCCCTTTTTTCTGACTTGCTCCCACTTGTCAATTAGTGTCCTACCTCAAGTCCTGGAAAATTTTTTTATCTTATATATCTTTGTAGATACTTCTCTGGACACATTGTTTCTTTCCAGATTTCAGGCATTGTCTTTTTTAACAACGAGGAGAGTATCCATAGTAATATTACAAAATGCTCAAGAAATGCTTGAATTAAAAACAACTGGAACTAGAGACTCCTTGCACCCATTTCTTCTGTACCTTCCTCTTTTCCAGCTCTGAGTAAAGAAATAGAACATTTGATACAGGAAATGTGGGGGCCAGTTAGTTGGGGGTAGTCTTGTATTAGAATGTCATATAGAAAAAAGTAAGGAAATTCCAATAGTCACATAGGAAAATTATTTTGTTCCAAGAACCCTTTATTGTAAAAACGCCCAAGGGGTGTGATCACCAGCAGCTCTTGGAGGCTGCCTGATGAGGCAATGAAGCTCCTCAGGCTTCATGGAAGACATTAGATTAGTGCAGTGTGGTATCTGGTCCCTGGACCCCAACAGTCCCCTCCCCCCTGCCCAGAGCCCACAGAAAGACCCCCATTTGAGTCCTGGGGACAGAGGCTGGGTTTAGAGGCAGCTAAAGATGTTGACAGTCCTGATGCAGGTGAAGTAGATCGTTTGCTTTCTTGGGTTTCATGAAAAAAGGTTAGACAAGTCATTCCTTCCAGGACCTGGAACATTGGGGACTTCTCCCACTTTTCATTCACTCTCCAGGTCTAGGGAAGCTTTTTCTGTCAAGCCCTTGAGACCCTGCTTACAGTGAGAAAGGGAATAGGAGGCAGGTCTGAGTGTGTAGGAATGCTAGTTATCCCCTCTGGTTCAGCTGTAAGGAAGTGGGTAGGATCCTTCTATCTTGGGCAGATGACCATCTGAGTCTTTATCAGCATTCCCAATCCATCTCTCTCTTTTTTGGCTCCATTTCTTTCTTTCAGACATCGATGGTGTTAATGGATGGTGACTTTTTCTGTAATGGAAAATTATGCTTGAGGCTCTGAAATCATTCATAAATCTTAGGGATACAATTCCTTTTCTTTCTTTTCTTACTTCATGGATCTACTTTCCTTCTACTCTTTTAAGCCATTTCGTTATCTCTCTGTTGTCTCTGGTTTCCTCTTTACTTATCTGGATCTTGCTGGCTACCCAAGGTGACCTCTGCTTGAGCACCCACCCTTCCAATCTTCTTCAGTACCTAACTCCCACATCACCTGTCTGGCCCCCATTGGCCGACCTTGAGGACTCTGCTCTGGCCCTTTTCCCTTCTCCTTGGGATTGTTGGAGTCGTTATCCTTGATGATGTCATACTGACGGCAGAATAGCCCGATCACAGCTGTAATAACATCAAGATACTTTACTCTTATCCATAATTCCATACTCATCCATAATTTAGGCGCCTTCTAGTCACCATAAAAGAACACATACACATACCCACATACACCCATACACACGCACAATTTCTAAATCCCAATTAGTCTGGTTTTTTCATTTTTGTTTCCTCTTACAAAGTCCTACCCCCTTGATTTTTTTTCAATTGACTCTCATCAACCTCCCATCTCTAGCTTCAGGTTATTTCCAGATTCTCTTCCACCCTCCCTAAATGCACCAGCCCTCATTTTTCCCCTTGTTTGTGACCTTGGATGAGTGCCTTCATCTCTATGAGTTTCAGTATCTTCATCTGTAAAATGGCAACAATATTTTCTCACTACCTACCTTATAAGGGGTTTGCTGTGAGGAAAGTACTTTGAAAATCTCAAATGTGCTCTAGAAATTCAAGTAATTATTATTGTCCCCTTCTCCCAATGCTTTTTAGTACTTCCCATCTTAGTGCCCCCATCTCTTTAATCCCCAAACTTTTTTTCTTCCAAACCCCTTGCTCACCTGCCCACATGATCAACACCACCACAATGATGACCACTTCCCCCGTCTGTAGGGTTCGCTCTCCATCTAGACCCTTTACTGTGATATCACCTGAGGAGGACATACATGGCCTAAAGGGTTACCAAGGGGACAGCAAGGAAGCGTATTTTAAAAACACTTAAGAAAGGTACATTTATGGGAATTAGAATGAAGGATAGATTCACAGCCATTGAGCTCAAATTTTAGGTCACCGTTCTCCCCAAAGATAGCTGATTTGTGGACAGAGAGATCGGGTATCAAAGCATCAGAGAGTTGAGGTGGGGCAAAAAGCCAGGTTCTTATTAAGGATGGAAGGTTTGTGGGTTGGAGGTCAGGCTAAAGCAGAGTTATAAAAAGCACTGTTCCAAATTACCAGCCCTTTTTCTCCTCTCCAATCTGTCTTCCCTCAAAGATATAGTGGCAGCATAATTAATTCAATCACCATTCTATTTATCTAGGATAGTTACTTGCCTTGAACAGAGTTGAATGGTTAAGTAGGTAAGGAAGGGTCAGAGGATCTTGAGTACAGAGAGTTATAAAGTCAGGTCATGCTCTTACCTGGGTTTGAACTGTTTGAGGGCAGTCGATCAGAGCCCTTGAGAGTGCGAAAATGGACCCGAGGCCCAGGGGGGCTCTCCCCCCGAAGACCAATACTCCTGACCTGTATGGTGTAATCGCTGTCTTCAGCCAAGCCCCAAAGGGCACAGGCTCGAGTTGTGGTGTTCACTTCTCGGATTACCCGCTGTCCAGGTCCATTCTGTCTCTGTGGTGGCAGGAAAGAGTGGTAGACCACAGGACCCACCCAGGTTCCTCTCAGGGGAACCCCTCAGGGATCACATACAGTCTGTCTCAGGGGGCATCATATAAATAAGGGGAAAGTGTAAGAAAGCTCATTAAAGAAGACTGCTTGTGGGAGATACCTACTCCAGCATTTCCCCAACTTGGGGAAAGCCTGAGGGGGATACAGGGGAATCTTAAGAAAGGAGGGATGAGAGGGCTGATTCATACTTGCTGGGAGATGGCGTAGCCAATGACAATGTTGCCCTCTGGAACATCCCAGGACACTGTGGCTGAATTGGCTTTGAGCTGAGTGATAGTCACATTCACGGGAGAAGGAGGCCGATCTGTGCCAAGGAAGTGATAAGTTAATATGACTAAACCCACAAAGTAGGTCCTAGCTGATCCCTCCCATTTCTCCCTCAACTTACCTGCTCGGACAAATCCCAGGTCACAGCTGACCAACAGTAGGACTGTAGGGCTTAGATATGGGGTTAGTGGAATCAGTGAAGCCATTGCCCCCATGGAATCCATTCTGGGGCACTGGGTCATCATCTGCTCAGTCCAGCCAGTTTAGGGGCTCCTGCAGGTGTCAGGAAGCCTGGGCATCAAAAACTGCCCGCAAATAGGATCTGCAGCCAATCCCCAAGATAGGACCCAACCTCCCCCCCGCCAAAGCCCATGTCCAGCACAGAGAGCCCCCAGGTAAACTCCGCCCACGCCCACACAGCAGCTCCGCTAACTACACCTCGGAACACGCCTCTGCCCTGCCCACACCCACCTGCTGGGCCCCAGAGTCTCCGACGGTCAGGCCGCTCTGAGCCTAAGGGGCCGCTCTGTGCCTAGGGAGCGGCCCATCTCTCGGCTCCGCTGCGTGGTCCCTACCCCATGCCAGCCCAGGCCCGGCAAGGAAGGCGGTGCAGGGCCGGGTACGTGGAGCTGAGGACGTGATGCAGAGCCCTTGTCTCTGAAAGCTTGGGCTTCGGTCCGGCCGGCTCTCACAGGACTCTGCTCTCTCGCTCCCTCGTTCTCTCGCTTCCCCCCTTCCCTGCGGGTCTGATGCTGGCTCTGCTCCTCGGTGCGGAGCGGGATGCCGAGAAGCCACGCTCCACTGCTCTCTGCAGCAGGATGTGACCCTCCAGCCTGAGACCGCGGACTGGGGTTCTGCAGCGCGCTGGCTCTGCCGCCGCAGCTGGGACGTATAGACCAGCCCCGCCTCCGCTCCCGCCCAGGGCTCTCGCCGCCTTTCATGCTCTCCCCCGCCCCGCCCTCGACTGTGCCTCTCCAGCTGGCTTTCTTCCTCCGGCCCCCTCTCTTTCCCCCTTCTCTCTCGCATATATAGAACAAGAACAGATTACCCAGTGGTTCAGTAAGGAATGGGTGGTGCCTGGAAGTGACAAGTGCTAGGGTCTTTCTCAGCAGTGAGCCTCCAACTCAACCAGCCAGGCCCTTCCTAATCCCATTCTCCTGCTGATTCCAAATCTCAACCCCCAAGATTTCAAGTGGGAGGAAAAAATAGAACAAAAAAAGGGGGGGGGGGGAAGGAATAGTTTATCTATAAGTGTGAAACTTAATGAAAAAACAGATTTCTAAAAGAAGTAAATTCAACAAATTCTTAAATTGCTATGTTCAGAGCAGTGTACTAGGTACTGTAGACTTAAAGATAAAAAAAAAAAAACCCAATAGTACTTGACCTCAAAAAGCCTACATTTTATGGAGAAATACAATATGCAAGAAAGGACATATAATTGATTGTCCATATATATATAACATTTAAAATTATTTCAATACTATTTTATTTTTTCCACATACATGTAAAGATAGTTTTCAACATTTATTTTTGTAAAACTTTGTGTTCCAGATTTTATCTTTCTCCTCCCCAAGACAGCAAGCAATCTGATATGTTAATATGCAATTCTTTTAAAGTAATAAAAATAATTTCAAGAAGATCTTTTGAAGGAAATTAGAAATTCTGAACAGTAGGGATGAGTAAAGAGTACGTCCTAGATATGAAAAACCAGCTGAACAAAATTATGGAGGTGAGAAATGGAATGATATGTACAGGAAAGTAACAGATCAATTTGACTGGAACAGAGAATGAATAAATGTGCAGCTAGACGGCCGGTCCAGAGGATATAGTGTAGGGCCTGGAGTCAGGAAGACCTTCTTAAATTCTAATTTGGCCTCAGATATTTCCTTCTTGTGTGACTTTGGGCAAGTCACTTCATCCACTTTGCCTCAGTTTCTTTATCTGTAAAATGATCCAGAGAAAGAAATGGCAAAACATTCTATTATCTTTGCCAAGAAGACTCCAGATTCAATCACAGCGAGTAAGACATGACTGAACAACAACAAAAATTTAAAATGATTGGAAAAATAAATAGAAGCTAGATTACAGAGGACCTTAGCTGCTATTTTGTTTTACCCTAAAGAAAAAAGGGAGCCACTGAAGAATTTTTGAGCAGGGGTGATATAATCAGATCTGTGGTTTAGGAATATCAGTTTGTATATATATCCTTTGATCCAGCAGTGTCTATGCTAGGCATGTATTCTAAATAGATCATGAAAGAGGAAAAAGGACTTACATGTGCGAAAATGTTTGTAGCAATTCTTTTGCAGTGGCAAGAAACTGGAAACTGAGTGGATGCCCATCGGTTGGAGAATGGCTGAATAAGTTATGGTATATGAATGTTATGGAATATTATTGTTCTATTAGAACCAATCAGCAGGATAATTTCAGAAAGACCTGAAGAGACTTACCTACATGATGCTAAGTGAAACGAGTAGAACTAGGAAACACAGCAACAGCAAGATTATAGCATGATCAATTCTGATGGACATGGCTCTTTTCAACAATGAATTCAGGCCAGTTTCAATGGTCTTATGATGAAGAGAGTCATCTGCACCCAGAGGAAGAATTGTAAGGACTGATTATGGATCACAGCATAGTATTTTCACTTTTTTGTTGTTTGTTAGCATTTTGTTTTCTTTCTCATTTTTTTCCTTTTTTATCTGATTTTTCTTGTGCAGCATGATAATTATGGATATATGTATGGAAGAATTGCACATTAACATGTGTTACTTTTAACAATGTTAATGTTACATTTAACAACATTAATTTAATTTAACATAGATTACTTGCCATCTAGAAGAGTTGGTAGGGGGAAAGGAGAGAAAAAAATTGGAAGATAAGGTTTTGCAAGGGTGAATGTTGAGAATTATCCATGCACATGTTTTAAAAATTAAAAAAAAACTGTAATAAAAACATGAAAAAAAGGAATATAAGTTTGGGATACATAAGAGGATAGATTGTAGAGGAAAGAGGCTTTAAATAAGGAGACCAACAGAAGATAATAGGATAGTATTGCAAACTCCTCAAAATGGCACTTAAAATTCTTCACAGTTTGACTTCATCCTACATTAATAAACTTATTTCACATTACTCTCTTTTTCACTTTATACTCTTTTGCCAATCTGACTTATTTTCTGTTTCCTGTCTTGGTATTCCATCTTCTATTGGGCTAGCCTCTATTCCCAGAAAATGCTCTGTTTACCTCTGCCTCTTAGAAACCTTAAAGTTATTGCTCATGGTATTTCATCCAATAGATGAAAATCCAATTAAAAAAAAAAAACCCTTTCTTAACCTCCTCCCTCTTTTCCTCCCCTTTGCTATTAGTGATTCTTCCTTCTTAAGATATCTTTCATTTATGTAAGGGGTATGTTTGTAGGGCTTTTTTCTTTCTTCCTTCCTTTCTTTTTTTTGCTGAGACATTTTTGAAGTTAAGTGACTTGCCCAGGGTCACACAACTTAACAAATGTTAAGTGTCTGAGATCAAATTTGGACTCAAGTCCTCCTGACTTTAGGGCTGGTGCTCTATCCACTGAGCCACCTAGCTTTCCCAGTAGGGCTTTTTTTTCCCACAATGCTTAGGGGTAAAAGCATCTTCCAAAAGGTTTCAGGGAGCTCACAGAATAGTGATATCACCACATGAGGATATAATTGGTAAGGAAAAACTATAAAGTGGGAGGTCAGTGGACACAAGAAGAAAGACACAGAAGACTTATATAAAGTGGTATAGAATGAAATGTGAAAATGCAAGAAAACAAATTACTATATCACAAGAATTTGAAGGAAAGTTATTTTAAAGGATTATTGAACTCTGATCAATGCACTGACCCATCATTATTTCAGAAGATTGATGATGAAGTGTGTTGCCCACCTCTTGAAAGGAAGGTGATAGACTAGAGGTGCAGAATGAGAACACATATTTTCACTTATGATCCATGCATTGAATTGTTTAATTCAACCATACTTATTTGTAACAAGAGTAGCATATATATACATATATATATATATATTCTGCAATTACTCTTCCAAATCACACATTGGCAGGCAAGCTAATACATCTTGGCTCAAATGATGCTATATCTCCCCTCAAAATTCTGGGGGGTTAATTTATTAGTTCACAAGCACTCATTGGTATGTGTCTTCCCAAGATTTCCGTAGATATCCATAATTCAGTCACTTTTAGTTAAATCACTTTTAGAAAAGGGTATTTAGTAAGATAATACAATTGTTGCAAAAAGTGTTGCTATAAAGATTATAAATAAATATTATGTATATGAAACTTTCTTCTCAAGGTCTCCTTGGTAGTGATAGAATCTCTGGCCCAAAGAGTATGGACATTTAGTGACTTTATTTGCATAATTCATAAAATTTTTCCAAAATGGATGTACTGATTCATAGCTCTATCTACAATGGCAGAGCCTATCTACCCCTCCAATATTGACTATTCCCATTTTTGTCATCTCTTGCCAATTTTCTTTGCTAAGGGTGAGAGGTGAAACCTCTGGATTGTTTTGATTTGCATGGCTAAAAGTGTATTATGTATTATACAATGATCAATTCTGATGGACGTGACTTTCCAACAATGAGATGATTGAGGCCAATTTCAATGATTGAGAGCCATCTACATCCAGAGGATTGTGGGAATAGAGTTGATCACAACATATCATTTTCACTCTTTTTGTTGTTGTTCATTTGCATTTTGTTTTCTCACTAATTTTCTTTCCTTTTTGATCTGATTTTTTCTTATGCAGCTAGATAATTGTATAACTATATTTACATATATTTTATTTAGCATGTATTTTGACATTTATAACATATATTGGATTGCTTGCCATTTAGGAGAGAGTGTGGAAGGAAAGGGGAAATTTTGGAACACAAGGCTATGCAAGGATCAATGCTGAAAAATTATCTGTGCATATGTTTTGAAAATTAAAAAAGCTTTTTTAAAAAAAGTGTATTATGTACTTTATGTCCAGTATGTCTTTGTAAGCAGCTAAGTGATCTAGTAGGTCATTGAATAAACATTTATTAAGTACTTAACAGGTGCCTAGCATTGTGCTGTGCACTGAGAATACAAAGAAAGCTCACAATTTAGTGCAATAGATGGAGAAGTTAGTCTGGAGTTGGGAAAACCAGAGTACAAATATGACCTCAAACACATACTAGCTGTGTGATCTTGGACAAGTTATTTAATTTCTGTCTGCCTCAATTTTCTCAACTGTAAAACGAGATAATAATAGCACTCAATCCCTAGGGTTTTTTGTAAGAACAAAATGATATATTGTTAAATTCTTAGCATAATGCCTAGCATATAGAAGGCATTTAATTGCTTGTTTCCTTTCTTCCTTTCTCTATTACGAGGTAGGTACCATGTTTCATTGTTAATTCTCTAGAGATGTGGTTGGTAAATACATTGTTCAGAGTTCTTAAGTCTTTCAAAGTTTGTTTGTTTTCTGTATAATGTTGCTGCCCTTGTGTAAATTGTTTTCTTGGTTCTGCTCACTTCACTCTGCATCCATTCATAATATCCAAGGATTATCAGAAATTGTTCCTTTCATAATTTCTTAAGGCACAATATTCCTTTACATTCATTCATATAATTCATTTTTTCATTCGACTGTTTGTTTTCAGTTAATAGAATTTTATTTTTTCCAATTACATGTAAAGATAGTTTTCAACATTCACTTTTCTAAGATTCTGAGGTCCATTTTTTTCTTCCTTCCTTTCTTCCTTTTCCCCTCCCCAAGATAGCAAGCAATCTTATTTAGGTTATTTCAAACACATATCCATATTAGTTATGTTATGAAAGAAAAATCAGAACAAAATGCAAAAACCATAGGAAAGGAAATTTTTTTAAAGGTGAAAAGTAAGCTTTGATCCACATTCAGTTTCCATAGTTTTCTCTCTGGATGCAGATGGCATCTTTCATCCTAAGTTTATTGAAATTGTCTTGGATCACTGTATTGCTAAGAAGAGTCAAGTCTGTCACAGTTGATCATCACCCAATTATGCTGTTTATGTACAATGTTCTGATTCTGCTCACCTCACTCAGCATCAGTCCAGGCTTTTCTGAAACCAGCCTGCTCACCATCTGTCAACTATTTAAGAAGTCATCTTAGAGTCAGGATTTTCTTTAATTTTCTTTTCCTTTTTTAAATCTCCCTTTAGGATAAAGAAGTTTCTTTTCTTTATAACTATTCCTTTTCTGATATTATCCTTTCTCTTACTCTTTTCTCTCCACTTCCCCTTATTTCCCTGTTGAATTTGATACATTTTTATATCAAACTCTGAGCATGTGCTTTGTCCCTCCTTTGATTTAGAGGAGTGAAATTCATCTAATAGGGATTCCTCCAATCCCTTTATCTTGGTTTATATATTCTTCTTAAGTACTCAATTATGAGAAAAAGAATCTCTTTTTCCTCTTTCTGACACTAGTATATTCCTCCCTTTACTTTTTTCTTCCAGCTCTTCTCACTCTCATGATAGAACTGATCACT
This sequence comes from Antechinus flavipes, assembly GCF_016432865.1. Lineage (NCBI taxonomy): Eukaryota > Metazoa > Chordata > Mammalia > Dasyuromorphia > Dasyuridae > Antechinus > Antechinus flavipes. The sequence goes on along the minus strand of NC_067399.1, from coordinate 224,191,183 downwards.
CTTACCTCTCTTTAATATTCTTATTTAACTCTCTCAATACACTTTTAAGACATCAGGATTCCAAAGGAATACTTGATTCTTTTCCTCCAGTTAGAATGTGAACTTATTTATACCTTCTTCCAACTCAATTATACCAATATAATTTCCTTTTAAAATTTCTCTGGGCTCTTGTGTTTATATTTCATAGTTGCTACTCAACTCTGGTCTTTTCATTAGAAAAACTTTTAGATCTCTATTCCACTAAAAATCCATCTATTTTCTCCCCTTAGGATTATGCTCAGCTTAAGGGTGAACATTCTTATATGTAAGTCTATATTTTCAGCCTTTTGGAATATTACTTTTTTATGTTTGCTTCTCATTTATGGTAGAAGTTGCTAGATCTTGTGTGTTTTTAATTATAGCTCTATATAATACTCGAACTATTTTTTCTGGAAGTTTGCTGTATTTTTTTTTCTTTGATATGGGACCTTTGGATTTGACTATGATATTCTGGAACTTTTCCTTTTGAGGTTCCTGTAGATTCTTTCTGTCTTTACTTTGTCTGGTTTTTAATAGATTGAGTAATTTTCATGGATGATTTCTTAAAATATGGTATCTAAGCTTTTTAGAAATCATATTTTAAATCAATTAAATCATATGTTGATTCATTTGACTTTGCCTTGCACTATTTTTTTAGAAGTGTTAGAACTGTTTAGATTTTAGGATGTTCTGAAGGATGTTTTTCTTTTTGTTTTAATATCTTCTCTGCTGACTCGTCTGCTTATGCTCAAAATTTCTCTTTTTTCTTCCTCCTGAAATCTTTAGTAGTTTGAGTCTTATGTTTTCCTATTATTCACTTTCTACCTCCCTTCCCTTTGATGATGGAACCTTCAAAGGCTGGACATCAGAGCTATCTTAGCCTCTTCCTTAAGGAAGAATGTATTCTGAGGAATTCACTTTTCATTGGTTTTAGTTTCTGTCCCAAGTGATTTCTGAGGGACAGAATTGACTCCAACTCAATGTCAGCTCTTTTGCTTCAGGGTTAATGGAACTCCACAACACATTGGTGCCTTGCCCTAGTTCCCTCTATTTATTAGTTCTCTGACTAAGAACTGCAGCAACGCAGTACTACTCCAGTAGACTATGCTTCCACTTTCTTTTCTTTTCTTTCTTTTTTTAAAAATATTTTTCTCAATAGTATTTTATTTTTTCCAAATACATGTAAAGGTAGTTTTCAATATCCATTTACATAAGATTTTGTGTACCAAATTTTTTCTCCCTCCTTCCCCCTTCCAAGTAATCTAAACATATTTCTATATTTGTCTGTGCAAAAAAAAAAAATCAGACCAAAAGAAAAAAATCATGAGAAAGAAAAAGCAAAAAAAAGTGAAAATAATCTTCTTTGATTTACATTCAGTCTCCATAGTTCTTTCCCTGGACGGGGATGGCATTTTTCATCCCAAGTCTATTGGAATCTTCTTGGAACAATGTTCTCCTGGTTCTGCTCACTTCACTAAGCATCAGTTGATGGAAGTCTTTCCAGGATTTTCTGAAACCAGCCTGCTCATTTCTTACAGAACAATAACATTCCATAACATAACTTATTCAGCCATTCTCCAATTGATGGGCTCAGTTCCCAGTTTCTTGCCACTACAAAAGGGCTGCTACAAACATTTTTGCACATGTGGGTCCTTTCCCCTCTTTTATGATCTCTTTGGGATATGAAACCCTATAGAGACACTGCTGGATCAAAGGGTATGCACAGTGTTATCATGCTTCCATTTCCTATACCTTATATTCTCCTGAAGTGGGAAAGGGCAAGGAGAGAATTAAGTTCAATTGCTTGTTGCCACAGAAGACTCTAGTGAGATCAGGAACAGGGAACATGCTGGTATAGAATACAGCAGCAACAAGGGAAATACAGTGTGAATCTCCTAGCACATGCCCCTGGGTCTTGCTATATAACCCTGCCAGAGCAACTGTGTTTCTGACTCAGTCCTGTTCTGGTCAGGAATGGCGTTCTTGATTATTGTCTGGGCTACCAGAACTGCTGACCCAGTCTTGTTCTGAATCCTGGGAAGTTCTCAAAAGAGCTTTCTTGAGATATCCTGCTGCTGGCCTGAGCCCAGAGCTATGTCTGCTATGCTGGTGACGCAGCCTTGTTCTGCACCTTAGAAACTAATGGGGATATCCTGTGTGGCTGGCCTGGACCAGTGGGTATCTGGGATTTGCTCTGGGTGACGTGCTGTTGATTCTTCATGCCCTAGAACTAAGTCCTGAGTCCATTTTGGAAAATTCCAGACTTGCTGCCTATTTGGAGCCTTGGGGGTTTAATGCTTGGTTTTTATCTTTGGGAGACTGAATGCTTCTGGTCTGGGACTGGGAATGTGCCCACAATCCTGGCCCATCCCTATTCCTGATCACTTGTCTATAGATCAGATTTGTGATTTGGACTAGGATCATGCCCCATTGGGATTTCTCTTCAGATTTTTAATCACTACTCAGTCTGGTGATCTTTTTAGATTTTTTTTGGGGGGGTATTGGAGAGAAGTGGGATATATTGCTTTCTCTTATTCAATCATCTTGACTGATCTCAAGTCATTGATTTCTGTTTGGTTTATTCTCGTTTGAAAAGAATCCTTTTCTTAGGTAATGTTTATCACTTTCTCTTATAAGCTATTTATTTTCCTTCCAATTCTTTCCTCTAACACTTGTATTTCATTTCTTATCTCTTGCTTCATTTCTTTTGAATACTCAAACAGTTCTTTTGGAAGATTTATTTTTTCCTTTGAGTCTCTGCTTACAGTTATTATGAAATTAATCTCTCCTTTTTGAGGGAACTTTAGCTTTACAATAATTTTTTATACCATTTGATCTTTTCTTCAATTTATTCATCTCTCCAGCTTTAGTTCTTAAATTGGGGCTTTGTGCCAGAGCCAGGTTTTACTCTCTGCTCCATTCTTTGATGTATTGTTGGCTATACTTAATTTCTCCCTGGGTCCCCTGGTTTGTGTGCTGATCTTCATATTCCAGTGTTTGGCCCGAAGAGTCATTGAGGATCAGAGCAGTAAATCTTCAGGGACTTTTTGGCATCTAACGATACATTGTTTAGGAATCTCAGAACCCCTGGGCCTAAACTGTGCTAGTCTAATTATTATTCTCCTAAGCTCTGGTTGTTGTCATGGCCTTTTTGCTGTTGCTCCTCAGAGTTTCCAATGTCCTCATCCTGTGCTTTCTTATCACTCTGAGGATCCCCCTCTTCACTGTTACAACTTTCTTACACAGAACTTTGCAGCCTACACATATCCCTCATTATCTCTAGTAAGACTGAGAATCTTTTTCATGGGAGTTGACTTTTCCTGCCATGTCCAATAACCCTCCTATTGCCTGGATGAATTTTTTTAACAGTCCTGGAGTGAAAGGAATCACTTGCTATAGTTTTTCATTGTATTTCTCATTTGTTATCTGTTTTGATGCAAATTTTGTTGTTATAGTAGAGTACATTTGTGGGATCTGGGCAGTTTGCCTTTGTTTAGACACCCGTCTTGGTTGAAAGTCTAAATATTATTTTAAAAAGAAAGTGGAAAAATCTCTTTTCCCAGTAGTAGTCATCTATACACAATTTATTAACAAATTAACTCGTTAACAAAACAAAGACATAGGCAATTCTTGACAATATTTTGACTGAGTAAAAGATCAAACCTAGCATCATTTCAAACCTTCCACATCTTTAATTTAACAATTAGGTCATTTCAAATATTGATTTTAGTCTTTTAATAATTTTCTTCATATTTTTTTCCTTCAAGGTAAGAATTAAATAAAGTCTCTTAGGGGATAAGCTAAGTAAATAACTTAGCTTTGTTCTTTCTTTAGTCATCACAGGAAATAGTCTTTCCTGAATATGCTGTATTTGCCAGCTCTTAACTGATGCTATAAAATTCTCCTAGACCGAAAATAAAACCTCCATACTCCCCCTCACTCCATTGGAAGAAGTACTTCACATCAAGACATTTTCAGCTGTCATAAAAAGTATTGTTCTCATAACATTTCATTTGATTCTTAATGAGATAGTAACTGTATTTATAGTTTCTGTGGGAAAGCCAATGGAAAATATATTAATTTTATATTTTTTACCTTTCTCAATGTATCTGTCCCCACTCCCTATCCTAGAAATCCATTATTCATGGCAATTAGTAAAAACAGAGGGAAAATCTGGTTTAGCAAAAATAACCAACATAGTAAAAAATTCTGACATAATATGTGTTTCACATCCACAAATACCTACCTCTGTAACGACTTGATAGAGAGGATAAAACGTTAGAAGAGGCTTTATTTCCCTTGTTCAAGCTCTAGTTAAAGAAACTCTAATCTTTGAATATTACATTTTGATTGTTTTATTGTTAAATGTTCTATTTACATTGTTGTAGCCTTTATTGCGTATGGTTTTCCTGGTTTTGCTTACTTCACTTTGAATTAGTTCACAAAAGTCTTCCAGTACTGTCTATATTTATTATGTTTATTGTTCCATTGCATTCATATGATGCAATTTGTTTAGCCATTCACCAATGGGCATATACTTTGTTTCTCATTCTTTGCTATTAGAAAAAAGTTCAGATAATGTTTTACTGTTTGATTCCTTGCCTTGTTTTTTTTATGGTTTTAGTATCATCTGATTTCCTAATGGTTGTCTTCTGTCATGATAAATATCCAGACAGAAGAGGGAAACGTTAACATTCAGCAATTATGGAAAGAAAAAACAACCCAGCATGGTTGGGAAAGATCATGGCACTTTTCTTAAATATTCACCAAAGTTTTACCTAATCTCTTCATCATTTGCCGGCTCTCTAGCTGACATGTTTAACATCCAAGTAACCATTCCAAACAGTTTGAAAAGGTTTCAGAGAATTCAGAGAATGTACAATTATCTATTTCTATGGCAACAGAATCAAACAGGATTAAAAGGCAGAAAGTAAAACCTTCTTTAACTTAGCAATCTTTCCATATACTAGTCAAAGTCACCAAATGTTACTTAACATTTCACAGGGATATCGCTTTGCTCATCCCTGCAAAAAGTGATGACACTTTTATGGAGAATATAACCAAACTGAAGTGAAGGATTGGTTTCCGTCATTATATATAAAGTTACAAAAGAAAATGAAGAAGAAACACTAAATATTTCAGTTCCAAAACCTGTACCCATTAGAAGTATATTTATCAGAAAAATAAAAGAGGGAAAAAAAGAATTTTTATCCTGTCCATGATTATCTGGCATGTATATTTAGAGGATCTCCTATAGACAAAATAGTAGATACTTTTTTGAAAAGTTTGACATTACATCACCAGGGCCCAAACCTGAAATCACATCTTCTAAGTTAGATAAAAATCAAACAGCAAAATCTTCTTTTCAAAAGAGAGAAAATCCTTTTTCTATAATGAGACTAACCAACAGTGACAAATGATAGGTCAGCACCAAAAGTTGACTGAATAAAAATGAAAAAAGTAATGCACACTATTCACTTGTATAAAGCATAGGTTTGATATTATGATTATCTTGCTTAACATCTATTGTCAGTGTACAGGAATGAAACATTGCAAAAGTTTTCCAATTTTCAATGGATCTGTCTCTTTAAAATTAGGGGGATTATAACTGCCAATTTATGAGATTGGTTTAAGTGAGTTTAAGGAAGTCGACATAATATATTTTAATATTCACCATGATTAATAACAAACAGTTTCTTCCTCTTCTGTTTGGCAAAGCAATAGACTATTCCATTGTTTCTCTTTGGGGAATGGTAATGTTCCATATTTTAAAAAATATGACATTTTACAGAAATGACATACTGAATAAGGAATTGATTTTGCTTTTATGTTCTAAATCACTGTATCCAAGTGCAAAAATGATTATTTTGTTTTAAGACTAAGTATGTATTTGTTCCAAATATGCAATATAATAGTTAATGGATTTGCATAGTGCACAAATCATAAATCACTTATATAGATCATTAATGGATCACTTCAAATTGTAAAGTCAAATTTTTGTTTTTTAAAATCAAAACATACAAACTCCAAATGCAGAACTGTGACAGGGAATCTGTCTCCCATCCCAATATAATGGTTATATTTCAAACTTAAGAGAAGTCATCTACATCACAATTTAATTTTTAGAACTTTGTTTCCTATAAGATGACATATAAACTATTACATTTTAGTTTGTACTACAAATTAGCAAATAAAGCTTCAAAAAAAAAACTTTGGAAAACATACTTTTAATGACCCAACCATCTCCATTAATCCCCCCCAAATACAAACATATCCCACAATAGTCTTTCTGTGATATACTATGATTGTGTCATTGAATGAAATTTTTGATGTTTAAAATTGAAGGTCTCTCATAGAAGAACATAATGTGGAACAGAGTGATATTGAGCAGGCAGTAACCCATTACTAACTGAGAACTGCATAAGACAAGTAGCCTAAAAGATATCACAGGGAAATGTGAGATCTGAGTTTATGTACTATATTCTATCTGCACTTTAAAAATTTGCTCTGACTCATTATGACTCCACCCTACAGTCTCAGGGAAAATATCTACAAGGTTTAGATACAGCTCATGTCCCCTTTAGCAAAGATACTAGGTATTTAAAATATTTACCCGGTATAATATAGTGATTTAGTTTATCTACCACAAAAGGAATACTTAAAACACAAAAGAGTCAGAACCAGTTCTTCATTATATTTAACATATAAAATAATAACCTATAATTCCAATTATACTCTTCATGGAGATAAAGACAATTTTTTGGTGGTATGAAGCAATATATAATATTCACCTCAAATCTGATCCTAATCTTTTTGCCTACAAAATTCTCAAAGTAGTGGTGAGTTTTTTCTCCTCTGAAAGTGTTTCAGTTGTAGTCAGTTAATTTCTCTCTTTTTAGTGGAAATCTAAAAGATAGGCTTTCTGTGTCTCAAGTAATATACTAAAAAGAGGGAAAAGTTAATTTCTCTATAGACTTTATGGCTTGCTCAGAGGACAGCTTTTCCTGGCCCACCAGCCTATCATCTTTGTTATAACATTCCCAGCCATGGAGATGAAGGGGCCTTCCAGTATTCCATGTCCTTTATTAAAGAACCAGACAGAAATTAGACATTGACCCACACCTAAGACCCTATACCAAGATAAGGTCAAAATGGGTTCATGCTTTAGACATAAAGAGTAATACTATAAATAAGTAAGAAGAACAAAGGATAGTCTGTCTCTTAGATCTGTGGAGAAAGAAGGAATTTGTAGCCAAAAAAGAACTAGAGTACATTATGGAATGCAAAATGAATAATTTTGATTACATTAAGTTAAAAAGTTTTTGTACAAACAAAACCAATGCAGATAAAATTCTAAGAGAAGCAGTAAACTGGGAAAAAAACTTATATCTAAGGGTTCTGATAAAGATCTCATTTCTAAAATATATAGAGAATTGACTCAAATTTATAAGAATACAAGCCATTCTCCAATTGATAAATGGTCAAAGGATGTGAACAGACAATTTTCAGATGAAGAAATTAAAACCATTACTAGTCATATAAAAAAATGCTTTAAATCACTACTGATCAGAGAAATGCAAAATAAGACAACTCTGAGATACCACTACACATCTCTCAGATTGGCTAAGATGACAGGAAAAAATAATAATGTTGGAGGGGATGTGGGAAAACTGGGACATTGTTGATAGAGTTGTGGAATGATTCACCCATTCTAGAAAGCAATCTAGAACTATGCCCAAAGGGCTATCAAACTGTGCTTACCCTTTGACCCAGCAGTGTTTCTACTGGGCATATATCCCAAAGAGATCTTTGGGGAGGGAAAGGGACCTGTATGTGCCAAAATGTTTGTGGCAGCCCTTTTCGTAGTGGAAAAAAAACTGGAAACTGAGTGGATGCCCACCAGTTGGAGAATGGCTGAATAAATTATGGTATATGAATGTTAATGGAATATTATTGTTCTGTAAGAAATGATCAGCAGGATGATTTCAAAGAGACCTGAAAAGATTTACATGATGCTAAATGAAGTGAGTAGAACCAGGAGAACACTGTACATGGCAACAATGAAATTAAACGATGATCAATTTAGATGGACGTGGTTCTTTTCAGCAGCGAGGTGATTCAGACCAATTCCAATGGTTATGTGTTGGAGAGAGCCATTTGTGGGGACTGAGTGTGGCTCACAACATAGCATTTTCACTATTTTTGTTGTTGTTTGCTAGCATTTTATTTTCTTTCTCATTTTTTCTTTTTGATTTGATTTTTCTTATGTAGCATAATTGTGGAAATATGTATAGAAGAAATGCATATATTTAACACATATTGGATTACTTGCTGTCTAGAGAAGAGGTTGGGGAGAAGGGAGGGAGAAAAAAATTTGGAACACAAGATTTGGCAAGGATGAAAATTATCTATGCATATTTTTAAATGTCACTTTTATTTTACTTTTTTGTTATTGTTCAACTAACAATATTTATGATTTATGTTCTTTCCCTTCTTCCACCCCACTAGGAGTTAGGGGAGTTATAGGAAAAGATAAAACCTTGTAGTAAAAACAGTCACTGGCCATGTCTAAAAATGTAGGTCTTGCACTTACATTTGTATGCTTTCTCTCTCCCCCTTCCCTCTCTAACTCTCTTTTTTCTCTCTCTCTCATTCTCTCTCTCCCTCTCTCTCTCAGACAAATACTATACTCTTATATTTGTGTGTATACATATCCACATGTATATAAATATATAGGTATACAAAAGAGTGTGTTTTTTTAAATGAACAAAAATCAATCTTTCCATTTTCTAACGTCAAACTAGCAAACAAGCAAAATAATCATGCAAAGTAAAGCAACAAATTCCCATAATGGCCACATCCAAAAGTCAGTATGCATATGTTTTGAAAATAAAAAGATTTAATTAAAAAAAAGAAAAAATTATTTCAAACCAATAGGAAAAAAAAAAAAAGGGCCAGAGCATGTCTCATTTAGAAGGACCAGAACACTGCCAGATCCATGGGAAATGCTCCAGTACAACCCTTGCTAGATACTTATTTATATATTATTCTGTACATTTTCTTAAATCATTTAGAATGTATCTTTGTGGTCACTAACTAGACTGTAGCTAGGGCAGAGACTTGAACTTAAATATCTTAGTATGGAACATTTAGTTTATATTTTTCCATATCTATGGTAGGACTTTGTTATTTGGAGTTCTCTCTTTAACCTTTATTTTTCTTCTCTGGGGAAGTGTGTGCTATGGGATGTGTGTGTGCTGAGTTGAGGATCATGTAATCTGAACATGTGACAAAGCTTTGATCTGTGGGTTCATTCAACCTCTGATCCTGAACATCCCAGAGGACCCTGATCTCTGATCTCTTGATTTCCAAGAGAATCCTGGTTCCAGTCAGGGCTGTGTCTCCCTCCCTTTGAGTCTATAGCTCTTCCTCACCTCCAAGAAAAGGACATATTCCCTGTAAGCTGTTATAGTAGATGTCGGCCCTACTGTGGCTAGAGACAATCAAAAAGATTAAGGTATGGGGAGAAGAGGAGAGGAGGGAGGGGAAACGTTAGAAGAGAGTTCAGGGGTGGGTCCCTTTCTTCCGTGGTATTTTTCAGGTTGCGAAGAACGCTGGGGTTTGGGTAAAGGAAAAGTGCCCCATAGGGAGGTACATAGGGGAAGCGGGTTAATCATCAGTGGAACTCTGATAAGCCTCTGCCAGCTGGACATGGAATCAACACAGTCAGAGAAGAAAGGTTTTGTGAAGCCCGTGGGTCAGTCAAGACAGTGTGGCTGGAGTTTGAGACCATGCTTGGGGCAAAACGATTTCAACATGTGATCGAGACCCCTGAGCCAGGCAAATGGGAGGTAAAAGCCCTTCTCTCTGTCTACATTCTTCCCCCAAACCCCTCCCTTGGGTTAGCTTCTGGGGCTCTTCATCCTCCATCCTATTCCCCCCACCCCATTTTCATTCCCTTATCCATTCTAGTTCTTCTTCATCTCCTTTCCCCCTCAATGGAATAAAAGTACCAAAGAGGGATCTAGTACTTGAGTCTGTGCCCACTTCCTATATACCCTTATGCCTGTCAATGCTCCCCAATTAAATAGGCATGAGATGGGACCATGGGTATGTGGTCTTACTTCTGAAAACTCAGCTTGATGCTACTTCCTGTGAGAGACTTTACCTGATTCACTCAGGCAATTGGTTGATAACATATTGTAGTCTTTCTCCCTGAAATAGCTTTATTTGCATGTGTACTTTATTTACTTAATATGAATCTATGGTATCCTATCCAGTAGAATGCAAGTTCCTTAAGAGCAAAGATTGTCTCAATTTTGTATTTGTATCCTGAGCTCCTGAGTGGTAAATTCTTCTTGTTGATTGGTGTATCTCCTTTTTAGTTATCTGGATATGAAGCATCCTTGCCCATCACAGAAAAGTCAAATCCTTTGACCCAGGATTTGGATAAGGCGAATGCTGAACAGATTGTACAGCTCCTGGGGCAGTGTGATGCTGAGATCTTCCAGGAGGAAGGACAAATAATGCCGGCCTACCAGGTAACTCCTTAATAGCCTCACCCATGTACACCAGTTTATAGATTTCTAATCTAATCTCTAACTAGATACCTCCTTCCCCCCATTCTTGACAATAGTTTCTGCCCTTGGATCCCAATCCCCAATCCTTCAAATCCAGTGATAGCAACAGGAGAGAACTTGGGCTGGGGCCCTCTTCTCTGGGACTGACCTCAAATTTGGCCCCTCACAGCGACTCTACAGTGAATCCATCTTAACAACCATGGTACACGTGGCTGGAAAAGTTCACGAAGTGCTGAAGGTACTAATGTTTATCAATTCTCCTATCTGATAATCCAATATCTCCAGGTTCCCTGATCTTCTGCTGTCCTGTCCCTCTCTCTCTCTGTTGTCCTCTCTTTTTCGCTTATCCTTTCTAATTCAGCTTAATATTATATTTTTCTTCTCCCCTCTTCTTTTCTATCCCTCGTCATTATGTTTTCCCAGTTCAATCCCTGACCCTCCCGTTCAATCCCTGACCCTCCAGTTCACTCCTTTTTACTCTTCTTCCATCTGACTTGTGCTGTCACTGGGTATAAAGAAATAATAATCAGAGGAGTATGATCTATCTCTTGGGCCTGTCTCCTTGAGTGTGCTTAATGTTTAAACTATACCCAATTTTATTTAAAACTGGTTTCTGAAACTCCAGCAAACTTACTGCTGCTGCGGCCATCCTTCCACCTTCTTCATCCTGAGTAAACCCTCCCAGTTGGTTTTTAGAACTCTAGTCCTGTTTTGCTGCTGCTCCATGCTTCTTGACCCCATCACTTCAGCATTGCAGGGTATGACAGCTGACAGCAGACTCCTATGTAAAGCTGAGTCTCCAGTCACTCAAGGCCTTTGAGTACAATCAGAAAGCATGTTCTACTACTTGTTCTGAGGTGGTAAGGGAGGCCCCATGTGACTATTCTCAACTGAATTATCGTTGCCTCCTCTGCTTATTGTATCAAAAACATTCTAACCTAATCCAGGGTAGTTGCTTACCATTGCCCCAAATCCCACCTTCCTGACAGAGAGACAGGCTACATACCAGAAATGTGTATGTCCTGAAGACTTGGATGGTTCAAATCATGTCTGCTGACGATCAGCTGTATGACTTTGGGCAACATCATTAACCTTTCTAGGTTACTGTCTCAATTAGCTTTCAGCAAAATGAGGAGTTGGGTTAATTGATCCAAAGAACTCCTAGTGTGGAAACTTCCTCCTTTGATGCAGATTAGCAATCCATTTGTAACTGAGAGTAGCTGGATTGAGCATCTGTTCATGGTCAAAGAACTAGTATGTGTAGCTTATGTCAAGTTTTCCTGACTCCAAGGCTAACTCTTTGTGCTCCAGATTTCACTGCTACTCATTTGTCTTTCTCATTTATATATGGGGATGAGATGAGAGAAGTAGGGTGCTTCTCTTAATACCATTTCCATTTCTTCTTTGAAACCATATCTTAGTAACAGTTATGGGTGTATTACTTCTTAGGAGCCTGAAGGGGGGCTTGTTGTTCTGAGTGGAGGGGGAACCTCTGGTCGGATGGCATTTCTTATGTCGGTGAGTGCTTTCATCCCAATGATGCTATTAACTCCATATCCACTGTCACACATCCCGCCCCCCCCCCCATGCCTAGAAGCCCAACTAATCTGAATTCCCAAATAGAACCCTCATCCTGATCATTCCTACTCCCTTTCCCGGCCCTTTTCTATTTTCCCTGGTGTTCAGTTCTCTTGGATCACATCCTAGACATCTTCTCACACTCCAGCTATCTTATTTTTCCAATTTACCTTCATGAAAAAACATTTAAGCATCTCACTCCATGTGAAGCTGAGGTAAGTCTTATGCAAATAGAATCACCCAGTCTCTAGTCTCTAAGAGTTAAAATTCAAGCTTCCTTACCTCCTTATTCCCTGACAGGTTTCCTTTAACCAGTTGATGAAAGGCTTGGGACAGAAACCTCTCTATACCTACCTCATTGCAGGGGGTGACAGGTAAGGGGAACTTCTGACCTCTTTAGAGTTCTCAACTCCTTAATGTCCTAGGAGGACCACTGACCATGAGTTTGTCCTCTCAGATCTGTGGTAGCCTCTAGGGAGGGAACCGAGGACAGCGCCTTGCATGGGATTGAAGAACTGAAGAAGGTCAGAGACAGCCAATCTCAGATCCATTGGATGGACAAAAGCTCTTGACCGTAGCGAGTTCCCTCATCACCTTCTCTCATTTGTGTCCTTTCTTGCACCCCCTGAACTTCCAAGATGTGGGTCTCCTTATCCAAGGTAGGGACCTTCTCCAAGTACCCCAGAAACCATGATACCCTCTGTCTCTTCCAGGTAACTGCAGGAAAGAAACGAGTGATTGTCATTGGCATTTCTGTTGGACTCTCTGTGAGTAAGAATAAAGGAGTGAAATGGAAAGGTTTGGTAAGGAGGATGGGGGTGAGGAGAGAATGAGGAAGAGGATGGATCTGAGGTCTTAACATGATCTCAAGACTTCAGAAGCATAGTACAGTAGATAGGGTCTTAACTAGGTGTCAGGGAAAGTCTGGGTCCAAATCCTACCTTTGGTTCTAAGCTTTAGGTCATTATCTAAGAAAATAAGTTTGCAGAGTAATTTACATCTGTTATCTCATTTAGTTTTATTATTCACATTTCATGGATGAGGAAACTAAGGTTAAGAGAAGTTTAAAAATCTATCTGAGGTAAGATTAATGTTTAGTTGTATGATGCTTTGCATATGGTAGAGGAAGTTCCTACATCTGTGAAATCATGGATACTTGACTTATTGTTGTACTTGGTCCTTCATCCCATTAATTCTGTACCAATTCTGTGACTGTGAGAACCACACACATCATTGAGACAATTGCATTATTCTGTAGGTATTGATTTTATGCCTACTTTGGTGCTTGTGTTTAGCTAGACAAACTAGCTATATCTAGGGATATAGAAGAAGTATAAAATGAAATCTCTGTCTTCTGGGAGCTTATAGTCTAGTTTACATCTACTTAATTAAAAAAAATTTGTTTTCTCTTCTTTATTCATTTCCCCTCATTCTTTTACCTCGTCTCAGGCTCCTTTTGTGGCTGGTCAGATGGATTTCTGTATGAATAATTCAGACATTTTCTTGCCTGTTCTGGTCGGGTTCAATCCAGTAAACATGGCTAGGTGAGTCTTCTGAATAGAGATATCAGGAATCTTCCACCTGAAAAGGTAAAAGCTTATGGTAGGTGAGACTGGGGTGTATTTCCTGAAGGGAGAAGGGCTAATTGCATCTTCAGGTCTTTCTGATCTGTTATTAGGTCTTGGTGGTTGGAGAAAATCTCAACTAGTTATTGGAGAAAAACAACCCATTGAATTCTTAGTATGATTTGATTCCTGGATTAATAAACTTCCTATTTTTATAAGTACTCTGAGGCTAGATGATTAATTATTAGGTAACATGTAGAAGTGATTCCCATAAAGGCAGCTAGATAGCACAGAGGCTAGAATGCCCATCCTGGAGTCAGGAGGATTTGAGTTCAAATTCAGCCTCAGACATTTAACACTTTTTAGCTCGTGACTTTGGGCAAGTAACCCCATTTGCCTTGATCAAAAAAAAAAAGAAGTGATTCCTGAATTAGGCAGGGCTAGTAGTCCTTTCTAACTCTAAAATACTCCTGTCTAGTCTAATTTACACTCATCTAATTTACACTCACGTATAAATGACTAATAATTTTAACCTTCCCAAGAATTTACATAATTTAAAAGAAGACATTTATTAACATAAATTAATCTTAAATTGATTTAATTTAGAAAATATGACTGAAGGAAATTTAAAATATCAAGTGGTGTTCATGGGCAAATAAGTTTACCATGTAGGTAAAGCTTACTTTGTGTACTTATGAAACAGGGGCTTTGCAGCTCCTGAAGTTATGCTAGTCATTTCAACAGACATTTATTTAAATGTTTTTATATCTATCTTGTTTCCATTGTTAGGCTGGAACCTGCTCTCAAGGAGCCCACAGCCTAATGGTGGAAACAAGACAGATATAGAAACAAGCTATATACAGAAAAAATGGGGGGAAATCATTAGAAGGAAGACATTAGAATTAAGGGGGGCTAGGAAAGATTTCCTGTAGAAGGCAGAATTTTAGCTAGAATTTAAAGAAATCCATGAGAAGGGAAAGCATTTCAGGTACGGGGTATAGTTAATGAAAATGCCCAGCACTGGGAGATGGAGGGTCTTGTCTGAGGAACAACTAAGAGGCCAGGGTCACTGGATCTCAGGATATATGGGGGGTAAGATGTAAGAAAACAGAAAAAGTGATAGAGGTGGAGCGGGTTATGAAGGGTTTTGAATGCTAGAGGACTTGCCCCTGGTGTTGATTAAGGAGGGAGATAACATGATCAGACCTGTGTTTTAGGAAGCACTTTGACAATTGAGTGGAGGATGGATTGGAGTGAGGAGAGACTTGGGGCAGGGAAAACAAAAACCATGCCATTGCTATAGTTCAGGCATGAATTGACAAGCACCTGTACCAGAGTGGGTTGGTAGTGTCAGAGCAGAGAAAGGAACGTATTTGAGAGATGGTATAAAAATAAAATCGAGGAACCTTGGCAACAAATTACACAGGGAACTATTCACAAGATAAACTATTTAATATAGCAGGTTGTAAATCCATGAATGCGGAAAATGTAACTTCAGGAAAGGGTGAAATAAATTAATGGATAATATAATGGAAGATAATTATTATTTTTCTTTCACATTTTCAATGAGTATTATCATTCATCATTATTATTATTCAGTGACAATATTAAGGAATATCTATTATGTATCAACTAATCCTTTACATAATTATTTTTTCAATTCAGTTTGATAATTCATGCCCACGTAGCCATTCACTCACATACTCATATATTTATTTATCCATTTGTTCATTTATTTAACAAACATTTATTCAGATATGTATATTCTATACCTCTTAACACCTTGTAATTTGCTCCCACTTTAATTAAATGAAGGAAGATATCTCTATCTAGCAGACCCTAATCTTTACTGTTAGTTCTTCAATAGTTTTCATATATATATATATATATATATATATATATATATATATATATATATATAGTAATATAGATGAACTTGTCTGGATGGGCCTGACACAATATAGTATTTCTAATATCTAATAGTATTTTTAATATTCTTATGGTCCTGATCTTGCAAGGGGTATCCAGAGGATATAGCTAGCCACACAGTCACAGAACTGGCAGTGAATAAGATGAGCAGGGTGATCTTTAGGATTGGAAATGCAAAGATATTATTAGATTAGCAGTGATAATAGTAGTAGCACTTACAATAACTCACATTACAAATTACTTTATATACATTATCTTATTTGATCTTTGGAATGACTCTGAGGAAGATGATTCAAGTATTATTAATGTTTACATTTTACAGATCAAGAAACTGAGACTCCCAGAAGTTAAATTACTTCAATTTATTTCTACTAAGCAAACATTTTCAGATGCTTATTAAATTCAAGACTCTGTATAAGGAGCTGGATTTACAAAAATTTCCCCCAAGATCACGTTGCAAGCTATTGTAGGCACTGTCTTTCCATTACATGAGGGTTCTTTTGAGTAGCTGTGCTTTTGAAAATGTTTCCTGTCTCAGGGTAGTGCCTCTTTGGACTCCCTCCTCTCAATTTATTTTTGAAGGTTGAATTCCCTGGGGAAAACTGCTCTA
Source organism: Antechinus flavipes (assembly GCF_016432865.1). Classification (NCBI taxonomy): domain Eukaryota; kingdom Metazoa; phylum Chordata; class Mammalia; order Dasyuromorphia; family Dasyuridae; genus Antechinus; species Antechinus flavipes. The sequence goes on along the minus strand of NC_067399.1, from coordinate 224,174,903 downwards.
TTCTGTGTGTCCACATGCCTAAAAGCTATAGTTCTCCAGCTAGGTTTACTTTGGATGTCAGCTAGTGGTTACAATTAGCTGAAAGCAAAGGCATTTACTGAAATGGCACAGAGTGAATAGTAGTGACAAAATGTTCCCTTCATAATCCTGGGTCTCACTTCCCTTACACATGCACAGTGTGGTGGGAGGAGTGAACACACACACAGAGTATGCATGTGGCCGGGGTGACACAATGCCCACAGCTTGGCAGGGTGGTCCCTCCTTATTACTGTGATGGTTCCCTACTGGACTAAATGCTAGAGAGGCTTGGGAACATAGCGCTGCCATGGAAAGTCAAAGCAGAAACCTTACATCTGACCCTAGTCATTCACTTCCATCCATCAAACTTCTGTCTTTTTGGGCCCAGAAATGATCCCATTGAGGACTGGAATTCTACATTCCGTGAAATTGCACAACGGATGCAGAAGCTACAAGAGAAGCAGAAAGCTTTTGTGCTCAACCCTGCAATTGGAGTAAGCTCTCTCCATCTTCTTTCTTCCTCTGCCTGGGCCCTCACCCCGTTTTGGGATTATTATCTGCCTTCTTTAAACTTTCCGCTTACAAGTAAATCTGTGTGCTCTTTAAGCTGCTCTGAAAGGTCCATATTTGGAGGACAGTGATTCCTCATTTTATGAAAAGTTGAGCATCAATTGAATTATTGAAAAAGAAGACATGTTTTATAGTCACTCTCAGTTTAACTTTCTAGATATTTTAATCTTTATTTCTGATTCTCAATTACATTGTTTTTGTTCAGTCATGTTTGGCTCTTTGTGATCCATTTGGGATTTTCTTGGCAAAGATATTGGAGTGGTTGTCATTTCCTTCTCCAGCTTATTTTACAGTTGAGGAAACTGAGGCAATCAGAGTTGTGTGATTTGCCCAGAGTCATCTAGCTAGTTAATGTCTTAGATAGGATTTGAATTCAGGTTATGGTGACTTTCAGGCCTAGAACTCTATACACTGAACTATCTAGTTGCCCTTTCAATGAACAGCCAATATTTAATACTTTAGTTCTATTTCTCACTTCTCCCTTAATCTTTCTGTTAATGACTGTTATTAGTGTAACACTGACTCCCTCCCTACTGCCTGAAGACTAGATATGTTACTTTTTATGACTCCAATTATCATTCTCTACCAATGAAGAGAATAGTATGAAAATGTTAAATCATAGGCTACATTAGTAAAATGACACTCTTAATTAAGGTTGGTAATCCCTATAGAAAAATTGGTTAATATAATATAATATAATATAATATAATATAATATAAATAACCACTAAGTCAGATGGTGGATACAGAGATGGCCTCAGTCAGGAAAACCTGGATTCCAGTCCCACCTCTAACTTATACCACAAGGCATATACTTAACGTTTCAGTGACCCAGGCAACTCTCCAAATTTCAAGCAGGATCAGACTTGCTTTATTGCTGCCTCATCTGAAATTCTTTACACCAGTGAAATCATAAGTTCAGCCCCAAAAATGAATTCACCTTCTAAGTTTGGATCCTCACATAAATGTGTTTTTTAAAAATAGTGCACACCTGTATGTCTTCCCACTCTTTCTGCTTCCCTCTATCAAATTGGAGAAAGTCTTTCTTGAGCCTCCTGGGCTTCCACACTCTTCCCTGAGGTATCTTGGATCTTCTCTAACTTATACCTTGGCCACCATCCAGCTTTATTTTTGTCTCAAACTAGATTTCTCCCTACTTTGCTATATTTGCTAAGTGTATGGAACGACTATTGATGTGATATCATTATCTACCCTATGCATGTGAAACAACAGTTTTTAGATGAAAAAAGAAAACAAAAAAACAAAGGGGAGAGAAGGAAGGACAATAGCCAACCATTTCCAGTATAATACTCTTCTTCTAGACACACCATTTCCATCTTTTGGTGAGGCAGTTGGAGTTAAGTGACTTGCCTAGAGTCACACAACTAGTGAGTATTAATTATCTAAGGGTGGATTTGAACTCAGGTCCTCCAGACTTCAGAACTGGTATTCTATCCCCTGTACCATCTAGCTGCCCCATAGGTTCACTGTTTCCAACAAAAAGGAATCCATTCTCTCTCTCTCTCCTCTATCTCACTGTCTCTGTCTCTGTTTCTGTCTCACTTTGTCTGTCGTCTCTTTCTCTCTGTCTCTGTCTTTTTTCCTCTCTCCCCCATCATCATTTTTTTTTAAAAATGTATTTATTTGTTTAAAACTTAAATAGAAAAAACATTGTCATGTGCAAAGAAGAACATAAGGGAAGATTTAAAATGTATAACAGTAAATTTCTATTTCAAAAAAGTATATATAATAATAGAAGACTGTATTCAGAACTGTACATCTTTTCTTGTAGGTTTTCTTCTGTTCTCTATTATGTATTTTTTACTTCTCTTTCCTCCACCCACGCAGGCTATAGTTAAGCATAAATATATTTATGTGTGTGTATATATATATGTATATATACAAACATATATAATACACACATATTTATATACATGTGCATATACACATAACTATACCTACATATACACAGATACCTATAATCATGCACATATATAGACATACATTCATATATTTCTGTGTAAGGTTGTACTATGTTTGTTTGCCCTCTGTTTTTCTGAAGATGTATAACATCATTCTTCTTAGATTCAAGTCTTACCAAATTTTTCAAAATCTACTAACTCATTATTTCTTATGCCACAGCAATATTTCAACCCTATAGTATCTAGCTGTTTTGAATAATCTAAAACAATATTTATATGGCTGATATAACATATATATACATATATACATATATGTGTGTGTGTATATATATATATACACACACACACTATAGTATCCCTATTTTTCTCTTTTGATTATTTTAATTTTAACTTTGAGATCAATGATTACTATTCTTGCTTTTTTTCACTAATAAATTCTACTTCTGATCATTATTATTGTGTTTGTGTGTACCTCTTGTTTCCTATCCCTGATGCTTTTTCTACATTACTTTAACATCTATTTTGGTATTACTAATCCTCCTCCCCAGGAATCTCCACTTTATCCCTTCCTCTAACTCTTTCCCTCCTTCTTTATCTCATTTCCATTTCATCTACACACCCTTCTAGACGGAATCTTACCCTATTTCTTTCCTCTCTTATTTCTTTATTTTCCTCACTCTTATTTCTTTATAAATTTGGAAAGGTTTTATGTCCTTTTAGATATATATGTATTGTTCCCTCTTTAAGCCATTCCCAATGGGAGTATGATCTCAAAGCTACCACTATACCTCCCATATCCAATTTCTGTGTATTAATTCTTGCTATTGTACCTCATTTGTATAACATAATTATTATTTTTACCTTTTCCTACACAATTTTGCTTCTTAGAATTACATCATATTCAGCTTTACCCCAGTCTTTCTTTTGAACTACTTAATTCTTAATGACAATATTAGACATATGATTTACATTTCCATGTATAAAACATAGTTTGTTCTTATTGAATCTCTTGAAATTAGTTGTTGATGTTTACCTTATATTTCTCATTGTTTCTTACATGTCAGTTTTTCTATTAAGTTCAAGGTTTTGTGCAACAAAATCCTGAACGTCTGGCAATTTGTTGAATCTTAAATTTTTTTTCCCATTCAGGATTATGGTTAGTTTTCAGCTGTAACTCTAGTTCTTTTGATCTTCAAATTCCAAAAACTGTAGTCTTTTATTGTAGCTGCTGATGTCTTACATTATTCTAACTGTGACTCCAGCATATTTGAATTGGTTTTTGTTGTTGTTACTTGTAAAATGTTCTCTTTGATCTGTGTGTTTCAAAAGTTAGCAATGATGTTCCTATGTTTTCCTTGTAGGATCTCTTTCAGGTGGTGATTGGGAGATTTTTTTTTTCCTATTTCAACTTTTCCCTCTTGTTGTATCACTTCAGGATAATTAAAAAAACATTTCTTGGATTATTGTATCAAGGTTCATTTTTTGGTCATGGCTTTCAGATAATCCAATTATTCTTAAGTTTTCTCTTCTTAATCTGTTCTCTAGATCTATTGTTTTCTTATGAGATGTTTCACATTCTCTTCTATTTTTTCATTTTTTATATTTTGTTTTGTTATTTCTTGGCCTCTTTCACTGACTTCTCCTTGCCGAATTCTAATTTTCTTTTTCTTTCTTTTTTCTTTTTTATTTTTGCTGAGGCAATTGGGGTTAAGTGACTTGCTCAGGGTCACACAGCCAGGAAGTATTAAGTGTCTGAAATGATTCAAACCAGTTCCAATTGCTCAGTGACAAAGAGAGCCATCTATACCCAGGGAGAGAACTGTGGGAACAGAGTGTGGGACACAACATAGCATTCTTACTCTGTTGTTATTTGCTTGTATTTTGTTTTCTTTCTTAGTTTTTCTTTTTCTTCCTTCTTGATCTGATTTTTCTTGTGCAGCAAGATAACTATATAAATATGTATACATATATTGGATTTAACATGTATTTCAATGTATTTAACATGTATTGAATTACCTGCCAGCTAGGGAAGGGGTGGGGAGAAGGAGAGGAAAATTTGGAACAAAAGGTTTTGCAAGGATCAATGTTGGAAAAAATATCCATGCATACGCTTTGTAAATAAAAAGCTTTAATTAAAAAAAAAAGTAATATTAAGTGTCTGAGGCCAAATTTGAATTCGGGTTCTTCTGACTTCAAGGCCAGTACTCTATCTGCGCCATCTATCTGCCTCTCTACTTTTCAAAAAGTCATTTTTTTTCTTTAATATTCTAGCTGTCCTTTTTCAATTGGTTGACTTTCTTTTCATAATCTTCTTGTTTTTTTTTTTTTTTTTCTTATTTCCCCCCTACTTTCTCTCATTTGATTTTTAAAGTCTTTTTTGGGCAGGTAACTATTTAGTGTTACTCTGTGAGGTTAGAGAGGTTTTGTTTGTTTTTTTTAAACTTTGGTATCCTCCTTTGAAGATGAACCCTGGTCTTCCCTATTCCCATATTAACTTTCTATAGTTGAGTTATTTCTCTTTTGCTGCTAATTATTTTTTAAGTAAGATTTTGTTGGTACAAACACCTCTAGTCTTGCAGTGGGAGTGGGGGCAATGGGTGCCTTTGGTCTCGGGACCTCCCTTGTGGCCTGAAACCTCAGACCAAGAGCCCCGCTCTCCTATAAGTGTCCCAGACAGCAGTCCCTGCCCCACTGCTTCTGCATCCACCAGGAGTCTGCTGACTCCTTTTCGCCCAGGGTGGCCTCCTAGCAGCACAGCTGGGCCCGCTGTTCCTTATCAGCAGAGGTTCTTTCAACCCACTACTCAGACCCTGGATTCCCCCAGATCTGGGAAAGTTCCCATAGCTGGGGCAGGAACAGGCTAACTCCAGGGCTCTGTGGGGCAGTTCCATGGAGCTAGCCTGGAGGCTTTTCACACTCTATCTCCAGTGGCCCCGGAGGAAGGCATTCTGGCCAGACTTCTCTGGCCCCTCTCTGCTTGCCCCGAGGCACAGTTTTGTCTCCTTTGTGGGGGAAAGCTGGAGAACTTGGGATTTTCTGACCCCCTCTGCCTTCTCCTCCCCCTTTCCGCCCACCTCCCACTCCCATCTTGCCGGTTCTTTCTTTTGGCAGCAAGGTGGGCCAAGATGGCTACCTCAGGTCACCCTGACACCCATCTCTCCTGGGTGCCTTTAGTATCTCCGGGCCAATTGGGTTTTGGTTGTTTTTTACCTCTCCCAATCTTATCCTGTGCTATTCCCCTCAGCCCGAAGGACTCAGCGGTTCCTCCAGAATGAAGGGAGGAAGTGCTACCAAGATCCTGCTGGAAACGCTGCTGTTGGCAGCGCACCACACTGTGGAGAGGGACGTGGGAGCCCGGCGCAGGTAGGCAGCCGGGGCAGAGCAGCGAGGCTCTGGACGGGGTCGGAGAGAAGGGGAGAAGGAAGGAACAGAGGAGCAAGCGCGCTTCCGCGGCTCAGGAGAGAGCTCGGAAAGGAAGATAGCTGGGCAGGGGAGCCTTCAGCTCAACCCAAAGCCTGCCTGCCAGACCAAAGTACTGTCCCAGGCATTAAGGACACAAAGACAATACAGTCCTTGACCTCTTGCAGCTCATTCTATTCAAATGGATAATGCTCCCTCTGGGGAGCTGCAGAGCCTGATTTGGTTCCCAAGGTCCTCAGGATTCCCGAGATCCTAATCCAAACACAGGGCCTGTTTAAGGGCAGATGCGAACCCATCAGTATCCAGAATGAATCCAATTTCTGGGGAAAACTTTTGACCTAGAATGACTCAAGATCAAGGTCAGATGGTTCAGAGTGATTTTAGACCATATCTCTACTTGTAAAGGTATCTTAGAGGTGCTAAGGTGGGATCAGCACCTTCTCAGCATCAAATGATGTGTTCCCGAAGGTCTCTGCCATCTTCCCCCCAAACTCCCACGAAGTTCCTCTCATGTCTTCTCTGTTGGCTAGCAATCCACCAAGGTTTCTTCTGCCCTTCCTGTTGTCAGCCTGACAAATCTACTCCTTTAAGGTCTAGCTACCATATCTATTTGGAAATCATGCTTCCCTTGGGGAAGGACTCCATTCTTAGAGAGGGATCTTTTCAAGAAAGCTATTATAGGGATAAGACAGAGCCTGGGAACTTTTGGGCATTCTAGAGCTGGAAGGGAGCTGTTTTTCACTTCTCCTAGCTGTCTCCTGGAGATCTTGAGAACATTCGAACGAGCACATAAAGTCACCTACAGCCAAGGCCCCAAGATTGCAACACTGATGAAGCAGGCAAGCACCAGGTGATCATGGGACAGGTTTAATAGTGGTGTGAACCAATGCAAATTTAAGGGGAGCACTGTGAATCTACAAGGGGGTGACTAAGGAAGATGGGTGTTATAAAAGTCCTTCCTTGTTCTCTTCTTGGACAATGGTGATCTGTTTTTTTTTTTTTTTTTTTGGGGGGGGAAGCCTTGGTTGTTTCTTCTGTGCTTGACTAACACTATCTCTCCCTCTCTCCCTCTATTCTTTTCTCCCTCCCTCCCTCTTTCTCTTCTTCCCTCCCTCTCTCTGTCTCTCTTTTCTCTCTCTCTGTCTGTCTCTCTGTGTCTTTCTCTGTCTCTCTTCTTCTCTCTCTCTTTCTCTCTCTGTTCTCTCTCTCTCTCTCTCTCTCTCTCTCTCTCTCTCTCTCTCTCTCTCTCTCTCTCTCTCTCCCCTTCTTTCTCTGTCTGAATTTTTCTATAGTGATAATGATGAGGTTAGTGGCAGTCAGAGAGTTGTTAAAATCCCTTTATGGTCTGCACAAAGGTTCTTCATGAAAGAATTCATGAAACCCCGAATTATTAATTGGCAAAAATGAAAGTTTATTGTTGGATAGGAAGCCAGTTCTGCTAAGAGACTGACTTCTTTAGTAGCAAAGTCCTATTAGGGAAATGGAGGCTGGCACTGAGAAGAGAATGCTTTCTCATTGGGCAGAGTCTTAGCAAGCTGCTTTGGACCTTCTGCAAAGAGTGAGTTTTCATTCTCCTTTAAAAAGGAGTCTTGAGGCTTCAAGAAGCCAAAGTTCCCAGGCCTGGATGCTTATCAGTATCCAGCCCAGATTTCCTATTGGAATTAATAACACTTCAAAAGGGTGCTTTTTGACCAGGATTTCTAATTGAATCAAAAGGTCTGGCATCCCTGAAAGATAACTTATCTGGGGGGAGACTCCAAAGAGATCACAGATCAAAAGGGAACACAGTTTCAGAATCATAATCTTAAATTCATCCCCCTTCCATATGTTCTCAAATTTTCTAACTTTTGAAATAACTCTACTAATTTCTGACTCTGTTTCTAGTTTGCAGAAGAAGGGTCGAGTGTACCTGGTTGGTTGGCAGACTCTAGGTATTATTGCCATCATGGATGGAGTGGAGTGCATTCACACTTTTGGCGCAGGTGGGGTTCCTCTCCAGCCTTCCTGGCTAATCTACCTTGCTAACCCCATCTACCTCCTCATTCCAACACCTTTCTTTCCTCAATCCAGTGGGGCTTCTAACCCAACATTTCTCCTACCCTTATATAACCTGAAGCCCCTGTCCAATAGATGATCCCTTAACTCAATCCAATTCTCTAACTGTATTAACGCACAGTCCAAGTTTCAAGTATCCTTAAGTATTTCTCCCTATCATCTCGTGTTCTTCCAGGTTTGGATCCCTGTTTTCTTATCCTATTCCAATCCCAAGTCTCAGATCTTGAAGTCTGTTCCCATCTCTATGTTCATATGCTTTCATGCTCTTATGACAATCTTTTAAAATGCGACACAAATAACTGTTTCTCTTCTAAACTTAATAGATTTCCAAGATGTTCGAGGCTTCCTAATTGGTGATCATAGTGACATGTTTAATCAAAAGGAAGAAATTGTTGCCCAGGTTGGAAGCTGATGGGGAAGATAAAAATTGGAGAGATAGTGATGGGCTGGAGAAGAGTCATGGCCACCCAGGGGATGGCAGGAGAGTTCATAGGGAGGTATAGGAATTTGTTGAGAGTGAAGGGTTTTTAGGCAAGACAAGGCAACTGGCCTGAATTAAGCATTTGCAATGAGAGAACACTGTGCCAAGTGATGCAGATACAGATGCAAACAAAATCAAAGGCTGAATGTGCCCTTAAGAAGCTTACATTCTAATGGCAGCAAACAACTCACAAAAGGATTGAAACCTGGGGGTGGGACTATGAAGAAAACGTATGTGGGGGGATATGCCTTCCCCAGGAGGGGCTGACTCCAAAAGGGATCACAGATTAAAAGGGAACACAGTTTCAGAGTGATAATCTTAAAGGAAACATAGTTTGGGGACATGGCATTGAAGTCTGGGAAGTCAGGAGGAGAGCTGGGGGAGGAATGAAGGCCCGATAACAAAGCCCCTCCAAGGAAAGGGAGGCTCAGGAGGGACTCACCATGGGAGGAGAGGGAGAGAAGGCCATAGAGATAACTGGGACTAGTTGGGGCCAGGGGGACATGAGCTCAAAGGGTAAAGGGGGTGATAGGAGCCAGGAATCATAAAGACTTGGGGGAAGTATGGTTGGATTTCTTCTCTTTTTTTTCCTTTTACCCCAGGGTCCGCAGTTCTCCTTTTCGCAAGAAGATTTCCTCACTTCTATCCTACCATCCCTCACTGAAAAGGACACTGTGCTCTTCATCTTCACCCTGGATGGTGAAAAAGGATTATTTGTAGGGAGAAGAGGGTGAAAGGAGTGGTGGTTGTACCCTCCATGCAGTATAGTTTTATGGTGATCTGGGCTTTGGGCTTTGTGTTGAGGTTGGGAAGGGGACCCCAAAAGTTTGGAATCATGTGAGGTATCTCAAAGGAATCTGCAGGCTTGAACTCATCTCTTTAGCCAAGGGGCAAAGTTTATTGTAATTTTACACTATCACAAGAAGACTGAATTCTAAAAGAATTCAGCAAAGAAACAGAAGCAAGGAGACACATTTATCCAGCTTTCTATCATTAACCTGTTAATTCTATTCCTCAGGCGTGATCTCCAGAGTTTGATTATCACTGAAAAGATTTATCCCTGTTGTCTCAGGAGTTTGGTCCTTGGGACCAAAAGCTATCTGGTCAGATGTAATGTAAGCTTTGTAAGGGCACGTTCAGCCTTTGGTTTTGTTTGCATCTGTGTCTGCTTCACTTCTGGCCAGAAGCTCTCTGACAGTCAGCAATAAATTGAGGAGTGGTCTGTTCAGAATCAGACAGATGGTTGTTCTCAGATTGGGAATGTAGGAAGTCCCTGAGGCAGACTCCAAAGCCAGGAGATTGAGGATTGCTGACTTATTGTTAGAACAGAAGCCCCCTAAGAACAGGGGACGACAGTACATCATTTGGGAGGTAGTCCCCAAGTTCTTACACAGTTTGTTCACTTGATTCTCCCCAAAGAGAATTTAGGCTTTGATCCCTTCTCCCTCTGTCCTAGACAACCTCATGGAAGTGGAAACCTTGGTGGAGCAGGTGAAGAAGAAGACTCCTAATATCCAAGCCCTGGCACACAGCACAGTGGGGCAGTCCTTACCAGTGAGAAACAGCAGGGACGGGAGGGGGTAATGGGAAGTGCACGACTGGAGCGCCCTATGTCTGCCATACTTCTCCTGTTTCCATTTCTATCCTCAGTCCTCACTGAAGAAGCTCTTTCCATCCATGATCAGCATCACCTGGCCCCTGCTTTTCTTTGACTATGCGGGGAATTTCATCCAGGTACAACAATCATTGTTATTCAAATATTGCTCAAAGGGAGCATTTTCTTCAAACAAACTCTGTGAAGCAGGGAGTAAAATATTATTATTCCCATTTTACAGTTAAGAAAATGGAGGTTTCGAGAAGTAAAGTGATTTTGCCCACGATCCCAGTATTAGTCAAAAATAGGGAAGAGCACAGATATAGAGCACAGTCCCTGAAGTCAGGAGGACTTGAGTTCAAATCTAGCCCCAGACACTTAACCCTTCTTATTTGTGTGACCCCTGGGCAAGTCACTTAACCCAATTGCCTCAGCAAAAAAAGAAAACAAAGAGCTCTGGTTTTAGAGTCAGTAACTTGGGTTCAAATTCTACTTGTGTGAGGTTGGGCAAATCTCTTACCTCATTTTCCTCAACTATAAAGTGAAAGGCTTGGATAGCTGGTTTCTGGGCTGCCTCCCAGCTCACCTCTGTGATCCTGAGTGTCAGAGCTTGGACTTGAGTTCATGTGTCTAGTCATTCTTGCCCCTCTACCATGCTGTGGTGTTCTCAGTAAAAGAGATGTAGACAAAGAAACTGCTCAAGGCTGAAAGGTAAGAATTTTTTGAAAAACGAATTAGACTATTTTTTTTCCTGAAGCAATTGGGGTTAAGTGGCCACACAGCCAGAAAGTGTTGTGTCTGAGGTCATATTTGAACTCAGGTCCTCCTGACTTCAGGGCTGGTGCTCTATTCACTGCATCACCTCTCTGCTCCTTAAAAATGTATTACATTAATATTTTTAAAGTATCACAGACATTCCTTCTTTATCTCTCATCTCCTCACATTTACTCTACTTTTATAACAAAAAAGAAATTTAAGCAAAATCAATCATTTAGCTCAGTTTTGTGTAGTTCCTTAAGGTTTGCAAAGTGCTTTAAATATATGTGTCATCTCATTCAATCTTCAGAATAACCCTGTGAAGTAGATAATATTTTTTTCCATTTTATAGCTGAAGGAATTGAAGTTTAGAGAGGTTAAGTGATTTACCCAGTCATGGAGCTGGTTCATGAGTACGTGTGGCAGGTCTTCATGGCTCCCAGATTGGGATCTTATCTACATTAATTGATACGTCAGTCACGGTTGACCTTCCTCGGCAGCTCTCTGGTTTGACAATGAATTCCACATCTGTAGAAAGCTGGTAATTTAAAGCTGCCCTGCGCCCCTTCTGGGAACGGGACAGTAAGGCGGGCTGGGTTCATTCTTTTTTCTCTAGCTCACTAGGCAGAATGAACTTCCAAGGCAAGAGGCTGCTGTGACACAGGTGACAACTGTGCCTGAGGGTGCCTGCTACTGTATTAATATGTGTTTATTGGGTACCAGCTCTCTCTTTTACTGAAGTCATCCTTTGAGGTCCCAGAATGGTGGGGAGATAACACTGGGTTCTTGAAGGTCCCATGGCCAAGCACAAACTTCGGGGTTATAGGATTATAGATCTAGAACTAGAAGAAAGTCAGAGGTCACCTACTTCCACTTCATTTTTTATCTGGGGAACTTAGGCTCAGAGAAGGTGGGTGAAGGTGTGGGATTTGAAGGCTGGGTCTTGTGGCTACAAGTTTGGCACTTTTTCTGTGGCTATACACTGTCTCCCACACCTACTACTTACCTATCAACCCACTAAGCCGGACAGGTTTGGAGTATGGCCCAAGTGTGATGGATTGTGTATCTTTTTTTTCCCCTACTTTTTTTTTTTTGTTTATTTCTTGTAAACAACACATTGCTGGATTTTATTTCTAATCTATTTTACTATTCTCTTCCATTTTATGTATGAGTTCATCTCACTAACATTCATAGTTATGACTGTGTATTGTGAATTTTCCGTTATCCTTTTTTTGGTATCCTTTTTTCCCTCTTTAATCTGCCCTCCCTCTTACTCTACTCCTTACTTTCCTTAGCCCCTTTTCCTGCTGTTTTCCTCTTGAGTGAAATATATTTCTATACCCAACTGTATATGCATATGCATTTTTCCTTCCTTTGATCAGTTCAGATGAGATGCTCTTTCCTTTTTGTATAGATTCTGCTAGTGCTCCCCATTTTTAATTTCCCCCGTTTTTCTTCTCCCTTCTTCATCCCAGTCCTCCATGTATTCCCTCTCTCCTCCTTCACCTTTTTTTAAAAGCTCATTAAAATTTAACAATTTAGCCCTGTGTCTAAATAGACTCCCTCAGTGACTCTTGATAGAGTTCTAAGATGTATCATCTTACCATATAAGAATGTAAACAATTTAATCTTGTTTAGTTTATCTTTTTACACTTGTCATGACTCCTTTGTATATCAAATTCTCTACTCTTCATCAGTATTTTCATCAGTAGTGCTTGTAAATCCTTTATTTTATTAAAGTTCTATTTTCCTCCCATAGGATTGCACTCAGTTTTGCTGCATGAGCTATCCTTGGTTGTTAGCCTAGATCTTTTGCCTTCTGGAATATTGTATTCCAAACTCTGCTTCTTTATAGTGATGACTGATACATCTTATGTGTTACTTACTATTGGCTCCTTGGTGCTGAAATTCCTTCTTTCTATCCACTTGCAATACTTTTTTTTCTTTGACTCTGAGATCTGGATTTTGGTTATAGTATTTTTGAGAATTTTCATTTGGAAGTTTTAGGAGTTAACAGGTGAATTCTTTTTATTTCTTTTTCCTCTGGTTTTAAGAGATCTAGGCATTTTTTCTCTCATTTTATCATATTTTCATTTCATTTTTATTAATATTTTTTACATATTTATTTCATTTCTATTTATATCTTTATTTTATCATATTTTAAGAAATATGTCTGCATCAATTTTTGTTTTTGTTTTTGGTCATGGCTTTTAGATAGTCCAATGATTCTTAATTTTTTTTCTTCTTAATCTGTTTTCCAGGTCAGTTGTTTTTGTTATAAGAGAGCTTACATTTTTTTCTATTTATTCAATTTTTTGACTTTATTTTAACATTTCTTGATGTCTCATGGAGTTATTAATTTTTATTCCAATTTTGTAAGTTAGTAATTCTAATTTATTCTAATTTTCAGAGTTATCTTCTATGGTAAAGTTTTATACTCCTTGTTCTAAATTGTTGATTCTTTTTTTCGCATTTTTTATCTGTGGGTTCATTTCTTTCCCCACTTTTTCCTCAATTGTTCTTTTTTTGGTTTAAAAAAATGATAATTTTTAGCTTAAAAACAAACAAACAAACAACTCTTGCTTATTTCTTCCAGGTATTCTGACTGGTTTCATACCCAAGCCACCTGACTGAACCTTTTTCCTTTGCTTGTAGATGTTTTTGAATCGTTCTTTTCTTCTGAGCTTTTGTCTTATATTTCCCTATCACTATAATGGTTCTTTGTGGTGGGATTCTTTTTTGTTGTTTTTATTGTTTGCTTCTTTTTCCAGATTATTTCTTTTTTTTAATTTTGTTTTATTAAAAAAACAAGAAAAAAGAAAAACAGAAAAGGGATACAAAACAAAATAAAACTAAACAAAAGAAAACATTGTCATGTGCCCAGCTGAACATCAGGGAGGATGGGTTCAAGAAAGTATGTATATTAATGGAAGAAATTATATTTATGAGTGTCCATTTTTTCTTTACTTCCATATAAATCGTTCTTTTGTTCTCTGTTGTGTACCTTTTTTACTTTATTCTTTTTTTCTGCCTTTCATTCCCCACCCCATCCCACAAGCAGGCTATAGTTAAGAAAGGATATATTTATGTAGATATAGATAGATAGATAGATATAGATATAGATATATATACACATATTTTTCCTATCCCCACTGACTCTTTGTTTTAATTCTGCTCCTTAACTTGCTTTGCTATAACTAAACCTCCCCCCATTCATGGATACCTCCCTTTTCTTCTTCCCTCACCATTTGCTTCCTTGTCCACCCATCCTTCTTCACTTATGTCTTTATAGATTTTGAAGGATACTATACCCTTCATGGTATATATGCAGTGTTGCCTATTTAATCCAAAAGTAAGTTTTCAGAACTATGAGTTTTCCTCCTCCCTCTAATGCCTCTGTATCTATTCTTCTTCTGCACCTCATTTGTATAATATGATTACGATTTTTATCTTAACTCTGTCCCAATCTTTCTTTTGAACTACCCTATTGTTGATACCAATCTTAAACACATGATAAACATTTCCCATATTAAAAAAAACATAAAAAATTTGTCCATGTTGAGTTCCTTGAAATTGATCTTTGATATTGGCTCTTATATGTTAAATTTTCTATTAAGTTCAGATTTGGTTGCTAAGAAGTCCTAAAAATCTACAAGTTTGCTGAATGTTTATTTTTTTCATTCAATATTAAAGATAATTTTTCTAGATATGATATTTTTGGGCACAGGCCTGGTTCTTTTGATTGTTGGTAGATACAATTCCAGGACCTACAGTCTTTTTGCTGCATGTAAGTCCTTTATAATTCTGATTGTAGATCCAGTGTATTTGAACTGTTTTTTCTTGTTTCTTGCAAAATTTTCTCTTTGATCTGGGGGTTTCAAAATTTGGCAATAATATTCCTACATGTTCTTCCACAAAGGATCTTGTTAAGGTGGTGATTGGTGGATTTTTCTGTTTCTACTTTCTCCTCATTTTGTCACTCCAGGACAATTTTATTTTCCTTTTTTCCCCTTTTTCTTTTTCTTTTTTTTAATTAAAGCTTTTTATTTTCAAAACATATGCATGAATAACTTTTCAGCATTAATCCTTGCAAAATTTTGTATTCCAATTTTCCCCCTTTCCCTCCACTCTCTCCCCTAGATTACAAGTAAGACAATATTTGTTAAACATGGTAAAAATATATGTTAAATTCAATTCAGGCATATATATTTATACAATTATCTTGCTACACAAGATAAATCAAATCAAAAAGGAAAAAATGAGAAAGAAAATAAAATGCAAGCAAACAACAACAACAAGAATAGTGAAAATGCTATGTTGTGATCCACACTCAATTCCCACAGTCCTCTCTCTGGGTGTGAAATCATCCTGCTGGTCGTTTCTTATAGAACAATAATATTCTTGTTCTATAAGAAACGACCAGCAGGATGAATACAGAGAGGCTTAGAGAGACTTACATGAACTGATGCTAAGTGAAATGAGCAGAACCAGGAGATCATTATACATTTCAACAACAATACTACATGATGATCAATTCTGATGGACATGGTTATCTTCAACAATGAGAGGATCCAAATCAGTTCCAATTGATCTGTAACGAACCCAACCAGCTACACCCAGAGAAAGAACACTGGGAAATGAGTATGGACCACAACATAACATTTCCACTCTTTCTGTTATTGTTTGCTTGCATTTTTGTTTTTTTCTTCTCAGGTTATTTTTACCTTCTTTCTAAATCCAATCTTTCCTGCACAACAAGATAATTATATAAATATGTATACATATATTGTATTTATCATATACTTTAACATATTTAACAACTATTGGTCTATCTGCCATCTAGGGGAGGGATGGGAGGAAAGAAGAGAAAAATTGGAACAGAAGTTTTTGCAAGGGTCAATGTTGAAAACTTATTAATGCATACTAAAAGGGCTGCCACAAACATTTTTGCACATGTGGGTCCCTTTCCCTCCTTTAAAATCTCTTTGGGATATAAGCCCAGTAGTGACACTGCTGGCTCAAAAGGTCTGCACAGTTTGAAAACTCTTTGAGCATAGTTCCATATTGCTCTCTAGAGTGCTTGAATCAATTCACAACATGTATCAGTGTCCCAGTTTTCTGACATCCCCTCCAACATTTGTCATTATCTTTTCCTATCATCTTAGTCAATCTGAGAGGTGTGCAGTGGTATCTTAGAGTTGTCTAAATTTACATTTCTCTGATCAATAGTGATATGTAGCACCTTTTCATGTGACTACAAATGATTTTAATTTCTTCATCTGAAAATTGTTTGTCCATATCCTTTGACCATTTATCAATTGGAAAATGGCTTGAACTATTATAAATTTGAGTCAATTCTCTATATATTTTAGAAATGAGGCCTTTATCAGAACCCTTGGATATAAAATTTTTTTCCCCAGTTTACTGCTTCCCTTCTAATCTTATCAGCATTAGTTTTGTTTATACAAAAACTTTTTAATTGAATATAATCAAAATTATCTATTTTGTGTTCAATAATGAACTCCAATTCTCCTTTAGCCATAAATTCCTTCCTTCTCCACAGATCTGAGAGGAAAACTATCCTTTGTTCATTTGATTTGTTTTTAATATCATCTCTCTGTTTAAATCATGAATCCATTTTAACCTTATCTTGGTATACAGTGTTAGGTGTGAGTCAATGACTAGTTTCTGCTATATTAGTTTCCAATTTTCCTATCAGTTTTTTTTATCAAATAGTAAGTTTTTTACTCCAGAAGCTGGGGTCTTTCGATTTGTCAAACACTAGATTACTATGGTCACTGACTATTTTGTCCAGGACAATTTTCTTGGATTATTTTCTGCATTATTGTTTCAAAGTTTTCTTTTTGATCACAACTTTCAGGCAGTCTAATTATTTGTATATCTTTTCTTTTTGATCTGTTCTCCAGATCTGTTTTTGTTATGTTTCACATTTTGTTCTTTTTTTTATTCTTTATAATCTGCTTATTGCTTCACTGGCTTCCCCTTGCCTTATCTTTGAGACTCTGTATCTCTTTTTCTAGTTAATGTTTTTTCATAATTTTGTTTTTCTTGGATGGTTTTTCTTTTTCTTTTTTAGTTTTTTCTCAATTTATCTCATTTGATTTTTAAATTGTTTTGAGTTCCATAAATTCTCTCTGGGTAGGAAGCCATTTCACATTACTCTTTGGAGCAGAAGCTTTTTTCACTTCAGCGTTCTCTTCAGAAGATGATCCCTAGTCTTCCCTGTTCATAGTTGTATGTAAACACCTCTAATGCTGGTGTGGGGATGGTGCTTTTGCCTTCAGCTCTCCCCTCTGAACCCCAAACCAAACCCTCCAGCACCAGCAGCCTTCCTGCCTCACTGCCTCTGCACTCACCAGGTGCTGATTTCTTCCCGAACAGGACCTCGGTTCTGTAGCACAGCTGGGCCTAGCATTCCTAATTAGTCAAGGTTCACTCAGTCTTCCTAGAATTAGGCCCCAACTCCACAAAGAATCCAGGAGGGGAAAGTTTCTGTGGTTCCTATAGAGGCTCCAACCAAACCCAGCTCCCCCTGGGGTTCCCACTTTATGTTTCTGCAGAATTGGCCTGGAGGTGTTTGTACTGAATATGGATTAATCCCGGTTTGAGGTTCTTCTTTGGATCCTCTTGGGTTGTAACTAGGGGAACCTCTGTCTGCCCCAAGTCTTCTCGATTTTTCACCAATCTAAGTTTGCCCTGAAGTGCAAATTTGTTCTATTTGTCAGGGAAATCGGGAGAGCTTGAAATTTACCAATCTAGAATCTTCCCTCCTAGCCTATTTCTTGACACTTTATTTAAGATTGGGGCTCTGCATACTTTCTGAGGAAAATGTACGGTAGAGCTTCTATCTTCTTGGCTCCTTCTGCTGCTTTCTTGGGGTTCTGAGCATAGTTCTGGGATCGTAGGGACAATTCAGACTAGGACTCTACAAGGCTTCAATGTTCACAAAGTGATGAGAGCGGGGCAAAGGTTGTTTTTACTCTGGTTGAACTCTGAACTATCTGAGCAAGACCTTGTCAGCTTGTCTCTGGCTGAAAGTTTTTAAGACTTAAGTTTTAAGAAAGTTTTACTGGACTCAGCCAGTTATCACCTGGGAAACTTTATGGGTTCTGAATAATCAAACGGCAGGCCTGGGATTCTGGCCCTGCTTATTCCACTGTAGGTTTCAGCCTGATCTGGAAGCTAGAACCGAGTCCCTCTGTGCTCCTGAGATCAAGCTACACAATCACCCTTTTCTTCTGAATTTGTTCTTACAAGGTCTTATGACCACCCTTTTTCCTAAACAGATTTCTTCCTCAGTCCATCTTGAAATCAGTGATCCAGATGGCACCTGTTTCTGAACCCTACAATGGAGGATCTTCAAATACTTCTTTCTGCTCCTATGCTTCCTATACCTATGTCCATTTTTAACCTTCTTTCAGTCCCTGGAGAATGCTCTGCATTGCTCCACATTCCTGGCCAAACCCCATCTCTAATGTCCTCAGATCTCTCCCTAAACTGATCTGGACTGGAAAAATTACTTATTTTTTTCTTGGGTTCTTGATCAAAATTAGATTTAGTGAATTTTCTAGATCTTTTTGGAGGAGTGCTAGGAAGCTAAGCTGAATGTGTTTCTACTATGCTGCTATATAGACACTGTGTAACTCAAGGCTCTATCTCACTAGGACCCTGAGTTCAAATTTGACCTCAGACACTTACTAGCTATGTTTCCCTGAGCAAGTCATTTAACTGTTTATTTTAGTTTCTTCTTTGTAAAATGAGATGAAGCAGAAAATGCCAAACTACTTAGGTATCTTTGCAAAACAAAATAAAACAAAAACCCAAAAAACTAAATGGGATCATGAAGAATCAGACTTGACTGAAAATATTTGAAAAGCTTGAAAAAATGCTATTATAAATATTTTTAAATTTCCCTCCCTCATTACAGCCTCCTTGAGGTATAAATCTAGGGGGATCAACAGATTAAGGGTTATCGACA
Organism: Antechinus flavipes; assembly: GCF_016432865.1. Lineage (NCBI taxonomy): Eukaryota > Metazoa > Chordata > Mammalia > Dasyuromorphia > Dasyuridae > Antechinus > Antechinus flavipes. The sequence goes on along the minus strand of NC_067399.1, from coordinate 224,156,089 downwards.
ATTTTGAAACTTCTACTGTACAATTTCACATGATTTTCACATAGCTAAACAAAATTATATCTTCACCAGCAGTGAACAGTCCTGTTTTTCTGCATATCCACAACTAATATTTTTATTTTTCCTAATTCAATAGTAAAATGACACTGCAGAGTTGTTTTAATTTGCTTTTCTCTGTTTTTTAGTATTTTTGAGTACTTTAAAAAAGCTGTTGGTATGCTTTGAACCATATTTCTAATAGGGAATGATTGAGTCATGTCTTGTAGGAGAACAAAGATCATTAAATCAAAGATTTAGAGCTACAAGTTTTCCTTGACGTTATCATTTTGTAGTTGAGGAGATTGAGTTTCAGATGTATTTAGCAAAGTGCTTAAAAATAGTGTAGCTAGTAAGTTACAAAGTTAAGATTTGAACCCAGTTATGCTTGTTGTTGTGTTTTTTTGTTTAGTCATTTTTCAATCGTGTCCAACTCTTTGAGATCCTGTTTGGAGTTTTCTCTTTTTTTTTTTTTTTAATTTTTTTAAATTTTTAAATAACTTTTTATTGACAGAACCCATGCCAGGGTAATTTTTTTTTTTTTTACAACATTATCCCTTGCACTCAGTTCTGTTCCGATTTTTCCCCTCCCTCCTTCTACCCCCTCCCCCAGATGGCAAGCAGTCCTATACATCCTTAAATAGGTTACAGTATATCCTAGATACGATATATGTGTGCAGAACCGAACAGTTCTCTTCTTGCACAGGGAGAATTGGATTCAGAAGGTAAAAATAACCCAGGAAGAAAAACAAAAATGCAAGCAGTTTACATTCATTTCCCAGTGTTCTTTCTTTGGGTGTAGCTGCTTCTGTCCATCCTTGATTCATTGAAACTGAGTTAGCTCTCTTTATCGAAGAGATCCACTTCCATCAGAATACATCCTCATACAGTATCATTGCTGAGGTATATAATGATTTCCTGGTTCTGCTCATTTCACTCAGTATCAGTTCATGTAAATCTTGCCAGTCCTCTCTGTATTCATCCTACTGGTCATTTCTTACAGAACAATAATATTCCATAACATTCATATACCACAATTTACTCAACCATTCTCCAATTGATGGGCATCCATTCATTTTCCAGTTTCTAGCCACTACAAACAGGGCTGCCATAAACACTTTGGCACATACAGGTCCCTTTCCCTTCTTTAGTATCTCTTTGGGGTATAAGCCCAGTAGAAACACTGCTGGATCAAAAGGTATGCACAATTTGATAACTTTTTGAGCATAGTTCCAAATTGCTCTCCAGAATGGTTGGATGTGTTCACAATTCCACAATGTATTAGTGTCCCTGTTTTCCCACATCCCCTCCAACATTCTGCATTATCTTTCCCTGTCATTCTAGTTAATCTGACAGATGTGTAGTGGTATTTCAGAGTTGTCTTAATTTGCATTTTTCTGATTAATAATGATTTGGAGCATATTTTCATATGGTTATAAATAGTTTTAATTTCTTTGAGAATTGTCTGTTCATATCCTTTCACCATTTATCAATTGGAGAATGGCTTGATTTCTTATAAATTAGAGTCAATTCTCTATATATTTTGGAAATGAGGCCTTTATCAGAACCTTTGACTGTAAAAATGTTTTCCCAGTTTATTGTTTCTCTTCTAGTCTTGTCTGCATTAGTTTTGTTTGTACAAAAACTTTTCATTTTGATATAATCAAAATTTTTTATTTTGTTGTCAATAGTGATGTCTAGTTCTTCTTGGGTCATAAATTCCTTCCTCTTCCACAGGTCTGAGAGGTTGGAGTTTTCTCAACAAAGATACTGGAGTAGTTTGCTATTTTCTTTTCTGGCTCATTTTACAAATGAGGAAACCGAGGCAAACAAGATTAAGTGACTTGCCCAGGGTCACACAGCTACTAAGTTTCTGAGGCCAGATTTGAATTCATTTAAGATGAGTTTTCCTGATTGCAGGCCTAGTGTTCTATCCACTGCACCACCCAGTTGCCCTATCAGGGGGTAGATAACCTGTTTTCAAAATGAATCATCTGGAATTGTGGTTGGTCATTGGGTTAATCAGAGTTTTTAAGCCTTTTGAAGTTGATTGTCTTTACAGATTATTATTGAATAAGTTGTTCTGGTTCTTCTCACTTTCATTCCCCATCAGTTCATACAAGTTTTCACAGGATTCTTTGAAACAATCCATTCACCTTTTTTTATATTACCATAGTGTTCCATCACGTTTATTTGCCATAACTTGTTCAGCCATTTCCTAATTGATGGACATCCCCTTAGTTTCCAGTTCTTTCCCACTATAAGTAGAGCTGATAATATATTTTTAGTACATATTTCCTTTTCCTCCTCTTTTTTAAAAATTTCTTTAAGGTTTAGACCTAGTAGTGGTCTACTACCAAATCTATAGCTACTCCTGACCTCAAATGCATTGCTTCCTCCTCTTCTTGTGTTCAATAACAGTGATGCCAAAGGACAAAATTTAGCATTATAAGCTCTATATTTGTATTCTTTTGAAAAAAAAATGTTAAAAGGAAAAGAACTACTAGTTCTTCTAAAAGGACTACTAGTCAGTGTATCCAAATTCTAGTTCACTGTGTTTCTTTGATGAATTATGTAACATCCCTCTCTTACCCATCTATGTAAAGGAGATAATAATAGCTAAACTTCTTACTTCATGGGCTGCTAATAACTCTCCCCACCTGCCAAATAACCTTCGATCTATCATATTTTATGTGGCATAATGGATCAAGATTCTGGCTTGAGATCCAGGAAGAATCGGATTCAAGTCATTCTTCTGATACTTCTTGGCAATATGAACTGGGCAACTCACTTAACTTTCCAGTGCTGTAGATAACATGTATACATATTGTTTCTCATGACTAGATGAGCTCACTGAAGACAAGAAATGTTTAAATTTTTGTTTTTGTATCTGTAATGTTGGCTATAATAGCTGGCACATAGTATTTTTTATAAATAGTTATTGTTGATTATCATTGATCAAATTTTTTCAAGTGTTTTGAAAAGTTTGATGTGCTATGGAATAATAATACACTGAAATATTGCTATACCATGATCTTCTATCAAGAAAAATTTGAAAAAAGGCAAGTTTTATTATCAAAAGGCCTGGTAATAGTACGTAGTCTTATATATGACATGAAATCTGATGCTGACATACTAAACTTCAGTGTCTTTGGATTTATCCTATATTCATAGAAAGCCCCATTACAACAAAATCTAAGTGATTACCTGAATTATTAGATTAGGCTAGATTTTTATGGCTGGTATTTGAATCTTTAGTTATAGATTTTTGGGGGAGGGAAGGCAATCGGGCAATGTAATATAGTATTTCGAATCAATAAACCCACGCTCAAATCTGGGCTCTGCCAATCACTTGTATTTACAAGTATTTGGTAGTACCATTATATTATAAATTTCTTTAGAGTTGGTATTATGTAATTTTTCACCTTCATAACTTCAACCATTTGCTGCATTGAAATGAATTGAATGATTAGTATTCCCCATTAGGAGGCAATACTATTAGTGTATCCTACTTGAGAAAAACCAGGAATCAGATATGGAACAAAAGGTAAAGTACCCAGGTTAAGACAGTGAACAAAAGTTTAGTTTTTTTTTTTTTTTTAAATAAAGATGTCTTGAATCAGCTAAATTCTTTTGCTAAAAGACTCAATAAAGTCTGTGGTCTACTTTCTTTTGATCGTAGGATGTGGTGGCCTGTTCTTATTAATGGATGCTTCCTTCTTTGTGTGTCTTCTGTTCAGAAGTTCCAGCGTGAGTTGAGCACTAAGTGGGTGCTAAATACAGTGAGCACTGGAGCCCATGTTCTTTGTGGAAAGATCTTGCATAACCATATGGTGGATCTACGATTGCGCAACTCCAAGCTCTTCTGGCGGGGACTGGCCATGCTGCAGGTGAGGGAAAGACTGGACATTCCACGAGAGTGGGCATTTGAAGGTATTCTTTGTGAGCATAAAAGGTGGTTAAGTGGCCAACTGCCTTAGTACTTCTTGTCTTGTTTCTGCCCTTCTGAGACCAGATTTGAACTCAGGTTCTCCTGACTAAAGGGCTAGTGCTCTACGTAGATTGTTGGGAAAATGTGTGTGTGTGTGTGTGTATGCACATGTGTATCTGTATTAAGAGAAACCATCATTCAAAAATGTTAATTTTTGCTAATGAAAAGTTTTTTGCTCCAAAGGACAGAACAAAGAGCAATGGGTGGAATTTCCAAAGAAGTAAATTTGAATTTGACATCAGGAAAAATTTCTTAGCATTTAGAAGTATCCAATGTGGGATGGACTATTTTGGGAGGTAATGAATTCTCCCTCATTGAAAGTCTCTAAGTGAAAACTGGATGTCCAAATCAAATTGACAAGTAATTATTTTTAAAAATAAATTTTAATTTTAATTTTCAGTTTTAAATCTTTTCCTTCTTCCACCCCTCCTCCAATCATTGAGAAAGTAAGAAATTAGTCAACATTCATTATACATATAAAATCATGAAAAATATATTTCTACATTTGCTATGTTGGGAGGAAAAGGCAAGAAAAATAAAGTTTAAAAAATATGTTTCTATCTGCACTCAGTTCACTAGCACTCTCTCTGAAGGTGAATATTAACAAAGAAAGTATTATGCACCATCTGAGTAAAATTCAACAAAAATAGCCCGAGGCACATTTTTTCTCAGCAAGATAACAAGGGGCACCATGTACCAATAGAATGGATAAAAGGCTTTGCCTCACTTGCCAAGGACCCTGGAGATAATTAATTTTTATAAGGTTAGAACAAAGATAGGATAGATGATATCATGGGGTTGAAGACAACATAATTGGCTACTTAGTTGATATATTAGGAACAATATGCTTAGTTGGAAGTTGGGAATGAGAGACTAGCAACAACTCTCTCCTGCCCTGTTATAACTAAGAAATATTCATTGCTGGTTCAGACATCCTTGAAGGATAACTTGGTGGTATAAAGGTACTAGACCAGACTCCATGGTGTCCACTTTTATTCCTCAAGAAGAGCAAATTTCTTTGAGGCAATAATAGAACAATTGTTCATAGGAGAATTCTATTTTTAAACTTAATTCCTTACAAGCCCAACTGAATTTCTGAACAAAGTTCAGACAAGAAACCATGATTTAGGCCAGGGTTGAGGAATGTCCAGCCCACAGGCCACATAAGGCCCATGAAATCATTTGGTCTGGCCCTGCCAAGGCAACCACAGATGACGAGCTGAAAGTGAGGTACAACTACCTCTCACTGCTTGAGTTTTTAAGTTAATAATTTATATGGTCCGCAAATGATGTTATTAATATCCAAATGGCCCTTGGCAGAAAAAAAAGGTTCTCCATTCCTGCTTTAGGCAGTTACAGAATAAAATCAATTGATTACAGATAAGATCAATAAAAAATGATAAGGAATCAATTGAATCTTTTTAGTACCTACTATTTGCCCGCTATCATGCTAAGTGTTAGATAATCATAACAATCATTTAAACAGTGCTTTAAAGTTGCAAAGCACTTTATAAATATCTCATTCTATCCTCCCAACAACACTGAGAGATACGTACTTTTACTGTTCCTATTTTGCAAACAAGGAAACTGAGGCAAATAGAGGTTAAATGACTTGCCCAGGATTATACAGTTGGTATCTAAAACTGTGTTTTATTTCAGGTCTTCCTGACTCCAAGTTGAGCCTTCTATCCATTGTTTCCTTTAGCTATCCTTAGGGGGATATTTTATAGAGATTTTTTTTTTTAATAGCATAGGTCAGATCAGATAATCTAGATAGAGTCTCTTTTAGGAATATGATTATTCAATGAATTCTGACTTTGCTCTAGACCTTGTGGGGGTACAATGGAAGTACATTTCTATGTCTTCAGAGACCTGATAGTCTGAAGAGACAGAATTAAAATACATCAATCAAAACTTTTTGTTGGTATAATATTAACTCTAAGTACAGCGGTAGTTCAAAGAGAAAGGGATCAGTTTGGGCTAGATTAGAGACTTTGTGGGAAAGATAAGATAAACTGGTGTTAGAAGAGAGGGTATAATTTGTATTTGGATCAGAAGGCATTCACAGTCAGATCACTGAACAAAGGCGTGGGAGCAGGAATGATCATGAAATGTGTGGGGAATGGTAACTGGAATAGAGGGCATGTTTTAATAAGCAGTGGAGAACATGATTAGGAAAACTAGCTATAATTAAAAGACAAAAGGATGAAATTAAAAGTACAAACATCAAAAAAAGCGAGACAATATTGTCCCCATGTGCATGTTAACAGAATGATACACTTAGATAAACCCAGGGAATAGGAGAAAATAAGGTTTGTTAAATTTTAAATGGTAAAGAACACATGACAGAAAGTTTTGGAAATGAATGGAGTTTGAACTTGATTTAGTCAGGAACAGGAAGCCACTGTACTTTCTTGAGTAGGAGAATAATGACAAACAGTGCCTTCAGAAGAATTGGCCAGTTGGACACACAGTTCTCCCTTGGCCCTCATCTCTGTTCTTTCTCTCACCCTCTGCTTTCCTCTTCTCTTCCCTTACATGATCTCTTGGGGTTTATCACTTAGATTTCTTTATTTTCTTTCTTTCTTTTTTTAAAATAGCTTCCCCCCCCCAGAATATGCAAAATTGTTTTCAACATTCATCTTTGCAAAACCTTGTGTTCAAAATTTTCTCCCTCCTTTCTCTTAACCTCTTCCCATAAATAATAAGCAACTATATTTCTTTCTTAAAGACCTAATGCATGGTCCTTAAGAAAGAAATATAGTTGCTTATTATTTATGGGATTAAACCATGCATTAAACCCAAATCATTCTGGGTCATTGATTGACCCACAGTAGGTCCCAGGTCAATCCCTACTTGGTCATTGTTTGGGTCCTGATTGGCTTATAGTGAATATAAATAGCAAATGTTTCTATTTTGGCCAGATACCTGAGGGTCTTTCCCTTACAGAATGATTTTTTGGTTTTGACTGAGTGAAAAAGGACATTCTTTGTGTCATTTCTTACCTAGCCTTAATTAATAATTAGGCATTGGTTCAAACTGAGACCTATTAAAGACATTTGCTTAAGAAGGCCACAGTCTCCCAGGCATCCAGAGCCATCTCCCATCATCCTGATCTATATCTGGCCACTGGACCCAGATATCTCTGGAGGGGAAAGTGAGGCAGGTGACCTTGCACTGCCCTGCTTCACTTAAATCCAACTCACTTGCAGGTCATGGCATTCCCTCTCCGATGTCATGGTGCTCTTTGAAGATCAAAGACAAACAAGGATGGAAAGAAGAGGTATTATAGGAAATGAGAACAGTTAAGAGATGGTGTATTCTATGAGCAAAGCAGAATTGAATTAGCTCAGAAGAAACACAAAGCTAAAGATCCACTCCCAGTATTCATAGGGATATTTATGTCCGACCCGTGGCAGAACATTACAGACACAGTAAAACACACTAATTTGATTCTAACATAGTGATTTTGGTCCTCTTTGAGAAGGAAGGGCAACAATCAATCAACCAATACCACCTCAAGTTTAGAAAGGTTAGACAAGGGTGAATTCAGTTTTATATATGTTGAGTTTGAGGAAATGGAAGGACATTCCAACAGAAAGTCCTGTAGGTAAATAGAAATAAAGTAGCAAGGCAGAAAGATGAGGACTGAAGACTGAATTTTAATTATTCACATAGAGGTGACAATTGAAAGCATATCTGGACTTCATGGGGAGGGACTATGAAAAGAAAAACCTGGAGATAGATAGACCTTTGGAGGATGTAGACAAGAAAGATATTCCTAGATACAAGTAAGGCAGGAATGTAAAGATGGAAGAAATATCTAGATTAGGAAGCAACTATTTGTATCCTAATTGGACTAAATAATACTCCTAGTTGCCTGACATGTCACTGGAAGACCTAAGATATAAGTAAGGGAGAAGGAAAAAAAGGAGAAAAGGGATAAGAAAAATAAAAGTAGGTCGAAGGAACTGAGAGAAAGGCAAGAAAAAGGAAAAAATGATGTATATTATGGAGATTGTAGAAATTCTTCAGAAGTTGCCTCAGGTCCTCTCCACTGGCACTTGGCCATAAGATAACCTATCTCTGATCCAAACCATGATCAAAACATTTTTACTTCATCTTTAGAAATCTTAGAATTTTTGTTAGTCAGAAGCATTTTTGAATGGAATAAGTCTTCCTTCCACGGATAACAAATACCCAAATGCTGATGCTGAATATAGATGTACTTTATTGGTGATGAAAGGAACTCAGAAGATTTAAGACTAAGAACCTTATTGATGGGAAGATGCCAGCAAGAGCCATGGAGACTGGTTACCAGTAATGACTGCTTCTTGGTGAATTAGAAGTAACTGGAGAAAGACAGCCTTTTAAAAAAATCTTATTAATTATAATCACAAAATTTATGTAGGACTTTAAGGATGACCAAGAACTTTTTACATATTACCTTTTTAAATCCCAGGAGTAGAACATGGCACTTAGCTATTTTTAGAGTTGGAAAAACTACATATGGATATGTTGCTGATTTTAATCCATTATTTCATACCACTGCTTAATCTTACCTTTGTTTGCATAGAGTTATGCTTAAATTTCCTCTAAGAGTAGGGTTTAATTCATGGAGGATCTGGAACCTCAGCCCAATTTTCTAGTCACTTTCTCCTATCCAATTCCCCTCCTTCGTTCCTCTGGTCTTCCTTCTCAATTTTTTTTTTTTTTTTGAGGCAATTGGGGTTAAGTGACTTGCCCAGGCTCACACAGCTAGGAAGTATTAAGTATCTGAAGCTGGATTTGGACATACATCCTCCTGACTTCAGAGCTGGTGCTCTATCCATTGAGCCACCTGGCTGCCCCATCTTCCTTCCCAATTTTAAGAAACATTTCTCCCTTCCTTCTGCAGCGGTTTTCAGAACAGCCCAAGGCTCAGTGCATTGAGAGCCTACTCAAGGCCATCCATTTCCCTCAAGAACTGTCAGAGGAGATCCGGGAAGCCCCTATTTCTCACCACATTCAAGTTGCACATGAGAAGGAACAGGTATCAGACTTTCGTATTACTCCCTAGCACACTTCTTCCCCTAATTTTTTTCTTATCCTCTGTGTAAGAGGGTTGATTAAGAAGTTCTTGTCAACCTGATGACTCCCCCAATCAACCTGACTTGGTAGCTGGGCATCTCCCTTAGAAGTACACATGGCCCTAGCCCTTGCTAAGAGGATGTAGGAAACCCCTCTGATTGGTTCTTTAAAAATTGGGGCTACTCTCAAGGTGACTGATGACTGATAAGTGTATGTGTTTCTGTGAAAGGGAGAGGGAGAGGGAGGGTTGGGAAGAGAGAGGGAGAGAGAGAAGAAGAGTGAATGCTGGGAAATGTCTCTCCTCTTCTGGCCCTTTTCTCTTCCTTTTGTGATCTTGCCCATGGACCAAAGAGCAGCAGGGGCCAGGGAGAAAAGGGAATTTTTTTCTTCCTCCTGCTCCCTCAAGAGTGAAAAATGTCACAGGAGAAGCACATAACGGTTGGCCTGGTTTTGCCTAGCAAGGTTGTTAAGAGAGTTCTTGGCTTCCTCCTGCCTCTCTGTTTACTTTTTGGAGGACAGATTAGAGATTATAGCTCCTGAAAATGGACTTTCCATCCAAGTGATCATTTTTGGTCCTTAGAGGGAAAAAGAAAACTCACTTCTTATATCCTGACACCCTCCCTTCACTCCACTCACAACCTTCCTTAGCTCTACCCGATTTGGCTGTCTAGGAGAGTGTGAATGCAAAAGGAGAAGAAAAGGGGGAAGAGACATTTTATGGGCGCTCTTATCGACTACAGGGAAAGGCAAGACTTCACCCACCCAGTCCCCACTAGTTGCTAGCTTTCTTGGAAGCAGCCCCATTCACTAGAGATGGATCAGAAGAGTTTTATACATCTACATATGCATTTGTAACTCCATGGAAGACTATTGTTTCCCCAAAGGTCCAGGCCCTGTGGTCTCATCTGGTTGTTTGGCGCTATTCATCAAATGGATCTCAAATCAGTTTTTATATTTACTGTCTGATTGCTACTTCCAGCATTATCTTGTTTCCCAACTTGCTGTTCCCACTCCCAACATTATCCTCCTGTGAGCTGCTGCACTGTATCTTCTCAAACCGCAGACCTTTGCTCCTGTCCCCCACAGGTGATTCCCATAGCCCTACTGACCCTCCTGTTTCGATGTTCCATCCCTGAAGCTGAAGCCCACCTTGCTGCTGCCCCCTCTGTCTGCGAGGCCATTAGGAATGCTCTTCTCCGGGCTGGTCGGAAGCGCCATGCTGACTCATTTGACACTCTCAAGTCAACCACTGGCTAGTTCAGCCGATGAGAAGGGAGTTGAGATTATGGAGTGGGGGAACACACAAGTAATGGAGATGAGAACAAAATACTTTAAAGCTTGAGGTGACAGAGGCCCTGGAAGGAGATACTTCTAAGAAGTAAATACCAACCTAGATTTGGGAGAAATGTCTCTTGTTATTCCCCTTGGTTTCTTTCTCTGAAAAATTTGGCAATTTGGCTACATGATATTTATCTTCCAGTTCTCCAATTCTGTGATGTTGTCACTTGGAAATTCCTGACCACATAATATATATTGCTGATCTTTGCAGTCTGTTCTTATTTCAGAAATGAAACTCTTACGCTTTTTTGTCTCATAAATTTCTCTCTGAGAACCCAGATGGGAAAAATTGGAGGCAGGGAGGGAAGATGGCAAAGGTGGATCTTCGAAATTATGGCATCAAGGGCTAAACAAGATAGATTGTCCTGTTAAAAGTAAAAGCTACTTACTGGCTTTACTTTTTGTTTCCTAGTGGTGTAATGGATAGAGAAAGGTAAATCAGGATTCAAATACTATCTTAGGCATTTAATACCCTGATTTATTACCTCTCCTAGATTCACTTTTCCCATCTGAAAAAATTAACTCCTATAATAGTCTATTGTGACGATAAATGACAATATGTACAAGTGCTATATAAATATTAGTTTATTATTTTTTAAGGAATAACATACCACCCACTTACTTAGATCCTCCCACCTACTCCATCCTAAACATAGATACCAAACAATGGTTAACTGCAAATTACAAGTTCAATAATCAGTATTTAGTTTTAATGGAGACGAAAATGGAACCGAGTCAAGATCCTAAATTCCACTTTAGTTATCCTCTGGAAGCTTAAAGCTATAATTTGACATAAAAGGTTGACTACTTATTTACAGAGGTGTTTTCCTTATGACTTAGAGTAGCATTATAGGTATGGGCAGTAGGTATAGCAATGGATAGAGAGTGGGACCTGAAGTCAATAAGACCTGAGTGTGAATTTGATCTTATTCACTTGCTAGCTGTGTAATTCTGTGCAAGTCACTTAACCCAGTTTGCTTCAGTTTCCTCATTTGTAAAATGAGTGGGGAAAGAAATAGTGACCCACTCCAGTAGCTTTGCCAAGAAAACTTCAACTGGGGCCACAAATAGTGGGATGCAACTGAAATGATTGAACAATACAGCATTACAATAGCTATATCTTTACTCTTAGAAGCATCCTTAGTAAAGTAAGTGTGCTCAGACTTTGTCTCCTAGCATCAGGTTGTCTTTATCTCTTCCTTGGGATCCCCATGAAGGGTTGAGGTGTCTCTTCTCCCTCTATAACTTCTCTACTGCCATAGTCTCTAGTCTCTATATTCTGTGCTTCTTCTATTGATAGGGACCAGTAACCAGCCCCCATTCCATTTAATCACTTAATATCAACTAGCTTTTATAAATTATATTTATTTTAAAAGATATAGCAACAATCAAATACAAATATTCTCTCACACACAACTTGGAGAACTGCATGAAGAAAAATTAGTTGCCCTTGGCATTTTACTTTGCTGTTGGCAATGAGAACTTGATGTGGGTCTCTCCAATTAAGTTTCAATGATGGTTTTTAATTGATATCTTTTCACTAGTTTGGGCAGAATAATGATTCTTCTGGTTCTTTAGTCAAGACAACATGAACCTGCAAATAGAAGACTATGACTCAATTCATCAGCAAATTACAATAATTCAAGATAATGTTAACAACCAGTTGTAGATCAGATAATTGATTGTAGACAATTAAAATCTCAGGTAGCCAAATCTGAATTTTCCTTAAGTCATACTCATGAAGGTTAAGGGCATCACATCAGGCCACTTAAAATAGCACACATTTTAGGTGTTTTATAAATTCCATTTTGTCACTCTATCAAGAGAACAATTTATATACTATTAACAGAGGTCAGGAGAGAGGTTAGGGCTGGATAGTGGATCTGAGAAGCATGAGCACAGAGATGATAATTGCATCTTTGGGAGCTGAGATCCACCAGGTAGAATAGCCTACAGGAAGAAGAGAAGAGGCTTCAGGACAGAAACCTGGAAAATGTAAACAAAGAGTGATGGGGGAGTGAAAATATTGAAGTTACTGTATCTTTAGCATCCATCCTGCATGTTTGTCATCACCATCATAGTTGACAATCAAAGGGATATCAAATCTAGAGATAAATTCTAGAAAGAGTCTTGAGGCTATATCTCCTGTTTACAGAAATGGGTTTTTACCTATACATGTCACAACAAATAATATATATATGTATATATAAAATGTTTCAACATTTGAATAAAGCTCATCTACATTATTTCTGAAGTTTCCATGATGGTTGAGTTAGATTCTTCCCCATTGCTAGCTTTCTCACATTTGACTTTGCAACTGGAATAGCTGGAAAGTATTAGTGGAAGATAGAACAATTTACAGCAAACCAATTGTTTTTAATTGCATTATAGTATAAAATGGCAAAAGAAATGGTCTCACAGAAACCTGGAAAGACATGAATGATCTGATGTAGAATGAAGTAAGCAGAACCAGGAGAACAATTTATATGATTACAATAGAAGTCAGGAGAGAGGTTAGGGCTGGATATTGGATCTAAGAATCATAAGTCTAGAGATGACAATTATATCTATGAGAGCTGAGATCACCAAATGAAATAATCTAGAGAGAAAAGAGAAGAAGGTTCAGGACAGAGACTTGGCACACCAATGATCATGATTCCAAAAGACTGTTAATGAAGAATGCTAAGAAGAGATGGACAAAATATATAAAATAAGATTTCTTTTGGATGGGCACTATGAGCATTTATTTTGCTTGACTGTACATATTTATTAGAAAGGCTTTTTTCATTTTTCTAATAGAGTGGAGGAAGATGGAATAACAAAAAATAAAATTTAGCAAATAAAAAGAATCACAGAGCAAACTAACAAAATAAAAAATAAAAACAATCTCAAAAATATTTTTTAAAAAAGAATGAGAAGAACCTATTATATACAGGCATATGCCAACAAAGCTGAGCATTCAAAAGAAATAGAAGCTATCCAAAAATATAAACTAGTTAAACTAACAAAACACTGATGAGAGATATTAAATAATCCATCTTCAGAAAAGTTAATTGAATAAACTATAAATAAACTACAAAAGGAAAAACTATCTCCTGATCCAGATGAATTTATAAGAAAATTATATCAAATTTAAAAATTAATAGCTGTGCTATTCAAATTATTCTAAAAATGATGAAAGAAATCACTCTATCATATTCATTTTATGAGACAAATATAAACCCAATGCCTAAACTAGAGAAAGTTAGCAAGGAAAAAGAACTATAGAACAATATTGCTAATTTAATAATTGCAAATAAAATTCTGGCAAAAAAATACAGCAATGTATCCAAAAAATCAATCACTATAATCAAATTGAAATTATACCAGGATGCAAAGATGGTTCAGCATAAGGAAAACAATTAATATAATTAATCTTGTGAAAAAACCAAAACATCCAAAAAAAACCACATAGTTGTTTCAATAGATATAGAAAAACCATTTGACAAAGGATAATACTTATTTAACCTTTAAAAAGCTCTTATAAAGTATAGTCATAGAGAGATTTTTAAATATGATAAAATATCTAAAAATCAAAAGCTAGCATATATGCAATAGGTAAACACTAGCTGTTTTCTCAAAAAATATAGGCATAAAAAAGGATGTTCCCTTTCCTCTCTGTTATTTGACATTGCTAGCTAGTAATGCTAGCAATAATAATGTCAAGATAAATAAATTAAACCATATTCCATAATAAATTTCAAATGGTTATATGACCTGAAATTAAGACCAGACCATAAATAAATTAAAATATGGATCAAAATGGGAAAATACATGAAAAATAAAAATATGCTTTTTAAAAATGTTACATATATAAACATTTATATATGTATATATTTTATATAAAAGAGAATAAGAACCTATTATATACAGGTATATGCCAAAAAAACTGAGCATTCAAAAGAAATAGAAGCTATCAAAAATAGAAATTTATACTTTATTGCCCTTCTATGTACTCTATCCACTGCTACCAGTCTTGTTTCACATGACAAACTTCCTACTCTGTTCCTTGTTGAGAGCTGTCTACTATACTTGGTATGCTCTCTCTCCTCACCTCTGCCTCCTTGCTTCCTCTAAGTCTTGCTTGGAATTTCATCTTCTACAGGAGGCCTTTTCCTGGTCAGATAGGTGCCTGACCAGAGATTATCTCCCAGTCACTCTATATAGTCTTTTATGTGTATAATTGTTTTCATGTTGTCTCCCCTATTAGAATGTAAACTCTTTGAGGTCAGGGATCATGTTTTTGCCTTCTTTATATCCTTAGTGCTTAGAACAATGATTAGTGCATAGCAAGCATTTAATTAATTTTTTTTGGCTGATTGGCTATGAAATGAATTGCTCAACTATGGAAATTTTTTTCAGTAGTATCCTTATTAAATATCCTTTTGTTAACCATCAACTGATTTATTAAAAGTCTCGTTTCATTATAGTATTGAACTGGGCTGAATAGGATTACCTCCTACATCACATATTTTTTTCTTTTTCTTTTTAAACATTCATTTTTCCATTGGAGAACCCATACTTGGTAGTCCTATTTTAAGTACACTGGGCAAGTCATTTAACCCTGTTTGCCTCAGGTTCCTCATGTGTGAAACGAGCTGGAGAAGGAAATGGGAAACTGCTCCAGTATCTTTGTCAAGAAAATCCCAGATGGGATCATGAAGAGTCAGGAGTGATTGAAGAACAGCTCAACAATAACAATTTTATCTGGATCAAAATTTCCTTTCCTAAGACATAGTTTAACTGGGTCATCTCTGGAACACAACAACAACAACAACAAATAAGTTTGCAGTCATACCATCTACACATGTAATATATAGGTGTCTGTTTTTCCTAGGTATTGAAGAAATTTTTGATGTTTTAATCATCTCAATTTTCTTTTAGGACATGAAAGGGAAAAGAGGTCAAGGTAACTGGTATGATTCATACAGACACAACAACTTTGGGCAACACATACTGATAAGGAGAACTCAATTTACACTAAAGAGAAAAACATCCTGAAACTATTTCTTTCAAAATTCAATTCACATAGGGTTGGTTTAATAAAAAAAAAAAAAAGAAAGGATTCATTCCAAAAATTTCCAGCTTTTCCAGTAAGATCAGATCTCAACTTGCTTGGGGATACACATTTATTTGCTAACACTAAATTTGGTAGATTTGGCAACAAAAAGATCTGTTTTGTGTTAATTGGAGTGAGAATCTGGCAGAAAAAGACATTGTCTTCACTGGCATTCCTTTAAAGTTTCAGAAGGTCTCTTGACATTTTAAGTGCTTTGCTAGAATTGAATGAATTGAGTGAATCTCTTACTGATATTCTCAGTTGAGAATTAACTAGAAACACAGTGTCAAAATTGTAGAAGAAACAAGCCTCACATTCTATTTAGGATCAGATCTATCAAAGCCACTTTTATTTATATATTTATATCTGGGGTCCCAAATATTTTGCATGACTACCTTCTAATTGATGGGGAGGAAGGTGATTTAATAAGGGGCAGAGTTGGTGAGAATTTCACAGAAGAGAGAAATTCTTGATTCCTTCTTTAATCAAAACATGCTTGTAGTTCCAGTTTCTGGGGAAAGACCCAAGGAAGAGAGAAAAATCCTTGGGAATTGGCAGTTAT
Organism: Antechinus flavipes; assembly: GCF_016432865.1. Taxonomy (NCBI): domain Eukaryota; kingdom Metazoa; phylum Chordata; class Mammalia; order Dasyuromorphia; family Dasyuridae; genus Antechinus; species Antechinus flavipes. Next base: position 224,139,997 of record NC_067399.1, on the reverse strand, counting down.
GCAGTAAGTACATAGTCCTGATTTCCAGCTTGCCTTCCTAGAGACTGGGGTGAATTTTATCATGGAAGAGGTAAGATCTCTCTTGGTTGAATAAGATCTCAACTCATCTCCACATAGAGAGCTTTTCCACTGATTTATTTTTATCCCGACAGAATATTTCCAGTTTCTGTGTTCTATCTGCTTAGATAAATGTGTTTACTCAATATTTAGCATTTCTGAGTACTAGTATTTGGTGGGTATAAGCTTGGGAATATTCTTTCCATTTAAAAGATTGTGGCCAGGGAAGTGGATTAACTTTTAAAAAATCATGCCTATTGATTATTATTATTTAGGGAAACAGATTGTAATTCTAGTTCAGTATTGCCTCTTAGGAAAAAAAACAGAGGGCAGCTAGATGGCACAGTAAATTTCAGTGTGACTTGTGAAAGAAGACAGGGACTCAAAGGGGGAAAAAGCTGTGGAAAAAAAATACAGAAAGTGAAGAATAGCATACTTCTATCTGTGTTTAGACTCTATCATTTCTTTTCCTCTGGGAGTGTATAGCATTTTTCATCACTAGTCCTTTAGAATTGTCTTGAATCGTACTGCTGAGAAGAGCCAAGTCATTCACAGTTGATCCAACAGTTTTACTATTACTATACAATGTTCTCCTGGTTCTGCTCACTTCACTTTGCATCAGTTTGTATATTGCCAGGTTTTTCTGAAATTTGTCTGCTCATCATTTCTTATAGCATAGTAATATTCCATTACAAAGAAAGCTGAGCATATGTGGATCCCTTGCGCAGTAATTACAAGAAGAAATTTTTGTATCTCTAGATATTGTATACATACCAGTACATGAACTTGCTATCAGTTATTCCTTACTTTAAATACTTGATTGATCTACCCTCATATCTGATCATTACTTTTTTGGATGAATTCTTTAATAATTCTTCCCTTGTTCAATTTTTCATTTAATGGTATTGAGTTAAAAAGTCTGCTTACACCCACCATTACCCTGTACCCTGAGGGTCTTTCCCTCCCAGATTCATTCATTTATTTACTTATTTAGACTTTTTAACTAGGTAAAAAAGAAGGTTCTTTGCCTCATTTGCTACCCATCCTTAATCACTGAATTCAGTCAAACTGAGTCCTGGTGAAGACCTTAGCTTAAAAGCCCAACATCTCCCACTGCATCCAGGGCTGTCTCCACACTGATTTATGTCTGGCCACTGCACCCAGAGGACTCTGGAGGGAAACGTGAGGTGGGTGACCTTGCCCAGCCTTCCCTCACTTAAGTCCAATTCACTTGTATGAATTCCCCTCCCTGATATCATAGGCCCCTTTGAGAATGAAGGACAAAAACAGTAATGATATTATAATTTTGTAACACAACTTGTTCAGCCATTTCCCAATTGATGGGCATCCCTTCAATTTCCAATTGTTCTCTACTACAAAAAACGCTGCTATAAATATTTTTGTACAAATGGGCCCTTCCCCCCTTTTTATCTCTTTGGGTTGCAGAGCTAGTAATGATATTGCTGGGTCAAAGTTATGCACAGTTTTGGGCATAGTTCCAAATTATTCTCCAGAATGGTTGGAGCAGTATCAACAATGCATTAGTGTCCCAATTTTTCCACATCCATTTAGCATTTAATATTCTTCTTTTCTATCCTATTAGCCAGTCTGATAGGTGTGAGATAGTACTTCAGAGTTGTTTTAATTTATTTCTCTAATTTAGAACAGTTTTATATGACTATCAAAGATAGCTTTGATTTCTTTATCTGAAAACTGCCTGTTTATAGCTTTTGATCATTTATCAATTGGGAAATAACTTGTGTTTTTATAAATTTGAGCCAATTCTCTATGTATTTGAAAAATGAAATCTTTATCAGTCATACTTGCTGTAAAAATAGTTTCCCAATTTTCTGCTTTCCTTCTAATCTTGGTTGCGCTGGTTTTGCTTGTTAAGTTTGGCATTTTTTAGAACATTGAGATGCAGTTAAAGATAAAACAGCTTATAAGTCAAATTATTCTATGGGGTTACTTTCTGTTAAGTACTTGCATGAGAAAATATTACAGACAGAATATAATTAGTTATAAGAGTTATATTTAAGGGATCTTTTGGTTATTTAGAGAACAAGATATGGCACATCATTTCAAGGTTCCCCAGTTGCACAATTTTAATTGCTGTAAGTTTAGAACAAACAGTGTTTGATTCTTGGATGAATAAGCTGCTTTCCTCCTACTTCATCACATGTAAATCTTAAACTGGTAATGTTTAAAGACTGTTCAAATTCACATTTATGCATTTTTCAAAACAGAATATATAGATAGCATTGTTAGCTCTTAGAACATCCCCATCGGAATTGATATAAAAAGTTCTTTGTTTTAGTATAGCTCTTTCTATCTGATTCTATTTGGTTTTGTAAACAGCTGTTATTTCTTTAGTAAAGACAAGTTAAATAGTTGTTCAGAAGATTGTTATAGACTATAGATAGAGCATTTAGTAATATTTTCCCAAGGATAATCCTAATTTGCTGTGCAAAAGGGATGGGAGAAATACCTAAAGGGACCTAATGTAGATTGTGTTTTGTCAGTAGAACACAATAAATTCAGATCTGGGAATTGTAGTATGAATTTGCACAATTATTCGGAGTATAGTTTCTTTTAATATTGGGAAGAGCTTTGTTTCAGAACTGTCATTTATGAAACATATATAAGGGTCCAGGTATTTACTTCTCTATGAAATCCTTAAGTAGGGAACTAGTGAAAATGCAGGTGGATGAGCAGGAATAATTATATCCCTTTTATAGAGAACCAAGTGGTACTCTAAACCTCAGCTGCTCCAGTTTTCATGTGTTTTTTGGCTCTTCTTACATATGTCCAAATATGACTATGTGCATAGACTCCTGAGTCCCTTGGGCTTCTACTTCAGGTATTCTGTCTATACCTCTGTAGTGGCAGGAAAAGCTTGGCCTGGATTTTCCTGCAGATTTCAGCCTCATAGTACCTTGGCTTAGGTTCTACTTTATTTCATTCAAAAAAAAAAAACATCATCATAACACTTAATAACTTTATTTATTTATTTTTATGTTTTAATAGCTTTTTATTTTCAAAATACATGCAAAAATAATTTTCAACATTTACTCTTGCAAAATCTTGTGTTTCAAATTTTTCTCCCTCTCTTCCCCTTTCCCCATAGATAGCAAGTAATCCAATAGAGTTAAACATGTAGAATTCTTCTAGACATATTTCCACATTTATCATGCTGCATAAGAAAAATCAGATCAAAAAGGAATAAAAAATGAGGGGGAAAAACGAGCTAACAATAACAAAAAGGTGAAAATGCTTGTTGCGTTCCACACTCAGCCTCCACAGTTCTCCCTCTGGATGCAGATGGCTCCCTTCATCATAAGATCATTGGAACTGGCCTGAATCACCTCATTGTTGAAAAGATCCATGTCCATCAGAATTGATCATTATTTAACTTTGTTGTTGCTGTATACAATGATCTCCTGGTTCTGCTCATCTTACTTAGTATCAGTTTATGTAAGTCTCTCCAGGCTTTTAAGAAATCATCTTCCTGATCATTTCTTATAGAACAATAATATTCTATATCATTCATATACCACAATTTACCCAATCATTCCCCAACTGATGGGCATCCACTCAGTTTCCAGTTTCTTGCAACTACGAAAAGGGCTGTCACAAACATTTTTGCACATATGGTTCCTTTTCCCTCCTTTAAGATCTCTTTGGGATATAAGCCCAGTAGGAACACTATTGGATCAAAGGGTATGCAAGTTTGATAGCCCTTTGGACATAGTTCCAAATTGTTCTCCAGAGTGGTTGAATCATTTCACAACTCTACCAACAGTGCCTTGGTGTCTCAGTTTTCCCACATCCAACATTTATCATTATCTTTTCCTGTCATTTTAGCCAATCTGAGAGGTATGAAGTGGTACCTCAGATTTGTCTCAAAATTGTCTTTTTTTTTTTTTAATTTTTTATTTAATAATTACATTATATTGACACTCATTTCTGTTCCGATTTTTTTCCCCTCCCTCCCTCCACCCCTCCCCTAGATGGCAAGCAGTCCTTTATATGTTGGATATGTTGCAGTATATCCTAGATACAATATATGTTTGCAGAACCGAACAGTTCTCTTGTTGCATAGGGAGAATTGGATTCAGAAGGTATAAATAACCCGGGAAGAAAAACAAAAATGCAGATAGTTCACATTCGTTTCCCAGTGTTCTTTCTTTGGGTGTAGCTGCTTTTGTCCGTCATTTATCAATTGAAACTCAGGTCTCTTTGTCAAAGAAATCCACTTCCATCAAAATATGTCCTCATACAATATCGTTGTCGAAGTGTATAATGATCTCCTGGTTCTGCTCATTTCACTTAGCATCAGTTCATGAAGGTCTCTCCAAGCCTCTCTGTATTCATCCTGCTGGTCATTTCTTACAGAACAATAATATTCCATAACATTCATATACCACAATTTACCCAGCCATTCTCCAATTGATGGGCATCCATTCATTTTCCAGTTTCTAGCCACTACAAACAGGGCTGCTACAAACATTTTGGCACATACAGGTCCCTTTCCCTTCTTTAGTATTTCTTTGGGATATAAGCCCAATAGAAACACTGCTGGATCAAAGGATATGCACATTTTGATAATTTTTTGGGCATAATTCCAGATTGCTCTCCAGAATGGTTGGATTCGTTCACAACTCCACCAACAATGCATTAGTGTCCCAGTTTTCCCGCATCCCCTCCAACATTCATCATTATTTTTTCCTGTCATCTTAGCCAATCTGACAGGTGTGTAGTGGTATCTCAGAGTTGTCTTAATTTGCATTTCTCTGATCAATAATGATTTGGAACACTCTTTCATATGAGTGGTAATAGTTTCAATCTCATCCTCTGAAAATTGTCTGTTCATATCCTTTGACCATTTATCAATTGGAGAATGGCTTGATTTCTTATAAATTTGAGTCAGTTCTCTATATATTTTGGAAATGAGGCCTTTATCAGAACCTTTAACTGTGAAAATGTTTTCCCAGTTTGTTGCTTCCCTTCTAATCTTGTTTGCATTAGTTTTATTTGTACAAAGGCTTTTTAATTTGATGTAATCGAAATTTTCTATTCTGTGATCAGTAATGGTCTCTAGTTCATCTTTGGTCACAAATTTCTTTCTCCTCCACAAGTCTGAGAGATAAACTATTCTATGTTCCTCTAATTTATTTATAGTCTCGTTCTTTATGCCTAGGTCATAGACCCATTTTGATCTTATCTTGGTATATGGTGTTAAGTGTGGGTCCATGCCTAATTTCTGCCATACTAATTTCAATTATCCCAGCAGTTTTTATCAAATATTGAATTCTTTTCCCAGAAGTTAGGGGCTTTGGGTTTGTCAAACACTAGATTGCTATAATTGACTATTCTGTCTTGTGAGCCTAGCCTTTTCCACTGATCCACTAATCTATTTCTTAGCCAATACAAATGGTTTTGGTGACTGCTGCTTTATAATATAATTTTAGATCAGGTACAGCTAGGCCACCTTCATTTGATTTTTTTTTCATTAGTTCCCTTGAGATTCTCGACTTTTTATTGTTCCATATGAATTTTGTTGTTATTTTTTCTAGATCAATAAAATATTTTCTTGGAAGTCTGATTGGTATAGCACTAAATAAATAGATTAGTTTAGGGAGTATTGTCATCTTTATTATGTTCGCTCGGCCAATCCAAGAGCACTTAATATTTTTCCAATTATTTAAGTCTGACTTTATTTGTGTGGAGACTTTTTTATAATTTTGCTCATATAATTCCTGACTTTCCTTTGGTAGATAGATTCCCAAATATTTTATGGTATCAACAGTTATTCTGAATGGAATTTCTCTTTGTATCTCTTGCTGTTGGGTTTTGTTGGTGATGTATAAAAATGCTGAGGATTTATGGGGATTTATTTTGTAGCCAGCTACTTTGCTAAAATTATGAATTATTTCCAATAGCTTTTTGGTAGAATCTCTGGGGTTCTCTAGGTATACCATCATATCATCTGCAAAGATCAAAATTGTCTTAATTTGCATTTCTCTAATCAATAGGGATTTAGAGTATTTTTTCTTATGACTAGAAATGGTTTTAATTTCTTTATCTGAAAGTTGTCTGTTTATAACTTTTGACCATTTATCAATTGAGAATGGCTTATATTATAAATTTAAGTCAATTCTCTATATATTTTTAAAATTAAGTCTTTATCAAAACCCTTGAATGTAAAAAAAGTTTTCCCAGTTTTCTGCTTCTTTCTAAATTTTGGCTGCATTGATTTTGTTTGTACAACCCCTTTTTAATTTAGTATAATCAAAATTATTCATTTTATGTATTATAATGTTCTCCTATTCAGATTCCTTTTTTCTCCACAGATCTGAGAGATAGACTATCACTTGTTCTTCCATTTTGCTTATAGTATTAGATCTAAATCATGAATCCTACCTTATCTTGGAATAATATGGTCATAACTTTATTTTTTAAAAATGACCCCATCCCATTAAGATGCTTACATCTGTCCTGTTCAACTTTACATGAACTAAAGGACTACAAATTCCCATTATAACTTAAAATACATTTACAGAATGGAATTGAAATTAAAAGATAATAACATTAAAGCCCACAGCCACTCTAATAAAAGTCTGAAATCTCCATTCTTCAGCAGTGGCAGTTGTTCCCATTAAGATATGAGTTTTCAACTTCACTTTCACCAAGGTTACAGATACACTGAGTCCATTTATAGAAGGAGGCTATCAGGCTTTCTTCCAAAGTCATAAAGAATGGAAAGGGAACAATTTTAACACTTGGGCAATGGTGATTCTTTTCTCCTCCATTTACACCCCGATTCATAGCAACAACTACTTCATAGTTGCTCATCAGTTAAAACCTGGAATTTGAAGATTCCACTGCTATGTTTAACCTATATTGGGTTACTTTCCGTCTAGGGGAGGGAGAGGGAGAAAAATTTGGAATACAAGGTTTTGCAAGGGTGACTATTGAAAATTATTTTGCACGTATTTTGAAAAATAAAAAGCTATTATTCTAAAAAATGTAAAAAAAAAGCAGAAATAGAACAGCATGCACATTAATTACCACCATCAAAAGGGCAAAGTGAATGGGAACGAACAAATAAAAAATCCTCAGAGAGAATTAAAATGATTGAAAAGTTAAAATGTTTCATAAATTTAAATTAAAACAAAGAAGATTCTATTGCTAGTCACAGAAGTTTCCACTGATGTCTCTGACATCACCCTGATACTGCTGCCAAGCTCAGGATCCTAATGAATTCATGCAGCAGGCTCACTTTTCTTGCCATGTACTTTGGTGTTTTGGTATTATTCCTAGATCCAGGCAGCTGCAGACTCATGGAAGTTTGAACACTTCCAGCTCTGACCAGAGGATTCCTAGGAGTAAAATAGAGAGGTCATTAATTTAATAGGCAGAACAACATTTCCTACTTTGTAACCACATGGCAAATTTGCATAGCTCAGGCTGCATCAGACTGGCATTGAGTAGGTGCTTCTTTGCTCTTAAGAGGTAGCTAGATGGTACAAGAGATAAAATGCTGGACTTGAATCCAGTAAAACCAGAATTTAAATCCTGCCTCAGATACTTATTATGTGTAAACCTGGGGAAATCATTTAGTCTTGCCTTCAAGTTACTTATCCTCAGCCTCAGTTTCCTCATGTGTAAGATGGGGATAAGAGTAGCACCTTTTTCACAGAATTGTAAAGATCAAAAGAGAACATAAAGTATTGTGAAAACCTTGAAGTGCTCTAGAAATGCTAGTTATATTTGCCAATGCTTCTTGGCAACTTCATCTTGAAGAAAATATTCATGATATGGAAGTATGAAGCTTTGACATAGCTTTCAAGTCTTTAACCTTTCTCATTCTCTCTTCTTGACCTATGCTTTTAGATTTATTTTTTACCATACTCACTATTCTAATCTTTGCATTGAAGTCATTAAAGATCAAAGGATCAAATAGTCTTATCCATTCTTCATATATTTTCTCTATTTTCTGATCCAAGTTAGAGCATATAGCGATTTTTGGGAAATATTCCATAAATTTTGCAATTTGAGAAAGCCAAATGTCCCATGAAATTATGTTTCTTATTGCTTTGGGTGCATATAATGAAATCCACTCCATTAATTCCATCTATAAGATAAAGAAGTTGAACTAGATAATCTTTAAGGTTCTTTCCAGTTTTAAATCTACTATCCTATACGGTGGGAGACTTTCCTATGCTCCAAGCAACATTGGATAGCCTCCAGTTACTCCTATCATCCATCCTGTAATCCTCTTTTTTTTTTTTTTGGCCCCTCCAAGGGGTGAGTTACCCTTCCATTTTGCTGGAATTTCTTTCCTTCTCCTAGTTTATTTTACATATTGAGCAGATCAATGTTTATATGATCCAGTTCTGACAGTTACATGAATGAATGAATAAAGCATTTAAAAATTTACTATATAAAAAATAGGTAGATGGCTCAGTGGATGGGGAGGGGGAGTCTGGAAGATCTGAGTTCAAATCCATCCTCAGACACTAATTGTGTGACCCTAGACAAATCACTTAACCTTTGTTTGCCTAATCCATTGGAGAAGGAAATGGCAAATCATTCCAGTGCCTTTGCCAGGAAAACTCTTTATAGGGTCATGAAGAATCAGAAACAAATGAACGACAACAATATGCAAAGCATTGTACTAGGCTCTGGAGATAACAAATAGAAAAATAAGGTAGTCTCTGATCTCAAGGAGATCACATTCTAATGGGAAACAATACATTAAAACACATATTTCAACTACAAGTCAGAGAGTAAACCTCAGTGGTCTTTAGGGTGCAGCAGAAAAGTAAATGGTAATACATCTTTTAAAAATGTCATTTCTATTGATTAAACTATTTGTGTTTTTGATTTTGAGCCATATGACCATCAAGGACTTTGGTGATGAGGATTTTCTTTTTTGGATCTTCAGGAAGAAATGCTAATGAGAAGGCAGTCAAGTACCTCTAGAGGCAATTTATAGTCCATAAAGGTGACTCCCCTATATAAGGACTGTGAGGGCTGGACTGAAGCATGGCTGGCAGTCTGGGGACATGGCAATTCCTATGTTTCTTGCGCTTCCCTACCAAGTAATAGCAGTTGGCCAACACTGGTCTTGATAGTGGTGTAGATGAAGAGCCCCTTTTCCATAAGGAGATAATGATGCCCATAAGGAATAAGTGGAAACAGACTGATGGTGTTGTAAATTATAGTACTATTCCTAGGTTTCTTAGGACCAGAGTCCTGAGCTAAGAGTTCACATTTAGAATTCCAAGAGCCAAGTTGAAATTCATAATCTATGAATCAGCCTCAGGAGACCACCACAGAGGACTGAGGGAAGGCAACTTTATATTTTTTGGTTTTGTGGATTGCCATTGCCAAAGAATTTACTCTAAGTGATCTACTTGATGGTAATGAAGCCCTCTGTACCTAGCTACAGTGGTTGTTGGAAAACAGAATTAGTGTTTTTAAAGAACTATAGTAGGAGTGTGGTGGAGCTTTTGGAAATGAGCACCAGAGAACTGATTGTTAAATTTTCAGTGTGAGCATTTATACTACAGAAATCAACACGAGCAATAAATCAGGGCTTAATTTATTGTTTTAACGGGGGTGAACTCCGTAAAAATTGTGTCCCCTTTGATCTGTAAAAGAAGGGAAATTCGGGTTCTCCCAGATTCCAGAGAGTCTAGGAGAAGGCATATTTTCCAAACAAACCTTTTTCCTAAGATAAGCAGCATCATTCAATTGGAAATCTCGAGTATATCACCCCACATTGATCTTTTGGGTAACAGGATCCCCATTCAGAAAACTCTAAATTCTGAAAAAAAAAAACCTTCAAAGTGATTTTTCATTCAATCGGGAAATCCTGGTCTGATAATCAGCTCAAACTGCCCACCAAGATCTGTTCATAAAATAGGTTTCTGTTAACTCATTTTTTTGCAAATTTCTTCATTAAGAGATTTGCCTGCTAAGAGAGAGCTCCTTTTTTTTTATACTTTATTTTATTTTATAATAACTTTATATTGACAGAACCCATGCCAGGGTAATTTTTTACAACATTATCCCTTGCACTCACTTCCGTTTCAATTTTTCGCCTCCCTCCCTCCACCCCTTCCCCTAGATGTCAAGCAGTCCTATATATGTTAGATATGTTGCAGTATATCCTAGATACAATATATGTTTGCAGAACTGAACAGTTCTAAGAGAGAGCTTCTTAATGAAAAATAAAAACTTCCCTTTTGCCATTCAAACTCTTAGGGTTCATGAATCACATTGGACTGTGCCTCCAACCAAAGAAGGGGATTCTCACAAGTCTCTGCACTACCACTAGAACAGCATCAGTTTGATTGTTGAGATGGAATAAAGTAATGAGGAAAATGTTAATAATGTAGATTAAACTTTTTCCCTCCAGAGAGTTGGTTGTTAAACATTTACCATATATAGTTTTAGTGTACTTCAAGACTTTCTAGCCTGGTAGAACCTGCCTGAGATACATTCTTCAAAAACCTAGTCTCCTCCATGCCACAATGAAGCATTAGAATAGAACTGTGTGTGAGGTACTATTATTTAAAGGATAATCTCAGCCTTGACTTGGCTTGGACCATATGATTGGGCAGGGGAGACTTTGTTTTAATAGATAAGAGGTAGGGGAAGCTAGGTGATGTCACAGTGGATAGATCACCAACCCTGAAGTCAGGATGACCTGAGTTCAAATCTGACCTCAGACACTTAACACTTCCTAGTTGTGTGACACTGGTCAAGTCACTTAACCCCAATTGCCTCAGGGGGGAAAAAAAGATAAGAGGTAGAAAGTTCTGAAAGAATAATCCTAGAATATGTATATGTATCAATAAGGAAGATGTTCCTCATGAGATGAAGATTTTGATTTCCATGTGTAAATTTAATAATTATCATTTACATGGAGCTCTAAGATTTGCAAAGAAATTTACATTTGTGATCATACCATATCTTCACAAGAACCCTGGGAGGTAGGTCCTATTATTATCCTTATTTTTTGGATGAGGAAATTGGGGCTGAGAGAAGCTAAATGATTAACCTCATAACTTTATGATAAGGCTAATGTCAGAATCAAGATTTAAACTCAGATTCTCCTGACTTTAACTCCAAAACTTTATTCATCATACCACCTTGCTGCCCATAAGAAGATGGCTAAAGAATTTGCTACATATGTATGGTTGAATATTTAGGAAGCTTTTATTACTGTAGTAAACATCTCTCTTTTGCTTTGGCTTAGGCTCCTTTAGTTTAGAACTTTTAATATATGCAAGACATACAATGACCAAACAAATCACATTAATGTAATGGAAATTCATAAGAAACAATGAATATTAAGAATTCTGAAAAATATAGGAAGACTTATGGAATGATAAAAGGTGAAGTTAACAGAACTAGGAAAAAAAACACGATAGTTATTATAATATAAAGACCAACAGTAAAAAATGAAACTGAATCCTGTGTAATTAAAATGACGAATAATCTTGATCTTGGAGACGAATTGAAAAAATATACCTTCTCTATTGTTTGCAGGTATGAGGACTATTATGACTGAAATGTTGCATATTTTGTCAAATTTATTTGATACAATGGTGGTTTGTTTTTGTTTTTTTACTGAATTGCTTTTTTTCCCCATTAAAATGCTTTGCTACAAAGAATGACTTAATATATAGGCAAAGCTAAAGGGATCTATTCAGAAGTATATAATGACACAAGAGAAACATTTCTGTAACAATATTTAAAATGTAAAAGAATCCATTTATATGTAATGCAGTATCCTCCTCTATCAACATGTATTCCAGTATCTGGCTATATGTGATTCATTGCTCTTAACTGGCTTCTGAGCTAGAAGAGCTAATGATTAGGGATGTTAAATCTAGCAGAAAAAGAATCAGTTTCTGTATGCTGGTACCTTTTGGATGCAGCTTTCCAGATGACAAGATGAGAAAGGAGTAGGGAGGCTTATCTCTGCTTTGAGAGAATGGCAGGGGAGATGAAAAAAAGGACCTGAGGATTGCTGCTTTCTGTATAAAATATGGATCTAACTAATTGGGTTTTTACCTGGAGTTCCTCAATGACTTGCTTTGTGAACAAGAAAAAATCCTGGAAAGCCTGCTAATGCTAATAAGAAAGTAGCATCTATCTAAGCAACTGTGGTGGCAACAACATTAGCAAGATCAGGCTTACATTAAATAAAACATGAGCACTGAGGAGTCCCTGGAAAGATCAAGTGTGGCTATTTGATAAGACTGTGTATAGGCAAAATGTGAAATGACTGACTTATGGCCTTATAAAACTCTTTTATATCCTTGTGAGGATACTAATCCTTTGGCTGATTGAACCACTACTTAAAATGGAGGAAGAAATGGAGAGTGGGGGTGGGGTGAAAGGCAATGCTTAAGCTTCACTATCATAGGAATTGATTCAAAGAGGGTAGACTACTTAGATATATTCTGTTGTATATAGAAATGTAATTTACCCACTAGGGAAACAGGGGAAGAGGTAAAGAGAAAAAGAGGGGATGATAAAAAGGATTATTAATTAAGGGTGGCAGAAACAAAACAGATTTTTGAGGAGCAGTATGAGAGAGAGGGGAAAAAAGGAGACAGACACAGAGAGATAGAAAGAGACAAAGACAGAAATAGAGACAGAGACAGAAATAGAGAAAATGGCATGGAGGGAAATAGGCGGTAATCATAATATTGATAATCCTTTTTTTTCTATTTCCTAACATATTTTTAGAGATAATAAATTTTCCTTTAAAGACTGCTTTAGCTAATTCAATAAATTTTTCTTTGTTGTGTCACTATCATTCTAACATAGTTGTCTATTGCTCCTATGATGTTCTTTTAATTCAGGATAATTTAGGAAGCTATTATTTAAACTCCATTTGTGATGGGGTGAACCCCAAAATGTCCCCCTTGACTTTTGGGGGGAAGAAATGGGGGTGAACTCTGAAACTCTCCTCTGACAGAGACCCACTCTTCAGGACAGTTAAATGGTTTCATTCTGTTGGAAGATTAGCCTAGGACCATTCCCAATAGCTCAAACTTAAGTGGTCTCATTCAGTTGGAGATCTGGGCTTGATATTCCTACTAAGTGGCTTGAAACTATAAGAGAAGTACTCTCTTTTCAATTGGGAATCTAGGCCTGGGGGCATTAACAACATTGAAGGAATCTCATTCAATGGAAGCCCAAGTCCCAGACCACCAATAAAAAAGACAACTCTGAAGCCTGAGTCTTTGCAGAAGTCTGAAGCAGTATTATGCTTTGCCAAAGAACCTCTCTTCTTGGCACAGCTGCCTGCCAGGACTCTTGCCCGCTATGAAGAAACCTTCTCAGTGATAATCTTTGTTATCTCTCTGACAGGGCCTTGCCATTGAGGAGTCTGTCTTCCTATCAAAGCTGGCTTCTCAGTGCCAGTGAAAATCCTTTTTGTCATTCAGACTTTTTAGGTTCGAGAATTCTTTCATGTTGGGCTTGTGCACTAACCAGAGGGGATTCTCACATCAATTCTCACAACTCTCTGCACTGCCACTAACTGCATCATTTTGATCTGTATTATTTGCTTATGTGCTTTATTACTAAATTTTTTTATTCAGTTCTACTTCTGGTTTTTATTATTTACTATGATTTCTTTATGGCAAACAATATGATGTTGAGAAGCAGGGCTACCACTAAGGTGTTCATAATCCCTGTCTGTGAGGAATGGTCAAAGAAATTAAATGTTGTTCTGCAATGTTAACCCAAAATCATATTTTAGTGAATTATGATTTTTTCTTTGCTAAAGATTCTTCTATCGGCTTAAATTGTCTTGGGGTTAATTCAACATGTCTGTGGAATTAGGGGGCACTATGTCAGAATGGACATGAAAAGCCAGAAATGCTTGGTAAATTCAATAATGTTAGGCTTGTGCCTAAAATGCAGAATTAAGTATTAATATTTTTTCTTCAAAATTATGGAATGAGATGAATAGTGATTTAAATTCTGGTTCAGTCACAACTTGTTTGACTTAGGGAAATCACTTAGTTTTTCCTGGCCAAAATTTTCTCATGTTTAAAATAATGGATCTAGACTAAATTAAATATAATAAACATTTTTTTTATAAAATACTTTACATATTACCTTATATATTTACAATAACAAATGGATTTAGTACATTAACTCTCATAGTAATGCTTGATAAATGTTGATTTACTAATAGATCTCAATAGTTTTCTAAGTACACCATCATATTATTTGCAAAGAATGATTTTTTCTCTTAATATTTATCTTTAGTCTCTTTCTCTAGCTTATTGTTTTAGCTAGTATTTCTAATACTATAATGAATAATAGTAAGAAGAGGTAGAACCAATGTTTTACTCCTATATTTATTGAGAAAGTTGCCATTGTTTCTCTATTATAAAAATATTATCTAGGTTTTAGATATGTGCTTTTGATTGTGTTAAATATGGGTCTGTTTTCACCTATCCTTTCTATGTTTATAACATAAATATGAACTATATTTTTAAAAGATTTTTCCTGAATTTTTGATGTAATTATCTTTTTTGATTTTTCTGTTATTTATATGATTAAATATGCTGCTTTCCTTAATTTTGAACCATTCTTGCATCACTGATATAAACTGAATTTGATCCCAATGAATAATTTTTGGACATGTTGTGGTAGTCTCTGCTAAAATTAAATTTTAAAGTATTGAATCACCAGTTTGGTTTCTTATTTGAAGTATCAGTCCTTTTCATTTAGAATTTTTCTAACATTATTATGATAGAATACAATTGTAGATCCAGCTGGCCCTGAGTCATATTGACTTGGCGGATTGTTAAAATTTTATATTATTTTTAAGTTTTATATTATGGTAAATGCTTTAACTGGCATATAATTGTGTAAAATAATTTGTGAGTTATCTTTATTTTTTTCAATACTTATTATGAATTGACCTTTTTCATTTTTTTACTTTGACAGTTTTACTTTTTTAAATCAATCTGGCTAATATTTTATTAGTTTTCTTTTCAAAAATTTAGATTTTATCATTTTAATGTTCCTTTTTTTCCATTTTTTTTCTCTTTTGAGCTATTTTTTAACACTTTTTTTGGGGGGGAAGAGTTATTTATTGATTTCCTAGTCATTATTGATTTCCTAGTATTAATGAACTGAGTAAATACTTTTATACTTTTTTCTATTTTTCTAACTTATTTTTACAGAGATAAATTTTTCTTTGAAGACTGCTTTAGCTAATTAAAAAAAATTTTTTTTTATTTTATCGTTAGCATTCTAACAGTTGTCTATTGTTCCTGTGATTTCTTTTAACTCATGATTTAAATTCTATTTGAGTCTGTATTATTTTCTTATATCCTTTATTGATTTTTTTATTTTTATTAATTTTTTTTTCTGATGCAATTGGGGTTAAGTGCCTTGCCCAGGGTCACACAGCTAGGAAGTGTTAAAGTGTCTGAGGTCAGATTTGAACTCAGGTCCTCCTGACTTCAGGGTTGGTGCTCTATCCACTGCCCCCCAAAAAATTATTTTTTTTTCCTGTTTTGGTCTTCAAGTATATGTTACTATTTCTGGTTTTTATTATTTACTAAGATTTTTTTTATGGCAAACAATATGATGTTGAGAAGCTAGGATGTTCCCAGTCCCTGCTTATATCAAATTATTAAAATGTATTACAAAATGCATTAGTCATGTTAAGTATTTGTTTACTCTCAGAGCAAGTAAAGAGACTTCCTAGTGGCTAGGTGGAGTAGATGGGGCTTCAAGCTGTTCTGACAGGGTGCTAGTCAATGTCCGCAGGGTGGAAGGGGGTGGAATTAGTTGCTGCTTAGTTTCAGGTCTGCTTCCACAGGTCCCATTAGTAGTGACAAGATCCCAGAGTTAGTGTCAGCAAATGGTCAGGGCTACAAAGGGCAGCTCCACCGTTCCCCCTCTCCTTTGGTTATCTCACTGGGAGGGTGGCTGAGTGCATGTGGAGCAGAATACCCCAGAGGCAGGGTTCAAGCAAGTGGTGGAAGTCAGGGTGGACCCCAGAGGCAGTTACCAAGGCATTTCACTAAGATTCAAGCCCACAGCCTCAGGGTGGCCAGGGCACCTAGAATCCTTCTTACTCAGCTACAAATGGGCCCTGGGTTCTGCACCAAGATTAAGACAGGGCAAATTCTGATGACATCTCGTAGGCAGGTAAGTGGGCCCATTGATGGTAGGAATGTTAGTGATTTTCAAGTCAAGGTATTTGGGGCTCTCTGGGAAAAGGGATTCCAATGTCCAAAAACTGGGGTCTAGGTAAAATATTTTGCAGCAGAGGTTGGGCAGGTTTCTAAATGGAAGAAGGGGAAAGGGGAGAGAGAACAGGTGGGCAAAGGGGTGGGGAGTGCCTAATTAATGTTTGGGTCAGCTATGGTGCAGTCCTGGGGTTCCTGTCAGTGGGTGGGGTTTCCACACTAACTGCTTCAAATTTGAGCTCTTTAAGGGGGTCCAGGTCAGTTTGAGCAAAGGAGGAAGTGGTCTGAGTGGCTGCTGCATGATCTTAAGTACTTTTAATGAATGGCAAAGTCTCCCATTTGCAGTGTCCTGGATGCATGTTTGGTGTCAGGAGGGAGTCAGCTCGCCAGCAGGCTAAGCCTGAGTTTCAAGGCCTGGGACAGTGAGTGGCTAATGCTCAGAGGCTGCATTCCCTCTACCCATGTACCTCTTTTCTCTCTTCCCCAATCTCAGCAGGGAGTGGTCTTGAAGGCAGAAACACCTCAGCTTACTGTCACAAGCCCAGCAAAGGTAGGGGAAGCCCACAGGCAGATATCGTTGCCATCCTCTAAAGTCTAAACCTAAAGCCCCAAGTGACCAGTAGGTCTAAACACTGGGAGCACTGGATTCCAGGCTAAAGTCAAGGATACAAACAATTCTAAAGTCATGGGCTGGTAGGGATGTCTTTATCTCACAATGGGGTTGGTTCAAGTCACTGGGACAACAGCTCCTGCTGTCGTCTTCCCAAACTTGGAGCCCCTGAGGCTCTAGACCTAGGGCAGGGGTTGGCTTCCCTGGGTATAAGGTTGGTAGTAATGAGAAGTGTGTGTGTGTGTGTGTGTGTGTGTGTGTGTGTGTATGTGTGTGTGCATGTGGAGAGAGACAGAGACAGAGACACAGAGATAGAGAGAGACACACAAAAAGACAGACAGACAGACACAAAAAGACAAAGAGTGAGACAGAGATAGAGAGACAAAGAGACACACAAATACAGAAACAGACACAGAAAGAGACACACAAAGAGACAAACAGAGAGAGATAGAGACAGAGACACACAGTGGGGGGGGGAGACAGAGACAGAGAGAGAAAGAGACAGAGAGATACACAAAGACAGACAGAGACAGAGAGACAAAGACAGAGATAGAGAGACAGAGACAGAGACAGAGAGAAACAGAGCCAGAAAGAGGCAGAGACAAAGAGAGAAAGACAGAGCAAGGTGTCAGAATAAGTCAGGGACTTGCCTTAGTTATCTCCCAAGTCCCTCCAAATACCTTTAAATAATGAAGACTAAAAAATTCTAGAGCAGCAGAACCTACACAAATATGGAGTGAACAATTTTCTAGCCTAAGACAATTTAGAAGGAGAGCAGGAAAATTCTGCTGCACCAGGGTGGGAGTGGAGTGCAGGCCAGTGCAGGCCAGACCCCACCCAGCAAACCAGAAGCAGGCCTTAGAAGCCAATGAATCATCAGTAGTAGCAACTGCTTTCATAGTGAGGAGGTTGAACAGCTAATCAGGAGATTACAGGGGTCTGTGTTGGTTTCCCATACTTGGATCCAGACTCCAATCCTGGGTGGCAGTCCCAGGGTGAGAAAAGCACCAGAACTTGCAGCCACAGTATAGGGCAGGGGAACCCTCCTTACAATTCCAGGACAGAAAAGAGTGCTTGTGGTCACTTACAAACCAGAGTACAGGTCAGGAGAGTAGTAAACACTTCTTCTTAGATCATACTGACTTGAAGGATTGCAAACTAACAAGTTCCTAGAAGTGTCTTTGAAAACAGCTGCATAAAACTTCTGAAGCTTAGGACAATACATCCTCCACACTCAAAGTAGAACCCTACTTTACCAAAAAGTTAAAGTCAAGTAATAGGCTGGGAAAATGAACAAATCACAGAAAAAAAATTTTGACCAAGGAAAGTTACTATGGTGAAAGGGAAGATCTAAACACACAGAAGATAAGTCAAAGTTCCAAAACCTCCAAGAAAAATATGAATTGGTCTCAGACCATGGAAGAGCTCATAAAGGATTTTGAAAATCAAGAGAAGTAGAAGAAAAATTAGAAGGATAAATGAGAAAGATGCAAGAAAATCAAGAAAAATGAGTCAATAACTTGGTAAAAGAGATAAAAAAAAATGAAGAATTTAACACCTTGAAAAACAGACTGAGTTAAATGGAAAAGGAGGTATAAAAAAATCAATGAGAAGAATACTTTAAAAAGCAGAATTGGCTAAATGGAAAAAGAGGCAGACAAATTCAATGAAGAAAAAAACTCCTTGAAAAGTAAAATTGGTGCTGGCTAAGAAATAGAATAGTCAATCAGTGGTATAGATTAGCTTCACAGGACAAAATAGTCAATGACTATAGTAATCTAGTGTTTTTGACAAACCCTAAGACCCCAGCTTTTGGGATACTCTGAGACACTACTACACACCTGTCAGATTGACTAGAATGACAGGGAAAGATAATGTGAAGTGTTGGAGGGGATGTGGGAAAACTGGGACATTGATACATTGCTGGTGGAATTGTGAACATATCCAGCCATTCTGGAGACAATTTAGAACTATGCTCAAAAAGTTATCAAACTGGGCATACTCTTTGATCCAGCAGTGCTACTACTGGGCTTTTATATTCCAAAGAGATATTAAAGAAGGGAAAGGGACCTGTATATGCAAGAATGTTTGTGGCAGCCCTTTTTGTAGTGGCCAGAAACTGGAAACAGAGTGGATGCCCATCAATTGGAAAATGAATGAATAAATTGTGGCATATGACTATTATGGAATATTATTGTTCTATAAGAAATGACCAGTGGGATGATTTCAGAAAGGCCTGGAGAGACTTACATGAACTGATGTTGAGTGAAATGAGCAGGACCAGGAGATCATTATATACTTCAACAACAGTACTATATGATGATCAGTTCTGATGGACGTGGCCCTCTTTAACAATGAGATGCACCAAATCAGTTCCAGTTGTTCAATAATGAAGAGAATCAGCTACAATCAGTGAAAGAACTCTGGAAAATGAGTATGAACCACAACATAGCATTTCTAATCCCTCTTTTTTTGTTCGCTTGCATTTTTGATTTCCTTCTCAGATTAATTTTACCTTATTTCTAAGTCTGATTTTTCTTGTGCAGCAAAATAACTGTATGGATATGTATACATATATTGTATTTAACATATACTTTAACATATTTAACATGTATTGGCCTACCTGCCATCTGGGGGAAGGGAGGAGAAGGAGGGGAAAAGTTGGAACAGAAGGTTTTGCAACGGTCAATGCTAAAAAATTACTCATACATATATGTAATGTTCTCTCTAAAATGTAATGTTCTCTGTTGAGGTTTTCTTGGGGTCTCTGGAGGCAGCCTCAGTTTCAGTTCAGTAATCATCACAAGTACAACCAGGTGTTAAAGTTCAAATCCTTTATTGTCTCGTTCCAAGTCTTGTCTCCTTTCTTGGGACTCAGTTAGCTTTCTTAGAGGCCTATCTCTCTCCTTGGTTCTGAGAGCTTGAGCTCCTATTGCCAGTCCTTTGTGTTCTCTGACTCTGCCAGCTTCCTGAGGTCATCCTGAATGTGTCTTGGTTTCTGTGGGGGAGAAAGGAGGACCACCACCACGGTCTCTGTCTTCCAATTCTGATTCTGGCTGAGTTTGTCTGAGCTTATATGCTCTCTTTATCAAAGGTGTGAATCTTGTAGAACTATACTAAGTACATGTACTGAACTAGAGAACTGTTAAGCACCATGCTAAACAACCATTGTATCTATCAATTCCAGTGACTAAGCACCTTATTTCAAGTTCTGGCTCATAACACATATATCTTGTAAATAAAAAGCTATAATAATTTAAAAAAAGAAAAATATAGAAAACTTTAAAAAAGTTATTTCAGGTTAAGCAAGCTATTTATTCCAGGAGATGGAAAAGAGACATTGACACAAACTGTCACCATATCTTGAAAGTTTTACAGATATGAAACCATTTTTACAAAGTAATCTCAAGAGCCTACAGACCATGTTAACCAACATTTGATTTCACTGCAAAGCAGAAGGTGATTATGGGTAGCAGCAGTTTAAAGTACTAATTTCTTTGTTAAAATCTCACAGGGAAGGATGAAAAGAAGACTAAGCAAGTATTGTTTCATAAAATAATGGGAAACATGAAGTTGGAATATCATTCTAGTTTCCCAGACTGAAAAATACATGATATTAGGGCATAGTTTAACTGAGCTTTATGGTTCAAAAGACGATTAAAAGAAGCAAGACTACTGGGCTTATATTCTAAAGACATTTTAAAGAAGGGAAAGGGACCTGTATGTGCAAGAATGTTTGTGGCAAAATGTTTGTGGCAGCCCTGTTTGTAGTGGCTAGAAGCTGGAAAATGAATGGATGCCCATCAATTGGAGAATGGCTGAATAAATTGTGTTTTATGAATGTTATGGAATATTATTGTTCTGTAAAAAATGACCAGTGGGATGATTTCAGAAAGGCCTGGAGAGACTTACATGAACTGATGCTGAGTGAAATGAGCAGAACCAGGAAATCATTGTATATTTCAACAATAATACTATATGTTGATCAATTCTGATGGACGTGGCCCTCTTCAACAATGAGATGAACCAAATCAGTTCCAATGGAGCAGTAATGAATTGAACCAGCTACACCCAGTGAAAGAACTCTGGGAGATGACTATGAACCACTACATAGAATTCCCAATCCCTCTATTTTTGTCCGCCTGCATTTTTTATTTCCTTCACAGGTTAATTGTACACTATTTCAAAGTCTGATTCTTTTTGTACAGCAAAATAAATGTATGGACATGTATACATATGGTGTATTTAACTTGTACTTTAACATATTTTACATGTATTGGTCAACCTGCCATCTGGGGGAGGGGGTGGAGGGAAAAAGGGGAAAAATTGGAACAAAAGGTTTTGAAAAATTACCCATGCATATATCTTGTAAATAAAAAGCTATAATAATAAAAAAAGAAGCAAGACTAAGGATTCTGCACCTGGCATCCATGAACTTTTAAAAAATGATAATTGTATTTCAACATAATTGATTTCTTTTGCAAGCCTATGTATTTTTGTTTCATGCATTCTAAAATATTATTCTGAATGGGACTTATAGTCTTCACCAGACTGCCAAAGGAGTCAATTCTATAAAAAAATTTAATATTCTCTTACTCTCTTCATTTATCTTGGGATCCAACTACTAGAACCATTTCTGTTCTGTTCTTCCCAGACTAATGATGATTCTCTTTGAAAGAGAAGATGAAAGTCTTCTTTCCCTCCCTTTTAAGGGAAGGAAAGGATACAATAGGGAAGGCAGGGGAAGGAAAGGAAAGGGAAGGGAAGGATAGGGAAAAGGAAGGAAAGGGAAGAATAGAGAAGGGAAGGGGAGGGAATGATAGGGAAGGAAAAAAAGGATAGGGAAGGGAAGAGAAAGGAAGGGAAGGATGATGAATGGAAGGAAGATGAAGGGAAGAGAAAGGAGTTTGTCATGGAGAGGAGCAATGTGCAACAAGGTTGGGATGTCATGAACTAATTAAGATGATAGCCTTGATACACAGAGAACCAAAAATGGAAGGACTCATAAATATTATCAGTCTTTATTTTGAAAGGAGGACACTGAGGTGAAGAAGAAGATATCAAGTAATTTTTCTTAAGTTGGGGGCAGAGCCAGGAAGAAGTCAGGTCTAATGCTCACTAACTCCACTCTGCTTCTTCGTCTCTATTACCTGTACTTGTGAATTTCACCTCATCTTTGCATAATTCTCCTCTAAAGTGTGTGTGTGTCTGTGTGTGTGTGTGTGTGTGTGTGTGTGTGTGTGTTTATGAGAGAGAGAGAGAGAGAGAGAGAGAGAGAGAGAGAGAGAGAGAGAGAGAGAAAGCTTTGGTAGTTCTAGTGAAGACCATGGGCTCCTTTGCAAAATGATATTTTTAAATAGAGAAAATGCAGAATTTCAGTTAAAGGTTAGGAGAAATAAAGATGTACTTTTTAAAAAAAACTATCTAAATTCATAGATTCTCTGCAGAATTTCAGTTAAAGGTTAGGAGAAATAAAGATGTACTTTTTTTTTTTTACTGTCCAAATTCATAGATTCTCTGAAATATATCTATACAATTTTTGGAAAATCCTTGGCTCAAGTTGTGAACCCAAGCTCTGAAGAGTATATTCACGATAGATTATGTTGGCCTATAGTGAAAGGAGATGTAAGTACACTAACCTTTCTTTTTTCTACAGAAGGAATCTAGTATAGATTATTTCTATCAGGTATTCTAAGTCTATCTTCACTTTCACAGTTTCTAACTCTCCTGGGAGCATTTCCATCCAAATAAAAGGCATGAATGGCCAAAATAAATAAATAAATAAATAGCTTTAATTAAAATAAATAAATAAAATAATAAAATTAAATTGACCAAATGAAAAGAAGGTACAAAAACTCACCACAGAAAATAATTCTTTAAAAATTAGAATTGAGCAAATGAAAACTAATAACTTTGTGAGAAATCAAGAAACAATAAAACAAAACCAAAAGAATGAAAAAAAGGAGAAGATAATGTGAAATATCTCATTGTAAAAAACAAGTGACCTGGAAAATAGATCCAGGAGAGATAATTTAAAATTACTACTATCTGAATAGCCATGATCAAAAAAAGAACTTAGTTATCACCTTTCAAGAAATTATCAAGGAAAACTGCCCTGATATTCTAGAACTAGAGGGTAAAATATAAATTGAAAGGATCCACTGATCACCACTAAAAGAGATTTCAAAATGAAAACTCCAGGAATATATAGCCAAGTTCCAGAATTCTCAAGTGAAGGAGAAATATTTCAAGCATCCAGAAAGAAACAATTCAAATAATGTGGTGCTATAGTCAGGATAACGATTTAGCAGTTTCTAAATTAAAGGATCTAAGACTTGGAATATAATATTTCAGAGGGCAAAGGAGCTCAGATTATAATCAATAATCACCTACTCAGAAAACCTTAATATAATTTGTCAAGAGAAAAAAATAAATATTCAATGAAATAGAGAACTTTCAAGCATTCTTAATGAAAAGACCAAAGGTGAATAGAAAATCTGTCTCTTAAATACAAAACTCAAAAGAAGCATAAAAATGTAAACAGGAAAGGAAAATCATAAGGGACTTAATAATGCTAAACTATTTACATTCCAAATGGAAAGATAATATTCATAACTCAAAATAACTTTTTTATTATTAGAGAAGTTAGGAATATATATAGACCGACAACATAGATATGAGTTGAATAGGAAGGAATGATGTCTAAAAAAATAAAATTAAGGTGAGAGGAGTATACACTGAAAAAAAAGGGAAAGGAAGAAGTAGAGTGGGTGAAATTATTTCATATAAAAGGAACAAGAAAAAGCTTTTACAATAGAAGGTAAGAGGCGGGAGACAAGGGTAAATGAATCTTACTCTCATCAGAATTGGCCCAGAGGGAATAACATACACACTCAATTGAGTATAGAAATCTATCTTACTACACAGGAGAATAGGAGGAGAAGGGGATAAGAGAAGGGGATTTATGTGATAGAATGGAGGGCAGATTGGGAGAAGGAACAGTCAGAAGTAAACACTTGAGACACAGGGTGAAGGGAGAGAGAGAAAAGAATAAATGTGGTAAGAGGAAATACGATTAAGGAAAAAACAGCAACAGTAAGCATTAAAAAAAATTTGGACCAATTTTTTTTCTAATAAAGGCCTATTTCTCAAATACACAGAGATCTGAGTCAAGTGTATAAAAATAAGAGCCAATGATCATAAGATAGGAATAGTTTTCAGATGAAGTAATCAAAGGTAGTCATAGCCATATGAAAAACTGCTCTAACTAACTACTGACTGGAGAAATGTAAATTAAAACAATTTTGATGTTCTACTTCATACCTAATAGATTGGCTAATAGGACAGAAAAGGAAAATGACAAATGGTTGAGGGGATTTGGGAAAAATGAGGCATTTGTGAATTGTTGATGGACTTGTGAATTAATTCAACCATTTTATAGAACAATTTGGAACTATGCCCAAAGGGATTTAAAGCCATGGAAATCCTTTGACCTAGCAATAGCACTACTAGATCTATATCCGAAAGAAACAAAAAAAGGAATATGACCTACACGTCTGAATATTTATAGCAGCTCTGTTCTGAGGACAAAGAATTGAAAATTGAGGGGATGCCTATTAATTGAGGAATGGCTGAACAAATTGTGCTTAAGTGATTGTGATAGAATACTAGGATGCTATCAGAAATGATGAGTTGCAAAGGAGGAATAACATACAAGCTTGTTTGGTATAGAAAATTGTCTCACCCTATTGGGAGATTAACAGAAAGAAAGGCAGAAGCAGAAGAGAAAGAAATAAGAAAGGTGGAGCTGTAAAAGGGAGGGAGATTGAGGAAGTGGTGATCAGAAGCAAAACATTGGTGAGGAGGAAAACGGTAAAAAGAGAGAGGAAAATATAACTTGGGAAAAACAAGATCCAGGAAACAGTTTTAATAATCTTAACACTGAATGTGAATGGGGCGAACTCTCCCATAAAATGGAAGATAGCAGAGTGGATTAAAAGCCAGAATCCTAAAATATGTTGTTTACAAGAAATATATTTGAAGCAGAAAGATATATATACAGAGTAAAGATAGAAGACTGAAGCAGAATATGTGCTTCAGATGAAGTTAAAAAAAAAAAGCAGGAGTAGTGATCCTGATCTCAGATCAGGAAAAAAGCAAAAATAGATCTAATTAAAAGAGATAATGAAGTAATATAAATGATAAACACATATGCTCCAAATAGTATAGCTTCCAAATTCTTAGAGGAGAAGTTAACTGAATTGCAAAAAGACAGTAAAACTATACTAGGAGAATCTCAATCTCCCTCTATTAGAACTAGATAAATCTAATTACAAAATAAACAAGAAAGAAGTTGAGTTGGTAAATAGAATTTTAGAAAAGTTAGGTATGATAGACCTTTGGAGAAATTTGAATGGGAATATAAAGGAATATACCTTTCCCTCAGTGGTACATGACACCTACAAAAAAACTGACCATGTATTAGAGCATAAAAGTCTTATAATCAAATGCAGAAAGGCAGAAACTGAAGTGCATCAATTTTCAGATCATGATATAATAAAGGACCATGGAAAAATAAACCAAAAATTAATTGGAAACTAAATAATCTAACCCTAAAGGATGATTGGGTCAAACAAGAAGTCATAGAAGCAGTTGATAATTTCATCCAAGAGGATAACAATAATGAGACAACATACCAAAACTCATGAGATGCAGCCAAAGTAGTCCTTAGAGGAAATTTGATTATCTCTTACATACATAGATCTCTTACATAAATAAAACAGAAAGAGAAGATCAATAAACAGAATACACAACTAAAAAAGCTGGAAAAAGAACAAATTAAAAACCTCCAATTAAATACCAAATTAGAATCTGAAAATTAAAGAGATTAATAAAATTGAATGTAAGAAAACTGTTGAACTAATAAACAAAATTAAGACTTGGTTTTATGGAAAAAATAGATAAACCTTTGGCTAATTTAATTAGAAAAAGAAAAAAAGAAAACCAAATCATCAAATAAAAAGGGTGAATTTACACCAAACAGTAAACAGACAACAGTGAGTTCAAAAGGTTCAACTTCCATAATGAATTTACACCAATGAAGAGGAAATTAAAGTAATAATTAGGAGCTGTTTTGCCCAAATACATGGCAATAAATCTGATAATCTAAGTGAAATGGATGAATACATAAAAAAATCTAAATTTACAGATGAGGAAATAAATTACTTTTGGATAGAATTCTGGGCCCTGGAATCAGGAAGACCTGAATCCAAGTCTTATTTAAGGCACTTAGTATAGTTGTCCATCTACCTCAGTTTCCTCATCTGTAAAATGAGGATCATTATAGCAACTAAGGGAGCTAAATGACCCTTTCTGACTCCAGGCCAGCTGGCCTGGAGTCAGAAAGGGTCATTTAGGTTCATTTTTATAAGTTCAAATCTGAGATAATTACTGGCTGTGTAACCTGGGGAAGTCACTTACCCCATTTGCCTCAGTTTCCTCATTTGTAAAATGAGCTGAAGAAAATGACAAATCATTCCAGTATCTTTACCAAGAAAATCTCAAATAGAGTCACAAAGTATTGAAGACAACAGAAAACAACCAAACAATAATTACAGCAACTATCTTTCTAGATTGTTGTGAGGAACAAATGAAGCCCTATTTGTTAATTATGTTGTAAATCTTAAAAGTGCTATTAAATGCTATAATCATAATATAATATAATCACCACCCATATGCTTATTATAGCTACATGTAAGCCAGGGTGTGGGATAATGGTCAACTGCCCTTTTTCTCTTCCCTCTTGGGAAGTAGCTAGTAACAGTCCTGATTACAGACAGAAAGGAAGCTGAATTGAGAGGAATAGTCCCCTTTCTTTTGTGCACCCATTGGATCATTAGCTCTTCAGGTAATAGTCAATAAGGAAACGCTTCCATATCTGCAAGTGAAGGGTCCTTTAGCTCTGGATTACATGAGGCTGAGAGCAGGCCCCAAAGTTTCTACTGATTAACTGCAACCAGGACAAGTAACTGAGCAAATGCTATGGGAAGACCCCATAAACCAAATGAACCTTGTTACAAAGGGATTTACTATTGTAATTGATGCTTATGTTACATCCTCATAGAAAGTCTATTCTGAATCATCGTGTATTTCAGGGCCTAGAGTGCTGACCATTTAAAAGGGAAGGAGAGTGTAGAGTTTTCACTGCCATATTCCTTTTTTTCTCATCACAAGGCTTACAACTTTTCTCTCTCCTCTTTGCAAAGGATTCAGAGAGCATTTAAGGAGAAAACTAGGAAGAAGATAGAAGGGGTGACATGATTTTTGAACAGGGGTATGTATTGGTTGGTCCTGACCCTTTGATTTTGCTTCTACTTGCTGGTTTTGCCCTCCAAATTCTCCTGGGAGCCTTATTCCAGTCTGCGCAGTAGAGAGAGCAGAGAGAAACAGTAAACAGACAAAGCGAGTTTAGAAGGTTCAACTTCCATAATGCCAGCAGCTGATTATAAACACCTTACATATGATGACCAGGACTGGTACTTGAGAACAGACAACCTGTCTGTGAGGCAGTGGTTGAGTTCTCCAGTGATCAGGGCTTGTGCCAAAATCAACAGTGTAGAAGGTATCTAAGAGGAGGAGGTGGGGTCAGATGGAAGGTCTCAAAATGTATCAAATGCAGTGAAGCAGAGAGAAAAAAAGGTGCCAGAAAAGTGGACCTTTTTAAACACTGAAAACCATAGATGGGCATCCTAGACATAAGCTCTCTTTTCTTCTCTCTCTCCTTTTCAATTTTCTTTCTCCTTTTCTTCTCCTCCTCCCCTTCATCTTTTCTCTCAGATAAATGAATATAAATGAGAGATCTTTTTAGAGAAGAAACTTCAGACTATCTTTCAGACAAACCAAAAAAGTAGAATAAGTAGGAGGAGGTTGAGCAAAGTACTTCCTGAAAATAGAATACTTGACAGTTTCTCTTGCTTAAATTCAACAAACAACATGATTGCAGAAAAGCAGATTGCCTATATCTTATACAGAGGATTAGACTGGAGATATTTTTCAGAGTTGGTGTATATCCAATGAATTTCCTGTAATTCTCTAGCAATTTGTAGTCCTCTTTCCTATTATCCTAGATCTATGTTGAACTTGGAACAATGAGAGTTTTAAGTTCCTAACAAGATGTCTTAAGCAGCAGTTTGGTAGAGTGGCCAAAGGGAACTAGAATCAAGTGGGTGGTCTTCAGAATTGGGGAATGTAAAAGGAACTGAGGAAGTTTATATTGGATGGCTTCAACCTTAGCAAAATAGAAAGCTAGAATATCCCTTTTAAATATGGGAAATTGTTCTAGCATTTGACACTTTTAGAATATAAGCCTCTTGAAAGCAAAACTTTTGTCCTTGTACTTCTAGTACCCTATGTTGTAATGTGTATTAAGCACGCTTAATGGGAATTTGTTCAGTCAGAGGTTTGAAAGTACTTGATAAGACATTATCTCATTTGATGCTCAAAACAACCTTGTGAAGTGAGTACTCTATATATTGTCCCTTTTAAAGCTAAGGAAACTGTACTTTAGAGAGGTAAATGAGTGGCTCTTTGTCAGATTACTGGTTGACAATAGCTCATGCTTTCTATCCAAGCCAGACCCCAGTGGTGGTCACACTATCAGTAAGGATTTGATATGGAGCCTCTTCTGAACCCAAGTCTAGGTGTTTTCAACAATAATGCATGTAGTGTCAAGAGGAGTAAGGAAGATGGGTGGAACAGTTATTACAGAGAATTTTGAGGTTATATACCATTTCAAGTAGATAAAATCAATGATATCCAATTTCCATAGAAAATCTCTCAGGATATAGCCTTTGTTTAGGATTGCTGCCCAGAAAGAACTTTTTCCAAAGTTGATTTAAAAGGCTATCGGTATTCTACAGGTTTTTAAAAAACTAAATGTGGGTTTAAAAAAAAAAGTTTTCATGATGTCTTTTGTTTTGTCTCACAATCTCTCTCTCTCTTTCTCTCTCTCTCTTTGACAATTGGGGTTAAGTGACTTGTCCAGGGTCACACAGCTAGGAAGTGTTAAGTGTCTGAAGCCAAATTTGAACTCAGATCCTCCTGACTCAGGGTGCTCTATCCTCACAATCATTTTCAAACATATCCCTCTCACCCCTCCTACCTTCTCATATAACAAAGAAAAAGTTCATCAGAATTGACATGGTGACCTAAGTTGATTATATATATATCATTCCATCCCCATAGTTTCCCACCTACCTAATGAAAGGACAGTGCTTTTCCCTATTTCTTCTCCAAAAAGAGCTTGATCATTAAAATATAGTACTTGAAAGTCTTGCTCTTTTGAAATAGTGTCCCCTGACACTTTATTTACCCAGTCTACTTAGACAAAAGGCGCATAAATAAAACTAAGAATGCCTGTATTTTCCTGAGCTGTGACAAGCAATAGAAAGTCTTTTGGTTATTGTAGGGAAAGGTTAGTAGCTGATGACTTGAGAGTGAACAAATAAAGACAAGAACCAAGTTTGCATTCTACTCCAATTTGAAATACTCATTGTGATGTCATGTGAGGTCACTACATTGTAAGCTGTGTGGCTCTTTGACTGAAAGGAGGGATGGGGTGGGGTGATGGAGCCGATCCTGGGGCCTGGCCCCCCGCTGCCACCACCTTTCAGCCTTCTTCTATTACTTGGTCTCCTTGTCATAGGGATCTGGTCATTGCTGCCTGGGCATCAAAGGGGGGAGCTGTTGTCAGCCAAGATCAGCAAGGTACATGGAATTACAAAACTTGTCCCCATCTTGGACCAGGGCAGAAGTATAAGGAGGGTATTTTACGAATTTGCTCCAACTTTGACTCTCTGGAATTCTTCTGTTTCTTTATTTGTTAATATCTCAGTCTTTCTCAACTTCCAAGGTATGATATATTGGGTATAGGATTTTCCCCTCTCTTTGGAGTACCCACTGATGTGACTTTGTCTTTTTATGTTCTTTCAGACTTTACGGCAGCAAAAAGTACCAGAGAGCCAAAAAGTCACAAAAGGTACTGAGCTCCAAATTGTCTCTTCTAGAAGATCTATATAGTGAATAATAGCTAGCTTCACTGAGGACATGAAGAGAAAGGGAATGGGTGAGGAATAGCTGGAAGGGGAATTGTAAAGACTCAGTGATTATGTTGGCAAGTAATGAAGGGAAGGAAGCACTGATTTTATGCTTTTGGTAGCTTTGATAGCCAAATGAAAATATCCCTCCGAGCAAGGGCACACAACTTCTGCATTCTTTCCACCTTCCTCCCCTCTCTTTTCCCTTTAAAGACCAAAATAATTAAATGGGAAAAGAAAACTATTACACTTTCATTTTTCTCCCCACCTCAAGTCCTTACTCTCATCTCACCTCTTACTGAGGGTTGTGTGTATGCTGAGGGATTTTTCCTCCAACTCATCCTGGTGGCTCCTTTCCACTGTTATTAAGGGAATGGGAAGGCAATGGGAAAAACACTGTTTGGGAAGTAGGTTCAAACCAATAAGCATTTATGCCTGCTTCTGCCTACTGTCATGCTCTAGACTAGGTATATTACTGATATACAATATGTACACAGTTATGATATAGAATGCAAAGTAATTGGTGGATTAGGTATGGACATTAATGATGGGCTACTTCTTAAAAGAGGTAGCATGGAGCTGGGCCATGAAGGGAGTTAGGAAGAAAGCATTCCCAATATAGAGCTAGGCCCATGTGCTAACTTAGCACAGGGACAGAAAGACAAAAGATGGGATACTTGTAGAACGACAAGTGCATTGATTTTGACTATAATGTAGAGCAGAGGTATCAAATGTGGGGCAGCAGATCATTGATTTAAGCTCTTTTTTTAAAAAAATATTTTTTATTGACAGAACCCATGCCAGGGTAATTTTTTACAACATTATCCCTTGCACTCACTTCTGTTCCAATTTTTCCCCTCCCTCCTTCCACCCCCTCCCCCAGATGGCAAGCATTAATATCCTTAGTTGTAAAATAGGGATAATAATTCATGAAATATCTATTTCACAGGGTTATTATAAGGATGAAATTATATATAGCATGTTCCAAAAGTTTTAGTGTCATTTTAAACTTTAGTAACCCAAAACTGTACTAAGACTTTTGGGACGCCCTATATATAAAGTGCTTTGCAAACTTAAAAGCTCCATATAAATGTAGCTATTATAATCTCTGAAAATGCAGGTGTTGAATTATATGAGCTTTAAAATTTCTTAAAACTGAAAAATTTAAAAATTTAAAGGTACCTGTCCTCTAACTAAGTGTCCTCCATTACTTCTAGTTCCACCTCCACATTGGGAGGACAATCTCCAGATGGAATGTACAGGTTCTGACCTGGCCTGGTGAGTAAAGGCTTCCTACCTTTTCCATCAAGTTACAGTAGATCCTAGTTGTCAGTTTTACTAATGACACCAATTTCACTTAGTTTTTCAGGGCTCCCTGTGGGCTGGGCCCAGAATTATACTCTCTGGTCAATGGATAGGAGCCTCCAGAATATTTTTCAGCACCTGGACATTGCAAGGTCAGGGACTACAAATCTGGATTAAAGTACCTATAGAGTTGGGGGAAGGGATAAGCATATGGAATGATCAGATCCTTGTTGGGTGTTCTCATCAAAGGAAGCATGGGGACTAATCTCCCTGAGTGAATGAGAAGACTAGTCCCTCATTTCTAGGGACCTCATGATTGAAATGGAGGAAGGGTAATTTTCCTTTTCCTCTCTACAACTAGAGAGAAGGCATCTGTGCAATGTCCATCCTTTCTCCATCTATCTTTCCCGTTTCCACTTCACAGCAGATAACACTCTCTTTCTGTCTCTCAGATCCAGTCTCATGAACTTGTCCACATCTTCTCAAGTGACCTCAACTCCTTCCTCCAGCTCCTCTACTACTGGGCCTCGGGACTTACAAACCCTGACATGCTATGAGTGCCACAGCCCAGAGTTTTCTAGAGTCCAGAGTTCTTCTCTTCACACCAATCTCAGTGCAACTCAATCCCTTGCCTATATTTTTAGAGAAAGCCTAGAACATAGGAGCCACAGTCTACCTAACCCCTCCAAAAATTATTCTGGACAAGCACGGATACAGTCCCTGCCTCCATTTCTGCTTTCTCAAGATAAAAAAGATACCACAGAGAATATGTCTTTGGACAACTCTGCCTACAACTCCCCTGATGAACAAGGGCTTTGTGAGACTCAAGCAGTAGAGGACAAGAATGATAGCTGGGTCCCCAAGGAGATCAGGAATTCCTTGGACCTCCATATAAGGAAAAAGCTTGCCCAACGTTTGGCCCCTCCTCCAATTTTCAGAACCATAAAACTCTCTATCAGCCCATATCCTTTGGCCTCTAGTCCCATGAGAGACAAAAAGACAACAAAAAAGAAGGGAGGAAATAGAGTTCTTAAAGTTTCAAATTCTCCATCTTCAAATCTTCGTGGAAGACCCCGGCTCCCATGCTGGGCTCCAATTAAACTTTCAAGATCTGCCAGGTGGGTGCTGGAGGGACACATGGCCTGGAAAGTATGTACACTGAGGGCCCAAAGAATACCTGCAGCTGTGAAGCAGTCATGGGCAATTCTGAACTGTGTCATTAAAGTACAGAATGAAGACCATAAACCTGGAAACTCTAAAATTCCGGTACCTATGTACTTACTTAAGAACACTGTACAGGATAACAAAAAACCTCCAGAAGTTTTATACCCTCTACTTCCCACGGATGTGGAAAATGACCACACAAGACCAACAACTCCAAAATTATTCAAAGCAGACAGTCAGCCCCAGACAACACCCCCACCTGATACACAGGATACCTCTTGCTCAGAAGTGGTGGTTATCCCAGGGGAAGCCACCTTTCTGCCGGAGGATGTAAAAAAGAGATTGGAACTTTGTATCAAAAAGAAGGTCAACAGCCTTCTGAAGAAGGCCACAAGACAACAAAAGGACACTGTAAAAAAGGATGAAGAATTGAGCATCAGGTTAAAATTTCAAGCTGTAGATACTATGAAACTGCTTCAAACTGTGGAATCTGTGTCATTGGGTCCAGGGCCCCAAGTCAGTGATTTTAAAGGACTGGTTCCAGAGTCGTCTGATCAAGTTATAGATTTTTGGAAGCTGAACTCAGGGCCACAGGTTCAAGAGTTCCAGATTCAAGAGACAAATGATGTGGAGCTAACTCCAGTGGTACAGAAGCAAAATGTAGATTTTTTGAAGATCAAAGATTCAAGTTCAGAGGTTCAAGATATGGATTCTGTAACAACTTCAGTGCCAGAGAAATATGATGCAGATTCTATGGAGTTGACCCCAGGATCACCAGTTCAAGATGTGGATTCCACGGGGTCAATCCCAGAGCCACAGATTAAAAATGTGGATTCTGGAGGGCTGATCCCAGGGTCACAGGTCA
Organism: Antechinus flavipes; assembly: GCF_016432865.1. Classification (NCBI taxonomy): domain Eukaryota; kingdom Metazoa; phylum Chordata; class Mammalia; order Dasyuromorphia; family Dasyuridae; genus Antechinus; species Antechinus flavipes. The sequence continues at coordinate 224,106,649 of NC_067399.1, read as the reverse complement.
AACTCACAGATTCCAAGAAGCTGGTCAAGGGGTCACAGGTCAAACTCACAGATTCCGAGGGGCTGACTCTGTGGTCACAGGTCAAACTCACAGATTCTGAGGGGCTGATTCCTTGGTCACAGGTCAAACTTAAAGATTCCAAGGAACTGATCTTGGAGTCACAGGTCAAACTCACAGATTCCAAGGGTCTGATCCCAGGGTCACAGGTCAAACTCATGGATTCCAAGGGGCTGATCCCAGGGTCACAGGTCAAACTCATGGATTCCAAGGGGCTGATCCCAGGATCACAGGTCAAACTCACAGATTCCAATGGGCTGATCTCAGGGTCACAGGCCAGACTCTCAGATTCTAAGAAGCTGATCCCAGGGTCACAGGTCAGACTCACAGATTCCAAGGTGCTGATTCCAGGGTCACAGGCCAGACTCACAGATTCCAAGGGGCTGATCCCAGGGTCACAGGTCAAACTTAGAGATTCAAATGGGCTGATCTCAGGGGTACAGGCCAGACTCACAGATACCAAGGGACTGATCCCAGGGTCACAAGTCAAACTCACAGATTCCAAGGGGCTGATTCCATGGTCACAGGTCAAACTCACAGATTCCAGGGGACCGATCGCTGAGCCACAGGTCAAACTCACAGATTCCAAGGAGTTAATCTCAGGGTCACAAGTTCAATTCACAGATACCAAGAGCCTGATTTCAGGGTCTCAGATCAAACTCTCAGATTCCAAGGAGCTGATTCTAGGGACACAAGTCATTTTCACAGATTCCAAGGGGCTGATCTCAGGGTCACAGGTGAAACTCACTGATTCTGAGGGGCTAATCCCAGAGTCACAGGTCAGACTCACAGATTCCAATGGGCTGATCCCGGGGTCACAGGTCAAACTCATAGATTCCAATGGGCTGATCCCAGGGTCACAGGTCAAACTCAAAGATTCCAAGGGGCTGATATCATGGTCACAGGTCAAACTCACAGATTCCAAGGGGCTGATCGTGGAGTCACAGGTCAAACTCACAGATTCCAAGGGACTGATCTCAGGGTCACAAGTCAAACTTACAGATTCCAAGGGGCTGATTCTGGGGTCACTGATTCCAGAATCACAGGTCAAACTTAAAGATTCCAAAGGGTTGATCTCGGGGTCACAAGTCAAACTCTCAGTTTCTAAGGGGCTGACTCCAGAGTCACAGGTCAAACTCACAGATTCCAAAGGGTTAATCTCGGGGTCACAAGTCAGACTCTCAGATTCCAAGGGGTTGATTCCAGGGTCACAAGTCAAACTCAAAGAGTCAAAGGGGCTGATTCCAGGGACACAGGTCAAACTCACAGATTTCAAGGGGTTGATGGCAGGGTCACATGTCAAACTTATAGACTCTGAGGAGTTGATTCAGGGCTCACAAGTCAAACTCACAGATTCCAAGGGGGTGATCCCAGGTTCACAAGTCAAATTTACAGATTCCAAGGGGCTGATTCTGGGGTCACTGATTCCAGGGTCACAAGTCAAACTCACAGATTCCAAGGGGCTGATGCTGGAGTCACAGGTCAAATTCACAGATTCTGAAGGGTTGATTCAGGGCTCACAAGTCAAACTCACAGATTCCAAGGGGCTGATGCTGGAGTCACAGGTCAAACTCACAGATTCTGAGGGGTTAATTCAGGGCTCACAAGTCAAACTCACAGATTCTAAGGGGCTGATCCCAGGTTCACAAGTCAAATTCACAGATTCCAAGGGGCTGATTCCAGGATCACTGATTCCAGGGTCACAAGTCAAACTCATAAATTCCAAAGGGCTGATGCTGGAGTCACAAGTCAAACTCACAGATTCTGAGGGGTTGATTCAGGTTTCACAAGTCAAACTCACAGATTCCAAGGGGCTGATCCCAGGTTCACAAGTCAAATTCACAGATTCTGAAGGATTGATTCAGGGGTCACAAGTCAAACTCACAGATTCCAAGGGGCTGATTCCAGGGTCATTGATTTCAGGGTCACAAGTCAAACTCACAAATTCCAAAGGGCTGATGCTGGGGTCACAGGTCAAACTCTCAGATTCTGAAGGATTAATTCAGGGGTCACAAGTCAAACTCACAGCTTCCAAGGGGCTGATCCCAGGTTCACAAATCAAATTCACAGATTCTGAAGGGTTGATTCAGGGGTCACAAGTCAAACTCACAGATTCCAAGGGGCTGATCCCAGATTCACAAGTCAAATTCACAGATTCCAAGAGGCTGATTCCAGGGTCACTGATTTCAGGATCACAAGTTAAACTCACAAATTCCAAAGGGCTGATGCTGGAGTCACAGGTCAAACTCACAGATTCTGAAGGATTAATTCAGGGGTCACAAGTCAAACTCACAGATTCTAAGGGGCTGATCCCAGGTTCACAAGTCAAATTCACAGATTCCAAGGAGTTGATTCCAGGGTCACTGATTTCAGGGTCACAAGTCAAACTCACAAATTCCAAAGGGCTGATACTGGGGTCACAAGTCAAACTCACAGATTCTGAGGGGTTGATTCAGGTTGCACAAGTCAAACTCACAGATTCCAAGGGGCTGATCCCAGGTTCACAAGTCAAATTCACAGATTCCAAGGGGCTGATTCCGGGGTCACTGATTTCAGGGTCACAAGTCAAACTCACAAATTCCAAAGAGCTGATACTGGGGTCACAAGTCAAACTCACAGATTCTGAGGGGTTGATTCAGGTTGCACAAGTCAAACTCACAGATTCCAAGGGGCTGATCCCAGGTTCACAAGTCAAATTCACAGATTCCAAGGGGCTGATTCCGGGGTCACTGATTTCAGGGTCACAAGTCAAACTTACAAATTCCAAAGAGCTGATGCTGGGGTCACAGGTCAAACTCACAGATTCTGAAGGGTTGATTCAGGTTGCACAAGTCAAACTCACAGATTCCAAGGGGCTGATCCCAGATTCACAAGTCAAATTCACAGATTCTAAGGGGCTGATTCCAGGGTCACTGATTTCAAGGTCACAAGTCAAACTCACAAATTCCAAAGGGCTGATGCTGGAGTCACAGGTTAAACTCACAGATTCTGAGGGGTTGATTCAGGTTTCACAAGTCAAACTCACAGATTCCAAGGGGCTGATCTCAGGGTCAGAGGTCAAACTCACAAATTCTAAAGGACTAATCCTAAAGCCAAAAGATCAAGTCATAGATTCTGTAGAATTGACTCCATGGCCACGTATTCAAGGTGTGGATTCTGTGGAATTGACTTCAAAGTCAGAGATTCCAGTCACAGATCCTAAGCAATTGACTCTCAAGCTACAGTCCCCAGTTGATTTTCTCCAGGGCTCCATACCACTATACATTTCAGAGTCTGGTAGAATGACAGTTAATCTGAAACAAGGCCTTCATGCCTCTAAAGCACGGGAGATTCTGAGAACAATGGTAAGAGACTTGAATGGGAGCATACTCCTTCAAAAATCTTTTACTTTCCGAATATCTAGCAAATTTCCCAATACAGCACAATCTTCAACTCTTCCCAGGGTTCTAGCTGGGCAGCCCTCACATTCCTTACACCAGTGGAGGCTGAGTCCTCAAAGCCTATTCCAGGCTCCTATATTCTCATTTCGGAGATCAGATCAGAGTTTCAACCAAGAAGGATTAAGGACCCCAATAGCTCTGAAATGGCCTGTCTCAGGAAGGCAAGTAAAGGCCCGGAAGCAGCGAATTTCAAAGGGAAGAGTGACAAGGAGAAAATCATCCTCTACTTCCATGTTAAGGAAGAACCTGTGGGCTAAGATGCAGCAAGCACATCACGTCCAGGCAGATCAAAACCAAAGACCATCTCAAGTTGCCTCTCCACATGCCCCAAATCAACATTTTAGTCCATCAAGACAAACAATGGTTTCTGAGGGCTGGCAAGAGAAGATTATGGGTACCCCTCCTGGGACTTCACTTTCTAACGATATTCAGAAAGATACCCTATGCCAACTTTGTAGGAAGAACCTGTCTTTCAATGATCATACCCTATGCCAACTCTGTAGGAAGAAGCTACCTTTCAATGAACAGCTAGAGAATTTCAAGTCCACATCTCAGGACTATCCTAACTTGACCACAAAAGGAGCCCAGGACAGCAATAAACCTGTGGAGAGAAGGAAGGAAATGGAACAAATATCCTCAGACATAAGGGTGCTGCCTCAGAGTACGAGTCCACAACTGCCTTCCTCCCACAAGATACCTAGTACTGAGAACACAGCTTCAGTGGAGCAGAAAGAAAAACCAGGTATCAGCTCACAAGTAAGAACCTCTAAACCTCTGTCAGTAACTCCTCCCCATGAACAGACCCAGCTACTACAGGATCTGCAGCTGAAAATAACACAACAGCTCCTAAAGAATCAACTGTCTCCCCATTTCACTCCATCCCTAACTAAAGGTATGTTTCTACAATACCCTATCTGTCTGCAGTGTGGCAGATGTTCAGGCCCCAGTTGCCCCCACAAGTTTCATGATACTTCTGGACCTTGGCTTCTTATTTATCCACAACTTCGCCTTTTTCGTAACTCGGAGGGACATGGGGAATTTCGGGTTCAACTTGGTTTTAAATTGAGAAACCGAACCCAAATCCCAAAGCAGCAAAGAGAAATAGGGTCTCTGGTGCCAATGGGACATGTATCATCACAGCCTGACACATTAGATAAGAGGAAGAGTAAGGTCTGTACCTGCCATGTCACCAAGAAAAATCTTATTTTAAGTCCCTACCCTAAAACAAATTTAGGACACCAACCTTTCCAGACTCTTGAGTCTTCCCAAACCTCTGGCCCTATTCAAATTCATATTAAAAGAAATTTACCTAGCAGGCGAGTAGAGGTTACAAAAGCAAAATGTGAAGAGCCTGACCATTATAACTTTATAAAAATCCATTCTTTACTGAATACTGATAGCAAAGGTTATTGGGCTAAGGGAGTCAAACGGATCCTTAACTCAGAGCAAATGAAGAGCCCCAAGGAGATCAGAACCACAACTCATAAAATTCAAAGAGTGTCTAGACAGAGTATCCCCAAGGATAGAGAGAGACATTCAGGGAGAAGAACTATGGAGGTCCAAAAAGAAGCTCCTCCAGGCAGACATTCTGAGGAGTCCACAGGATTCATGCAATGGCTCTGCCTCGGTATAAAGAAAGCACTAGGTATAGCTTGTCCTCCAAAGACTTCATTGCAACAGATGCAAGCTCCTTGGGAGAGTCCATCCAGTCAGCAAGGCTCAGTTTCTTCTGAACAATCTCATGTACAACAAGACTCCAAAAATGTGGGGAAGCAGTGGGTCAAATCTCTAAAAACAACTTGCCTCACCACTAAAATGGAGAGGAAGAAGCCAGAGAAGGATGACAAGAAAAGACAAAGATTCACACTACTTCCTAGGGTTCCGAAGAATATCAAGGTTAACCAATCTAGATTATATTTTAAATCCACATACAAATCAACATCATCGCACAGCTCCACATCCCCAGTTCCGGAGAGCAACACGATTTCCCATTCTAAATCATCACACCAGAAAACATCTCCAGGTCAAGAGAAGAGCGGTGGTGGAGCTCTGAATTCCAACAAAACTAAAAATAGCCAGGAGCATCAAGTTATTCCAGGAGGACCAATGTCAAAACAGAAGATCCAGCAGCAAGATGCTGGGGGGGATAGAACAGGTAAAGTGTCTTGGAAAGACACCTACAGTTTGAAAGGCAGGTTCGGTTCCTCGCCCTGAAGCAAAGAAGATCTGGAGTGCTACCAAGAAAAATCAAGTACTCAAATTTTTGCTCTTCTCCAGGCCAATCTAGGCTTTCCCTTCACTGCCACTCCTTCACCCCATTTGCATGATCCCTAAACACGAGTTTAAGGAAAGAAGGAAATTACGTGCAGTGTGAGGGGGGAGCAAGAGGGTCTGTAACTTCTCCTGAATAAAATGAGAAGTAAATACGGCCGTGTTGATCTGTATGAGTCCCTCCTAATCCACAAGGACAGCTGGTGGCAGATCTGCCCTCAGGAACCAGTTGTACGACCTTGGGCAAGTCATTTAACCGGGTTTGCCTCAGGAAGGAAACGGCAAACCACTCTAGTAACTCTGCCAAGAAAACTCCAAATGGGGTCATGAAGAGTCGGACACGATGGAACAACTATAAAGCACCAGCCACCACCCACGGTCCTGAGCTCAAGTGCAGATCTAGATTCAAATCTCGACTCTTGTTTCTTATCTAGAATCACATCCTCCTTTTAGTCCTATTTTCCTATCTGTTTAAAAGGTGGGGGGGAATTAAGAAGGGTGATTGCACTAAGCGGTCTCAAAAGTATCTTCTGCTTCATTCTAACAGCCAAGAGCAATTTAAAACTCTTAAGAACTCTACATTTAAAAAAAGGGGAAATATCATCACGTGACATCCCAGTTTCCGGTGCGCGGACGGAGAGGGGAACGGACGTGACGTTACCCTCCTTTCCGCTCCAGAGCCTTTGGGTCGCGCTGTGATGACGTTTTTGAAGTAAAGGCTGGAGGGGGCGATGCCTTCCGGACGCTCTGCGGTAGCTGCTGTGAGTAGTCTGGTTTGGGGGCCCTCTTTTCCGGAGCCCTGGATCCCTGATTTTTCACGATGATCCTGGGTCCGTTCCCACTGACATTCCGGCTCCCCGCGTCTATTTTTCAGACAGTCCGGGCCGGGGCTGGGGCGGGGTTGGGGGGAGATAACGAGTTTCGGCCGCTCCAGGTTCTTGGTCCCCAGGCCGGAGCCTCTTAGTGGGCAGCGCCGCTCCCTCATCTTCCTCTTCCTACTCCTCAGTCTATCCCGGCCCCGCCACCGAGCCCCGCCGGCGGCCTTCCTTCCCGCCCCCACACTCTGGTTCCGAGGTGGGCGTAGAAACGGTGGGTCTGGCGCAGTTAGCGGGGCCTCGTGCTGGCGCCGGCCCGGGAGGACGTTTTGCTCCCTTCGCTGAGGCTGGAGGGACGCGATCTCAGCCCTGGGTACTGAGGTGGAAATTTTCCTAGGAAAGCGCGGTTTCCTTTGTGAGCAGAGAGATTCCCCTTCACGGGGGCAGATTCTATTCCGAGAACGCTGGGTAGTTAGCTGCTTAAGAGCTTATCGGTATAGGAACCTCTTGGCGAAAAACTCCCCCAAGTAATGCCCCTGGACCGCTGTTCCGCAACTTAAGAGTTGTCTGGGGGCTCTGAAAGATTAAGTGACTTCCTGCGGCAAGATCACCGAGCCTGTCTGTATCAGAGAAGGGACGTGAACTTATCGCTTACTGTTGTGAGGTTGCCGTTCTATCCCCTCCACAGTGCTGCCTCTCCGTATAGTAGTAACTTCCGTGTTTGTGATTTGCTAGGCCCCCGGACCCACACACTTCAGGCAACAGAAGAACAAGAGGAGTGTGGAAGCCGAGAAGTAAGTGAGGTTTCCTGGAATTGGTGTAATTTTGTGATACAGCAGGATATCAAGCTTAGAAAACAAATTAGCCTGCGGAAAACAATGGATTACAATAAAAGTTGAAAACATGATCCACATCGTATTTGTACTGTATTTCTTCAGGCTTTTTTGATGCTTACTGCCATCAGATACTTTGTCACTAAGACACTGATGAAAATAATTTGAACTGATAATTTTTTCGGTTTTATAAATGTTGCTGTGTGCTGAGATTGACAAACTTTCTTCAAAAGATAGCTTTTGCCCTTTACAAATTTTTGTTTAGAAGTAATGGCATGGACAGTCTTACACAATAGTTTTCTTTCGAGATTTTTATCTTTGAATTGAAAGAGAGGAATTGAAAAGGAAACACCCATTTCTGGTCACCTGGGATACAAGCAAGGATTTGGAGAGGTAGTTATTTTCTGAGTGAAATCAGAGGCTTACAGTGAAAAATAGTCAGTTATGACCATAAACAATGCATTAAGTGGTTGCTGCATTGAAAGTCAGTTATTTTGCTTTTGTTTGATTAGGGTTTCTATGTTACTTGGGCAAGGAAGTTTGGAATTAATTATATTTAAACATAGTTTTATATGTGCTTCATAGAGTATAAAGGCAGAGCAGAAATTTGTCATAAGTAAGTAAGCAAAGTACGTTTCAAAAACAAAAATCAGAGTCTCTCTTCTGTGGTCTTCTTTGGTAGCTGTTTTACCAAAAGATATTCCATTAAAGAGTTGTTAGCACCATTTGGCTTTGAAAGGTCCCCCAATATTACCTTAGAAGGGTTGGGTTTATATTAAAACTTCCCTTGTTTTATAATACTCTATACCTATCACCAGAATTGAATCAACTTTGGGCTTTTTGTTTCACTATTGAGGTGAAGGTATGAAGAAGTTCAGTCTATGTATTAATTAGTAAGAACTGTGAACTAATTTACCTAGGGAAATTCATGTAGGACTTAGAAATTTGAGGTGAAAAGAAAGTACTGATAAGCTGGAGACTTTTCAAAAGAGAGCAACCAAGATGTGGATCAAGAGCATGCTAATTAGTTGAAGGAATTAAGAATGTTTAGTTTAGAGAAGACTTTGCAGGGTGAGGACATAGAATAATTGTTTCCAAATAAGTCAGGGTCTGTTATGTCGAAGCAGAATTAGTCTTGTTCTGCTTGGCATCAAAGGGCTGAACCGAGTCTCACATAGGTGGTGTTGCCTGAGATGGATCTTGAAGAGCATTAGAGGTTACAAGAAATAGAAAGAAGAGAACATTCCAAGCATGAAGAATAGCTTGTGCAAAGGTACTAAGTTAGGAGATAGTTTGTGTAGAACATAGTGTGTGTGAGAGGAAGTAACCTGACATCTGTCTAAAAAATATGCTGTAGCTAAATTATAAAGTGTTTTAAATTCCAAAGAGTTTGTTTTATCCTAGTGAAAATAGGGAATCCACTAAAGTTTGAATAGGAAAATGGTGTGGTTAGACCTACCTTCAGGACTATCTATTCAACAGTTATGCGAAAGACGATTTGAAGTGAGTATAGATGCAGGGAGACCAATTAGGTATTTGGAATAGGACAGGCAAGAGATTATAAAGAATTGAACTAGGGAAGTAGGCAAGTACAAAATAGGGAATAGTTGTGAGAAATGTGAAATTAGAATTGACAAGATTTGGTAACTGGGTGGGTATCAGTGTTAAGGTAAAAGGAAGCTTAGAGAATGATCATAAACTGTGCCCAAAGGGGTGTAGAATTGTATATACCCTTTGATCCAGCAATGTCACTTTTCTGGGTCTGTATGCCAAAGAGATCATAAAAGAGGGGAAAGGACCCACATGTACAAAAATGTTTGTAGTGGTAAGGAACTGGAACCTGAATGGATGCCCACCAGTTGGAGAATGGCTGAATAAGTTATGGTACATGAATGTTATGGTATATCTTCTGTGAGAAATGATGAGCAGGTTGATGTAAGGAAAGACTTACATGAACTGATGCTGAGTGAAGTGATCAGAACCAAGAGAACACTGTACACAGTATCAACAAGATTATGTGTTGATTAATTGTGATAAGACTTGGTTCTTAGATACAGGGTGATTCAAAACAATTCTTATGGAAAATGCCATCAGCATCCAGAAGGAGAACTATGGAGATTGAATATAGAATGAAGCATAGTATTTTCACTTTTTTTTTTGATAGGTTTGTTTGCTTTTTCTTTCTCATGGTTTTTTTCTTTTGGTCTGATTTTTTTTCCTGCACAACATGACTGGCACAGAAATATGTTTAAATGGATTGTTCATATTTGGCTAAATCAGATTGCTTGCTGTATTGGGGGGGGGGGCAGTAAGGGAGAAAAGTTTGGAACACAAAGCCTTCTAAAAGTGAATGTTAAACTATCTTTACATGTATTTGGAAAATAAAATGAGGTTTAGAGCTGGTTGACTAGAAGGATTGGTACTTGCCACAGAAATAGAAATTTAGAGAGAGGAATTTGTGTGAAAAAGTAGAGTTCTGTTTAGGGCATGTTGAATTTAAACTAATAGGCAATTAGAAATGTTGCTTTAGCTCTTTTTATGAAGAGAACTGCAGTATAACAGATTGGCAAAATAATTAAAAGGAACAAAACCCTGGTGGAGTTATGAAAAACAGGTACATGCCTTCATTGCTGGAGAAATTTCAAACTTGTAGAGTCTTTTTTTGGAGAGCAATCTTACAATATGTAGTAAAAGTTGCAAAAATAATCATATTCTTTGACTCAGTGATTCTACTGTTGAGCTATACTCTAAAATGTTTTCAAAAACAAAAGTGTTCATTTGTGTACATGTATAACCTATATCAGGTTGCTTGTTAGCTTGGGAAGGAAAAAGGTAAGAGAGGGAGGGAGAAAAAAAATGAAATTCAGAATCTTAAGAAATGAAAGTTGCAAACCATCTTTCTATGAAATTGGAAAAATAATATACTATTAAAATGCATTTCTTAAAAAAAGTTTTCATTCAAGTTCATATACTATTAAAGTATTATATAAAAAAATCATTGAAATATTTTCATAGTAGCTATATATACAATTACAAAAAAAACTTGAAGCTACTGAAATGCCCAATAATAGAAGAATGGATAAATAATTTTGTTAAATTAATGTAATTAAGACATTTGGAAGAATAAAAAGAAATCTGGAATGATTTCTATGAAATACTGCAAAGTGGAAAAAGCAGAACTAAAAGAATGGAGAATGTGTATCAGGAAAAACAAATTTTTCTGTAAAACAAGTTTCATTATTTGTAGTTTTGTGTTAATGTTCAACATTAGGTTTTTAATAAATCATTTTATTTAAGGGAAAAAAAAAAAAAACCTGAGAGAATGTATAGAAAGAAAAGAGAAAGGCCTAAGACAATTCTGAGATGCCAGACCTCATAACATAGGGGACTAGTGATAGATGATGATCTGGAAACATGGAGATAACGTAAAATTCAGGTCTGAGGATCATAAAAAGAATGCTTAATATTAACACATGATCTGAAAAAAGGATGAGAATTGAGAAAAAACTAGAATTCATCATTTTTGAATTTTTCCAGATCTCTTTCTGTAGTCCTAAGTAGTCTTATTTCCTCTTGTATCTACAAGCATCAATTAAATTCCTCTTACATGCCAAGTGCTAGATGCTAAGGACACAAAAAAGAATGGGCTTATTCTGCTCCCGTGGAGCTTTCATTTTACCAGGAAAGCACATTATATTTGCAGATTAAGTAAATACAGAAGGCAGGTGATTTTTGAAGTTGTGGTGCTAATAGAAAAGAGTTGGCACTTGAGTTTAGAAGAAAGCTAAGAGTTCCAAGTAGGAGATCTCTTCAGGCCTGTGGGATTAGAAGTTTCTTGAAAATGGGAATGATATGAGTAGATACGGTGCTTTAATTATGAATGGATTGGACAGTTGAGAAACAAAGCAGGAAGACTAGTTGAGCTGTTAGCATAGTCTAGGCACAAATGATGAGGGTCTGGTTATGGTATAGGGAGGAAGATACTGATGTAAAAGATGTTAAAAGGATTGAATCATCAAAATTTAATAATGTAGGATGAGAGGAAGTGAGGAACCAAGAATGATTCCTAGGTTTTGAACCTGGTTTACTAGAAAAATAATAGTGCCATTCTTTCTATATGACTGAAACTGTGTCCCTTTTTCTAGAGTATACATTTTCTAGATTATGATTTGATGTGTCCCAGGATTCTCTGTAGTCCTATCTCTTAATTTTTCCCTTAAATTGCCACTGAACAGTGGTGGTCAACAATAATAGGGATGTTAGGAGATTTAGTAGGTTTAAAAAAAAATGAATTTCATTTTAGGCTTGTTGAATTTGAGATGTGTATGGAACATCCAAAGGGAGATGATGTTTAGCAAGCAGTTGGAGATGTAGGCCTATAGTTTAGGAGAGAAATAAAGTCTAGATAAGTAAATTATGAAGCCAGTGCCCAAAATTGATAGTTGTAACCGAGGGAACTGATGAGGTCCCTGAGAATAGAAGTATAGAACAGGAGTTCTAAGCCTGAAATCTACAGAAGTACAAGATAGAATAGATTTTAGAGGTGTTTAAGCTTGGAAGGGAAAAAAAAAATTACATCTTTATATCAATTTAATTGGCTTCTTTTGTATTCCCATTTATTCCATACATTTAAACATTTTGAGAAGTGATACATAGGGTTCACCATACTGTAGAGTGGGTCCGTAAAGGTTAAGAATTTCTTGTATAGAGAAAAAGAAGATGCAGGATAGAAATTGAGTATACCTGTTAATTAGTATACTTCCTATCTTTTCAGTCTTTCCTTTTCCTTTCTTTTAACAATATATACTTTGGAAACAGTTTCATACTCTTTGCTTTTGGTGCTTTTAAAATTTTAATTTATTTTTTAAAACAATTCTGCTTTCATATCTGTTTTTTACTAAGATGATGATAGATAAGATTGATTTTCCCGATATTTACAGACTCAGTCTCAGTCTTCAGTGGCTGAACTTAGGGATCTGTTGACATGATCAGAAAATATCAGTTTCATAAATACAAATGAAACAATACAATACAAACTGGGAATAGGTGATTGGGTTCAACTTTCCTTGTTGCTATTCTCTAAAGGACATATGCTTTTTGTTTAAGAGGCTTAAAAGCATGTAGACAAAAGCTTTGTGAGGAACAGAACTTTAAGAAAATAGATTTGAATGAAAATATAAGGCATCATTGCCATCAATGATGGCAATGATGGAAGAAAGAGGTTTTAATTGAAATAATAATTTAATTTAAATAATAAAAAATAACTTTTAGTGCTTTGAGGTTTTTTGTTGAATTTAGTTTTTTATTATTAAAAAAAGATCAATATCCTTTAATTGTCTTCTTTTCCAAATATATCCCTTCTTGAGAGCCATTCCTTATTTAAAAAAAAAAAGGCAGTTCAGCAAAACTAACTGACCTGTTAACCAAAGCCTACAGTATGTGTAATGTTCCACATTCGAGTCTCTCACCTCTGTAAAGAGGAGCAAATGAATTCTCATTGGGTCATAATTTTTTTTTAACTTAATAGTGTTATATTTTTTCCAATTACATGTAAAGATAGTGTTCAACATTCATTTTTGTGATATTTTGAATTCCAGGTTTATTTTTTTTTCCACCCTTAACTCTTCCCTCCTAAGATAGCAAGCAATCTTATCTAGGTTATATATTTTAAACATATTTCCATATTTAGTTATGTTGTGAAAGAAAAATCAAAACTACCACAAGAAAGAAAAAAAACAATGAAAATAGTATGCTTTCAATTTACATATGGTCTCTTTCTGGATGCACCCCAAGTCAGTTGGGATTGTCTTGAATCACTGTGTTGTTGAGAAGAGCTAAGTCAGCCATAGTTGATGGTATACAATCTTTCTGTTACTGTGTATAGTATTCTCCTGTATATAGTATGCTCACTTCACTCAGCATTAGATCATGCAAGTTTTTCCAGGTTTTTCTGAAATCAGCCTGCTCATCATTGCTTATAGAACTATATTACATTACATTACATTCATATACCACAACTTATTCAGCCATTCCCCAGTTGATGGACATCTACTCAATTTCCAGTTTCTTGACATCACAGAAAGGGCTGTACATTTTTGTACATGTGAATCTTTTTTCCCTTTTTTATGAAGTATGCATGGTTTGATAGTCCTTTGGGCATGATTCCAAATTGTTCTCCAGAGTGGCAGGATCACGACTCTAGCAACAATGTAGTACGGTCCCAGTTTTTCCACATCTCCTCCAACATTTAACATTATATTTTCCCATCATCTTAACTAGTCTGATAGGTGGGAGGTGGTACTTTAAAATTGTTTTAATTTGTATTTCTCTAATGAATAGTGATTAGAGCATTTTTTTTTCATGACTATAGATGGCTTTAATTTCTTCATCTGAAAATTATCTATTTCCTTTGTGAATCATAATTTTTCAAATACTATTACCTCCCTTCTTCCCGAATCAAGAAACATTGCTGCACCAAGTCATTCTCAAAGACAGGATTGAGCATTATAACTGATATTTAACTTTGATTTTGTGTTGTTGTATTTGTCTTGGTTCAGTTTGCTTCATTTTGTATCAGTACATATATGTCTTATCATGCTTCTTTGTATTTTTAATATTTGTGATTTCTCACAAGGCAATAATATTTCATTTCATTCCTGTGCAACAATTTGTTTAGCTATTCCCTAATCAGTGAGCATCTTATATTGTTTCTAATTCTTTCTACCAGAGAAATTCCTTGCTACAAATATTTTGGTGCAGATAAAGGCTTTTCCTTCAGCCTCTAATCTTTTACCTCTTTGGAATATATGCCTAACAGTGGGCTCTTTGGGTCAGAACTGCGTGGACATTGTAATCACTTTCTTAGCATAATAACAGTTTAATTATTGCCAAGAGTTGTACAAGTGTTATTTCTTCTTATTTATAGTCTTTGCACCTCTTTGAGAAGAGGTCCATAACTACTGTCCCCATTGTAGAGATTGGGAAATTGTGCTTATGGGTAAGTAACTTTCCCCAGTTTGCTGAGTTCCTGAGTAGGATTTGAATGAATCCTGAGGGCTTTCTGACTCCTAGGCCAACACTATCCCTTTAGGCTACCAGGTTGCTTTGAGAGTCTTAAAAGGAGGTGAAAATGAATAAAGCTGGAGGAAAATTTCTTGAATTGTATGCCGAGAACAGAGGGAATTCCGTGGAAGACACTTTAAATTACAGGTATGAATGGTAAAGGTTGTCTGGCTTAAAATGAGAAAGGAAAGACTTATAGAAAGCATCTAAATTGGTAAGTGCAAGCCTCTGTAACATACACTATGCTATGGTGTAGCAGAAAACCTGCTAAAGTTAACCTTAAGGAGTCTTGGTTTTCATTCACCTTCCATGGATATTCAAGTTATTTAACCTCTTTAGTCCACAGTTTCCATTTGTGCGATGGGACTATAACAATCAGACTCCTCACAGATTAGATATGGGTATAAATATTATTGTGTGTTGCTGCTTAGTAATTTTTCACTTGTGTCCAACTCTGTTGCCCCTTTTTGAGTTTTTTTGGCAAAAGTGTTGGCAGGCACGCCATTTCCTTCTCCAGTTCATTTTACAGATGAGGAATTTGAGGCAAACAAGGTTAGATGACCTGCCTAGGATCACACAGCTAGTAAATGTCTGAGGCATCTTCCTGATTCCATTCTATTTACTGGGCCACCTATCTGTCCCAAATATTTTATTAGTAGTAGTATAAAATATTTTATTATTAGTAGTATTAGTTGAAAGAGGCCTGATTGATCTTTTAGCCTGGCACTCTCATTTACTTAGTAGGAAATTGAAACTCAGGGACATTAAATAACTTGTCCCAAATTAAACAGTGGCAGAGTTGGGAAAGTGAGGCAAATTTCCTCATTGTCAATACTTTTTCTCCTGCAACATGTCTGTTTTGGGGGGAAGGTTTTAATGCTCCAGTTGGCCAGCTACTAAAGCCTCTATATTGTGTGTGTTGCATCTACCAGGAATGGGAACAAGAAACTACAAAGGTAAATCAGACTTGTCACCCATTCCCAGAAAACTTATAATTTAATAAGAGTAATACTTGTATCTTTTCTTAAAAGGAATATGAAATATTATAAGTAAACTTATAGCTGGGGTAGTTTAGGGAAGACTTCACAATGTCAGTAGCATTTGAACTGGATTGAAGGATTAATAGAATATAAATGGAAGGAAAAGCTAGCATGTTATAAGTCTGAGTATAGTTCATGCTAAGCTGTAGTCAGGCAAAGAGAGAAGAGAGGGGTTTAATCAGAAAACTGACAAAAGGAAAACAACATCTTGATCTTGGCCTTTGATAAAACTGCTAAGATCAAAGTTTGCATTTGATATTTTCCTTTTCTCTCTGAATCCTTGTCCCTTTACCATCTGCTGTTATTCTCATCTTTTTCCCTAAATTCCCTCATTCCCTTACTCTATCAGTGTCCAGTATCTTCTTTTGTATTTGCTCAGTGAATCTTAGTTTCATCAAAGGGCAAATAACTGATCACTTCTCTCTTAACCCTCCCAGAGATTTTTGCTAATGAAAACAAATTAACTGCTACAGAGCCAGGAGTTCAGATACATCTTGGAGGAGTCAGAACAAAAATATTTCATCATGTTTAATTTGGGGCTTTCTTTTAAATCCTACCTACTAAGTCAGAAATTCTCAAATTTTGTGCAGGTGGAGGGGGAGTAGCAACATAGAAGAGGAGGAATATCCATCATGGTTTATAACCACTTTTAAGCACGCAGAAGGAAGCAGCATGGAAAAATAGGCCAAAGAGAAAGCTTTTCGGAGATATTAAGATCAAGGGGCAGCTAGGTGGCACAATGGATAGAGCATCAACCCTGAAGTCAGAAGGACCTGATTTCAAATCTGGCCTCAGACATTTAACACTTCCTTGCTTGTGTGACCCTGGGCAAGTCACTTAACCCTAGTTGCCTAAACCAAAAAAAAAGAAAAGAAAGCCTGAATCATTAAGCTCAGGGAACCAAGATAGTTATATCTCCCTTCTCAGAGGATTTCTAGGGCTTGAATTTCAGATAGCCTTTGACTGACAGACATTCCTGGCTTTAGTTTGGGGAGCAAAAACAGAACATATACTTGAGTCCTGGAGTGTTTGTTTTACAACACAGTATTACTTTTCTTTCTGTTGAGAGAATTGTCTACAAAGTCTTATTTTACTTCCTCCTCATAGTATGGAGGTGGCCCTGGATTCTAGGTTCTACTAAATTGGAAAGACTTGGAAGGACAGTCTGAGCAGTAACAATTTGTTTTCCCAGGACTGAAGAAACTATTAGGTTAGCCACTTGGTAATGGATTCTTTGATCGTGGTAACTCATGCAACAAACTCTTAAATAGTAAAATATCATTTAGTCCTGTGACTCTCTTCCCCTTCTTGTGATGGTGGCAGATGAGTGGAAAAGGGGGCACAGGATATTAAGAATCACTTATTTTTAGACTCTATAAACATTAACGTAATGTAAATAAAATAGTAATATAAGTGATAATGTAAATGTCCTGAATGACCAATAGATATTATTGGTGGAAGTGAAAATTATGTCATTCTTGACATTTTCATTATATATAAGATCAGAAGCTACAAAAAGTTACAAGTGAATGAAAGAATGATTCACAAATTGTTCTTGCATAGACAAAGGAGTTGCTGCATATTTTTTTTTATCAGTGTCCAGAAGGAACAAGATACATTTCCTGGGATGTACTTGGGCTTCTTGTCTAATAATGTTCAAAATATATCTTTGCAAAAAACTATTTTGAAGATAATTACACTTTTATAATACTGCAGTGTTTTGAGTATAAGGAGGTAAAGCATTTCTATGAAGGGCTTAATAATCTCCAAATTAATAATAATAATAATAATAATAGCACTTACCCATATGTTAGGCATTGTGCTAAATGCTTTACAAAAATCTCATTTAATTCTTACAACCACCTTGAGAAGTTGGTACTATTATTATCATCATACCTGTTTACATCTGAGGAAACTGAGGCAAACAGATTAGTAACTACTGGCTCATGTGTCTTATTTTTTCATCTCTGTAGAATCTTTGTGAGAATAATTGGCAAACTCATCAAGAGGTTATCCTTGATGGAAGTATGAGAAGGAAACAGGATGATTTTTATCAATTATTCATAGCAAACCACATCTTCAGTCACACAGCTGATTGAAAGGAGCAAGTTAACAACTGCTGATTATTTGGTGATGATTAAAAGCATTTGATTTTTTGATAGCAAATTGCCCCTTAATGTCTTTTTCCCTAAAAAGGTCTCTTAAACATATGTTCAAGATTCTTTAGAAGCAGTAAAAATGAAGATAACTTTCTTAAACCCTCTGGTTATTAGTTTCAAATGTTGTATAAAATGAGACACATTTACCTTCTTTGTAGATGTTCAGTGCACAGTTCAAATTGAAGAGGAATTCCCTAACAGTGTCCTTTAAATGCTTCTTTTGGTGGTATTGCATGCTCAATTCATTGATCTCCTCTTTCTCTATTTTATTTATATATCTATTTAGAGATATAAAATTTCCCTTAAGAACTGCTTTGTCTGCATCCCATAGGTTTTGGTGTGTTTTCTCATTGTCATTTTTGGGATGAAATTATGGATTAAGTGATTTGTTTGACCCATGCATTCTTTAGAATTATATTATTTCATTTCCAACTGGTTTTTAGTCTATATTTCCCTGGCCCTTTATAGAAAATAATTTTTATTGCATTGTGGTCTGAAAAGGAAGCAGTTTCTATTTCTGCCTTTTTGAATTTGATTGTGAGGTTTTTATGCCTGAATACATGGTCAGTTTGTGTAGGTGCCATGTACTGCCAAGAAAAAGGTGTATTCCTTTTTGTCCCTATTCAGTTTTCTCCAGAGAATCATATCTAAGTTTTCTAAGATCCTATTAACCTCCCTAGTTTGTTGTTTATTTTGTTGCTTAAATTTGTCTGATTCTGAGAGGGGGAGATTGAGGTCCCCAACTAGAATAATTTTACTGTCTAGTTCTTTCTGTAACTGGCTTAAAATCTTCTCTAGGAATTTGCCTACTCTACCACTTAGTACATACACATTTAGTATTGTTACTACATTATTTATCATATCCTTTATCAAAATGCACTTTCCCTCCTTGCCTCTCTTAAGATCTATTTTTACTTTTGTTTTATCTGAGATCAGACCCTGCTTTTTTTACTTCAGCCAAAACATAATAAATTCTCTTCCAGCCTTTTACCTTTATTCTGTATATATCTCTTGTGTCAAGTGTGTTTCTTATAAACGACATATTGTAGGATTATGTTTTTAAATCCACTCTATACTTCTGTTTTATGGAAGAGTTCATCCCATTCACATTCACAGTTATGATTACATCTCTGTCTTTCCCTGCATCCTATTTCTTTCTGTACATATTTTTGTTTTCTTTCCCCCATCTGTTCTTAGTCTTATGTTTTATTTTACCCCCTCCATACAATACTTGATTTCCTATCATCTCTATCCCTTTTCTTACCTTTTTCCCTAGTGTTTCTGCTCTCCCTTCTATCCTGTCCCTCCCTTTTCTTTTCCTCTTTTTCCTCCTACTTCTTTATAGGATTAGATACATGTCTATACCCAACTGAATGATTTAAGATATTCTTTCTTAAAGCCAGAACTGATGAGATCAAATTTCAGATAATGCTCATCCCCCTCCCTTCTTTCCCTCAGTTGTATTAAGTCTTTTGCACCTCTTCATGTGAACTAATAGTCCCATTATACCTCCCCTTATCTCTTTTTTCCTACCCCTTAATATCTTTTTTCTCTGATGTCATTACATCAGAGTTCATTCACAGCCACACCCTCAGTCCATGTGAAGCCCCGTTTTTGTCTGTCCCAAAGATACACTTGGCAAGAGTTTGATATTTTTGTCCTAGGAAAGTAAATTTTATATATATATATATATATAATTCCCCCCCCCGCCTTTACCATTTTATGGTTCTCTTGAGTCCTGTATTTGTAGATTAAATTTTCTGTTTTTTTCAATAGAAATGATTTTTCAATCAGAAGTCTCTTTACTTCATCCCCTTCCCTGATAAGATGATGCTCATTCTTGCTGGGTAGTTAATTCTTAGTTGTAACCCTAGGTCCTTTGCCTTTCTCAACATGTTATTCCAGGCTCTCTGATCCTTTATTGTAGAAGGTGCCAGATCCTGGGTAATCCTGGGTAATCCTGGCTGTTGCACCTTGATATTTGAATAGTTTTTGTCTGGCAGTTTGCAGTATTTTTCCTTTCGAGATTATAGTTTTGGAGTTTCACATTCCATTGGTGACATTGATGACATTTTACTAACTGTTAAATCAGTCCTGAAAATTAAAAAACCTCCTAAATTAGGATTAGATTCATAAATACTCAGAAGAGGTCAGCCTAACTGCTCACACAGGAAAAGTCAAGTGGATTAGTGTGCTTGTTATTCATTCAGACTATTGCAATGTAGTTGGGGAGATAACCCATAGAACATGTATTTTGGGTGGATGCTGCATGTGATTCATTCATGAACTGGGCCCAGAGTTTAACCAGAAGAAGAATAGGCTAGAATGTCTGTGGAAAATTATGTTGTGCTTTCAGTGACACTAAGCTCTTCAGGAAAACAAAGGATCATATATTTAATATCAATTTCAGTGGTGCCATAGATCTGGCTAATGAAACATCTGTTTCTGAGGAATTAAATTTGCAGATCACTCAAAAAGTGATGAAGAAATATGTGATAAATATCAGTCAGTTAACATTCATTAAGCACTTACATAGTGCCAAGCCCTATGGTAAGCATTGAGGATACAAAGAAAGACAAAAAATACGTTATGTAATAGAGCCAATATGGAAACAACTATATAAAAACAGGATGTATATGGGGTAATTTGGAGATAATCTCAAGAGGGAAGTCACTTAACAGAAGTTTATTCTATAGGAGTTTAGCTTAGTTTTAAAAGCCAGGGATGCCTGGAAGTGGAGATGATGTAAGAGTTGCATGCAAGGGGGACAGCCAGTGAAAATTCAGCACAATAGGAGGAAGGTGTCCATAATGAGATACCACATGCTTTTGAATATGATGATACACTTTGATAACTTAAAACTCGGGATCTAAGGAGAATTGGGACACCTTAGAAACCATAAATTGCCTTCTCTTTGCTCTGTCATTTGTGGCTACTCCTTAATTTTTTACTTACTCCTCTTGGATTCTGGATCCAAAGGTCCTTAGCTGGAGCTTAAAGTAGTTTTCTGTTCTATCCAGTTTATTTGACCTTCACCTAATCCCAGAAATTCCCATTGACATCAACTGCTTGCCATTTCCCCTGATTATCTTGTATCTTAATTGAATCTTTCATTAATTTTGTTTTAAAGTTTATTTGATTGACTTGAAATATATTCCTTGATTCTTTGACTTCATAGAATCTTTTTGCTTTAGGAATATGCTCATTGTTTTTTTTATAATTAAAACAAAAAAAAAATAGAAACATTGCTCTTTGGCGTGTACTTTTCTTTGTATTGTGTTACTAGCAGGACCCATTGTGCCACAGGGGATAGCAGCTTCCAGGGCACATCATCTGGCCATGACTCCCAAAGTGAAGCATTCTCTGCCTCTTCCCGAAAGTTGGTGAATGGTGGTCGTACATCTATCCGAAAGCCGACTTATTGGTTGGAAATGAGAGGGATCAAAGCAACTTCTCATCCCCAAGGTGAAGGTATGAACTCTATATCCCTTGTAGGAATAATTCTTCCTCTTTGGATAGGGAGCTGGCTTCTAGTTAATAAATGCAAATTCCTATAAAAAATGAAAAATAACAAACTATATTTCTTAGGCATAACGACAAGTAGGGCTTTATGTTAACCTGAGATTGATAATATTTTTGTTCTTCATGAATACAAAACTTTTATTTTGGATATCTCAATTCCAATCAAAAAGATTTTGGTGCCAGGTTATGACCTCAGGGTACTGTGGTAATGATAAAACTTTCTACTCAACAATCCCGATTCTCCTTAGTGCTTCAATGATTAGATTTAACTGGCATCATCTATGTTAGTTCCTAACATAGGGATTAACAAACTACTGTTTATGTTGGCTTATAGCTGTGCCTGAGTAGCATTCTTTAACTTCTGTTCTTCTCTCAGATGTGAATGAAGGGAAGATAGAAATACAGTGGGTCTTCATATAAGAGTTAGATACATACACTCTTATCTAGTAATATATAAATTTTCTATTTATATATAGAAATATATAAATGTCCTTGTGAAGTTTCTGTTTTTTTGAGGATCATTAGGTTTTTGTGTTGACTACATGAAAATATAATAGATGTCTTCGTAGCAGATCTAGACTTCAGCTTCTAGCTGAGCTGCCATCTGTTTTTTCCTTAGTTACAGGTGGAGTATCAGGCAAAGGGAAGAGGAAGACTAGTGGAGAAGAAGATGAAGATTATGAAGAATTTCCTCAGAAGAAGCAGAAACTTTCTGGTAAAAGAATTGGCATGTACCTTTCTTCAAAGGGTTGCAAAGTTTGGGTCCTCCAGAGATGAAAAGAAGCAGGCCTCAGTACTGGTTTTCAAATCTTTGTTTAACCTCTAGCTCTTTGAAACTCTGAAACTCTTCCATTCTAAGAAATGGAAAAAGACCTTTGGATTACCTTACTATGTCTGTGGGTTCTTCGATGACTTCAAAGGGGCTCAGCTTTTTAGACAGATAAAATGTTTTTGGTGTTAGACATAGTGGCTAACAAAATTGATATTTTGGATTTCAACTATTTCTCGCAATAGGAAAGAAACAGCGGCCTAGAGCTCAGCATGTTTCCAAAACCCAGAGCCGTTATATCCGAAAGGATCCACCAAGTTATCCAGCAGGTATGTATGTCCCTGGAAGCTTTTGGTAGTCTGAATAAATAAATGAATATTTATTACGCGTTTACTATGTGTAAGGTGTTGTGCTGAGTCCTGAGTATACAGATAGAATGATCTTATGATCCTTAGTGAGCTTAGTAATGCATATGCTTTATTTTATTTTCCCTGAAAAACATTTCATTTCTTTTTAATTTTGCCAAGGAATTTTTGACAAGAACTTTTTTCTTCAGGTTTTCTGTAGTCATAGCTACAAAGAAGTCAGGGGTTGTGGTACCTACAGAAGCAGTTGCCAAGGTCCATCTCCAAAGGGACTGTACCTCTAGACAAGGGGATAGGGTGGAAAAAAGATCAGTGGTCTGGGGAGTACTTTTATACATTACATGTGTCTCAATCTCTTCCTTCCTAGGATATTTGTAATGAGACAGTTATTGAATTGCCATTCTTTCACTAAAGATCTCAATGCTTGATCTTGGTATGGAAGTTGCCCAGTATTCTCAAAGGCTGTGGCTCTGATATAATCTACCAAACTGTAAGAGCTATGAGTATGGGCCCAGTGATGAATCCTTCCAAAGATTAGTGGAGCTAAATTTGCAAAGGTTATCATATCACCATAAGGTTGGCCATCGGATAGTTAAGATTTTCTGTTCCAGCAGAGATGAATCAATGCAAGGGGTACTCATATTCTTCTTTGTGAAGAATGTGATGTTACTTGTTCCTAGAGTCCTTGATAGGACTCTTTCCCCTTAGCATTCATTGTACTTTTTGGTTCCCCAAAAAGATGTGACTAAAGTGACTATTCAGTCCTTGAGAGTGTTGGGGACATGCCCCTTGATGTTCACAACTCTGTGAGGACACATAGGTACCTTGTTGTATCCTCACAGGTAAAGCATTACCTCACAGAATGCCTTTCTCTACTTATGTCGACATGCTCCTCTGGAATAACGTTCATTAATCTGTGAAGTGATTTCTTCTTTCCTCTGCAGGCAGTGCGGAGGAGCAGTGGTATCTGGAGATCCTGGATAAAGGCAGAGTTTCTTGTCCAACCTGTCGGGCAGTAGTCAGAAAGACAGTAGAGGGTTTAAAGAAGCACATGGGAAACTGCAGACAGGTGAGAATGAGACTGGAGTGGTTGCACTCATGTCTCTAAGCCTTTTGCTGTAAATATATTAGGCAATTCAGATAAGCTCAGCAAGCATTTATTAAACTCCTACCATGGAGCAAGCCAAGTGTGAAGCAATGGAGCTAGAAAAATAGAATAGTCCCTGCCTTTTAAGGAGCTTAAATTTCACAGGAAATACATGTTGGTGAGCTGCTTTTTTCCTTGTCTCCAGAAGACAATATGTGAGTAATTTGAATTATGTGTTGATTAGAGGAATGGCACATATGTAGATTTAAGCAGATGTGGCATATGTATCCCTCTAGTTCTCTTCTGAGCATTATTGCTAAATTTTATTTACTTATGGGACTGAGGAACTCTCTAATCTTCCAGGAAATGTATACCTGTCACCACTGTGGGAAGCAACTTCGGTCATTGGCAGGGATGAAGTACCATGTCATGGCAGACCATAATAATTTGGTAAGAAAGCTTCATTTGTTCTTCTGAGCCAGCGGAAAGCATGTGGTGTCTAGACATTTGTCTGGATTGGTGGGGTGGGTGGTGGGGATGGGGAGTCCCAAAGGAAACATTTGAGGATGGTGCTTGGACAACAGCATGAGCTGATAGACTTTTAATTAGAGGGTGTTGAACTCTAAAATCTGAGATTGAATCTACAGCTAGTTCAACCAAAGTGGCTATATTACTGTAAATTAACATACTCATGATGATTGGTCCAGGGTGAAGGCAGGGCTCAGAAATCATGTTTTCTGGCTAGAAGAATAAAGAAGAGTTTAGAGATTCAGACAACCTATAACTCACATTGACCTATCTTCTTATCCTGATTTCTTTCCTTTAGGCACTTACTGCCTCACCTCTCCCCCTTTTTTCTGTTCTCTAACTAAAAAGGAAATTTTTATAAAGTGCCATACACTCCTTAAAGCCCTATATAAATGCAAGCTACTATTGTTGTTGTTTAGCTAATATTAATTAATATTTGCCCATTGTTTCATCTTCCTGTCTTTTCTGTTGCTTTTCAGCCCATCCTGAAAGATGGGGGAGAGCTAGATGAGCCAAATGAACGAGAGCGTCTGCGAAAGGTCCTGAAAAGGATGGGGAAGCTCAAGTGCACACGGGAGGTATGAGCCTTCCCTGGATTGGGGCCTCTTGATCCCTATGCTTCTTTGTTTGCTTGAGGACAATTTCTCTTGCCCTGAATTTTGAGGATACTACTCTCAAATCCTCCATAATCACCTTCTCTTCCATCTCCCCTCCCCTCAAGGATAATTCCTGTTCCCTTTAGTTATCACAAGCTAAATAAAGTTCTTTATTTTCTATCTCCTGCTCATTAGTATAACCCTTTGTAAAACAGCTTTTTTCTTTCAATTTCCTTCCTCCTCCAAAGTTTTTTCCCCACCCCAAACTTCAGGGATGGCTTATTCTTATTGAAGTGGATAGAGAGGATTTAAGCATAAGGTTCTTAGGAAGTCTGGACTGAAATTTTTGTATTTGTATTTTGATATTTGATTTGGGTTAGATCTCTACAGAGCTACAGTTTTTAGTCAGGACAAGAAGTTCTCTTTTTAATTGTACTCATTTTGTGGTTTAGGGTGGAAGTTGAGCTGGGATTAAGGAAAGATTTTGTTGGATGGGGGTGTTAGAAGGACATGTTCTTGTTGTAATGTCAGAAGAAAGGACTGAGGTTGTGGAATTTGGGGAATTGTGTCAAAGGGAATAAGATAAGATTTTAGACCTCCTTCTCATGTTTAGAGTTGCTCTGGCAGCTTCACAAGCATTATGGGCTACTTGTATCACATCCGAAAATGTGGCAAAGAAGCTGCAGAGCTGGAGAAAATGACATTGAAGTGTCACCATTGTGGGAAGGCTTATGGCTCAAAAGCTGGACTTATGTATCACCTGCGGTCAGAACATGGACCTGTGAGTACAGCCTGCCAGATTCTGTGTAATAATTCTCTTTACTTCTTTCTTTTTGACTCTGGCATGTTTTTGTTTTGTTTTGTTTTGTTTTGTTTTGTTTTGTTTTGTTTTATTCTCCAAAATATTAGTAAATCTGAAAAGCCAGAACATAGAATATTTTTAATAAATAGATATGGTCTTCTAAAGACTGAGAGAGATAATATTTTTAGATAGGTAAGTAGATATATCTACCTACATATATACATCAGCCTTACCTTTGACCAATGTCATATTGGGAAGGACTTGTGGTACTTTATTATTTGTAGACAATGTTCCAGAACCAGTCAGAAAAAATACCCTTTTACCATAATATATCTTGGTCTTTGGCCCAATAGGTTCATTGACTTAAGAACCAACTCCTTTTTTTCATTGGATTATAGACTGATTGGATTAGTCCTTCTCAGCAATTAACAAACCAATAGCTACTGAGTTCTGTTATATGTTTATTTGGTGTTGAGGATATTGTAATCTTTTTTTCTGTCTCTGATTGAGGTTGCTTAACAGACCTGGTTTTCCCTGTGATTCCCACCTACAGATGCCCTTCTTTCCAGAGTCAGGCCGACCAGAGGGCTTAAGAGAGCTGAATTTGGAGACTGGTACGGGGGGTCGTGTGCAGAGACGTTCAGCTAAGGTGGCTGTATACTACCTGCAGGAGTTAGCCAATGCTGAACTGGCTAAAGAGTGGCCTAAGAAGAAGGTGCTTCAGGACCTGGTTCCTGATGACCGGAAGGTGAAGTTGAAATTCAAACTGATCTTGTGGAATGCTGTGCTCACTATGGCAAAATGACTTCACTTTGGCAAGTCTTTCCCATATATGCCAGTGAAAACATGGATCTCCATTCTGGGAATTAGCCTAGTTCTAGATATCTTAACCTGGAGTTAAGTACTAGATAATAAGTTTTGTACTTTCCCTTAGAAGTTCTTAACTCTGGAGTAGTTCTAATAAAGCTATGAATGCCACTAATTGGATTGGATTTTTGCTTAGTGTTTGATCTGTTATGTTACTTGTTTACTAGTTTTTTATATATAGATATAGATATAAAAGGTTAAGAGTATAGGAGCTATATGGAATGTTTAGATCACCTAAGAAAGGAGCACCTAAGAAAAAGATCTATATAGGAGGCAAGGACAATATATAATAGAAGGGGAGGTGATTGCATGAATAAACAGTTTAAATAGAATTTAAATTTGTCCAGGTTTCTACTGAAGGAGAATGAAAAGAACCTTTAATGAAAGGGTCATACATCAGAAGTTGAAACATATTTTTCCATTGATTTAAAAAAACAATAAAATTTCTTGACTTAATAGTGGCTAGGAATCTATCTCAAGTTATTGAATTGAAAATAAGTACTGTTTTAGAAACCTAAGTTAAAGTATTCAATTAATTTCTTATATTTGTTTCTGTTCTAATGAGGATAAAATATACATTTATGTCATTTCCTAATAACGTCCCTCAAAGGTCTTGTCTATCTTTAAATTGATGATTCTAGCATGATAAATGGTAGTTACAAGCCGAGAATATATAATGCGCGCACGCACGCACGCATACACACACAAGAATACAGAAGTCTTTTCTAATGGAGGACTTCCTGAGAGTTCATCTTATGTTGTATATTTATTTTGATAGTACATATATCAAAAGTGCATAAGATTATAAATTTACTACTAGAAAGAAAAGCCCTTAGAAGTCATTTAGTTTGACCTTATTTTACAGAGGAGGGAACTGAGATCTAGCGAGATTAAGGAGGAAACCACCTTGGGGCAGCTAAGTGGCACAGTGGATAGAGCACCAGCCCTGAAATCAGGAGGACCTGAGTTCAAATCTGGCCTCAGACACTTAACACTGCCTAGCTGTGTGACCCTGGGCAAGTCACTTAGCCCCAATTGCCTCAGCAAAAAAATAAAATAAAATAAAATAAACCTTGTCCCTGATTTCAGGTTCGAAAAACTAAATTCATTTAGTTTTAGCAAACATTTGCTAAGTACTTACTGTTTCAAGGTGTAGATGAGGCTTAGAGTTTAAATTCTTATTTAATAATTTTATAAATTCATTTTTATAAAAATCATCCTAAAACTTAGTTTTATGAATATCAATTTCAAAACTACACTTGCCTAAAGAACTTAAGGATTCTCTCATATCAAGACAGCTAGATTACATAGAATGTAGAATGCGGGTTCAAATCAACGTCAAATTTGGCCTTACTAATTGTGTGACCCTGGATAAGTCTCTTAATCTCTTTCAGCTTTAGTTTCCTCATTTGTAAAATAGAGATAATAAAGGAACTCCTACTTCCCAGGGTTGTGAAGATCAGATAACTTGACAAAAGTAAATTGTCTTGCATACTTTAAAGCACAGTATAAAACATTCTCATTCTCATTCTTATTATTTTATGCAAGACTCCGGAATTTCCATATTTGTCAACATAAGGAACTTGGGGTAATATTAGGAGTATGTTATGCAAGGTATGAATTTGTCTATGTTTTTGACTTGTAGCTGAAATATACTCGTCCTGGACTACCTACCTTCAGCCAGGAAGTACTCTACAAATGGAAATCAGAAATCAAGATGTATCATCGTGTCCATTGTCCTAACCAGGTAATTTATTCTTTCCCATTTATTTAGTTAGAATTTATTAATGGTCTACTGTATGCATAGTATTTTTGAGAGTGCAGGAGAACACACAAAAGACACAGAAATCATAGTTGTTTTTATTTCAAAATAACCTTATTTTTCTGTTTACCATGGTGAGAACTTGCCTTAAGCATTTTTAATCTCTTAGCTGCTTTGCAGTATATATGTGATAGCAAGTAGCACCTTCATTGGATTTTCTAGGGAAAAATTAGAAATCACAAAATCTATGAACTCTGGTTGTACTTTTTTTTTTTTTTTTGGAATTATCTCCTTTTATTTTTTTTTTTATTATATAGCTTTTTATTTACAAGATATATGCATGGGTAATTTTTCAGCATTGATAATTGCAAAACCTTTTGTTCCAATTTTTCCCCTCCTTCCCCTTCTTCTTATTCCTTCCCCCAGATGGCAAGTTGACCAATACATGTAAAATATGTCAAAGTATAAGTTAAATATAATATATGTATACATTTTCATACACTTATTTTGCTGGATTGTATTCTTAAAAAAAAATTTAGAGGACTAAATTCATTTAATACCTATTTCATCTGAATTCTTTGTTTTTCTTTTTGGTGATTGGTGCCAGGGAAAAGAAAATAATGGTGATTTATGGGTACTTTTGTAGTTGAATTTTACTATGCTCACCTCCTACTCAATAGTGGGACATGGCAATTTGAAAAATGAACTTGACCTTAGATGTCATTAAAAACAAAGCATAGCAGGTGATTTGAGACAGTTCCAATAGACAGAATGGAAGATGCCATCTGCATCCAGAAAGAGGACTATGGAAACAATGTGGATCAAAATATAGTATTTTCATCTTTGTGTGTTTGTTTGCGTAGTTTTTCTTTCTTGTGGTTTTTTCCCTTTTGATCTGATTTTTCTTGTACAACATGACAAATATGGAAATATGTTTAAAAAGGATTGTGCATATTTAACCTATATCAAATTGTTTGCTGTTTTAGGGAGGGAGGAGGTAAGGGAGAGGAGGAGAAAAATTTGGAATTCAAAACCTTTCAAAAATGAATTTTGGTAAATGTCTTTTATGTGGATTTCGAAAAATAAAATACTTTTTTTGTGGCAGAGGCATAGTATCTTAGGATAGCAAATTATATAATATTCTTTCTATTATAACCCTATTCTTTGTCCTTATTATGAATTCCAGTCTTTTGATCTCTCAGTTCTCTTCCAGTTTATTTTCCCTGCACTTGTCACTCTCTCCATCTTGACCTCCTGATGAATTAATTCAACTCAACATTGTCTCCCTCTTCTTGAGCCCCACCAATTATATTTTGCCCAGCCTTAGCTTTGGATCATTCCCAGCAATCATATCTTCACTCCTATATAGATGCTGGCAAGCAAAGAAGAAGAGAATCATTCAACTGTTTTTTTTTTCTTTTTCTTTTCTTTTTTTTTTTTTTTTTAAATATTTTATTTTATTTTATTTAATAATAACTTTATATTGACAGAATCCATGCCAGGGCAATCTTTTTACAACATTATCCCTTGCACTTGTTTCTGTTCCGATTTTTCCCCTCCCTCCCTCCACCCCCACCCCCAGATGGCAAGCAGTCCTATACATGTTAGATATGTTGCAGTATATCCTAAATACAATATATGTTTGCAGAACCTAACAGTTCGCTTGTTGCACAGGGAGAATTGGATTCAGAAGGTAAAAATAATCCAGGAAGAAAAACAAAAATGCAAATAATTCACATTCGTTTCTCAGTGTTCTCTCCTTGGGTGTAGCTGCTTCTGTCAATCATTTATCAATTGAAACTCAGGTCTCTTTGTCAAAGAAATTCACCTCCATCAGAACACATCCTCATATAATATCATTGTCGAAGTGTACAATGATCTCCTGGTTCTGCTCATTTCACTTAGCATCAGTTCATGTAAGTCTCTCCAAGCCTCTCTGTATTCATCCTGCTGGTCATTTCTTACAGAACAATAATATTCCATAACATTCATATACCACAATTTACCCAGCCATTCTCCAATTGATGGGCATCCATTCAATTTCCAGTTTGTAGCCACTACAAACAGGGCTGCTACAAACATTTTGGCACATACAGGTCCCTTTCCCTTCTTTAGTATCTCTTTGGGATATAAGCCCAGTAGTAGCACTGCTGGATCAAAGGGTATGCACAGTTTGATAACTTTTTGGGCATAATTCCAGATTGCTCTCCAGAATGGTTGGATTCGTTCACAACTCCACCAACAATGCATCAGTGTCCCAGTTTTCCCGCATCCCCTCCAACATTCATTATTATTTTTTCCTGTCATCTTACCCAATCTGACAGGTGTGTAGTGGTGTCTCAGAGTAGTCTTAATTTGCATTTCTGTGATCAATAATGATTTGGAACACTCTTTCATATGAGTGGTAATAGTTTCAATTTCATCATCTGAAAATTGTCTGTTCATATCCTTTGACCATTTATCAATTGGAGAATGGCTTGATTGCTTATAAATTAGAGTCAGTTCTCTATATATTTTGGAAATGAGGCCTTTATCAGAACCTTTGACTGTAAAAATGTTTTCCTAGTTTGTTGCTTCCCTTCTAATCTTGTTTGCATTAGTTTTGTTTGTACAAAGGCTTTTTAATTTGATATAATCAAAATTTTCTATTTTATGATCAGTGATGGTCTCTAGTTCATCTTTAGTCACAAATTTGTTTCTCCTCCACAAGTCTGAGAGATAAACTATCCTATGTTCCTCTAATTTATTTATAATCTCGTTCTTTATGCCTAGGTCATGGACCCATTTTGATCTTTTCTTGGTCATTCAACTGTTTTTGACTAGGTCCACTACAATTTTATATTACAGAACCTCAGCTGACCTCTCCCTGCTGCTGGGCAGTCCTTCTGTATCTGACTTTTCAACTCACATCCTACCCTTCATAATGGATCTTCCAAACCTTTTCATCCTTCCTCAGACTTCTCATGGATCTCTTTTCCCCTACTGTTTTAGCTGAGAACTTTGTCTCATTTTACAGGAAAAAAAATTGCCTTGAGCTCCCTCTTCTCTCTTTCTTCTTCATCTCATATCTAGTCACACTGCCCTCTTGGTTGTTCCTTCAATAGGCGCCTCATCTTTTGGCTATGGGCATTTTCTTTTTTTCTTTCTTTTTTTTTTTTTTTTAATATGTTTTGCAGCCATGTTTCTAAAAATAACTCCAAACCTTATTTGTAGTCCCTAAGTGGGGGTAGTCTAGCTGCAGAATGTAATCTTCTATTTCTCCTGTAACAATTGGATGTGAATAGTGACTAGAATTACCCACAAAGTTATTGATAGTTTAAGGCCAAAGATTATGAAGTAATAGCAATAACATTTATAAAATGTTTTAAGATTTATAAAACAGTATACAAATATTTGCTCATTTTTTTTCTCACAACAATTCTGGGAGGTAGGTGCTATCATTACCCCATTTTACATATAAGGAAATTGAGGCAGGCAAAGATTAAGAGACTTAATCAGGAAAACACAGCCATTAAGTGTCTGAACTTGAATTCAAGTTTTCCTGATTCTAAATCCAATGTTCTATCTACTGTACCACCTACTTGCTTCAAAGTACAAAAAATAAAAAAATAAATAAAAGTAACAAATGTCAAGCTTTGTATAGGAGAAGTATTATGAAATAATGGGAAGTCTAAAGGATTTAGAGTCAAAAGATTTGAATTCTAATCCTTGCTCATCCAGATACAGGGCACAGATGTGGGTGAAAGGACTTAAATTCAAATCCTAACTATGTAACTTCAAGCAAGTGGTTTGACCTCTCTTGGGTCTATTTCTTCACCTATAATATGAGGGCTTTAGACAACATGACCTATGAAGTTCTCTCAATTCTATATCCAGCATCCTATCATACTATGATTTTCTCTCTGCTACTTACTACCTGTGTGATCTTTTTTTTTTTTTAAATTTTATTTAATAATTACTTTATATTGACAGAATCCATGCCAGGGTAATTTTTTTACAACATTATCCCTTGCACTCGTTTCTGTTCCGATTTTTCCCCTCCCTCCCTCTACCCCCTCCCCTAGATGGCAAGCAATTTTATATATGTTAGATATGTTGCAGTATATCCTAGATACAATATATGTTTGCAGAACCGAACAGTTCTCTTGTTGCACAGGGAGAATTGGATTCAGAAGGTAAAAATAACCCGGGAAGAAAAACAAAAATGCAGATAGTTCACATTCGTTTCCCAGTGTTCTTTCTTTGGGTGTAGCTGCTTCTGTCCGTCATTTATCAATTGAAACTCAGTTAGGTCTTTTTGTCAAAGAAATCCACTTCCATCAGAATACATCCTCATATAATATCATTGTCAAAGTGTATAATGATCTCCTGGTTCTGCTCATTTCACTTAGCATCAGTTCATGTAAGTCTCTCCAAGCCTCTCTGTATTCATCCTGCTGGTCATTTCTTATAGAACAATAATATTCCATAACATTCATATACCACAATTTACCCAGCCATTCTCCAATTGGTGGGCATCCATTCATTTTCCAGTTTCTAGCCACTACAAACAGGGCTGCTACAAACATTTTGGCACATACAGGTCCCTTTCCCTTCTTTAGTATTTCTTTGGGATATAAGCCCGATAGAAACACTGCTGGATCAAAGGGTATGCACAATTTGATAACTTTTTGTGCATAATTCCAGATTGCTCTCCAGAATGGTTGGATTTGTTCACAACTCCACCAACAATGCATTAGTGTCCCAGTTTTCCCACATCCCCTCCAACATTCATCATTATTTTTTCCTGTCATCTTAGCCAATCTGACAGGTGTGTAGTGTATCTCAGAGTTGTCTTAATTTGCATTTCTCTGATTAATAATGATTTGGAACACTCTTTCATATGAGTGTTAATAGTTTCAATTTCATCCTCTGAAAATTGTCTGTTCATATCCTTTGACCATTTATCAATTGGAGAATGGCTTGATTTCTTATAAATTTGAGTCAGTTCTCTATATATTTTGAAAATGAGGCCTTTATCAGAACCTTTAACTGTGAAGATGTTTTCCCAGTTTGTTGCTTGCCTTCTAATCTTGTTTGCATTAGTTTTATTTGTACAAAGGCTTTTTAATTTGATGTAATCAAAATTTTCTATTTTGTGATCAGTAATGGTCTCTAGTTCATCTTTGGTCACAAATTTCTTTCTCCTTCACAAGTCTGAGAGATAAACTATCCTATGTTCCTCTAGTTTATTTATAATCTTGTTCTTTATGCCTAAGTCATGGACCCATTTTGATCTTATCTTGGTATATGGTGTTAAGTATGGGTCCATGTATGGGCATTTTCTTTGGCTGATCCCTGTGCCTGGAATGCTCTTCCTCCTCTGCTCCAACTACGACTTTCCTGGATTTTTTTTATCTTGCAACTAAAATTTTATCTTCTGTAAAAAGCTTTCCCTAACTCTCTTAATTTTAGTGCCTTCTCTCTGTTAATTATTTCCTGTTTATACTGTATGCAGCTTGTCTGTATATTCTGTTTACATGTTGACTCCCTTGTTAGTTTATCAGCTCCTTTAGGAGCAGGGACTGTCTTTTGCCTCCTTTTGTATCCTTGGTGGTAAAGGGACTAGAGATGATGTAAAAATAACTGACATGTATATGACCCTTTCAAGTTTGCAGACAGCTTTATGTACATTATGTCATTTGAGCCTCACAACAACTCTGTGAGGTAGGTACTATAAATATTCTTCTATAAAGATGAGGAAACAGACTCAGAAATGAAATGGTTTTCACATTGTTTTGTAATTTATAATATCAGAGATAGGGTTTGAATCTATGTCTTGCTAAATTCACAAAGCTGTTACTATGTACACTCTGCTGTATTGCCATCCACTATATCATATATATCATGTTGTTTTTGGGAAATTGGATAATAAGAATAAAAGGAGAGACTACTTACCAAGACATAATGGCTCTGTTCAAGTATTTGAAGAGCTATAATATGGGAAGGCGTTTAAACTTGTTTCATTTAATCTCTGAGAGACAAAGGAAAACTTTCTAGTGTTGAGAATTGGCTAGAATAGAATAGGTTTACTCGAGAAGTAGTGAGTTCCCTATGTATCCCACACAAACACAATCTGAATGCCTATTTGTCAGTGTTACATACTGACATGAATAGAAAT
The DNA here is from genome assembly GCF_016432865.1 of Antechinus flavipes. Taxonomy (NCBI): domain Eukaryota; kingdom Metazoa; phylum Chordata; class Mammalia; order Dasyuromorphia; family Dasyuridae; genus Antechinus; species Antechinus flavipes. The sequence goes on along the minus strand of NC_067399.1, from coordinate 224,072,514 downwards.
TCATTAGAATTAGGTTGTACTAGGTGACATGTGAATTCTTTTCCAAAGCTTGAGATTCTGTGATTCTTTGCGTTATACTTCTCATCCTTCCTTTTTCCTAATTTTCTTTGTTGCTTATTTTGTATGTGAACATATTTTCTATCATTTCAGAACTCTTATGCTTGAGGTGCTGTTCATTATTCCCCATGCTACTCTTTGCAATGTTGGACTTCAAATAACTTTATCAGGCTGTTGGGAAAGAATTTCTTTTTGAGTGCTATTAATTAAGTTTCCTCTTTTATCCTGCAGGGCTGTGAATCTGTCTACAGTAGTGTGTCTGGTCTCAAGGCTCACCTGGGCACTTGCACATTGGTTTGTAACTTTATTTACTTACTTAATTTGTATTCTGTTGCCCAAATGCTTGTGTCTGAAATCATCTGTCATGGAAGAAAATTCAATTTAGGTAAACATTTGTTTATTGGTCATCCTGGTATCTTCAGTTCTTTCTTGTCTCAGAGCTTCAAGTGTGATTTGGGTTGGGGGTGGGGGGAGGAGATTAACTGTTGTCTAAGAAATCCCTAAAAGGTCTAGCCTAGCCACAAATCATCTCCATTTTGGAAAAATATGGTGGAGATCATATTAGTTCTAAGGCCAGTCCAGGGATCCAGCTTTGCTAGACTATGCTGAGGCCCAGACTGAATCTAAACTGAAACCTGACCTTCTTTTCAGGATCAACTTATGTCCCATTCCAAATTGGAGAAGATTCCCTAAATTAGTCAATAGTTGTGTTGGTGGCTGGGATAAGGAGATAGAACAGGGTGCTAGGCTAATAATTATTCATCTCATTGAACTGTTTTCATATTTTACCTATGTGTCCTACAACCAACAGACATGCGTTGTATGGGTTGTATATTGGAAAGGTATTTCTTTCCAGACTACTCTGAAGCAGCTGCTCATGTAAAATGAGCATTATGAAAACTTGAAGCTTCAGGAAGGGAGAGAAATCTTAGTCCAGAGTGGCACGAGAGTAAAGAGACCTCTAAGCAAGATCTGTCTAGAAGTGGTTAGAGGTTTTTCACTTTGGTCAAGTTTCAGAGAATCTCTACACTAGATGTTGTGGACAAAAGATGTGTGCTCTTTGTCAGGTACTCATAATAGCCAAAGAATTATAGTGAATTTCAAGGTGAAGCTCTCCAACTGACTTGTTATTTTAATGGAAAGAAGGAAAAATTTTCATTTCTATAGTTGAGATTAGGGACCTGTAATAAGTCTGACCCCTTTTGGAAGCAAGAATACTTAAATATGAAAGTGGGAAGAAACAGAGGAACATAGGAACACTTAGAGGTTCTTATGGCAAAGACAAAGAACAAGGCTTATAGAAGGTAGGAGTAGGATTTGGTGGAGAACTGCTTTAAGGCATGTGTGTTCTTGGTGTTTTTGAAAGCAGAGCCAGTCCCTTTTCATAAATCATTGCCATGATGCTTTACCCTTTTCTCTTTTGCTAAGGTCAACTCTCCCCTTACTTTTATTGATTGGGAGTGATTCTTAGGCCAAGTGCTAAGTTCATCGATTTACCTAGAAGCTACTGGTTTCTCTCTTTCTCTCTCTCTCTCTCTCTCTCTCTCTCTCGGAGACAGGGAGACTTTGTGGCTGGAAAATATAAGTGCCTCCTGTGTGAGAAGGAGTTTGTGTCAGAAAGTGGTGTCAAATATCACATCAACTCTGTCCATGCTGAGGTAAGTTTTATGTTACATATGTAACTTTGGTGATTTGTGACGCCTGATGTTTGAAGCATGAGAATCTTTGTCCTCATTTGTATGTTCAAAAGAGACACTAATGTTTTTGAATATATTGTTATTAATTGCCTTTGTTTTTACATCACCTAAATTTCTTTCTATGTATCCCTACTTTTCCTTCTAACCAGAGATTCATTCCATATGTCAAAGAAAACTTTTTTAAGAAAAAAGAGGAAGAAGGAAAAAAATCAACAAAACCAATCAGTACATTGGAAAAAGACTGAAAATATTTGCAGACAGTTGCCAGACCTATAGATTGCCCATGTCTGCAAAGGAGTGGGTAGTGGTTTCTTGTTCTTTGTAATTTTGCGATTATTCACTTCCAATTATTTTGTCATACTGCTTTTCATTTATATTGTTATAGTTATTATGTTTACTATTCTCTTGGCTCTGCTTGCTTCATTTAGCAACAAATGATACTGGCTTTTCCATGTTTTTCTGTGTATTTCATTACATTTCATTGTTTCTTATAGGAGAGCGGTGTTCCATCACACTCATTTACTGCAATTTTCTTTATCTGTTCCTCAGTTGATGGTCAGCTGCTTTATTTCCATTTCTTTGCAACCACAAAACAAAAAAAAAAAATGCTACTACAAATATTTTGGTGTGTATGGACACTTTGTCAATGACTTTCATGATATAATGTGCCTATCTTTGCACAATCCCTACAACATTGACTATTATCTTTTGTCATCTTTGCCAGTTTGCTAGGTGTGGTGAGACTTCAGGTTTTGTTTTGTTATTTTTCATTTCTCTTATTAATAGCTTGTATGGTTATAAATGGTATGCAATTCTTTTGAGAATTTGGTTATTCATATCCTTTGACCAACTATCTATTGGGGAATGGCTTTTGGCCTTAAATAGATTTCTAAGCTGCCTATATAACTTGGATACTAAATCCTTTTCTCAAAATTTGTTATATTTTCCCCCCTTTCTTTTGCTTCCTTTCTTATCCTAGAAGCATTCGTTTTTTGTTTTTTGTTTTTTTCCAGAAACTTTAATTTCATGTAATCAAAATGACCTTTTTTCTTTTGTAATTGCCTCTATCCCTTGTTTGGTTAAAAATAAACCTACCTATATCTATGAAAGGTTTATGATCTCTTTTAATTTTTTAATATTGTCTTTAGTATTCTGATCACACATAAACAATTATTTTTTTATTTAATGACATTGGAAAATCCTAGAAATGAGAAATACAATTTCATTTTTGTCTGAAAACATGAGAATTGTTTTTAGCCATCTTCCCAAATCTAGTTAACTTATATCCTCTAAAGTCTTTTTTTAAGTGATTGTTTGCCTTGAGACCAACAAAACTATTTTCTATTTCTAGGTCAGGAATAACTCTTAGCAACTTAGTTTCTGTATAGAACATTTAAACATCTATCTCAAACTGCCTCCACCTAGATTCATACTTTTTTTTGTTTACTATGTGGTAAGACAGTTTCTCTCCCACCCAACTTTTGTCTCCAGTCAATCTTTTCTAAGTTGTGACTCTCTTTAGATAATTGTGTTACAATCCTGCTCTTTCCTCCTGGTCTTGGCTTCTCCCAGTACCCATTTTCTCTGTGTTGCTATGTCCCTCTTTCTATGTCTTACCTGCTACTCTTGAACTAATGATCTTTTTTTCCTGAACCCCCAGGATTGGTTCATGGTGAACACCACGACCACCAAAAGCTTTGAGAAGCTGATGAAGATGCAGCATCAGCAGGAGGAGCAAAGGCGATGGCAGCAGCAGCACAAGAAGAGGATGTCTCCAAGGGCTGGTAGAAAACAGCGAGTGTCCGAGGCTGCGCCAAAGAAGAAAGAGTCAGGGCGACGGGGAGGGAAGGGTCTGGCGGGTTCAGCCTCTTGCGAGAATGCTGAAGGAGAAGAGCTAGAACCAGAGCAAGTGCCCGTGCCAGTGTGTTTCCAGACAGTGAAGCTCTCAAAAACCAGCCATAAACGTGGAAGGAAATAACAGGCCAATGAGAGAGTGTTTCTGTGTGAAGGGATGAGGCCCTATTGGCCCAGGGGCCCTGAAACTGGGGAGTTCTTTCAACTCCTTCCTTGTTAGTAATTTTCTCAGTCATTCCTACTCATCCCCTTCCTCTTTGGACTTCTGGATTTTGTCTGTCCAGAAGGCCGTTTCTCCCACTCTTTTGCAGCCTTAAGTTCCACTATCATCTTTACCATGCGGATGTCATCTTCTTTCTCTCCACAAGAGTGGGAAACTCCTGACTGTTGGAGATTTCCTCCTTAAAATGAAGTGGTCCTAGTTAGAATATTAATCGTTGAGGTTTGGGGTTTGGGATCAGGAAAATTTTTACTTGTCTTTCCTTCCCCAGCTCCTTTACCTGCTACTAAACCCCACCACCTAATCTGTAAAACAATCCAACATTTCTTCACCACATACAGTTTATGATATTATGCTTCATATATAACTAGTCTAGATGCCTCTGTTTGGGGCCAAGATCTGTCAGGCATTTCTTTCTGCTAGTCCAGTTGCCCCTTGTGGCGGCATGACCTTGGTAGGGCATGGTTAGATGTAGGTAGCCCAGTTGAATATGGACTCGGAGTGAGTCAGAAGACTGGTCTTGCACTTTCGATATTACTGGGAGATGCTTCTTGTACTGAATTCATAGTCATGAAAGAATAGGCTCAAGAGAAATACAGGAATAGCTGTAAAATGCATAGGGTAAAGCAAGCATTACTGTCCAGCCTGAGCTTTCCTAATGTGTGTGGGATCATATCTGTCACTAAGATCAGCTCTTAAAAGCTTGTTCTACACTTCCTTAGTTTTAATTGTTAAGAGGTATCTCACTAGGTATACTTGGTGTACTGCTGTCCTAGTGATGCCATGTGTGTCAGCAGATTAAATGCACATTCCCTTTCCTTGGGCTTCTGTTTAGCCACAATGAACTTTAGTAGCCATTTTCCACAGTCTAAGCCCTTACATCTCCCTCCAGTCATTGTGCTGCCTCTTCTCTGAATTCTCCTTGGGTTATTGCTCTTAATTAAGCAGAGTGGTAACAATGAGAGGGCCTTATCTTGGGAGGCCCTTTTGTTTTAGCATCCTGAGACTTCAGGATGTAAATAAGCACTTAGTCAGAGCTGGAAAAATAAAAACAATAAAAACAACTCTCATCCTTATCCTCTTGCATACCCAGTCATCCCTATTAGGATGTTTATTTCTGAGACAGACTTTCTTTAGGATTTCAAATATATCAGCTTCTCTTTATTCTTGGTCTCGCCACCTTCTTACTCCAAAATGCAGGTCCCATAAGCTTGTTCCCATTTGTCTCATGTGCTAGTACATGAAGAACTGGATCCCTGTCTGACACATGTTGCAAATAGTGGCAAGTGGCAAGGATCATGTTCAGATTCTGGAAGACTGTAATTCTTCCAGTATGTTGTTCTCAAAAAAAAAAAAAAAAAAATTGACAAAACAGGAGTTTGGAGAGATGATATGAAGCTCTATTGGTTCATCTCACCTCAAAATAGCACCTCACAAGAAGTCCTGTTTCTAATAAGTGGGTAGTAATGCCTGGCCTTTTTTTCTGCCAGGAGCAGCAGATGAAAAGAAACTTCTATATTACTCTATTCTTTGTTGCACGATTATGTCCTGAAATCCAGGCTATACAGTGAATAGAGACTAAGAGGGGCGATGGGAGAATGATATATACATCCTATAAAGTTACAATTTGGGATGTAGGTGGTAACATTGAAGGAAATAAACGTCCCTTTACTAGACTGATGTCTCTTGCTATTCTTTGATTCCTGTTTGTTGTTTGCTACTCAGCCAGAATATAACTAAGACCATCAGCATGCTGATCAAAATGCTTAATGATACAGACTCTTGAAATATCAGCATGCTGATTGAAATGGTTAATGATACTCATTCTGAAATAAAAGTGAAAAGATTCTACAATCCTACATTGAACATTGTGGGGACAGTTTGTCTTTACCTTTCCTTGAGCCATGGTATTGAAAATAATTTAAACTATTAATTTAAAGAAGACAGTTGTCATTTTGAATGTATTTCTCTCCGCTGTTTCTCTCGTATCAGAAGGTAAGAATTTAGTCTATGCAAGGGAACAGGAAGAAGTAGTCAAAGTCAAAATACTTTAGAACTTATTTCTTAATTCCTTAATCTCTCACATAAGTGATTCATGTCTTGGCTTGTCATAGAAGTTATCTGAAGAAAAATATCTACATAGAATTTTTAAACTAGAAGTATTTTCTGTCTTTATTGGAGGGAAATTAACAGACCTATGAAAAAATCCAGGAGGAGGTGAGCTAAGTTGCCCATCCATTTGACAGTTATTTTGACTCCTACCAAGATAAAGTCTTCAGATTCTTTCATATTCTCCTTCACCACCTATTTTCCTTGCCTAGAACCAATGTATGTTTCTTAATGATGAAACAGTGGAGAGAAAAGTGCGATTCCAGTATTTTAAGGAGATAACTGGTTATCAGTGTCTTGTTCAACATCTTGCTCAGGCCAAGTAACTATTCGTATTCTGCTATGTTGGTTGTCCATAGCCATTGATATGACAGTTGAAGAGAAAAAAAATAATCTGCTTGCTCCTATGAGTACTGGAGTGGTGACTGAATCTCTATATAAATTTTAAGATTCTATAGAAACTGGCACTTGTGGTGCCTCCTGAAACAGTAGGATCAAACATTTGTATTTTCCAGATTCCAAGTATTTTCTCTGCTCTTTAGACAGCTTATGAATACAAGCCTCCCATTCACATGTTATGCTTTTCCCCTTAGATTTTCAATTTTTACAAGATGAGTTCAAGTACTTTGCCAAACACTGGAAGGAGTATAGGATACCTCCATAGTGCTCTTTGATTATTCAGACAAATAGAAGAGACAAAGCTACCTTTCTGTGAGCCAAGGTGAATAACCTGTCCTATGGACCTCCTATATATTTATCAGGGCACCTGGACCTACTCAAACTTTCTAATTGACCTAGTCTTAACTCTCTTGCTGTGAAAAGGATTTATTATAGGGGTTCTTAACTTGATGTCCAAACTTTTTTTTTGTCCTATTTCAGTATAATGATTTCTTTTATAATACATATTTTATTTTATGCATTTAAAAACATTCTGAGAAGGGATCCCTAGGTTTCTGTGAACTACCAGAAAAATCCATAGCATACCAAAAAAAAGTTTTAAAATCCTGATTTAAAGGGAAAGGAAGAAAAGTACTTCACACAGTGTTTCCAATCAACTTAGCACCTGGGCTCTTGATATGGTATCTAAGTGAGTCTTTAGTTTCTATACTACAATAGTAATGATACCTGTCCCTATTTCTCCTTTTAGAGATTCAAAATATCACTATATCCAATTTGTAGCTCAGTGATCTTTTCCTCAAAGACTGCTGGCTCTTTGAGATAAAAAGGACTTAAGCAGGTTAAAAAAAAAGGCAGCAAAATTTTTTCTCAATAGTGAAAGGAGACTTCATGAAATTTCTTTAGTCTATGATGATCAGAATAATATCCAAACAATACACAATCTGACTAGCAGAATTGAAATACTCTACTCCCCTGCTTTAATAGAACTACAGAATTATCAAACTAGCAAGAGGGAAGATGGTTCTTGCTGACTTAGTCAAGTTTATTTTCTTTAGATTTGAATTTTTTATCTCCCATGTCCAGTTCCTTCCTTGGTAGGCTATTTTCCATTTGTTTCAATATATAGATTGCCAGGCCTGAAATCAGACACATCTTCCTGAGTTTATAACTGTGACCCTGGGTAAGTCATTTAACCCTGTTTGCCTCAATTTCCTCATCTGTAAAATGAGTTGAAGAAAATGGCAGTATCTTTGCTAAGAAAACCCAAGTGGGTCACAAAGTCGGACACAACCGAAACGACTGACAAAAATTGACAACTGCACAAGCCACTAAGAGAAGTCAACTGTTTGTGTAAATTCTCTTGACCATCTCTTTCTGACTCTTGCAGCCTGTTCCTACAGCTTTGTGCCTTCCCCAGTTGCAATTCTTGCTTTGAATTTGTTACATTTGTATGTTGTAGATCATGCATGTTTATAGGTTTAAGTGCATACACACAAAGAATACTATCAACTAGGAAAAAAGGTATGGGGATAGGTCTTCCTAGCAATAATTAATATGCATTATAATTTTATTTTTAAGATTGGTCCTAAAAAGAATGATGACTTCATCTTAGGTTTGCAGGTAGAAATCACAAGAAGGGGAAAAGGAATCTAGAAGTATTGAGTTCCAATATGGGCAAGCTGACTACATGCCACAAAAGTTCTTTAGTAAATTGTGATTTTTATATATTTCTTATATATAAAATTATGAAGAGAATGAACCAACCACTGGTAGTAATAAGCAAGAGGTACTACAGTGTGTTGGAAAGCACTCTAGATGGCTGTCAGTAAAATCAGATCAGTGAGTGAATTGTAGTTCACTGGTTTTTATGCAGTAATCAAGAGGGAAATAACTTTTCAGGAAAAGAGAACTTTCTATACCAATGCAGAATGATACTCTCTACAATTTAAAGTCTTAGATAATTGACTAAGAGTACTGAGAGATTATGTGACTTGCCTAGGGTTACACATGCATTTTGGGAAGACTTGAATGTTATTGTTTATCCACAAACGTGCTAGCATTTTAACATAAAAACTTTTCTGGTAATAAGTGTTGATGGCATAGTGAAGAAATCTTTTAATTTCTTGATCTTTATTTTACACTAGATTCTCCTTATTCCTAAAGAAGATGCCCCAAATTCAGAAAACAAACATTTGAACAATTTATTCAATAAGAATTGCACATATATAGGATTAGTCTTTTGCCATATATATATATATATATATATATACATACATACATCTTGGCAATGATTTGCTGAAAACCATATAAAAAGGATTTCATTTTCTCTTTTGAATAATGTTAGAATTGAAGGTTCTGATCCTAAGCAAGCCCCATATTTGACTGAAAATGTTATGAGCAACGATTACTATAAAATCGTAATCTGAAATAGTAAAACCATGCTCATGGTACTAAAAAATGGGAATGAACTGTAAAACTAGATGACACTCTCAATGTTATAAAGGTACATATGACATGAAAATATGCTTTACCCTTAAATTAGGCTAAAATTTATTGTTTAATAAACTTGGAATTCAGAAGGGTAGGAGTCAGGGATGATTTGGATCGTGCTTTTTCAAAAGTTGTCTTGAGGAAATCTGAACTAAAAGCTTTTTCTCTCAAATGTCTCTATAAAAATAGGTATCTGAAATCATCCCAATGACTATAATGATGGTAATTATTTCCTCCACTATAAAACTTTGTTAAGAAGACTAATCCTTACATATTTCATCTTTTGCCATTCTCAATTAAATTCTCAAAAAGCTACATAGCTTTATCAAATCAAATCAATGCTAACAAGAAATAGGGAATTCTCTTGGGTTACTGTGTTGTCCTTCACTAGTGCCTCTTAACACATTACAAAGGTTCTTCATATGCTTCATTGAAATACCAAGACAAACCAAAAGCAAAAAGGCAATTATTAGGTCTTTGGCACACAAATTTAACATTCTAAAATCTCGGATTTGCTAACTGCATTTTAGCAAGAGTACTTGCTCTGTTTATGTTGGAAAAGTTCAAACAAATGGGTGTAAAGACTAGGGCAACATGAATTTGAAAGAACAGATGGGTGACCTACCTATATATGTTAACATGAGATATTGGAATGCCTATGCTAGCACTGTAAATAAATAGTTGCTATCAAAAAGAGAAGTTTATCCTCTGAAGAAAAATAACTCTGAGACCAAAAGAACACCTGGACCCCTCTAACTTGGCTTGCTCTTCTCATCATCCACTGTTGGCAGTATCTAATAATCAGCCAAGTAAGCCTGTTTGCTAGTTCAGTGTTGAGATGCTGGAAGATTTTAGTAAGGTTCTGTTTTGTCATCAGAGGATCAGGTGAGTGAGGGGAAGTATAGATAACAATGAACTCAATATTATACAGTGCTACAGAGGAAGTGCTAAGTGACTTTAATTCCCTTGCTTCTAATAATTTCAGCAAGCTATTATCACTTTCAACAAAGACTTTACCAAAAAGGGGAGTTTTAAATATGGATTTTTCTAGTACTGTGTTTCATCCCTCTTTTTACAATCTGACTGATAACCTGCTATTTTGGTTCTTAATAGTTTTTTCTGTCTCCCTTGTTTTACACTTTCCAAACAACACTGCTCTAGTTGCAGTTGTTGTTTCTGCTTTCGAAGCCTTGCCCGCTGGTCCTCTAGCTGCTGAGTTTTTTGAAAGAGCTGCATTATTTCCTTATGCAATTGCTCATTCTCATGTTTCAGTTGCCGGGTGAAATTACGGATAGATATATCTGCTGCATGCTCCAGGACATAGTTGTGCTTTCCTTTCATACTTTTTCCCAGTAGCACTTTTACATCAGACAACTGATGCTTCAGTGCTCTCCACTCTTTAACAAGATCACATTGTGCCCTATAAAGGAGTGCTGCTTTCTCCTTCTGAACTCTTGGTATTTCCATTTGCAGTGATTTGATATGCTTCTCCTGGCTAATCTGTACTGCCCTCTTAGCATTTAATGCTTGAATCTTCTGTTTCAGTTGAGCTTGGATCTCTTCATGTTGCAGTAATTCTTTCTTGAGCGTTGACATATGGGACTCATAACTTGAGACCAGCTTCTGCTGTTGCCACTGCATTTGCTCTAATTGCTGTGACTGTTGATCCCATACCATAATTGGTGCTATCTGTTTTTTCTTGCTTGGATCTGGTACATATCCCATCAAGACAGGGCTATCACCCAAGAATGGTCGGATTTCTTCGAGCATGTGGTAGTGATCATCTATGAGCTGCTTCCTCCGGGCTCGTATTTTCATCAGTTCCTCATTCAGCTCTATCATTTCCTGTTCTACCTTTGTTCTTAGCAGCATTTCATGTTGAACTTTTTTCTCCAACTCCTCCTGTGACTTTAACAATTTTTGTAGCTTTTTGCTACCCATTAGTAAGGCAATATTACGATTCAGACTCTGCCATCTCATTATGGAATCCTGAAAAAATCTGAGGGAAAAGCAGTCAGAAACATAATATTTGTCCATTACATTTTCATTATTATTTGTAAGTTATTACCTTGATGTCATGCATCATATCTTTCATAACAGTCCTTCATTTCTGTAAACCCAAAACCTTATAAACTTTTCTCCTTTCCTGAGCAACTCTCAAAAATGTAGAGGACCATGTAAGCTGCTATATTCAAAAGATAGATAGTTTCATTGTATATTCTACTTTTATTGACACAGATGGCTACTCCTGATGTGCCTTTGTAGTAAATTGTTTTATGAGTTGCTTATGGCCAAAAATTTATCATTTGGTGCCCAACCTCAAGACTGATCCTTGGGTGACAATATTATCCAACTAATCTACTCTTAACAGCTTGGTAAGATCATCATAGTTTTTGGTCTCTGGGTATAGCCAAAACCCAAGGAGGTAAGGGAGAATATAGAAGAGATGTATAAAAGAATAGAGTCAGTAATGATAAAACTCAGGATATTCTGAGACTCACAAAGATATTAAGAACAAAAAAGAATTTTTAAAATTTTATTTAGGACAAAGAATCAAAAAAAAGGAAAGGATCACTGATTGGGATGGATGGGATAACAAAAGAGAGAAAAGTTAGAGCTGTCTATGCCACATGAGAATCAATTGAAGGAACCAGAGAGAGATAAGCTGGAGAAGCAGAGTATTTGGTGGGGGATACTTGATAGCTTTCCCAACATTTGAAGAGCAGATAAAAAGATTAGATTTGTTCAGAGAAACAAGAGCATGGAGGGGAAGTTGCTGAAAGGCAGATTTAACGTGATAAAAAACCATTTCCTAACAGAGCTATTTTTAAAACATGGACTTAAATATGTACCTGTCTCACCTATTAGAATATGAGCTTTTTGAAAAATTATTTGCATTTTTGTTCCCAGCTCCTAGCACAATTCTTGGTATGTTGATGTTAGATGTTTAATGAATGCTTAACTGGAGGATTTCCTTTTTTCTGGAAGTCCTCTAACAAAGGTTATTGTTGTAGAGGAGATTTTTGTCTTTAAGTGTGAGTTGCATTAGAGACTCTGAGGTCCTTTTCCAATTACCTGAGGTAGATGTTCTATCAGATTGACAAAAAACACAGCAAAAAGTTGGGAGAGTCTTCTTTCATAGTTATTTACCCTCTTACTAGCTAGTCCAAGGCCTTTCCAACCAGCCCTTGGTCTCTGCTTTAGGGAGGTTTCCTTTTGTGCCCCCTCCGACCCTTTTTTGAGCTCACCTCTTACCGACATCCAGATGCTGATCCCAAAAGTGCTGGATGTTGTGTAAAGGCGGGGCGGGGCTGGAGGCCAGGGAAGGAAATCCATGCGCATGATGGAGTTTCTTCAATTCCTGCCTGTCGACGTTTCTGGGCACCCAACAAGTGTCAATGTACAACCCTACAGGAGGACCCCCGAACCGCACCCATTTTTGAATGTCTCCTGTGCCATAAGGCCGAAATTGCTTGGCCTTTCCTGGGATCTCGGGCACTGTACAGAAGACACAATAATCGCTACTACCCGATTTTTTCTCGTGTATAGCAGTCATTTTCTGGGAACTCAGAAAAGCACTATTCTCTTCCTGCCCAATTTCTTCCCTAGAAGACTTAAAACTCCCGTTTGATTCCAAGCTCTTCCCCAACTGGGTCGAGTCCAGGTTTTTGCCTGATGTCCTTTTCTCCTTCCTCTCTGTGCTCTTTTTTTCCTTCTGCTCAGGAATATACTGGGTCCATTCGAGCTTCACAACCTCTTCAAAGTCAGCTGTGGGACTGGGCATGGGACCTGGGATATCAGGCTCCGCCCTCCCTACTGCTGTACTCTCAAATCGCAGCTCAGGCCCCTTCTTTGGCCCCGCCTTCGATTTCTTCCTACTCTCAAATCCTAGTTTAGGCTCCGCCTTCGGTTTAATTCTACTTTCAAATCCCTGCGCAGGCCGCGTCTTTGGCTTCGCCTTTGGCTCTGCCTTTAATGTCATCTTATTCTCAAATCCCCGTTTAGGCCTCGCCTTTGGTTCCTCCTTCGATGTCATTCTACTCTCAAATCCCAGCGCAGGCCCCGCCCTTGGCCCCGCCTTCTACTTCATCCTACTCTCAAAACTCAAACAGACCCCCGTCTTCAATTTCATCCTACTCTCAAATCCCAGCGCAGGCCCCGCCCTTGGCCCCGCCTTTAGACGTCTCTAAAACTTGACGACATCTCACTCCGCCAGTTCTCTTTCAGAGCAGGGCTCAGTTTCATTGAAGTCATTTCCGGCGTCGCTTTGCGCAGGCGTTGCCTTACTCTGTAGGGAGATGGATTCCTCTGTGGGAGCTGAGACTCCGGAGGCAAAGGAAGGCCCCCGGTCCCGACCCCAACTTCAGCCCGGGCCTCACTCTTCAGTGTGTCTCCTCGTGCTTGGGATGGCGGGGTCCGGGAAGACGACCTTCGTACAGGTGAGGCGCGGTAACGAAACGGGGGGAGAGGCATTTGCTGGAGGGACCCAGGTTGTAGCTGACCCGGGATCGGGATGATGGTTTATGGGGGGACCACTTTCACCTTCGTCTTGTTTCCCGCCGTTTTCTCCCGCAGAGGCTCACGGGATACCTTCACGGCCTGGGTTCACCGCCCTACGTGATCAACTTGGATCCTGCGGTGCACGAGGTCCCCTTCCCAGCCAATATTGGTGAGTTGGGGCGAGGATGGGTCTGATATGTCGAGGAGCTCCGCTGCCTTCAGAGCCCTAAAAAACTTGCAGGTCGGGCACTGGATGCCTGTGGGCTCTTGTCAGTGTCCCAGCCTTGCGCAGACGCTCTTCTCTGTTAGACCAGCTGGGGTTATGATGCTAATTGCCGAGATTTGGGGAATTGAGGACAAGAGGTCTGCTCTCCAACAGTTAGTCAATTAATAAGCATTTATTTAGCGTCTGCTAAATATGTGGCAGGCAATGGACTAAGCACTGAGGATGCAAGAGAAAAAGGTAAAAGACGTTTAAAAAAAGACAAAAACTCCTACTGGAAAGGAACTCATCGTCTAAAAGGGGACACAATATGAGTGAAAACGTACAAATAAACTTAGGTATAGGATAAATTTGAAACCAGTGAAGACATTTAATTCCACAATAAATATTGAGAAATTCTAAGAGGCTCAAGTTGTTCTTAGACTTGAAAGAAACCTGGGGCATCTTGAGGGCTATGTGTAGAAATGCTTAATGATTATTGATTGATCTAATCCTACAATTTATCAGTTAACAAACATCTGACAACTAAATCAGTCATTTAGTCTACATGGAAATCATGAGTGCCAACTTTACCATTCTTGACAACGGCCAATCCTAAAAGCCACCAGTAATTAGGAATCTGCCCCTGACCATAGCACCTCATTCATTTTTGTACAGTTTAATTGTTCCCATTTAAAAAAACTTCATTTTTCATTTATTTTTCTAGAGGATGACTTACTATTCTTGTTTATATTTGTGACCCTATGTTTTTAACTCTTAATGTCATTTAGATTTGTTGTATTTTAGGGCTTTCTGATTCCCAAGCTATGATTTTACGTGCTTCTGACCTTTTTGGGTAACCTCACATCATGTTGTCTTTGGTCATAAATTACCTATAAATTGAAAGAGAGTCTTTAAGTTCTTAACTTTAGTTTGCAACAGTGTTGAAGATTTGGACTGAAAAGTTGTTTCATTCTCTGTATCAGAAATTTATGTATTCAAATATTTGTTAAGTGAATGATTTGCTAGGGGAGAGGCAAAGTGGGATAAATGATAGAAGGCTAGCCTTGGCTGGGAAGATCTGAATTCAGTGCTGCAGGCAGGTCCAGTGTAGTTGCAGGGATGCCAGCCTTCATTTATACAAGGAATTTCCTCATATGAGAGTTCTCTGTAGCAGTGAAATCACAGGTTCGCTCCCCTTCTCTGTTCTTATCCTGTTGTAGGGATGTATAACCAGCATATTCTTTGGATTGCAATAGAACTTGCGTTGTGTTGCATTGTTCTGTATTCATTTGTTGTGGAACCCCTGTCAGTTTCTCCTTGGCATCTATGCTATGTCATAGCAGCTTTTAATTTCCAGAGGCAGACTAGTAAAATTAGTCTGTTTCTTTTCTTTCATTTTGCCTGAGCCCAGTCAGGATTAAGGGATTTGATTAGAGTCATGCAGCTAGTAAGTATCAAGTGTCTTTCACTAGATTTAAAAGAGCATTCCAGGCTTTTTCCACAGTGCCAACTAGCTGCCTCAATTTTACTATTTCTTTAAAGACTTCCTCATGAAATATGGGCCAAGTGAAAGTGGTATCATAATTAATTGAAAATATACTTAATTGTACAAATCGATATGCATTTTATATCAGAAAATCTTTCCAATTTTTTAAGCTGGATCATGACTTAAGGTTAATTTTTTCAAGTATTCCTGTCATAAATTCTTACTGAAAGACTCATTCATAATTTGTGTTTATTCTGCTTAGAATGCCATAGACTGCATCTGGAATATTGTAGGGAGCTTTGAGTTCTACCTTTTGAGAAGATCATTGACAGATTGGAGTATATCCAGAGAAGGGCAGAGTGGATGAGAGGGGACTTTTGAGACCTTGCTATATGTGGGTCATTTAAAGGAAGGGGAGATATTTAGCTTGGAGAAGAAGATGTAGGGAGAAAACTATATCATATGGAAAAAATATTAGACTCTAGAAGTCAGTAACATAACAATTTGGATTTACTTCGTGTGTTAAGGTTTACATGTAGCTTTCCTTACAAAACCCTAGAGGCAAACGGGGTAAGATAAGGTAGATAAGGTAATGACTTAGAATCATGAAGTCCTGGGTTGAAATCCAGTTTCAGTTCCTTTATCATTGTCTGATCCTGGGCAGGTCACTTAAACTCTTGGTGACCCAGTTCCTTCATCTGTAAAATGAAAGGGTCCCTAAGGTCCCTTCCAGCTCTAACTGTATACAATCCTTTGATCCTCTTGTACTGTGTAAATAGTATTTCTTTTGACCATAACATACCATTTACTAAGAACACAAAAGCAAATATCATTCAAAAGATAACAGTAAATCCATAAACATTTGGGTCATACTCTTCCAGCAATGCATATAGTATCTAGGGAATGGTAGGTGGCAGACACAAACCTACAGAAATCTTGCTGTAATTTGGAGCTATGCCCAAAGGGCTATCACACATTGTGCATACCCTTTGACCCAGCAGTGTTTTTACTGGGTTTACATCCCAAGGAGATCTTAAAGGAGAGAAAGGGACCCACATATGCAAAAATGTTTGTGGCAGTCCTTTGTGTAGTGGCAAGAAACTGGAAACTGAATGGATGCCCATCAATTGGAGAATACCTGAATAAAGTATGGTACATGAATGTTATGAAATATTATTGTAATTATAAGAAATGATCAGCAGGATGATTTCAGAGAGGTCTGGATAGACTTACAGGAACTTATGCTAAGTGAAATGAGCAGAACCAGGAGATCATTATACACGGCAACACTTTGATGAGCTCTGATGGACATGGCTTTTTCCAACAATGAGATGATTCAGGCCAGTTCCAATGATCTTGTGATGAAGAGAGCCATCTGCATCCAGAGGGAGGACTGTGGAGACTGAGTGTGGATCACAAAATAGCATTTTCACTCTTTTTGTTGTTGTTTGCTTGCATTTCATTTTCTTCCTCTTTTTTTTTTTTCTGGTTTGATTTGATTTTTCTTGTGCAGCAAGATAATTGTATAAATATGTATGCATATATTGCATTTAACATCTACTTCTACCATGTTTAACATATATTGGACTACTTGGCATCTAGGGAGCAGATTGGGGAAGGGAAGGAAAAATTAGAACACAAGATTTTGCAAGGGCTAATGTTGAAGAATTACCCATGCATATGTTTTGAAAAATAAAAGGCTTTAATAAAGGGAAAAAAAGAAAAAGAAAATTAAAAAGCTTTAATAACAATAATAAAAAAAAGTCTAGCTGTAAGCAACATAAGTAAGTAAACACACAATTCAGGGCAACCCCCAGTTCTAAACAAGGGCTGTATTTCTGCCATCTTTTTAGGTAATACCATGAAACTGCTGGGTAATATTGCTTCTATTCTGTGTTGTATTGTGTGTATTTTAAAGATAAAGCTTATAGATGTTCTCTCCTAGAATTAACAGCTAGAGTGTATCAGAACCTGCTTCAAATCCCGGTCTTTTTGATTTTAAGACTCAGGATATTTCCATTATATTGTGCTGCCTCTCCAGCCTAGAGCGATGAGTGAAAGTTTCAGAAAAATAAATTTTTGACTTAACATGATTCAGCTCAAATGAGTAAATACTTATTAAATGCTGTCTTTATTATATTATGTATACTATTCTATAATACTTTGTTATATGTAAGTGCTGTTATTAAGTGCCAGCACCATGCTAAGTGCTGGGGATGATAGTCCCTGAACTAACATTTTAATGTGGAAAGACAACATATGTGGAAAGAAACTGAGGAGTTGTGAGAGGGAAAGGAAAGCTGAGGGCCTGGTGTAGAAAAATTTTTAGAGAGGTTTGAATGAGTAAAGAAATGAACATGGTTGACCTAGACACTTACTTAAAATGAAGGTTCCATTGTGTTAAAGTTTATAAATGCCTTTCCGTGTAACACCCCAATATATTGTGGTTTTGTAGATAAGGCACTAGACTTAAGAGTCAGAAAATTCTGAATTCTAGTCTTTCTTAGGTACTTTCTAGCCATATCACCATGGGCAAATCATGTAATATCCCTGTGATACAGTTTCTTATAAAATGAAGAGATTGAACTTGGTCCCTCCAAGGTCCCTTAAGGAAAAATGATATAATAATCAGAGCTTATCCAGAAATGGGATTGGCTGTTTGAGCATCTAGGTTTGCAAATGGAGGCTTTGTGACTACTCACTCATTGGGGATTTTGAAGAGGAGATTCCTGTTCAAGAGCTCAAGATGAGATGAGTTTTGAGGTTCCTCTCAGCCGTGTGTAGGTTGTAGCTCATGCTGTGAAAGGAGTTATATTGCCTATCTGCTGCTTTCTTGATTTTCCCCTATTACATTGTGAGCTCCTTGAGAACAGGGTGTCTTTTGTCTCTTTTTGTTTTCTTAGAGCTTAGCACAGTTCCTAGCACATGGGTCCTTAATGAATACTTTTTAATTAACATGACTCAGTTAATATGTTCGTTTTTCAAGAAGTCTTGCCTTTTCCCTAGCTCTTCTCCCTATCTTCAATCTTCAAGTTTTAGCTCCTTCCTTATTTTTCTTATAGACCTTTGTATAGCCTCTTCCTTTTGTCCTATCACATTTTATTTGTTATCTTGCTTGTGTTAGTGTCTATGTGTGATAACCCCCTTAGATTATAACTACTCAAGGACAAAATCACCTCTGTATTCCCAGTAACTAGTAGAGTGTTTTCCTTGGTTAAATAAATATTTAATAAGTTTTTGCTGAATTGAATTGATAGATTCATTCCTTAGAAGGAGTTGGGAAGTAGGAAAACAGAATGAAATTTGTAACTTAATTCTAAATGTCATGTTCATATTTGGGTAATTTGTCTTTGAATTATGGCCCTAAAAGAAAAATTTTGTACATTTCCTAATTCTACTCCAACCCACCATTCCATGAGAACATCACTACCCTGTAACTGGAAGTTCCCTTCTCTCTTTGTGAACTTCCAGGTTACTGTATAAACTGCTTTGATAGTTATACCTTTGTATCCAAGGAGACCCAGTATGAAAAACTGGTCCAAAAGGAAATTGTCTAAGGTAGCTTAGAAGTCTGACTGCTAGTACCTGCTGGGAGAGAGGAGGAATAATGTCAGGAATAATAAGGGTTAATAGATTGAAACTACCCTTTTATTCTTCCTTCATGTAACACTGTTTCTTTACCCATTCTGTTTCTACATTCTGATGGTGAGGGAGAAATTCTTCATTTAAAAAGAAATAGAAGTTACTTCATTAATCAATATTTTTGAACAATGCTTTAAAATGTTATATTCTAAAAGAATGAGATCTTCCAAATGTGGATCTGATTATTATTATGATTATTATTTTAGATATTCGGGACACAGTGAAGTACAAGGAAGTCATGAAACAGTATCCTTTTTCATATGTACACTATTTTTAAGGGATAAAAATGAAGGGTGGGTCTGGAAAAGATATTATAATTAATTTTGAAACTTCTGTGTTAATTTGGAATTGAATTTGCATTTTTTCAAAGTGTTTCTCTGTTCTGTTAATGTCAGAGTGGTGTTTGTCTCTATGGCACATTAAATATGAACTCTGTTGAATTGTTGTAAACATTTGAATTCCTAAACTTGTATTTAGATATGGACTTGGACCCAATGGTGGCATAGTGACCTCCCTTAATCTCTTTGCTACCAGATTTGATCAGGTAGGCATCTCTCCTCTTCTCTAGTACAGTAAGACTGTGAATCTTATTTGCTTGAGTTTGACCACTTTATGAGGAAAGGATCTGAGTAAATCTGAACATAAAATGTAGGAAATCACAAAAGTTGTTTTAGTTAGGATGCCTTAACTGAGTAAAACTGTATGGAAAGATTACTATGGTATAGTGGGAAAAACTTTGAGCTCAAGATTCAGGAGATTTAGTTCTGATACCACCTCTCTGTCTTTCTAGACATGTAAACTTAGGTAAGTCACTCAAACTTACTGTGTCTATTTGTTCAACTATCTTTTACACCTCATAAGGCTTTTTGTTTGATAAAAATAAGATTATATATGCATATGAAAACAATTTGGAAAGAAATCCTGAAGTATGAAACAGAGCAATTATTGTTATTACTTCATATTTAATATTTATAGTCATAAAGTCTTAAGTTCAAGGTTCTAATTCTGTTCTGTTACTGACTTGCATTCTGATCTTACATTGGTGGGCACACTGTGGATGAAGGGTAAGTGTTTATTAATATAAAGTATAAAATTTTATGATCACTAATCTATTAATAGTTCTATCATGAGATTTTTGCTTTCTCTACTTCACAGAATGGTAATAGCAGGCTTAGATACCTTGACCAAAGTCATATTTTTGAACTGGCTTTCTCAGCTCTAAAAACTGATTACTGGAACCCCTACCATATTGCTACCTCACAGTAGCACAATAAAATAGTGCTGGACTTCCCTGCACTAAGAGAGACTTTCATTCAAATCTTGCCTTAGCTACAAACTAGTTGTGTGATTCTATTAACCTTTCTCAGCCTCAGTTTCTTCATCTATAAAACGTAGGTGGTAATATTCCCTTGCTCACAAAGATTTTATAAGTATCAGATGAGCTAATATATGTAATCACTTTGCACACTTTAAAGTGCTATATAAATGTTGTTATTTTTATTTAAATAATTGATCTTTAGGAGCATGGTGTAAAGAAAAGAGCTCTGGGCTGGGTGTTAGACCTAACTTTATGTCCTGCCTTTAGTACCAGTTGTGTGATTGTGGATAAATCAGTCTACCTTTTGAGTCTCAGAATCCTATAAAATGAGAGTAATAATGCCTGTGTCTACCTTATGGGTTTGTCACAAGGACCAAATGAGAAAACATATAGAAGCTATTTTATAAACCTGAAAGTGTTTTTTTTTTTTTTCAAAGTCACTTGGACCCTGTGTGTGATTTATTATGAGAATAGGAGGACAAGAAATGGAGAAATGTCTGGCGTATATGACATCCTAAAATTAATCGTGTTCTTGCCATCTAGGAATCTTCTCGTATGCTGCCGCTATCATGAGAGGATCTCTGACTCATATATGTCTTAAAGATCTTAAGGAACCTTTTCTTTTTCCTTTTAGGTCATGAAGTTTATTGAGAAGTCCCAGAATATGTCTCAGTGAGTAACTTTTACATCAACAAGTATTTTTTTTTCCACTTTAAAAAAAAAAAATCTATTAAAGCTTTTTATTTACAAAGCATATGCACGGAGTAATTTTTCCAACATTGACCCTTCCATAATCTCTTGTTGCAAATTTTCCCCTCCTTTCCTCCACCCATCCCTTCCCCTAGCTAGCATGTAGTCCAATACATATTAAATACAACAAGTATTTTTTAAACACCTTATATGTGTCTAATACTTACGCTCACTGTGCTGAGCACTGTGGGACATACAAAAGAAAACCATATGCAATAAACTGTTAGACTGAACATTCTTAGATAATTCCTAAGTTCTTTAAGAGAGGCTTTAGGTCACTGATGAAAATAGAGTCTTATAGTGGGAATATTGCCTGGCTTATGTTTTTTGCCTCCTACTAGTACCCTTGGGAAGCTTTCCTTCCCTGCTTTCTGAGCATCATTGCTTCATTCCTTTTTTTCTCATCTGTGTTTTCTGAGTCACCCCTTCCACTTAAATTTATGTAAATAAAACTCACAGAGCTCAAAGAGAGAGAATGCCAATTTTGTTAAGCACTTTCTGAGTGATAATTTTGCTTAGAAAGGTAACAATGAAAGTTTTGTGTAATCTTTTTATTCAGTATTTTCTACTAGATAGTGGCTTACTACAATGCTTATCTGACCTATGGATTTTTTTGGTAGTTCTATACTGGGGCTTCTTAAAAATTTTCCCCTCACCACCCCTTTTTGCCTAAGAAATTTTTATATTACCTTGGACATATAGGTATATAAAATAGTATATAAACTAAACATTTACTGATAATAAATCACAGTTTTGTAACTCCATGAGACTGTATATGTGGGGTCACAAACCAGACTTTTAAGAATTTGGGGTCTAAACCAGTGATCTCAAATGGAAATTGAAAACAGGATTAGAAAACCACAAATTAATAATATCTATGTTTTATTTGTATTTCTCCACTGGAACTTTGGTGCTATATAAAATTGCTGGGTGTCTGATTTTAAGAGTCAACAATATTGTGTACTAAGTTATTGTATAGCTTAGTATTTTTAGTTTTCTGTGCAGTGTCTATTACAAATCCTTCAGAATATTTTATTACATAGTTTTAATATTTATTTGTCCTTGAAACAGATATGTTTTGATTGATACACCTGGACAGATTGAGGTGTTCACTTGGTCAGCTTCTGGTACAATTATCACTGAAGCCTTGGTGAGTCTTGTTTTTAACTCTGTGAGTGAGAGATCATAGTTGGGGAATGATTAGGGTGATAAACCCCAATTTTCAGTTCATTTTAGCAAAACTTATGTTCCACCTATGTGCCAAACACCGAGCTAAACAAGGAAGGTACACAATCAAGAGTCTCTGTCCACAAGTGGTTTATATCTTTTGGGGAAAGGCATAGGACCCAGCATATGTATAGATAAGTTAGTAAAGGGATTTTTGATAAGGGAAGATCACTAAACCCTATTTGGGTTCAGGGTGGGGAAGATATCAAGGAAGGCTTCATGAAGGAGGAAGCACCTGAGCTGAGTTTCAGATCCATAGCCCAGTACTTTGAAGCATGGAAAAAAGAGCAGGATGTCCTTGGCTTGGGAAGGTAATGGAGTGATTTGGGATCAAGCAATTGCCCTTCTGATTAGGATTTGACTCACCTTGTTTCTTTAGGCTTCCTCCTTTCCAACAATTGTCATTTATGTAATGGATACATCTAGAAGCACCAATCCTGTTACCTTCATGTCCAACATGTTGTATGCATGCAGGTAAGGCTCCCTGGAAGGCACAGTGTACCATTGCAACATGCCCTTCCATTTTAGTCCTCTTGTTGATTTTAAGAAGATTCTTTGTTGAAGCTTCTTGTCCCTGGGAATTCCTAGCTTGGGCTCACCAACTTGAGAATTATATAAATAGGGTCTCATAATGCTCATCTGAGGAGGATTGTGAACAAGGACATTCCACTCCACTGAGTGACATAGGCCTAAGATATTCCCTTTCAGACTGAGAACTGATATTTTATAACAGAAATAGGTGAATTTGCAAAACTAATCATGGTCAGTGGCAATAGGCTAGGGCCACTCTGCTAGCTAAATGTAAGTAGAGACATTAGAAAAGGAAAAGCTAGGCCAGAAGAAACTATTACATATTAAGAGAATATGTATTTGTGGGCTCTTAAAAGTATCACCTTTGATATAGATGTAGCAAATCACACTGGTTGACTAGAAACTTTGTTATGTTACTAGGAAGAGTGGCGTTTTAAAAAATGATTGGCTCTCTCTTTTTTTTTTTCATTGCCCCTTCCCAATGAGCTCAACTCCCATTGCCACTGTAGTGCTTCTCTTTTAGTCCTTACCTGCTTATCACAAGAAAAACCACTAATCAAAACTAGCAATCCAAACAGCTGCATCTGACAGTGAATGGGATATAGTATGCCCTTGATAAATGCTTGCTGATTGTTTAAATGCAACATTCTGCATCCATAATTTACCATTTCCACCCAGAGGAGGAAAGTACATTGTCATCCTTCTTCCTCAGCCAACACTGATCATTCTAGCAGTGACGTTTTCACCTCTATATTAGCTGTATGAAATAACTAATACCTTTGCAATCAATTGCAAATTAACAACATTAAAATCTGACATTGCCAGGTATATTGAGATGTGCTTGGGTTTGTGTTGTTGTCCTCAGGGAAGGAGTTAATTTTCCTCTTAGAAGGATATCATTCTGAACTAAAGATAGTACTTGAATACTGACCACATACTTCACTTTGCCTAGATGCTAGTTATTATTAATTGTTGCTTGATTGTTTTTTCAGTATCCTGTATAAAACCAAGTTGCCTTTCATTGTGGTCATGAACAAGGTAGGTGTCTTTTTGGCCTCATGTGGATGGGCACTGGATTGAGAGGTTCTAGACCTAAACCCTTCTGTTGTCTGTGTGATCTTGGACACATCATTTAACCTCTTGGGGCTTCCATCTCTTCATTGGGCAGAGGACCAGGTGATTTCTAAAGTCCTGTTCAAAATGTACAAATTAAAGATGATAGTGTCTAAGCTATTGTGAGGATGATCATCTCTTTTTAGAGCTTTCTTGAGGAGAGATTTGGTGGGTAAGCAGGATTGCCGTAAGGTAGGGTTCAGGCCTCTGCTTTGCTAGAAGAGAACAGGCTATGAGATCTCCCTTAAAAAAAAGTATCCATTTGTCTAATAAGTCTGCCACAGGATGTCTGAAGAAGCTCCTTGGATAGAGTATATCCATATTAGGGAGGAAGAACTACTGTTTGTGGTTCTTCCTATCCCTCTATGTTAGCTTCTGGATCTATAGCTAAACAACTTCTACTCCCAGGTTACACAAGTGATCCCACTACCTCTAGTCAAGGAAGCACTTGAGTCTTCCTACCTATCTCCTATTTAGCTGCTGCCATGGGAATATGGGAAATATTTGTGCAGCAACTACAAATTGTGACACAGTAATACTTCATTTAGATTACCGATTGATCTGGTAGGGAGGATTAGGGAGGAGGAAAGAAGAGTGTGAATGATTCATTGTATGTGGAGATTTTTAAAAAAAAATAACCTTTTATTTTTCAAAATCCATATAAAGATAGTTTTTAACATTCACCCTTGCAAAACTTTGTATTGTAAATTTTTGTCCTTCCCTCCCCCTCTGCCCTTTCCTCTAGAAAGCAAGTAATCCATCATTGGACCATTTAACCATATTGATTAAACATGTGCAATTCTTCTAAACATTTCCACATTTATCATGCTGCACAAGAAAAATCATATCAAAAGGGAAAAAAGAAAAAAAAAAAGCAAACAACAACAATAATAACAAAAAAAGGTGATCCACATTCAGACCCCATAGTCCTTTTTCTAGATGCAAATGGCTCTTTCCATCACAAGTCTGTGGGAGTTGGCCTGAATCATCACATCGTTGAAAAGAGCCATATTCTTGTTGCCATGTACAATGCTCTCCTGGTTCTGCTCACTTCACTTAGCATCAGTTCATGTAATTCTGTCCAGGTCTTCCTGAAATTATCTTGCTGATCATTTCTTACAGAGCAATAATAACATTCATATATCAAAACTTATTCAGCTATTTCCCAACTGATGGGTAACCATTCAGTTTCCAGTTCCTTGTCACTACAAAAAGGGCTGCTACAAACATTTTTGCACATATGGGTCCTTTTTCCCTTTTTTTTTTTTTTTTTAATCATCTCTTTGGGATATATCCCCTCCAACATTTATCATTATTTTTTCCTAGCATCTTAGCCAAGCTAAGAATTATGTTGTAATACTTCAGAGATGTCTTAATTTGCATTGGAGGTAACTTTTAAAAAGAAAAAACTTAAGTTGGCTTGCTAGAGAAAATAATTACTGATTTATGTTTACTGATCTTAAATATATTCGTTAGCAACAGGGGATGTTAGCATTTTTACTGGTAAATTGTTGGTTTCTCACAAACAGGAATTTGTGACTCTTCCTATTGTTATATTTTCTAATTGAGGCAAAAAATAAATAAAATTTTAGAGATGAAGTATATGATATTTGCATACAATAAGTACTCAGAAGAAAAATCATTTTAGCTTGGATGATTTAGAACATCTTCAGTTCAGCAAACGTTTATTAAGAACCTGTTGCCTACTGGGAACTATGTTGACAGAAGAGGTGAGATCAGAGTTGAGTGTTAAAGATGGATGTGATATAAGTATATTTTTGTGTTGACTAGAATGAGTGAGACTAGAATATCTCTCTTGGAAGGTTTATATAAAGCAATAGTAGGAGTTGCTTTGAGGTCATTTATGAAAGCCCTTGAATATCAGAGATATGTTTACACTTGATCCCATAAAAAGCAGGAGCTCTTTTAAAAGTTGTTGAGCATAAAATAAAAAAACCTTTCTAAATTTTTGAGTAGGAAAGTGATATGAATGAATATAAGCTTTTTTTAAAACAATTGTTACATGCCAGGAATTGTACTGAATTTGGGTTCTATGAAAACAAGTATCAAGACAGTCCTTACCCTCAAGAAGCTGTCATTTAAACAGGGGAAAACCAAAGGCCCAAGGCAGTGGTTGCAGGAGAGTTACCGAGATACTAGTAACATCAACAGGAATTGAGGTATCGAGGGAAAGAAATTTAGGAGATCTGTGTCTGGCTAAAAATGTGAAGGAGAATGAAGTACTTAATCATAGGTAAAAGTACATGTTACAGATCTCATGCCAGAGAGGCAAGAGCCTGGTCCTTTTCTTTTCCTTTTTTTTTCCTTACAAGGGAAAGCTCAGTCTAAAGTAGAGACAGGTTTCTAGAAATGGTTGTAATAGACAAAAGATATAAATAAAAGCTATATTTAAAAAAATACTTTTTGCCAAAGTATTGTGTGTTTCTGCTCTGTGTGTAGGTTTTTAAAAACTTTTCTGCTTTAGGCTTTTTAAAGGAACCAAACCCTTTCCCCTTTGAACACACTAAAACAACAACAAAAAAAAATGTATCCATCCAGGATGGATTAGAGTAGTAAAGAGACTGGAGGTAAGTGAGTAATTATAAGTTATTCTGGTCATTAAGTTGTGAGCTAATAAGGACCTAGACTTAAGAGTAATGGCCATGAAAATGGACAAGGATTTGATTTAAGATAGTCAAAAGAAAAATCTACAGTAGCTTGTGGCTGAACATCCGAGAAAAGACAATGGAGGAGTTAGGGATGATTCGATTTTCTTGCCTTGTTTCCTGGAAGAAATATGAAAATCAGGCAAAATCTTTCAGCAGAAGACTGTTGAAATTAGTTTCACATAAACCAAGTTTGAATTGATAACACTTTTAATTCCCTGACAAACCTTTTTCAGTCTAATGCTTATCATGATTTTTAGGTATGAGATTTTTTATTTTCTTAAATATGTAATTTTGCTTTTGTGCTCATGTGATCCATTGCTTTTGTTCTTGTCATTTTCCATTTATCTATTAAATGGAAAATGTCCTTAATTCTGAAGTTATTCTATTTTCTGTGTGGTGCAGACTGACATCATTGATCACAGCTTTGCAGTGGAATGGATGCAGGATTTTGAAACTTTCCAAGATGCCTTAAATCAAGAAACTACATATGTCAGTAATCTGACTCGCTCTATGAGTCTGGTGTTGGATGAGTTTTATAGTTCACTCAGAGTAAGTCTTTACCTCCACTCTTTTTCATTTTTAAAATGATTAGAAGTATCAGGAAAGGATCATCTTTGATTTAAATCTTAGAACAGAGCGAAAGCTTTAATAGTTCAGCTCTTTTCTTTGAATAGGTCAAATAAATAGACATAGTTAGAGATAACTTCAAAAAAGTTTGGGTTGTAAACTAAATTCCTGCTTTTATCTTTTGTTAAATAAAACTTAAAATGAGACCACAAATTATTTTTTGCAATATGCAATTTAGAAAAGAATTTAAAGGAATATAAACAGTTGATATCTATATACTCAACTGTTTTTTGACTGCTTAACTAAACCTTGGCTTTCCATTCTACTTGAAGAAGACTTAAACTTTATACATAGGATATTATCTTACATTTTATCATAATTATCTTAAGTGTGAAATGGATGTAATAACATTTTATCTTCCAAGGTTGTTGGGAAGATAAAATAAAATAATAACTTTAAAACTTACCACAGTGCCTGGCACATAGTAAGTAGGCACTTTGTTCTTTTTACTTCCTTTCTCTTTTTCCTTCTCCCCAGTGAGGTTTGAGTAGAAAATGATATGATTACACCTGTACCAAAATCACCTTGTGAAGGATAAAAAGGAGGGAATGAATACTTTCTGACAGGTTGATGTAGAGATGGGAACCAGAAAACCTGCTTGAGGTAGCTGTATGTTTACCGGACTTAGAATGGGTCTGCTTGATAGGCGAGGTGTTGGGTGAAAGGTACAGTTAGTGGGTGACAATAGTAGGTTTGTAAAAGGAAGTGATGTTAAATCAGAAAGGGACTTGTGTGCTTCTGTTCACTTCTAATTGCTTTCTTTTTTCATTTCTCTTATTACTGGAAAGTTCTTTTTGCCAAAGTATTGTATGTTTCTGCTCTGTGTGTAGGTTTTTAAAAACTTTAATGCTTAGGCTTTTTAAAGGGACCAGACCTTTTCCCCTTGAACACTAAAACAAAACCAAAAAAAAAAAAAAAACCTATTTAAATAAAACATAAAAAAGATTAAATAAAAAAAAATTTGTCATTAAAAAAATTATCAAGCATTTAATTTTTTTTCCCTTTCCATTTATCTTGTCTCCCTTCTCCCCACTGGAAAAAATTTTTAAAATCCTTATAATAAATATGCATATCAAGCGAAACAAATTCGCATATTGTCTGTGTTCCAAAATGTGAGTCTTATTCTGCATTTTGAGATCATCACCTTCAGGAAGGAAGTAGTGTTTCACTGTGGGATCGTGAGTGTTCGTTTACTTGATAAGAATTCACAAGTCTTTCAAAATTAGAAGAGAAAGCCAAGTTTTTCAATGATTTACTTATAGGATTCTGGGGTGCTTTTGGCAGGTGGTGGGGGTGTCTGCTGTCCTGGGCACAGGCTTAGAAGAACTCTTTGTGCAAGTTTCTAGTGCCGTAGAAGAATATGAAAGGTAAGAAGGGAAGGTGTTATTGATAGCTGTATTGGGATCCACACTTCTGGGATGAGGAACCTTTTTTTGGCCAGGTATTCAGGTTTTCTCCATTTATACATTTGGTTCATATTATATACATATATTCTTTTCCCACATTCCTATTTACTTGGTGACATCTGATCTTTTTAGAAAAGTAGGTTGTCCACAATCCATAAACATGTTTACTCCACAAAAAAGCTCCTTTATGTATTTTTTCCTCTTCCCTCCCTGCCCCCTTCCCTGAACTGTGTCTTTGATTAGTTTTACACCTGGGCCACTATAGTTGTCAGGCACATTTTGTTGCTTCTTCGGACAAGGATTTTATCTCACTCAGCTTGCTTCTTGTTCAGGTGCATCACAGTTCCATGTCAAGATTTCTAAAGCCCAGTAGACATTCTTACCTTTTTAAGCTTCCACTCAATGTTTACATCTCTAGGGAAGCAAATCATTTAGACAAAAATTATTTACACTTCCTAGTTTCATGGGCAAATTCGTCATTCTGGAGTTTTGCCCATTCATAGTAGTGTTTCTCCTGTTGGGGTTCAGTAACCTTAGGTTTAGACAGACTCCTTTATTTAACTACATTTGCTTATTGTCTACTTTTTGGTGATGGAAGTTCTAGCTGGTTGGCCTAGGACAGATTACTATGGAGGCAAAACATTTAAAAAGAATTTTTTCTTTCTAGGGAATATCGCCCTGAATATGAGCGTTTGAAGAAAACATTGGTAAGAAAGACTGTTTTCTTAGCACCCCATAGGTCACTAGATTCTTTTCATGGATTTCAAGGCACTTTGTAGATGCCTGTTTCTTTTCATTTAAATTAGTATGTTCTATGAGCTATCGTATAGCTTTTCTTCACATAAAATAATAATAGGTTATATTTTATTTCATTTTATCATTCAATAATCATTTTATAGTTTTCAAAGCAGTTTCTTTCCAACTAGGCTGTAGAAGGTGATGAAAGTATCTGTTCATATTACTGAGAGATTGGTGGGCTTTGTTTTGGTCACAAAGTGACTCATGGTCTACAGATTCCACAGCCAGTTCTTTTCTTCCTTATATTACCACAAGTTCTGATTTTTTAATGTCCATTTGAAAGTTGGGTTTCTTTGTGATGTTTTAAACAATAAATTTACTTCAGCAAACATTTGAATAGCTACTATGTGCAAGGCACTATTGGGATTATAAAGATGAAAATGAAATAGCCTCTCTCCTCCTAGACTTTATATCCTGGGATGGGGAGTGGGAGGGAGAGATAGTAATTATATGTGAAGACCGAGTTAGCACCCTGGATACCTTAAAATCAGCCGTAGGCAGGATAAGCAAAAGTCTTTGGTCTTTATTCTTGATCTTTAGGGGTAGAAGTGAAGGGAATGGACACAGGATCTCCCCGACCTTCCTTTTCCACTTCCACCGGCCAAGTGACTTTGGCTTGTCTTACTCCACCCCCTAATTCCTCCCACAATTCTCTGTATACACCAAAAGATTGAACCAGCACAGACTAGTGGGAAGGGCCATTTTCCAAGCATATGCTAATAGAGTATTGTTCAATTGGTAGTTAGCCTTAAGTGCTCGGTTGTCCAACCTCAGTGCATTAACTCAAGAGTTTCAGCCCTTTACAATTATAGACAGATGATTTATATGGGATATGGAGAAAAGAGGACAGGGAAAAAGACAAAAGAGAGGCAGACAAAATGTTCTAGTTATATTTGAAGAAGAAGAGTTTGGGGATTTTAGGGGAAGACTACATGGAGCAGGTGGTCCCTGTTGAGCCTTGAAGGAAAATAAAGCATTTGAAAAAGCTATTTCTGAAGAGGCAGAGGAGAATAATGGTAGAGTATTTGAATTCTGCTTCTTAGAATATCTGTGTGACCCTGAATCTCTTAACTTTTTTTACCCTTCTTTTTTTCATCTATAAAACAGGGATAATAATAGCAAACTTTTTTGTAAGTTCAAATTAACAATTAGCATGAGATTAACAATTAGCATGAGCTGTTATTAATAAAGGATCCATACATTCCAAGCATAGAGATGGTCTATATGGATGTCTGTGGATGAGAGATAGTATGTTAGGTTTGGGGAGTAGCAGGTATTTCAATTTGGATTTCAATTGTAGAGAAGTATAAAATAAAGCTAGGGAGGTGGGTTGCCAAGAAACTAATTGTAGAGAATTATTGCTTTTCCTTTTTGAACATATATTTCTTCTTCCTGTTTTCCACATTGAAGTTTGCTTTCCTGATTATGAGGTTGTGGCTTAAGCTATAGAACCTCTTTCTTAGAAATCTTTTGGAATAGGAAAAGCACCAACTGGAATGCAGGGAAAGACACTTGGTGACCTTAAGAAACCTTTATCAGAGCAAACATTACTCAGTATAAAAAATGCAGACAGGAATACCAGTCAGCAGCCTTAACCCACATGACTTTTTCTTAAAGCAAGATTTCGAAAGCTAATATGTCCAGATTGGTCCTTTGTCACTGAATTTTCTACTGCTTGTATTTGATAGGAATTTCATTTTTCCTGCCTGGCCATGTATCTATTTTACTTTGATCCAATTGCAGTCTTTCACAATCATGAACCTCAGGTTTTTTTGGTTCCCTTCTTCATTCTATTTTATACACGTCTTTTTTTTCCTTAATTTCCAAACAGGCCTCTGGGTTTTTCTATTGCTGTTAAACTCTCTTTGAAAGACTAGTAGTTTCCTCCTACTTTGGGGATGTTTCCATGATTTTTTCCCCCTTTCTACAGGCCCACACACAAAGCCAGCAGCAAAAAGAGCAACTGGACCGGCTTCGAAAAGACATGGGGCCTGTGGCCTTGGATCCTGGGGCTGCCGCAGGTACCTGAGGGAATGTTGGAGTGAGGAAATACAGCACTTTCCCTCATTGGGAAGGAAACCATCAATTATATGGGGGACAGAATATAGTTTCTGATAGGACAGCATATATATAACAGATTAATAAAGCATTATCTTCAGCTAGTTCTTGTTCCTTGTTGGTAATTGTGGGATTCTCATTGAAATTGGAGTTTTAGCATAGTGACCTTGGTATCAGCTTGAAGTTATTACCCTTTCCTATGGTATCTTATTGATGATAAAGAGTAATTGTGGCTCAGTGTGCTCCTGAAGCTACATTACACTTAGAAATTATCTTTATATGTTTATAGGTCACCCTGAAATTACTGCCTTTCTCTTGTTTATCATATCCTTTGGTGCAGCTTTGGTTTTTTTCTCTCCCATATCATGAGTTTGTACATTTGAAGCAGACAGGGTTTTACATTCTTACATTTTTGTATTTTCTGTCTTGTTTGTGGTCCTGTCATATCACTACTGTTGATTTCTAGACTCAATTTCCAATCTGTTGAAGTGATATTTAAATAATATTTAGTCTATTCCTTGAATATACATTTTTTTTCTAGGGACAATTTCAGTTCAGCAAATATTTCAATTCAGCAAGCTTTTGTTTTAAAGGAAAGAGAGAAGTAGTGAGAGAAGTAACCCAGGTTCCTGTCCCATCTCTGATATGTCCACATGGCAAGTCACTTCTGGGTGCTGAAGGCAACTTTGAGACTATAACTTGTAGAGAAGGAACTGTTCTGCTCTGGTGTGCTCAAAGGACAAATTGCTATCTATAAAGACACTTGAAGATAGAGGAATCTCTTTTAGCTGAGGGCAAAACATATCTCATACTTTTTGTAAGTAAGGGGTATACATATTATTGATTTCATTATTTTTCCCTCAAAGACTAATACATAGGGTAATTCAGTAAAATGTTTTTAAAAAAAAAAAAAAGGGCAGCTAGGTGGCGCAGTGGATAGAGTACCAGCCCTGAAGTCAGGAGGACCTGAGTTCAAATCTGGTCTCAGACACTTAACACTTCTTAGCTGTGTAACCCTGGGCAAGTCACTTAACCCCAATTGCCTCAGCGGGAAGAAAAAAAATCTGATTTGTAAACCAAGTAATTTTTTCTAGTTTTTAAGTTTTTTCCTTAATAGTATTTTATTTTTCCAGTGATATACAAAGATAGTTTTCAATATTCATTTTCTAAGATTACAACTGAGTGAAGTAAGCAGAATCGGGAAAACATACATAGGAACGATAAGATTATGTGATGATTATCTTGATGGACTTGGCTCTTTTCAATAATGAGGTGTGATTCAAGACAATTCTAAGAGTTATGGGATGAAAAATTCTATCCACATCCAGAGAGAGAATTATAGAGACAGAATGCAGTTCAAAGCATAATATTTTCATTTTTGTTTATTTGCCATTTCTTTCTCATGGTTTTTTCCCCTTTTGGTCTGATTTTTCACATACAATGTGGCAAATATGGAAATATGTTTAAAATGATTGTATATGTTTAGCCTATAACACATTGCCTGTTGAATTGGTGAGGAGAAAGGTAAGGGAAGGAGGGAGAAAACATTTTGAACACAAAATTTTACATAAATGAATGTTAAAAGGTATCTTTACATGCATTTGGAAAACTATTAGGAGAAAAAAGTGAAAATAGTAAGCTTCAATCAGTATTAAGTCTTTATAGTTCTCTCTCTGGATGCAGATGGCATTTTCCATCCTAAGTTTATTGGAACTTTCTTGGATCACTGCATTGCTGAGAAAAGCTAAATCTATCATAGTTGATCTTGTGAGACTATGTACAATGTTCTCCTAATTCTGCTCATGTCACTCAACATCAGTTTCTCAAATCAGCCTGTTTGTTATTAAAGTTTCTTAAAACTACCTCCAAGTTGTTTTTAGCTCATTTCCCTTTTCAACTTTTATGTACAAGTTCTATTCACTAACATTTTTATTGTTTAAATAGGAATTGGTTTTTATCAGTTTCTTTTGTTTTTATGTCATAGTAATTTCAAGATATGATCTTTACCCTTTCTCTTACATAACCTTCTCTTATAACCTAGAAAAACAATTAGAGAAAACTGACCATATACAACAGCTACATCTGACAGCACTAAGTCTCTCACTTTTCATTAAGAAGTTTGCTTCACAATTTGGAACTATGCTCAAAAAGTTATCAAACTGTGCATACCCTTTGATCCAGCAGTGCTACTACTGGGCTTATACCGCAAAGAGATACTAAAGAAGGGAAAGGGACTTGTATGTACCAAAATGTTTGTAGTGGCTAGAAACTGGAAAATGATTGAGTAAATTGTGGTATATGAATGTTATGGAAGATTATTGTTCTGTAAGAAATGACCAGCAGGATGAACACTTGATGCTAAGTGAAATGAGTAGAACCAGGAGATCATTATATACTTCAACAAAGTTACTGTATGAGGATGTATGCTGATGGAAGTGGATTTCTTTGACAAAGAGATCTAACTCAGTTTCAATTTATCAATGATGAACAGAAGCAGCTACACCCAAAGAAAAGACACTGGAAATGAATGTAAACTGTTTGTTTTTCTTCCTGGGTTATTTTTATCTTCTGAAGCCAATTCTTCCTGTGCAACAAGAGAACTGTTTGGTTCTGCACACATATATTGTATCTAGGATATACTGTGACTTATTTAACATGTATAGGATTGCTTGCCATCTGGGGGAAGGGGATAAAGGGAAGGAGGGGAAAAGTCTGAACAGAAATGAGTGCAAGGGATAATGTTGTAAAAAATTGCTCAAGCAATAAAAAGTTCTAATTTAAAAAAGAAAAGTTTGCTTCATAAGGCAGCTAGATGGCTCAGTAGATAGAGAACTGGCCCTGAAATCAGGAGGACCTGAGTTCAAATCCAGCTTCATACAACTTAACACTTCCTAGCGGTGTGATCCTGGGCAAGTCAACTTGACTCCAATTGCCTCAGCAAAAAAAAAAGAAGTTTGCTTCATCCATCTTAGAAGCACAGATTTTGTTACCTGTATTTAATCTGAGTTCTGATGTCTTTTTTTTTCCAATAGCTTTTTATATACAAAATATACAAATGGGTAATTTTTCAACATTGACCCTTGCAAAAACTTCTGTTTCAACTTTTCCCCTCCTTCCCTTCACCCCCTCCTCTAGATAGCAGGTAGTCCTATACATGTTAAATGTGTTAAAATATATGTTAAGTATAATATAGGTATACATATTTATACAGTTATCTTGTTGTACAAGGAAGATCAGATTTAGAAAGAAGGTTAAAAATAACCTGAGGGGGAAAAAAAAATGCAAGCAAACAATAAGAGAATGAAATGTTATATTATAGTCCGTACTCATTTCCCAATGTTTTTTCTCTGGGTGTAGTTGGTTCTGTTCCTTACAGATAATTGGAACCGATTTGGATCCTCTCATTGTTGAAGAGAACCGTGTCCATCAGAATTGATCATCATGTAGTATTGTTGAAGTGTATGATGATCTCCTGGTTCTGCTCATTTCATTTAACATCAGTTCATGTATGTCTCTCCAAGCCTCTCTGTATTCATCCTGCTGGTCATTTCTTACAGAAAAATAATATTCCATAGTATTCATATACCACAATTTATTCAGCTGTTCTCCAATTAATGGGCATCCATTCAATTTCCAGTTTCTAGCCTGAATGAAAAGGGCTGCCACAAACATTCTTGCACATACAGGTCCCTTTCCCTTCTTTTAAGATCTCTTTGGGATATAAGCCCAGTCCGTAACACTGCTGGATCAAAGGGTATGCACAGTTTGATAACTTTTTGAGCATAGTTCTAAATTGCTCTCCAGAATGGCTGGATATATTCACAATTCCACCAACACTGTATCAGTGTCCCAATTTTCCCACATTCCCTCCAACATTCCGCATTATCTTTCCCTGTTATTCTAGCCAATCTGAAAGGTGTGTAGTGATATCTGAATTGTCTTAATTTGCATTTCTCTGATCAACAATGATTTGAAACACCTTTTCATATGACTAGAAATAGTTTCAATTACTTCATCCGAAAATTGTCTGTTCATAGCCTTTGACTGTTTATCAATTGGAGAATGGCTTGATTTCTTATAAATTAGAGTCAATTCTCTATATATTTTGGAGATGAGGTCTTTATCAGAACCTTTAGCTGTAAAAATGTTTTCCCAGTTTATTGCTTCCCTTCTAATCTTGTCCACATTAGTTTTGGTTGTACAAAAGCTTTTTAATTTGATAGAATCAAAATGTTCTATTTTGTAATCAGTGACCTCTTGTTCTTCTTTGGTCACAAATTCCTTCCTCCTCCATAGGTCTGAGAGGTAAATGATACTATGTTCTTCTAATTTATTTATAATCTCATTCTTTATGCCTAGATCATGAACCCATTTTGATCTTATCTTGGTGTACGGTGTTAAGTATGGGTCAATGTCTAATTTCTGCCATACTGATTTCCAATTTTCCCAGAAATTTTTGTCAAATAATGAATTCTTATCCCCAAAGCTGGGGTCTTTGGGTTTTTCAAATACTAGATTGCTATAGTTATTGAGGATTTTGTCTTGTGAACCTAACCTATTCCACTGATCAACTCGTCTATTTCTTAGCCAATACCAAATGGTTTTGGTGGCCACTGCTTTATAATATAGTTTTAGATCAGGTACAGTTAGGACACCTTCGTTTGATTTTTTTTTTTTTTTATTAGTTCCCTTGAAATTCTTGACCTTTTGTTCTTCCAGGTAAATTTTGTTATTTTTTTTTTTCTAGGTCATTAACATAGTTTCTTGGAAGCTTGATTGGTATAGCACTAAATAAATAGATTAGTTTAGGTAGTATTGTTATCTTTATTATATTTGCTTGACCTATCCAAGAGCACTTAATATTTTTCCAATTGTTTAATCTGACCTTATTTGTGTGTAAAGTGTTTTGTAGTTTTGTTTATATAGTTCTTGACTTTCCCTTGGCAGATAGATTCCCAAATATTTTATACTATCGACAGTTATTTTAAATAGAATTTCTCTTTGTATCTCTTGCTGTTGGATTTTGTTAGTGATGTATAAAAATGCTGAGGATTTATGTGGATTTATTTTGTATCCTTCAACTTTGCTAAAGTTGTGGATTATTTCTAATAGCTTTTTAGTAGAATCTATGAGGTTTTCTAAATATACTATCATATCATCTGCAAAGAGTGATAATTTGGATTTCTCATTACCTACTCTAATTCCTTTAATTTCTTTTTCATCTCTTATTGCTGAAGCTAGCATTTTTAATACAGTATTGAATAGTAATGGTGAAAGTGGGCAACCTTGTTTCACTCCTGATTTTATTGGGAATGGTTCCAGTTTATCCCCATTACATATGACGCTTACTCATGATTTTAAATAGATGCTACTGACTGTTTTAAGGAAAAGTCCTATACTCTCTAGTGTTTTTAATAGGAATGGGTGTTGGATTTTATCAAATGCTTTTTCTACATCTATTGAGATGATCATATGGTTTTTGTTAATTTGGTTATTGATATAGTAAATTATGCTAATAGTTTTCCTAATCTTGAACCAGCCCTGCATTCCTGGTATAAATCCTACTTGATCATGGTGTATTATCCTGGAGATGATTTTCTGTAATCTTTTTGCTAAGATTTTATTTAAGATCTTTGCATCGATGTTCATTAAGGAGATTGGTCTATGATTTTCTTTCTACCTGGTTTAGGTAGCAGTACGACATCTGTGTCATAAAAGGAATTTGGTAGGATTCCTTCATTTCTTGTTTTTTCAAATAGTTTACCTAGCATTAGAGTTAATTATTCTTTAAATGTTTGGTAGAATTCGCATATAAATCCATCTGGTCCTAGGGATTATTTTTTAAGGAGTTGATTAATAGCTTGCTCTATTTCTTTTTCTAAAATGGGACTATTTAACCAATTTACTTCTTCCTTTGTTAATCTGGGCAACCTATATTTTTGAAGGCATTCATCCATTTCATTTAAATTATCTAATTTATTGGCATAAAATTGGGCAAAATAACTCCTAATTATTGCTCTGATTTCCTCTTCATTAGTGGAAATTTTCTCCTTTTTCATTCTTAAGACTAACAATTAGATTTTCCTCTTTCCTTTTTCTATTCAAATTTACAAAGGGTTCATCTATTTTGTTGTTTTTTTTTTCATAAAACCAACTCTTAGTTTTATTTATTAATTCAGTATTGTTTTTACTTTCAATTTTATTGATCTCTCCTTTTATTTTTAGAATTTGAAGTTTAATGTTTGATTGGGGATTTTTAATTTGTTCTTTTTTTTTTTTTTTTTTTTTTTTTTTTTTTAGCTTTTTCAGTTGTAAGCCTAATTCATTGATTTTCTCTTAATCTATTTTATGCAAGTAAGACTCCAGAGATATAAAATTTTCCCTTATTATCGCCTTGACTGCATCCCACACATTTTCATGTGACATCTTGTTATTGTCATTCTCTTGGGTGAAATTATTAATTGTGTTTGTGATTTGCTGTTTCACCCAATCATTTTTTTAAATTAATTAATTTATTTTTTGTTATAGCTTTTTATTTACAAGATATATATGCATGGGTAATTTTTCAGCATTGAACCTTGCAAAAATTTCTGTTCCAACTTTTCCCATCCTTCCCCTCCCACCTCCCCTGATGGCAGGTAGACCAATACATGTTAAATATGTTAAAGTATATGTTAAATACAATATATGTATACATAGCTATACAATTATTTTTCTGCACAAGAAAAATCGGACTTAGAAATAAAGTAAAAAAATAACCTGAGAAGGAGATCAAAAATGCAAACGGACAAAAACAGAGGGAGTGGAAAT
Organism: Antechinus flavipes; assembly: GCF_016432865.1. Classification (NCBI taxonomy): domain Eukaryota; kingdom Metazoa; phylum Chordata; class Mammalia; order Dasyuromorphia; family Dasyuridae; genus Antechinus; species Antechinus flavipes. The sequence continues at coordinate 224,034,548 of NC_067399.1, read as the reverse complement.
GCTATATTGTGGTTCACATTCATTTCCCATGGTTCTTTCGCTGTCACCCAATCATTCTTTAGGATGAGATTATTTAGTTTCCAATTACTTTTTGGTTTATTTTCCATTGGCTTTTTATTGAATGTAATTTTTATTGCATCGTGATTTGATGCCTTTTTGGATTTGAATTTGAGGTCATTATATCCTAATATATGGTCAATTTTTGTATAGGTTCCATGAACTGCTGAGAAGAAAGTGTACTCCTTTCTGTCTCCATTCAGTTTTCTCCAAAGATCTATCATACTTAACTTTTCTAATATTCTATTTAATCTCTTTTACTTCTTTCTTATTTGTTTTGTGGTTTGATTGATTTAATTCTGAGAGTGCACGGTTGAGATCTACCACTATTATAGTTTTGCTGTCTATTTCTTCTTGCAGCTCTCTTAATTTCTCTTTTAAGAATTTAGCTGCTACACCACTTTTTCATATATGTTTAATATTGATAATGCTTCATTATTTATGCTACCCTTTAGCAAGATATAGTGCCCTTCCTTATCTTTTTTAATTAGATCAATTTTTGCTTTTGCTTGATCTGAGATCAGGATGGCTACCCCTGCTTTTTTGACTTCATCTGAAGCATAATAGATTCTGCTTCAGTCTTTTACCTTTATTCTATATGTATCACCCTGCTTCAAGTGTATTTCCTGTAAACAACATATTGTAGGATTCTGGCTTTTAATCCAGTCTGCTGTCTGCCTCTGCTTTATGGGGGAGTTTACTCCATTCATATTTCTGGTTAAAACTGCTAATTCTATATTTCCTGCTATCTTATTATCCCTAAATTATGCTTTTTTCTTTCCTTTCTCCCTTACCCCCCTCCCCAGTATTAGACTTATGAGCACCACTTGCCTCAAGAAGCCCTCCCTCTTTAGAAGCTGACCCTTCCCTTTTCATTTTTCCCCTCCCACTTTTCAATGAGGTGGGAGAAGTTTATGTAAATCAAATATGTCTAATATTTTCTCTTTGAGCCATATCTGATGAGAGTAAGATTCACACTATGTTCATCCCCCTCCCTTCATTCCCTCAGATATAATAGGTTTCCTTTGCTTTTTCATGAGATGTAATTTCCCTCTTTTTGCCTCCACTTTTCCCTTTTCCTGGTACAATTTCCTTTCCACCTCTAGTTCCTTTTTTATATTATAACAGCAAAACTAAATTATATATGAGGTCTTTATGTATACCCATAACAGAACTACAGTTCTCAAGAATTCTTTTTACCTTTTTATGCTTCTCTTGAGGCCTATATTTGGAGGTCATACTTTTTGTTTAGCTCTGATTTTTTCATCAGGAATAAATGGAATTCACCTATTTCATTGAATGTCCATCTTCTTCTCTGGAAGAAAATGCTCATTTTGGCTGGGTAAGTTATTCTTGGCTGCATACCAAATTCTTTTGCCTTTTGGAATATCAGATTCCAGGACTTGCGGTTCTTTAATGTGGATCACCTTAGTGATCCTTATTGTGGCTCCTTGGTATTTGAATTGTTTTTTCTGGCTCCTTGTAGTATTTTCTCCTTGGCCTGATAGTTCTGGAATTTAACCACAATATTTCTTGGAGTTTTGATTTTGGGATCTCTTTCAGTAGATGATCGTGAATTCTTTCAATGTCTATATTGCCTTCTGTTTCTGTAATATCTGGGCAGTTCTCTTTGATGATTTCCTGAAAGATAGTGTCTAGGCTCTTTTTTTTCATCATGATTTTCAGGGAGTCCAATAATTCTTAGATTATCTCTCCTAGATCTATTTTCCAGATCTGTTGTTTTCCCAAGTAGATAGTTAACATTTTTTCTATTTTTTCATTTTTTGGTTTTGCTTGACTGATTCCTTGGTGTTTCCTCAAGTCATTCATTTCCATTTATTCAAGTCTGATTTTTAATGAATTATTTTCTTCATTTACTTTTTTAAAATTTCTTTTTGTATTTGTCCAATTGAGTTTTTAATTGAGTTGTTCTATGGAAATTTTTTCCATTTTGCCAATTTTTTTTTTTTAAAGAATTATTTTCTTTTTCCAATTCACATCTTCTGTTTTCCTTGGAATTGTTTACCTTTTCCAGTTCACAAATTCTGTTTTTCTGGCAGTTATTTGCCTTTTCCTATTCACTAATTCTGTTTTTCAAGGAGTTGATTTCTTTTTCCACTCTATCTTTTAATGAGTAACATGACTTATCCTGACCTTCTTGCAAAACTTTCCTTTCCTTTCCCCATTTTTCTATTAGCTCTTTTTAAAGAGCCTTTTTAATTTCTTCTATGAGAGCCTTGTGTGATGGGGACCAGATCACATCTATCTTTGGATCCAGAGACAAACTGTTTTTAGTCTCCTTAGGGTTTGAAATCGATTCTCTTTCCGTATAGAAGCTATCAATAGTTAGAGCCCGCTTAGCTTTTTTGCTTATTTTGGAAAAAAACAAACTATGGTCTGCTTATGGGGGGCTGTAGGGTATTTTCAACCTGTCTCTACAGACAACAGGAAGTGCCAATGAAGGGGCAGGGGGACAGCTGCACTGGGATTAGCAGTTGTGCTGAAATCAACAGCAGCGGGAAGGCAGGGTCTGCACTGGGAGCAGTGATCACAGCTGAGTCACTCCTGGTGTTGGGTGGGTATGGCCAGGCCCTAAGAGACTCTAGTGTTTTGGGCTTATAGTCTTTACCTCCTGTGTTTATAGCTACTTTGCTGATCTACTGGCTTGCTGCCAGGATAGAGTAGTGCACACTGTGGTAGAGTTCTCCCACAGATTTTCCGCCCCCTCTGATCTGCTCAGCGTGAGCTGTTTCCTGTGCTCTCACTGCCTGCCTGAGGTCTGTACCTGGCCTAACCCCAGTCCATCCCCGCCCGGGAGCAAAATCTTTTCTGGTGAATTACGAGATTATCTTCAGTTGGTAATGTGTTATACTCTCAATATCCATGGGTTCTGACAGTCAAGCACTAATTCTGAGGGTGAATTTTTAAAAAATACATTGAGGGAAAAGGAGAGTTTAGGAAGATGTATGTGTCTTCTCCTCCATCTTGGCTCTGCCCCCAAATTCTTGTGTTTTAATACTGACTTTTATTTTGGTATCACAGTTATTATGCATAATCTTTTTTGAATGCCTTCATAATCATATTTTGTGATGAAATATTCCCTTACATTGATAGCACCATAATTTGTTGATTCCCCTGCCAATGGTCACTTAACTTTGTTTCAAGTGTTTTTGCTTCCATAAAAAGTGTTGCTATGTTATTTTGGTATTTTGGGGACCTTTCTGTCTTTTATCTCTTTAAAGTGTATATTCCCATTGATAAGATCACTGACTTAAAGGTTATTAACAATTTAGTAACTTTCTTAGATAATTCCAGATTGTTTTCCAGATGGCTTATGAAATGGGTAGAGAACCACACAGTTCCATGGTCACTTCAGGCTCTTAGAGATCTGATTCTTAAGGCATGGCCCAGTGCTGCCTCTGTGAATGCTGCAATGATCTTGTTGCTTTGCTGCTAGTCCCTCCTCTTCTCTCAAGGGTTTATGGAATATGGGAGGAGGGGAGAGTACATTAATCACTATTAAAGAAGTGAGGGTTTTGCTGCAAGGTGATATTTGTGCTTCCTTTATAGACAATTCAGCTTCTGCAGTGACTCCTTTTTCCCCCAAGGATTATTTGGATATTCATAACAACATTCACAGGCCATACACAATTATTAATTTGCAGAACTCAAGCAGTGGGAGGTTGTCGTACCTAGTTTTCAGCTCATCATGGCCTGTGGTTGCTTTAGGCAAATGATTTCAGTCTGTGGGCTAGATGTTCCCTACCCTTGGCTTAGGCAAATTCTTAGCATCAAGACATAGTGCAATAGCTTATTTATCTTTCAGCTGCCACAACAATAACTATTTCAGGCTTTCTTTTTTTTTTTTTTTTACCAGTTTTAGAGGTGGAAGCTGAAATTTGCCATTTATTGACTTTTCATAGATTCTGTATCAAAGTCTAAAAGGTTCCCTTTCCTTAGGTTTCCATCTAGAATGATGACTGGATTCCTATCCTGAAATATGGCCTTAGCTAACTCTAGGGTGAAATAATGATTGCTCAGACTGGGAAGCGGAGGGTAGAAGGTTATTTACTAAATGAGAGAGAACTAATAAACCTTTTGGGGGCAAGATTTCATTCACAATTAAAGATTTTACTCCTGTTAACCATTTCTATACCTGAAGCAATTGACATTTTAGTTCTTCCTTTACTTCTACTCTCAAGGACTTCACTAGTCTTTCTTAATAGGGTAGATTATCCCTTGGGTCTCCCAGTTTCTCAGCTATCACTTGGAAGTTCCTCAGCTTCTCAAATTAATTATTTTTTCTTTAGCAAACTACTGAGCAATTATACCATCTGTAAAATAACTTAGGAAGAGTTTTTTCCCCCTAGCAGTATGGCTTAGGAAGAATTCTCCAAAATGACTTTTCTTTCACAGGATAGTTCTCAGAGATCCCATTTTGTAGTAGTCTGCAGTAGGAAGATAATTGCTTTCTTTTCAAAAGATAATTTTTTCATCCTTTCTTCTATCAAAATAAGTGTCTACTTTTCATTCAGACAGTTCCAAAGTTCAATATAAACCCTGCCAAACCCTTACCACACAGTTCCATGGTCACTTCAGGCTCTTAGAGATCTGATTCTTAAGGCATGGCCCAGTGCTGCCTCTGTGAATGCTGCAATGATCTTGTTGCTTTGCTGCTAGTCCCTCCTCTTCTCTCAAGGGTTTATGGAATATGGGAGGAGGGGAGAGTACATTAATCACTATTAAAGAAGTGAGGTTTTTGCTGCAAGGTGATATTTGTGCTTCCTTTATAGACAATTCAGCTTCTGCAGTGACTCCTTCTGATCTGATTCTAACCCGAGGTACAGCAGATGAGGAAGAAGAGGATGAAGATAGTGATACAGATGATATTGACCATAAAGGTGAAAGAAAAACCACCTGCCCTGAAGGTAGAAAAGACTTTTTAGAGAGAGAGAACTGCTTCCACTGGGAATTGTCTACCCAGGAATTATTTTACAGTAAAATTCCCACTCTAATGCATGTCATTAATGGGCATGGAGATGAGAGATAGTAAAGGATACTGTAATAGTAAATTACTTCTCAGAGACTTTCTTTAGACTTAGAATCTAATGTTATTTTGAGGTCTTTAGAATTGCTTTGAATATATATGGAAAAAATGGAGGACTCCTTTTGGTTCATGACCAATCTAAGAGTATCAGGATGTAGAGGATGACTTAGCTATAGAACCTTTGAATATTTAACTTGGTTAGGAGCAATTCCACGAATTGGGAACAAAATTTGCCTTTCTAACTCTTCCAGTATCAGAGTACTGTTCTGACATCCCCATACCTCAGCAGTACCACTGGCAAAGCCTCTCTCAAGTGTTATGGGCTACACATGATCATAAAGGTGTCAGAGCTTCCTGATTGCATAAAGGGAACAGTCAGATTTTATTGGAACAGAATATCTTTCCTGAGGAGTGGAATGAGAATAATTCCCATCACCTGGTTAATTAGAAAGTAATTTTTCACTATTTTTCCTTTTCCAGTTACAGAAGAAAGTCATGAAGAACCAGCTTTCAAGAATTTTATGCATGAATCAGTTTCGTGGTACAAGAACAAAAGCAATGATAAATAAATTAATAAGAGAGATGTTAGGAAACTACTTGGGTTACTTGAAATCTTGAGTCCAGGAGGTCTGCAAGACCACCTTTTGGCTTGGCAGTCAGTGTTCCTCCTTGTTGGGGAGACTTGGTGACTAGACAGACTCAGAAGAGAGAAGCTGGCAGCCTTGACGTTTTCTTATTGTTTTATTATGTTAAACTCAAGTATATTTGCTGCTGGCAAATAGAAATTGACAGCTTACTCTTGGTATTCTGCATCCCTGTGGGAAGGCTGGTTTTGTAACCAACACTTCTCCCATTCTTTTTCTACACTCTAGACTGTATATGTCCTTTTCCCTGTGTGACAAGGTTCTGAGAGTGAATCTTCACAAACCAGGAATGTCAGTGGCTTCCCACTCACCTTGTCAATTTCTAGTATTATGTTATTTATAGGACCTCAAACCTGTTAGGAGAAAACAGGAATGCTTTATTATGTTGGAATTTGGATAAATAATTTATTTAACATTGTGAGCCTATGTGTCATGATTTGGAATTAGTGAGAAAATACTTAGGTTTCAAAGTTCTCTAAAAAGAGATTTCTCCCCTCATTCAAAATGAATATTTAGCTAGTCTTAGGTATTGCTTCTTGAAATTTACCACATAAAGATAACAGGTCCTTCTCTGCTCATAGAGACTTAGAGAATTTATAGGGGACACATAAACACTTTTAAATCAGAGTCCTCATTCTTTTCCATAAATCCTCCCTACCCCCTCTCCCCCATTCCCTCTTACCCTAAGCCAGGGGCTCATTTCATTTAGATATATATTTATCTTACCAATCCATAGCAATATCCTAGAATACAAGGGATCAAATTATATATTTTTTCTTTATTCAATTCAAATCACTAGATTTTATCAGTATAGTGTTAGTGACTAAGTTAAATCTTTGAATTAAAAACATTATTTAAGAGCTAGTCTGTATGTTTTGTTTTAAGGATTATATCTACTAGCAAAATATTTGTTTAATGTTTTAGATAATTGTAGAGAGTACTTTTGACTAGCTTGGAATCTATGCATTCCAAAAATGAGGTGACAAAAATCCTCAATTAAACTAAATTTGAAATTCTGAAAATAAAAGGGAAGACTAATAAAATTGAAAATAAGAAAATGAATTAATAAATAAAACTTTAAGAGTTAGTTTTATTTAAAAAAAAACTCAACAAAATAGATAACTCTTTAGTTAATTTGATTAGAAAAAGGAAAGAAAATCAAATTGCTAATCTCAAAAATGAAAAGGGAGAACTTTCCACCAATGAAGAGGAAATTAGAGCAATAATGAGGAGTTATTTTGCCCAATTACATGCCAATAAATTTGATAATCTAAATGAAAAAGATTACCTAGGTGAAGAGGAAATAAATTATTGAAATAGTCCCATTTTATGAGGTGACAGAAGATTGAGTTTTTATGCCTTACTAAGGGAATTTTGTAGGAATTCTAAGTGGTAATCTCTATTAAGATTAGGTATATTACAAGTACCATATCAGGATAGCATGTTTATCTAATGGAAATAAAATTCAGAGATCCATTTGTAATGTGAAGTTGTGATAAATCTGTAACATAGCCTCTTAAGATTCCAGAGTAATAACCAGATACAAAAAATACTAAATTACCAATTTGTAACATCCTCATAGTTTTCTAATCATTTGACATGAATCATGATTCTACAAACTTCTGGCCTAAATGATTGCCTTAATTTTTCTTACATTTATTTAATATAATATTTTTTGAGCACTACCCTTGAGGAAAGATATTCTTTTAAAAATGTTTCTGGGATACTGTTTAAGTGGCTGCCAGTTTATGTCACGGGGAAATTTAACCATTCATGATTCTCAAGCCAGTTTTCTATCTACCATATCATTAATAAAGTATGAGATTAAGAAGGATTAAGACTCAGGAAGCTATTGGATTTGGCAATTAAGAGGTCTTTGGTAACCTTGGAAAGACTAGTTTTAGTTAGTGAGGTCAATAGGTAGATTGGTTAAAAAGGTCAAGAAATGAATGGAAAAAAGACTGAAAGCTGACACTGCTTCTCTTTGATGCTATGAAAGGAGAAATAATGTTAAGTAGAAAGTTGGATCAGTAGGGGTAATCTCTGAAAGAAAGTGAAACTACCAGTTACTGAGTTAGCTATTCTTGTTCAACTTTCCCTTTATCTTGTTGGTAGACAAAGTGCAGCATCTTATTAAAAATGGTGGTTTCAGGGTGTCCCCATCATTAGATGTCATTGATATGGCATAATAGTGCTACAGGAGAGTATTTGGTTTAGAGTTGGAGTGAGAACACTTGCACAGGATTCTTTTTAAGTCAGAGATTTATTTCACAAAAGCAACAGGCCAAAGAGCATGGACAACTAATTTGCAATTAGGGTCAAGGGGAATAAAACCTTTTACCAAAATTTTGGCTCTAAATCATGTTAGGAATACTAATTTTGCTAAAACAGTCTTTTTCAAACAATAACTTAGCCATAGGATCTGTTAAAAACAAAGTTTGTAAAAATAGCAACTTGGTTGTCTGGGTTAAAGGAACAATTTATAGGGTAAATGTGCCTTCTATGGACCCAGCAAGTCTAAGTATATTAATGTGATTTTAGAAAATATTATTAGTAATTTTCATAAATTAGTCTAGAGCCCAGGATTAGGATCCACATGTCCTCTACAATAGGATCTGGTTCATTGGGTCACTGTATCATGATTCTAGAGGTAGAAAGGACCTCAGAAATTACTGGTTCCTATGGGAACTATTTTTCTGCATGAGAGATGCATGATTGGGAGGAGCTAGTGGAAATTGCTTAATTTGTGTTAATCATTTAAAACTTGAGCAATGTCAGCTCAACTAAGTTTTTAAAAAAGATACAAGATGAAGTTTCTAGTGTTCTAGGTTCTGTGCTATCTCTAGAAATATAAATTCCATAAAATTTTTGGATACTATAAACAGATTATGAAAACAAGGGATAATTTACCTATCAGATCTTTTGGAGAAGAGAGGAATTTATGACCAATGAAGAACTAGAGAACATTATGAAATGCAAAATTGACCACTTTTGATTACATTAAATTTAAAAGTTTATGCACAAACAAAAGCAATGCAGCTAAAATTAGAAGGGAAGCAAAAAATGGGGGGGAGATTTTTACAGCTTGTTTCTGATAAAGCCCTCATTTCTGAAATATATAAAGAACTGAGTCAAATTTATAAGACTATAAATCATTCCTCAGTTGATAAATGGTCAAGGGATATGAACAGACAATTTTCAGATGAAGAAATTAAAGCCTTCTTTCTAATCATATGAAAAAATGATCAATCACTATTGGTTAAAGAAATGCAAATTAAAACAATTCTTGAGGTGCCACCTCACACCTCTCAGATTGGCTAAGATTATGGGAAAAGATAAAGATGAATATTGTAGAAAATGTGGGAAAACTGGGACACTGATGCATTATTGCATTGAAAGGATCCAACCATTCTGAAGAGCAATTTGGAACTATGTTCATAAGGCTATTGAACTGTGCATACCCTTTGATCCAGCAATGTCTCTACTGGCCTGTATCCCAAAGAGATCATAAAGGAGGGAAAAGGTCCACATGTGCAAAAATGTTTGTAGCAGCTCTTTTTCTGGTGGCAAAGAACTGGAAAATGAGTAAATGCCCATCAGTTGGGGAATGGCTGAATAAGTTGTGGTATATGAATGAAAGGAATATTATTATTCTGTAAAAAATGAACAAACATTTTAGAAAAGCCTGCAAAGATTTATATGAACTGATGCAGAATGAAACTAGCAGAACTAGAACATTGTACACAACAAGATTGTGGGAGGATCAACTATGACAGACTTGGTTCTTCAGTGATTCAAGGCAATCCCAATAACTTTGGATGGAAAACACCATCTGCATCCAGAGAAAGAACTATGGAGACTGAATGCAAATCAACACATGCTATGTTCACTTTTTTCTTTTGTTTTTTTTTTCTCTTGTAGTTTTTCTCTTTTGTTATGATTTTTCTCTCCTAATATGATTCATAGGGAAATATGTAAAAAAAAATTAATACATTGTTGGTGTAGTTGTGAACATATCCAGCCATTCTGGAGAGCAATTTGGAACTATGCTCAAAAAGTTATCAAACTCTGCATATCCTTTGATCCGGCAGTATTACTACAAATATGAGTTTGGGCTCATATTCCAAAGAGATATTAAAGAAGGGAAAGGGACCCACATATGCAAAAATGTTTGTGGCAGCCCTGTTTGTAGTAGCTAGAAACTGGAAACTGAGTGGATGCCCATCAATTGGAGAATGGCTGAATAAATTGTGGTATATGTATGTTATGGAATATTATTGTTCTGTAAGAAATGACTAGCAGGATGATTTCAGAGAGGCTTGGAGAGACTTACATGAACTGATACCGAGTGAAATGAGCAGGACCCAGGAGATCATTATATGCTTCAACAATAATACTATATGATGATCAATTCTGATGGACGTGGCACTCCTCAACAATGAGATGAAACAAATCAGCTCCAACGGAGCAGTAATGAACTGAACCAGCTACACCTAGCAAAAGAACGCAGGGAAATGAGTGTGAACCACCACACAGAATCCCCAATCCCTCTATTTTTGTCTGCTTGCATTTTTGATTTCCTTCACAGGTTAATTGTACACTATTTCAAAGTCTGATTCTTTTTGTGCAGCAAAATAACTATATGGACATGTATACATATATTGTATTTAACATACACTTTAACATATTTAACATGTATTGGTCTACCTGCCATCTGGGGGAGGGGGGGAGGGGAAGGAGGGGAAAAATTGTAACAAAAGGATTTGCAATGGTCAATGCTGAAAAATTACCCATGCATATATCTTGTAAATAAAAAGCTATAATTAAAGAAAAAGAGTGTACATGTATAATATTTTTTTCCATGTAACTGGGGGAAATAAAAACTAAAAAAAGATTTTTACTTTTGCAGTGATAATAGTTGTGTTCCCCTACCCACTAGGAGGTCCCAGTCATTTTTTCCTTTTATGTTTCCCTAAAGAAATCAATTGGCAGTTAGACTAACTGCTTTTCTACAGTGAAAAGGAATGTCTTGTTAATTCCAAAGTGGTTGAGCACTGTCCTTCTGGCAAATATCAATTCCCAAACCTCCCTTCCTGCCTTCTGCATCCTGTCCCTCACTTTAATTAGTGGAACAGATACACTTAAAGGCTATTTGTAGTGCAATGCTTTCCAGTATGCTCCAGTATCAAAATGGAGAAGGAAAACTACCTCACTAGGATACTCCTCATAATGAGATACAGCCATCCAACTTTTTGTTGCCCTCATACTTAGTCTCCAAAAAGTCAGCAGAAAAATCTGCCTAATACTTCAGTGGATCAGGTATCAGGAAAAAGTTTCTTAAATTAAAGCTAACGCTAGGGTAGCTAGGTGGTACAGTGAATAGAGTGGTGGATAGGTCTGGAGTAAGATTCATCTTACTAGTTGTCACCTAGGCAAGTCATTTAACCATGTTGGCCTTAGTTTTCTTATCTGTAAAAATTGGAGAAGGAAATAGCAAACCATTCCAATATCTTTGCAAGAAAATCTCAAATTGGATTACAAAGAATTGGACACAATTGAAACACAAAACCCCAAAATGGAATGGTCTGCCTTAAGAAATAATGGGTTTCAGGATTCATGAGGAAAAATGCTATCCATCTCCAGAAAACTGATGAACTCCAAGCACATTTTTAAAAACTTTGGTTATGTTCACAGGCTAATAGTACCCTATTTCAAAGTGTGATTCTTTTTGAATAGCAAAATAACTATTTGGACATATATACTTATATTGTATTTAATTTATACTTTAACATATTTAACATGTATTGGTCAACCTGCCATCTGGGGGAGGGGATGGGAGGAAGAAGGGGAAAAATTGGAACAAAAGGTTTGGCAATTGTCAATGCTGTAAAATTACCTATGCATATAACTTGTATATAAAAAGCTATAATAAAAAAAATATGTTCATGTAAAAAAAAAAAAAAAACTTTGGTTATGGTTATCTGAAACAATTAGGGTTGGATGACCACTTGTCAGTATTCAGTTCAGCAAAAATTAAATATCACATGTAAGGCGTTGGGGATAAAAGACAAAAAAAATCTTTTTAAAAAACAGGATCTATTAACAACAGAGTTTGTAAAAACAGTAACTTAGTTGTCTAGGTTCAAGAAATAGTTTAGGGTGCAAATGTTCCTTCTGTGAGCCCAGCATGTCTAAACATATTAATGTTAGTGAATTAGTTAGTAAGTTAACATTTAAGTTAGTCTAGGGCCCAGGATTAGGATCCAATATGTCCTTTAGGATTTCTGTAATAGGATCTGGCTCATTGGGTCAGCATCATGATTCTATAGTGACCTCAAAGGTCACTATAGACCTCTGGGAACTAATTTTTTAAAAATATAAAACATTAAAATATGTTAAATCCAGTATGTGTAAACATATTTATACAATTCTCTTGTTGCACAAGAAAAATCAGATCAAAAAGGAAAGTAAATGAGTAAGAAAACAGAATCAAGTGAACAACAAACAAAAAAGTGAGAATGCTATGTTGTGGTCCACACTCAGTTCCCACAGTCCACTCTCTGGGTATAGATGGCTCTCTTCATCACAAGACCATTGGAACTGCCTTGAATCATCTCATTACTGGAAAGAGTCATGTTCATCAGAACTGATCATCGTATAGTCTTGTTTTTGCTGTGTATAATGATCTCCTAGTTCTGCTCATTTCACTTATCTTCAGTTCATGTAAGTCTCTCCAGGCATCTCTAAAATTATTCTGCTGGTCATTTCTTACAGAACAATAATATTCCATAACATTCATATACAATTTACCCAACCATTCTCCATTTGATGGGCATCCATTCATTTTCCAGTTTCTAGACACTACAAACAGGGCTGCCTGTTTGCCAAACATTTTGGCACATACAGGTCCCTTTCCCTTCTTTAGTATCTTTTTGGAGTATAAGCCAGTAGTAGCACTGCTGGATCAAAGGGTATGCACAGTTTGATAACTTTTTGGGCATAATTCCAGATTGCTCTCCAGAATGGTTGGATGTGTTCACAATTCTACCAACAATGCATCAGTGTCGCAGTTTTCCCGCATCCCCTCCAACATTCATCATTATTTTTTCCTGTCATCTTAGCCAATCTGACAGGTATGTAGTGGTATCTCAGAGTTGTCTTAATTTGCATTTATCTGATCAATAGTGATTTGGAACACTCTTTCATGAGTGGAAATAGTTTCAATTTCATCATCTGAAAATTGTCTGTTCATATCCTTTGCCCATTTATATATGTTTTTAAATTTAGATAATTGATTTTGGAATTTAGATGAGACAAAATGTAAATCTAATTTCCTTTTTTTTCATACTGTTATTCAATTTTCTCCACTGTTGGGTAAGAAAAAAATTTAACTATGTGACTTAAATATTTCATACAGGATATCTGACCAATTTTTCATAAATTATTTATATATATGGACAAAATGTATATGATACAATTTTCTATCAGAAAAATTAAGAGATATGTTATAAAATACAATATGTATTAATGTTGCTGAAGCCACCTGTCCTTCATTAGGAACCACAACCATGTAGTTCCCAGGTGGGAAATTACTGACAATTCAGTGTTTCTTGGAGAAAAATTATCCACATAATATCTGTGTAGTGCCTCACATGGAGAGCATGAATCATGGATGCACAATAAGGATCTAATAGGAAGTGAACTGCTTCGAGTATGTTTTCCCTGGGAAGAATTTAAACTACAGTGACACACTATCAGTAGGGACAACATGACTTATGGAAGAGAAGAATTTCCCTAGAATGTCAGGATGTTGCTCTAATAATAGCTCCAAGTTTGATTTCCTAAATCTTGGGATCATGGAGAAAGCTAATAGATGTAGGCTTTTTATATTTTCAATATTTCTTTAAGGGCTTCTCAAGTCCTTTGCATGCATTTTCTATATGGGAAATAAATGCTGTCCTATAACTAACATCCATGATGCATATTGAGAGAATAACCATTTTTATTAAGTAACTACAATGTGCTAGGCATTGTGCTATCCACTTTACAAATATTATCTCATATCATCCTCACAAAAACCCTGCAAGATAGTTGTTATTATCCCTACTTTACAGTTGAGGAAACTGAGGCAAACAGGTTAAATGACTTGCCCAGACCGCAGAACTAGGAAGCATCTGAGGCCCAATTTGGACCCAGGTCCTCCTGACTCTACCCCGCAGCACTTTATTTATCCACTGTGCCATGCAAGCTGGGAACCTTGTTAACTTCATCTGGGGAAACCTAGACACGGTTTTCCCATGAGTTATGTTAGGATTTTCCTGAAGTAACTCTAAGAAGGAATAACAACCTAACAAGAAAAAAATGACTCTCAATGCAGTCTTATCAGTAGGTCATGATCAGGCTAGTCAATGTTGGCTCAAGCTTCTACTTAGTATGTGATCTATGCATATTATATAATATCTCACTACATCATGAGTTTTCATTGAGCAGGAGTTTTGTTTGTTTTTGTCTTTCCGTTGCCATTGTTGGTTCAATGCTATGAGAGCAGCAGAAATAGAACAACTTTATCCCTTGATACACCTTTTTTTTTTCTTTTGCTGAGGCAATTGGGGTTAAGTGACATGCCCAGGGTCACACAGCTAGGAAGTGTTGTGTCTGAGATCAGATCTGAACTCAGGTTCTCCTGACTTCAGGGCTGGTGCTCTATCCACTGCACCACCTAGCTACCCCATCCTTGATATACCTTAAGGTGAACACTAATCTGCTGGCCAATCCACATCCCAAGAAGTTCCATTTATTTTTCCCAGTTTTACTTAATTAACCTAACCACATTCTGCTCTGCCTCTTTTACAAGGCACCAGTCTTCCAAATCACATTATAGGTACTTAATAAAGCCCAACATTCACACATATTTAAATGGGAAAGAAGAAGAAAGAAGAGAGATAAAGCAAGGTAATTACATTGCAAAAAAGGAACTAGTGGGGAAGACATACTCTAGAGGGCTACAGGACAAGAAAGAAGAAGAAAAGCTAAACAATGAAGAGAAAGGAGGAATGAAAGGAGAGGAGGTAGTGCGATGGGTCACCACAGGTCTCTAGCTATTAAAAAAAATTTCATGAGCAGCACTACTGACCTTAGTTGGTGGGAGAAGCCATTTATTTGTGTTAAGTCTTTTGCTTTGAAGCACCAATATTTGATTCACAGTGACTTCCATTTGTTATCGAAGTAAGCCAAACAAAATAAATATATACAAAATCCTTTTATGCATACAGGATCTAAATCTAAGCATAGTTACTTAAGTAATAGTTTTAACAAATTTGATTAATCACCATAATTATCTCTCGCTGTTTTTCATGGTAGAAAAGAGGAACCAGATTTAGTGGTGAAGTAACTTGATCCCAAGTCATCACATCACATCAAAAGTCAGTATTAAAACCAAAACAGAATTCTGGTCTCATGATCTTGGTTTCTGTTTTAGTTTTTGTTTACACAAAACTGTTCTGAAATCTCCACGGAGGGGAAGTAACACTTTCAGCCAAACCTATTTTTGGAGATTCTGGGAATGGTCTCTGGAGCCTTTGGACCGCTCCATATCAATTCACTGTTTATGGGGATGTGTTCTTGTATGGTTGCCACCCTGTTGGTTAGAAGAAAAAACTCTTCCTTTTCCTCTTATATTTTTCTCATCCTCTTTTTGCAGCGCTGGTTGAAGACAGGGGAGGATCCCATGAGGCTGTCAGGGGAATGAGATCCATAACTGCTTTCTGAGCCATTGGGGCTCTGGGGTATCCCAGCCTCACTGATACCTGACATGGGCTCTTCAAAGACGTCACTGCCCAACACGCCATGCCCAGAGACAGTGCCTTCTTCACTCTCCTGTGATTCTATTTTTACTGGGGCCAAGTTCCAAAGAGGAGAAGCATTTACCTCAGCACCTAGAAAAGCCCAGCAGTTACAAAAAAACAAATACATGCAGGTTAGTGAAGACACAAATAAATATAACTAAGAAATATAATAGTAGGTCAGATAAATAGTCCATTCAGCCTAGTGCTGCTTATGACAAGGAAACTATCTCCAGGAAAAATCATGGCAGTTGCTCTCCATAACATCACTTTCAAAGGTAAATGAACCCTGAACATTATCTTATTTAAGGGGAGATTAAAAGTTTGGGAATTTCCTTGCCCAGTTCAGGGACTTATGGAAATACTTCCTCTGCTTTCATCTCTTACAAAGTACCTGTCTTGTGGCCCTTTGTTCTGGCTTCTTGATACTGTTTCAGGAAGAAAAAAGTTGATTATTATTCTCCTCATTTGGCCAAATATTTTTTTGGCCACACCTGATCCAGAGATGGGAGGAGTTTTATATCTATGAATGGTAAATTGCTCTATGAATTTTCCTCTCAGACTCTTTTCTCTATTTAGTCATGGTCTCCAACTTTTTTCTATACTTAAGAGGCTCTTTGCCTGACATTTTAAAAACATTAAAAAAAAAAAAAGAAAAAGGGAGATCGGACTTCTCCCAAGTCTACCACTATTACCACTAAAATCTCGAGGATCTATAATGTCATTGATGTGGGTACTATTTCTACAATGGTGCTTGCAGCCCTTCGGTGATGATGCTCCTAGTGGCACTAGTGCCAATAACAAGGGCTTCAGAACAGTGGAATGTGGGGTCTCTACTGGGATGTTTGGGAAAGGTGCTATTGGGGTGAAAGCCATAACAAAGAATAAAAAGGCTATTAAAAGGACATTACCCAGCAAATAACCTTGTGTAAACCTGGGAACTTATTCAAACTGACTAGTACATGGCCTTGAGTGTCTGAATATCTGATCTGCACTAACCTGATGCAATCAGATCCTGGGCCTGGGAATCAAGCCTCATTCCTAAGCAGTAACTCAATTAGTCAAACTGCATTCACATATGATGTTCTATAGCTTATACTCTCTGTTTGATTTCTAGAATTACCCTGGAGCTCTTTTTAGTCCTTGCTGAATATGGACCCATTGACTCTTTTGGCAGTAAGTCAGATTAAAACACTTTTATAATCAAACTAGAGCTCCTAGTCTCTTTGACATTAAGGCTGTCCCTTGGTTGAGGAGAGGCATCAAAGTTCCCCTGGTTGGGATATTCTGGACTTTATAGCCATGAAGAGGCTGGGATTACCTTCATGTCACCATAAGAGATCAGAATAAAACTATATTATATATTATTATTAATGATAATATTATTATTATTTAAGGGGATATTGATTGGTCCTATTATTGGTTAATTCATTTAGATTGGCAAAAGAAAAATGATAAAGCTCTAAATGGTATTTTATATTTACAAAATTAATTAAATGGCTGAACTAAGATGTGCATTTTTATGTTTCCCAATCTTTTTGAAGAGAAGATAATGTGACTCACTCAGCATCTTTCTTGAAATCATCCCATAAATTGAAAGTCATTTTGGAGAATGCTTCTTCTAGCTCAATCTATTTTTCCAAAAAGAACAGAAAAAGTAGAAAGAAGATATCTTCAGAATCCAAGCATCCAACTGAGATATCTTGTGCCCTGGCATTTTAAAATTTTAGAATTTTCATTCTAATTTTCTTTTCCTTTACTTTCTTTCATTCTTTTATCTCCAGTTCAGCTATCATTTCCTCTAGAATCTGTTTTCATATGGAAGGATGCAAAAGCAATAACGATAGCTGAATGAATGAGTCAGTGTCACAGAGTAAGAGGATTTTTCCTACCTGAAGCCTGTGGAGAAGCTTCAACCTCCAGGTTGGATGAGAACCGTTCATTCTGAGCTCCAAGCACTCCTACAGGCAGAGACTGATCACCTGAGGCCAAGTCTCCTTCCAACTCCTCACTGACAGGGAAGGTGATATCACTGACAAGCTCCTCTTTGATCTTCACAGGTTTGGTATCTTCTGTGGCCTTCTCAGGATTTACAATCTTCTCATACTCCATAGAAAGCTTCTTGCTAACCTGTCAGCAGGCAAGAGATAAAGTTTTCCAAGAGAATGATGAAGGCAAGTTGATCTTCATTATCCTTCTTTCCCTGGGAAAAAAAGGGGGTAAATGGGTTGGAAAGGAAAGAGTATGAATGACAGAGAGGTTTAAAATAAGTTCAAAGTCGAAGGAGTTTTTTTTTAAAAAATGAAAGGAAGGCATGAGAGGTAAAAAAGGTTTTTTTTATATGACAGAGTTATATGTATGAGAAAATGTAAAAGAAGATAATGATACAAAATAGGAGGGACTGTAAAAAAGCTTCTATTTTTAGTTATAAAAACTAACATTTAGCAATATATGTATCCCAAAGTTTCTCTTAAGTATAACTATATATGGTATGCAGACCTACTAGGTTAAGCAAGACTTTTTTCCTTACATATTAGAAAATACTTTATCCCATTTAGCTTTGGGGAAAACTAAAGCAATGGCCAAGAAGTTTGCTTAAGGTCACAAATCAGATTGAACAGGAATTTCTGGTCTAGAATTCAATGCCCTCAATATATTTACTACCTCTTAGTCCTTACCTTTTTTTTTTTTTTTAAATAGGACATCTTGTCATCTAGTTTCAATCTATAGAAATTATTACTGTTGGGCATCCTACTTAAAACAAGAAATGAGGTCTAGGCAACAGTGATAGGACAAGATTACCAAAGATTAAGAGTCTCCCTTCTTCCTACAATTTTTACTCTCCACTCTAGCTTGAGGGAAAAGGGAACCTGAGAACCCTGATAGAATTTCCTTTAATTATTTACTTCTTCATACTCCGCACCTGTAACATCAAACTGTGATAGTCCTTAATTCGGTGCTGCCAGAACTTCTGCAGGGACAGCACACTGCCAATGCCCATCTCATGAAACACCTGCTCCATAACATCAGGAAAGGGAGTCTGCCCCAACTGGGCCTCTCGGTCCACAGCAAAGCGCAGCAGCTTGGTGAATTTAAGACAATATTCATGAGCCACATCCGTTAGAGTCTCCAGGACACTTTCGTTAGCACATTCAAAGCCTGAATGAGCCAAAATTGTGGCTACTGACTGATAGAGCAGCTGACGACAGGAATTCCAACTCAGTTCAGTCACAGGTTCTCCTTTTCCTCTAAAAGCACAGAGAGAGAGCAATGTTATGAGGGTTCACACTGGAAGAAACTTATCCCTGCCTTCCTAGAATTTTTCCAGTTTTCATTATTTTAGGAAAATTTGGGTCAGGCTAACTCACCTGGTTTCTTTTTCATACTGTCTGAGCATATCCCAGACACTCCCAACTATCTTTTTCTTTTAGCCAACTTAAACCCCTGTGTTTCTATGCAGTGATCTATGGATATAATAATCATTTTTAGTTATTACTATCTAACATATTCACTTACCTCTTGTGAACTTTGAATGCAATAACAACATAACTCTACCTAGTTCTGCAAACAGCTTATATAATATAAACAAAAATAATTTAAAATGGAGCTGTTCTTTAAGCTTGTGGTTGGTAAAAAAAAACAGTCACATGTGGATGAATACTGCCAATGGGGGAAAATATTCTCCACTTTGCCATGTGCTTTTATTTGAAACAGTCAAGTCCACCAGCAAAGTACTAAGGTTAACACAGATATGGCAAATTGCCTAATAAAAAGTCAAAAGATATGAACTAGCAGTTTTGAGGGGAAGCAATATCATTAGCCATATGAAATAATGTTCCTAATCACTAATAATTAAATAAATGTGAATAAAACAATATTTTAATTATGCACATAAGTGAGTCTCCCCTTCCTATAACTTTGCCCTTGCAAATGGGGTAGCAAAAAGATAAGCAAGAAAAAATAGATTTTTATTAAAAAAAAAACAACAACAAAATTTTGGCTATATTGGAAAAATTTACTATTTATCAAAGATATGCTTAACATCTAAATATGACATGTGGCTTCATGAATTAAATGAATTAAAGATAGTATGCAAATAAAACCCTCAAAACACACACAAAAAAAAAACAAAACTCAGGAGGATTCTGGGAAGATGGTGAAATAGGTCAGAAAATTGGTCAAAAAATAGGTCCAGATTTCCCCCCAAAATAAATTTAAAAAATTCACCTCAGTTATCTCACCTCAATGGTTAAAAACATGTAAGAGTTGAGGCAGAAAAGGGTCCTCCTGGGACAAATGGAGAAGATACAAGGAAAGACCCCTTCAATGGAGGTTTGGTCTGTGTAAAATTTAAACCTCTCTAGGCTAGCTCCACTGAAACAGCAAATTCAAAGACCTGGGGTTTGGAGATAGCTTCAGCCTCAATCACAGGAACTTTCACCTCTTAGATAGTGGGGGGAATTGGGGTCTGAGTTTAGGAAAATGGAGGAACCTCTGCTGATAAGAAATGCTAGACCTGGTTGTGTTGCTGAGACAAGAAGGAAACAGCACATTCCTGGTGAGTGCAGCATCATGGGTCAAAGTAGCTGCTGGCTGTGGGCACTTATATGTGGGTAAAGTTCTGGATTTTGAGTTTCAAGCCAGAGGAAAGAACAGAAGTGAAACCAAAGGAACCATCTCCTCCCCTTCCCCCCCAACTAGAGAAGATTACACTAACAAGCTCTTATTAAACAAAACAAAACAAAACAACACACTATATGAATGAGGTGCCAGAATAAGAAGTGATGGGAGAGGAGGGCTGGTAGTTCTGAAATCCTATTTGCATCCAGAATGGGTTGAAGTGGGAACAATATTACATCCAGAAATGTATAACACTTTCCCAAAATCTATAAAGAAATAGGGGGAGAGAACAGGATAAGGGATATAGACAATTGTACATTACAGGGAGTGGGATAAAGAAGGAGGGAAAAGGTAAAGGGAGAAGATAAGGGAAAAATCTAAAACCTGAAAGCTATGGCAAAACTTCTGCTTTTCTTTCTTACTGATGATATCTTCGTGCTTATAAGGTAAAGCTGTGCTGTTAAAGGATTCCTCTAAATAGAAATGTTTGATTTTCAAACCCTAATTTTTATAAAAGGCTTGCTAACTTAGAGAATAAAGTAATACATTCTCTCTTACTCACTTGATATGAATTACTCAATTATCCAGAGGAACAAAGTAAATAGCTTGCCTGTTCTGAAGCAATGACTGTATTTTACATAGTTAAATATGTACTTAAAATAGATTGGATCAACTCATTATGCATGTTCTAGATATTCTATGTTATATCCCTGCCTTACCGGTAAAAGTCACTCTCGGGGTCACTATGCCTGATCTGGAATGGCATTTTGCCAGTCTTGTTATCCAAAGAAAGCAGGTCATCAGGAAGGGGGGGTGAAGCTGGACAGGATGGAAGAGGTTCATTCTCTTCAGTTTTGATGCCCTCTGCCTGCTGCTGCATCTGAGCCTGGGCTGTGGCAATGAGGCTTCGTAGGCGACGGTTGTGTTGGATCAGTTGGATTGTGTGGGTGGTGAGGCTGCAAGGCTCGGATGGGATATCCAACATGGTGGTTGGCCGTGGCTTATTGGCAGAGGGTTGGTGCAAGAGTGGATCTTGGACCTCCACCAGTCGAAACTCCCGTGGGAGCAAATCAAAGGAGCTTCTGTTAGCTTGGTTGGATGATATTGGGATCTCTCCCCAGTATCTTAGCATTTTTGAGAGTGAGTTGTTAGATTAAGTCTGACAAGAACAATGTTTCCAAATTCACAAAACAGGCTTCCAAAACAGAAAGCAAATTGGCTAAATCACCTTCTTACATCATTCTTGTCAGAGTAAGAAAAGTTGAGCCATCTAAGATGACCTAGAAAAATGTATGTACCAGCAGTACTGAAGAAGCATCAGCATTGCTCTCATTGAAGAAACAAGTGATTTCTGATCTGGAAAAAAAAAATAGATGTTTATCATCACAATCAAGCAAACTGATATCTCACAGACAGCAGTTATCAAAGCTAAGGCAGCTTTAGTTTTATTAAAAAGTCAAGAAAACCTGGACTCACATCCTGTCTCTGATACTTGCTGGTTCTGTGAAATGGCTATAATAACAGTTCCTGTAGTATGTACCCGATAGGGTTGTTGTGAGGCTCAAATGAGATTCTGTATGTAAAAATCTTTGAAAACTTTAAAGCAGTCAGTAATGATAATAATGGTATGATAGCATGCATATAAGGAAAAACTTCCTTAAAAATCGGCCTAAAATGGAATGGAAGACCTCAAGAAGGTAGTGAATGCCATTTTACTCCCCTTCTTCTCCTCCCCCAGTTTAATTCAGCCTTGCCTCCCCTCCCTTTTGATTAGAGGGCTGGAAAGTAGAGCCCTAAGCTCCACCCAAAGTTTTCCTTTATAGAAACAGAATCTAGATTTGGCAGCTCAACCCACTTTCCATTTGAAGCTCTGTGTGAACAAGAATGAGAGAAAGGAATTCATTTAAAAAAGATTTAAGAGATTTAGTGAACTGCAAACTTTACAAGATTCAACAGTGTGATATGAACATGATTCTACTAGGCTTAATTAAGAGAGGAATAGAAGTCTGGCTACTCAGGCCTGTTCAGAGAAGAACTAAAATATTATATCCAATTCTGGATAAAAATTGATGTGGATGCAGATTGCAATCCATTCATGCTTACCTATTCTATCAGATTCCTTTGCAATCTTTCCCTAAATTTGCAACAGGGTTTCTTCCTAATATGTTGGCTGTCTTCCCTTATTCCTAAGGATATCTGAAAGAAAGTGGAACAAATGGGTCTTCCATTGATTATCTCATGCTCTTGTGACCAGCTCATCTTTTTTCATTATCCATTTTTCCTGATGACATGCCTTACCCATGGCAAGCCAGGAAGTAAAAGAACTGTTACCTATGTAACATTTTTAAGTTTGCCAAGTTATTTACCTGTGCTTCTCATTAAAATTTTGCAATAATTCTGTGAGGTGGATACTATAATTATTACTATCCATATTTTATAGGTATTTTACATAGTTTAAAGTTGTCATTCAAGCTCACAAAGTTACTAAGAATCAGTAGGGGGAATTGAGCCCTGTTTTTTAACTTCAGTTCTAGAACTCTTTCCACTAGGCTTGGCTTGCCTTGGTGATTACATCAAGAAATCCTACTAAATGAGGAAGTACTGAAAGAAAACTGATTATATTTAGCCTAAAGAAAAGAAAAACTGAGGATAGATTTGACTGCTATCTTTGAAAAGTTATCACATCAAAGAAGTATTTGACTTTTTCCTCTTTTTTTCAAAAGAGAAAATTTTGGCTTAAAATAAGGAAAAACATCTTAGTAGTTGGAGGTATCCCAAAGCTGAATGGGGTTTTCTCCTTGGGAAACTTTGGGTTCCCTCTTAGGGGTAATCTTTGAATAAAGATTGGATGATATTTTGTAAAGAATGTTGTTCTTTGACTGGTGTGGCTCTCTTCAACAATGAGATGATTCAAACCAATTCCAATTGTTCAGTGATGAAGAGAGCCATCTACACTCAAAGAGAACCATGGGAACTGAGTGTGGATCACAACATAGCATTCTCACTCTTTCTGTTATTGTTTGCTTGCATTTCTGTTTTTCTTCTCAGATCTTTTTCTTTCTTTCTAGATCCAATTTTTCTTGTACAGCAAGATAACTGTATATATGTATACATATATTGGATTTAACATATACTTTAACATATTTAACATGTGTAGAGAGCCAGAATTCTGGAGAAATATACTTGAAACAAGGATACTTACAACAAGGTGTTAACTCTGTGATTGATGAGATGATAGTTCTCTAGTTCATATACTTAGTATGGTGATATAATGATTCTCTAGTTCACACATGCTCAGTATGTTATAATGATGTATTGTAATGGAGTATTTAAGGACTGAGAAAACTGGAACAGTCAGTCAGAGTGAACAGATTGTGAAGGAGACAATAAAGACTTTAGACTCTAATCCTGACCATCCTCATGGTAACTATCCTGCTGAGAACAAGGCCTGTCTGGAGGACCTCCAGAAAGCTAGCCCAGACATTACAAACATGTATTGGACTACCTGTCATCTAGGGGAGAGGGGAAGGGGAAGGAAGGGGAAAGTTGGAACAGAAGGTTTTGCAATTGTCAAAGCTGAAAAATTACCCGTGCATATATTTTATAAATAAAAAATTAATAAATATTAATAAAGAATATTGTTGAAGGAATTTCTATTCATGTTCAGGTTGACCTAGATGGCCTCTGGGGATCCTTTACAACTCTCTGCCTTTGTGAGGGGGAGGGGCACACTGATTCAGAAATCATCTTGAAAGGTCCTTAGCAACAGAGAGAGAATATGGTACGGAAAAAAAGAACTGTACATTTGAAAGCGTGAAGAGCAGGATTCATTACCAGTTGGGACATTTATTATCTGTATCAGAGCCAGTCCCTGGCCTTCACTGGCCTCAGTTTCCCCATCTGTAAAATTCCAGGAGTTAGATTGATGTGAGATAGCCTGGTACAGTGGAAGGCGTGCTGGAGTCAGAGGTCCTGGGTTTGAAACCTGACTGTCACTCACTTCTTATGACCCCTTAAATTCTCTAGGCTTCACTTTTCGCCTCAGGAAGACCAAGGCAAACTTAGATAACCTCGGAGGTCCTTCCCACTCTAAAGGTACTAACGGGCCAGCCCCTGGGCTGAAGGAGGTGGGGGTGGGGTGCTGTGGGGACGGTATTTACCGGTTTCCAGGGGAGCAGTTGGGAGGGGGGGCGACGTCAGATCAGGTCCTTAGCAGGGCCCCGAAGCCCCGGAGATACCCGTGGGAGAAAGCACGGCCGGGGAACGTTGCGCGGAGGATCGAGAACAGAGCCCACCGAACTTGGTAGCTGACGGAAACTCCTCTTTACTAGTCAGAGACGGCCGCCGGAAGTCGTCACCAAGCATTGCAACACGTAAAGACGTCTTCCCTTTCCAAGACTTCGCCTTTTATTCCATAGTATTCGAATTTTAACTCGGTCCAATAGGTGAGATTGAGGGATCGGGTGAGGTTACTGAAGTTGGTAAACTCCGGTGCCTCCCCTTCCCACGGAGAGCTCGAAGCCGAAGCGGGGAACTTTGAGCTCTCAGAGTCTGGTTTCCGGCGGACACTATTAAATATCGGACCCCTCGAAGATGGCGGAGCTCTCTTCAGAGGCTGAGTTGGGGTCCCGTTCCGAGCCACCCGAGGATGACTTCAAAAAACCGGTCCTACCCTTGCTCTCGGGGCCGGGAGAGCATGCCCCGGGCCCCGCTTCCCGGGAGCGGGAGAAGCGGAAAGAGGAGAAAAAGGAGCCTCCGCCGGCCGGTGGTCTTGGAGAGCAGGGAGCCAGGCCGGTCCGGCGGCGAGACGTCGAGGAGGAACCCGGACCCGGGCCCCCTGCCGAAGGCAAGCCGCGGCAGTCTAGAGCAGCAACTGGGGCTCCTCCGGTTGGAAGCCCAGCTCCGGCTCCCCCATATAAGGAACCAGAGTGGGGAGGCCCTCCCGACGCTCCCTACAGCCTGGAGACTCTGAAGGGAGGGACCATCCTAAACAACCGCAGTCTGGAGGGCCAGAGCCGCTGCGTGTTCGGGCGTCTGCCTAGCTGCGACGTGGTCCTGGAGCACCCTTCGGTATCCCGCTTCCACGCCGTGCTGCAGCACCGGGCGCGGGACCCGGCGGGGGAAGAAGACCCCAGCGGACCCGGCTTCTACTTGTACGACCTGGGAAGCACCCACGGCACCTTCCTCAACAAAACTCGCGTGCCGCCACGCACCTACTGCCGCGTCCGCGTGGGCCACGTCCTCCGCTTTGGAGGGAGCACCCGGCTTTTCATCCTGCAGGTAAAGAGAAGTCCGGGGAAGGGAGGCCTTGCGCAGCCCCGCGGCCCCGGCTCCCTGGAGCGTGTTGCAGCGTTCGGGTCAGCCTTCCCAAAGTTGAGGGTTCTGCCTTCTGGTTCCTAGACAGAATTCCTCATGGCTTCTGCCCTCACATCCTAAAGGGATTGTTTTACTTGACTCAACAGGGACCAGAAGATGATAAGGAGGCAGAATCCGAGCTAACGGTAACTCAGTTGAAGGCTTTGCGAAAGCAGCAGCAGATGAAATTAGAGAAGAAGATGTTGGGTGAAGACTCAGATGAGGAAGAGGAGACAGATGCCACAGAAGAGACGAGAAATACTAGTAGTCAGGATATTGAGATGGGGTGTACTTGGGGAATGGGTAAGAAATGAAAGCTATTAAAAAAGGAAGTCAGAATTTTTTTAAAGCAAATAATCATTAACTGTATCTCATACTTGTCTTATGTTTGAAAGGGACATAATATCCATTTGGTCCTCATACTAGCTCTTTGAACTGTGGAGTATGGAGGAGTGACTATTGTTATTATGCCCACTTTTAAAACAAGAAAACTGACCTCCTTAGTGTGCCCGAGGGTCACCCAGCTGCCAACAGATCCAGAACTAATTTACAATAAGAGTAATAATCCTGCTGTGAATCAAACTTTTCATGAGAATTCACTTAGGTTATCATTATTGCCAACCATATGTTGTCTAAACACATTCCTCTAGCAAGTCACTTAAACTCTTTGAGCCTCAGTTTCTCTATTTGTAAAATGAAAGTGTTGGAGTAAGTGATTTTAAAAACTCTGTCCTTAGTATATAGGCAAGGCACTTAATGCAATTATTTAAATTCTGGATCCCAGGTCCAAATGGTCATCTTCTCGGGAGAATGCCCCTATTTGTGGTTGACTAAACAAGAAGAAATTGAAGAATGAAAGATTTTATGACTATGAAGTAAATAGCACATTGTGTAAAAAGACCCATGGAGGAAGCAGTTTGTTGTATTGGAAAGAGAACTAAAGTTGGGAGTTCAAAGCTTGGCTCTGCCACTTATCTAATCCTCAGTATCCTCATCTGCAATAAGAGAGGACTCTCTTTCAGCTTTGATTCTATGAATGTAGGGACCTTCTACCAAAAAATTTTTTTTCCTGTTTGTCATCATTGAATATGTGCATAAAGGAACCCAATATAAATACTAAAAATTTCTTTTGCATTTGTATATTTATATAGAAGTGTATGTATATTTTCAGCATATTTTATGGAATCATAGAGCTGGAAAAGACTTTGAAGATCATTTAGGTCAAACTCTTCATCTCTGTATAGCATCAAGGAACTTCCCAATATCTGCTGTGTCATGGCACTCTGCTAGGCACTAGGGATAGAACATATTTATGTGCATAAAATGAAAAATAGCAACAGAAGCTGTCTTATATATACCAAATAAATAACACGAACAGTATGCTTGCAGGAGTTGAGGACTTGAACATTTGGGGAATGCTTCAAAGCAGTTAGGCTTTAAAATCAAGGTAGGATTTAAAATGAGAGAATGTGAGGGCACCAACCAGGGGAAATTTGAGAAAACACTGACAGTTCTGGTCGACAGTCTATTCCAGTAAATCCTATTTTAGGGAAGTTGTAGAGGTAGGCCTGAGGTTGCTAAATTAAAAAAAAAATTAGACTTTTTCCTAAAAGCAAATTGGTAAATGAATGGTTTTTAATTTTTTTATCTTTTTGAAATGGGTATGAGTTTTTTCATAGCACTTGCCTACTTCACCTAAAGGCTATACTTCTTTGACCTGCCCCTTGTACTATTTTCCTCCTTGTTTTGTAAAGATATTGATGAATGGAACACATTTAGTATTTGTGGTGAGAATTATCATTTATTATCTCAATTTTGTATAGCCTAACCCTTCTTTATTGAAATAAGATATATGATTTTAGTGAAATTTTCCATTTGTTTTTTCTTCCTGCTTAAATAATATGTCTGATGTTCTTTTTGATTTACTCTACCCCTAATCCCTCTCCTGCAGGAGAAGACGCTATTGAAGATGAAGTTGAAGAGAACCCTATTGTTATAGAGTTTCAACAGGAACGTGAGGCATTTTATATAAAGGATCCCAAAAAGGCTCTGCAGGGGTTCTTTGAAAGAGAAGGTCTGTAAAATAACTTTTGATAATAGAAGTTGTGCATCTCCTATACCATAGATTCTAGTTTAATGCCATACATTAAAATGTCTTAAATTCTACTTTGCCTGTATATACTATATAACTGTTCAAATTCTGCTTAATAGTTAAGTTTTTACCTGTTCCTTCAAAGATAATGTACTCCTTCTGGGTTTGATAATAATTAATTTCAGCAAACATTTAAATGCCTAATGTTTACCTAGCATTTTGTTAAGTACTGGGGATATAAAAGTTTAGATTAGATGAGAAAGATGTTCTCAAAAAGTCTTGCAGTCAAAAAGGTTTATACGGAGAATATTTTTTAATATTTAAAAAGATTTGCGTCAAGATCCTTAGCAGAAAACTTTAGTATTGGGGAAATTGAATCAAATTCTTAGGACTTTCTGTTTCTTAGCCAGTAATATTCTGTAATTCCCATCATCTGTGGTAATTTCATGTGGTTAAAAATATATTTTAGATAGGATTAATTCTTTATTTTTTTCCTCTGGTATAACAATTTCAACTAATAACTGAATTTTGTGTAGTAAGTTATTTTCAGTTGTTATTACAAATCTCTCTTTTTCTTCCTTCCTTTGTAGGAGAAGAATTAGAATATGAATATGATGAACAGGGACACAGTACCTGGCTTTGCAGAGTTAGGTATGTGTTCTTCCCATTTCCCTTTACAAGTTCATTACTTTTAAACTTATAGTCCTAAATAAGAATTTTAAGAGTACTAGATTTATAAAAGAAGTTAGTTCTGAGTTTGGGTTTTGGTATTTCATAGGTATTTATTGTCTTTTACCTCCATATATGGGGTTTTACTTTTCTTTGCTTCAAACAAACATTATAGTAGTGAGTAGGAAAAACAAACTGAGAACTAGCTGTTACTTTTTTTGATTGATTTTTCATATAGTCACCAAATTGATATTCTTAAACTATAGCCCTGACCTTTTAAC
Organism: Antechinus flavipes; assembly: GCF_016432865.1. Lineage (NCBI taxonomy): Eukaryota > Metazoa > Chordata > Mammalia > Dasyuromorphia > Dasyuridae > Antechinus > Antechinus flavipes. Next base: position 224,005,941 of record NC_067399.1, on the reverse strand, counting down.
TACCTTACTCTAATATCTTTATTCATTTTCTGTTACCTCTAGTATAAAATTCAAAATTATCAACCTATTTCTTTTCATCTTTTCTTTATACTATTTCCATTTATACAATTTCTTTTCCTCTCACACTGTTAGACTAGCTATTTCCCATATTTGATGTTTGATATCTCATCTCTGATGGTCTTCATGTTTGGATTATACTCTTTCACCTCCCATTCATCAAATTTCTAACTTCTTTGAAGAACTCACCAGCTAGTTGATATAGGAATCCTTTTGTGATCTTCCCATTATTAGTATGTGTAATGTTCTTAGTTCATTTTCTCTGGAGGTCTCTGGTACAGCCTTCGTTTCAGTTCAGTACACAATGACAGCCTGGTGTTAAAGTCCAAAAGTATTTATTGTCTCCTTGCCTGATGCTGGGTAGCTTTCTGGAGAGCCTTTCAGTCTGGCCTTGATCTTAGTAGGGGAAATGCAGGAGGCCAGGCCAGCCACCAGGAAGATCGAAGATCAAATTAAATTTCTCCCCTTGGTTCTGAGAGTTTAAGCTCTTGCCTCCAGTCCTTTGTCTTCTCTGCCTCTGCCTCTCTGTGTATCTGAGTACTAGCTGAGGCTCCCAGTTTATATGCTCTATACTGAGTATAAACCAATTATTTTATCTAGGAAACCATTATTTGTTGTAGGATTAAATCAATCATAGTGAATCATGCTAAACTGAATAATCATTGTCTCCTCCATTCCACTTAGTACCTTGTAAGCATCCTTGTTTCAAGTTCAGAATTCTGTCCCATAACAAGTATGCTTTCCCTCTTGAAATAATTTTTATACAACTTTGTATACATTTTGATTTTTTTCATTTAATTTTTCTTCTGCCCCTGCAATTCTGTTGTTTTTTTTCCCCCCAGAGGTTATAGTTATTTAACTACTCATTCCTGCCTTTCTTCAATCCTCTAGTTTCTTTTGGTACTTGCTGATTTCTTCATTGTTAGTTCTCATTTCTGTCATTATTTCTTTTAAACTTTCACTTAATTCATTACTCTTCTAAACAATCTGAAGGTTCATAAGGCTGCTTTATTGTTGTTTCAGAGAATGTTTCAGAACTATTTGTAAAATCTTGATTTTGACTGTTTGTTGTAATGTATTCATCTATGAAAATGACATTTTTGTGGATTAGACTCTGTTTTCATAAACTAGCCTCCTTCATCTTTTCTAGTCTTCTTACACTTTTTTTCCTAAACATATATTCTTTGTTTCAGTGACACTGGCCTCTTGGTTATTCTGCAGACAAGACATGGCCATATCTCAGTTCTGAACATTTTTCTGGTTGTCTTGAACATCTGGAATGCTATTCCTTTTCCATTCTACCTACTGACCTCCTTTGCTTCCTTTTAGTCCAAACTAAAATCACATCGTTTACTGGAAGCCTCTCCTATCCCTTTTCATTGTAGTGCCTTCTCTCTTTATTATTTCATATATATCCTGGATATAATTTTCTTTGTATAAAATGTTTGTTTGCATGTTGTGTCTTCTATTGCATTATGAGCTCCTGGAGGGCAGGATCTGAATTATCTTTTGCTTCTTTTTTGCATCCACAGCAGTAGGTGCTTAATAAATACTTCTGGATTTATTGATTCTTCAAATATTTTTCCTTGTTGGTAAAATTTTTATCTATTTTTATCAGTCACTGACGATTTTCCTTAGTGATAGTTTTGTAGTAGAGGTGTTTCTTATTCTTTTGTTCCTTTCTCCCAGTCCTTATTCTTTTTTTATTTCAGAGCATCATGGTTGAAATCAGTCTGTGGCCCTCATTCTTTTCTAAATGTCTGTGTTGGTTACCCTTTTTTCTCCTGGAGAGTTGCCATATATATCTGAATGGCTTGATTCAATTCAACAATTCAACACATTTATTAAATGTCTTTTATGTACTCCTGTACAATACTATTTGGTTCTTATAATTTAGAACTTACAATTGGATATTACTACTTAGTTCTTACAACTTTAGATATTATAACTCAAGAGTTGTAGCAAATGCTGTACCTTTAGGCTCCTCCCTCCTTTACATTTTATCCCCCTTTGAAGTTCTTGGGAGTGGTCCAATTGATGAGCCTCAGCCCACTCTAGGATCAGTTCCTTTCTGGGCCACTATCAAAGAGTTAATTCCAAAAGATAGTACCTGAAACTGTGTAGGGACATTGGCCCCAGATCAACATAGGGATGGGCATACGGGGAAAGTAGATGAGACTGAGTGGTTGGTGAGTTGGTATTAAGTTGTTTTTCTATTTTAAAGAATTAATTTTTTCAGGTTCTTTATATTTTTCTCTTCCTATCGTTGGTGTTCTTTACCTTCTGGAATGGGGGAAGAATTGAAATCTAGGATATCTTTCATTCTCTCATCTTCCCAGTCTTCTTTATATTGTTTGACTTTATTTATGTACATATTGTATCCATCCCCTTCCTATAATCAAACAATCAAAAGACATTTATCAAGTGTCTACTGTATGCCAAGAACTGTTGTGGCCAAAAAAAGAGGCAAAACCCCTCAAGGTGCTTATAATCTAATGAATTGTAGCTTCTTGAGAGCAGAAGCTATTTTTTATGTGTTTTTATGTATTGTTTTTTATGAGGCACAAAGCCTCGTCCATAATAGGCATTTAATAAATGTGCTGAATTATTTAATTAATTGAGCCATTCATATATGTGTGCCAGATATTATCACTGTGAAGTTCTTTTTCCTCATTGATGTTTGCAACCACTACAGGTTGCCTGTGGATGATTCATCAGGAAAACAACTGGTGGCTGAGGCCATTCACTCAGGAAAGAAAAAGGAAGCAATGATTCAGTGCTCCCTGGAAGCTTGTCGAATGCTTGATGCTTTGGGTTTGCTACGTCAGGAGGCGGGTCAGTAGCCAGGCAAGGCATCTGATGGCATTTAGCAGCGTTTCTTATGAAAACAGTTAAAGATGAAACTATAATATCTTTGTTATCTAAGTTAGTTTGCCCTTAACTTCTTCCATCCTTTTGAAAAAGCTGTGGTGTATGAATATAATACAGTATTGTGGTATATTATGGTGGAAAGAAATGATGAGCATGAAGAATCAATAGAAAGATGGGAATAATCCTATGAATTGATGCAGAGTGAAATAAACAGATCACAAAGAATAATATACTCAATAATTACAACTATTCAAATGAAAATGTCATTAAAAGAAAGTTGTAGCATGAGTAGCCAAATCATTGATGATATTGAAGAATAGATAATGAAATACTTTTCAGAAGAAAGGAGAAGGACTAATAGGACAGAAGGTTATTGACAGTGTCAGATATTTTCATTGTTACGGGGAAAGTTTGATCTAGTAAGGAGGAAGAATATTTTCAGAAATAACTGATACAAAAACAAAAGGCAGTTAAAAAAAAACTTTAAAAAATTTTTTCTAATATTCATTTTTTATTTGTTATATGTACTGTAGTATCTCGAAAAAGGAAAGCCAAGAACTGGGAGGATGAAGATTATTATGATAGTGATGACGATACATTCCTTGATCGAACTGGCTTGGTTGAGAAGAAGCGACTTAACAGGATGAAAAAAGCTGGAAAAATTGATGATAAGCCAGAGACTTATGATTCACTGGTAAATATGGAAGTAGTTATAGCATTATTTTATTTAGATTTGTTTTATGATAAAAACACTTTAATGCATTGAAATTGTGAAGTAAGTACAACTTAAGTTTTAAAAAAGAGAAGAAAAAAGATCTTCCAAATCAAGACATATATAGATATATATAATGTAATAATTAGAAAAAAATGAAAACAAGAAACTCATATATATATATCATTCTCTCTTAATTCCTTTACTTCCAGTTAAACAATTAAAAAGAAAAGGAAAAACCCTTTTAACAACCATGAATAATCAAGCAAAACAAAAGCCTTATCCAAAAATGCTTGTGTCATTCTGCATTTTAAGCCTGTCACTTATTTAGCAGGAGGGTAGTAGCATGCTTCATCTTTGGTCCTCTAAAATCATGGTTGGTCATTGCATCAATCAGAGTTCTCAAGTATTTCAAAGTTGCTTTTCTTTAAAATGTTGTCATTATATAAATGAATTCTGCATGAGTTCATAGCATTCCTTCTAGTTTACTCTGAGACTATTCTGTTTTTCATTTCTTGTTCTATTACCTTCATTTAACAACAGCTTGTTCTGCCATTTCCCAATTGGTGGATACTTTCTTATTTTTCCAGTTCTTTGCTATCATTAAAATACTGCTTGTAAGTTCTTTCTCCTTTTCTTTGAACTCTTTAGTGGTATGGACCTAGTAATATAGCTGGATGAAAGGGTTTGAACTATTGTTTACTGATTATTGGCTTGCTAAACTTTTTTATTTTTTACATTTTTAGATTGGAAAGTTGAATAATGCAGAGAAAGAACTTGCTGAGATTTCAGAGAAGTTGAAAGTCTCAGGCAAAAGTAAGACTCATTCATTATTTCTAAGTGACCTGTAAGTTTGTTAATCTGTGTACTCCTTGCACTCCCTGACACAACTTAATAGACAATCTTCAAATGACTATGATCAACTTTCTGGTGATTTTCAAAATTTAGATAAATTGATCTCTCAATGATAGACGTACAGTAGTGGTTTATGAGTTATTTATGAAACTTTTGAAACAAACTAAGAATAGGATTGCTTTATCTCTTGCTATAGTGAGGTGACAGTGGAATGCTGATTTTTTAGAAATTGATTTTCTTCTTGCTAGATCATTTGGAAACATAGATATAGACACAGAAATGAATGACTCAGTGACTCATTTATGTGGTCATTCAGTAAGCATTTATTGAGTGGCTGTGTTTTTTAAATAAATTGAAAGGAGTATCTATGCTCTTGAGCAGTAGGCAGTATGATATAATAGATGACTTGGATTTCAATTTAAAAAAACAAAACCAAACCACTTGTGTGACTTTGGAAAAATCACCTTTTGTAAGCCTTACTTTCCTCATCCATAAAATTTTTGCAGAGTTGGTATGTTATGGGTTTCACTTTGTATCTTTTCCTCTAGATTGCTCCATAATTTATTATATTAATCATATTGGATGGGTTGTAGTGGCATTATTATGTATTATAATTTATCTATTACCCAAAAAACAGACAGGTTGTTTTCCATTTTTGTCACTGCAAATAAAATGTCTATGAATATTTTTGTATAACTGAATCCTTTATCCCTTTTAATAGTATCTTTAAAATATATTTCTATCCATGAGATTGCCAAGTAAAATTGTACGATCAATTTTATAATTTTTATTGAAATTGACAAACTTCTCCAGCAGTATTTCTACCAGATTGTTTCACCACAGCTCTAATAGTGAACTTTCTCTTGGGGAGCATGACAGGTAGATTGGTAGGAGAAGAGGAACAGAAGTAGTAGGCTAGTAGGAGGGGGGAATGGGAAGTGGTGGGCTGGTAGGTAAGGAGGAACAGGAAGTGGTGAGGAGGAAATTTTTGCCAATTTAATAAGTAGGTGCTATCTTATGATGCTAAATATATCACAGTGTATCATAAAGTAATTATAAAAACTTTCTAATAATAATGAAATAAAAAAGGCAGACAAACAAATCAGTACAACTATCCAAAAATTAAACCAATGCACATGAGAAATTAATATTTAATAAATTCAAGATTAAAAATCACAAGGAAATGGAATCATTAGTCAATTAAAACTCTTGGGAAAATTGTACAGCTTATATAGCAAAATTAGATTAAGACCCTTAACTCATTATATGGTATGAAATACTTTTAAGTATGTAAATTATATAAGCATTGTCTTAATTTGTTGAGAATCTGACTAACTTTTCAAAGATAAGTTCACATTTCTTCCCTTAAAAGTTGATTATTCAAGTCTTTTGGCCACTTCCCCATTCATCATGATCATTCTGTTAGAGATGTATCATGGAAGTATAAAGTTGGAATGGAAAGTATCTTAAAGATCACTTGGTTTACCTCTTCACTTTACAGATGAGGAAACTGAGGAAGAATGATCTGCTCAAGGTCATCCAGCACAGGCAGAAGTGACAGAATAAGAATCAAATCTGGGTTCTTTTTAAGAGCATGTTTTTTTCTGCTGGTCTACCTTCTTTCCATATCATTTCTGGGTGTCATAGCATATCTGATATACTCTCTGCAAATATTTTCTTTTTATTTTAGAGATCTTGCCTTTTTTGTCTTGTAAAAAATTATTTTTATCTTTGTTTAATTAAGCTACTGAATTTTATCTCCAATAATTTTTTTTGGATTGGATTTGTAATTTACTCCATGAGGAAACTTCTATCAATGTATACAATGTATACAGCATCTGTTCTGTACCATATAGACTTAGAGAATTGCCTGGGACCCTCAGAGTTTAAGTGTCATGCCCATGGTCACACAGGTAGGATAGAAGCAGGAATGGATCCCAGAGCTTCTTGACTCAGGAGCTCATTTCATTATTCTGCTTCTCATTTTAGATAGCTAGATAAATTTTTTTTACTCTTGAAAATTGTATTAAATTTATCAATACTTTTCCTTCTACTCTTTCTTATAAAAATTATTAAAATAAAAAATTTGAATACTAATACCATTTATTGAGTGAAAAGTATATCATTATTTAGTATGAATTATGGATTTTAGTTTATTTTTGCCATATAGCTATCCAGTTTTCCTAAGAGTTTTAATTGAATAATGATTCCATTTCTTTATGTTTTTTAATCATGAGTTTTTATTAAATATTATTTTTTTATGTTCTTAAGATTTTATTTTGGGATAGTTCTAGTGATCTATTTCTCTGTATTCCATTATTGCCAGGAAGTTTTTAATACATTTTGAAATCTGTTAAGGCAAGTGCCCTATTCCATTTCTAATGTTCATAATTTCCTTTGATGTTTTTGCCCGTGTTCTGAATGAACTTTTCTAATGTTCTTATCTAATTTAAGAATTGGCCTTGGCTCTTTTCAGCAATGAAGTGATTCAAGGAAATTCTAACAGACATGTGTTGAAAAGAGCCATTTGCATCCAGAGGGAGAACTCTGGATACTGAATGTGGATCAAAGCAGAGTATTTTCACTTTTTCATTGCTGTTGTTTATTTCCTTGATTTTTTTTTCTTGCAGTTTTCTTTCATCTTTTGATCTGATTTTTCATGTGTAGCATGATGAATATGAAAATATGTTTAAAAGAATTGCACATGTTTAATCTAAAAAAAAAATTGGTCTTGGGACAGCTGGATGGTGCAATGTATAGCGCAGCAGCCCTGGAGTCAGGAGAACCTGAGATCAAATTTGGCCTTAAGACACCTGACAGTTTTTTTTTTTTAATTTAATTTAATTTTATTATTTTTTTTAAATAACTTTTTATTGACAGAACCCTTGCCAGGATAATTTTTTACAGCATTATCCTTTGCACTCACTTCTGTTACGATTTTTCCCCTCCTTCCTTCCACCCCCCAGATGGCAAGCAGTCCTTTACATGTTAAATAGGTTATAGTATATCCTAGATACAATATATGTGTGCAGAACCAAACAGTTCTCTTATTGCACAGAGAGAATTGGATTCAGAAGGTATAAATAACCTGGGAAGAAAAACAAAAATGCAAGCAGTTTATATTCATTTCCCAGTGTTCTTTCTTTGGGTGTAGCTGCTTCTATGACACCTGACAGTTACTAGCTATATGACCTGGTGGGTCACTTCATCCTGATTGCATTTCCCTTTCTTCCTCTCCTCAAAAAAGAATTGCTTTATAATATTACAACTCTGTATTAAGAATAATAATAACACCTCCTTTTTAGGGTAGTGAGGATCAGATAAGATAATATTTTTAAAATTCTAAGCACATTATTTGACACATAGTAGATGCTTGGGTTCAAGACTCACCTTTATATATCCTGCATATGGGACTAAGACAGGTCACAGAAACTAGATATAAGAAGACTTATATACAATTGAAATAACTTTATGTTGTTTCTTTTTCCATCTGTATTACTTCTGGTTTATTAGCTTTTTTCAGTTGCTTTGAAATAATATTTTATAATATTGTATAATTGTGTTATTGTTTTGATGAGGCTCAAAATATTAACCTTCTGGTCAATTTTGACCATAGTTATGTTTAGTAGTTGAATTCAGTTTTTAACTATTCTTGTAGTATATACTGTGAACCTTTTAAACTGCATAGTCTTCATTCTGTTTAGGAATAAACTCTCTGTCCCATATCTGAAATAAAACAACAGTATTTTAAAAATTATATTAGTACTCTTTTTGCTTTATGGGGGAGCTATATTTATATTTTGTGTTTTTTTCCCCATTTTTCTTCTTTAATATATCTTGTCACTTTTTGAGGGAAATATTAGGAGATTGGCTAGCCTGGCTTTCTTTATTCTCATTCTGTTATCTTCCAAAATGTTCTTCATTAAATATGTTCCATTGCTGTTTGGTAGTACTGCTCCTTGGTACTAGTCTTAATGGAATTCACATTTGTTATGGTCATAGCAATTGCTTGAGATCCATTCTATGACCTTAGTATCATTTTGTATTATTATTATGCCCTTAATATTTTAAGTCCTGTGTCACTATTGTCTCTGTAGACCTTTTAGAAACATATTATCTGTTAACATTATCTTCTTTCTCTCTCTCTCTCTCTCTCTCTCTTTTTTTGCCAGCTCTGTCAGAATCTACACCTCAGGATTCTTTGGATGCATTCATGACAGAAATCAAATCAGGGAGTACATTAGATGGTGTGTCCCGGAAAAAGCTTCATTTAAGAACCTTTGAGCTGAGGAAAGAGCAGCAGAGACTTAAAGGGCTGATTAAACTTGTGAAACCAACAGAGATGCCAGAGCTAAAAAAGTAAGTGTTAGTAATAGTGTTTAGAACTTGAAATAGAATTTGAAATAAGCAAAAGTTGGTATGTTACATTTGGAATTGAGCTATTTCTATTCTGAGATTAGAAGCAATATATGATATAGTAGAAAAAATGTGAGATATATTCAGGAGAATAGTTTCAAATGTTAGCTCTGTGAACATGGCAAGTTATTTCTCTTTTCAGAACTTGTTTACTCGTTTGTAAAATGGCACAAGATTTTTATGGAGAAAGTACTTTGTAAAACTTTTGCTTATTTATCTTAGAATAAAATTTTATTTTTTTAATCAACAAAAATCCACCTTCTCTTTCTTCCTGGGAACTTTGTAAAATTTGAAGTACTATTTAAATGTGAATTATTACTCCTTAAGCATCTGCTATGTGCTTGAGATTATAGATACAAAGATAAAATCTAAACATTCTGCTTTTAAAGAGATTACCTTTCAATAAAGGAGGCAGCATGTACACATTGTGGTTTGTACAAAATGAAGAGATGTGGGGGGAAGTGGTTGGAGGAGTAGCTAGTAAAACCAGAAAGGCTCATGCAGAAGCTAGCACTTGACTCAAGTTTCCTTGGAAGTCAAGAGGATTTAAAAAGTCAAAGGGAAGAAAATGGATTCTGAGCTCGGAGTGAGCCAGTGCAAAGGTTTGGATATGAGAGAGGGAATGGGAAGAAAAGCAAGAAGCCCAGTGGAGTCCATGAGGGGAATAAGGATTATCAAGACTTTTAGATTTCAAACAAGTTTATATTTTATTCTAGCTGTAATAGGGAGCAACTGTTTGAATTTGAGTCTGAGGGCCAGATTGGTACCTTAAGAAAAAGACATAGGTGATTGTACCTATGGAAGAATTGGAATGGGAAGAGACCTGTGGTAGGGACAATCAGCCCTAGATAAAAGGCCAGGCCAGGGGTAGGGCCCTGAATGAGAGTGGTGGCTCTGAGTGGATTTGGTACCTAATTGGATCTGTGACCCAGGTAGGAGAGATCAAGGTAGCTAGAGGAGGCCAGAGAGGGAAATTATACAATCTCAAGGGAAAAGAATGATATGAGTATGTCTGGGATCTCTGAAAGGTCTTCCAGACATGGTTATAATAAGCTAGAAAGCAGCAATTACTAAGAGCTCAATTTTTCTTTTTTTCTAATTCATCTTTTCAACAGCAGGAAGAGCTTTTGTTCTTCTCAGTGCTGGGCTTTTGATGTGTCAGAGCTATTAAGCCAGGGCATTGTATTAATGTTTTAGAAGGAGAATTTAAGATTTATAACAAAATAATAGCACATTTCCTCACGTTGGTGATAAAAATTGGTTTTCTGATAATATCCTTAGATAGGATTTTTTGAGCAATCACTGCCTTTGTGGGGTTGTCCTTTGTGCCAAATACAAACCTCTTAGATTATTCTACTTGTATTACTCTCTTTACTGCATTATTGTGAGGAAAGCTCCTAAAAATGCTACATTAGTTATTAATTAAGTTATTTATAAATGTTATTATTTATATATTATCATATATAAATAAGTTATTAATTAAATTATTACATTCATTGTTAGCTTTTTGTTACTTTATTACTCTCATTTTCCCCTACACTGCAGAGCTGTTACACTTTTCTGACTCTGAGCTAGCTGTATTTTCAGCTTCTATAGGGTAGCATTAGCCCTCATTTTCCTCATCTGTAAAAAGAGAGGGACTTGGTCGTAATGACTTGTAAGATTCTTCTTCTATTCTACATCTGTAAGACTTTGATATGGTCAGGGCCCATGTTTCTCTGCCAGCTGCCTTTGATACTTATGCTGCCCACCCAATAGGGTTGTTAGTGAGGCATCTTAAAATACTAGTAATAGCTGCTGGGGTTAAGGGTGAAAATATTACAACTGCTGCTACTTTCTTCATACTTGGAGTAGTGATGTAGAGTGATGTTAATTGTGATCATTTCAAATGGAATACATTTTTTATTGCTATATAATGAAATCTCTTTTAGTGTCACTTTTTGTTATTGTGTTATATATTGATTTTTTTTAATAGGACTGAAAACCAGGCTGAAAATGTGGAAAACAAGCCTAAAAAGCTAACATTGCCTCTTTTTGGTGCAATGAAAGGAGGAAGCAAATTTAAATTAAAGACTGGAACAGTAGGGGTAAGTTATGGAAGAAAATGTAAACTTTTGGTCTTTGAATTATTTCTTTGCTGCTTTTTACTCACCTTTTTATTAATAGATAAAATCCTTTCATAATGTTAAGAGTGATTGTTTATGGAGGAGCTGCAGTGCCTATGATAAAGTTATTTCTGTCATAGAATTTAGAATGAAAAGAGAATCCTTTAGGCCAACCCCTTCATTTTTCAGGTAACAAAAACAAGTACCAGAGACTTGTATACACACTCATCATAGAGCTGGTATTTGAATCCTGTATTCTGGGATTCTCATTGTACTGTGCTCCCTCTCCATCTGATTCTCATTCAAGCTAACCAGAGACTTTTCTTTACCAGCTCAGTTGCAGAGATCAGGGCATGGTGAAATTCATTGATGCTAAATGGCATTTGCGAATTTGTATGGAGGTAAATTTTACCCTCTGAATGGGGAGAGATTTTAGGCAGTGAGCACTTCGTGTGTGTGTGTGTGTGTGTGTGTGTGTGTGTGTGTGTGTGTGTGTAATAAACCAAATAATGGATAAAATGATTGGTAAATGGATATTTGTTACCACTTTATACGTTTTCTTTGGCAAATGCAACAGTGGGAGATTTTTTTATCTTGAAACAAACCTGTGTTTAAGTTAAGACAGTCACCAAGAACTTGGCCATGTAGACTGAACAGCTTATGACATAGGATGATATACTTGAGGTGGATTGGAATATAACTTTTCTTTCTTAGTGAAAAAGAATAGTTACCTATTAAAAAGCTGAAATTTGTCATGGCATTTTAGAGTTTAAAGATATTTTCAGGGGCAGCTAGGTGGTATAGTGGATAGAGCACTAACCCTGAAGTCAGGAAGATCTGAGTTCAAATCTGATCTTAGATACTTAACACTTCCTAGCTGTGTGACCCAGGCCAAGTCATTTAACCCCAGTTGCCTCAGCAAAGATCTAGCCCAACTTGCACATTTTATAGATGGGGAAGTGGACTGACCCTATTCCCCAGGGCCAGATATCAAGGTAGAGCCGTTCTCATGTAGCACATCCTGAAATGTGGTTGTACTGACCTCTGTATTTAAAGTGTATTGCAAAAACTTAAGATGCAGGTCTTGTTACCTTTGTTACTATGTATTTTCTTTGTCTCCTTGAGTTAAAAGTCCTTCTATAGAGTTCATGTATAGCTCCAGAGTGATATTTTCTGAGCCTCTAGCATTCTAGGCCAGCTTAACAAAACAAGCCCTTCCAAGAAGCTGTCTTCATCTATCATTTTTGTTTTCTAGTGAAAATACTCTCTGACTCTCCTAGATGATTAATAGCCTCTCTTTTGCTTGTTATTGCTCTTTCGGTTGTATAGAATTCTTTTGGCTAGTGTCTTGGAACCAGCTTCTCTGTCCTTACAGGTTACTCTGAATGTATTGTCACTAATATTTTTTAGCTTAGAAATTAATTTTAGACTCACTAAAGTCATGAAAGATTAAAGTTTCACATGGAATCTGTACTTCCAATAGAGTTCTTTAAAGATTATCAGCTTTGCAATGTGATTTCCTGTCCCCCTTCTCTTTAGTCATCCCTTTTAGAGAAATTTGGTTTTTCTTTTAGTTATGTAAGTTTATATAACCTACTTATCCATTTTCTTCCATCCTAGAAATTGCCCCCTAAGCGTCCAGCACTCCCTCCAAGTTTAATAAGAATGAAGGATGAGCCTGAAGAAGAGGAAGAGGAGGAAGAAGAAGAAGAGTACAAAGAAGAAATAGGATCACTGGATCATGCATCTCTTAAAATAGAAATGCAGTCAGAAGAAGCATTGCAAGAAATTTGTCCAACTCCAAATCTTTCAAATCAGAACAAACTGATAGACACCAGACATGGTAACTTTTTTTCATTTTTTCTTTTCTAGGGAGAGAATTTTTCCTGATGTTACAAAGTTATGAGTTTACAAAAAGAAATCTGATTGTTAATTCTGGCTTCACATTTTATGCATGTGCTAGAGCAGTGGTTCTCAAACTTTTGGGTCTCAGGACCCTTTTATACATTTAAAATTTTATCAAGGATTCCCAAAGAACTTTTATGTGGATTATTAGCTATTGATCTTTAACATTTGTTGTTCAAACATTTTTCATTAATGTCTGACTTTTGTGATGCCATTTGGGGTTTCCTGAGCAGAGGTGTTGAAGTGGTTTGCCAGTGCTTTCTCCAGTTCACTCTGGTAAAGAGAATTATTTGTCCAGGGTCGCACAGCTAATAAGTGTCTGGAGAGATGAGTCTTTCTGACTCTAAGCCTTTCTGACTACCACCTATTTGCCTAGCATTTAATATATTGGAAATATAAATGTCTTAGTATTATAATGAGAGAGAATTTTAGCCTTATAGACCTCCCCCTAGGAACTCCTTATGATTCTTGGATCACACTTGAAGAACTTGGGCTGATATTCCAGTTAGAAAAGGAACTTTCTCACCATGGTATTTTCATTCTCTTTTAATTTTGTTTCTAATTTAGTATCAGCGTGAACTTGGGGTAGACCTTTAACTTTTTTTATTGGTACATTTACTTGTGAATACTTAGAGACTGATGGGATTCTTTTTATTTGTTTATTTGTTTTGGTTGCGCTAGAAAAGATCTGTTTGCTGATCCAGCCCAATAGCACGAGAAATATTCTACCTCCTAGCCTTGCTAAACCTTGTTTGCATAAAACTATGACTTGGTGACTGGTTACACCAGAAAGAGAGTGTGTAATGCCAGAAATTCATAGCCTTATGGTAGTCATCCCATTTCTCATACTTGGTTCTTGTGGGACCAGTGAATGGTAAAAATTTTTTATTAGTAGCTTGGATGCTAGCAGTTACTTTTTTTCTAGGGGCAATTGAACAAAATTAGCCTACTGAGAGAGACATTTACCTCCAGCCCATAGGATGTCTAACCTTTTAATAATTTGTAGTTTTGGTTGTTGTAATTATTTTTCTCCTCTCAGTTACAGACACAAATCTCATCCTTAATAGAAGAAAAGAAGCTGAGATTTAGGGATTTTATGATTGTTGTCAGCTGTTTAAGGACTTTTAGTCAAAAGAGGGATTCTCCTCATTGCATCAGAGATCAGGACTAAGAACAGTGATAGAAGTCCCAGAAAGACAAATTTAGGCTTTACGTCCACAGGATGTCCAGAAGTAGAATGGGTTTTATGAAAAGGGGGTGAGTTTCCTTTTATTCCAGGGATCTCTAATCAAAGTTTGGTTAACTGCTTGTTGGATGGTTATTGAGATTGTTCAGATATGGGTTGGACTAGTAGCCTCTGAGGTTTTTTGTTCTACCTCAGCCTCTTCTCATTTATATAAAGCATTTCCCTTTTGGACTATAGACAGCTACACAGATTTAATCCTAAATTATAGCAATAGGTAACAGTCCCCATTGTTAGCAGATCTGACTACCTATTACTAAAGGTATCCATCCATCCATCAGAGTATAATTTGCCATAAATCAGGACTATTGGTTTCTTATGACTAAGATATATAAATATTATTCTTGATTTCTATACTTTTTTCATTCTTTTAACCTTGAAGGCATTTATTTCTCTTTCTGGTCCTTGTCCTGTGAAACAACCTTTATGAGTCCTTGCTATTCAGTTTTCTTGGTTAATTCATTCAACAATATTTACAGTATAACATAGACACTTTTTCTACATAGGAAGGTTAGTTTTAGAATAAATAAATCTTATAGAGGTCATGTCTATTATTTAAGGACTACTGTATATTTTATTTTAGGCATTAAAAAGTATTTTTCTCAGAAAGGATCCATGGCACACACAAAAAAGATTTAACACCTGTAGGTCTAAACAATTTGAACGTGACTTCTGTTTTGTTACCCAGTTTCTCTCCTAGACACTTTCACATTTTTTTAAATGAAGTATTTCTAGCTTATATGCCTTTATGCTTTTACAAGCTTCCTGTTTCTTGATTCTCCAGGCTTCCCCATACAATTTCATTTCTAAAGTTGCCAGAAATTGATAGTTGTGAAATCTATAACCCAAACTAGCAACCTTATTTATGGTCCAGAAACATCCTGAGTTATGATAAGGGTTCTCTGTCCAGAAAATATCAAAGCCACCTCTTGGGTCAATGTAGAAAAGGAACTTTGGATGAGGAGTCAAGATACTTAGTCCCAGCCCTAGTACTAAACAGTTAAGTTATCCTGGGTAAGTCCTTTCCCTTTCCATTCTTCTATCTCTTCATCTGTAAAATTAATGAATTGAATCAGATGGCCTTTGAAATTTCTTATCATACAAAGATGCATTTCTTTTCCATTCCTAGAATAGAAAGTAAAAGAAAAACCAAACTGTCCTGTTTGTTAAAATTGAAAGTTGATCACTCTGTATTAGGCAAAATCTAAATGTTGGTGGGTTGAAATTGCTGGTACTAGAGGTGGTGTCAGATGCAGTGGCGTGCTTTGCCTGGAGCCTCCCCCTCCCCATCTCCGGTGCATTCCTGACTATGTGCTTTGGTGCTGCTTTTTTCAGAAACAGAATCCTCAGGTCAGCCCAGTCAGGAAGGACCAAACAGAAGATGTCCAGAAAGTGAGAGAGAAGCCCCAGCACAAGGGGAATCCTCTGGTAAGCAACTCGTAGCCTCCACCTTGACACAGTAGTAGCCACAAGGTAGCAGACAAAATGACAGGATGGGGGTAGCAGTGTCCACAAGTGCCCAGGACTGTGAAAGATTGTGAAAGAGCTGCTAAAGGAGTTTGGTCATCTCCTTGCCTGCTTTTCTGTTGTCCTCCCTATGCCAAGTACCTTTGTGCTAACCAGAGTCACACAAGTTAGGAGCTCCTGGGTAAGTCTTGTCCCAGGAGAAATTTCAGGACTCACAAGAAAGCCTGGCTAGAAGGATGAGTCACCAGAATTGAGTCAGGAGACTATGTGTTTGTTTCTGGCTCTGCCTGTCACTCCCTATAATTTTACTATAAAGAAAAGCATAATAATCTTTCAACTACAACAACTTACAGCACTGTGAGGGAAGAAAGCATTTTGTAAACTTCAAGGCTTTATTATTATGGTGAATCAAAAAAGTATTAATTTTACCAACTAATTTTACCTTTTATGAATTGGAATTGAAATTATGGAATTGAAAGTTCAGACTCTAGAATTCTATTATGACTGATTTTGCATGTAACTCTCCCGAAGGTATGAATTATATTTATTTTATATGATTACTGAATGCTTAGAGATTAGAAATATGTGAATTTTTAAAGGAGAAAATTCTTTTCCATATTTTATTTTTACTGAATAGCTATGAACTTGTAAAAGTGATACAAAAAGCTTTCCCTAAATGAGTTGTTATATTTCACTCAACTCAGGATTTTTACTTCGCTCCTATGTTACTGATTCTAACTACAGGATTTTGAAAGTATATTTTTTTTAAAGCAGATTTGACCAAAAGATTATGATTTTGGTGGAGCAAGAATTAGTGTGTTTAATTCTTGCTTCTTGGAGTAATAAAGCTTTGGGGTTTTTTGTTTTTTTTTTCCCACCAGAGTCAAAGAATAGCTGCAAACAGAGCAAGGAAGTACTGAAGAAAGCTGCTGGTCCAAGCGGAGTACGTCCTTTCTGTTGTCTTTGCCAATTGTGTGTTGCTGCTTTCCATTTCTGCAGCTGTTGGTTTCTGTCCCCTTCATCAGCTCTCACTCTTATCCATGTACTGTTTTGATCATGTCACTAAAATGCTTTAAAATGTTTGGGTGGGTCCTTATTCCCTAAAAGCCCAACTCCATACTACATAGACTGAAATTCTTCAGATTTGCGCTAATCTACTTTTTCAGTCTTTTCTCTCACCATTTCCTCTGTACTTCAAACAAATTAAATTGTGGTCTACCAAAAACCCATGCCATGCTTTCCTCCCCCCTCTCCCTCCAATGCTTTTGCCTGTACTATGTCTGGAATGGCTTCCTTCTTGTTCATTGTTATCCTTCTCTTTCAGGGAAACAGTCCCTGAATCCTCCCTCTCAGTGTTATCTCAGTATTTGTACCTCTTACATGTATATTCTGTTTTGTACTTTTGCTATTCATATACATATCTTTTCTTTTATTTTTAAGCAATTATATTTCCCTTGCTGTAATATATTGTAAGCATTTAACTAGTGTTTTTGAAAATGCTATATACTTTATCACTATTAATTATTTATTGTGGAAAGAAGTGGATCTAGGAATCTGAAATCTTAGGTCTGCTTCTTACCTCCATAATCTCCATTACCTTAATCAAAATAGTCCGCTTCCTTAAGACTTTTCTCCTTTGTAAAATGAGGAAAGAGATATTTAATTGCTGTTTCTGCTTCACATTATTATTATGAGGATCAAACATTTCTAAATTCTTGGTGCTATTAACCCAGCAATACCACTGCTAGGTCTGTACTCTAAAGAGATTTAAAAAAAAAAAAAAAAGGAAAAGGACTTATATGTACAAAAATTTATTTTACTCTTTGTACTCTTTGTGATGACAAAGAATTAGAAATTAAGGAGTGTCTTTTCATTGGGGAATGGTTAGACAAGTTGTGGTATATGATGGAATATTATTGTGCTGTAGGAAGTAATTAGGGGGATTTTAGACTTGTATAAACTGATACAAAGTAAAATGAACACAATCAGGAGAACAGTGTACATAGTATTAACAATGTTATGATCAGCTGTAAAAGACCTCATTACTCTGATCAAAACAATGATCCATGACAATTCTAAAGAATTCATGATGAAAAATACTATCTACCCCCAGAAAGAAAACTGATGAACTCTGAATGGAGATTAAAGCAAATTTTTTTTTCACTTTCTTTATTTTTCATTTATTTATTTGGGGGGCATTAGCTAATATGAAAATCTTTTTATGACTTCATATATATAAAATTGATATTCTATTTCTTGCTTCTCGAAAGTTGGTGACTGAGCTGGAGGAAGGGGGAAAATATAGAATTTTTTAAAAATGTAAATGTTTAAAAATATAATTTTAGAAATTCTTGATATTGCCATTATTTAAATTTTTTTCTTTCTTTAATATTTTCTCCAGTTACGTTAAAAACAATTATTTACATTTGTTTTAAAAACTTTTTTGAGTTCTAGATTTTCTCTCTTATCCCTACCCTCAGCCCCCATTAAGAAAGCACATGTAAAGTTATACAAAACATTTCCATAGAAGTCATGCTGTGAAAGAAAACATAGAACTCCTCCTCTGGAGAAAAAAAAAACCCTCAGAAAAGAGAAAGCATAGATCTCCTGCCTTAAAAAAAACCTCGGGGGGAAAAAAAAAAAAGAAAAGAGAATATGCTTCAATCTTTATTCAGACACATTCAGTTTTTTCTCTGGGTAAGGAAAGGATTTTTCATCATAAGTTCTTCAGAATAATCATGGATCATTGTACTGCTTAGAATAGGAAACTCATTCACAGATGATCATCCTAGAACATTACAATTATTTTGTATATAGTACATTTCACTTTGCTTGAGTTCATGGAGGACTTTTCATGTTTTTCTGAGAACGTCCTGCTCGCTATTTCCCATAGAACAATAATATTCCATCATAATCACATACTACAATTTATTCAGCCATTTCCCAATTGATGAGTATGCCCTTAATTTCCATTTTTTTGCCCTGAGAAGAGAGCTGCTACAAATATTTTTTTATATATAGGTCCATTTCTTTCTTTTTTTTGGGGGGGGTGGGAAGAGAGGGAGGTGAAGCAATTGGGTTTAAGTGACTTGCCCAGGGTTACATAGATAGGAAGTGTTACATGTCTGAGGTCAGATTTGAATTCAGGTTCTCCTGACTTCAGGGCTGGTGCTCTACACCTCATTTCCTTTTTTAAAAAATATTTTTTTGGGATTCATGTTTAGTAGTGACATTGTTAGGCTCTTTGGGTATAGTTCATATCTTTTGATCACTTATCCATTGGAGTATGGCTCTTATTTTTAATAAGTTTGAGTCTGTTCCCTCTGTTTGAGAAATGAGACCTTATCAGAAAAACTTACTTTTAAATTCTTTTTACAGTTACTATTGTTAACTGTATTTCCCCATTATATTCTCTCTCTCCTTTTTCCTGTCTCTCTTCAAAAGTGTTTTGCTATTGATCATTCCCTCTCCCAATATGCCTTTTCTTCTGTTACCTTTTCCATTTCCTATATCCTGTTCCGCTCCTATTTTCCTGCAAGGTAAAGTAAGGTTCACTCACTCCTCTTTCCCTTCACTTTCTCTTTCATTTCTTTGGTACATTGGCCTAGTTGTGATATAACTGGACCAAAGAGTATGCAGTTTGGTAACTTATCAGGTAGTTTCAAATATTTTCCCAGAATATCTGGACTAATTCACTGCTTCAAATACCTGTTTTCCCATAGTCCCTCAACATTTGTTATTTTTCTCTTTTACCTCTTTTGTAAGTCTAATGAATGTGAGGCAGAATCTCAAAGTATTTCTCTAGTTATTAGTAATATAGAGAATTTTTTTCATATGGCCACTGATAAATTAGATTTTTTTCCTTTGAAAATTGCCTGTTTATATCTTTTGATCATTTAGCTACTGGGCTTTCAAGTCTATGGCTCTTAGTCCTATAAATTTCAATAAGTTTCTTATGAATCTGAGATGAATTCTTTTTCAAACCAAATAAATATACTCCTCATAATAATAAGTTAAGACATTAACTATCTGATTTATTGGTAATTATGTTTTCAGTTTCAGAAGTCAGTGATCTTTAACACAGAATAGAATTGTCACTCATTTGAAGTGGGGAAAATAAAGACAGTCAATCTTCTTTTTATTGACAGTATAGAGATCTATATTGAATTGCCATTTTTTCCAAATTACTAAAAATCGGTGACTCTAATGTATTGAATAAAAAGAACAATCAAAGACATAATCCCGAAACACTTTTTATCTTTGTCAATATTATCAAGCACTTGGTATCTGGAATTAATTAGCACATTTTTTCTTGCAGATACCACAAATCCTTTCTTCAAAGTATCCAGAAGATGATCCAGACTACTGTGTGTGGGTACCACCTGAAGGTGTGTTGATTCTTTTAAAGACTAGGTTATTGATGTATGAATGGTGTGTTAGCTCTCTGACACTAAAGATTTTCATTTAGTGTGCACCAGGGTAAGGACAAAAGATATCTGGGACTTAGATACGTATTTGAAAAGTATTCTTTTCGCCAAGTTTCCTTTCCTGTATTTATTTTCTTTTTACTGTCTTTTCTTTTGACACACTGTTGAATAGCTTCCTTTGCTCCCTGATTTTGGAAAAGTAAATGTGTTTCTTTATTTTGAACCAGGCCAGAGTGGTGACGGCAGGACTCATCTTAATGAAAAATATGGCTATTGATTTCTTCGAGCTCCCAAGTCCTTTCTTATATTTGTTACTACCCAAGAGGTAACATTGTGGCACATGCGTTAACCAGTGCAGCTTGTCATCATTTCAAGTTGAATGGCCAAGGATAAGGCATTTGGGCAACCATTTGTAAAAAATCTCTTCATCCAGATTCTTGACTTCCTGAACAGATGACCTTTGATCTTTGTTTCCTTTTGGAAAAGATTCATGTGCTTGGTGTTCCTGCATCAAAGTGAGTTGTGTATGTATGTAAGATAAGAACTGTATATTTCCATGCCAAGTAAAACAAGGAAAAAAACGTTTTCATGGGTTTTTTACATCATTAAAAATGAGATAAAATATTTCTATAGTTATTGTATAGAGGTTGGAATTCTAGACTTAAGAGTCCAGACAACTAGAATCAAAGCCATTTTTTAATACTTAGTTGGTGTGTGATCAAGAATAAGTCATTTAAAAGCTCTGAATCTTTGTTCCCTCCTCTATAAAGAGAAGATAACAATACATACCTCACAGGGTTATTGTGAGAAATGAATGAGATATTCTCTGTTAAAGAGCTTAAAGCATTTAAAGCTCTACATGAATGCAGCTTTTTTCGTTGTTGGAATCCTGTGGGCATTTTCCTTAGTCAAAAGATAGTTTTACTTTTTAGGGCTTTAGTCCCAAGAGAAGATTGAGGGATATATTAGCTTCAGGGCTGTCTTGGTATCCATGAAACATTGGAAGACCTCTGGCACATAAAAGGAGAAACCATCCTTTCTGTAGGATTTATGAAAGGTGGATGTCATAGATTGAGGAGTGGATGAGTTGTAACCTGCATCATTTCAGAGTGTCTCCATCATTGAGGCCACAGATCCATTGAAGTAAAAATGCCAATAAGAATCAAACAAGCTGAAAAAGGAGGTACCTGACTTGTGCATAGGGGCTTTGTCATCAGCATCTCAGGCCTTTCCTTTTTTAAATTTCCATTTAGAAGGTAGGGACTGAGTTCCTGAGGATTATTAAAGTTGTCAGAAGTCTCACTTCAGAGTATATAATCATAGAATTAACCAACCTTATGTTTCTGTCCTATTTGTTCTCTCCCTACTTTTTTCATTATTTCAAGAGTCTTTGGCTGGCAGCTGGCTTGACTTGTGGTTCCTAGGGTTTCTTCCCAACACCCTGCAGATGCTGGAGCAGTTTACCCTACACTGTAGGCTTCCCATAGTCTTTGAGGAGAAGTGATGTCTAGCTTTCTTGGTGCCTGGTAGAAAGAAGTGACAAAAAGCCACTGGAATTGCTAAGGGCAGAAATACCTAGCTTTTGGATTTAGTGACCCATTTTATCCAGAGACAAAAATGTATTCCTTACATATCATTGTATTTATGCCATTTTAGATGGATTGTTTGGAAGACATTACTAAAAAGTAATGTTTACCAAACCAAATCTGGAAACCAAGTGTTCCCCACACTGTGACTAAGAGAGTCCATGAAAAATGGCAGCCATGGAGATATTTCCTTTCAAATATTAAATATGAAATTATATATAAAAACATTGTGGTAATTTCCAGTATGAAAAGAGACTTCGTTTCCTTATTTTGTTAAAAAAAATTCCTTTGTACTAAGTTCAAAGACTTGTTTTTAAATCCTGATATTCTCTCTACGACCCTAAGCCTCAGTTTCCTCATCTGTAAGATGGGGATAATAATAATTTGAATTGTTGTGAGGCTTAAATGAAAATTATGTAAAATATTTTGCAAACTTTAAAGTACTATAGTAATGTCATTATTTTGTGACTTTGGATACCTTACTTCATTTTTGCACCTGTTTTCTCATTTATAAAATGGAGATATTTGCATCAGTATTTGCACTACCTAGTTCACAAAGATTGGTGTGAGGGAAAATGTGCAAATTATATATATATATATATATATATATATAATAGCCTTAAATATAGGCTATTACATTTGTTTCCTTGAGCACATAAGAGTCTGGGCGATCGAAATGATCAGTGGAGAAGAGAGGAGTCAATTTATGTTTCTCTTTAGGGTTATTACTATCCTCATGGGCATAGTCCAACAATTATCCCTCCCAATAAATCCAGAACCTCTCAACACAACCCTAGGAACATTATTGATGGTTGACTTCTTTGTTCCCAGGTATATGACTTTTTTTAATATCTTGAGATGAAGTGACCCTGTTTCTGCCTAGTCCAGGCTTCTGTCCAGTTCTAGTCCTGTAGAAAGATATGTGCAGAACTTGTGCAACAAAGTAAAAGAATTCTGACCCTTTAACTCTCCTTTGCCATTTCTAACAAATCTAGGAGCAGAGATGGAGGGAAAGTATTGGATACTGGAGGAGCTAACTGATTAAAATGTGCTGTCTCTTTCTTCTGAAAACCTGTAGAGAGCCTGCTTACTGCTTTGAATCTACTTTGGATTCAGCTTTTCCCTTTCCCCTTTTTTGGAGGGAGAAATTTCTCCTCCCATGGTGCTGGATACAATGATGGCCCATTGCTGCTCCCTTGTGGCCTTTCCTGTAATAGCAAGACAGTTTCTACAACATGAATCCTATCTCTGGGATAGAATGTAATAGCTAGGTCAACTCTCATGGCTAAATCCAACAGCAGCCCAAGCAATCAGAAGAACAAATCTGGCATTTGGCTCAGCGATTGACACAAAATTCCCATGGATAACGTAACATCAAATAATGACCTCTCCAGGATCTAAAGGCTTCATATTTATGATGTTGCCACCCGTAAATATTAACATTTATTGCTCACCAAATTCTGTATTTGAGATGTTTAAAAATATTTTCAAGTTTAAGATGGATGTGGAGCTATCTGTGTGATGAAAAACCTAGAAATCTCCTTTCCCCCAAAGAAGATCTGGCATAGTAAGGGCTATTTTAATTAGAAAAACCTGTTATTAAAAACCAGCTTAACCTATGTAAGGCTCTATTTTGAAAATATCTTGGACTCCTTCACTGGCCTTTATTTCCCCAAAGCCAGTCAGTCATGTCCCATCAATTCTTTCTGCACATTGTTTCCAGTTGTTTCTTCCCCCTCTCCTCACCATATTGATACTGCCTTAGTCCTCAGTTTCATTACTTCTTACACAATTTTCGAAGAAGCATTTATTAATTGTCTGCTATATTGCAGGCTAGATGGTTGGAAGAGTTAGGTGGTTCAGTGGATAGAGCACCGAGCCTGAGTCAAAGTTACAATTTGGCCTCATTCACTAGTTGTGGAACTCTCAACAAGTCACTTAACCTCCCTCTCCCTTACACTGGAGAAGAAAATGGCAAACCACTCCAAGAAAACTCTATGGGAAATATGATCCACAGGGAATCCATAGGGTCCCGAGGAGTTAGATGTACCTGCACAACAATATTCCAGGCAATATGCTGTGCCCTGGGGATACAAAGAAAAGGAGAACCAGCCCTTGCCCGCAAGGAGCTTACTGTCTAATGGAGGTGACAACGTTTAAATAAGGATGTACAGACAATATATACAGGATAAATGGGATAAATATACTCAGGTATATTTGTATGTTCTTATTCTTAAAGAAAATGGAACTAGAAGAGAAAAATTATCACAGAAATGAGAGTCATGGCTAGTGTCAGAAGCTGCAGGGAAGTCAGGAAGATTGAGAACTGAGGAAAGGCCATTAGATATGGTAATTAAAGAGATCACTGGTCACTTTGCAGAACAGTTTTGATTGAATGATGGAAGTGGAAGCCTGACTACAGAGAGTTGAAAGGAAGTAGAAGCCTCTTCAAGGAGTTTGGTCACGAAAGAAGAGAGATATGGAATGATAGCAGGGATGTATGGATTAAGGAAGTGTTTTTTGAGAATGAGGGAGATGAGCAAGTTTGTAGGGTATATGAAAGCAGCCAGTAGACATAGAGATATCAAAAATTAGAGTGGGAATGATAGGGTGATCTGAAAAAAGACCAGATGGAATGGGATCACTTGTACATGTAGAGGGGTTTGCTCTGGCAAGAAAGGTCACCCTCAACATGTGAAACAGGTGAATGGAAAGCATCTGAGTGAGGTCAGAGAAGTAGGATGAGAGAAAATACCTGCGAATGGTCTCAATTTTTTATTCTCTTTTTTGCACTTAGGGTTAAGTGATTTGCCAGGGCCACACAACTATAAATGTGTCTGAGGTCATATTTGAATTCAGGTCCTTCTGATTCCAGGACCGGTCCCTGCTTTATCCACAGCACCATCTAGCTGCCCACCAATTTTTTAAATGAGATATGAGGCAAAATTTTTACCTGAGAAGTGAGGAAAAACAAGTTATGAGAGATTTGGAAAAGAGTTTGTGGTGGTGATTGTGATAATCGACTCCATTAGGGATGTGTAAATAGATTGCCTTGCCACAATAAGGGCCTAGTTAAAATATGTAACATAAATTTGTAGTGAATCTAGTCAGCCCAGTTTCATGATTTTCTCCATCACTTTTCAAGAGCATGTGAATAGAAGCAAAGGCAGTAGACGATGGAAGTAAATGAAAGCTAAGGTTTGGGTGGACAGATGTCTGGCTTTCTGCCTCAGCTGCAGTCTTACGTTGGGACTTTCATCAGTTTTGGCCCTCTCACCTGGGAAGATCCATCTGACTCTATGGCCTTCTAACCATGCTGGCTCCCTTCTTCCACTGGTGAATTCTTTTCAGGGCTTCCATTTTGAGGAAGTCCCAGGCCAAATCAACATTCATTCTCTGCCTACCTGTGCTTCTGACTTTCTGGCCATCAATCTCACTCCTATTTTCCTACCTTCCTACTCTCCCTGCCTCCCTACCCACTTCAACTTTTTATTATATTTTGTTTTGTCCCATTAGAATACAGGGTATGGGGGTTTCCTTGCATTTGTAGGCCTTGTGCACAGTGCTTGGCACATGTTAGACGTTTTAAGAATGCTTGTTGCCTGCCTGCATAGGATGAGAGGACAAGGGACTTTAAAGAAGACCGTGTCCAAATGGGTCTAGGAGGAGAGTGTAACCAGTGAAAGGTTGATAGCCTGGGAAGAATGAGGGGTAGAGGGTTTGGAGGTCATAAGATTAAAATCTGCAAGGCAGAGGAAAAAGTAGAACAATAATAGATTATGATCTGATAAGAAAAATTCAGAATTCAACTTACAGCAATAATCTAATGGGTCCTCCATTCTCTCTTATCTAATCCATGCACAATTGATCTTCCTGAAACACTGCTTTTATCATGTCCCTCTGCTCCCCTGTCTACTCCTTGGAAAAGAAAGGGGTTGAAGTCAGAAAGATCTTGCCTAGAACCATGCCCAGATTTAGGTGCCCACTGCGCTAGAGCTGTGGTTTCCAACTTTCATCGTGAATATCTATTGGTTAAAAAGTTGAGCTCTCATCTCTCATCCTTCAATACGAATATATTTATAAAATGGTATTATATAACTTAAAGAAAAAGTAAATTTCAAAAGTATGAAATGATCTTGAGTCAATAGGGAGTCCCTAGAGTTTATTGAGTAGGGAAATAAAATGCTCAAACTTGCCCTTTAGTAAAATCATTGGCAGCTGCTTAGAGTGATGGATTGGAGACAGGAAAGATTTAAAACTGAGAAACCAATTATGAGACTATTGCCATAATCCAGGGGAGAAGTGATGAAAACCTGAAGTAAGACGGTGGCTGTGGGAGTGGAAAGATAGGAGAGACAGTGTAGAGGTAGAAATGACAGGAATTGGAAATGGCCTGTGTAGTGTGAGTGAGAGGAAGGACGGCTGGTGTAGTGCCTTTAATTATAAAAAGAACAGAAGCCGGTTTTGAGGAAAAGATAATATAATGAGGTCTAATGCAGATTCATGATAGAGATCTGAATCTCTTCCTGCCTATTCATCCTGGGTTGCTTTGTCCTGTTGAAAATGAAAATGAGAATGAGGCTTTTGTCAGCCATTGCCTTGGAGTACAGAGCCAGACGGGGGTCAGCCTGTTAATGGCCATGAGAATCTGGGAGCAGGGTAAGGTTGGGGCAGAGAATTTTCAGCTTCTAAGGAGCTGCTTGTGATGTTGCAGGGAACTAGCATCCAGTGCAAAAGAGGGAAGACATTAAAAGTTTGCACCAAGGATGGAGATGAAAAAGATGAAGTGTTGGGAGATTTGGGGCATGGAGGAGTGTGGTTGTGTTGGAAACAAACTCCATGATGGTTCTGCTGAGGAGGATGGGATGTTGCTCCTGTTTCTGTCCTCTAATTAAATGATCGCTCCATGGGGATTATATCTCTGACAGGGGTGGATATAGGTCTCTACTTTGGAAACCACTGGTCTAGAAGACAGGAATCAAGACTACACTTGGAATACTACAACATGGAATAGACCCAGAACTTTCCAGCTCAGTCTTGGAACCAAGCCAGCTTCTAGGACATGGCTCAGTGACTTGTAAAGGATCCACTCTAGTCAGTAGGCTTTGCTGAACCACACATGTACTTCCTGCTCTGGCTGCTTTTGGGGCTTTCTTCACTGATTCATAAACTTTGAAGGTTTTTTGGTAGCAGCTGAAGCTTTAGCTAGAGTCTTCTTGCTAAGATGTCACAGGGCTTCCATTAGAGAGTGAAGAAGGGGGAACTCCAACCATTTTATTTCTTTGTTAGTGGTTCTGATTTAAAAAAAGAAAGTTGGAAGGAAGCAAAATGCAAATGAGAGCTTTGAGTTATTTATAGATTTTCTTGTTCCAGTAATGCCAGGATTTTTTAACAAGGGCCCACAGATCTTCAAGGGGTCAGTGAATATATTTCAGGAAGCTGCAAATTTGGCTTTTACAATATTTTTATAGCTGTATTTCAATCTAATTTTGTTTATAATTGTAGATATTTTATGCATTTAAAAATATATTCTGCAAAGAGGTCCATAGGCTATATCAGACAACCCAAGTGGGAAGTCTGTGACCAAATAATAATAATAATAAAGGTTAAGAATCCTGGCATAGTCAAGTCAAAAGACATCTATTTGAGCCAGACACTGCTACTCTGGGAGTGTAAATACAAAGTCCTTACCCTTGAGAAGATTACATTCTAATGGGAGAAGACAGCAGTTAAGTTGAAGCTGAAAAAGGGTGGGCAGATGAGAAGACGGAGGGAGGATACCTGTATGGACTTATGGTAGGGAAAGTCTGGAGAGGTATGAAGACATAGTTGACTTGGTTATCCTAAGGAGAAACTGGGAAAAACCAGACAATCAGAGGAATAGACTAAAGGGGAAAAGGGTACTCTCAATGTGAGAAATACAAGGGCGAAGAGAATTTCCAGTGAGAAAGGCCAGGGTCAAGAGTATAGCCTGGAACTCTGGAGAAACTTAAGGAGGTAATCAGGAAAGTGATATCATAATGGTCAAAAGATATGAACAGACTATTTTCAGATAATGAAATTGAAACTATTGTTACTCATATGAAAGGTGCTCCAAATCATTTCTGATCAGAGAAATGCAAATTAAGACAACTTTGAGATACCACTATACACCTCTCAGATTGGCTAAGGTGATAGGAAAAGATAATGACAAATGTTGGAGGGGATATGGGAAAACTGGGACACTGATGCATTGTTGGTGAAACTGAACGAATCCAACCATTCTGGAGAGCAATTTGGAACTATGCTCAAAAAGTTATCAAACTGTGCTCACCCTTAGACCCAGCAGTTACTACTGGGCTTATATCCCAAAGAGATACTAAAGAAGGGAAAGGGACCTGTATGTGCCAAAATGTTTGTGGCAGCCCTGTTTGTAGTGGCCAGAAACTGGAAAATGAATGGATGCCCATCAATGGAGAATGGCTGGGTAAATTGTGGTATATGAATATTATGGAATATTATTGTTCTGTAAGAAATGATCAGCAGGATGATTTCAGAAGGGCCTGAAGAGACTTACATGAACTGATGCTGAGTGAAATGAGCAGAACCAGGAGATCATTATACCCTTCAACAACAATACTATATGAGGATCGATTCTGATGGAAGTGGCTATCTTCAACAATGAGAGGAGCCAAATCAGTTCTAATTGATCAGCGATGAACAGAACTAGCTATATCCAGCAAAAGAACACTGGAAAATGAGTGTGGACCACAACATAGCATTTACACTTTCTGTTATTTTTTGCTTGTTTACATTTTTGTTTTTCTTCCCAGGTTATTTTTACCTTCTTTCTAAATCCGATTTTTCTTGTGCAGCAAGACAACTGTATAAGTATGTATACATATATTGTATTTAACATTTACTTTAACATATTTAACATGTATGGAACTACCTGCTATCTAGGGGAGGGGATGGAGTGAAGGAGAGGAAAAGTTGGAACAGAAGTTTTTGCAAGGGTCAATGTTGAAAAATTACCCATACATATGTTTTGTCAATAAAAAGCTATAATAAAAAATGGAAAAAAAAGAGAAAGTGATATCATAAAGGACTTAATAAGATTTATCTATTTACATTCCTACATAAGAGGATGATACTTGAAACTCATTAGAACTTTCTCATTATTATGGCATAAGGAGTATAAATAAAGAGCATGGGTGTGAGTTATGAAGGGATACTATCTTTTTTTAATGATGAAACAAGGGGTGAGAGAGGAATGTACTGGGAGAAAGGAAAGGGGAGAAGTAGAATGGTGAAAATTATCTGCTATAAAGAAGAGGCAAGAAAAAGTTTTTATAATGGAGGGGTAAAGGACAGGAGAGGGTGAAGGGGAGGAAGTGGTCAGTAGCAAATCACTTTTGAGAAGGGACAGGGTAAAAGGAAAGAGAAAATAAATGGGGGGGAAATATAATTAGCTATAGTAATTGTAAAAAAAATTTTCAGAACAAGTTTTTCTGATGGAATATTGTCTCTGGGAAATGATGAGCAGGATGCTCTCAGGAAAACAAAAAAAAGCAAGCAAACCTGGAAAGTCCTCCATGAACAAAGTGAAAGATGGATACAAAATACAAAGTAATAGCAATGTTCTGGGATGACCAGCTGTAAATAACTTTATTATTCTCAGTAGTACAATCATCCACAACTACTCTGAAGAAGTTATGATGAAAAATCCACTCCATACTCAGAGAAGGAATTGATCAAGTGTGAGTACAGATAGAAGCAATCTCTATTTCTCTATTTTTGACGTAATTTTTCTTGAGGATTTTTATTTTTGTTAGGGTGAAAGATCTGTATTCTTTCACAACTTGACTTTTATGCAAATGCTTTGCTTAGCTTCACATGTGGTTTCTTAATTGTGGGTGGGGGATAAGGGAGAAAACCTAGAACTCAAAAAACTTAAAAACAAATGTAAAACAAATTGTTTTGAATGTAACTGGTGAAAAGTATTAAATGAACAATTATTTTTTTAAAAAGTACAACCTAGAGAGAAATGAATAGACACATAGTTGTGAAAGTAGGATCAAGATGTGTGAGTGGAATCAGCCTTTGCAGACTGGAGGCTTGAGAGAAAGAAGAGGTAGAGCCTTACTTTTGTGCTTGCCTCCATTCTCCTATCCCTTGCTAATGAAGGAGGCTGAGAAGCAGCATCGTGGAGCAGGAGGGAAGAAAGCAGTGATAGCACTGCTATCTCCTACCTGTTGCCTCTCTGGGATTCCAGAGATGCTCATCTGAAAAATAAGGAGAAATAACATTTACACTCCCCGTTGCTGTTTGCTCTTGAAGAGGACTCATGGACACCAGGAGAATGATGTCTTGACTTGCAAATGATTGAATTTAAGTGAGGCAGGGCGGTACAAAATCATGCTCTCTTCAAAGTCAATGGAGCCCAGTGTCGAGACATAAGTTGAGCCCAGCTGTTTTACAGACAAAAAGCACTTCGTAAAACTCAAAACTCAACCCCTGCTGATGGGCCAGCTATGAAGCAGCCCTAATTGAGACCACTAGGTGGCAGTAAAGTCGCACTAGTGCCCCATATTTGCTGTGGCAGAAAATAAAAACCTGGCCAAGAGGAGGGGAAAAGGAAGCGTAAGGCAAGCAGAAGCTTAGAGATGTTAAAGGCAGCAAATGGGGCCGCGGGTCACGTAGAGCCAGCTACTCTTAGTCAGACATGCTGGCAAGTGGAGAGAAGCTCTCTCTTCAAAATATTCCCCCTTCCTTATCTGCTTATAATTATCATTAGAAATCCATTCCTTTGAGTTAGGACTTTGTTACAGAAAATATAAAGTGGTTATCAACCATTGGGTGTCCGCCAGGGGGGTGGGAGGGGAACGGAAAATTCTGAGACGTCTTTCACTAAATAATTTTGTCTAGGGGACAGCTAGGGGACGCAGTGGGTATAGCACCAGCCCTGGAGTCAGGAGGTCCTGAGTTCAAATTTGACCTCAGACACTTGACACTTCCTAGCTGTGTGACCCTGGGCAATTGCCTCAGCAATAATAATAATATTAATTTTATCTAGGGAGGAGTTTTCATCTGTCTATCAATGGAGGAAATTTCCACACAGGGAATAAGCCATACTGATAAAATCATAGGTCAGGTTCCCCTCCTCCCCCAAATGAATATTTTTATTTATGTGTTGGATCACACATAGCAAATTGCATGGTGAACCAGAGTACAACCTACTGCAAAAATCCATCTTCTGTAGCATAACATAATGGATAGAAAGTTGTCTTTGAAGTCAAAGAGGCTTGGTTTCAAAGTCCTGCCTCTTGACAACTACCGTCAGTGTGATCACTTAATCTCTCGGTGCCCTGGGCAACTCTTTAAAACTTAGGTTGCAGAAATCCTGGCATCCCCTATACCAATGTTCGTACAGGTCTCATCCTTATCCCCGGTGATGCTAAATGGCTGCAAATTACAGAACATTTTTAAAGAATCAAAATTTCAAGTGATCCAAAATCCAATGGAAAAACTCATAGTCGCTATAAGTTGGCTGCCTCATGTTACCAATGCTAGGGCATCTGGGGGAACTGTTTTCCTCTTTATAAATACACCTACTCTCATCGTAATAAATTTCTGCTAAAGATGTTTTGAAAGGGAGACAGTATCCACTTGTTTCTATTTTGTGAGCCCTGAAAGTGTTTCCAGCCTCCCAGCATCTGCCTAGATTCTATCTCATTTAACCTG
This sequence comes from Antechinus flavipes, assembly GCF_016432865.1. NCBI lineage: Eukaryota > Metazoa > Chordata > Mammalia > Dasyuromorphia > Dasyuridae > Antechinus > Antechinus flavipes. The sequence continues at coordinate 223,974,574 of NC_067399.1, read as the reverse complement.
GATTGAAGATGGAGAGATCATTATTGTGTAATAATTCATAAGTTTATCAGAATTGGCTTGTACCCCCATTCCTATTAAGATTTTAATCTCTTTCTTAACTTCATGTGACTCAAAAGAATTACCACTCTCATTAGAGATTAGATCACATTTACTGACTGATCAAATTACATAATATTGGTAAGGTTTTTAGTATAGTGCCTGGAATTTAGTAGGCACTCTATAAATGCTAACTATTATTTCTGGCTGAGATAAGACTTTTAAAAGATCCATTTAAACTCCCAAATGACTGCACCAAGTCTGGATAAAGGTCCAAAATCTCAACTTCATTTTTTTTTTAAAGCTTTAAAAAAGTTTAAAACTTTGGTTAAAAGTTAATAACTAATTTGAGAACTTTTGTTTTTACATCACCTTCATTCCTGAATGCATTTTTCCCCTTGACCTACCTAGCAAGCTATTTTTTGTAACAGTTTCATTAACAACTCGCAACAACGAATTTATGAATTTAGAAGAACATGGAACAAAAAGCGGTTCAACGAAACTAACCAACCCATGATCTGACTGACCATGTATAAAATATTACACACCACAATTCCCTGCCTTTGCAAAGAAGGGAGGGAGGTATATTATTTTACCCCTTCTTTGAGGCTAAGCTTGGTCATTAAAATATTTATCTTAAGGTTGATTTTAGGGTTTTTTGGTGGTGGTCTTTCCATTTATATTGTTGTTGTCCTTATGTATATTGTTCTCATGGTTCTGCTTATTTCCTTCTGTATTAGTTCATGTGACTTTTCCCATGCTTCTCTGAATTCTACATATTCCTAATTTCTACGCTATAATATTCCATTGCATTTATGTACCCAAGTTTGTTTAGTATTTCCTAATCACTAGACATCTAGTTTATTTCCAATTCTTTGTTACTACAAAAAATGCTGCTGACATGAATATTCTGATGTACATGCAATTTTTCTCTGGTATATATGGTTGAGCTATCAGATCTTTGGCTTGAAAAATATGAACCTTTTGATCATCATCTTATTTTAATTGCAAATTTGCTTCCCAGAATATTTGAACCAATTTGTAGTTCTCCCCAACAGCACATTAAGGTGCTTGTCTTTCCACAACCTCTCAGATTCCTTGCCATAGGGAACAATTATACCCAGAGGTCATTGTTAGAGTAGGTCTATTAAATAGCATCCAAATATAATAATAAATTAAGATATGGGATAGCTTCCCCACTCCAGCTCCTGATCACTTCCTACTTGCCAGTTTCCTTGACCTTTCCTCCTCTCCATATATTCTATGACTCAGCTACACTGACCTATTCCTCCCATAAGATACTCCATCTTCCAACTCCAAACCTTTGCATGGTCTAGCCCATAGAATTTTCTTTTTCCTCACCTGTACTTCTTAGCTTCCCTGGATTTCTTCAAGACTCAGCTCAGATGCTCCTTTCTGTAAGTTGTCATATACGTGTGTGTGTGTGTGCGCGCGCGCATATACATCTCCAATGTACAAAGTTATTTTTATGTTGTCTTTCTTATTAGACTATTGAAGATAGGATCTGGTTTTTGATGTCTCTTTGAACTTCCTGTACTTAGAACAGTGCCTAACACATAGCAATCATGTAATAAGTGCTCATTGACTTGGTGAATGTGAAAATGCTCATAGCTCATTTTCAGGCTTATCCCTTCTGCTCCTCATGGTCCCCCTCTCAAACTCAATAAGAAAATTTTCTGCCCGTATTACATCCTTTCTACCCATATTACATCTCAGGATGGCTCCCTGTGGGTCCTCAGTTGAATCTTCCCTTGTTTACTTAACCAATCTCAGTCTCCCAAGCTATTTGAAAGCAGCCAGCATTGACTTATAAGGATATGAGTGAGTGTGTTTGTGTGTGGGGGAAGTGACCCCCATGCTGCAAAATGCTTCAAGCTTATTGTTTACATTGCTATGCTATGCCCTTTTTCATTACCTAGTAACATTTCTGTTCAACAGTCAATTGACTCTGTGATGTTTGTTGATATCGTGCTTTTATTGTTGTTTTAAACTTTCTTTTTTGTGATGAACGAATTTGAACCTTTCAAAATTTTTTTTACATTTGCCTCTGTAGGTCCTTGGCAGTTCTTTATTATGAACTCTGGGGCTTTAGAAGCTATACATATTTCCAGTCTTTTTGGCACTTCTGGGTGGGAAAAATACAGAAAATGTTAAGAAAGACATAAATGATTAAGGACATTTAACAATGATTTGGGATCATAGAATTTGGAAGCAGAAGGAACCTCAGAGATCAAGAAAGTCCAGCCTCCTAAAGATGAGAAACTGAGGCTGACAAGTCAAATTGCCTATGACTCACTGTAAATTAGTGTTAGTTCAAGGACTGGAATGCGTATGTTTTGATTCCCAGCGTAGTACTTATTCTATTACCACCACCACCACCCTCTTCTCTCTCTTTCTCTCTCTCTCTCTCTCTCTCTCTCTCTCTCTCTCTCTCTCTCTCTCTCTTTCTCTCTCTCTCTCCCTTCTCTTTTTCTTTTTTTTTTAATTAAAGCTTTTTATTTTTCAAAACTTAACACATGGATAATTTTCAACATTCACTCTTGCAAAACCTTGTGTTCCAAATTTTTTCCCCTCACTCTCCCCCACCCCCTTCCTTAGACAGCAAGTAATCCAATATATGTTAAATATGTTTAAATCTTCTGTACATATTTCCATAATTATTATGCTGCACAAGAAAAATCAGATCAAAAAGGGAAAAATTAGAAGAAACAAAATGCAAGCAAACAACAGCAAAAAGAGTGAAAATACTACGTAGTGATCCACATTCAGTCCCCACAGTCCTCTCCCTGGGTGCAGATGACTCTCTTCATTACAAGATCATTGGAACTGGCCTGAGTCATCTTATTGTTGATAAGAGCCACATCCATCAGAACTGATCATCATATAATCTTGCTGTTGCCCTGTATAATGATCTCCTGGTTCTGCTCATTTCACTCAGCATCAATTCATATAAGTCTCCAAGCCTCTCTCTGTAATCATCCTGCTGGTCATTTCTTACAGAACAATAATATTTCATAACATTCACATACCATAATTTATTCAGCCATTCTCCAATTAATGGGCATCCACTCAGTTTCCAGTTTCTGGCCACTACAAAAAGGGTTGCTATACATTTTTGCACATATGGGTCCCTTTCCCTCCTTTAAGATCTCTTTGGGAGAAAAGCCCAGTAGGAAACACAGCTGGGGCAAAGGTATGCACACTTTGATAGCCCTATGGGCATAGTTCCAAATTGCTCTCCAGAATGGTTGAATCAGTTTACAGCTCCGAGGTGATCTACTTCCAATATGGTTTTGAAGTGTGCTTAGGTAATACCCTGCTTATGAGGGGGAGGGGAGTCATTGGAATTTCAGATCTTCCTAGGAGTGGCCGGCTCAACCTCACAGACAATTAGTTTCCTTTCAGTCTGGATCATTACCATAAGCTCCTATTTTATGTCCCTACCTCGTTTTTCTGTCCTCCAGTTCATCCTCCTGATTACTGCCAAAAATGATCTTTCTAAAGCACAGTTCTGACCATGTCATTCCTTATTCAGTTAAGTTCTACTAGTTCCCTATTATCCCTATTATCTGGTCAAATAGAAATCTTTTTGGCATTTAAAGCCCTTTATCATCTTGTTTAACCCATCTTTCCAGTTTTATTATGCGACGTTACTCCCTTTCACATAATCCATAGTCTAGCCAAACTCATCTTCTTGTTCCTCATGCATGACACTTTCCTTTCTCCATGCATTGGCAAGTCCCCCATAATTGGAATGCAGAGTCTTCTCACTTCTAAATCCCAAAATCCTTGTTCTCTGTCAACTCAGTCCAAGTGCTACCTTCTGCATGGAGTCTTTTTAATCCCTTCAGGGTCTGTTGGATATCTTGTATCTACCAAGTACCCACATGGTACACATGTACATGTGATTTCTCCTATTAGAATGTAAACTCCTTGAGGGCAGGCACTGTTTTACTTTTGCTTTTGCATACCTAGAACCTAGGACAGTGCCTGGCACTTAAAAAATGCTTGCTGATTGATTGTTATGTATTATGAGGATTTAGTCCTATTGGGTCATGCAAAGTTTGGAAGGAGATTAGAATTTTAAAGGGAATGGGGATATAACAATTTTGCTAAATTATAAATTGTTGGAATATTTTATCCCTTAAGCTATCTATGCAAGATGAAAGTGAACCTGGACTTTAAACCTGGACATTAAAAGAAGTGGGAAGAGTTATGGAACCAAGAGTGGCTGCAGCCAGCTCAAAACCAATTTACTATTCATTTCCAGTATATCAACACTTCAGAAAATGATAAACTACACCTCAGGGCTTGGTTTATTATTTTGTTGATTGTGTGGACATTAAAGAGCTATGCAGAAAATTTTAATAATGCAGATTAAATTTAAAAGTGAGTCCAATTTACATTTCTTTTCAGAGAGCTGGTTGTAACACCAGCCACACCCCTGAAAGGAACCCAGGCAAGTTGTGCCCATACATGTGCTAGAGGCTTTCCAAAATGATTTAAGTTGGTAGTTCAGAACCTGCAGGGCCTCTGGAGGAACTAGGAGCTAAGTGGATATTGGCTGCTCCTTAACCTGTCTGCCTTTCTGTGGCTATTGCCAATGTGCTCCACACAAGGTACTCTTGGAGGAAAGGAAACGCCTTATACACACTTTATGCACACATTTACAGAGCACATACTAAAAGTTTCCAAATATGTTTCTTAGTTTCTACAGTGTCAGGAGCAGCAAGCTAGAGGTAGCATAATGCAGTGAGCCAAGAACATCAAATACAGGTTCAGGTATTGATTCTTCCACTTACTATCAGTGTGATCTTGGCCAAGTTATTTCCCTTTTTCAAGTCTAAAACCTTAAAATAATATATTGAACTTAATGATGTGTGGATTATTCATGGCAGTTTTTGAAATACTAGTCCAGCATCTTTCTGCCATCTAGCACCTTCTAGACTCTCTCTCCACATCCTTATCACAAGCTTGGGAAGGCATTAGATGGAGGACTAGATAATTTCTAAGGTCGCTTCTAGTTTTAATATTCTGTGAATTAAAAGAATGGCTATAATAGGATCAATAATAGCCCTGCGTTTATCCTGTGATAATACATCAGCTCGGTTAGTCTGATTTCAGCTAGCCCCTATAATTGTCTGCACAGCTTCATTTCTCCTCTCCTCCCCTGCCCTGTCCTACTCAGTTGGGAACATGGATCAGAAAGCCAATTCCTCCTTTTTGCAAAGCTCCAAGCAGAAAGATTCCCAATCTCTCAAGATTCTAAGACAGTAATATTGTATATTAAGGGCACTGCTTCACAGGCTTTATTTTTACAATATTTCATTTGTCATCTCCCCAACTACACAGACAATATCCCAATTCAGGCATTTGTCATTTCTTGCCTAGTTTCTTGCAGTAATATTTTTATTGTTTCATCTTCATGGAATTTCCCCAAAGTATTCTTAAATAGCTGCCAAGTAAATATTCCTAAATATCCATGTCACTCCCCTTCTCAAAAAGCTTCCATGGCTCCCTAATGTTTCCAGGACAAAAATCTAGATTCCTCTATTTGGCATTTAATATCTACATTTCCAGGCTAATGACACATTGCTACCCCTCCATTATACTCTGCAGTCCAACTGAACCATCCTACTTGTTTTTCTCCATACATATCATTTTACTTCTTCCCTCTTTTCAGAGAGCTGGTTGTAAAACATTTACCAGCACATCCCTGAATCAAACTTAGACAAGTCATGGTCATGCATAAGTTAAAGGCTTGAAACCTTTGCTTATAGCTTTCCAAAGAGACTTAAGTTGGCAATTTGTCCAGTCCCCTCATATCCACATGCCTTTGCACTGGCTGTTTCCCCTATTTCTGGAATGCTCTCACCCCTTGGAAACTTTTAACTCTCTTCAAGGCTCAGCTCAACTCCCATTTCCTACAAGATCTCTTGTAGGAAAGTTTTCTCATTGTGATTTCCTCAATTCTTAATGCCCTCTCCCTCCCTGAAATTATTTCTTATTTATTTTATATATATATATATTTAACATTTATTTATCTGTGTATACTTTGCTTTTCACCAGTAACAAGTTAAATTCCCTGAGACCAAGATATTTTTAGTTTTGACTTTGTATTGAGTCAAGAAGCATTTCTTAATTGTCTATGATATGCCAGGTACCATTTTACTCTGAATTGAAGTTGGGGGAAAAAAGGCAAGAAAATCTCCCCCCAAAAGATCCCAGTCTGCTATCAAGGAACTCACAGAGTATCTAATCTAATCTAAGATAATTGCTTAATAAATATTTGTTGAGTTAGATTGAATTGAATTAAATCTCAGAATAAAACCATGGTGGATGGGAAGTAAGGGCAGAGGAGGGAAACACTCTGACATCAGCCCAGAGCAGCTCCGTACCAAGACATAGTTTGGCTAGATGACTTCATATTTGGGTGGGAGAGAGCAGGCAGCCTGTCTCCCTCCAGACATCCAATGAGGTTTCCGACAGTGTCTGTTTTCCTTGGCAGGTGAGAAGCAAACATTGGGCTGAGCTTTTCAAAGGCTGAGCTCATCTTGGAAATGGAGAAAGTGATACTTTACTTTGTAGGGAAGAGTGTGTGACCTCTCCTTCTCAGCTCCCAAACATCTCCAGGATTGGGGATAGTCCTGGGGAATATCAGCCAATAAAATAGAAGACAAGGTTGGTCTGGAGAGGAAGTAGTATTCAGCCTTGTCCCAGGTGACATCCATTTATAGTCATGAATGATCCCAGGACACTTTTGGTGTCATTATCATAAATGCTGTTGACTGAATATTTATTAAATATTATAGAATATGATTTTGGAGATACAGCACAAAGGAAAGAGGCAGAGGTTCCTGTCTGGAGATCCTACCCATGTGACCTTGCTTGGCTCAGTCACTCCTCTGGATCTCATTTTTCTCATCTGTAAAATGAAGGAGTTGGATCAGATGGCCTCTGAGTTCTATGATCTAAGATACTGTCAGAGTATGGCTCCTAGAGGAGTCCAGGTGAGAAAATCAATCACTCAGCAAATGTTTATTAAGTGCTTTCTATATGCAAGGCACTATGTTAAGCACTGGGGATATAAAGGCAAAAGCAAAAAAAAAAAAAAAAATCTCTTCCCTCAATCACCTTACATACTTTTTCAAAAATTTCATTTAATTATTTATTTAATCCCCTCTTTCAGTTACATTCAAAACAATTTTTTTTAACATTTGTTTTTTAAAATCGTTGAGTTCTAGGTTCTCTCCCTTATCCTTACCCATAATTAAGAAACCTCACGTGGAATTATGCAAAACATTTCCATATAAGTCAAGTTATAAAAGAAAACATAGATCTCCCACCCTAATAAAAATAGAAACCCTCAAAAAAAGTTAAGTTTAAAAAAGAGAGAGAGATAAAGAGAGAAAGAGGGAATGATTCAGTCTATCCAGACACAATCAGTTCCTTCTCTGGGTATGGATAGGATTTTTCATCATAACTTCTTCAGAGTAGTTGTGGATGATTATACTACTGAGAATAGTAGTCATTTATCCCTGGAATGCTCTTATATACTAATGGGAGACAACTTATAAATAAATAAACCAGATACATTATAGAGCAGAAGGAAGGTAACCTGGGCTATGGGAAAGCCGCCTTCAGAAGGAAGTATTTGAGCTGAGTGAGAGGGGGAAATCAAGAACAATTAGTTGTAAAGGACATTGTCAAGGACCATGAAATTGCAAATCTGGGAGATTGGGAAGTTGGTGGTTTTCTCTGTAGTAGTAGAGAAGTTCAGAAGAGGGGCATGTTTAGGGCAAAGATGAGTTCTTTGAACACCTTGAATTTGCTATGCCTGTAGCCATCCAGTTCATTTGTCCACTAAGCAACTGGAGATTCAGAATTGGAGTTCAGACAAGGGCTGGATGTAGAGTCTGGGAATCATCTACATGGAGATGATTATTGAACCTATGGGAACAAATGTGAGATAGTATGGATAGAAAGGAGAACTGGAGAAGGAGAGAAACTTAAGGGTCAATCATAGTTCAGGGAGGTGTCAAGGAAAAAGATCCAGTAAAGAAGACTGAGAAAAAGTAGGCATTAGGCAGGAGAACCAGGGGAAAGCTGTCTGGGAAAAACTCAGAGAGAAAAAATAATCTAATTCAGAGAAAGTGACCAAATGCTACAGAGAGGTCCAGAAGCATTGTAGAATTGTAGAATCACAAACATAGGGTCCACCCTAACTTTTATTTAATCCAACCACCATCTTTTTATAGATAAGTAAACAAACCTGGGTTAAAATCCCACCTATGATGATAAATGCCTGTGTAACAACAGTTGAACAAATAAATCACTTACCATGACAAGGAATGAGTTGGTTAAGTTGTACAATAGAGTGTGGAGGGTGGGACTAAATCCAGCCTTTCAAATTCTAGATCTCTGGTGGCATAAAATAGGAAAGTGATTTGACCATGGTGAGTTAGAAAAGTAGCAAGTCCCATGCTGTTTCCCCTACACCATGTTGCTATCTCGGGTCACCATGAGAGTGAATGAGTTTAGCTTGGAGTTCCTGCATTACCTTGCTTCTTGCAAGAATTGCTTTCCTTCTTTTTCCCCCAGCAGTGTTGCTGTGGCCGACTAGTACATCCCCCAGCCGCCAACCTCCACCAGCATGGTGAGGATGGCCAGGTCAACTCTCAGGGGAACCAAGCAGAAACCTGGATGCATGGGTGGAGCTAAAAAGAATGGAAACCAGAGAACAGGGAATTTTTAAAGCTGAATTTCCCAATCTGAATTTCCCTTGGGAGAGTTTTGAGGATGTTAAGGACTGAGGGCAGTGAGGCAGTCACATTGACTTCCCATCCATCAGTTTCCCAAGGGCCAAAGGGCAATGAAGCATGAACCCCAATTCCGCCCCTGGCTCCTGCCCCAGACATCCTTTCCTTGCTTCTTCCTCCCAGCTCCCAGAGCCATCTAACTCCTTACTTGCTACAATTTTCAAATGTGTTCATCATAAAATTTCCAGCATTGGGAACAGGCTGTACCCCCAGCTGGCAGCAAATCCACAACACTAATAAACACAGAAAGTGAGATGGCATGTTGGAAACTCAAAATCGAACTTAATTACCTAAATATTTATTAAGTACCTACTGTGTGCACACAGAGCACTGTGATATGCAATGGGAAAGATATAAAAGGTAAACCAGACAGGGTCCTTGAGCTCATGGAAGTCCATTCTGGGGTTTCTTAATTTAAGATCCACAAATTTATAATTAGCTTCCTTTGTAATCTAATGTATTTTATATTTATTGAAAAACACGATTCTGAGAAGCCCACAGGCTAGATTCACTAAATTGACAAAGGGGTCCATAACAAAACAATCGTGAAGACCCCCTTCATATAGTGAATTACTGTAGTGCAAAGCCAAGCATCTAGAGGAAGGGGACCCAGGAGGGTGGTCTGAAGGATAGGGTGGGTTTTGGGAGGCTGAGATAGAGAGAAGGCCATTCCAGATGGAAGAAAAGGTGTTGCCAGAAGTTGTAACTGCCGCAGGTAGAAAGTTTAGTGAGATGGGGAGAGTCCAGTTTGGTGGGAGCTCAGAGTAACTAAGTGGGAGGGGAGGAATTCAAGACCAGCCTGGCACTGACTCTAGGCTGGAAGTCGAGAGGCCTGGGTTCTACATTTGGCTCTGTCACTAACCATATGTGGTCTTGTAACAATGTTGAGATTCTAGGAGGAAGACAGCTGCGTGGGGAAGAGATGTTTGCACAGCTGTTTGCAATTGTTAATTAATGCACCCAGCCTACCCTTCCCCCACAACATGGGAAAGATGTTTTCCCTTAAGGCAGTCATGGTGGTAAGGTGAAGCCCTACCTTAGCCCAGTGTGTTTGAGATGGATGAAAATATAGTTCTGGAGTGGGTGGTACAGAAGAGAGAGCCCTGCATCTGGAGAAAGATCTTAACTCTTGGATTCAAATCCTACCTCTGATTCTTACTCCTTGTGTGAATTTGGGCAAGTCACCCAATCTCCTTGTGCCTTGTTTTCCTTGTCTAAAATGAAAGGGTAGGACTAAATGAACTCTGAGATTCCTTTCTGCTCTAGATTTTATGATGTGATTCTTTGACATGAGAAGGAAGACTGATCAATTAAGTCTCTCAGCTTCTAATGGCTCAATGGATAGAATTTTGGACCTGGATCAAGAAGATTCGAGTTCAGATCTGTCCTCAGACACTTAATTGCTGTGTGACTCAAGTCACTTCACCTGTGTCTACCTCAATTTTTTTTCAAATGGAGTCATAATAGCACCTCCCTCCCAGGATTATTGTGAAGATCGAGTGAGGTAATATTTGTAAAAAGTGCTTCATATGGAGTATGTAGTAGACACAATGTAAATATATAAAGGAATAAATGATTCCCTTCCCTTCCCACCCAACTGATGTAATCATAGGAAGTCAGGGAGAAAAGTAACAAAAACAGCCAGATATTACAAAGCTTGAAGAAATTCTATGCAGGGCTCAACCTTTGGATTGGAAGGTGGGGTGGAGTGCTACATGTATAATCTTATTAGTGAAATAGATGGTGATAGAGAATGGAGCACAAAAGCAAGTACCTGATACAGGTGTATATCCGGAGTGAGTGAGGAAAGAAAGGAACATGCATTTACTCAGCCTCTACTATGTATCAGACACTATGCGAAGAGCTTTACAAATATGTCACATAATAACAATATAACAATATCCTCACAACAACCCTGGAAGTAGGCGCTATTATTATAACACAGTTGAAGAAACTGAGGTGAAGCGGCTCGCCTAGGATCACACAGCAGGGAAGTGTGCTGAGGGGAGATGTGAAGTCCCGTTTCCTGAATCCTAGTCCATAGCTCTCTCCACTATGGCATGCAGCTGCCACGGTGACTGTGAGGAACAGAGAGTCTCTGGGAGCTGCTCTGTGTTGGATTTTGGAGTGAGGAGCAAGGCAGCTAAGGGGGGGGTCCCCAGAAATAATTCTGCTTTAAGTATGGTGGGGACTAGGATAGGCCAGTGTTAAGTCAACTTTGCCTGTCAGAGCCGGCCAGAGCGAGTGCATAATTATGGATTAATATCATCATTTTAGATACGATGATGAAAATTCAGAAAAGTTCTGAGCCCCCAGAGGCTGCAAAGGGCTCTTCAAAAGAAGCCAGTGGGTCCAGAGGCCAGATTGTGTGTGTGTGTGTGTGTGTGTGTGTGTGTGTGTGTGTGTGAGAAGGGATGGGCAGGCGTCCCTCCCCTTGGGTTCGGCACTAAAGGTCTAGGAGTCAGGGGATGAACGCTCTGGGCTTAGCTTTCCCCATCACTAACTTGTTCCGAGATCTCGGCCATGTCTTTTTCCTACTCCAGGTCTCAGTTTTTGTATTTGTGAAATGCAGTGGTTGGACTAGGGCAGGGATTCTTAACTTTTTATTTCTGTCATAGACCCCTCTGGCAGTCTAGCGAAGCATATGGGCCCCTTCTCAGAATCATGCTTTTAAATTCATAAAATATGTAGCATTTACAAAGGAAATCAATTAGACTGAAAAATAGTCACCAAAATATTAAAAACAAAATAACAACAACAAATCCACAGATTCCTCCTTCCCCCCTTTCCCCCCCGCCCTCCAGTTAAGAATTGAAGGTCCTTCCAGTTCTAAATTTCTAAAACTCACTGGATGGTCTATAAGGTGAAGCTTTATGCTACCCTGATTCTAATAGCTTCTTTTTGTTGTTGTTCAGTTGTTTCAGATATGTCTGACTTTTCATGACCCCATTTGGGGTTTTCTTGGTGAAGATACTGGAGTAGTTTGCCATTTCCTTCTCTAACTCATTTTACAGTTGGAGAAACTGAGGCAAAAAGGATTAAGTGAATTGCCCAGGGTCACACAGTTAATACTTATACATAAGCTGAAATGTGTTTCTGTGTTTAAAAGAGAAAAGTCTGTGACAATTCCTGAATGCCAGATCCCAAAGAGTCTATTCTGGTTCTTTCTCAATGTCAGAGGGGAATGAGGACCTAAAATGGTAAGTCAGACTAACAAGAAGAGGCAGAAGTTCAGTCCAAGGGAAAGTGAGGGGGTAGGAGCATGGGGAGAGGAGGCAGAAGTGGAGATGGTCAGATGTTTGAATTTGAATTTTACTGTTTTCTCACTAGATGGAGGTCTTTTCTTCCCTGGAGGGAATCTAGGAATGAGGACAGGGATGGGGAGAAGGAAAAGCTGCAGAATAGGAGAAAAAAACAATCCTCAAGGCAAAACTGTTTTTTTTTTTTTTTTTTTTTGTAATTGCATGATGGGAGGTGACTAAATCGCCTGACTTTTATCTGTCCATCTGGAATCTCTCCTCTGCTAGCAGGTAGCAGAATTGTATATGACAAACAAATGCCATTGCCTGCCTTTAATTATATGACTACTTAAGAGTCAGTGGTCTCAGATTAAAGGAGACTTGGATTTAAGTATCAGGAAGATGGGTTTAACCTCTGAATTAAACAACATTTACAAGGGATTTAAAAGATGCCAAGGACTGGAAATTTTTTTTTTTTTAATTGAAGATAGTCCCTTTCCTTAGGAAGGGAATGGAGGGTGGGGAAAGGCACTTTGGTTTGGATAATTACTGGAATGTTGAATGGAACCTCAGGGGAATAGATTGAGCTACCCTTTCCAATAGCAAGGGTAGCATTGATTTGATTAGGAGGAGACTGGACTAGAATCTAAATAATTGTGCTCCAATGGAAAGATGGTAGACTCATTGTCAGAGGATCCAGGCTTGAAGCTTCTTCAATCATGTGTACTTGAAAAACCTAGAGAAGGGGTACATTTGACTCAAGATCCCACCGCTGATAAGAAATAGGGCTAAGATGAGAACCCCCATGCTCTGACCCTTTTGCCTATATGGCCATAAAATGCACACAAGATAAACAATGACTAATAAATAGGAAAGCTTCCTGATGAAAACAACCCTTTGTTAGGGCAAAAGACAGGAACTGAAAAATGAAGGTCAATTATGATACTGCTTATTGAGTTAAGGTGGGAGGTGCCTCCCTGCCCAAAAGTACCAGGAGAGAGGAGCAGACTAAGGCTCAATTAAACTGAAAGCAAGGGAAAAGAAGAATACACCCTCTACCTGAAAATAGAACCCTATTTTAACAAAAAGTTAAAAGTCAAGTAATAGGCTAGGAAAATGAGCAAACAACAGAAATAAAATTCTGACCATAGAAGTTACTATATTGACAAAGAAGATCAAAACACATATTTAGAAGAAAATAACAGAGTCAAAACTCTGATATCCAAAAACTCCAAGAAAAATGTTAATTAGTCTCAGTTTATGAAAGAGCTTAAAAAAGATTTTGAAAATCAAGAAAGACAAGTTTTTGCATAAAACTAATATATTATATGTATATAAACCTAATTTTATGTTTATATATTTATTTTATATTATTTTATTATTATATGTTTATATATAAACCAAAAATCATATGTAAAACAGAAAACTAGGGAAATGTTTTTGAACAAGTTTCTCTGATAAATCAAGGCCACATTTCTTGAATATATACAGAATTGAGTTGAATTTATAAAAATACAAGTTGTTTCCCAAATTGACAAATGGTTAAAGGACATGAATAGGCAGTTTTCAGACAAAGAAATCAAAGCTATTCATAATCATATGAAAAAATGCTCTAAATCACTACTAACCAGAGAAATACAAATTAAAATAACTCTGAGGTACCAACTTTCACATATCAGAATGGCTAATCTGACAAAAAAGGAAAATGTTGGATGTTGGAAGGGACAAGGGTAAACTGGGATATTAATAAATTCTGATGTAGTTGAGAACTGATTCAATCATTCTTTAGAAGAATTTGGAGCTATCAATATCACACCTTTTGACCTAGCAGTACCACTATTAGGTCTGTATCCAAAATCAGATTTAAAAACAAAGGGGGAAAGGGCAGAAATATTTAGAGCAGCTCTTTTCTAGTGTTAGGGACTCTTTTTCTGAAGGCAAAAAATCAAAGTTGTGGGCATTCCCATCAATGGCTAAACAAGTTGTGGTATGTGGTTGTAATGGAATATTATTGTACTATAAGAAAGGACAAGCAGTATGATTTCCAAAAAACCTAGAAAGGCTTATATGAACTGATGCACAATAAAGTAAACAGAATGATGCACACAGTAACATCAGTATTGTTTGATGAAGAACTGTGAAGGACTTAGCAATTCTTAATAATATAATGATCTAAGACAGTCCCAAAGGACTAATGATGAAGCATACTATTTGCCCCCCAAAAAAAATTTTTGATATTGATTGAATACAGACTGAGGCATTTTATTTTTCACTTTTTTTTCATTTTTCTTTTATTCAAATAGTCTTATATAAAATGACTAATATGGAAATGTTTTACATAATTGCACATGTATATTCTGTATCTGATTATTTAACATCTCAGGAAATGAGAGGAGGAGGGAGAAAGGAGTAGAATTTGGAACTTAAAATTTTTAATAAAAATTTTAAAAATCTATCTAAGAAAGACAGAAAAATTAGGAAGAAAAATGAGAGTGGTGCAAGAAAATCCTGAAAAAAGAGTCAACACCTTGGTAAAGGTGACACAAAAAAAAATACTGAAGAAAATAACACTTAAAAAAAAAATAAGCTTAGGCCAAATGGTAAAAGAGGTTCAAAAAGTCAATGAGGGGAAGAATTCCTTGAAAAGTAGAATGGGCCAAATGGGAAAAGAGGAACAAAAATTGACTGAAGAAAAAAAAAAACTCCTTAAAAAGTAGAATAGGCTAAATGGGAAAGGGGATATAGAAGCTCACTGAAGAAAATAATTCCTTAACAATTAGCATTGAGCAAATGGAAGTTAGTGATCTTATAAGAAATTAAAAAACAATAAAACAAAATAAAAAGAATGAAAAAATAGTAGATGATGTGAAATATCTTATTGGGAAAATAAATGGCTTGGAAAGTAGATCCTGGACAGCAGAATGATTTCAGAAAGGCCTGGAGAGACTTACTGATGATAAGTGAAATGAACATAACAAAGAACAGAACATTGTACACAGCAACAACAAGAGTATGTGATAATCCAGATCCACATATGAAGACTGGATTCGGAGATCTAAAAGAAAAAATTAAAAGGGAAAACAATTATTATTAAAGAAAAATATATTCATATGTTATATGTTATTAATTACACTAAAAACAAGCACTAGAACACTAAGAAAGAGGGATATAGTAGAGTATTTGTACTGAGTCAGAAGACATGGATTCTAATTCTTACTCTTATTTTTGCTATATATCCTGTGAGCTTTTTAAAAACAAGTCATTACCAGACTCTCATCTGTATAAAAGGCAAGTGCCTACAAAAATTTTAAAAACCAAGTAACTTATTTGTATACCCATTATTCATTGATTCATGAATGAAGCTGGAATTCTAACCTGTTAAATATACAACATACTATGTAACTAGTAACCCTTTGTATTAAAATAAAAATACTTTATACTGGTGCCACAGCATCTTTAAAAAAAAAAAAAAAAAAAAGGACTTCCGGTTAAGATGGCGGAGAGGAGGCTCACAGTTGCATAAGCTCCGCGCTTTCTCTCACTATCCACTTCATTACAAGCCTCTGAATCAATGCTTGACTGAAAAAAACCCACAAATAGTTACCAAGAGAAGCCATCCTTGAGATCCGCCAAGAAAGGTCTGTCTTTACTGGAGGGCTGGGGCGGTTTTAGATCGGGCGCAGGCTGAGGGCAGCGGCAGTGAGAGCACGGGAGCAGACTGGAGAGGGGGTGGGGAGTGATCGCAGCCGTCTCTGCGGGGAGAGCTTCGCTACAGGTTTGGAACCTGCAGCAAGTCAACAGCCCAGCAGAGAAGCTAAAAACACCGGGGCTGAAGAACACAACCGCAAACAGCTGGAGTCTCTCAGGGCCTGGCCGCCCCCCTCCCTTCCCCCCCTCAGTGACTCAGCACGCTTTGGGATCTCAGAGCGCAGGCGCAGCACAGTCCTGCTAGTGCCTCACTGCTGCCCCCTGCAGTCTGTAGAGGAAGCTCGATAACACACCCAGCCCCCCCCCAAAGAAAGACTCCAGTTTTTTCTGTTTTTCTTTGCTAGTTTGTCTCTGATTAATAGACAGAATGAGCAAGAAGCTGAAGAGGACTTTAACCCTTGACAGCTTCTATACAGATAGAGAGCAGACTCTAAATCCTGAGGAGACTAAAAACAGACAGTCCCCAGGTGATTCCCCAAAGGAGGAGAGCGTCTGTTCCTCAGCACAGATGAACCTCATAGAAGTGATTAAAAAGGCTCTCACAAGGGAGCTAGAAGAAAAGTGGGAAAAGAGCCTGGAGAAGTCAGTTAAAGAGAGAGTGGATAAAGAAGTAAAATCCTTGAAAAATAGGATTAGTGAACTGGAAACAGAAAACAGCTCTCTAAAAAACAAAATTGGCGAAATGGAAAAAAATTCCACAGAACAAAAGAACTCAATTGGACAATTAGAGAAAGATTTTAAAAAAGTGAGTGAAGAGAATACTTCACTGAAAATCAGAATTGAACAAGTGGAATTGAATGACTCGAGGAGACAAGAAGAATCAGTCAAGCAAATCCAAAAAAATCAAACAATGGAGAAAAATGTGAAATACCTTCTGGGGAAGATAACAGACCTGGAAAACAGATCCAGGAGAGACAATCTGAGAATCATTGGACTCCCAGAAAAACATGATGAAAAAAAGAGCCTGGACATTGTCTTCCAGGAAATTATCAAAGAGAACTGCCCAGAAGTCATAGGAACAGAGGAAAAAATAAACATTGAAAGGATTCATCGATCACCCACTGAAAGGGATCCTAAAATCAAAACACCAAGGAATATAGTGGCCAAATGCCAGAACCCTCAGATGAAAGAAAAAATATTGCAAGCGGCTAGAAAAACCCAATTCAAGTATCAAGGAGCCACGATAAGGATCACCCAGGATCTGGCAGCATCCACATTAAAAGATCGAAGGGCCTGGAATATGATATTCCGAAAGGCTAAGGAACTTGGTATGCAACCAAAAATAACTTACCCAGCGAGAATGAGCATCTTTTTCCAGGGAAGAAGATGGACATTCAACGAAGTAAGCGAATTTCATCTATTTCTGATGAAAAAACCAGAACTTAACAAAAAGTTTGATCTACAAATATAGAACTCAAGAGAAATCTAAAAAGGTAAAGATTAATCTTGGGAACTATATTTTGACTATATAGATGTATAAAGAATACATGTATACCTTGTTCTAGAAATTGATGTGGAAAGGACACTGTACCAGAAAAAGGGTAAAGTGGGGGTAGTACATCACATGAAGAGGCATAGGAAACCTATTATATCTGAGAGAAAGAATGGAGGGGGATGAATATAGTGGGTATCTTACTGCCTTCAGAATTGGCTTTAAGTGAAAAATCTTAAGACATATTCAATCTATGGTGAAACTTCTCCCATCTCATTGAAAAGTGAGAAGGGAAAAGTGGAAAGGGAAGGAATAAGCTAAGCGGAAGGGAATACGGGAACTGGGAGGGAAAGGGGTAAGATAGGGGGAGGAACTCTAAGGCGGGGGGAGGGACACTAAAAAGGGAGGGCTGTGAGAAGCAAGGGGTGCTCACAAGCTTAATACTTGGAAGGGGGGAAAGGGGAAAGAAGGGAGGAAAGCATAAATCGGGGTTAACAAGATGGCAAGTAATACAGAATTGGTCATTCTAACCATAAATGTGAACGGGGTAAACTCCCCCATAAAGAGGAAGCGGTTAGCAGAATGGATTAAAAGCCAGAATCCTACAATATGTTGTTTACAGGAAACACACCTGAAGCGGGGAGATACATGCAGGTTAAAGGTAAAAGGTTGGAGCAAAATTTACTATGCTTCAGGTGAAGTCAAAAAAGCAGGGGTAGCCATCCTGATCTCAGATCAAGCTAAAGCAAAAATTGACCTAATTAAAAGAGATAAGGAAGGACACTACATCTTGCTAAAGGGTAGCATGGATAATGAAGCACTATCTATATTAAACATATATGCACCAAGTGGGGTAGCATCTAAATTCTTAAAAGAGAAACTAAGAGAGCTGCAAGAAGAAATAGACAGTAAAACTATAATAGTGGGAGATCTTAACCTTGCACTCTCAGAATTAGATAAATCAAACCAGAAAATAAATAAGAAAGAAGTCAAAGAGGTAAACAGAATACTAGAAAAGCTAGATATGATAGATCTCTGGAGAAAATGTAATGGAGACAGAAAGGAATACACTTTCTTTTCAGCAGTTCATGGAACCTATACAAAAATTGACCATATATTAGGGCATAAAAACCTCAAACTCAAATGCAGTAAGGCAGAAATAGTAAATGCATCCTTTTCAGACCACGATGCAATGAAAATTACATTCAACAAAAAACCAGGGGGAAGTAGACCAAAAAATAATTGGAAACTAAATAATCTCATACTAAAGAATGATTGGGTAAAACAGCAAATCATAGACATAATTAATAACTTCACCCAAGAAAACGATAATAATGAGACATCATACCAAAATGTATGGGATGCAGCCAAAGCGGTAATAAGGGGAAATTTCATATCTCTAGAGGCCTATTTGTATAAAATAGAGAAAGAGAAGGTCAATGAATTGGGTTTGCAATTAAAAAGGCTAGAAAAGGAACAAATTAAAAACCCCCAGTCAAACACTAAACTTGAAATTCTAAAAGTAAAAGGTGAGATCAATAAAATTGAAAGTAAAAAAACTATTGAATTGATTAATAAAACTAAGAGTTGGTTCTATGAAAAAACCAACAAAATAGACAAACCCTTAGTAAATCTGATTAAAAAAAGGAAAGAGGAAAATCAAATTGTTAGTCTTAAAAATGAAAAGGGAGAACTCACCACTAACGAAGAGGAAATTAGAGCAATAATTAGGAGTTACTTTGCCCAACTTTATGCCAATAAATTCGACAACTTAAATGAAATAGAAAAATACCTCCAAAAATACAGCTTGCCCAAACTAACAGAGGAAGAAGTAAATATCCTAAACAGTCCCATCTCAGAAAAAGAAATAGAACAAACTATCAATCAACTCCCTAAGAAAAAATCCCCAGGACCAGATGGATTTACATGTGAATTCTACCAAACATTTAAAGAACAATTAACTCCAATGTTATATAAACTATTTGAAAAAATAGGGATTGAAGGAGTCCTACCAAACTCCTTTTATGACACAGATATGGTACTGATACCTAAACCAGGTAGGCTGAAAACAGAGAAAGAAAATTATAGACCAATCTCCCTAATGAATATTGATGCTAAAATCTTAAATAAAATATTAGCAAAAAGATTACAGAAAATTGTCACCAGGATAATACACTATGACCAAGTAGGATTTATACCAGGAATGCAGGGCTGGTTCAATATTAGGAAAACTATTAGCATAATTGACTATATCAATAACCAAACAAACAAAAACCACATGATCATCTCAATAGATGCAGAAAAAGCATTTGATAAAATCCAACATCCATTCCTAATAAAAACACTTGAGAGCATAGGAATAAATGGACTTTTCCTTAAAATAGTCAGGAGCATATATTTAAAACCATCAGTAAGCATCATATGCAATGGGGAAAAACTGGAACCTTTCCCAGTAAGATCTGGAGTGAAGCAAGGTTGCCCACTATCACCATTATTATTTAATATCGTATTAGAAACACTAGCCTCGGCAATAAGAGTCGAGAAAGATATAAAAGGAATTAGAGTAGGCAATGAGGAAACCAAACTATCACTCTTTGCAGATGATATGATGGTATACCTAGAGAACCCCAGAGATTCTACCAAAAAGCTATTGGAAATAATTCATAATTTTAGCAAAGTAGCTGGCTACAAAATAAATCCCCATAAATCCTCAGCATTTTTATACATCACCAACAAAACCCAACAGCAAGAGATACAAAGAGAAATTCCATTCAGAATAACTGTTGATACCATAAAATATTTGGGAATCTATCTACCAAAGGAAAGTCAGGAATTATATGAGCAAAATTATAAAAAAGTCTCCACACAAATAAAGTCAGACTTAAATAATTGGAAAAATATTAAGTGCTCTTGGATTGGCCGAGCGAACATAATAAAGATGACAATACTCCCTAAACTAATCTATTGATTTAGTGCTATACCAATCAGACTTCCAAGAAAATATTTTATTGATCTAGAAAAAATAACAACAAAATTCATATGGAACAATAAAAAGTCGAGAATCTCAAGGGAACTAATGAAAAAAAAATCAAATGAAGGTGGCCTAGCTGTACCTGATCTAAAATTATATTATAAAGCAGCAGTCACCAAAACCATTTGGTATTGGCTAAGAAATAGATTAGTGGATCAGTGGAAAAGGCTAGGCTCACAAGACAGAATAGTCAATTATAGCAATCTAGTGTTTGACAAACCCAAAGCCCCTAACTTCTGGGAAAAGAATTCATTATTTGATAAAAACTGCTGGGATAATTGGAAATTAGTATGGCAGAAATTAGGCATGGACCCACACTTAACACCATATACCAAGATAAGATCAAAATGGGTCTATGACCTAGGCATAAAGAACGAGATTATAAATAAATTAGAGGAACATAGAATAGTTTATCTCTCAGACTTGTGGAGGAGAAAGAAATTTGTGACCAAAGATGAACTAGAGACCATTACTGATCACAGAATAGAAAATTTCGATTACATCAAATTAAAAAGCCTTTGTACAAATAAAACTAATGCAAACAAGATTAGAAGGGAAGCAACAAACTGGGAAAACATTTTCACAGTTAAAGGTTCTGATAAAGGCCTCATTTCCAAAATTTATAGAGAACTGACTCAAATTTATAAGAAATCAAGCCATTCTCCAATTGATAAATGGTCAAAGGATATGAACAGACAATTTTCAGAGGATGAGATTGAAACTATTACCACTCATATGAAAGAGTGTTCCAAATCATTATTGATCAGAGAAATGCAAATTAAGACAACTCTGAGATATCACTACACACCTGTCAGATTGGCTAAGATGACAGGAAAAAATAATGATGAATGTTGGAGGGGATGCGGGAAAACTGGGACACTAATGCATTGTTGGTGGAGTTGTGAACGAATCCAACCATTCTGGAGAGCAATCTGGAATTATGCCCAAAAAATTATCAAAATGTGCATATCCTTTGATCCAGCAGTGTTTCTATTGGGCTTATATCCCAAAGAAATACTAAAGAAGGGAAAGGGACCTGTATGTGCCAAAATGTTTGTAGCAGCCCTGTTTGTAGTGGCTAGAAACTGGAAAATGAATGGATGCCCATCAATTGGAGAATGGCTGGGTAAATTGTGGTATATGAATGTTATGGAATATTATTGTTCTGTAAGAAATGACCAGCAGGATGAATACAGAGAGGCTTGGAGAGACCTACATGAACTGATGCTAAGTGAAATGAGCAGAACCAGATCATTATACACTTCGACAACGATATTGTATGAGGACATATTTTGATGGAAGTGGATTTCTTTGACAAAGAGACCTGAGTTTCAATTGATAAATGATGGACAAAAGCAGCTACACCCAAAGAAAGAACACTGGGAAACGAATGTGAACTATCTGCATTTTTGTTTTTCTTCCGGATTATTTATACCTTCTGAATCCAATTCTCCCTACGCAACAAGAGAACTGTTCGGTTCTGCAAACATATATTGTATCTAGGATATACTGCAACATATCCAACATATAAAGGACTGCTTGCCACCTAGGGGAGGGGGTGGAGGGAGGGAGGGGAAAAAAAATCGGAACAGAAATGAGTGTCAATGTAATGTAATTATTAAATAAAAAATTAAAAAAAAAAAAAAAAAAAAAAGAGTATGTGACAACCAATTCTGATGGACATAACTCTTTTCAAAAGCAAGGTGATTCAGGCCAGTTCCAATGGAATTGTGATGAATAGTGCTGTCTGCATCCAGAGAGAGGACTTTGGGGATACAACATAGTATTTTCACTTTTTTGTTGTTGTTTGCATGCTTTTTGTTTTCTTTCTCATTTTTTTCCTTTTTTGATCTGATTTTTCTTCTGCAGCTTTATAATTGTGGAAATATATATAGAAGAATTGCACATGTTTAACATATATTGGATTACTTGCTGACTAAGGGAGAGAGTGGGAGGAGGGAGGGAGAAAAAATGTGAATCATAAAATTTTGGAAAGGGGAATGTTGAAAACTATTTATGCATATGTTTTGAAAATAAAAAGCTTTTTAAAAAAAGATATATCAGAAGAGAGAACCAGTCTCAAAAAATAAAATGCCACAATGTTCAATATATTATGAACATTTAATAAACGCTAGTCAAAAGTTCAATGGTGAATAAATTTTTAAAAATGAATATATTAAAAAAGAAAATAGATCCTAGAGAAATCATTTGGATTATCTGAAATCCATGATAAAAAAAAAGACTCTAGCCTAAATATCATCTTTTAAGAAATTTTCAAGGAAAACTGCCCTGATATTGTAGAATCAGAGGGTAAAATAGAAATTTAAAGAATCCATCAATCATTTCCTGAAAGAGAGCCTAAAATGAAAACTTCCAGGAATATTAGAGTCAAGTTACAAAGCTTCCAGATCAAGGAAAGACTATTGAAAACAGCCTGAAAGAAGCAATTCAAAATTCATGAAACCATAGTCAGGATAACACAAAATTTAGCAGCTTTTACATCAAAGAATAGGAGGACTTGGAATATGATATTCCATATGGCAAAGGAGTTAGAATTACAACCCGGAATCACCTGCCCAGCAAAATAAAGTATAATCTTTCAGGGGAAAAAGTGGATATTCAATGAAATAGAGGACTTTTGATCATTTTTGATGAAAAGACCAGAACTGAATTTTAAAATCTTACTTTCAAATACAATTATCAAAAGAAGCATTAAAAGCAAACAAGAAAAGGAAATAATAAGGGACTTAAGGTTACACTGTTTATATTCCTACATAAGAAGATGATACTTATAAAAAAATTTCTCATTATTAAGGAAGTTAGGAGTATATATAGATAGAGGACATGACTGTGAGTTTAATATGAGGGGATGATATCTAAAAAATAAAATTAAGGGTTGAAAAAGAATGCACTTTGAGGGAGAGGTAGAATGGGATAAATTATCTCACATAAAAAAGTGAGAATAAGCTTTTACAATGGAAAGGAAATGGGAGCCATGAGGAGAAGTGAGCAAACCTTACTCTTATCAGGATTGTCTCAAAGAAAGAATAACATACACACTTAATTGGATATAGAAATACATCTCACTCTATAGGAAACTAGTAGGGAAATGGGGGGGAGAAGATGATAATAGAGAAGACAGATTGGGGAAGGGTATAGTCAAAAGCAGAATATTTTAAGAAAAAAAATTTTAGGCTATACATGTGTAGTTATGTAAAACAACTCCATAATGATCATGTTGTGAAAGAAAATAGAAACAAATAAAAAAAAAAAATCCAGAACACCTCAAGAAAAATCAAGTTTAAAAAAGTATGCTTCAATCTGCATTCAGCTACTATCACTTCTTTCTGAATATGGAGAGAAGTTTTCATCATAAGTATTTCAGTGTTGTCTTGGATCATTGTATTGTTGAGAATAGTTATGTCATTCACATCTGATCATCTTACAAAAAAGCAAAACACTTTTGAAAGAATAAATGGGAAGGGGTAGGAAATAGGATGGCAGAAAATATACTTAGCAATTATGACTGTGAAAAAAATTTTGAAGCAAGTTTCTCTGATAAAGGACTCATTTTTCAAATATATTAGAGAACTGAGTCAAATTTTTACATATAAATGTAGAATGGGAAGAGAAGATGGCCTGGTTAATTGGTGAGGACCGCCAGAGTCTTCCACTGGAATCCTTGTGAAATCAGGACAAAGTAAGGAAGGCCTTTCCACATGCTGGACGTACTCCTGCATGGGCAAGCATAGATGGACCATGATCATCATGAGGGTCACCACTGCAATGTCATCCTAGACTAACAGAGTCACAGAGACACAAGGCCCACTTATAACAAGATCCTCACTTTTGATCTTTAAGTCTAATGCTCTTCCCGTATACCGCACAACTGTCCACACAGCTGATTTATTATCATGTCTTTCTTCTTGCTTAACTTCCCGGGTTCTGTCAGCAAGCAGGGCCGAGCTGCCAGAGAAGCCAGCCTTCAAAACAAGGGGACTTGGTTTTCCTTGCTGCCGCCCACAAGGTACAGATCATAAGCCACAGATGTACATGTACAGCTTTATATATTGTCTCTGTACCATGCTGGAGTAGGGTGCTATGAAGCAGCGCCCACGTGCTCTCTCGGTGCCATGGAGGCAGGCGAGCTTGTCCCCAAGTCCCTTATTCTCCCCAGATCTTCAGCACCGGACTGCCTGGATCTTTTCATCTTCAAATGTCAGAACAACACTTCTTGAATCCAGAATGACGGACTTAGTGCTGTAGAATTACACTCCCATAGAATGTAATCTCTAAGAGGACAAGACTTCTCTGTTCCTGCCTCTGTCTCCCCTCCCTTCCCTTGTCTCGTCTCTCATTTTCTTCTTGTCCTTTCTGTGTCTCTCACTTTCCTCCTCTCTCTCTCTTTCTTTGTCTGTTTCTGTCTCTCCTCTCTCTATCTCTGTCTTTGTTTTGGACTCTTATTCCTCTCTCTCTCTGTCTCTGTCTTTCTGTCTCTGTCTCTGTCTCTGTCTCTGTCTCTGTCTCTGTCTTTCTGTCTCTGTCTCTGTCTCTGTCTCTGTCTCTGTCTCTGTCTCTCTTGGTCTCTCTTTCTTCTAGTTCTTCCTCTATCTCTTTCTCACTTAACTCTTGCCTGATTTTTCTTCCCCTCTTCCCCATTTAGTTCCAGTCCCATGATTTCATTTGCATAGACAACTCCCAGTGAGAAAACCCCTTTTAGCAAAGCAGGCCATTGCCTATCTTCCCATCTTCTTGTCTTAGAGAGTTCCCTGGGAGCATTGAGGCCGGCAGTCAGTGTCCTGCCCATGGCTACACAGCCAGGAGGTGTCAGAGGTAGGCCTTCTGATCCCAAGCATCCCTGACTTCCTGGTCAATTTTCTCTCTCCCCTGAAAAATAGGGGAAAAAGCCTCCCTTGTTCCGTTGTGACCGCTTCATAGATTATTTTTTAAATTTAGCTACCTTGTATTGAAGCAGTATGCCCACAAGGAAAGCATCCTGGGTGTGAAATCAGAAAATCTGGGTTCAAATTCTGAATTTCAAAGTTCTGCTCTTTCTGGCTCTAGGTGGCTTAGGCAAGTAATTTTATCTCTATGGGGCCTTGATTTAATAGGATCATATGACTAGAGCCAGAAAAGGACCTCATTAAGTCCAAACCCTTATGTTACACAAGTAAATGCACTGAGGCAGAATTTGAAGCCAGGTTCAAGTCTAACTCCGTTGTCCTCCCAGAGCTGTCAAATTCACAGCCTAGGGGCTCATGTGCAGCTCCGACTCCTGGTGCAGCCCCAACTAGATGAAAATATAATTGGAAAATGTTTAACAAAATAATAAAAAATAAAATAGAACATAAATGATGTTGATCTGTGGTTCTAA
This sequence comes from Antechinus flavipes, assembly GCF_016432865.1. NCBI lineage: Eukaryota > Metazoa > Chordata > Mammalia > Dasyuromorphia > Dasyuridae > Antechinus > Antechinus flavipes. Next base: position 223,948,914 of record NC_067399.1, on the reverse strand, counting down.
GTCAATATGTGGTCAGCAGGGACCTGATTCTATCTGGGTGATGACTCCACATAGTCTCCATAAATAATGGGGTTTGACCAGATGATCTCTAAGGATTCCCCTCCCCCCCTCCTCCCCAATTCTAAATTCTTTGATCTGGTTTGAGGCCTGGCTCCAGCAGGAGGACGATCTTGGTCAAATCCCTTAATTCCCCGGGAGTCTCGTTCCCTCATCTGGAAAACAGGCCCACTGGGGTGGGGGCGAAGGACCAGGCTAGGAATGGTGGGGAGGGAGCTTCAGGCACTCTGTCAACCTGGAAGCTTCTGCTGTTTGTTATTTGCTTTCTTCTTGAAGGTAGAGAAAAGGACAAGAATCAGTCCTCCTCCCTCCATTTCCCCCCTCCCCCTCCCGCCCCCCAGGAGGCCTTCTGAAAGGGAGGTGGGTGTGGAAGAACGTGGAGGGGAGGGGAGGAGAGGGGAGAGAGCGTGAGGGAGCAGGGAGTGAGCGAGGGAGCCAGCGGATGTCACAGCTTACCTCAGAGCCTGAATTAGAAGCCAGAAAAAAAATCACAGCAGGAAATAATGTGTTCCCTAAAATAGCAGCATCACATGGGACTGAGGCCTGGAGTAGGGATGGAGGAGGTTGCTCCCTCATTCCTCCCCAGCAGCAGCTTGATGAGTGGCTGGGAGCCACTGTATTTATGTAACAAAGGGCAGGAAGGACCGAGATAGCGTTCTAGCTGGGGTGGCCATGGGAGGGGGGGCAGCCTCTTGACATTTTCTGGCTTCAATGGGAAGGAAGAGTTGTTCTTTCTCATCCTGGGTCCTGTCCCCCCCTTCCACTCCCCCTTCCTTTGGTTGGCCATCTGGACTGATGGGTATTTGAATACAGTCATGGCCTTCTGCTTATTGCAAAGTCTTACTGCAATTCTTCCCCTCTCTCTGAGCCCTGGTACTGGGTCCTCCTGGATGTATTTGGTTAGGAAGCCAGGAGATCTTACCTTCCTAGCTTTGCTCCTGGTGCTTCAAAGGCTGCTGCTTGCAGGAAGCCTTTCTCAGTCCCCAACTCTACCCTTCACCTGCAGCTGCTAGTGCCTTTTTCTCTATGACTACTTTCCATCCATGCGATTTATGATGTTAATGTCTTATGTGTGCCTTTTGTACATATTTTGTATTCATTTTTTTTGGAGGCACTCAGGGTTTTGATTTGCCCAGGGTCACACGGCTACCAAATGTTGGAGGTTAGATGTGCTCTATTCACTGCACCACCTAGCTATCTCCAAGAATAAAAACTCCTTGAAAAAAAATTTTTTTTTCCTTTGTATTCCCAGAAATTAACACAGTCCCTGGCACTTAAATGCTTATTGTTAGCTCCATTTGTCAGCCCCTTCTCCACCTCCCACCCCTCCCATGGGTTGACTACCAGACAGGGACAATGTGGTGACTAAAAGAGAAAAGACAATTTCAACTTTTAAATCAGTTAGAAGCCAGAAATTGAACAGAGGACAAGGAATGAATGCTAATGATATTAGGATAGAAATGAGGGGGACTTTAGTCTCTTGATCGAGAGAGAGATATAAAATGGCTCATAGTCACACAGCAGTTAAATTTTTCCAAAATGTTTTATATACATTATCTCACTTAAAATTCACAACAATACTATGAGGGAGGTGCTTTTATTCCCAGGAATAAATGACTTGCCCAAACCCACACTCATAGTAAGTGTGTATCAGAATTTGAATTCAGGCCTTCCTGACTTCAAGTCCAGTGAGCCATTCACTGCCTTTCAGAAAAGATATGAGGGATGGAAGCAAAGATAGTCATCTCAGTCCCTGCAACAAGGACTGTCTGCTCATGGACCTGAATAGAGATTTGAAGGTCTGAGAATTTGTACTCATCTGAAATCTGTGATTTAGAAAACAATTGGGCAAAATGCAGAAGCACCATATTTTGGAGAGTTTTGGATTTAAGATATAAAAATGAACTACAATTTGAATCCTGACTCTTTAATTGTGTGATTCATAGGCAAACAATTTAATTTCTCTGAGCTTCAGTTTCCTTGTATGTAAGGGGTAGCTCTTGTTGGGTTTTGTTTCACATAAAAGTTCGGGACTCATTGGCAGATGTCACCTGGAATACATCTTCCATCAGCAGAAGTAGTATGTGAGTCCTCAGTTCGTGTAGTACTAAATAAGGGCTCTGATTGGTAGAGAATATAAGTTTGGAGAATCAGACACTGGCAGCTGTGGAGCAATGTATAGAAGAACATGGACCAAGGAAGAAAAATATAACTATAGTTGAGGATGGCAAAAGAGACCATTTGGAAGTATATGATTCATGGCTCCTAGAACCCCAATGTAGCATCTGGATTATAGTGACTCCAGAGTTGAGGTGAGAACTGTCAGCTATCTTCCCACCTGCCCCCCAAAGACTACTAGGAATGATGCTCAAAGAGAAAAATGGCATCTGTGGCACTATGAACTCATTCCATAAATACATCTATTTTTCCTTCTGACACTGTCATCCCACTGGTGTAAGTCTTATTATTTCATGCTTGGATTATTGCAACGCCCTTCTGGTAGGTATCCCTGCCACAAGTCTTTCCCAACTCCAGTCCTACTACATTCAGCTGTCAAAGTGATCTTCTTAAAGTACAGGTCTGACCATGTCATTCTCCTATTGAATAAACTCCAGTGATTCCCTACCACTTCCAAGATCATTTCTCAGTCCTTCACAACCAGGCTCCATTTGGCCACTTTTTCTTTCTTTTTTTCTTTTAAGTTTAATTTTTTTAAATTAAAGCTTTTTATTTAGAGATTATATGCATGGGTAACTGACCACTATTTCTTAAGACCACAGTCTTCTTAACTCTTACATCTTACTAGGCAATCGCCAATCTGAGATCCAGCGACAACCATTTGCTATTCTTCAAATACGACATCCCATCTTCGAGTTCTGGACATTTTCTCTGGCTGTTTCCCATGCATGGAATGCTCCACTCCCCTCCAGCTTCCCTAATGTCTTTCAAGTCCCAACTAAAATCCCATCTTCCACAGGAAACCTTTCCCAATCCTTTTTAATTCTAAATCCTGTTTGTCCATAATATATCTTGTTTGTCCATAAATGTTTGTTTATTGTCCTCCCCATTAGACTGTGAGCTCCTTTAGGGTAAGAACTGTCTTTAGCCTTTGTTTGTTATCCCCAATGCTTATCCCAGTTTCTGGCACATTATAGATACTTAATAAATGTTTATTGCCTGCCTGCCTGCCTGAAATGACTCTGCCTTCTTGAAAATGCTGGGATATAATAGACCTCAAAGGAGAATTAGATAGTAATTCCCTTGGACCTTTAGGAAATTGTCCCATTTGCATATGAGTATAAGAAATGTTCTACTACTTAATTCTCTTCCATGTAATTTTAATTATTTCATACTTAAATAATATTATCAATGAATCTCTGATATGTTTTATATATAAAATATAGTAACATCTTGGATGTGGACTTCAGCCATGAGCTAAATAGTTATTACTTCTATCTCCTTGCCAGCCATACTGAACACTGAGAGTAACCTGAGAGAATGTGGGCTAGGAATGAGGGAGAGATGGAAAATAGTAATGATAACATTTGTATTTTCTACCTCACTGTCTTGTTATGAAAAAAAAAGCTTTGTAAACAATTAAATACTATAGACTTGTGATTTTAAAAAATTGTCATTATACCCTGGTAACCCTGGATAAGGAACTTCTTTCTAGGCATCTGTTTTCCCATCTTCAGAATGAAGCAGTTGGACTAAATGGGAGATTTGCAACTCTTAAAGCACTATATAAATGCTAACTATTTCAGTAAATTGTGTGACGAATGAAAAAAGGGTTTCTGGTAGAAATTTTTAGGAAAGCCTGCCTACTCTCTTTTCCTATTTTCATCAAGAATACACTCAATGTAGGTATAGGTCATTTTCATGAAGATTTTATAATGAGTTAGAAGGCACATGGATCACATTTATTGATAGCCCATCAATTGCTTTTTGAGGGATATTAACACTACCTTTGATTCCCCTCCCCCATCCTTTTAGTATTTTTTAACCTGAGATATTTTACAAAATGATTCCTCAATGCCTTCTAGGTTGTTTCACTCCATACACAAATTTCCTTGGTATATATTTGGCCTAGTTCAGATATTTTTCCTGACATTCTCTTCTTAATAGGTGCCATGCCTACTTCTTTATATGAATATATGGAATGGGGATGTGAGAATCTAAATGCAGTGATTCCACTGTTATTTAAAATAGAAGAGTATAGAAGTGATTAACAGTTTGCTCCATTTTCTATTTTTTATTTGTAATAATGTTGCCTAGTTTGGTTTCATGCCAAGCTTCCCACAAAATTGTTTTCATCTTTATTGCTTTTTGTCATTTTGTCAGCAAAGCTGCTTATAATCTTTTATATTCTATTTATGTTATAAACAAGTGTGTTTATATTCTAAATTTTTCTTGCCCTTAGTTACCATCTTTCTCTGCTTTGCAAGGAGACCAAGTGTTTTGCTGATTAAGGCAGTTTTGGGATTCTTTAAATCTCTTCTTTGTGGCAATTATTTTATACTGGTTAAACTTTTTCAGGAACTAGTGATAACCAGGTTCAATATCTTTGCTTTTTTCCACTGCTCATTTGACGTCAACAACTTATTTAAAGAGGTCGAGTTGAAGTCATTCCTTTTGAATACACTTTAAAAAAAAACATACTTCTAATTTGATTTGATTTTGACCATTGCTCTAATTAGTAGATGATCTGATTACACACGGGCATTTAATTCTGATATGACTCCTACGTCAATAACTAATCACTTCCCATCTGTTAAGATGTAGTCAATTTCATTTTTTCCCTCTGATATTATTCAGTGCCTGCCAAATTTAGTGAAGTCATCCAGTGCCTTCCAACTCTTCCTAAGGAAAGTATTCATGATACCAAGGCACAACACTTCCAAGGAGATTAACAAACCTTTGGCTTCTTTCATTTCTTAAACCCGAGAACAGTGTTTAATAACATATGTATTTTTTAATCTTTCTCTTGCCCATCCCAGTACTGAAGTTACCAAATGGCAAAGCAGATGTTGTTTGGATGATCTTGTCAAGTTTGCCATACTTTGTCTACGTTACGTTTCTTCCTCCTCTGTGGCAGATATTCCTTTGTGAGCTACAATTTCAAGCTGACAGGAGGTCTCAGTAGTGTCCCAGGGACCCATCCCTGGCTCTGTGCTGTTTTTAACTTTTTTTTAAATCAATGACTTGAATAAAGGCATGGATGATATGTTCATCATATTTGCAGATGATGCAAAGTTAGAAGGGAAAGCTGGTGTGGTGAATGGCAGAGTTAAGATCCAAAAGGATTTTGAGGACGGGGTCCTCAAACTTTTTAAATAGGGGGCCAGTTCACTGTCAGACTGTTGGAGGGCCAACTATAGTAAAAACAAAACTTTGTTTTGTGGGCTTTTAAACAAAGAAACTTCATAGCCCTGGGTGAGGGAGATAAACGTCCTCAGCTGCCGCATCTGGCCTGCTGGCCATAGTTTGAGGACTCCTGGAACCGTTAGAGCATTGGACTAAATCTGATAAAATGAAATTTAATAGTGATAGATGGAAAATCTTGCATGTGGGTACAAAAAAAATCAGTTTTATAAGATGGGGAGGTAAAAAAGATCTTGGGGTTTTAGCGACACTCAGCACACATTTATTAAGTGTTTACTATGATCCAGGCACTTGCTAAATCCTGGAAATGAAAAACAATACAAACAATAATTCCTGTCTTTAATGAGAGTGGGTTCTAATGAGGGAGACAACATGTAACAATTAGATGTGTAGAAGGTAAATAGAGTGAATGAAGTTAATCTGAAAGGGGGAGGTATTATCAAGGTGGGAAAGGCATGAGTTGAATTGGAAGGAAGTCAGGAAAAACAAGAGCTACGAGTGAGGGAAGCAGGGATCTCTTGGTATGAGGATGCCATGAAATAGTCACATTTCAACCAGAGTAGAGAGATGCAGAGGGAACATGGTTAGGTTTCATTGATCCCCTTTCCTTATGAAACCTCTGCTACATTGGAAAAATTCTCACATGTACTTTTCATGTCAGAAAAGAGAGAGAAGTGGGTGTTCAGGTTCCAGGATAGAGAGAAAAAAATTGTAGTTAGTTACTGTCATATTAATCCTGAGAGGAATATTACTAAACCCTCAGAATCAGAGATAGGTCTGTCAGACAATAATACTTTCAGAGTGCTCATTGGATATGAAGAAGGGAAAGGCTCTCTAGAGAATCTGGAGGCTGGTAAGCAGAGATATACCTTACCTCTCTTCCCAGAACTTCCCAGTCACCCCTATTTGAAGGAGTGGAGGAACCTAATTATACAAAGTCTGACTGGGACCCCCAAATGTAGCTGTTGGCACTTTTCATCACGTCCAGTTTCCCCTGATAAAATATAAGGTCCTTGAAGGCAAGGGCTGTTTAGATTTTGTCTTTATAACCCCAACACTTAGTAGAATAGGGCTCTTCCTTGCCTCGGGAGGTCTTTAAGCTCAGCAAAGAATGAGGGGGGGGATTGTCAGAGAATGAGTCATACATGGCCAGAAACTGACCTTCACAGTTCTTTCCTAGTTGACTAAAAGGGGGGCTGCTTCGGTTGGGGGTGGGGAAATACCCCTTATACCAGGACAGTCCATAGTATTCATAAACGTTTCTCAACTAATTGGTTGATAAAGAGTATCAAAGGAGAAGCAGTATAGTATAGTGGAAAGAGCACCAGAGAGGTTCTCATCCTTTCTCTAACCCCTGGTCCTCTGGAAAGATTGCTGGACTTGGAGTTGAGACCTGTGTGACCTTGGGCAAAAGACTTAAAGTCTCTGGGCCACAATTCCCACATCTGAAAATTAGGGTATTGTTCAAGGTGACTTCTCTTTCCTGCTAGCTCTAGATTTATGATGATGATAATTATAGTGATTAATGAATTTCATGATCTTCATTTCTCTGAAATTTATTTTCCTTATGAGGATAGGGGGGATCAAATGATCTTTTAAGTTCCCTTCCAGCTGGAGCTGGAAGTAAGTCTATGATTTTCTCAAAATGAAGAGCTTTGGAGGTGGAAAGTGGAAAATAAGAACTATAGATGCAGTGGAAAGAGAGTTACTTGGGATGTGTCCAGACATAAGCTTGAAGAGAACAGTTTCAGTTGAACATTGAGGTCAAAAATCAGATTGTAAAGGGTGGAGGAGTGAATGAGAGGAAAGGAAATGGAGGCAGCAGCTTTTTCAAGGAGTTTGGCTGAGAAAAGGAGACAAAAGATAGGATGATAGTTTGAGAGGATGATAGAATGGAGTGAATTTTTTTTTAAGAATGAGAGATATGTGGGCAGGCTTGATAGTAACAGCAGAAGTTGAAAACAAAAAAAAAAAAGCATGATAGAAAATGCAATCTACTGGATTCAACATACATGTACAAGTGTTAGCCTTCACAAAGAGAAGGGCACTTTCTCAGTCAGGGACTCCCCCCCCCCCCAATTTATCTATTTATTTATTTATTTACTCATTTATTTATTTGTTTGTTTATTTATTTGCAAAGCATATGCATGCGTAATTTTTCCAACATTGACCCTTGCATAACCTTTTGTTCTAGATTTTCCCCTCTTTCCCTCACCCCCTTCCCTAGCTGGCAAGTAGTCCAATACATGTTAAATATGGTGAAATACATGTTAGATCCAATATATGTGTATATATTTATATAGTTATCTTGTTGCACAGGAAAAATCAGATCAAGAAGGAAGAAAAAGAAAAAAATGCAAGCAAATAACAACACAAAGAGTGAGAATGCTATGTTGTGGTCCACACTCAGTTCCCATAATTCTCTCTCTGAATATAGATGACTCTCTTCATCACTGCACAAATGAAACTGGTCTGAATCATCTCATTGTTGAGAAGCGCCATGTCCATCAATAGTGATCATTGTATAGTCTTTTTGTTGCCATGTATAATAATCTCCTAGTTCTGCTCATTTCACTCAGCATCAGTTCATGTAAGTCTCTCCAGGCATCTCTGAAATCATCCTGCTGGTCATTTCTTACAGAACAATAATATTCCATAACATTCATATACCATAACTTATTCAGCCATTCTCCAACTGATGGGCAGCCATTCAATTTCCAGTTTCTGGCCACTACAAACAGGGCTGCCACAAACATTTTTGCACATGTAGGTCCCTTTCCCTTCTTTAAGATCTCTTTGGGATATAAGCCTAGGAGTAACATAGTTCCAAACTGCTCTCCAGAATGGCTGGATCTGTTCTCAGTAGGGACTCTCTTTTGAGAGAAAGGAGTCATTAGTGCTCTAGGTCTGAGATTAGTTATTATAATGAAGTAAGTTCAACAACTTTTTATTGCTATTTTCATTCACATTATTGGAGTCATTGTATAAATTGTTCTCCTAAATCTGATTACTTCATTTTGTATCATCTCATACCAGTATTCCTTGTTTGTCTGAATTCCTCATGTTCATCATTACTGCTTATCATGCAGGAACATTCCTTCTCATTCATACAGCACAATTTGTTCAAGCCATTCCCTAACAAGATTCCAACTTTGTTTCTAAATTTTTCCATTATATAAAATACCATCAGTTATTTATTTTCTTTTATTGGTGTTTTCTTCTTCTTACATCACCATGGTATACAGACTATCAGTTATTTATTTTATCTTTTATTAATGTTTTTTGCTTCTTACATCACCATGGTATCCCATGTATCCCTCTTGCCTCTCCCTTCTCGAGTCATCCCATATGACAATTAGTTTTATTTTTAGAGAAGGAAAAAAAGTCAGCACAAATGACTGATATATTGAGACAGTCTGAAAACTTGTGCAATGGGTAACACCTGTGGACAAGACAGTCAGTACTGTCAGTATTCTTTTTCAGATCAACGTCAATAAATTTTAGGAGTAATGGCCACCAAGTCACAATTGCATCCCAGTTTAGCTACTGTAATCCTTCTCTCATCCTTCATCCCAACAGCGTGGAGAGATAATAAAGCAAAAGTAGAAAGAATATTATATTTGGAGTCAGATGATGTAGATTAAAATCTTCATCTGTGTAATCCTGGGCAAATTGTTTATTCTTCCTGAATGTCAGTTTTCTCAGCTGTAAGTTGAGGGTATGATTTCTTAAGTTCTTTCTAGTTTTAAATCCATAATTCTATGAAATCCTTGTCATTGTGGGTAGACAAAGATGATCTGTTTAATTCAAATAGTAGATTGTCAAATGGATTTACAAACTCATCACTTTGTCCTCCAGCTCAGAGATCATTTACCATTTATTTATTTTTTTTATTTAACCATCTCAACTCTGCAACTCTTTCCCTGGGATCTGCACTTTGCTGCTGGGTCCCTTTAGCTCTGTCTCAATCTCTAATATATTAAACAAAGTATAGTTAACAGGATCAGGGTGTGGGTCTCTTTTCAGATAGATAATAAGATACAGGTCTATATTATTTGAGACTTTCCAATGCCGATATCTTTTTGAACCTTGCTCTTAGAATTTTTATTAATTAGAGTAGATATAGGCAGGGAATTGTTATACTCAGAGATACTTCACCCTTCAAGTTTCTCATTGGATAAACTTATGCATAATTAGTTAAACAATCTGTCAGTCACCACTAAGATCTTATTCAAATCTTTACTCTTCCTTAAAGAATGAAAAATGCAATATAGACAAGGCCCAAAGAGTTGTTGGTCCTTAGATTCTCTAAATATTCAGCATGAGTTGGCATAGTGGACACAAATATCAAACTTCTTAGTGACATCTGCTGTCATCTTTGGTCAGTAAAATCTGTTTCCTACTAGCTTCGGGGTCCAGTCAGTCCATAAGGACAAAGTCATCATGTAGGGCTTTTGTGGCCATAGGATGATACGTTCTGGGTATCAACAACCACTTCCTGGTTCTATGTCCAATATAGCACTCCATTGCCTAGTTCCAAATTTTGGCATTTTCCCATTATTAAGATATCTTCTGACAATTGGAACTTGAATATTTTAGCATCATTTCCCTGCTTTTTTAACTTATATCCTCTCTTAGTCCTTCATCATCTATTTGCCCTCTTTGCTAATCATCCACAGATAACTGAAATAAAGAAGCTGATCCAAATGAGAAAAAATTTACATGTAGAGTCTCAGTTCTCTCTTCCTCTTATTTATTCTCTCACATATTAGAGCATTTGTTTCCCTTATAAGTGGAAGCTCTGTCCTTGACAATTAGTTTTTACATTTTTTTCTCTTACTATTAGAACTTAAGGGATCTTTTGAAGATCATTTTAATTTGTTTTATGCTTAGGATTTTTAGCAATGGTTGCCTTTGAACTGTTCTCTGAAGCAGATTTCTATTGATATTGCCCAGAAATTGTGGAATTTTTTTATGCCTCAGTTGTTAATTTTGTGCTTAATCACATATAAATTTATTTCAGTTGGACATTTTTCAGGGTTTCAATTGCTTTTTTGTAGATTATAGGATTCCATGATTCTAGACCATATAACAACATGCAAAGATACAGATTTTGGTAAGCTAGGTAGTGCACTAGAGAGAGCACTACCCCTGGAGTCGGGAGGATCTGAGTTCAAATATGGTCTCAGACACTTGATACTTACTAGCTGTGTTACCCTGAGCAAGTCACTTAACCCTAATTGCTTCCCCCCAAAAAAGATGGATCTTTGTTTCAGAGAGCAATGTTATAATTTACTAAAAGCAGTCCAGCCTGCATCCCTCCTTATGTCAGATTAGAAGTCATTTTCTATTTTAAGTACTTGTTCAACATACACACATACACACACACAGTTGCACACATATATTATATACATGCATACACATATACAAACTGTGTCTATATATGCATAAATATAATTTATGTATGCAACTCTGTGTGTGTGTTGAACAAGTACTTGTGTGAGGGTCTTGCAGTGGATAGAATGCTGGCCTTGGAGTAAAAAAGACCCGAGTTAAGATCCAACCTCAGATATTTACTAGCTATCTGAACTGAGGCTGCCCATTGATTTGGAAATGTCTAAGCAAAGTACAGTATATGGATGCAATAATAAAAAATACCCAAAATAAAATAAAATAAAATAATTCTGTAATAAAAAATAAATTCAAAGATGTATAAAATGAAGTAGAGTGAATAAGCAGATCCAAAATAATATTTACATGATGATCATAATAATATAAAAGAATATAGCTGAATGATTTCAGAATTTGATGCAGGGTTTCATTTGTCTCTTTGTAGATTATAGGATTCCATGATTCTCAATCATGACTTTGGAAGCATGTTGACAATAATGTATCCTGCTTATCCCTTATTAGAGAACTGATGGATAATAAGAATGGAATGAGGCATGGGTTTTTAGGCATGACTAATGTACTGATTTATTTTATTTTGTTTTGTTATGAGGGAAGATTCTGTTGGAGTAGAAATGAGGAATGTCTTTAGGAAATGATAGCAATGAAAAAAAAGAGAGAGAGAGAGAAGGGAAGAGAAAAAAGAGGGAAGAGAGAGAGAGCGAGCGAAAGAGAGAGAGCATAAAGGTTCCAGTTTTCTAATCTAGATTGTGCAAAATGTATGGCAAATGCAGATTTTGAAGAGATCTGGTCCCTAGAAAGCTCCATGTTGCTAGTGTATTATTGTTCAAAATAGTATTCCAAACACAATAGGTATCTATCTAGGTGTAATTCTCAACTTCTCACTTTCTCTTACTTCCCATATCCAATTAACTGCAAACTCCTGTCAATTCTACTTTTGCAACATCTTTCAAATGGGAGCCTTTCTCTTCTCTGACACAGTTAACACCTGATGTCAGCCCTAATGACTTCACTTCTTTACTATTGCAGGAGCCTGCTGGTCTGTCTCTGCTTCAAGTCTCTCTTTACTCCAATCCACCTGCCACTCAGCTGTCAAAGTACTTTCTTAAAGCCCAAGTCTGACCATATAACCCCAATTCAATACATTCTAGTGATTCCATATTATCTTTAGAATCAAATATAAAATCTTATTTAGATCTTAAAGCCTTCATAAGCTAGATCCTTACACTTTAAGTCATTGTGGATTCTGTAATCCAGTGACATCAGCCTCCTTGCTGTTCTGGTTGTGGGGACAAAATGAGACACTTGTAAAGTACTCATTATAGTGCCTAGCACACAGTAGGTGCTTAATAAATGCTTGTTCCCTCCCTCCTCCCATCTCCTGACTCCAAGCATTTTCATTCACTGTCCCCTATGTCTGGAATGCTCTGTTTCCTTTCCTTCATCTCTTGGCTTTCCTGGCTCCCTTAATTTCAGCTAAATTCCCTCCTTCTGCCTTTCCTAGTCTTAGTGCCTTATCTTACTGCCTTCCAGCTAAAGCTACTCCAGTTTATCCTGTACATCCTGTTTGTACATAGTTGTCTGCGTAGGGTCTCTTGGCACACCCCTGCTCTTTGATGTGAGCTCTTTGAGATCAGGGACTGTTTCCTGCCATTCTTTGTATCTCCAGGGCCCAGCACGGTGAGTGGCTATAGTCACTTAATAGAGCTTGGGTGAGTGACAGATTGACTCACTTCAATTTTGGTGGCTATGGATACTCCATCCACCAATGCAGATTGCAATCCTTTTAGATCTGATTACAGTCTTCATAGGAACTTATATTTATGGAAGACTTCATTGTAACAGAGTATTCACTAATCTATCTCTCATGAGAGCTATATCCCTGCTTCCCCTCGCCCCCCCTCCAATTAATTATCTACTGGCTAACACTGTGGGGAGCTTCTCCAAACTTAGAATAGTCCTTGGCTAACACAAGCATACACACATATCATCATCATCATGATGATCATTCCCCTACTTTCCAGCTGCATTCTGCTCCCATAGCCTCTGAGAACCCAGGGGCATTTCCATGCCATCCCCCATGGAGGGGGAGCTTATTGGAGGTTTGTGGCATAAATGGGCCTAAATGGCTTCTAAACCTAGAAATATGTTATGCCAGATGTCAGCAAACAAGCAAGTGAGGAGGAATTCTTTATCTGACATTATCCTTTTATTATCACAAAAGCACCCAATAAACCTCCAGCTACCCTATCCCTTCAGCCAACCTCCAATAGAAACATGATCTCATTATGGGTATTCCCTTTGATGGTACCATTATAGACCATTCAGGCTTGCCTCTTCTATGCAATTTCATGATCTCTGGACCCCTGAAAGCTACTCCCAGGTTAATGACTCAAAACCCATTATTTATTCAAACTCCATTATTTCCATTGGATATCACTAGACAAAGTAAGATAACATCTGAGTTCAAAGCAAAAGATATTTAATTACAAATAGTAAATTAGAAGGAAAAATTCCCCAGAGGCAAAATGGGGCATAAACTCCCACAGATTCCTTCCCTGCTGATTGGAGTAGGGATTTTCCTTGAAAAACTCATACTATTAGAACAGTGTCCCAAAGTCTCATAGCTTTCTGGTTTAATTTCGTACACAAACGAGGTCTGTGCAGAGAAAGTATAATACCAGAGAAACTGAGGGAAGACAGAGATTGGTGGGGAGTTTTAGACTAGCCAGCCTCATGGGATTCTTGGCCAAAGCATTCAGTGCAGATAAACCAAGACAGGGAACTTATATATAGGGTTTTAGCTAACTAGGGTTTGCAAATAAAATACATAACCTGAATATACAATCTTATAGGGGAAACAAAAACAGATAAGGGCGGGGACACTGGGTTATGGACAAACCATAATTCCAGAAAGGATCATAACTTAATCCTGACAGGAGAGAGCTCAAGATAAGAAGGTCAAAGGCAAGAGATAGCAAAGTGAGGAGCAATACTCAAATGGAAGGGGAATTATCTTAGCAAGGATTGAGATAATGCACCTGGATTTTATGTCACAGTGGTATGTAAAGGTGATCAGAGCTCCAAGGTTTTTCCTCACTCAATTCTCCCAGTCCTAATGGCAAGGAAGGAGGGGTGGCCATAATTTTTTTATTCAGGGCATAACAAAAGTTATGTTTCGGGGAATACTGTGTCGATGGGGAAGGAAAGTGTCTAGAAGGTAGTGCAGTTTACCTAGACATTTTGTAACTTGCTCAGGCCTGCAACCATGGATTGGAGAGAAGACTCTTGGTTCACTGGGGAGACATTGCAAAAAGCCCATCAGCTTCAGCTACTTCATCTTTTGTATTATTGACTTTGACTTCATTTGGTGGTTTCTAAGATCACTGGCATCTGATGTGAGACCATGGCAACCTTGGGGATGTAAACCTGAGGAATTTCAGAATCAGAATACAGAGCGGGCTTCCCAAGCCAACTTGACATCCAAGCTCAAGGAGAATGGAGCCTGATAGAGAGTGTCTATTTGGGCTCACAATCTCCAAGGCTCTTTCCCTTCCAGGAGTCTGCTGGAAGCTCAGACTAGCCCAAAAGAGAGACAGTATGGGCTATGACATTAGCCTTGTACTTCTGAAGGTGCCATTTCCTGGTCCTCCACAGAGTGGCTGCTGTCTTCAGCTGCTGGGCTGCTTTTTCATTGAGTGCTATTGCCATCTGCTGGAGAGCTTCTTTGCCTTCAAAGGAAGCTAAGGGATTGTCCAAGTTAGGGTTCTTTTAGATTTCCTCCTCTCTTCCTTCTTCTCTCCCTCTCTCTCCCTCCTCTTTTTCCTCCTTCCCTCCTTTCCTTCCTCCCTCCCTCCCTCTCTCCCTTCTTCTCTTCCTTCTCTTCCTTCCTTCCTCCTTCCCTCCCTCCCTCTTTCCCTCCTTTCTTTCCTTCCATCCTTTTTCCTTCCTTCCTTCCCTCCTTTCCTTTTTTTTCTTTTCTTTCTTTCTTTCTTCTACCTTACACTCATCAAAGACAATTGACAGAACAGGAAAATGAGAAATATTGGAGGAGCTAAAGGAAAACAGAAATGCTAATACATTGTTGATGGAACTATGAATTGTTTCAGCCATTTCTGGAAAGAAATTTTAAATTCTGCCTCCCCCCAAAATCATCAAACTGGTTATACTCTTTGACCCAGCAATACCATTACTAGACTTGTATTTGAAGAAGATTAAAGAAAGAGAAAAAGGATATATATGTATAAAAACAATCACAGAAGTTCTTTTCATAGTTGCAAAAACCTGTAAACTAAGAAACTGCTCTCCAATTAGGAATGGATGAACAAATTATGGCATATGAAAATAATGGAATAGCATTGTGTCATAAGAAATAACGAAATGGACAATTTCAGGGGGAAATGGTAAGATTTCAATGAATTGACGCATTGTGAAATGATTGGAACTAGAAGAATAAATAATTAATAGAATGCCAACAACATAAGGAAAAAAACAACTCTGAAAGGCTTTAACACTCTGATCAATGCAATGATAAATTGTTATTCTAGAAGATCAAAAATAAACATTGCTACCCATCTCTTGTCAGAGAAGTGATGGACTTAGAATATAGAATGAGACCTTTTTGTACATGGCCAATAAAGGATTTTTTTTTTTGCTGGTCTCTGCATATTTGTCATATGGGTTTTCTTTTTTCTAAGTTGTTCATCAAGTTGGTGATGGGGAATGGGAGGGTGAAATGATAGATATTTATTTTTAAAAGTTTTAAATTTATTTTAGGAAAAAGTAGTCTGTACCATTTGTCTGAGATAAGTCAAAAGCTTCTTTTCCACAAATTCCTTAAGTATAACAGATATAAATGCAGACTTTTTATCATAAATTTCATTTTTCAGAAATCCATGAGGTGCAAATAACTAAGCAAAACTATGATTGATGCTGCAAAGGTTTGAGATGGAATGAGGAACACTATGTTCTTTTTTAAGGAGATTTAAGATTACCACAATCAAGAAATTCTTTCTTTCAGACAGTATAGCAAAATTAATATGTATACATAATGAAAAAGGTCACAGAAGATTGTATGCCTTTGACAGGTTATGCTGAATAAACCATCTGACATGTACCATACTTCTTTAGAATCTTGTCAAAAGCAGAATCCATTTCAGTCTACTGGTTATAGCTTCTAGCCAATGCTTCCATGAGAATAATTCCCGGATGTTCTGCCTGTATTGTTTCTTCTGGAAAAACAATGTGATTTCCCCACACATTTACCAGCAGATAACTCATATGGACAATTAATGAATGGTTTGATTTCCTCAGGCAATTTTTCTGCTGGCTTCCTCCTCCAAATCCAGATTTTAATTTTTTAAAAATCTTTTTCAGTCATGTCTGATTCTTCATGACCCCATTTGGGGTTTTCTTGGCAAAGATACTGGAATGATGTGTCATTTCCTTCCCCATCTCATTTTATAGATAAGAAAACCCAGTAAGTGACTTGCCCAGGTTCATATACCTAGTAGGTGTCTGAAGCCAGATTTGAACTCAGGAAGAGAAATCTTTCTGACTCCTGACTTGGCACTCCATCTTGCAGTTAATAATAAAATTTATTTAGGAAGGGGTGGATCAGTGAAATGTCCTAACATAAAAACTTCTAGTGGACATGATGTAATATAATTTGAAATCTATCTTAGCAAATGGCAATAAGCCAACAATATTTCATGTTGTTATTTAAAACATGTCTCTAGAATTGTTGAATGAAAGACCTCAACACACCATAAATGGTAATCATAAGGGGTGCATTCTTATCCTTTCAAAAGGAACCACATAAAAGACTTGTCACTAGTACAAATTCTAAAGGTGCAATCATAAAGATAGCCATGAAATTTCTCGACTCCTACACTCAGTCGTGTTTTCTTTGTCAGTTTATCAGTTGGTGTGCAGCTCTGCTCCAGAGATCACATTGTTCTTGAATAGCTGACACATCAGCTCCATCTGACATTTCATAGCTAAGCACAACTGCAACACCATAAGTGTCACTGCTGAGAAACAGTGGCTTACTTTCTAGCACAGATGCAGAAGTAAGTAACTGTTTGACATTCTCGAAAATGTCCTCATGTTGGCAAGTTTCACGTGAGGGATAATGTCTTTCCAATAGACAGTGGAGTTGCTCAGCAACAGTGGCTTTCTGTGAAAGAAAACTTTATTTTGGGAAGAAAACCAGGGGCATTGATACCACAATTTGAGAAAGGGACATTGGGTGTTTCTAAATTTAAGACATAATACAGATGAGGGTCAGCATCTTCTCTCTAAATGTTTACTTTTACTGACAGCCTGAATTAGTTCGAAGCAAAGGAGATGCAATCAAACATCATATTAAAAAATGACAAGAAAATATTCCTTGATAGCCATAGTAATTTACTTTCTTCCATTACTATATTACCAATGGGGAATGCACAAGGGCAGACTATTCATGACAAAAGAAGGTGTTCAGATAGAGGAAATCTGTTCACACTGATGGAAGGTAGGGATAAGCATGGCAGGGTGTGCAGGGCAATGACCCAGTCTTCTACTTTCATCATGCCGCTGATGCTGATCCTGCTAGGCAATGTATCTCCATTCCTTGTTGGCAATTTCCACTGGTCTCTGACTATGAATCCTTACTGGGCTATCTGCTGCTCTGTGCTACCATTTGCTAGAATCCAGCTGCAAGTAAGTCCCTCTTATTCAATGGAGGGTTAAGGTAACTCATTCACAATCCAGATCTTACCAACTATGTGACGTGAAGTCATAAAATTCCTTTGAACTCATATAAAATTCCTGATTGTCGGACTGTATCCCCTTAGGAAATGCTGGGGACCCCCTTTTAACAAAACTACAAGATAGATCTATGAGGTTAGAGCTTTGAGTCTCCTTTTAAGTATCTACAATACATGTAAATTAATCTGTGGCAAGGAACAAAAGATATAGTTAAAGCTATCAACTTTTGCCTTAAATCTTTTGTTCTAAATCTTATTATTATTCTGTATGTATATGTATGTATGTAATAAAATGACTAAGTTTTGTTGAGCATTTCTATTAGTAAAAAATCTAGCTGGTTTCTAAATATTCTAGGACATATGTAGAAATCATTTTTATAATTTTTAAAATTTTGCTTTCCAAAACATAGTATTAGTGCAGAGTCATAAATAATATATCACTTTATGAGTCAGTGTACTAGAAACACTGGCATTATGCCTAAATCCTGGTGCTTCTTTCCACAAAAGTTGGGCAAGTCACTTATTCTTGCTGAGCCTCGGTTCCCCCATTCCCTATGCTGGTAGTGGCTCAGTGCATAGGATGCTGAGCCCTGAGTGAGGAAAACCTGGGTCCAAATTTAACCTCAAGCATTTCCTATCTGTTTAACTCTGGGCAAGTCACTGTCTGTTTCTATTCCTTCAATTGCAAAATAATAATAGGATCTAACTTACAGGGTTGTTGTAAGGATCAAATGAGAATACATCTGAAAAGCACTTCACATAATGCCTGGCACAAAATAGGTGCTTAATAACAAATCAATGTGTATTTCCTTTCTTCCTTCCACTAAGGATAATATCCACTGTAACTCCTATAATTCAGGAAAGCCAGAAGTAGAGGGATTCTAATGAAGTCCTACCCCAAGCCTTCCCCCTGCCCCTTTGTTTGGATTTTAATGGCTCAGAAAGAGTGTAAATAACAATTATTTTCTGTTTTGGCCAGAAATTCTGATGGTCTTCTGCTCACAGACTGATTCTTTTGTTATGGCAAATTAGTCCATTTTTTGTCTCAATTCTTATCCTGCTCTTAAGTATTGAATGGGTATCACTTCACATAACCTGAGACCAGGAGAAGACCTTAGTTTAAAAAGGCTAAAATCACCCATGTATCCTGGACCATAGCCAGTCCATCTTGACCCTTGTCTTGGCACTGGATTCTGATGACTCTGGAGGAGAAAGTGAGGCTAAGAACTTTGCACTGTTCTGCCTCATTTAAAAACATTTTGTGTTCATGTCAACTTGGGGAACAGCCAGTAAAAAGGCACAGTATTAGGAGACAGGGTGTTATATGTATAGAACAGAAAAAACCCCAATATTACTATATTGTAGAATATGTGAAAAGGAGTAAAGAGTAAGAAGGCAGAAAAGTAGGAATGGGTCAGGTGGTGAAGATCTTGAAGGTATTAGGGAGTCAATGAAGTTTATTGAGGAGTTAGGGTTCCATGAACAATTCTCACTTTAGCAGCTAGCTGAGAAGGGAATGAACTAGAGCAGGGAGATATGGGAGGCAGGGCTATTGTAATAGCCTAGATGTGAGGTGATAACTTCCAGGAGGTGTCAGTGTGACTAGAGAAAGAGATGTGTATTAGAGAGGTTGTGAAGAAAGAAACAAGATTTGATAAATAATTGGATGTGTGCGATGAGCAAATGAGGATAATCCTCAGTTTATGAGTCTGGGTATCTAGGAGGATGATGTTGCCCTCTACAATAACAGGGAAAGTTTGGAAGAGAGAGAGTTTGGTGTTAAAGATAAGTTCTCTTTCAGACTTGTTGAATTTAATGTTTCTAGGGGATATCCAGTCTGAAAAGACTGAGTGTGGAGGATAATGTCAACTTGAACTTGTTCACCAAAGCAGTTGGAAATATGAGACTGGAGGTCAGCAGACTGGAAAGTAAATTTGAAAATCATCAGCAAAGAGATAATAATTAAACCTGTAGGAATTGATGAAATTATCATGTAAAATTGTTGTTCATCCTTTGTTTTTGAAGAGGACCAATGGCATTATGGGTGATGTCTTGACTCATGGATGAATTGGATATAAATGAGGCAAAGTTGCACCAAGTCATCGGCCTCATTCTCTCTTCCAGATTCATTGAAGTCCAGTGGCAAGACAAAAGTCAAGATGACTGGTGATGGGATGCAGTGGGAGCCCTTAATGTCTTCCACATCTGACTAAGCTCTAATTGCTCCCCAAAACCTGCTTCAGCTACTTTCATGGCTATTGGAACAAATTGTTCTTCTCCGTCCATTCTGCCAGGGGAAGTTTACATGCTTAGGATAGACATCCCCTTAAGTCATCAAGGGGTTTCAGGCCTGTTGGTTATCCTGAACCTGGTATAGCCTATCCATTAAGATGGTTTCACCAGGATGTGGCTCTATTGCATGCTCCAGTTTTTTGGAGCCACAAGTGAGAGGTAACACCTGGGTAAGAGGTGAACACCAGTGATGGATGAGCAGCGCTGAAAAGGGCTCAGCAAGCTGTCACACTAGATGTGCTTGTCCTCCCTGAACACATATAATGTCAAATATTGCAAAATCATACAGAAGAAAAAGGGAAGAGGGCCAAGGACAGACCCTTGGAGGGATTAATAGTTAGTGGGAGTGACTTGAAAGAAGATCTGAAGGAGATTGAGGGCAAGGAGGAAAATCCGGAGAGAGCAATATCATGAAAACCCAGAGGATAGAGGATAGCAAGGAAAAGAGAGTAATTAACAGTAAAAATTGGGGAGAGGTCAAAAAGGATGATAATAAAAGACCACTAAATTAGCAATTAAGAGATTACAGGTAACTCTGGAGAAAGCAGTTTTAGTTGAATGCTGAGATCAGAAGGCAGATTGCAGAGGATTTAGAAGAGAGTGAGCGGAAAGGAAGTGGAGACTCCTATTTTAGACAATCTTCTCAAGGAATTGAGTCACAAAAGGAAGGAGAAATAGAGGGTGATAGCTAGCTAGCCTAGGATGGCCAAATCCAGTAAGGGTTTTTTGAGGACATCACTATATTTGTAGACATCAGGGAAGCAGTCAGTAGACAGGAAGAGATTTAAAATTACAGAGAGGGTAGATATAATAGAGGGGGAAATCTGCTGGAAAAAAGAGTGGATTCAAAGGTTTATGGAGAAGCATTTGTCAAGTCAAGGAAAAAGGCCACTTCTTGAAAGGAGATAATAGAAAAAGACATTTGATTGATGTGAGATGAAGAGGAGGGAGAAAAGGGTGCTCTTAGCAAATGATGTCGAGTTTTTTTCAGTGAGAGTTGAGGCAAAGTCTTCAGCTAAGTGGGTTGGTATGCATGGAATTACCATGGAAGGATTGGGGAGGGATGAAAAAATAGCTGTTATGGTAAGGAGGATAGTAAATAATTTAGAGAATTATAAACAGATTGCCTTTCTACAGAGAGGACCCAGGTGAGATTATGTGGCAGATTTATTGTGGATCCTGTCAACATGGTTTCATGATTTTCTTTAGCTCCATTCAACAGTACATGTGCAGGCAGTGAATGATGGTATAACCAAGGCTGGGACTTGATGAGCCATAGAATAAAGGGGCAAGGGAGCTGAGTGTGGAGGAGTGTCAACTTGAATGTATTCACCAAAGGATACAGACAAGGAAGGAAGAAGAGTGCAGTCAGTGAAGTAGTGATGGTTTTTTTCAAAACTAAGGGGTGGGAGAGATCACAGTGAGGATGAAGAATAGGCAAGGCAACATTTAAGATCAAAGGATCAAAATATGCGATTAGATAAAATCTAAAGACATAACTTCAAGAATTACAGATCACAGGTTTAGAACTAAACAGATGCTGGAGGTAATCTTGTCTCTTCATTTTTCATATGAAAAAACTAAGGCTCAGAGAGATTCACTGACTCACTCAGTATCACACAGGTGACAGAGTAGCAGACTAGAGATTGAAATCCAAGTTCACACTTCCTGACTTTGCTTCTGACTCCTCAAACTTTACCAACATGGGAACCTTCCTCCCCATTTCCTTTGATCGTTGTCTTTTCCAGTTCCTTGAAGACAGTTGTTTTTGTTGTATTTGTGTCCCCAGGAGAATGGGCCCCATTTGGAAAAATAAATCATCTGATCTTTAGCCTAGCCTTTTTTAGGAAGACTTTCTCAAAAGAAACAAAGACCAATATGTATGTCCAACAAGTGGAGAAGAGCTGTATAAATAATGGAACGTTAAGATCCAGCCTTGGTGAATCTCTGATGCCTTCTGGCTGTGTGACCTTAACTTGTCACTAACTCTCAGTACCTCTAGACAACTCTCAAAGGCTATTAGTTACATGGTAGAGTTTGATGTGTCTTAGTAGAAAAGAATTTCCCTATTGAGAGATCTCTCCACCAATAACATCATGGATTCAGGACTCCTCCTTCTCCTCCAAAGAAAAATGTAATGGAATATTATGGTATCTAAAAAGCAATTACTGTGAAGCACATAAGGAAATAGGGAAGGATCTCTGGGAGGTAATGCTAAGTAAAATCAATAAAAAAGTCACTCTCTACAGACTAAATTCAAGTACAATTTTTAAAATAGAAGAGAAGAAAGAATAGAAGGAAATAAAACAGGGCCCAAAGTAGCATAAATCTAGGCAACCCTGTAAAGGGTATTTTCTTTGGCAGTTAAGCGGCACAACAGAACACAAAACCTAGAGTTAAAAAGACCTGAACTCAAGTCTGTCCTGAGACCCTTCCTAGCAGTCTGATCCTGGTCAAGTCACTTAATCTCTGTCTGCCTCAGTTTTCTCAACTGTAAAATGGGGATATTGATAGCACCCCTCTCCTAAGGTTTTTGTGATGATCAAATGAGATATTTTTTAAGTGCTCAGTACAGTGCTTAGCACTTAGTAATAAATGTGTTTTTTCCCCATCCTTTGCTAATTTATTGTTTGCCAGTTCATTTGGTTCTGTTTTATTAAAGGCTAAGGGTTTGGGCTACTATTTTGTTTCCTGGTTTAAAGTTTATGCTTTTCAAACAAGATTTCTTTCCTTTGATCTATGTAATAACCCATCCCATGGAACATGAGTCAGATAAACTTGGTACATTGTCCTATGTGCCACATACTTCAGCACTGAGCAAATGTATCCCTGGAAGACACCAGTGTATATATATTCCAGTGTAAGTGCTCCAGTCATAACATGTGTCACCAGAAATGGCCAGGGGCCAACCCATCCCCTTACATACTCCATGGGACGGCTGCCTCTGTTGTACCTGCATGTAATCTTTTTCTTTGTTGAGCTTTGTGAATTGTGTGCTTGCAAGAGGAGCCAGTGACAACACACTTGTCATTATCATGTAATGAAGTTCCCAGTTTTTCTGGGGCAATGAATCAGAAAAGCGAAAAATCCTCAAAGGATGCCTGAGCCCATTATGTCATGGGAGAGGCTCTCACACAGCATTCATATTTGCCTTTTTTTAATTTTGGAGGCTCAATAGTATTCATTTCTTTGGCATAGTTTACATTTAGTCATTTGTTCCCCAGATGCTGGACAAGCAGGTCACTTCTAGTTTTTCAGTATTATGAACAAAATAGCTGTGGATATTTGTATAGATAAGTACTTTTTCTCTTTCTCAGAATATAGTAAGGGATAGTGCAGTTGCCAGGTCAAAGGGTTGGAAACGTTTCTTGAGCCTTACTATATTTGCCGGGCCACTCTCCAAAAATGTTCACACTGATCTCTACAGCCTCATCAACAAAGGGATAGGTTAAGGCTTAATCTACATACCTGACCCATGGAAGAGCAGTTGGGTGATGTAGCAGATGCTAGTGAGTGAGTATATAAAAGTGAGTTCCTAAGACCAGAAATCTCAGAATTTTGGCTTCTATGTCCACCTTTGCATTTCATGAATTGTGTGAGTTTAGCCAGTTTCCTCATTCCTTCCCTCCAAATGGGACACAGGGAGCCTTCCTGAGCTATTTCAGGGGGATAAATGGTGATCTTTATTATAATATGTGCTCTATTATAGCTTATAATGTAATTATGCATGTCTGTGATGTACCTTCTCAAGCTTATTTATTTTGGTATCTCCTATCTCACATCTACCACAATTAATTATAGTTCATATTAGTGCTTGCTGAATGGAAGGATGGGGGAGGTAGATTGGGGAAGTGGTACAAATGCTTGCTGAATTTGAAGTCAGAGGATCTCAGTTCAAATACTAGTCCTGCTAATTAGTATATGGTTGTGACTTTGTATATTGGGCAAATCACTAAACCTCTCTCTCTCTGCTCCTCAGTTTTCTCATTTGCAAAGAGAGAGACTGGATGGATGGCCTCTAGGGGTTTTGTCAGTTGTAGCATTATAATCCTGTAATTCTATGAATGGTAAATGAACAAATGAGTAAATGAAGGAAGGAATGAATGAATTTGTTCTCAGATGTGAAGCTTTACCCCTTAAAGGAAAATAACAGCCATAGAACTTGTGGAACAAGCCAGTTTGAGTCACACGGAGAGATATGATGTAAGACTATCCAGCTGGAGGAAGGCCATAGTTACTTATTACACAGACAACTCTCAGAACCCCTGAAAGTCAGCTGAACTGGGGCTCTGACTCATTCCTGTGACTCATGTACTGTCTCCCTGAGCTCTACTTTCTCCACATCCTCTGTAATAGCCGAGGCCTCTGTCGTCTCAGATGGGGGAGGGGGGATCCCTAGCTCTTTCCCCCATAGGTGAGTCATCAGCCTGAGTGGGAGGCCAGGATTCTGCTATTCTGCACTGACCTTAATGGGAAAGGAACCCTATTGAGCTGTCACTCTCTGTGTGACCTTGAGCAAGTCCAGGCTCTTGTTGGGGAATCTATTTTCTCTTTTATCAAATGAGGGGATTGAACAAGTTGCTATGCTTTCAGCAATAAAATTCTTGGAATCTGTAAGTGGGGGGCCAGTGGGATACAGTGTGGAGAGAGCTGGTTCTGGAGACAGAGCACATCCTGTCTCTGATGCTCATTCCCTTTGTGATCTTGGTAAAGTCTCCAACTTCCCTGAATTTCAGTTTTCTTATCTGTAATTGAGCTAGATGGCACATGAAGTTCCCAACACTTGTTCCTCTCCCCCTTATAAAAGCAGCATTTTGGCCTTGGGTTGGCACCTACCAGATGTTAGGAATTGGCTTTCACTGTAGAGCCCAGACTCCGACTGACCGGCTGACAAGAAGGATCCCATGATCATAAAGCTCTGTGTTAGTGCTAGAAGAGACCGTAGAGATCATAAGATCATTGATTTACAGCTAAAAAACATCCAGTTGTCATCTAGACCAACCTTTTCATTTTATAGATGAGGAAAGGAAAATCCCCTTAATAGAAGTCACTTGGGTAGAAAATGGCTAAGCCAAGATTTGAGCCCAGACACAAACTCCAAATCTAACAAACTTGTCACTTCCCTATTCTGTTCCCAAAATTCTCTAATCTAGCCTCCTCATTTACAAGTGAGGAAACTGAGGGCCAGAGCAATTAAGTAACTTGTGCAAAGTCACCCAGAGAGCCAGAGCAGAAGCCTGTTCTTTGAATCCAAATCCAGCACTCTGCCTGCCAAATCATCTAGTCTGAACCCCACATTTTACAGAGGAGTCCTTTGGGGACTCAGGGTCCTCTCCCTCTACCCCCAGAAATCAGAATTCCACCTCTCTGGTTCCACTGTCCTGGATGGCTGACCACCAAGAGCTGGGCTCAGAGGTCACCCCGACTGACTGCTTTAGGGGCCAGGCCCAGGAGAAGTGCTCCATCCCAGGCACTGCCTGTCAGCCGGGAAATGAGCTCAAAGGGAATAGTTCCCTTAGGCAAGGAGAGGGGGAGGGGTTGGCATGTGCCTGGGAACCAGCATCTTATTCCTTTGAGGGGAAGGATGTTGGAGGAGGGACTGGGCCCTTGGGATTGGACAGAGTGGACCCTCCTGGCCAGGGCCTGGCATGGTCCTGGGAACTTTCCTCTGCTGTAGGCTTTCCTGTTCCTGATCAGTGGAAGACCAGCATCTCCCAGCTCCATCCAGCCTGGCTCTGTGTGTGTGTGTGTGTGTGTGTGTGTGTGTGTGTGTGTGTTGTTAATTGAATGCTGGGGTTTCAAGCCACCTCCTCTACCCAGAAATTCTCCTTAAGATCCAGGAAACCCCAGCTCAGATTCCCAGCAGGAAATGCTGATGGGGTAAAAACTTCATTCCACCAAATTCCATATTCTCAGTCCCATGCCCTGTTAAGATGGACTGAATTAAAAATCACTTACAGTTAACTCAACATTTTTGAGAACCAGGTGCCAGGCAAGGGGTAAATGAAGCCTGATGTTGTGTCCAATTCTCTGTGACCTCATTTAGAGTTTTCTTGGCAGAGATACTGATTTGCTATTTTCTTCTCCAGCTCATTTCAGAGATGAGAAACTGAGGCAGATGGGGTTAAGTGACTTTCCCAGGATTCCATAGCTAGGAAATTTCTGAGGCTGTATTTGAATTCAGGTCTTTCTGACTCCAAGCCTGGCACTCTATCCACTGTGCCACTGAGTTGCTTTGATGTTGGCTCTGCCCTAAAGAGTGTTCAAATCCTTGGGGAAGGACAACATACAACAGATCCTGCAATGTGAGGGGTTAAGGAGCCATAGAATCTTATACCTAGAAGGAGGGGATTTTTGGAGGTCATCTTGTTCAACCCCTTATTTTAAGGACAGAAAGGAAGTGCCTTGTTCAAAGTCATACAAGTAATAGCCTGGATTAAACCTAGGTGTTTGGATTCCTGGTCCAGGGTTCTCTCCTGAGATTGAGTAGTTTTCTCCCTTCCTTCCTTCCTTCCTTCCTTCCTTCCTTCCTTCCTTCCTTCCTTCCTTCCTTCCTTCCTTCCTTCCTTCCTTCCTTCCTTCCTTCCTTCCTTCTTTTTTTCCTTCCTTCCTTCCTTCCTCTGTCCCTTCCTTTCTTCTTTCCTTCCTTCCTTCTTTCTTTTTTTCCTTCCTTCCTTTCTTCCTTCCTTCCTTCCTTCCTTCCTTCCTTCCTTCCTTCCTTCCTTCCTTCCTTCCTCTATCCCTTCCTTCCTTCCTCTGTCCCTTCCTTCCTTCCTCTATCCCTTCCTTCCTTCCTCTGTCCCCTCCTTCCTTCTTTCTTTCCTTCCTTCCTTCCTTCCTTCCTTCTTTCCTTCCTTCCTTCCTTCCTTCCTTCCTTCCTTCCTTCCTTCCTTCCTTCCTTCCTTCCTTCCTTCCTTCTTTCCTCAATTGTCCTTGCTGCAGTTGTCAACAACTGCATTCATTCATTCAACAAGTATTTTTTCTTAAGCCAAGTCACCCATACTGTGGTGACACAAAGACAAAGAAACAGATTTTGCCTTCAGAGAACTTCCAGTCTATTGGCATATTAAGGATAACATGTACACAAATAAGTAAATGTAAAATATGTTCAAAGTTGATAAAAAGTAACTTCAAGAGTGCAATAACTTGGGGGTATCAGGATAAGCCTCTTAACATTTCACACCATATACCAAGTCAAAATTGATAACATAATTTTGATACAAAATAATTTATACATAAAAGGTCATACCATAAGCAAATTAAGAGAGCATGGAATAGTCTATCTGTCAGGTTTATGGATAAAGGGATAATTTATGACCAAAGAAGAAATAGAGAGAATTACAGATTGTAAAATAGATAGTTTTATTTATATAAAAATAAAGTTTTTGCACAAACAAAACCAATGCAACTAAAATTGTAAGGAAGGAAAAAACTGAGGAAAATTTTATTGAAATAAATAACTGATAAAGTCTGCATTTCTCAACTATATAGAAAACTGAATCAAATTACAAAAATATAAGTCATTCCCCAATTGACAAGTGGTCAAAAAATTTTTCAATTTTCAAAGGCAATTTTCAAAGAAACAAAAGCTATCTGTAGTCCTGAAAAAAATGCTGTAGATCAGTATTGATTAGAGAAATGAAAACTAAAACAACTCTGAGATATTTCCTCATATTTATCAAATTGGCTAATATGACAAAAAGAAAATGATAGATATTGGAGGGGATGTGGGAAAACTGGAACATTACTGAATCATTGATGGAGTTGTTACTGGAGAACAATTTGGAGTTAGCCCAAAAGGCTATCAAATTGTGCATATCCTCTGACCCAGCAATACCACTACTAGGTCTATATCCCAAAGACATTCAAAAAAAGGGGAAAGGACTTATAAATCAAAGAGATGGCCATCAGTTGGAGAATAGCTAAACAAACTGTGGTGTATGATTGTAATGGAATGTTATTGTGCTATAAGAAATGGCAAGCAGGATGATTTCAGAAGAAAAGACTTACATGAAATGAGGCTGAGTGAAGTGAACAGAAGCAGGAGAATGTTTTAGACAGTAAACAGTAACAACAATATTATTTGAAGAATTGTGAACAACAGCTATTCTCGGCAAAACAATGATCCAAGACAATCCCAAAGGACAATGGTGAAACATACTATCTGTTTCCAGAGAAAGAGCTGATATTGATTGAATATATTAAAGCATGCTATTTTTCACTTTCATTTTTTCTTTTATTCAAGTATTCTTATACAAAATAATTTATATGGAAATGTTTTACATAATTGCATTTAACTTACATTTGATTGCTTACCATCTCAGGAAGTTGGAGGAATGGATAGAATTTGGAACTCAAAACTTTAAATATAAAATGTTTAAAAATTGGGGGAAAAGGTAACAAATAACAAGGGAATCATCTTTCCCCCCCCCCCCCCACAAATAAAGATAAGCCTCTTTTAGGATGAGCCTCGAAGAGAGGTAAGGTTATAACAGATGGAAGTGATTGGGGAGAATATTCTAGTTACTGGAAACACCTTGTGTCTCCCCAAAGGCATGCACACAGAAGATGAAAATCTATATGGTCCAGAGATCAGCTACTATAGCAATCCCATTAGACTAAAATATAGAATAAATGGGGAAAGTAATAATAATAATAAAATAAAATAGCACCACATAGCCTATGCCAAGCATTATACTAAGCACTTTACAAACATCATTTCATTTGTTCTTCCAACAACTCTAGAAGGGAGGCACTATTGTTATTTCTGTTTTACAGATGAAAAACTCAGAAAGCAAAGCTTAAGAGATTTGGTCAAGATCAAACAGCTAATAGTTGTCTGAGGCTACATTTGAACTCAAGTCTTCCTGATTCCAGCCTGAGCAACTCTATCCATTGTGCTACCCAGATGCTCCAAGATAGAGAGTTCCAGGTAGGCTGGAGCAAATTGTGATGGATTTTAAATACCAAATTGAAAAATTTGTAGCATTTTATCCTAGAGCCAATAGGGAGCCACCAAAACTTTTTTTTTTTTTTTTTTAAGGAAATGAGTGATAGAATCAGAGCTGGACTGTAGGAATAGCTTCTTGAAAGCTGCAAGGAGGTTACATTGTCAAGGGGTGAGACAAGAGGTTATTGCCAAGAGATTATGAGGTTTGGAACTGGGCTGGTGGCCACTTAGAGAGAAGGGGACAAGTTCAAGAAAGGTTCTAAAAGTAAAAAGAGCAATGCTGAGCAACTGATTAGATGGAAGGGGGAGAGGAAGCAGGTGGGAGCAGGAAATGTTAAGGACTCTGAGATTACAAACCCGGGCAAATAAGGAAGTTAGAGAGGGATAGGTTTGGGAGAGAAGATGAGTTCTGTTTTGTACAAGTTGAATTTCAGATTTATGACTGAGGGCTGTGGAAAATAATGCAGGTCAAGAAGCTACTGTGTGCTTACATAAGGCTCCATGCCCACTCTCCAGGGGACATCCTGCTTTCTAGAGAACAGCAGAAGTTGGAACGCTGAGATGTATCATTATTCTGATCTTGTCAGTGGTAGTAGGAAGCATTTTACTTTTATTACCATAAAAGTAATATTTGATGACTTTGGGTACTTGGAACAAGAAAGGATATTGATCTGGTTAACGGGATATTTGATCTGGTTAAGAAATAAGACACTAGGTTTGTGACCCTAGGCAAGCTGTTTAACTGCTTTGTGCCTCAGTTTCTTCATCTGTAAAATGGGACTTAATCTTTGTAAATGATTTATCTGTAACATGTTGGACTTGAGGATCTCTAAGATCCCTTCCAGTTCTAAAATCTATGGTCTCGTGAACTGGTTGCCTTGTCTGCAAAAGATAGGCCCTCTGGGAGCAAAATTCTAAAAGATGTTGGTTCTGATAGAAAAAAGCTTGACCAGAGTGTTTTAATCACACACTGTTACATATGCTAGGATCTCTAAAATGATGACTCCATCAAACCTGTGTTAGCTTTTCTGATGGACTCGAATGTCTTAGATACTATACACAAAAATACCCTCCCAAAATGTGACTTTATTTAAGGGTTTCTTTATTGTATCTACTGTTTCAAAGACAAAACACACATGACTAATCTTTATGACCCAAGATGTATCCACCATCTATCTTTCTCCCATAACCAAGTATTGGTCTCTTATAGCCAAAGGTCTGACTGAGGGGAAGCTAGAGGTGAGGTATCCAGCAGAGAAAATATGGCATTGTTTTAATTTGTATTACTATAATGCATTTCTCCCAGTTCACCTTATACTGAGACTTTTCCCCCTTCTTTCAAAATAAATGATGTTGTTTTAGATTAGGAAAGACATGTTGGAGGATATGAGAAATGCATGGATTTCCCTACCCACTCTCAAGTGGGTTGGTATTGAAAAATCCTATCCATTAGCCCAAGAGAAATTCTCAAACAGAGAGAGAATTAGGGAGGACTTGGGGTTCTTTACTGGCATCTGGCATGTACTGGAGTACATGCTTTTGCTTGGAGAATGCCCGTCTCCAATGGGAAAAAAGACTACAGGATTTATTGTCACCATATCTTAAGCTGGAGTTGATGACAGGGATTTTCTTGAAGCTGAAAGGTAATCGGGTCTGGCTTTTTAGGCAAGCTCTGGTGAAGTTAAAAGTTGGCATTGGGGATTGCAATGGGGAATAACTTCAGGAAGAAGAAGACCCTAACCTGGGGCTGCATCACTACAGTTGCAACACAAGAAGCTTGTGTTTCCTGATCAACAGGGACAACTATGGGAATTTTACTTTCTGCATTGGCCAAAACCATTTTCATATGATGGAGAATGGGTTAACTTAGTAGAGGATTTTGACTATGGCTGAGATCAGTGCCTGGTGCTATCCACTGGATATTAAACAGAACTATAGGAAGGACTATAAGTGGCAAGATGGAGACTGGAAAGAAAAGTAGATTTGGAGCCAGAGGATCTGGATTTGAATCCTGCCTTTGTCACTTACTAGCTGTATGACCTGCCTGTGTCATTCACTCTCTTGAGCTTTAGTTTCTTCTCTATAATGGGGGGGGGGGGGTTTGAGCTGAATGATCTCTAACATCTCTGTCAGTGCCAAATCTTGTGTTCAAATTATCGAGGGGGAAAACCTATCTGATCTGAAAATCGATGTAAATTTCAGAAAGAGAATTGCTCATTGGAGAGTATATTTTCTCTGGGTTTTGTCTTGGGTTCTGTTTTTTTTCTTTAGTCTTAGTTAAAGTTAAAATTAATTTTATTAATTGCATGTTTTTGAGGGAGAGTTGTGTCATCATAATATCAGGTAATGATTTCCCCAGATTTTTCTAAGGGTAGGGTACAAAACAGAGAAGTGAGAAATCCCACAAAGTGGACCTAAGCCATTTCAGGTGGAGATTACACTAAGAAGAAGACACATTCAAGAACTCTACAATCTATTTGGGGAAACAGGACATTTATGCACTTAAAACACCTGAATAATAATATTATAAAGTGACATCTATGCAAGTAAAAATGGGTAGGTAAGTACTTAACTGCTCTGGCAGCAATGAGTAGAAAAGTGAGCAATTACGTGGGAGAAACCTGGAGGAGGTGAATTTTGATCCATGTTTTGATGGAAAAGGACATAGCATAGAAATGTTAGTGGCAGTAACTATGAGAAACCACTGTAAATCACACTTCAAAGGCACTTTGAAATGTTAGCTCTGAAACAAAGACACAGACTTCAGAATGAAATTGGAGTATTCAAGTAGCACCCAAGGTCTCCCTAACATGAGGATATTTCTCTAGATTTGATGTCCTTTGGAGACTGGCAAATACTCAAAACCATAATTTGTGAATCCCTATCAGTGTGTTTGATTTTCTAGGCCAACAAATGGACTCATTAGTTTAAAGCAGAAGGTATTTAACTTAAAAATATAGCATAATGAGTGACAAGAAATCTCCATCACATACATGCAGAAATATACTTTCCCATAGGTTCCCATGCCATTATTGAAGGAAAGGGCACACACAGCTGAGATTTAGTCAGGGAAGGAGGCAAGTTAAGGAAAATTAAATCCTGTATGATTGGAGGAGGAAAAACAGTCAGGAAAAATATAATGCCTATATAATAACTATTTCTCTCTCTGTTCAGACTGTGAAAAGAAAAGGATGTAGAAAACAGAAAAAGAAAAAGTTATATATTTTACCCAGGCTGGAGTTGTAAAAATAAAGCTGGAAGGTTCTATCTTCAGATACCTGATAAGCTAGTTCAAAGTGCTAGTAAAGGCATACTTGGGTCTTGAATAGATATTTTCTTATTTTAGATTTTACATCTTTCAATGAAAAGAGTGAAAAATGTATCAGAATAAATCAAATTAATATTTAGATCAATCAGTGTTTGTTAATAATTGAAATTTAGTGAGGAAATTATACCTGTGTTTGTCTTTGTTTTGTTTGAATTTTATCATTCTTTCAATCTACATGTAAATGTTATATAAATGTTAGTAATTAGATCCACTAATTATGACTTATTTTGATAAAGATATTTTTAATACTGAAAAACTTAGTCGATTTGATTATGTGCTAAATATTATTTGATTCAGTTCTTTCTTTTACAGTGGGAAGGCTAACCAATTGGGCCACTAGGGCCAAGGACCACTGTCCTTCCGGTGGCAGCTGCCAATTGCAAGAATTATTTTTAGGAGCAAATAAGCAGCCTGGAAAATTCTCTGGAGACAAAACAAAATGCTAAGGAAAAAGCACTGGACTAAGTCTTGGGATTTGGATGCTAATTTTGACTCTGACGCGTATGACCATGGACAAGTCATTTTTATCTCTTTGTGTCTTAGCTTTCTCATTTATAAATTAATGTGCTTAGATTAGATTCAAAGTTCTTATTTGCAGGTCCTCTCCACCCCTCAATAATTATAGAGCCCTTTGGTTCAAATAAATATATAATATATAATGACTCTTTTTGAAAAACAAAACCAAATATTTAGACAAAAATTGTTCAAAGAGTTCAAAAATCATTCAAACACAATTTGAATCACTGGATAGACAATTTCTAAGGTTCATTTTACTAGAAATACGATATTATTCTAGATCTTGAAATAAATTGCATTTATAACCTGATTCAGCAACTTATTTCCTCCTGAGTGTTAGGCCTGCATTCACGATATTTTCCTCATACAATCAAACTTCATAGATACCTATTTGACAAACATATGGAATCCTAGAATTCTACAGGTGGAAGGGACCTTAGAAGTCAGGGGAAATTCTACCTGAAGCAGGAGTTAATTCCTATGAAAACCTGTTGAGGGTTTGACTTCTATTTAAGAAAGAAATGATACAAACATTTGCTAGGAGTATCCCTGTTTCTAGACTTGGAACTTTTAAAATGAATATTTAATTTTTTTTGCACTTTAAACAAGTTCCAAAAACCATTAGCATTTCCACAAATAAAATAGAAGCAAAAAAGACAATCGCCTATGAAAACAAGACTCTCTACTAAGCATCACTTGCTTTCCAGGGAAATGCAAAAAAAAAAAAAAAAGAAGAGGCAGGGTGGGGTGGGAGATTTCTATGGCTTTACTTATTTCCTTATCCTGGTTAGGGTGAGGTTTTTTTGGGAAGGATGAATTTGGGGGAAGTTCAGTTGGATGTTTTCATCATTGTAGGAAATTTCCAATGTGAAAATTCCCCACTTTCCACATGAAGATCTATAATTTAAAGTCCTTGAGAGTTGCCTAAGGCCCTGGGAGGTTTAATAATTTTCCCAGGATCTCATAGCTAGCATATGTAAGAAGTTGGATAGGAACTTGGGCCTTCTTGAGACTCTATTCTTCCTTGCCTTTTCCCTTATTCTGTTATTACTTTACACAAATATTCTGAGAGGAATGAGCTCATGTTTACAAAATACTCCAAATTCTCAGGCATGAATTTTTTTAATACTATTGATATTGTTCTTTTTATTACTATATTAACCAAAGCCAAACCCCACCCTGTATTTTAGAGGGTGGAGAGGGAGACTTAAGAGAAAGTTTGGGATTAGAGAGTGTTAAAGAGTCAACAGTGAGTCTGTTCCACCACCTTTCCCCTTTCTCTAAAATGGTGAATTAATTTTAATTTTGAAACTTGTTCTCACTCTTTTGTTAATATAATAATACAATAAGCAATTACAAAATTCCATCTAAAGAATGCTGACAGCCTGTGTTTGTTTATGTTGTGTCTATCCCTGAGAAGTTGCAATTGCTAATGCACTTTTTAAAGAATACAATTAATTGTCAGAGGAGAGATAAGGAAAATTTTTCATTCCTTCTCCTTCTGTAGAAGACTAGTGATTTCTGGGAGGTCTCAGCCTTAGTTAGAGGCATAGATAGCTTGTTTTAAAAATGAATATTTTAAAATGTTTGACTTAACACGTTCCAAAAACCATGAATATTTCCACATGCAAAATAAAACCAAAAAAGATTATTGCTTATGAAACTGTGACTCTCTACTATGTACCATTTGCTTTTTATTTTAAAATTTTCAATATGCTTTTTTCAAAAAGTTGTCCTGCCTACTACTGCCTCCTTCTGAACTTTCCTTCTGTTCCCTTCTGTATATATATATTTTAATGTTTCAAATGCCCCTCTTTTCTTTTTTGGCAACAATATTGATGGACCCCTACTTCTCTCCTTGCTTCTACTTCCATTGTTAAAAAAAAAAAAAAAAAAGAAAGAAAGTAAAACAAACACCTTGTAACAAATAAAGACAGTCAAGCAAAACAATGATCATGTCCAAAAATGTATGTCTTATCTAAAAAATGAATTTATTTGTTCTGAGCAAAGGGTAGGACAACCTGATCAGCTGGGTTGTTCTTGCCTCTTAGCAAGAGTGAGACACTGCTGTGTTTCTTTGCCCTTCAAAAATATAAGTAGGTAATTCAGGCAACTAGTTTACATTTTCATGTTCAATTTGCTCCCCACCCCCACCCCAATTCTTGTTTATGTGAACACTTTTTTTTTTTTAATTGTTGGCAGTCACTGCATTTAAAATACCTTTTTTTCCCCCTAAAGGAAGGGAAATTTGGGCTATCTACAGGTTACCTACTCTAACCTTCATGTAAAGGAAAGGGTGACTTTAAGAAAGACAGAAAGAAAACTGGAGTATTTGTGTTTATCTTTGGACAAGCACAATTCAGTCTAATTCAATTCCATAAGCATTTGTTAAGATACAACCATGTGCCCAAACATTGTGCCAGGTGCTAGGAATACAGAGACAAAAATGAAATAATCACTGAGAGAAATTAATATTATACTATTATATATAACTATTAATTTGTGATTCACTCTTTTCCTTTTATTTCTTCTATAACCCAATTTCTTTTCAGTTAATCTCTAAAGGACATGGCTGAGTGATGAGACTTGTTCCTAGACTCTGAGGCACATGCTCATTAACTAGGTGGGCAAGACCCCACCCAACTGGGAGACCTAATTTCTGTTGAGAGTACAGTTATCTCTTCCTCATTAAGATTTAGATATATTGTGAGTTGGCTTAAGAAATTAAATGGGAATTTTTGGAAGTTTTGCAGAATCCCCACATGACACGTGAAGGCTAGAAGATGACAAAGGAAAAGTTGAGAAAGTCAGAATTGAATAAAAGGTATGTATAATATTGTGTAATAACAATATATTTTAAAATGATTCAGATGGCTTCTCCAGTATACAAATTTCCCTGATTATACTGGTGCTGTACCCCTAAACCTTGCATGCTGAAGGGATAACTGTATAAACAGAATGCCTTCTAGGTTAGCCTTTTTCAAGAAGAAACTCCTGTCCTTCATCCCCTCCATTAGAGAATAGGCCAACCTGACTCATGAAGGAGAAAACCTAGTGGAGAGGTCCACATGAAAATAACTTTTCCTGCCCAGATGCTTTAAAGCTGCTGAATCTGTTCATCAAACCATGTACTCAGCAAGAGGAGCTGAAGACTTTTAACCAACCTCTTCATTAAATATTTATTCACCAATCAGTGTTGATTTCACTTGTCAGAGGAGGTCCTTCTTAGAAGGAATTTAAGGCATTTTAAGGTCTCCTTTGATATTTGGTTATAAAAAGAAATTACTAGTCACTAATAACTTATTGATTGCTATCTAGCCTAATTTTGAAAATGTGATTTTTAATTACCTAGGAACTCTATCTCAGAGTTTTCATTCTGCCCTCAAGAAATTTATAACCTCCTGGAATATATAAACAGACTAGGAAATACAAAATGAGAGATCACCAGCAACTAAGATTCAATTGTATTCAATTCAACTGGTAAGCAATTACTGAGTATATGCTATGTGCCAGGTATTATATTTGGTGCCGGGAATACAAAGGTCAAGGGATTTATATTCTAAAATGTGAATGACAAAGGTGAGGGAAATAATTAAAACATGTCTGAATGATCAGTTACATTTATGTAATGCTTTTTGGTTACAGAGTTTTACATCCATTATCTCAGTTGAGGAACCGAGTGAAAGGATGTGTATATATCCACATCTTCGTGTGTTCACATAAATGTGATCCAAGGATATTGGTGCATCTGGTCTCAGTCAGTTTCATCATTCATAAACTAATCAGCACAAATCCATTCCTAATGTTCCCAGAAGAGGAAGGATATCAGATTCCTTTAAAAAAGAAAGAGAAAGCAAAAATGATCAGTTCAGGATTCCTCACATGGATCTTTGGATTCAAATGCTGGGATCAGATCAAAGAGTCACCAGAACACATGCCTATTGCAGCATGGAAATGAGCTGGCCTTAGGGATGGAATTTGGCTAAAGTCTCTCAGGAAGGGTTATTCACACTCAGCTATCACGCTTCCTATCTGGGATTTCTAATTTTAAAAAATGCTTCTATTTCTTCTTCCTCTCCATTGTTTTTGGGGAGATTATCTGGAGAAGACACAACTAGATAGTCATTCTTCTAAAAAAAAAAGAATCTGGGGAGAGATTTACTGGATTTCTACCTACATATAAGCTCCATATGACACAAAAAATGTTAAATGGCAATCAAGAATGCTTCTTAGAGCACCTCCAATAAAATCAGGGGTGAAATAGGGTTACCCATTATCATCACCACTATTCAATATTGTACTATAAATGTTAGCGTTAGCAATAAGAGAAGAAAAAGAAATCAAAGGAATTAAAGTAGGTAATGAGGAAACTAAATTATCATTCTTTGCAGATGATATGATGATTTACTTAAAGAATCCTAGAGAATGCACTAAAAACTACTAGAAGTAATTTAAAACTTTAACAAAGTTGCAGTATATCATTTTCTTTCCTTTTTGATCTGATTTTTCTTGTGCAACAAGAGAATTGTATAAATATGTTTACATATATTGGATTGTTTGCCATGTAGGGGAAGGGGTTTGGGGAAGAAGGGAAAAATCTGAAACACAAGGCTATGCAAGGGCAATGTTGAAAAATTATCTGTGCATATGTTTTGAAAATAAAAAGCTTTTTAAAAAATTGCAGTATATAAAATATACCCACATAAGTCATCAGTATTTCTATATGTTGCCAGCAAAGTCCAGTAGCAAGAGATAAAGAAATTCCATTTAAAATAACTAGATAATATAAGATTTTTGAGAGTCTATCTGCCAAGACAAAGCCAGGAACTGTATGAACACAATTACAAAACACCTTTCACATAAATACAGTTAATAATTGGAAGAATATCAAGTGCTCATTAACCAAATTAACAGGATAAAAATAACAATTCTACCTATATTAATCTACTTATTCAGTGTCATACCAATCAAACTGCCAAGAAATTACTTTATAGAGATAGAAAAAACAATAACAAAATTCATCTGGAAGAATAAAAGGTTAAAAATTTCAAGGGAATTAATTAAAAAAATACAAAGGAAGGTGGACTAGCTATACCTAAATATATTATAAAGTAGCAGTCATCAAAACCATTTGGTACTGATTAAAAAATAAGAGTAGTAGATCAATTAGAATAGGCTAGGTTCACAAGATACAATAGTCAATGATGATAGTAATCTAGTGTTTGATAAACACAAAGACTTCTGGGATAAGAACTCACTATTTGATAAAAATTGCTGGGGAAACTGGAAAATAGTATGGCAAATACTAGGCATTAACCAACACTTAATACCCTTCATCAAAATAAGGTCAAAATGGGTTCATGATTTAGATATACAGAATGATGCTATAAGCAAATTAGAACAAATGTCATTCCTAGGACATTCCAGATTGTAAGGGTGCTATGTCCCTAAACCTTGCTTTTTGAAGCAATAACTATATACCTACCTCTCAGATCTGTGGAGAAGGAAGAAATTTATAGCCAGAGAAGAAGTAGAGAATATTATAAAGTTTAAAATGGGTAATTTTGATTATATTAATTTAAAAAGTTTCTGTATAAACAAAATCAATGCAGCCAAGATTAGATGGGAAGCAGAAAACTGGGAAAAATGTTTCTTTCTACTTCAACAATGATACTGTATGAAGATATATTCTGATGGAAGTGGATTTATCCGACAAAGAGAAGATTTAATTCAGTTCCAGTTGATCAATGATGATCAGCTACACCCAAAGAAAGAACATGGTAAATGAGTGTAAACTGTTTGCATTTTTGTTTTTCTTCTCAGGTTATTTTTACCTTCTGAATCCAATTCTTCTTGTGCAACAAGAGAACTGTTCGGTTCTGCACACATATATTGTATCTAGGATATATGATAACATAATTAATGTATAAGACTGCTTGCTATCTAGGGGAGGGAATGGAGGAAGGGAAGGAAAAAGTCAGAAGTGAGTGCAAGGGATAATGTAAAAAAAATTACCCAGGCATATGTTCTGTCAATAAAAAGTTACAATTTAAAAAATGTTTATATTCAATGTTTCTGATAAAGATGTCATTTTAAAAATATGTAGAGAATTGACTCAAATTTATAAGAATACAAGCCATTCCCCAATTGATAAGTAGTCAAAGGATATTAACAATTTTCAGATGAAATAATTAAAGCCATTTCTATGAAAAAATGCTCTAAATCACTATTGATTTGAGAAATAGAAGTTAAGTAAACTCTGAGGCACTACTTCATACCTCTCAGATTGGTTAAGATAACAGGAAAAAATAATGATAAATGTTGGAGGGGATGTAGGAAAGCTGGGACACTAATACATACATGATACACTAATACCAATCCAATCATTCTAGAGAACAATTTCGAACTACACCTAAAAGGCCATAAAACTGTGCATACTCTTTGATCCAGCAGTGTCTCTACTAGGTCTGTATCCCAAGGAGATCATAAAAAAGGGGGAAAGAAACCACTTGGGCAAAAATGTTTGTGGCAGCCCTTTTTGTAGTGGTAAGGAATTAGAAACTGAGTGGATGCCCAGGAGTTGGAGAATGGCTGAATAAATTATGATATGTGAATGTAATGGAATATTATTGTTCCATAAGAAATGATGACTACTTGACTTCAGAAACGACTGGGAAAATTTACAGGAACTGATGCTAAGTGAAATGAGTAGAACCAAGAGAACATTGTACATAGCAACAGCAAAATTATGTAATGATCAATTGGGATGGACTTGACTTTTTTCATAAATGAAATGATTAAAAGTAATTCTAATAGACTTGTGATGGAGAGAGCCATCCTCATCCAGAGAGTAAGGAGACTAAATGTGGATCACAACACAGTATTTTCACCTTTGTTGTTGTTGTTGTTTGTTGTATTATTTTTTCTTTCTCAATTTTTTTCCTTTTGATCTGATTTTTTTTTGCATAGCATGATAAATATGGAAATATGTTTAGAAGAATTTCACATGTTTAAGTCATATTAAATTACTTGCTGTATAGGGGAGGGAGAAGGTAGAAAAGGAGGAAGAAATATTTGGAACACAAGATTTTGCAAGAGTTGTAGGAGCAGCTAGTTGGTGTAGTGGATAGAGTACCAGCCCTGAATTCAGGAGGACCTGAGGTCTAGTCTGGTCTTAGACACTTAACATTTCCTAGCTGTGTGATTCTGGGCAAGTCATTTAACTCCAATTGCCTCAGGGAAAAAAAGTGAATGTTGTAAACGATCTCTGTATGTATTTTAAAAACTGAAAAGCTTTTATTATTATTTTTTAAAAAGATTGCTTCTTAGTTGGCACTGAGAGACATAGATTCCAGAAAGAAGGAAAGAATGGCACTATATTTTCCCTGGCAAGACCACGTCTGTAGTACTTTTTTCAGTCCCAGTAATGACATTTTATGTCATTTCAATGACACTGAAAAACTAAAGGGCATTCAGAGCAGGACATCTTTCTAGTTAGCCAAGTTGGAAAATCTGGAATTATCCTTGACTTTTCTGTCTTCCTTATACCTTCTCTTCCATGTTCACCCATTTATTTGCCAAGTCTTATTGATTCTTCTTCCTAAATTCCTCTCCATTTTTTCCTCTTCTTTCCACTCGCATAACTGTCACCCTAGTTCAGGTCTTGTCCTCTTTTTGTCTGTTCTATTGCAATAACCTTCAATCTCCATGTCTATCTTCCCCCTCCTCCTCTCCTCCCCCCCCCCACTCTCCCCCCCCCCCCGCCACCTCTCAAATTCATCTTCCATATAGCTGCCAGATGGATATTCTGAAAACATAGTTTTTATCAGGTTACTCTACTGCTCAAAAATCTCCAGTGACTCCCATTTCCTCCAAGGTAAGTTTTAAAAAAATAGACTTAACTTGGCATTTAAAATCCTAGACAATCGTGTTCCTATCTACATTTTCAGAATGATTTCATATTACTCTCCATATGTCAATTGATAAAAACTGGAAGATATGATTATTGAACCATTATCAGTAATGCTTGAAAGATCATAGAGAAGAGGAATGGTACTGAAAAATGAGGATAAAGGCAAGTATCCTGGGTTTTAAAGAAGGGAAGGGAAGGGAATCTGCAATTTCACCCTAGATTTATTTGGCCAATTCAAAACTTAGGTAGGTGATTAGGATCTTCTGCCCATTCCCCAACATTTAGCAGCTAATCCTTTCTAAATGAATAGCCATGTGGTAAAAACATCACACTTGTGTGTAAATTGAGGTTATCTTTGATAAAAACACAAAAGGAATAGCCAGACTTCTATAGGCAATTTTCTTCCTGAAATGTAAATGCATATTGGCCCATGAGCCCAATCCTTCTGACTCTGCAGAGAATGCCTCACACTTTGGAGTATTTTCAGATTTTCTCTAATTGGTTCTGATTTGCTAACTCCATGGTGGAAAACAACTGGCTTATTTTTTGAAGTTGCAGAACTGAAACTGGAGGTGCCTTCATAAGATCTTAGTTGACTTCTGCTCTCTCTTTTGGTTGAAGCTTGCTGCTTTTGTTCCTCTTCATTCTTGGTATCCAGTAGGGAAAATGTATTAAGGAGAAAACACTTAGGTCATCTGCTTGAGGTAACATGTGACATCATGAATATGTCTCCTGGTACCTATTGTTTGGTCTTAAGTGAAAGGGATTAATCTGGAGGTTCCAATTTAGTGAGTCAAGAAAGGTCAATAAATGTCAGAGGTTTGGGAATACAAGGAATCCAGGAATAGAATTCATGCTGGGTTTTCCAGCCAATCTAGCATTGATGTTCCAAGTGACATAGAGTAAGCAACCTTTTAGAACTCAGTCCATCCCCAATTGATAAATGATCAAAGGATATAAGCAGACAATTTTCAGATGAAGAAATTAAAGCCATCTATAGTCATATGAAAAAATACTTTAAATCACTATTGGTTAGAGAAATACAAATTGAAACAACTCTGGGTTATCACCTCACACCTTGGCTAAGATGACAGGAAAGAATAGTGATAAATATTGGAGGGAATGTGGAAAAACTAGAACATCAATGCATTGTTGGTGGAGTTGTGAAATGATCCAAACATTCTGGAGAGCTATGTATACTCTTTGACCTAGCAGTGTCATTACTGGGTCTGTATCCCAAGGAAATCATAAATGAGGAAAAAGGATCCAGATGTGAAAAAATGTTTGTAGCAGCTCTTTTTATGGTAGCAAAGAATTTGAAAAATGAGTAGATGTCTATCAATTGGAGAATAGATGAATAAGTTATAATATATGAAGGTAATAGAATATTATTGTTCTATTAAAAAATGATGAATAAGCTAATTTTGGAAAGGCCTGAAAAGATTTATATGAACTGATGCTGAGAGAAACAAGCAGATCCAGGAATACATTGTATACAGTAACAGCAAGATTGAGTGATGATCAACTGTGAAAGATTTAGTTCTTCTCAGTTTCAGTAACCCAAGATAATCCCAATAAACTTTGGATCGAAAATGCCATCTGCATCCAGAAAAAGAACTATGGAGATTGAATGTAAATTAACACATGCTACGTTGACTTCTTTTTTCTGTTTTTTTTTTCCCTCTCTTGTGGCTTTCCCCTTTTATTCTGATTTTTTTCTCCCAAGATAGTTAATAAAGAAAAGTATATTTAAAAAGTTAATACACATGTATAGCTTGAAAAAAACAAAATAGTTTTAAAAACTCCAGTAATTATAACATATCCTTTTTTTTTTTTAACCCCTGTTCTTGTTGGAAATTTTCCAGGTTATTCCTATTGCTCTGAGATAGATATTGCTTATTTTAAGAAAGGCTCTTTTGATTTTTGTGCTATTTAGTGTTTTTAATAAAAATGGATGTGGTATTTTATAAAAAAAACAAAACAAAACAAAACTCAGTCCAATGATAACTAAGTGAGGACTCAATCTAGTAGGGATTCCATATTTGGACATGAACTTGTAGGACCAGTACAATATAAAGACTGGCTAAATGAGCTCAGACACCAAGATAGAATAGGAAATAATATGCCTAAAGGAGTTGGGGGAAATGTTTGTCTCTTACTTTTATTATTGTTATATCTTTGGAG
This sequence comes from Antechinus flavipes, assembly GCF_016432865.1. NCBI lineage: Eukaryota > Metazoa > Chordata > Mammalia > Dasyuromorphia > Dasyuridae > Antechinus > Antechinus flavipes. The sequence goes on along the minus strand of NC_067399.1, from coordinate 223,906,135 downwards.
TAAATATCCCTTTGTAAAAGCTAATTTGCGTTAAATGACTAAATGAAACTAAGGTGCTAGTTACTGGCACCTTATAGTTAGGGGAAAATATAATCAGAGAGGGCTCAAAACATCATTAAAGAAGAGCTACCCTAATCCTTATGGATACTCTTAAGAATCCTGAATTGAAGCTGTAGCAATCACTAAAGAGATACTAAAGAAGGGAAAGGGACCTGTATGAGCCAAAATGTTTGTGGCAGCCCTGTTTGTAGTGGCTAGAAACTGGAAAAATGAAGGGATGCCCATCAATTGGAGAATGGCTGGGTAAATTGTGGTATATGAACGTTATGGAATATTATTGTTCTGTAAGGAATGACCAGCAGGATGAATACAGAGAAGCTTGGAGAGACTTACAGGAACTGATGCTAAGTGAAGTGAGCGAAACCAGGAGATCATTATATACCTCAACAATGATACATGTATTCTGATGGAAGTGGATCTCTTCGACAAAGAGATCTAACTCTGTTTCAATTGATCAATGATGGACAGAAGCAGCTACACCCAAAGAAAGAACACTGGGAAATGAATGTAAACTGTTTGCATTTTTGTTTTTCTTTCTGGGTTATTTTTACCTTCTGAATCCAATTCTCCCTGTGCAACAAGAGAACTGTTCGGTTCTGCACACATATATCATATCTAGAATATACTGCAACATATTTAACATATATACTGCTTGCCATCTGGGGGAGGGAGTGGGGGGAGGGAGGGGAAAAGTCGGAACAGAAGTGAGTGCAAGGGATAATGTTGTAAAAAATTATCCTGGCATGGGTTCTGTCAAGAAAAAGTTATTAAAAAAAAAAAAAAAGAAGCTGTAGCAATCAGGCACTGGAACAATGGGTCAGAGCATATAGATTACACTTAAGTGTTTATATATATAGCTTGTTACTTTGATCCAGTAGACACTTCTCAACAATACCAATCAATTTATAAATATTTACCTACTATGTTCGAGTTATTGTGCTAAGCACTGGGAATACAAATAGAGCCAAAAAGTCCTTGCTTTCAAGAAGTTTAGGAGACAACATGCAAACAAATGTATACAAAGCAAACTATAAACAGGATAGGTACGAAATGTTTCTCCTTCTTTCTTTAAAGAAGACCATGATATTGAAGAGGTAATGTCATGATATGCAAGTGAGATGAATTTATCTCAGCATGGATTGTGAGGAGTTACCAGCTTCACTTTCTCCTTCAACCCCAGTTGGGTCCAATGGCAATACATAGATCAGGATGACTGGAAATGGGTAGAAAATAACAAACAGCAGGAAGGCGATAGAATTAAAGGTTGTTAGGGAAGATCTCCATTAAAAGATGAAATTTTGGTTGGGACTTGAAGTCAGATAAGTTCATAGGCAGAGCAGAGAAGGGAGAACATTTCTGGGTATGAAGGACAAACAGAAAAAATTCCTGGAGCAGAAGGAAGTGTTTTGTCCAAGAAACCCTATTACAAACTATAATCCTCAAAACAAAATTATTGATTGATTCTTAACAGAAGGAAAAATACGTCTTTTAAATTTGGCATGGTACTCACATTGACCTTTGTATTTGACAAGAGTTTTGTTTGCCTCTATGGCATCTTTATTTATATCCATAGACCATTATCTACTTCAGGCCACATCTGCACAGTCCCAAGGTTGACTCAGAAGTGTAGAGAATATGAGTGCCTGTTGGGTTTGTTGTTTGTTGATTTTAAGCCAGACAAGCAATTGACTCAGGAAAGAAAAGTACAGCCTTAAAGTTTCTCCCATAAGGTGTGTGTCTTATGCATATATTAAGATCATATAAGATAGGGCAGCTAAGTAATGCAGTGGATAGAGCACCAGCCCTGAAGTCAGGAGGACCTGAGTTCTTAACACTTCCTAGCTGTGTGACCCTAGGCAAGTCATTTAATCCCAACTGCCTCAGGGGGAAAAAAGATCACATAAAATGCAATCACAGATAGAGGTTTGTTTAATTTGTAATACCAGTGAGGCATAAAATAGGGAAACATATGCTTGTCAGAAGTGTTTTGCATTGCCATGCAGGATGTCTTGAGTAAAGTCTAAAAGGAAGAGATATTTCTCACAGATTATAATAATTTATAACTTTAGAAGTTGTAAATCACATCATAGCTCTTATCTCAGTTGAGCACCACCACATCCCTGAGGAAAATCTTCTTGTTGTTCAGTTGTGTCCCACTCTTCAGGACCTCATTTGGAGTTTTCTTGACAAAAGACACTGGACTGATTTGCCATTGCTTTCACCAGCTTATTTTATCGATGAGGCGAATAGGGTTAAGTGCCTTCCTTAGGGTCACACAATTTAAATGTCTGAAGCCAGATTTGAATTCAGTTTCTCCTGACTTCAGGGACAGTGCTCCTTCCACTATATCACCTAGCTACCCTCAGTAACCAAGTTTTGTTAAGTCGAATTCCACAGCAAAGTTTCTGTCTCTGGATCCTGAAAGAAGTTTGTAGAATTCTGCCATCAATGCAGGTATCTGAATCACTATATGAAAACAGTATTTGTCTATATCAGACGTCTTTAACTTATCTCTGTTCTCAACAGTGCTCTTTCCTCACTCTGTGGGGTTTTAGGGACATGCCAGGACTCCTGAGATATGGAAGCCCCCTCATTCAGACCTCATTCACCAATGTGCTAAGAGCAAGTGATGACAGATGAGTTTTGTACTGGGAGCCTTGGATCTAGAGGAAATCTTTGAGTACATTCTGTGGTTCCTCTATGGAGGCTTTTGAGAGGAACTAAATAAGTGTCAGTGCAGTTTGAGAGGGCTTGATGGGGTCAGATTCCCTGAGAAATAAAACCTACTATAAGAAGTCTTTTTAGGGTCCTTGGTCCTTAGATCCTTCTTGGCTCAAGGAACCTCTTCCAGAATGCTGTTGTAGCAATGATTCCAATCATTCTTTTCCAGAACAACGAAAGCTAAATCTCTCTCTGGGTTTTAGAGATATTCCTGTAAGGGGCAAGGGATGGCTTTCTCTAATGGCATGAGCTTGAGCTTCATTCTAGTGTATTTTCCCAACTCTTAATGGCCAATTATTAATTCTTCAGTCCCATTTAACTAATTAGCTTTTGCAAAAGTATACTTCAAAGATATAGCAAGAAAAGAAGTACAAACATTTCCCCTCAACATTTCATTAGTAAACTCTCCCTTATACCATTTTAGTCCCTAGATAAAATGGGCTGACAATTCAGTTTATACACAGAATTTGTGCTACCAAGTTTACTTCCAAATATGGCAAGGTTGCTAGATAAAGGCACATGCATTAGGTCCTGAAGGTCATTCCTTGAGGCCTTGCTGCTGGAATAGCTGACCACTAAACTTAGCATGGATCCAATTCCCAAATCTTCTGGTGGCTTGTTCTCCTAAGTTTTCCCAACTCCCAAGATCAAAGCTATCTCCAATTTTCTTCACCTAAAATAGAAAAGAACAAATGCAAAGAACTGTTTGTGGAAACATGTTGACCTCAGTTAGGGAGAAACTGAGGCCTCTTCTCTGACACCATAGTCTCTTATTCTCTCCTTGGAATGAAGCCAAAGAGGAAGGAGTCAGATCAAGGGACTGGCCCTGCCTTTTGAACATACCCCACTTCTGGCTATGTGTCAATCCACAGTCTTCCTCTTCATTACATAGTTAGCAGACCGAAACCAGTTACAGAATGTCTGCACGTGCTCCACATCAGGGACTAAGGCGGTTCAATTATACATCATTATGCCTTTCTGGAAGCAGGCTATCCAGACTTTCCAAGTTGGAGATTGCATCATCCCCCTTCCCCTCTTTCCCCAACCTCAAACTTTTGCACTGTAATTATCAGAATAGTTAACCATTCTAGTTAAGAAAAGGGCAGCTATATTACCCGATTTCTATCTCTAGTTCTCTTTGTACCCCAAACTATCAGTATGATCAGCCCACTCCAAATTCTGAGTTTGCCTTTCTGTTCTCCTGCAATTTCAAGTGAATCAGGAGTGATGCAGTGGAAGAGTGACTGGATTTGGAGACAGAAAACCTGGCTTTGATTGCTAGTCCTGCTTCATACTATCTATGTGACCTTAGACAAATCACAACCTCTCAGGAGAAGAGAGTTTTGTTATTTATAAAATGATTGCATTTGATTTAAAGACCTTTAAATTTAAAGGGAATTGAAATTAATTCTATGATATAAGAGAGGAAGTTGTCTTGTTTGGTTGTTGAGAGGGAATAAAATTTATTGCATCTACAGACACAAACCAAAAAGATATTAAAATTCAATACAATTGTCCAGTGACACATTTCTTGGTCATGCTAAACTTTCTCATCTAAGCTAATAGTTGGTAGAACCCCTCTAGGACTCAGTAACTGGACATGATATGTTGAAAAGCTATCTACATGGTATGTGGGGAAAACTACAATATGTGACTCATTCCCTACATGCCTTCCACTAGACTGCCTTTTCCTCCCACAGTGCGCAGAAAAGACCTGTTTGCCTGACCTAGGTCACTGTCAGAGTCATGATTAGCAACTGGCTCCTGGCCAGTGGGTGGGAAGATCCCTTAACTTGACCCTGCTCTGACTCACTGCTGTACTCATGGTGATCTTGAAGTACCTCTCCCACTAGAGAACCATTATGGAAACATGTCTTGCTTATAGATCATGCATGCTACAGTAGATCATAATAGTCAACAATTACTCTGATATTTACAACAAAAACCTATTCCTTTACCAGCTCTACCCCACCAACTTTTGGTCTTGTACCCCAGCAACTAATGCCCTCCGAAATTGTATTGGATTTGGTCTTTATTTTATATCTACTTGTATATGTACATCTCTACCAATAAAATGTAAGCCCCTTGGAGGTAAGAACTACTTCCTTTTGGTTTTTGGATTACCAGTACATAGCAGAGTACCTGACACCAAATAGACAGTTAATAAATACTTAGTGGTTAATGAGAATATGTAGTACAGTGAAAAGAACTTTGATTCTGACGACAGAAGGTTCAAGTCCTTTCTCTGATATTTGTTTCTTATATGACCTTAGATAAGTCAATGACTTCCCTTGATCTTTATTATCTTCTCTGTAAAATGAGGAAATTGAGCAAAATGTCTCTGAAGGTCTCTGAAGCTCTAGATTTGTGATCCTATCATTATTTATCATAAAGCATTTGCATTCACTTATGTTTGGATGCATATTATCTCCTCCATAGAATATAAGCTCCTTGCTGGCAGGGACTAGTCATTTCTGCCTCTGTATTCACTGGCACAATATACTTGGCACTTACCAAGTAGTACATGCTTACTAATGCTTGTTGATTGGTTGAATCCATTAGATATATGCCATAGACTATTAACATGGATGGTGGATTTAGAACTGGAAGGGGCCTTAGAGATTCCCTAGTTTACCCCCTTCATTTTACAGATGAGGAAACTGAAACTTGAAGGTTAAGTGACTTGCCACTATCTAGTAAATATTGAGGTAAAATTTGAACTCAGGTTTTCCTAGCTCCAACTCTAGTATTCTCTTCATTATATGATACTACCTTCTAGTCTGTGGTCTGGTTGGACAAGCCAGAGCTTCTTAAACTGTTTTCATTTGCAACCCCTTTTCACTCAAGACATTTTTACTCAAGCTCAGGTATATAAGTATATAAAATAGATATACAAATCAAACATTTACTGATAATAAATCATAATTTCATGATCCCCACAGTCAGTCACAAATCCCATGTGGGCTGGGTTTAAGAAACATCGGAATAGGTTACACAAATGAAACAATGAACAGAAACATATTCCAAAATGACAATCAAAAAGAGAGTAGAACATAGTTTTAATAATTTGGTAGAGACAGAAAATAAAAAAGGAATTAGAGAAAGCAATATAGGGGGTAGCTAAGTGGCTATTCTAGAAAGAGTACTGGCCCTGAAATTGGGAAGATGTGAGTTCAAAAACAATCTCATTCATTTACTATTTGTGTGACTCTGGGCAAGTCACTTAGCCCTGATTAATTCCAAGGAGAAATGAGGTGAGAGGAGGGGTGGGAAGGAAGGAGGAGGGAGGAAGAGAAAGTCTGTAGGGTGGAGTTATTAGGAAACAAGTACATAAGGTAGATGAAATTAAGATAGGCATGGGCATGGATAAGATTTATGTAGTGGAGTTTTAGTTTATACTCCTGGAGGTACTACAAAGAGGAGGGGAAAGGGCACAGGAAGGGATACAGTAATGTTTCCTTCTCTATAATGACTTCAACAGTGCTGCAACAATTTATCTGTACAGATCTCATCAGTGTGGGCGTTCCTGCCTATCTCTGTAGGGCATAGGATCTAGTTAGTCTTGGGCCACTCTTGTTTGGATTTTCCATAAAGCATTGGTCAATAAATATTTATTAAGCACTTACTATGTGCCAGGCACTATTTTAAGGGGTGGCAAAACAAAGGCAAAAGACAATCTCTGCACTCAAGGAGCTCACAATCTAATGAGGAAGACAACACACAAACTTTTCCAAGTCTTGTGGCATTCCATGGCTACCAGAACAGCAGGTGATTGATTTCACTTTTAAGTGGGAGCAATAATACCTGCTTTACAACTGGAAATTGAGTGGATGCCTATCAGTTGGGAAATGGTTGAATAAATTATTATATATGAAGATAATGGAATATTATTGTTCTATAAGAAACAATGAGCTGATTACAGAAAAGCCTGGAGAGACTTAAATGAACTGATGCTGAGTGAAAAAAGCAGAATCAGATAACACTGTATAGACATCACATACTCTTGCTGTTACTGTATACAGTGTTACAGTAACAGCAAGAGTATGTGATGTCTAACTGTGATGGACTTAGCTCTTTTCAACAATGAGGTAATTCAGGTCAACTGCAATAGACTTGGGATGGAAAATGCCATTGCCATCCAGAGAGAGAAAGAACTATAGAGACTGAAAATGGATCAAAGCATAGTATTTTTACCTTTTTGTTTGTTTTTTTTTTCCTTTTGATATGATTTCTCTTGCACAACATGACAAATCTGGAACTATGTTTAAAACGACAGCACACATTTAACTTATATCAGATTGTTTGCTGTCTTGTGGAGATGGGAGGTGAAGGAGGGAGGAAGAAAAATTTGGAACACAAAAGTTTATAAAAATGAATGATGAAAAGGTATCTTTCATGTATTTTAAATAGAGTATTTGGAATTTATATAGGATTTCTTTACATGTATTTGGAAAAATAAAATACTAGTGGGGTAAAAAAAGAAAGAGAAAGAGAGAGAGAGAGAGAGAGAGAGAGAGAGAGAGAGAGAGAGAGAGAGAATAGCAAAGAATAGCTGATTTATCTGCTATAAGGAGCTGTGATGATCAATTAAGGTGATATACATTTGAGCCCTTTGAAAATTGTTAAGTACTAAGCATAAGTATAATGGATTTTACTGCTTTAGGACCTTTGTTCATGCATTCTCAGTACTTAGAACTGTACACCTTCTCTACTTCAAATCAACTTTTCTCCAAGGCCTGGGTCTAAGGCCACGTCCTTCATGAAGTCTTTTCTGATTGCCCTGTATACTATTCTTTGTAACATTCATATGTTTACATTTTATTTTGGACAAAGTCCCTGACAAGTGTGAGGGTCTCAAAAAAATGTATCAAATCCTGGGGGATGATTACTTGGCATTTCTAGGCCGTCAGACAAACTTTATCCTAATGAGCTACAGTACATAAGACTCTCATGGTAAAGCATATGGGTAGAGAGAGCATTGGCAGGATGACCAAAATTCAAATCCTTCCTCAGATGCATGGCCCTGACCGTGTAATTTAACTTCAGCCTCAGTTTCCTCATCATCAAAATGAGAGGAAAATAGCATCTATCTAACAGGGTTTGTGATGCTTCAATGAGATAACATATGTAAGGTAATTTGTAAATCTTAAGATATTATAGAAATGCTAGCTATTATTATAGGTCTGTTCAAAAGCAAAAGGCAATTTAGTGCTACAGTGGATACAGTGCCAGACCTGGAATCAAAAAGACTCATCTTCCCCAGTTCAAATGTTGCCTCAGATACATACTAGCTGTATGACCCCAAGCAAGTACCTTAATCCTGTTTGCCTCAGTGTCCTCATCTGCAAAATGAACTGGAGAAGAAAGTGGCAACCCCCCTCCCCCCCAGTATCTTTATCAAGAAAACCCCAAGTGGAGTCACAGAATCAGACATGATTGAAATAACTCAATAACAAATTAAAATCAAAAGAAAATATGAACTTTTAACAGCTAACTACCAGCATTTTATATAAGCTTCATGCTTCTTAAATTAGTCTCAGTATTGATACTTGTAAAGGATTCAGTTGTCCAGCAGGTTATCAGTATTTAAACATTTAATTATGCCAAAGTTATCTCAAAAGATCTTGGTCTGACTTGTAAAGAAAACAAACTGGAAAAAATGACTACACAATTACAACTTAAAACACCATAGAGAAAGAAAGTTGTCAATTATATTCTAGAGGAGCCCCCAAATAAAGGTATCCAAAATTTAATGTCCTCTGTGGAAAATCTGTCTAGTGAGTCTTCATAACACAAAGAGCCCAATATTTATCCCAGATGAGGCCCCACAAATAACCTATAGAAAGACAAAAGGATGGGGACGTAGATTAAGATAATCACAGTGCGGAATATAGAGAAATTCCGTTCAAATGCTACTTCTCCACCAAGGGTTGTCTTACTTCATGCAATGGTTAATGTTCTCCCCTAGTCCTGTAACTTCTATGTGTACATATTGTATCCATCTAGTAACCTATAAACTCATTAAGGTCAAGATCTGTTTTGTCCTTGACATTATATCCCCAGTCTCATCGTGAGCTTCTTGAAGGCATGGACTGTTTAGTTCTTACCTTTTTTTGGATCATCTGTACTGAGTGTAGAGTCTAGCACATAGTGGGCATTAAGAATTGCTTTTTGACTGTCTGAAACAATACCTTGCACATAGTAGGCACTTAATAACAATTTCTTGAATTGAAGTGATTAATGGGAAAGACAGTATGAAGGAAGAGTCAATCAGAATTGGTAGGTTGGTCTGGCTAGAATGGAAGGTGTGAAGGGTAATGAGTATGGGTCACAATAGTCAGGTATTCTTCAATGGCTCACTTAGAATATCTCAGTGATCCTACTGCATTATGTCATCTGCTGGCACTGAACGGACTTGGGGAATTGGGCTTATGGGGCTTGTTGTGGCTTGATGGAATTGCTATGCCAGGAAGAGCCCCTATTTTAGCTGCAGGTGTCTGAAATGGAAATGGGAATTGAAGAGTCCTTCCCGGTACATGGGAGGTTCAAGGATGTTTGCAGCCCCAGACAAATCACCTGGCACACCTGGGACCTTACACTGATGCCTGCCCAACTCCTCTGCCACTGCTTCAGTTAGGGTTCTTTGTTTGCCTGATGGAATACTGGGCCACTTTCATCCATATCACCTCCTTTCCTTTTACCTCCTGGCATGATAATCTGATCAAGACTGGGACTTAACTTGGGACAAGGAGAAAGAATAACCATTTATATAGCACCTACTATGTGCCAGGCACTGTGGGAAGTACTTTACAATTATATCCTTTAATTTCTCATAATAAAAATTTTAATTTTTAAGTTAAATTAATAGATTAATAATAGCTAATACTTATCCAGCACTTATTATGTGTCAGGCACTGACCTAGCACTTTACAATTACTGTTTCATTTGTGCCTTCCAACAACATTGAGAACTGCTATTCTTTTCCCCATTTTACAGAAGAAAAACCTGAGACAGAAATTAAGTTTCTAATCCAGGGTGATACATCTATGAAATGTCCTAAGATTCCACTTAATGTTGGGGAAAGACTGGGATGTTGTAATTAAGAGGTTCAATGTCCAGATGTCTCCTCCATATATCTTCTCATCACCCCATATCTACTTGTTTAAGTCCTTTCTGTCTTTCAGAAGCTGGCTTTGGTACTGCCTTCTCTCTGAGACCTAACCATACACAATTACGTGCAACTGATCATAAAATCATAGCTGTAAACCCTGCAGAGGTTATCTGGTCCAACTTGTTCATTTTATAAGTGAATAAACTGAAATCTAAAGATCCAGGTCATTCAGATAGACAGTGGCAGAAATAGGATTTGAGTTAGGGGGCTTCTGACTTCAAAGCTGTCACTCCTATGCTGCCAGGCTGATTTTTTCCTCTGGTGAACCCTATATCACTTTGAGTCTTCTTAAAGACAGTCATAGTCACAGATGATAAGATAAAAGCAAGAGGGTAGAGACTTGTTTTATTGGCACAGCATCTGTAGGTATTTAACATAGTCTTGTGAATTGAAACTTCATAGACTTCAAGCTAGAAGACTTTTTAGGTGGCACAGTGGATAGAACATTCAGAATAGAAGCAGGAAGACCCAACGTAAAATTTGGCCTCGGACTTTTACTAGCTATGTGACTTTGGACAAATCATTTAATTTCTACCTCAGTTTCCTCAACAGTAAAAAAGGCATGATAATAGCACTCATGTTTCAAGCTTGTGAGACTCAAATGAGAAATATGTAAAGCACTCAGTGTAGTGCCAGCACATAGTAGTTGTTAAATAATGCCAATGTCACAGAATTATAATAAGGAGAAGAGTTGGTCTCCTTCTCTTGGGAAAGAGATCTGAGGTCTTGTGACTCCAGAGCCAATGGTTTTTGTTTTTTGTCTTTCTTTTTTCCTTTACCATATCAATTCAATTCTGTAAGCATTTTTTTCAGTGCCTGTTATAAGCCAACCCCTGAGTCAGGAACCAGGATAATGACAATGCTTCATCTTGTTTCATAAATGTTTGCAATGAATTGAATTCCTTTCTGTCCTATAAATCTCTAGCTGCTAAGCAGTTGTACTGGCTGGGACCACCCCCCACCTCACTCCACCCACTGCTGTACATGCAATTTCCCACAAACCACTACTACAGGGATGTCAAGGGAAATGCGATGGAGGGAAATTACATGTTTTCCAGAAAACTTATTTGTATAACAATGTCATTTGCATACTGGACTGCCTTTTCTACCAGGTTTCCTTCCTGGAAGAGACCAATAACATCCCAGATTTCTTTTTTAGGAAGGAAGCAGTTAGGCAGAGCAGAAATCCCCAGGGATATAATTTTGGTACAAATATTCTTTTAGTTAAAGGCTGGGGACAATGAGGCCTGAAGGGGGCCCAGTAGGTAGTTTTTTATGCTTTATTCCCTTTCACTTATTGGTAGCACTTGTCTGGAAGAAATTTAGAGGCTTCCAGTCTTTTAAATAGGCAGCTCCTTTTCACCATTTTCCTAGGATCCTTGACATAGCCTCCCCGTTATATTCCAGTTCTACTGTATTTTCTTTGAAATAATCTGCAGAAAATGACATCATTTGGAGAAGGTTCATAACCTTCCTCATTTTACAAAAGAGGAAACTGAGGTTTAAAGGGGTCAAGTGACTTACCTGAACTCCAGATTCAAACCCAAGCAAACTGACTCCAAATCCAAGATCTTGTCTATTTCTTAGGGTTGCCAGACCTTGGAATGAGTGGATAATTCTGGAGAGAGTGGTGTGTTTTTAGGCTGTAGTATCATTTGTTGGAGATGAGACCAACCCTCAGAGACAATATAATTACATTAATATTTATTATTAAATATCTACTGTATTTAAGGTATTGTTCTGAGGATACAAAAGCAAAAAATAAAATAAAATAAAATACCAGGCTTTTAAGAGCCAACAATATTCTACTGGAGAATAGAGTAGGTACTAAGAAAAGGAAACATCAAGTCACAAGAAATAAGCATTTCTAGAGGTCCCCTCTGAGGGGATTAGGAAAGAACGGTGTAGGAAATGAATGATCCCTGAGCTGAGCCTAAAGGAAGCTCAGTGGTCTAAGAAGTGGAGGGGAGGAAAGAGTGCTCCCCAGACATGGGTGATCACTTGTGTGATAGAGATGAAAGATATTGTTGAGGTTGAGAAGGAGGAAGAATCTCAGACCGATGTCATGAGGTGTCTCAAAAGAATTTGCAGGCTTGAACATCTATCTCCTAGTCAAGGGGCAAAGGATGTTGTATAACAGAACAGCTTGCAGGCCAGTTTGACTGAACAAAGAGCATAGGAAGGTAAGTCATAGGAAATATGATTGGAAAAGTATGCAAGGGCCAGATTGTGGAGGGCTTTAAAATCCAAAAGTTGAGAATTTTATCCTAAATTCTTTGAGGAGAGTATTTGGTTTTTGTCTTTGAAAGCAGCCTAGAGGCATGGAGGTAGCACAGTAGACAGAGTATTGGGACTGGACTCAGACCTTGCCTGAGGCACTTACTAATAGGGTGACCCTGAACAAATCTTCTCATCAGTAAAATGGACACAATGGTACTATCTTCCTCTAGAGATATTGAGAGGATCAGATGGTTCTTTGCATATCTAAATAAATAAATAAATAAAAATTACATATTATTCCTTCTTCTCACTCCCCCTCCCAGGGATTGTGTCTACCCCCCCCCCCCTTTTTTTATACCTAACACAGAAGCTGACCTATATAGGTGCTTAATAAATGCTTATTGGATTGAACTGAACAAAGGAGAGAGATGCTTCAGGCCCAGGGGATCAATCTCACAATGCTCGATCTAGTCCTATAAGGAGGAAGGGGAGTTTTTGAAAGTCTAGCTTCCCTGATGATGTCACCACTGAGAGGAAATCTGACCCCTTGACTGTGGTCCCCACCCAGCCAGGAGTGCCTGGGAGGTGGGGGAGCCGGGACCTGCAGCCTGGGAAGGTGCCCAGCTGCTTTGGAGAGGGAGGGGCTTTACTGGGAAGTGACACGAGCTGGAGGTGTGATAGCATTTTTTAGTCACTTGCCCGAGATTGGGGGAAGGGGCGCCGGGGGACATGTTCTAGAGGCCAGAGAGTCTCGGAGCTCGGAGCACTTCTGGGAGACCGGGACAGACGAGACTGATGATTTCCTGTCCCTTCCGCGGCCGATTCCCAGGGGCTCCGCCATCGCAAGGATCACATAAGTCCGTTGGCGTCAGGCACTCTCCCTCTCCCTGGGTGCTCAGCCGGCGACAAAGTTGCTGTAAGAGACACCAGGATATCCGGGAAAGAGGAGGGCGGGGGATAGTGGGGACTGGGTGGAGGGAGGGGGGGACCTGGCAGGCAGAATGCTGGGAAATGGGCAGCCCCCTTCTGGGAAAGGGCAGTGACTCACCAGCCCAGCCCCCTGCCTACCTTCTATCTAGGCTCTGGAAAGATTCACTGGAAAGGGGTGAGGGGGGTTGGGGGAGTGGGGTGGGAGGAAGGTGCCGGCCTGCCTGGGACTAATCTGAAGGGCCCCGGAGGAGCTGGAAGAAGCTTGCATCACTTGGCCCTGAGCCTGCTTCCTGGGCTTGTGGTTTAAAGCCAGGAGGGATACTTGCTGCCTGTGACACAGGCCAACCTACCTTCCCAGACCCCTGTACCACAGGGCACGCAGTGACGGAAAAGGTGTCCCAAGAAGAGAACTAGAAATAGAACTCAGATCCTCTCCTTCCGGCCAGTGTTCACAGGGGTCCTAGGATCGTGCATCTGATCTCAGAAAGGATCTTAAAAATATCTTATCTAATAGCTCATTTTACAAATAAGGAGACAGGCTCAGAAAGAAGCGACTGTCAAAGGTCGTTAAGAGGAAGAGCAAGGAATTGTAGCCAGTCTTCTGACCTCTGGTCATGGTGTAATGGAGCATGATCTGGATCTGAAGTTAGGAAGACCTAATAGCTAATAGCTGTTTGCCACTAGGCAAAGTCATTTAATTTTTCTGTGCATTTTCTTCATGTGCAAAATGAGGGGGAGGGAGGGGATTGGATCTGATGACTTTTCCAGCTACTACTAAATCTAGTATCCTAATAAAATGGGAGCAAACAGTACCTGAGCTTTGGTACTATGGATTCTGGCTCTCTGTTGGCCTCCTATGATGTTCCTTCCAGTGCATCATGATTTAGGACAGAAGTTGAGAATAGGAAGGAACTTCAATAGGGAACTTTCTTTTTCTATAGATGAAGAAACTGAAGATGAGAGAAAGTGATTTTATGACATCACAAGTTTAAGATGGGATCTACCCAGATCTTTTGACTCTATGATTTAGAGCACTGGAAATGGCTGTAAACATTAAGTAATTTTGAGATATAATTTCATATTTGACATATTGGAGAAAAACATGTATCTAACTGATCCTTTATTTTCATGGATTCCCTAGTCACACAGACAGTCAGAGTGGGAGGGTGAATTGGAAGATCTTTGGCCAGAATTGTGGCAAGTCATTTAGAAAACCTAGAATCCAAGGCTAATGAATACCAGGGGTTCCCTCTTTGATTATCAAATCCAGGTACTAGTGATTTCAAGCTAGAAGGTATCTCAGAGATCATTTCATTTTCCTGCCTTTATGAATGGGTGAATTTGATCATTTATTCAATAAGCATTGATCCAGTGTGCCAGACACTACTAGGCACTGGAACAACCCTTATACTCAAAGAGCTTTTTTTTTTTTTTTTAATTTTTTATAGACATCTTTTGTTTTTATATCACCATTTCTCTCAACATTTTCCCTCCTTCCAAAGAGCATTCCATGTAACAAATAATTTAAATTTTTTTGTTCTCTTAATGATCATTTGACCAGTTGAGCATTTTTTATTTATCTTTATTTTAAAAAAAATTATTAAAGCTTTTTATTTTTCAAAACATATGCGTGGACAATTCTTGAAAAACCTTGTGTTCCAATTCCCCCCCTTTCCCATGCCCTCCCCTAAATGGGGAGTAGCCCAATATATAACAAGTAATTTTTAAAAATTTAAAATAATAAGAAATGACCAGCAGGATGAGGCCTGGAGAGACTTACATGAATTGATGCAAAATTAAATGAACAGAACCAGGAGATCATTATACATAGCAACAAGACTATATGAAGATCAATTCTGATGGATGTGGCTATCTTCACAATGAGATGACTCAAACCATTTCCAATCATTCAGTAATGAAGAGAATCAACTATATCCAGAAAGAGAACTATGGGAAATGAGTGTGAACCACAACATAGCATTTCCACTCTTTCTGTTATTGTTTGCTTGCATTTTTGTTTTCCTTCTCGGGGTTTTTTTACCTTCTTTCTAGATCTGATTTTTCTTGTGCAGCAAGATAACTGTATAAATATGTAACATATTGTATTTAACATGTATTGGACTACCTGATATCTAGAGGAGGAGTGGAGGGGTAGGAGGGGAAAAGTTGGAACAGAAGGTTTTGCAAGGATCAATGTTGAAAAATTACCCATGCATATGTTTTGTAAATACAAAGTTATAATAATAATAAAAATAAATAGATGAGTCTCCAGAAAAAAATTTAAAATAATATCTTATGCCCCCCATTATATTTAAAGACAATTTTAAACATTTTTTTAAAATTGAGTTCCAAATTTTCTCTCTCCCTTACTTAATTTCCCCTCTCTGACAAGGTAAGCAATTTGACATAAATTATATACATGCAATCATGCAAAGCATAACAAATAATTTTTTTAAAGAAAAGTCAGCAACTCCAATTAACAGATTGAAAAATATTTTGCTAATACATGTTGTGTTCCAGAATCATATACCTTTCACTTCTGCAATGGACTGAGACAGAACAGGGATATTTTCTTCTCTATCTGTTCCCTGGGGCCATGTTTGTTCTTTGTAATTTTGCAATATTCACTTTTGATTGTAAGTAGTTATTGTTCCTTCCATTTATGTTGTTTCAGTCATTGTGTAAACAATTTTATACACAATCCATTGTGTATTGTTTTCTGGCTTTGTTTACTCATTCTACAACACTTCTTGGAAGTCTTCTCTGTAGAAGTACTTCTCTGTACCCTTATTTCTCTATTGTTTCTGACAGTACAGTAATATTCCATTACATTCATGTATCATTACTTGTTATACACTCCTTCAATTGATGGGTATCTACTTTGTTTCCAGCTCTTTGTCACTACAAAAACTGTAAAGCTTATATTTTAATGGGGGAATACGGGGAGGGAAGGGAAAGCAACATATTTACATATGAGTAAATACAAATACCATACAAAATAAATACATAGTAATTTCAAGAGGGCAAGGACACTTGACAGAAGCAGGAAAAGCCTCCTTTGGAAGTACTTCCTGAGCTGAGCCTCAAAGAAAGCTCAAGATTCTAAGTGGAGGCAAAGAAAGAAAGTGTTTCTTGCACACCAATCTGACTGTCTTGTACAGGATAGATTCCATCCCATAGAACATAGATCTGAAGATGGAGAGATAGAAGAAGGAAGACAGTGGCAGGCTATAAAAATTTAGGCAAAAGGTGATGAAGGCCAATTTAAAGGATACCTATGTGAATAAAAGGAGGTCGAAGGATGTGAGAATGTTGCAGAGATACAGTTATTTTAAAATGTATTTATTTTAATGAACATTGCTTTATGAATCATGTTGGGAGAGAAAAGTCAGAGCTAAAGGGGAAAACCATGGGAGAAAAGGGGGAAAAAATGAAAAAAGAAGTGAACATAACATATGTTAACTTACATTCAATTTCCATCATTCTTTTTCTGGATGCAGATGGCATTTTCTGTTGAAAGTCCATTGAAATTACTTTTGATCACTGAACTACTGAGATGAACCAAATCTTTCATAATTGATCATTGCACATTCTTGCTGTTATTGTGTACAATGTATTCCTGGTTCTGCTTGTTTTGCTCAGCATCAGTTCATGTAAATCTTTTCAGGCCTTTTTAAAATCAGCTTGTTCATCATTTTTTATAGAACAGTAATATTCTATTACCTTCATATACCACAGCGTATTTAGCTATTCTCCAATTGATGGGCATTTACTCATTTGCAGAGGTACACTTGACAAGATATGTTAACTCATTAGACATGGGGGATGAGAGAGAATGAAAAGTCAAATATGGTTCCAAGATTATGAATCTGGGTGACTAGAAGGATTATGGAATGGGAAAAGAGAAGGTTGAAATTAGGGAGATAGATTAGGGATTTTGTTTTAGACATTGAGTTTTAAGCTGCTTATGGGATTTCCATTTGAAGATATCCTGTAGCCAGTTAGTAAAGAGGGATTGGAGCTTAGGAGAGAGATGAAATAAATTACATAAAATTACACAGACTGTAAATAACAGAGTTGAAATTCAAATCTTGTTCTTTCTACTGTGTCTTCATGCAAGGTCCTCAGGAAAATTTTGCTTATATAGTTTTCATTTTAAAAAAAAAACTATCATTTTTCAAATTTAATTTTATTTAGTTTTCTTTTATGGAGTGAAGTACTTTTCCTCTGTGCACTGAGGAAGCTTATAGGGTTGTTTTTTGTTACTGTTAATTGCAAGAAAGTCTTTTGTAGTTACTCTTCAAGCACTAAAAGCATGAGTTAATCCAATGAGTCTCCTTGTACTGTTCAACATTGACTATTCTTACAGAGAGGACTGGCGAGACTTACATGAACTGATGCTAAGTGAAATGAGCAGAACTAGGAGATCATTATATACCTCAACAACGATACTGTTTGAGGATGTATTCTGATGGAAGTGGATCTCTTTGATAAAGAGAGCTAATTCAGTTTCAATTGATCAAAGATGGACAGAAGCAGCTACACCCAAAGAAAGAACACTGGGAAATGAATGTAAACTGCTTGCATTTTTGTTTTTCTTCCCGGGTTATTTATACCTTCTGAATTCAATTCTCCCTGTGCAACAAGAAAACTGTTCAGTTCTGCACACATATATTGTGTCTAGGATATACTGTAACCTATTCAACATGTAAAGGACTGCTTGCCATCTGGGAAAGGGGGTGGAGGGAGGGAGGGGAAAAATCGGAACAGAAGTGAGTGCAAGGGATAATGCTGTAAAAAATTACTCTGGCATGGGTTCTATCAATAAAAAGTTACTAAAAAAATAAAAAAGGGAAAAAAACAAAAAACATTGACTATTCTTTATATGCCTTTATTGAAAATATTTTTACACCAAAATTATCCACTGCATTTAAAACCAAAGAGGGGATAGCTTGTTGTTATTCTGTAGAAATCAGTTTCAAAGATTCAGCAGAAATGGAAACCATTTGAAACAACATGCCAAATCATGTTTTAGACAACTTTAGTAGCCCCCATCAAGAGGAAGCAGGGGCCCATAAATGGGCAGAATGGAAGCCCCACCAGCATGGGTGGTGATTTTCCCAGGGCCTACATCTGCCCACACCCTTTCTAGGTTCCATTGTTCCGTGGAATCCACTGTTTAACCAGTATTCCTGTTCTTACTTGCCTAGCCTTCCTCCTACAACTCCAGAAGGGAAGCAGACAGGAACATAGCTACCTCACAGTGTTGTTGCAAAGCTAAAAGATGAGATCATGTATGTTAAATGATTTACAAACTTTAAAGCACTATATTAATGTAATCTGTTGAGATCTATATATATATATAATGTATATTTAAATTTTATTTTGAGAGAGTGACTCTGGGCAAATCATATGATATCCCTGAGCCTCAGTTTCTAAATAAAGATAATAATAGAGGATCAAATACTATAATGTAAAACATATATGTATATATATATACACACACATACATACATACACATATATAGTCATATAGATGTCATGATAAAAATAATGATGATAATGATAATAATAACTACTACAATTATTAGATGGTGTGGGGCAATTGAATGAGCCCTGGATTTAAGCATCGAAGCATTGAGTTTCTGCCTCTTACTGGTCATATTATTAAGAAATAGGGATTTTTTGTTTGTAGCAGCCCTGTGTGTAGTGGCTAGAAATTGGAAAATGAATGGATGCCCATCAATTGGAGAATGGCTGGGTAAATTGCGGTATATGAATGTTATGGAATATTATTGCTCCGTAAGGAATGACCAGCAGGATGAATACAGAGAGGCTTGGAGAGACCTACATGGACTGATGCTAAGTGAGATGAGCAGAACCAGGAGATCATTATATACTTCGACAACGATATTGTATGAGGATGTATTCTGATGGAAGTGGATTTCTATGACAAAGAGACCTAACTGAGTTTCAATGGATAAATGATGGACAGAAACAGCTACACCCAAAGATGGAACACTGGGAAACGAATGTGAACTATTTGCATTTTTGATTTTCTTCCCGAGTTATTTTTACCTTCTGAATCCATTTCTCCCTGTGCAACAGGAGAACTGTTCGGTTCTGCAAATATGTATTGTATCTAGGATATACTGCAACATATTTAACATATATAGGACTGCTTGCCATCTTGGGGGGGGGGTGGAGGGAGGGAGGGGAAAAAACGAAACATAAGCGAGTGCAAGGGATAATGTTGTAAAAAATTACCCTGGCATGGATTCTGTCAATACAAAGTTATTATTAAATAAAATAAAATTTAAATTAAAAAAAAAGAAATAGGGATTTTTCTTCCTTATCTTTTTGAATCTATGTCTCCTCATTGGTAAGATGGCAGCAATCATTATGTTTATGTAATTTACCCTATGGGATTATTGTGAGGATGAAATAGGACAATGTATGTAAGTACTCTACAATCAAAAAGAGTTAAGTGAATGGCTAATAGGGATTTTAGGTCCCCCAGTACCTCCACCAGTGTACAATTCTTGAAACCACAGAAATGTGGTCAGAGTCCACATTATATAGCATTCTTCTCTTCATTTGACACACATCTTCTACCTCTCCTTCACCCCAGGGAATACTTCTTCTGTCAAGGTCCACCCACATTTCTGGGACTCCAGAGATAGGATCTGGGGGACGGCAATCTCAGACAGGAAGGTAGATTGGTGTGGAGTAGAGGTAGAATACAACTTCCAAGTTAACACTGCTTTCCAACCTCTTTCATGGTTGTCTTGTCTTGTGAAGTGGTCAGCTGACAACTCTTGATTATTTACCTATTGTGTACCTGACACTCAGCTTCGGTATTGTTGACAGTAGAAAGTATGATAATTACCCTAGGAGGAAGCTAAGTAGTACAGTGGTTAGAGCAGAGCATTGGGCCTGGAATAAAGAAGACCTGAATTCAGATCCTGTTTCAAACAAAAACTGCTTTCTTTGTTGCCCTGGGCCAGTCACTTTGATGTGGTTGAGATAAGCACCAAATGTTGGGATTCTGTCATGTGAAGAATTCACAATGGTCATTCTTTTTTGCCAAAAAGTAGATTTGTTTAGGAGAAGAAATTGCTGACAAAATAAAAAGATACAATAGATGATCAGGAATGATCAACAGAAATAGATTTGAACGACAATAGGGTTACCAAGGAAAGAGTTTGGAAGAATCCATTAAAGGAATATATTGTGAGAATACTCCATTGACTGGCAGGCTAAATCCATAAAGGGATCTAGCACCTTAAAAGAGTTAGCTATGAGAAGGAGAATGATGCCATGAAACATGGTGGTGGGGATGAGAGGAATTACACCATGAGGCCTGGAGAAGGGGTGAGAAGAAAGACAATTGATCAGGTCAACCAAAAAGAGGTTCAACAAAGATAGAGTGGGCCATGGACAGATTCATAGAGGAAATTTAGTCTTGGGGGGTTTGATATAACTTGGATTTCTGACTGGATGAAGCAAGGTGGTGATGGGAGTAAACCCCTAAACTAGATTTGGGGTCTCAGATTCTGAAAAATCTGAGAAAAATTGAAGATCTTGGTCAAATCACCCTCCATTGATATTTTTGGGGTACTGATCCTCGTCAAGAAATTGCAGAAAAAGCCTTCAAAATGATTTCATTCAATTGGAGATCTTGGTCTGATAATCAGCTCAAACTGCCCCCAGGCTCTCCTCCCAAAAAATTGCTTATAAAATAGGTTTCTATTTACATACTCTTTGCAAATTTCCTCATTAAGGGATTTGCCCATTAAGAAAGAACTTTGTGAACAATAAAACTTCCTTTTGCCACAGATTTAGGTTCTGAATTCTTTCACATTTGGACCTGCTTCTCCCAGCAGAGGGGATCTCTCCCCCACACCTCATCAGTGGAACTACCGTGATCTCCACAGAGAGTGGACTACCCATGACTTCCACAGAGGTTGGGACTACCTATGACCTCCAAGATTAAACTGATCCCCAGACCGATCCCTTCCAGGCTTATCTCAGGAAGTGATTTTATCATTACTCTAGGCTTTCTCTGACAACTTTATCTAGTTACTCAGGATCTCAGAAACTTGACCTCTGTATACCTCAGTTTCTTCAGTTATAAAATGATTATAATAAAAGCATTAACTTCTCAGGGTTGTATTGTTGTTGTTGCTAGGGCAGTTAGGTGGTACAGTGGATAGATCTCTGGGTCTGGGATAAGAAAGTCTCCTGAATTCAAATCCAGCCTGAGCTACTTAGTAGCTGTGGGACTGTAGGCAAGTCCCTTAAACCTGTTCCTTTCTTTATTTATAAAAAATGAGCTGGAGAAGGAAATGGCAAACTACTCTCTAACATCTTTGCCAAGAAAATCCCAAATGGATTATAGAATCTGACAAGATTGAAAGAAATGACAGAAAAACAATTGAATTTCCTGACTCCAAACTAGCCCTACCTAGCTGTCTGTCAAATGAGATATTTGTCAAGTGCTTAGCACAGTGCCAGAAGATTACAAAGGGTAAAGAGAAAGACAAAAACTGTAAAGGGAAAAGGTCTTCAGAGAGAAAATAAATATTCCACACCCTGGAAAAGATCAGAGGCTCAATTGCAGTAGTAAGAAGACTTCAAAGACAATGAACTTGCTCTTGAGTATGGATTGTAATCCTATCTGTCCCCAACCACTCAACCACAAAGACCTCCAAAGGAATCTGGGAAGTATGCCTGGTTCTTCTGAGACTGATGCCATAAGGTAAAGCAGAGTGGCTTATTGGAGGAATTGTCCTTGAAAAAGGAAGAATTGTCAAATAGAAGAGTAAACTTCACTTTCTGCCTGCCTGGAAGTAACAAACATTGGAGCAGAAAGTATGAGCCATTAAAAAAAGAAAACTCTGTCAATCCTAGGCAAGAAGCCGTCACTCTACCGCAAAAGAGTACTATAACATACCACAAAAGCACAGTATCATTCAGCCAAACCATTTGCTAAAGGTAATAAAAGACTTAAGCTGATCATCAAAGAATAGCTGGAAATCTACATCAGATGTAGAATCAGAGATGCTAAGCCCTGAGAAGAGCCCATCAGCTTGGTGGCGTGCCCAGGCCAGTATGACAGCAGTACCCAGCAGCTTAGGGATCTGCCTGCTACAACTTGACAGTAGCCAAAACATCTGCTTGAATGAGCCTTGCAGTGGATCAATCCAGTTAGCAGAGACTATGCAGCATTCAAGAAGCTAATCCAGTTTAGCAAGTTATCCATTGCTAAATCCATATTCCAAAAAGAACTTTTGAAGATTTTGGAGAAGTTATGAGTTGCCTTGCCCTTGTATATTTACTATTTGTGTGCCTCTCTACCACTGAACTTTAAGTTCGTGCTCATTCTTCTCCCCATAGACGGCATGTGTAATTGTAGGACAGTCTGTCTCTGGTTTGGGAAGAAATTTTGTTCCTATTGTGTCAGTAAATGACTTTTGCTAAAGAACTAACCAATCTAGGGCTAATTGTAAAGTGGAAGCCTATTGGTGGTTGCTCATGAGCCACTGTTGGAAGATAGCCACCCATAGAGTCACTTTTATAACCCTGAAAGTAGTAATATCTGTGTACCCTTGGGGACTCAACCTATCAATGCCTACAAATTGGGGGAGTGAGCCCAGAGGGGATGTTATCAGAGTATAAGATACTATATATTTGAAATTTTAAGAGATAAATTTCCAAGCATGATTTAATTGGTTTATTGTTAGCAATAACCAATAAATTGAGATCAGTGGTCTTTCTTGGTTATCAAAGACCATATCTGTAGGTCACAGGGTCTTTAAATACAGGTGTATCTTCCTTCTAATAGACCTAACAATACATCATTGGGACCTCTTCTGGCAAATGTTTGGCACCCTGATTGTTGTGACAGATTATGTATCTTTCTGACACTGGAAGAATTCCACTTACTCCATGAAAAACAATTGCTTCAAGCAATCTTGGTTCAATTTGGTCCCCAATGGTTTTGACTTTCTTATTGGAGATCCAGTTGCTCCAAATCTTGATTAGAGAGCAAGGTCACAAGAGTAATCTCCAGGGTAGAGAATTCTTAGCTCTAATTGGTTTATAGAAGGAAGGGATTCCATCCAGGTTAGTAAGGAGATGCCTTGCGGGGCTGGAAGTAATTATCTTAATTATACCCATCAGAAATCCACTGTCTTTAAACTGTGATTCTGTCAAAATGAGGATTAGATTGGATCACATAGAACTATTGGCTATTAAATAAGATGATATTAATTATCCTCACTCCTCTTTTTGATTCAGTGAAAGAAATCACTTCAATGAATCACTAACTGATAGGACAATTATAAGTTTCAGGATGGACTCATCAGTATACAAAAAGATGCAAAAGTACTAAACACTTCATCAAGGGTTTTTAACTGAGACTAAGGTGTTCTACCTCGGTAGAAATATTGTGAGAGGAAAAGGGAGAGACAGTGATGCACTGACAAGAGCCACTGGGGGCAGTCCCACTTTGGTAAGTTATCCTTACAAAGATTTCACCACTTGGGAAAGGACTAAAAGAAAACCATAAACATTTAGTTTCTTTCTCAGTAACCCCTTAACATGTCCATTTCATCCATTCATCATATATTAGTATTCAGATATCTCATGTAGCTGTCTGGTTCCTTAGAACTTCTACTGACTTTGGTCTTCTGGCAATCTCTACTCTTAGTCATTCTGAAATGGGTTTGTTCTCAAAGCAATTTCATTTAGCCTCTGCTTCTCTACTTCAATTTACTTGTAGAGATCCCTGGATATTTCTGTGAACTGTGAACTTTTATTTTTTTTTGCAAAACAAATCTCAATACAGTTGCTTTAATTTTGCTTTGCCAATAACGGGGATATGTGGTGAAAACTAGCTCAAATCTTACGATATAAGAACATCAATTAGGAACTTTTAGACCAGAGAATTTGCATTTTTCCCCATACTTCTTGGTGGTCCTATCTTTATCTACTAACAACAGGTTGTTCTTTTCTTTTTGCTGAGACAATTGGGGTTAAGTGACTTGCCCTGGGTCACACAGACAGGTAGTGTTAAGTGTCTGAGTTCATATTCGAACTCAGGTCCTCCTGACTTCAGAGCTGGCTGCCCCCAACAACAGGTTGAAAAGAGAATCTATGAAGAACTGACTTGTAGAATGAATTTTTCTAGCTTAAAAAAAAAGGATATTTACAGTGTAGTTATATAAATTAAGGTTAAGTGTACCTTTTAAACTGGCATTGGACTCAACTGTCACAACTTTTTTTTTTCATTTTTTTCAAAATGCCCACTTAACCCACCCAAACATCTCAAACCCACCCTTGCTGACCTACTATAACCCTATGGTTTGTTTTTGTTTTTGTTTTTGTTTTTCACTTAACTTCTTTAGACTGGAGTTTATTTATTTCATTCTTTGCCTTGGGTTCAAGCTCCACAAAGGGAAGAAAATTCCATTTTTATTGTCTATCACTTCTCTGTGAGGTATGTTAGTAAATTATATTGTTATATTCAGGCATAATTTGACTACTTAACATAACCATATATACCCCACAATATCACAGCTGGGCCATACTATGCTATACCTCTCACACATATTTTATACCATGCCATGTTAAGATTAATTTCCTCCAGTCAGATACTAGCATACATATACTATAGAAAGAGGGTAGATGAGTATACCTGGCCTTTGCACATGCTCAGCTCATCAAAATGGAGAGCAATGTCAGGCCACGTCACACATCTATCACTCAATAGTACACCCTTCCACACCATGGACACATTAGCTATGTGACCTTGGGAAAGTAACTCATCTCTAAAATGGGGATAATAATAGACCCTCTTCCCAGGTTGCTATGAAGATAAAATGAGATATAATAAACAGCTTTCCTCTCAGCTGTGGTGAATCCTAATATTGCTAATGAGGACCATAGGAAGAATAAAGAATGGTAGTAGTGGGTGTTGTGTGGTTGGTGGAGGCTGGAGCCTGTGATTGGGCTACTCTTTTGCTTGCCTGAAGTTTCCGCTGGGTAGCTGGAAGCCTTGTAGCATCCAGATGGCTAATTGCTTTCTGCAAATCACCATGATTCACTGTCCCTGTTCAGAACATGGTCTCTTTTCAAAGATTTAATGGCTTCCAAAATTAATTTAGCCTGAACTGTTTTGCCCCAGCTCTGGTGTGCCATCTTCCTCCCCCTTCTCATCCCTCAGGAGGCAGGGAGACCGGCACCAGGGAATTTAGCATTTTGTCCCATAGGAAGCAGTGGAGAGGGAATATAATATGTTCGTATTTGGGGAGGGGGGGATAGCTTTTATTTCCTGATTTTATGTGTGGGTCTAACATAGCGACAATGCTCAGCTGGGACTCAGTGGATGGCAACCTAACACAGCTTATGTTGTGGACCCCTGCATTATGCTTTGTATTAGGTTAATCCTTGACAAAATTTCACTTCTAATTTGGGGATTAGGTTCTTAATTCTTACACTCATTGACTCTAACAAATCCCTCACTCCTTTATCTAGGAGAAAGTTGCTTATTATAATAATAATATGATTTAAAAGAATCTGGATTCTCCACAGGTGGTGAAGTAAAAGATACTCAATGTACAAATAAATCCTATATGATGCAAGTAGTTTATTCTGATGCAGAAAGAAATGCTAAATCTCAAACAGAATTTAGTAACAATTTACAGTTGCTATTACAATCTGCTAGAAGATTGATTATTAGTTAAGCCTCATCAGTACATAAAAGTTTGAGAGGCTACTTATTAGGGATACTGCTGACAATATCATACCAGTAGATGATACCACATCTCACCAGAACCACAGGCTTACCTCACAAGGTGAACTCACAAGGTCACCTGGTTCATACTATTTCAGGGTACTTTTTCACCTAAAAACAGGAAAGAATAAATACAAAGATAAAAAACAAAACAATCTCTGTCCTTCAGGAGATTGCATCCTACGGAATCTCTTAAATAAAGAGGCTCCCATCTCTGGGGCTAAGGAAGAGGATGAAGTCCTGGAGAATCATGCTAATGGACAGGTATTTCTAAGTATAGTTCTCAGATATTATAAAAGGTGCCTCCCATCCGAACGACCTTGTTGTTCTTGTTGTTTTCCAGGTATTTCTAACATGTCTGACTCTTCATGACCCCATTTGGGGTTTTCTTGGGAAAGATACTAGAGTGGTTCTTTATTGCCTTCTCCAGCTCACTTTACAGATAAAGAAACTGAGGCAAACAAAGTTAAGCAATTTGCCTGGAGTCACATAGCTACTGAATGTCTGAGCTCAGATTTGAACTTAAAAAGAGAAGCCTTTCTGATTCTAAGCCCATCCTCTTTCTATTGCATCATAAGCTGGAGCCAATCAATCTATCACCATTTGTGAGATTTAAGGAGATCTCTTTTTTCCTGATGAAATGTTAATGGACATATCCCAGTAGATATCCTCCTAATCCTCTCAATAGAAGTTGACAATGCATTCTCTATCTTGACCATTTTATTTCTACACAATCTGATGACATCCTCTTATAATGGTGTGATTCTATCCCTACTTCAGTTAATCACAGGAAGTCTAGA
Source organism: Antechinus flavipes (assembly GCF_016432865.1). NCBI lineage: Eukaryota > Metazoa > Chordata > Mammalia > Dasyuromorphia > Dasyuridae > Antechinus > Antechinus flavipes. The sequence continues at coordinate 223,879,434 of NC_067399.1, read as the reverse complement.
CAGCTCCAGTGAATCAGTCAATCAATCAAAAGTGCAGGTGCAGAAGTACTAAATCAATTTATGAAAAATAAATTGTTTTGATCATTGGAAACATCTTATGACTGGCTGAAAGTATCAAACACACTTTTGAGCCACTTTATGTATGCCCCCAATCTGGGGGAAGGATGTTTTTAATCCTTTTTTTTTTTTTTTCTAATACTCTTTTTAAAAGCTAATAAAGGTTTTTCTTTACAAATTATACCAGCTCTTTTGAAATAGCCATTGCTTGTTTGAATGTTTAAGTAATAATATCTCATATACTATTGTGTGGTACAGTATCAACCACAAAAACATTAGAGAATCAAAGTAAGAAAAAGTAAAAAGGGGTTTATTACAATCTTGTGAGCAATGGCATCTTCCATCTGACCATCTGTCAGTAAAAGAAATGCAAAGTAAAAATTGTAAAACACAAGATTAAATAACCTGAACTGCACAATCCCTACTCTGCCTGGCCTTTTTTCCTATTGCTGGGCTTACATTCTAATCCTGCAAATCTAACTCAGAAACAAAAGAATAAATTGCTTTAAAAGAGGAACTTAAATGATAATTAAAAGGTGATGGGAAACAGAAGGGGAGGAATACCTGCAACTATATATATATATATATATATATATATTATATATATATATATATATATATTTTTAGTTATAGCTCTACTTGGTATCGTAAAGTCTCAAGTCACAACTAAGGTTCAGTTTAAGGCTATATTCTCATGACAGTGTGTGGAAGCTGTAAACAGCATGAATTTTGTGGCCCTAAAATAGGGACCTCAAAAATTATTTGTTTTTTTCTTTTAAGTAAATCTAGACTATTTGCTTTCTTGTAACATCAATCCAGGCAGCTTGTTTAAATTCTTAAGAATTGCAGGTCTACTGTTTGTAGTAGCTAGAAACTGGAAATTGAATGGATGCCCATCAATTGTAGAATAGTTGAGTAAACTGTGGTATATGAATGTTATGGAATATTATTGTTCTGTAAGAAATGACCAGCAGGATGAATACAGAGAGGCTTGGAGAGACTTACATGAACTGATGCTGAGTGAAATGAGCAGAACCAGGAGATCATTATATACCTCAGCAATGATACTGTTTGAGGATGTATTCTAATGGAAGTGGATTTCTTCGACAAAGAGAAGATCTAACTCAGTTTCAATTGATCAAGGATGGACAGAAGCAGCTATACCCAAAGAAAGAACACTGGGAAATGAATGTAAACTGTTTGCATTTTTGTTTTTCTTCCTGGGTTATTTTTACCTTCTGAATCCAATTCTCCCTGTGCAACAAGAGAACTGTTCGGTTCTGCAAACATATATTGTATCTAGGATACACTGTGACATATTTAACATGTATAGGACTGCTTGCCATCTGGGAGAGGGGGTAAAGGGAGGGAGGGGAAAAGGAGTAAAAAAATTGCCCAGGCATGGGTTCTGTCAATAAAAAGTTATAAAAAAACAAAACAAAAAAAAAGAATTGCAGGTCTATAGCAGTGATAGACTATTGATACTTGGTCTATAGCTCAGTTTACAACCCCATAAAAGGTCTTGTAACTGAATGTGGAAAAGGGTCATGAAATTATGTTTTATTATCAGTACATGTTGAATTTGTATACCTCTTTTATATACCTATGTACTTAGGGTCACATAAAAATTTCTTGGACAAAAGGGGATCTCAAGTGGGATACGTCTAAGAAGCTCCATTCTATAGAATAAGACTTGTTTGCTAGCTTAGGAATCCTGAATAAACATAACCTCAAGATTGCTAAATTATGGGCCAAAGGCAATGACCCTTGGAAAGCTTCACTTAACAGGAATTTAAGGAGAATCCAGTGAAAGAAGAAAAGAATTCCCAATAACTTGGAAAGGATCCCAGTAATTCTGTGTGTTCTCTACCTGTATGTCTCCAATGGTTTTGTTGTTAAGGACCATGCCTGTGGAAGAAGCAGGTTAATTCTCCAAAAGCCTCTGCAGCTGTGGATTGTGACACTCAAGGGAGTTGCAGGATAGCCTTTGCTTGAAGGGGGACCCCAAAACTCTAAAAATCCTTAAAGGAGAAAATCTCCTTCAACTCTCAGTGAGGGGACTCCACCCTGAGGGATAGTTTCATCTTAGTTATCTGGGTGGGGTTGGCTCATTCCTGAAACTCATTGAATCCAATTCAAATTCCAGCTCAAGCTGAAACCCACCAAAGAGCCAACTTGGGACTCCACCCATGAGTTCCCTTCAGCTAAAGCTCCCATTATAAAAGAGCCAAATTAAAACCCTTTCTTTGCAGAGGTTCCAAGCATGCCAGCTATGCCATGCTTGGGATGCCAGGAGCCTCTGCCCCCTGGAATACTCTTTCCAGTGTCATCCTCTATCCTCATCTACTTCCTAACCAGACTCTATGCCTCTCTGTCAGGATTTTTAACCTTACTTCCAATCCCCATAATAAACCTCTTTTATCAATCTAGGTTTTCGAGTTTGTAAATTCTTTTATAGAGAACCTCTGTCCCACCATAAGGGAGTCTCCCCAAACTCCCTACCCTTGCGCCAAATACCAAGGGGTTGCAGGGGAGCCAAACCTCTCCCTTTAGTTCTCTGAACCCTGAACTGCCACTAGACCTTATCATTTAACTCCCTGACCACCAGAAACCCTAATCTCATTTTGGCTCCCCAAATCTAAACCTTATCATGCTGACACAGGTGTTGCTTGTGGATTGGGAATGAAATAAATTGGAGTCAGAGGGAAAAGGAGGGAAGTCAAAGAATACGACTGCCTCTCAGGCTCCTTGTATCATCATTATCATCATCTTCCACTCACATGGCAGGTCTGAGTTAGACCTCCAGCAGTCATTGGCAGATGGGTCCTGAATCATAACATTTTGTACTTAAAGGCTGAACTCATTCTCCTCATGGATCTTGTGTGTGCAAGAAGAGAGTGTACCTGTGATTATTTTTCAATAACTGCTTTTTGATATATCAAATGTCATAAACATCTTTTTTAAAAAACTACTATTAGTGACATAAATTGAGATCTTTTGAGGGGCCAGAATGTAAACTGGATCCCCTTGAGGAGTTCCCAGAACCTGGGAAAAGCCTGCAAACTCCCAGTTATTCAGTTGGCGATCTTGGTCAATCAGCTCCACTGAATTGCCACAAACAGCTCTAAGGGGCTGGAAACTACCAGTTAAGTAATCTCATTCAATTTTAAATTGAATTGAAAATTAGTCTCTCAGGAGTTGGCCCCCTCTTGGGCCAAAGATCAAAGCAAGTCCTAATATATCTAGGGCTACATGCCCAGATATTTTTTGCAGATGTCTTAATAGACCATGCCCAGTGGTGAAGATATTCTCTTCTCAGTGTTAACCTTTTCTATCTTCCTGACAGGACTTTTTGCCACTAAGAAGTCTGTCTTCTTAGCAGGCTGACTTCTCAGTGCCAATAAATTCTTTTTGCCATACAGATTTTGGGTTTTTGAATTCTTTCACATAGGACCTGCGCTGACCAGAGGGGATTCCTCACCCCAATTCTGGCACCTCTTCACTACTACTAATCTCATCATTTGTACCTCATCATTAGCTTTTTCTTTTTCAAAACACATGAAAAGATAATTTTCAACATGTACCCTTGCAAAACCTTGTCTTCCAGGTTTTTCTCTCCCTAGATGGCAAATAATCCAATGTAAATTAAACATGTCCAGTTCTTCTAAACATATTTCCACAATCATGCTGTGCAAGAAAAATCAGATCAAAAAGAAAAAAAAAATGAGAAAGAAAAAAACAAACAAGCAAACAATAACAACAAAGAAGGTAAAAATACTATGTTGTGATTCATACTCAGTCCCCACAGTTCTCTCTCTGGGTGCAGATGGCTGTCTCCGTCATAAATCTTTTGGAACTGGCCTGAATCATCCCATTGTTGAAGAGAGCCATGTTCATCAGAATTGATCATCATCATATAGTCTTGTTGTTGCCATATATAAGGATCCCCTGGTTCTGCTTGTTTCACTCAGCATCATTTCAGGCCTCTCTGAAATCATCCTGCTGGTCATTTCTTACAGAACAATAATATTCCATAACAATTATATACTATTACTTATTCAGCCATTCTCCAAGTGATAGACATCCACTCAGTTTCCAGTTCCTTGCCACTACAAAAAGGACTGCCACAAACATTTTTGCACATACAAGTCTCTTTCTCTCCTTTAAGATCTCTTTGGGATATAAGCCCAATAGAAACACTGGTGGATCAAAGGGTATGGACAATTTGATAGCTCTCTGGACACATTTCCAAATTGCTCTCCAGAATGGTTGGATGAATTCACAACTTCATCAACAATGTATTATGTCCTAGTTTTCCCACATCTCCTCCAATATTTATCATTATTCTTTCCTGTCATCTTAACCAATCTGAGAGGTGTGAAGTGGTACTTCGGGGTTGTCTTAATTTTCATTTCTCTAATCAAGAATGATTTAGAGTATTTTTCTATATGACTAGAAATGGCTTTAATTTCTTCTTCAGGAAATTGTCTATTCATATCCTTTGACCATTTATCAATTGGAGAATGGCTTGTGTTCTTACAAATTTGAGTCAATTCTCTATATATTTTAGAAATGAGACCTTTATCAGAAACCTTAGATGTAAATTTTTTCCCCAAGTTTTCTGCTTCCTTTCTAATCTTGGCTGCATTGGTTTTATTTGCACAAAAACTTTCTAGTTTAATATAATCAAAATTATCCATTTTGCATTTCATAATGTTCGCTAGTTTTTCTTTGACCATAAATTCCTTCCTTCTCCACAGATGAGAAAAAGACACGATATATTCACCTTCTAATTTGTTTATATTATCATGTCTAAATCATGAACCCATTTTGATCTTATCTTGGTATAGAGTGTTAGATATTGGTCAGTGCCCAGTTTCTGACATACTATTTTTTAATTTTCCCAGCAATTTTTGTCAAATAGTGAGTTATCCCAGAAGCTGAAGTCTTTGCATTTATCAAACACTAGATTACTATAGCCATTGACTTTTGTGTCTTATGAACCTAACCTATTCCACTGATCCATTATTCTACTTCTTATCCAGTACCAAATGATTTTTGATAACTGCTGCTTTATAATATAGTTTTAGGTCTGATACAACTAGTCTACCTTAGTTTGAATTTTCTTCATTAATTCCCTTGAAATTCTTGATCTCTTGTTCTTCCAGATGAAATTTGTTATTATTTTTTCTACCTCTATAAAGTAATTTCTTGGCAATTTGATCAGTATGGCACCAAATAAGTAAATTAATTTAGATAAAATTGTTATTTTTATTATATTAGCTTGGCCTACCCATGAGCACTTGATATTCTTCCAGTTGTTTAGATCTAACTTTATTTGTGTGAAAAGTGTTTTGTAATTGTGTTCATATAGTTTCTGGCCTTATTTTGGCAAGTAGACTCAAATATTTCATATTATCTATAGTTATTTTAAATGGAACTTCTCTTTCTAACTCTTGCTGCTGGACTATTGGTACCACATAGACATGCCAATGATTTATGTTAAACACCTTTTTACAAGCTAATTAAATCATGCTGATAATCTTTGGGAAACACACAACTTTTTATCCATTATTAAAAAAAAAAAAATCCAGCAACCTACAACCCTGTATTATAATAGCTCTTCTCTGAGAAGGAAGGAAAAAAGGAAGGAAGGAAGGAAGAAAGAAAGGAAGGAAGGAAGGAAGGAAGGAAAGAAGGAAGGAAGGAAGGAAGAAATGCTGGAGAAACTGAGGCAAGATAGAGATTAGAGAGTATTTAATAATTTATTAAATGGAGAGATTTACTGGGACCAAATGGATCCATGATTTGGTCTCAGGGCTGAATGAGACTATCGGCTCCAAGAATCCAGCAAACAATGTGAGTTCTCAATGACCTATATACACATGGCTCAGACTCAAGGGGTAGACTGAAGCTGGGATGGAGTCAGGGTACTGAGAGCAGAACAGGACTCTGACAATCCGCTTCTGACAGGGTGAGGGGAGGCATGGGAGGAGGAACCCCAGAGATAGGGAGAGGCATTTGATAAGACAGTTTCTGATATTCTGGTAGCTTGGGATGGGGAAAGGCATTCTGATATTCTAAAACATAAGATCTTTTATCCTTATCAAATATTCTGATAGAGAGGGAGGGGAGATTTTGCAGGACTGAGCTTTGAGAAGCAGGGAAACTGAGTCAGGATAATTGGAGAAACTGAGTCAGGACAATAAAAGAGAACTGTGGCATAACAAAAAGAAGGAAGGAAGGAAACAAATACTTAGTAATTGTCTACTATGTGACAGACATTGTACTAAGTACTTTACAAATGTTATCTCATTTGATTCTCCCAACAACTCTGTGTGGTAGGTGCTATTATTATCCTCATTTTACAATTAAGGAAAACTGAGGTAGACATAAGTTAAGTTATTTACTTGGTCACATAACTAGTAAGTGTCTGAGCTCGTTTATCCCCAAAGGCTTGGTACTTCACTACCTAAAAGGTATTTGTGTGCTCATATAGAACTTAAATATTTTTTCTTCCAGATCATTTGTTTAAAAAAAAAAAAGTTATAGGTTAGACTAGTCCTTTTTTCTGCCTGCTTCAAATTCCTCTCCATTCTAATCCATCTCCTATTCAGCTAAGGAAGTGATTTTCCTAAAGTTCAGGTCTGATCATCCTACCCTGCCTTTACTCGATAAACTCCAGGGGCTCCCAGGATCAAATACAAAAGTTCTGTATTTAGCATTCAAAGTTCTTACTACTTTCTACCTTTCCTATCTTTCCAGTCTTCTTACACCTTATTCTCTAGTATGCACTTTTTTTTTTTTTAAAGGTTATTAGGGTTAAGGACTTGCCTGGGTCACACAGCTAGTGTCTAAGACTGGATATGAATTCAGGCCTGTCTGATTCTGGGGCTGGTACTTTATCCACGACATCACCTAGTTGTCCCTATTGTATACTTCTCAATCTAGAGATACTGGCAAGACACTCCATCTCTCAGCTCTGGGAATTTTCTCCCCTATTCTCTGCGTCTGAAATGCTCTCTTTCCTAATGTCTGCCTACTGTCTTCCCGGGCTTCAAGTCCCAACTAAAATCCCATCTTTTATAAGAAGGCTCTTCCAATCTCTCTTACTCAGAATGCCTTTCCTTTGTACTTTATTTTCTATTTATCCTACATATAGGTTGTTATGCTCCTCCATTAGGTTTGAATTCCTTGAAGTCTTTTGCCTCTTTTTTTATTCCCATCAATCACTGAGTGCTTGCCCTCATTACCCCAGGAACAGAAGGTTCTTGTGTACATAGGAAAGTACCCATTTATCCATGTTTTACATTTCCTGGAAAAAATCTATTATTTACTTACCATAATAAATTTAAACAGGAAATCAAAAGCAAGAACCTTCTGTCTCTGGAATAATGGATCAGCCTGTCAATAAACATTTATGAAGCACCTATTATGTACCAGGCACTGTGCTCAGTAATTGAAATTTGTTTAATTTCATAAAAAGCCATTCTTTTTCCTAAAAAAAAAAAAAAAAAGAAAAAGAAAAAGAACAATAACCTTAGGAACACTATCAAAATCTTTTTGTAAGTTGAAATAATTTATAGTCTTTTCCATATAGTCTTTTCAGTGATCTGAACGCTAGCAGGTAAACATGACCTTTGTCCTCAAAGAGATTTCCCCAGGACTGGCATGTCATCAATTGCCTCTTAATGCATGAAACCAAGGTGTGGTTATTATTTGTTTAACCTGAGTTTATAGAATCTCTCTGGAGGTTTATAATGGGTTCTCAGATACTTTTGATTCTTTCATCTAAATCAATTTTCTGTCTGTGGTAGTTATATTTTGTCAACTCCAAGTTCGATTCAATTTGATAATTACTTTTAAAGCACCTACTATGTACCAGGTACTGAAATATGATACGTGGTTTTTCAATGTATATTCTTTTTGCAGAACTTGTTAGAAGTATATTTTATTTTCTTGAAATGTGGACCATTCTAAAAAAACAACTCATGGGATCATTCCTATGGTCACTGTCATGCCATTGAATGCAGTGGCGAAGAGTTCATGCCTTTTTGCAAGGTGATCCATCTCCCATGCTTGGAAGCACCATGCAGTAAAAAGTGTGATTTGGGCAAAGCACTTCAATTTTCTTGCTATCGGGATGCTCATTTAGGGAGCTGCACCAGGGGATCTCTAAGGTCTGTCTTGATCTGTGGTCCTTTGATGCTCCTCTTGGCCCCAAAAGAATTCCTAACATCCTTCAAAAAATGGCTCCAGCACCTTCTCTTACATGAGATGTTCTTTGGTCCTCCTGGCATATTTGAAATTGCTTTGTATATACTTCTTTGCAAACATGTTGGATTCCCCATAGTAGAATGTAAAGTGCTTGAAAGCAGGCTTGATTTCCTTTCTGTCTCTATATCCCAAACCCCAGAGTATAACCTGGCAAATAGTCTACACTTAATAAATGTGTGTTGGGTTGAATTTTTATACTGATTTCCCCAAGGCTAGCATTTTACACTATGAAATCAAATGTAGAGGAAGCAGGGTTGGTGACCCACCTCATTTCTTCTCTAAAATATTTTGTCAGTCATGGAGGAAGAACTTCCCTCCCAGTTTAAAGCTTCATCCTGTCTCTTCCTAGATGGCTTCAAAGTTGAAAAGGCTGCACTGGGCCACTCACACCTATACTACTTTCCCCTAATAACTTATTAATCCAGGAAATGATCTCTGTTCATCTTGTACTCTTTGACCTTTACACACCCTGGGGAGGAAAGAATGAGGAAACTCATTGGGAAAATGAGGTATCTGATTAAGGGAAAAGGTGTCTCTGGCTGAAGTCTGAGTTTCCTTGCCCTCAATCTCTCTGTCCTTAAGGAATGCTGCAATGCTATCACCTTCCCTGAGTCCAGTTGCAGGGTCTCCAGAGCCCTAGGAGCTCTAACATGAGAAAATGCTGGAAATTTATGCAGAAAGAGGATGTTCACAGTGGATACTTGTCTCATGATCCCCAGTTACTTGTGGACCTGATTATAAATAAAGACATCTTCAGCCTTAATGTCTCTGTGCAAAGATGACTGTCTGCCTAGAAAGCTCTCCCTTCTAGAATCCCTCACTCCCTCCCTTCAAGGGCCACCTCCTACATTGGTCTTTCCTGAATCCCCCAGTGATTAATGCTACACACACACACACACACACACACACACACACACACAACCTCTTCCCCATCACTGCATGTTTATGTTGTATAACTCATTCCGTAAATACTTATCTGACAATATATTATATCCTCTAATAGAATGCAAGTTTCTTGAGGGCAGGGACTGTCTCACACAGTTCCTGCACAATGCTGACACTTTTTTCTTTCTGTCCAGGTCCCAGTGATTTCTTTGGTTAAGCTGTTGATGAAAAAACTCCTTCCAATTATGCACCTTCTTTGCAACATATTACCTAGAAGTTTGCTTTGTGAAGTCAAGAGGCCTGGTCCCCACAGCAAGTATGTGTCAGAGGATTTGAACCCAGCTCTGAGCTCAGTTCCCATACTCCTATACTATGTAGCCAAGTGCTTGATGACTGCTTGATAACAATGGGGACTCTGTAAAGTTCCCTTCCCAGAAATCTCAAGAAGCAATATTGTTTAATCTATTGTATCCCCCTAGTCGAGTGTAACTAATGTGAAGAAAGGATCAGTCTTTGTCTTTGTATCCCCAACATGCTTAGAAATAGTAAGTGCTTAACAAATATAGTTCAGGTGAACTGTATATGATTTTTTATGTAAATAATAAAAGCACTTCATCAACAGCTCTGGGAGTTGACTTGGAAGGTAAGGATTGTTTTCTCCATTTTTTAGATGAGAATGGTGAGACCCTGAGAAATTCTATGATTTTCCTGTTACATAGCTAGCACATGATGGACAGTAGAACTTGGCTTAGAACCTAAGTTACTAACAGGGTCTTAGAGGAACATTAGAAGCCCCCTTGTCACAGATCCACAGAATCTGAGAGCTAGAAGGGACTTCGGCTGCCCTCCAGTCCAATCCAAATACAAAAGAAATCCCAACTTTAATGTATTCACCAAGTGCCTGCTTGAAGCTCTCCAAAGGGAAGGAACTCACTCTGCTCTGAGATAGTTTGAATTATTAGGAAAGGTTTCCTGATACTAAGTCAGGACTATTCTGACTTAGATACAATTTATGTATTATATATATATGTGTATATATGTATTACATATAAACATTACACACACACACACACATATATATATATATATATACATTACAATATACATATTACATATATATGTATAATACAATACAAATTCTCTTTGTAGCTTTTACCCCCATCATTCCTACCAAATGAGGGGATAAACCCCTGGTCTATCCCAATTCCCATTCCCTCAATTTAAAATCAGGCAACTGAGGCTTAAGGGGTTGCCACTTGCCCAAGGTTACACAGGTAAGTGTCAGAAGCAAGATTCAAATCTGTGCCTCTGGACTGTGACTATATTGCACCATACATGACTGCTGAGGCAGAAGGGAGATCGCCAGGAAAAGTGTCTACTGCAAACTGCCCAGGAGTCTTTGACAGGATAGGTATTGTTGTGCCACAGTGGAAATATTCACTAGAATGAAGTGAGGTTTATGCATGGATTGTGCAACATTTGGTGAACATCTCACCTGTACCACTGTCCTTGGTCTTATTCTGTGAACACAAGGGGTCAGAATAGGCACGAGTTAAACTTTTGGAATTCTGTCAAATAAGAAAAATGTTACCATCACCTGATGATGCCCCATATCTTTTCAGCTGAACTTTCTCCTCATTCCTGCAGCTCAAGGCTCACCCTTTACATTAGTGCACCCTCTACTGTTCTTCAATAATGTGGAAATACACAGGAATTCTGGGTTATATACTCTCCTCCCCACTTTCCTCACTCCCCCAAAGGTAGAGAGAACTTTGGACCGAGATTCGGAAAAGCTACATCCTACTGCTCTGCTGCTGTGTGACTTTAGGCAAGTCATTTAACTTTAGATCTCATTTCTGGCATTAATTAAATGAGAGATTTAGAGGAAAATTAAATCATTTCCAACTCCAAGATTTGAGGATTCAAGTGGTAAAATGATAGTATAAAGAGAATAATTTAAACAACAATCACAATTAACATAAAAGAAAATAATGCTAAGTCATTAAAATTTTGATCAAGTCAGTGATCCATACAGAGGACTGATGATTTGTATTTTCGTGTTTTTGAGAGAGACGTGGTGAACTCTGGATGTGGAATGCTTCCTGGATGACTGGGCACAGTTGATGTATATATTTCTCTTGATTACAAAGTTTATTGGAGAAGTAGTTATTGGGCAGAGAAAATTATATACTGTATACATAGACAATATGATATTATAATAAAACACATAATGTATTAAAATGCATAACAAATATATAATATATACTTATTTAGTATGTATTATATATCATAAGATATATTTATATATTATATATGTTTAATATGTTTTATTATGTAATGTTATATATGTACAATATAATTTTCTCTTCCTAATAATTCATACTTTCTCTCCTATATATATATATATAAAACAAACATAGCCCCAAGCCTAGACTACATTTCCTTTCTACCTCTACCTCTTAGAATCTTTGTTTTCCTTTAAGATTCAGTTTTAGGGGCAGCTAGATAGAGCACCAGCCCTGAAGTCAGGAGTGCCTGAGTTCAAATCTGACCTTAGACCTTAACACTTCCTGGCTGTGTGACCCTGGGCAAGTCACTTAACCCCAATTGCCTCAGCCAAAAAAAAAAAAAAAAAAAAAAAAAGACTCAGTTTGAATGCTAAGTTTGCATGAGGCTTTTTTTTTTCTGCTCAGCTTCTGATGCTTGTCTTGTCTGTTACTTTTCTTCTATTCCATATGTATCTTGTATACATCTATTTATGTAGTGTGGTTCCTACCTTATTCCCTAACGAATGTAAGCTTCTTGAGGGCACAGGTGATTTTGCTTTGTTTTTATATTATCTGCCCTTTGCACATGGCCTGCTAGATAGTAGTTTATTAATATTCAATTCAACTCAATGTTTATTAAGTACCTACTATGAGCCAGACACTGTGCTAAGCTCCAGTGATATGTAGAGACAAAAGAGGACAATTCCTGCCCTCAAGGGGCTTATAATCTAATATTTATTGATTCTTTAAAAAAAATTGTTATTCTTAACTTGACATATACCAACATCGATTTTTTTTTTTTTTTTTTGGCTCACTCAGTTGGGGTTAAATGACTTGCCCAGGATCACACAGCCAGGAAGTGTTGAGGTCTGAGGTCAAATTTGAACTCAGGTCCTCCTGACTTCAGGGCTGGTGCTCTATCCACTGTACCATCCAGCTGCCCCCCAACATTGATTTTTTATTATCCTCTCACATTAACCTTGTTCTTGAGTTCCTTCTTTCTTCCTCATTGTAGCTGCTTCTATCTGTTACCTTCCAGCCCCCTCCTCTCCTGTATCTCACATTAGCCCCTTTGCTGTGAGGTTCACTAATTCAAGTCCAGGTTGCTAACTGCCCTGAGGTGTCACTATATCCAGATAGAAGCCCAAAGGTTCATAAACCTGGTAAAAGGGTTGTATAGTGTTACACTGATACTTGACTTATACCATAGCTAGGTGGTACATGGATAGAGCACCAGTCTCACACACACTAAAAAATCAAAATAGATTTCACTTCTTCACCAACTGCCCTGTTTGGAGCCTAAATAATCCTCTGAGAGGGATTAGCTCTGCCAATTTATAACCCTTTTCTTTGCCCATGCCTTTGACAATAGTCAATCTATAAAGGTTTTTAATTCACCACCAATTTAACACTAAAGCATTACCAAGTTGCTTGGGCCTACACAATCATCCAGTTCATCTTATAGTCATTCAGAAAGAAGGACTACCCATTGATTTAACTTCCCCTTGGAGCCTCTCATCCATGGACCAACTAATGTGAGACTTTCAGCTCTTGAATTTCAGTTGGAGGAGATCAGGTAACTTCCACTTTGGTCATACTCTGCTACTAGCTAGCTGCGTGACTTAAGACCCTCCATCTTTTGACTCCTAGCATTTTCTCTGGCTGTCCCCCACACCTGAAATATTCTCCTTTTTCATTTCCACCTATAGGCTTCCCTGGTTCCCTTCTAGTCCCAGCTAAAATCCCGTTTTCTAGAGGAAGTTTTTCCCCAATCCCTATTAATTTTAGTACTTTCCCTCTATTGATAGTTTCCTATATATTCTTCATATAACCTGTTTTGCATAAGTGTTTGCCAATTGTTTCCTCCATTAGATTATGAACTCTTTGAGGGTAAGGGATTGTCTTGTGCTTTCCTTTGCAAACCCAGAGCCTGACCCAGTACCTGGCACATAGTAGGAACCAACATTTATTTGCTGATCCATGATCAGCTGACACCCTTTCTAAGCCTTGGAGTCCTCATCAATAAAAGAAAAGGGTTTGATGATCTCAAAAATCCCCTGCAAACTCTAACACTCTATGATGGCATCCCCCTGGCATGAGATAACCATACAAACTCAAATGTGCTCTTTCCAATTCAAATGGAGGCGGGCAGGAATAATAGCCTGCTATTACACTTTGCTGTATGGAGATGCTGTGGGGCAGAGTTTGATCACTGCTCTTTCAGGGCTTCTTGGGAGGGGAACCACTGGGGCACTGACGGGGTCAGGTTCAGTGTCTCTCTGTTCCTGAGTAGTTGCCTCATAGGCTATTACTTAACTTGACATCACTTTTTAGGCAGTGTAATGGAAAGACAGAGGTATGATGCAACTGAAAGATGAAAGTCCTTGCTCATCAAAGGCCAAGAGAAGGTCAGATTGGGCCAGACCGATCTAGGGTTGCAATCTAGGATTGCAGAGCTTATTCCTCTGCCTTCCTTGGTTCCCTTTCTCTTCCCCTTTCCTCTTTCTCTCTATTGAGGGGGGCAAAGTGGGGGTGGGGTGGGGTAGCTTTTTTGTCTTTCACAATCAGAATAACCTATAATCTGAATATATGATCTCTGACTTCAAGGAATTCCAAACCAAGTTATAATGCAAGACTCGTATTTGAAGAATAAGAATAAACTGAGTCATACAGCACGATAGCTTCTCTGAAGAGTCAGATCCCATCCAAAGAATCTTTGGGGGAGGAGGAGATAAATCTTTATGAGGGCAGAAAAAGTCAGAATATCTGGCTGCAAATCCTGGTGCACTGGGTGGCACCTAACCGAGCTTTAAAGGGGACAGGGCTTCCAAAGGCAGAAATGAGAAGAAAGAGCATCGAAGGCGTGGGCAAGTCAGGGCCTCAGTTTCCTAATCTAAATTCCTAAATTCACTTTACAAAGTGAGACTATTGCATGAGATGATATCTAAGGTCCTATCCAGCTCTATTGTCTTATGATCTGGATGTTCTTGTCAACAACACCACTTGTGTGATCTGGGAAAAGTCTTTTCTCTGATGTACTAGAATAAGAATAAGGATGCCTGGCACTTTGGTGGGGAAAAGGAACAGAAGAAATCTGGGCTGTATTGAAAATTAAATGTGTAGGGAGAATCAGGAGCCTATGTATAAAATAATTGGAAAAAAGAAAATTACAAAGTACTACATGCTGCCTACAGCTTCCTCTGTAATGAATAACTGGACTCTTCAGGGCACTGTGGCTTTCTTTGGGGAAAGAGTACTTGATTTCAGCAGTTCCCTGATAAGTATTTTTTGGTAGAGTTAGGGTAATTAAAATACTTAGCACAAGTGGGCCCTACTTTAAGGAAATCCAACATATGAAACATGTTGGCAGTAGTGGGGAGGGGTTCTATTCACTTAGAAGGATTGACCATAGGCGCCTTTTCTAAATGCATTGGCTCAAATATAGGCTGCATGTTTTCCCCCTAATTTTGGCTTGTATTACACCTTAGTGCTTCCTATAATCAGTTTTTTTTTTTTTTAAATGACCAATGCTTTTTTTTTTTCCCTTTCAGAGAAAGAACTCTTTTAGGGGATTGATCTATAATTAGACTATAAAACCACAAACTGTCAGAGCTGGAAGAATCATCTAGTTCAATTTCTTTATTTTAAAGATGAGGCTCACAAACTTGCTCAAAGTTATATAATTTAATAATTATTTTAATATATTTGACATAACTAATACATAACAATCATAACATATAGAAAAATTACATAACCATGGTAATTAATTAAAATTAGATTATATCATTTACTACATATATTCACATGGAAATAATTAATTGGTAATAATAGATTAATAATTTAATTTTTGAAATATATTTGCATGGCATTACATATGTAAATGGAAGTCATGAAGTGAGGTCTATAGTTCATAGAATAATTAGCTAGGTGAAATTGAAAGTTTATAAGATAACAAATATCTATAAATGGGGCAGAAAGAAAGCCCCAGGATCCAATTTGACCTGTAACAATATTGCTTCCCCAGGTCATTCACTGGAAAGGAATGTGGATAATTTACTCAGATAACAAATTACTCTGCCCCGCTCTCCTGACTTAAGTTTAGTCAGTTTCAATTAGAGAACTAGTCTATCTTCACTTAATCATTAACATTCTCATAAGTTTATTTGGTAAATGGAATTTGGTCAAAGGCATAGGAATAATTGTCCTTACAAGAACAGAGACCAATGTGGAACCTGTTTTCTCTAAACTGTACCGGGATACTTTATTTTACACAAAATTTTTATATAAGCCAAACTTATGCAAATCAAGTTGGAAAATGTGTATTAGCTGTACCTTTGTGTGGAATCCATCCAAAGACATAATTAGGTCCCTTTCTTGGTATACTAGTTCAAATCTCGCCTCAGACACTTAACACTTCCTAGTTGTGTGACTCTGGGCAAGTCACTTAACCAATAACCTCAGCAGAAAAAAGAGAGCTATGATAAAGCAGATGGGCAAATGGATACTTTGTTTGCACTTTTCCTATGGCACTTAATGCACCTGGCTTTGTTTTCTAGTTCTTTACATTGTTGCCCACATTGGCTAGGGGGTGGAGGATGATAATGGCATAAGGGCACACGTTTTGGGACATTCTGCCAACCTGAAAAGTATGGCCGCAGGGAAGAACTGCAAGTCTGTTTTCTAAGGACCAGCCTATCTTATCATCAGAGTATTAGCCACCAGGGAGCCAATTGTTTATCTGTTTGTCTTGATGGCAGGTAAGGAAACAGAAGTAGTGCAGTCTTGGTTTCATCCCTGTAAGGAAGAGCCATATCAATGACATAATGGAACTTTTAAATATTAAAAGTCAGATGACTTTTACTACAGACCCCTATCCCTTCACCCCTGGATTATGGCATGAGTCTCTGGGTTTGTGTCTGCCCTAATTATCCACACCACTACCCTACTCCCATTTACAATACATCCTCCATTTAGGTAAAAACCCATCTTCCTAAAGTTCAGGTCTGATCATGTCACTTCCCTGTTCAATAAATTCCAGTGGTTCTCTATTACCTCTAGGATCAAATCTAAAATTCTTTGTTTGGCTTTTAAAGTGACACATAACCTAATCTTTGACACCTTACTCCCCTCTGCATTCAGGTGACACTTGTCTCCTTGCTGTTCTTTGCATAATCACTCCATCACTCTGCTCCGTGTCTTCTCATTGGCTGTCCTTAATGCCTGGAATTCTCTTCCTGCTCTCCTCTGCTTTTGCTAGTTTCCTACAAGTCTCATTTTCCACAGGGATCCTTTTCTGGATCCTTATTCATACTAGTGATTTCCCTCCGTGAACACCAAGTCTTGTTTCTACTCATTTGTTCACGCCTTGTTCCTCTCCCCCTTCATCAGATTGTGATTCAATTGAAAGCTGGGATTGTTGTGTTTTTGTCTTTGTATTTCCAGTGCTGAGCACTGTGTTTGGTATCTAGGGTATTTGTTGAAGGGTTTTTTTTTTTAATTTGGGGTAGAGAGAACATGCAAGGGAAAAAATAAATGCTTGACAATTTTTAAAAAATGAAATTTAATTGAAAAAAGAAAAATGGTTGTTGAATTGCCTGATATTTATAGACAGCCATGTGATGATGGCAGATATTTCCATTGGCACACTGAAATGCACTAGCTGATGACAAGTTAGGCTTTTCTTCTGACATTCCCAATACATTAACTTCTTCTTTTTCCTTCTTCCCTTCCTCCCTCTCTTCCTCCTTTTCTCTCTCCTTTCCTTCCTTCTCTTCCTTGCTTCCTTCCTTTCTTCCTTTCTTTCTTCCTTCTTTCCTTCCTTCTTTTCTTTCTTCTTCCCTCCCTCCCTTCCTTCCTTCTTTCCCTCTTTCCTTCCTTTGGAGACAATCAAGAATAAGTGACTTGCCCAGGGCCACATAACTAATGTCAAGTGTTTGAGATAAAATTTGTACTCTAGGTTCTCCTGACTCCCGAGTCAGTCTTTTGTGTCACCTAGTTGCCCTGTAACTTCCCTAAAACACTTGGCTTGCATTGTACAAGGCTGGGTGGAATAGTGAACGTGCTGGACTTGCGATTCAGGAAAAGCTTAACCTCTCTCAAATTAAGTTTCTTCATTTATTAGAATGGGAATCATAATAATGCACATCTTAGAGGACTATTGTGAACATCAATTGAGATCATTTTTGTAAAGCACTTTGCAAACCTTATAATGCTCTATTACTATTATTTATTTACATATGTTTTAAACCTGGCTGAGTGATCGGAAAGTTTTGTGGTTCAGCAAAGATACTGTGGTGGTTTGCCATTTCCTTTGCCAGATCATTTTACAGATGAGGAAATTGAGGCTAACACATTTTTTTAAAGTGACTTGCCCAGGATCACATTGCTAGTAGGTGTCTGAGGTTGGATTTGAATTGAATCTTCCTGCTTCTAGGCCCAGCCCACTATCTACTCTGCTACTTAGCTGCCAAGTCAGGAAAACTTTGTTTTAAATTCTGCTTCAGACCTATAGACTGGCTTGTCCAGGAAGACAATCTCTCAGAGTCCCAAGCAACTCTCCAAGACTATAAATTGCTTAGAAGTTGCTGATATGTAATAGTAGACTAAATTTCCTTATCAGAGTGCCCTATACTAATGAAAGGTCTGTTCCAAAAAATTATACACACACATTATTTACATACACATCTATAAATTATATATATATGTAAGTACATTATACATTTACACATAAATTATATATAGCCATGCTCCTGATAAATGTGGAAATATGTTTAGAAGAATTGCACATGGTTAACCTATATTGGATTACTTGCTGTCTAGAGGAGAGGAGTGGTGGAAAGGGAGGGAGAAAAATTTGGAACACAAAGTGCTGCAAGGGTGAATGTTGAAAACTATCTTTGCATGAATTTTGAAAATAAAAAAACTATTATTATAGTCATGTTTCTATGTGTTCATCATGTCTTTTCCAATAGAATGCATTTTTTTTCATTTTTTACTTTAGTACCACTAGTGCCTGGCACATAGTAGATACTTCATAAATGACTGCTAATTGATTGATTTCCTCTTTTCACTTTTATGTTATGGGTTCCCATGGAGTTGTGTGATTGTTTTCCATGGTGGGAAAGTGGTATGAAAAGGATAAGTTATAAAAAATGGTTCCCAAATTTAGGGATGTGTTTTTACTGCCTTTAGAACAACATTCTGTTTGAAACCCACAGAACAGGAAGGGTGATAGCTCCCATCAGGTGTGGCCAGCTGCCTGATGCATCTGTTTCTTCTCCTTGGCTGGTGTGTTTGTGTGTGTGTGTGTGTGTGTGTGTGTGTAGGGGAGGTACAGCTATGAATTTTTTTAAGGGATAGGGATGGGAACTTTCAACTTTAATTTCCTCGACATGTTTAGTTTAAAATTTTAATTCATCTTCAATGATCCTAAGCTTTCATGAGAGCGCTCCTCTGACGCCAGATTAAGACACCTAAGTGATCCTGTTTTATTCCACAGGCAAGGCCAGGCTAGCCAAAGCTCTGGCAGGTCTCGCCAGCTGACTAGGCTCTGAGCGTGGTCTGGGCGGCTGATTGACTATGTCTGAGCCGTCTCCACAGCTCTGAGAGGCTCATCTCCAGGTCAGGCTGCTACAAGATGGGTTTTTCATTTACAGCAACTCCTGAAACCGCCTCCTGAAGTCGTGATCTGAGTTGGTGAAGAAACTCCCCACACTGATGCACTCAGGCTCCCTTGAAGTGTTTAAGAAGTCTAAGTTAGCATTATGAAGAATTTTAAACTGCTTTTTAAGGTGTTAAGCTGAAGCTCCAGTGCCTTCTGACATGTCTCCTGGGTGAGTGACTCATACCCAGCTCTCCTAGACCCTTGAAGAGGAGGATTCTTCCCCAAGCTGTGCAGGTGCGTCTCCACCTCTCTGCTGGCAGCCAGGAAACTAACCACAATCTCTTGGCCACTGGCTCACAGACTCCAACCCAGGATGGAAAATAGACCCAAACCTTAGAGCGTACATGAGGTCATCCCTGTCAACATGACAAGCTAGCAAAAAAGAAACACAGAAACACAGACCCAGCTGGACAGAGGGATCCCTGCCTCCATGAAGCTTTTGTGGCTCCCCATTGCCACGAGGATACAAAGTAACCCTTTCAATCTGCCCTTCACAATCTGGCTGTTGTTTAGTGGTTTGTTAGTCACATCCAACTCTCTGTGACCCTATTTTGAGGTTTCCTTGGCCAAGGTACTGAAGTAGTTTCTTATTTCCTTCTCTAGCTCAATTTATAGATGAAGAATTAAAGTGCCTTACCTAAGATTCCGGGGCTAGGAAGTATCTGAGGCTGGATTTGAACTCAGGAAGAGGAATCTTTCTGACTCCAGACCTGGCACTCTAACCACTGTGCCACCTAGTCACCCACCTGTGATGGAGTATTCCAAGCTCCTATTGGTCTGATCAATCGCAGTTGAATACATTGCACATCGAGTCCAACATCATGATGTCATTCTGGTCCTCTTGGAGAAGAAAGGGTAATTATACCCATTCCCATTCCAGTGTGGCTCCAGCCTAACTTCCCCAGCTTGTTGTATGTTGCTTTCTTTCCCTCATTCTACTTTCCAAAAGATCTGGAATTTGCAATTTTGCCCTCGCTTCCCCCCATTTCTGGAATGATCACCTCCACCTCTTGGAGTCCTTCACTTTTTTCAAGCCTTAAACTCTTCTGACACAGGGACTTTCTGGACCTCTGTAGTTATTTTTGTCTTCCCCAGTCTAATTTTATTTTATGTTGATTTGGTACACATTTTAATTTAAGTTTAAAATTTAAAAACTTTACACAGAGAAGTAGCTAGTCCAGAGGCAGTAGTTTAAAAAGTGATTTTGCTTTTTGGAAATTTCTTCTTTGGGGACAAAATGACCAAATCTGGTTTGCTAGTGAGTGCAGCCATTTTATTTCATTTTGACAATGATATCAGCTGCTACTAACCAGACGAAGTGTTATATGAATTTCACCCATTGTTTATCAACACAATGTTGCCATTCAAGCAATTCAAAAATACCTTTTGAGGAAAACATTGCTTAATTTTGTCATTCTGAAATTGTGCTTGAAATATTAAGGGGAAGATATTGCTTTGAGATACTGGTCGGCATCTTTAGCAAAATGTGGGTAGAATAAAATAGCTATAAAAGTGATAAGAGTTGAGGTATATGTTAACTAATTTCAGTATTAGCTAGATAGATTTGGTTAATTTTATTTTTAAAAAAATTTTGAATTTAACAAACAACAAATAAAACCAGTATTGTTGTATGCATAATAGAAGAGAAAAAAAGATTATATATGAAACTATAAATCCATATTATGTAGAGCTTATTTTTCAAATATATAAAAAATTCAACATGTAACTTTCAAAGCTGTCCTGTTTGTCTGTTTCCCCCCAACCTTTCTGTTTCTTTTGTGCATTTAAAAATATTTCAACTATCATTTTTTTTTCTTTTTTGGTAATTATTATTAGCCTTTTTTTCCTAACCCTAAACCCTAAACCCCATTAAAAAAAAGAAAAAAGAAAAAAGGACAGCAAAACTCTACAACAAGAGTGCATAGTTAAGAAAAACAAATTCCTTCATTGACTGATTATTAAGTATTTTAAATCCATCACTTCTCTATCAGTAGGCCTGTAGTATGTTTCTTTACTGGTCCTCTGAAATGATAATTGATCGTTGCATTGCATTGCATTGATCAGTAAGCATTTCTAGGGTGTTTTTTCCAACAGCATTGTTTTGTTTTGCTCACTTTATTCTGCATCAGTTCATACAAGTATTCCCAAGTTTCTCTTCCAGTGCAGTAATATCCTCTCAGCTTTTTGTACCATAATTTGTTCAGAGTCTAACTGATGAGGTACGTTTTTGGTTTCCAGTTCTTTGCTATAACAAGAAGAGCTACTATAGATATTTTTGTAATTGTAGCTTAAACTTGTCATTCTGGGACCTGATTTTGAATTCCAAAACTGACATTTACTTGCTGTATGACTCTGGACCAATTATTTAACTTTGCTGGATTTAATTTTCCACATCTATAAAATGAGGGGGTTGGGCTAGATGGCCTTTTAGGTGCCCTTACATATCTAAATTTATGATTTTATGATTCTAGGTATGGAATCTTATATGGGGCAGCTATGTGACATAGTGGATAGAGCACTGGGTTTGGAATAAGGAAGACTTATCTTCATGAGTTCAACCCTGTTTCCTTCAGTTTCTTCAGCTATAAAATGAGTTAGAGAAAGAAATGGCAAAGCACTCCAGTATCTTTGCCAGGAAAACCCCAAATAGGGTCATGGAATGTTGGACATAACTAAAATAACTGAACAACAACATGACCTTATATCCTGGTCCAGTAACTGGGTCTCTATTTCACTTTTCTGTCTGGAGTTCCAGTTCTTCCAAGGCTAAAGTCTGGCTTTGATGCCTTTAGTTCTTCTGGTGACTGGAGTCCTGTCTCAGAATCCTAGCCTTTATGACTGGATTATTCCTCTTCCTGGGGCCAACTTAGTGCATTCCTGGACTTTTGCCCAGTGTCTGATGTTTAATCCTCCTTGTACTGTGCACTGGCCATCTTTCAGGGCCTCTATCTATAACTATTGAATTTTCTTTTATTTTTTGTTCAGACTTTCCCTGATTGCTTGTCCTGCTCCTGTGGATCTATCTGATTTTTGAGTTCTGGTCATTCTTTGTCTGCTAGTGCCTTCCCAATTACTGGTATTTATTTTGTAAATGTTTATGTATATGTTTACATGTTTACCTTATCCCAAAATTCTTGAAGACAGAGACTATTTCATTTTTTTGTCTTTGATTGACTGTTTGGCATACAGTAGGTGTTTAATAAGTGTTTCTTGATTCATTTCCCTAACGTCACAAAAGTAATAAGTATCAGAGCAGGATATGAATCCAGAGCTTTCTTTTCCATATGCACCATCATTTCCACTCTACTACACTATCTCAACTAACTGGGCCTTCTTTCTAAAATGGGGTCTGTGGTCACAGCCTAGAGAAATCAATTGTGAACAGAAGGGTAGAAATAAAGTAAAAGATGACATTTTTACAGAAATGGGAATAGAGTAGGAATTCATCAACCTGTGTCCCTTCTTACTTACTTGCTGTGTTCAACTTTGTCTCCTTACTCTCAGAATGATCCTATTCCCCATAATTTTTTTTTAGCAATATTTGCAAATATCTTCCCCTTCCCACATTTCCAACTGTTAATTTCTCTTTTATAGTCATATTATTTAATCCTATTGTGTTTCACAGATTCTATATTAAAGCCTTGAAATGAGTATCTGAGGTAATTTATATTTCCTTACAGATTTTGATTTGTGAGGTGGCGTGATTGTTAGCTACTCTTGGAGACTTTGTGTCTTTAGCAGGGTCTTTTGTCATTTTTGTTACTAGAAGAAGAAAATCAGGTTTCTGGTCCAGAAATTGCTTTGGGGAGGAAACTTTCATTAATCAAATAGTTAGAAGAGAACTTTGAGGTCATACAATCTAATCTCCCACCCAGTGCATCAATCAATCTCTTTTACAATGGCCCAGATCTCAAACTCCAATCTTTAGTTTCTTCCCAGATCTCCACCCTTTTTCAATTTCTTTACTTCATTCAGCTCCAGCAGATCACCTTCCACATCTCAATCCAAGTAATCTCTCAGCCAAACCACACATATTTAATTGGTTGGATTTTTCCCATCCTCTAGTTCTGTCATCTTTTCAATTTTACAGCTCTCAGAGTAAGTGAAGTATGTGGGTGGGAAGGGTGTTATCGGCTTGAACTTCTCACAATCTTCCAGGAAGAAAATTTAACCTCTTATTTTCCTTGTATTTTTGTTAAGAAATATTTCAAGTAAATCCTTGCTGCTTTATTTTGCCCTCTGAGAGTTATATAGCCTTCTGAGATCCAGATGGACTAAGGCACTTCTGCTTTTTCACAATCCTTCAAGGCTTTTTCATCTTCCCTACCTTCCTTCCCAGACAATTAAGAAGGTCATGCTGGGCCCTACATAGTCGGTCCCTACCCACAGGAAGAGAAACCAACTAAGATGCATGGTTAGGCCAAATGGAACCAGAAAAGGTTACATAGTCTCTTCTGATGAGAGAAAGTTTCATGGAAGAATTGGGATTTTAGACAATATTCAACTATAGGAGAGTTTGGAAGGTTGGTGTGAGAAAAATAAATGTTTCAGGTACAGGGGGATGATTTGGCTGAAACTATTTCAGGGAGCTTTTGGACAAGCAGATGGGAGCGAAGTTGGCTTCAGATATAGAAAATGATTTAAGCTCAATTAAAAAAAATTTCTCCACACCCTAAGGTATATGATTATTGAATAACAATGACACAATTCAACATTTTGTTGAATTGATGAAGAGTCATTGAAGTACTATTTTTGTGTGAACCTTGTGCCATGGGTGCTGGCAACAGGTGGATTCCCTTTTCTGGGACCAAGTTTTCCAATCTGAAAAAAAGGATCAGCGGTGAAATTAGATGATCACTTCTAACTCTTTAGGAGTCTTTTTAAATTTTTTATTTTTTGCATAGAACTGGGCTATGTATGATATGAAAGCCCCCAAACTATTATTTGACTACAAAGGAATAGTGCCTAGGACTGGGAATTCATCCTGCCCTCAGAACATATCTGAAGTAAGTCTTGTGTAGAAGTTAACACATTTAGAAAGTACTAAGAAAGAGTGGCCGGGCCAGATAGCAAAAATGGTGAGGAGCCCCACGTTCATGACATATGAGGATGAGTGGAAGGAAAAGGAGATGTTTATTTTGTAGAGAATCCTTAGGGAATATAACATCTGTCTGCAAGCATCTGCAAGCCCCTGTGGACAGGGGCCAAGGAGAGCCACATTAGAGTGTTTAATGGTGGTATCTTTCCTGTTGAGTTATACAGAGAATGTCTGTTTTCTGGCCTGCTTTCAATCTATCCACATTTAAAGGCCATGAGTGATTAGGTGGCTGGTGCAGTGTGGTGAATGGGAATCTTCTGGTTGACTAGGGAGCTAGAGGAATGACTGGTTCAGAAAGTACAGAGCCAGAATCGAATTCTCATACAAATGGATGGATATATTCCTTCTTAACCTTTCCCTTCACCCATATCCCCTGTCCTAGAACTCAATACACACTGAAGAGGGATTTACTCTACTTGATCATGGAAGACAGAACTAGGAGTGTTAGTATATGTAGTATAATTGTATGGAAGTCAAAATGAGGAAAACTGAGGCGATATTAGGAAGACACTTCCTTTTCTCTAGAATAGTCCCAACATGGAATGGGTCATCTAGGAAAATAGCTGGCTCCTCCTCCCTAGAGGTCTTTCCAAGAAGTAGCTGTATGATTTCTTGCTGGGTATGATATTAAGAGGATTTTTATTTGGATGTAGGGTTAGGCTAAATAGACTCTAGACTTATAACTCAAAGCCCTTCTCTTCTAGAGCTGCTAATTAAATTAGGAGGTAAGACAGCCACATAGGAGAGAGCTCAATAGCAGTATAACTGATAGTTATCAGAAGGTCCAAGGCCATGGGAAAAGAAGGCAGCCAGGAAACTACTTCAGCAGTTGGGGAAAGCTTCATGAAGGAAAGGGTACTTGGACCTGAGAGGGTGGTTAGAATGAAAAAATACAATTGAATTCAATTCAACTCATTAAGTATTTTAGACAAGAAAAATAGCAAAGTCAAAGGCATGGAGTATATAGTTTATAGCTCATAGTAGATATTCAATCACTATGGGTGAATTAATGTTGTTAAATTTGGAAATTGTATGTTTGTGTACATATGTGGGTATGTGGGTACGTGTGTGTTCATAGAGATTTCAGAACTGGGAGGAACAGGGTTATTTGGTTCAATCTTTCAGTTTACAGATGAGGAAATTGAGGTTTATGAAGGTCAAATGAGTCATAAGGCTTTTGAGGGATTAAGAATCAGAATCAAGATTTGTACCTTGGCCCTCTGAGTTCAAATTCCCCTGCACTCAATGAGGAGATAGAGAGAAATCCTATCAGGCAGAAGGCTCATGTCAGGGAACTGTAGGAGATAGGGATGGGTGGCCAGCACATGTGGAAATTGTTGAAGGTCACACATGTCAGGATGAGGGGACACTGAATGTGCCAGTGGTTACTTTATTCTCCAGCAAGCTGTTCACCCCTTGAAATTTTGTTTTTTCAACTATGAAATAGGGATAGGAGTGTTTATTTTATCTGCTTACAGGGCAGTTGGGAATATAGATCTTTGAAAACTTTAAAAAATCGTGAAGTAAAATGTTTGCCTTCGGGCATATTTTGTTTGCTGATATTAAGCTACTGCACTGGGAGGGGAGAACATTATGAGGGATGGGTGTGAAAGACAGAAGAAAATATAATTTCCTTAGTTTTTTTTTTTTTTAACTTTGTAGTTCAGAGCATAGCACAGCACATAGCCCCATAGTAGGACTTGAATTAATGTTTATGGATTGATTGATGGCATAGGTTTGCGTGAATTGGCCCCCGCCAAGGCCTCCAAGCACTCAAGAATGTGTCCTTTCATGTCTCTATATGGAAATCTCTCTTAGAATGACTTATCTGACCTCTGAGAATGTCTATCACTTAGTTCTCTATGAGGGTGGTCTATGGGAAAAACCACTTTTCTTGATATGGGTGGGTCCTGTCTATGTATCCCAATAGATGTAAAATGTTGAAATGTGTAAAAATCTATCTTGAGATTCCAGGAAGGAGCCACTCCCCAGTGGGGAAGGGTGGGAACCAACCTGGAAATGATTCAGCATTATGAGCCCAGTAAAAAGGTGGAGCCAACAGCTGGATCTGGACCTGAACCAACATGACATCTTAAATGAATCTAAGGGTTAGTAGATTTTACCTGGACTTAAAATGAATCAAGGGAAGGCTTCTGGAATTTACTGATATACCTGTAAAGATGTCAAATGTAACTTGTTGTCTATATAATTACAAGGAGACTACACTAAAGGATGGTACTAGGGCTTTAAATTATTGACTAGCCTGAGAAACTAGCTTAAGGGAAAAGGGATTAACTTTATCTCCCAAACTAGAAAACTAGCCTTATGCAGCTTTATTAATGTCCATGGAGAAAGGCTATTAACTTTGACATAATGGTTGATCTAAATGAGAGTAAGACTCTCATAAAAAGACAAGATTTGATAGGATTGTGAGGAGGACTCCTCTTACTCTTAATCCTTTATATCTTACTTCGATTTATTATATATATATACACATACACACACACACACACATACATATTTATTTTTCCTAAATTAAACCAATCATAAACAACAGAAAACTCAAATCTGGAAAACAAAGCAAAGCACAACAACATAAAAAGTGATTTCAAATGTTTTTATATACCCTGTGGTTAAAAGAATGAAAGACCATGAAAATTATCTTTTAAAAAGGCAATTTTGATTGACTGAAGAACGCCTAAACAAACTGTGGTATATGAAGGTAATAGACTATTACTATATTGTAAGAAATGCTGAATATGATAAGTTTAAAGAATCCCAGTAAAACTTGTATGAATTGATACAAAGTGAAATTAGCAAAGTCCGGGGAACAAAATTGAATGTTACAAAATTATAGTGACCAAGGTTGGGCCCAGAGAAGAGATATGAAAAGATATTTCTTATTCTGCTTTGCAGAGAGGGATGTCCATAAGTATGGAACATTGCATATAATATCAGATGTTTTCATTGTGCTGATTGTTTTTGCTGAATTTTTTCCTCTTCTTCTTCTTTTAAAATTCTTTGTTAAAAAGAATGGCTCTCTTGGAATACATATTTTTTAGTGCTCTATAAAGTGTTTTCCTTACAACAAATCTGTGGAATCAATCCAAATATTATTAGATTGTCAAATATTAGATAGGACTGTTACTTATGCTTAATGAGCTTTGAAAAGTAGTAAAGAATAGGAAAGGACCTGCAATATTGAAGAAGGGCAAATGTCCCAATTTTCATGAAAGGAAAGGAAGTTTTCATATTATAGGTTATTGCCTTGATTTTCGTTCCCAGCCAAATTCTAGAATGTGTATTATTTAATATATAGTTAATGAATCTCTAGAAAAAGAAGTAGTGGTAAATATCTATCAACTGGGGAATGGTCAAACATATTATGATCTATTAATATAATGGATATTACAATGTTATATAACAAAGGGGATGAATATGGAGAAATCTGAGAATTGTATAAATAATACAGAATGAAGAGAACAGAACTCTGAAAACAATTTATAAAATCACTGCAAACTTGCAAAGGAAAACAACTTCAAAAGAGCTAAAGACTGATTAATTCAATGACTAATCATGAGTCCAAAAGAATTGTTTCTCATTCTTTGGTAAAGAACTGAGGAACAAAATTTGCAGAAAGAGACACGCATTTTCAGACATAGTCTGTATGGATTTGATTTGCTTCACTTTAGTTGTTTATTACAATGGAGGGTTTTATTTGTTGGGTGTGTGTGTGTGTGTGTGTGTGTGTGTGTGTGTGTGTGTAATGAGTTAAAGGGCAGATCCTGATATCAAAAAGAAGAAAAGAAAGTGTCAATGAAACATTTAAAAATACACAGAGAGCAGAACAACTTTCAGAAGTAGTTAGACAATTAT
This sequence comes from Antechinus flavipes, assembly GCF_016432865.1. Taxonomy (NCBI): domain Eukaryota; kingdom Metazoa; phylum Chordata; class Mammalia; order Dasyuromorphia; family Dasyuridae; genus Antechinus; species Antechinus flavipes. Next base: position 223,851,311 of record NC_067399.1, on the reverse strand, counting down.
ATTTAATCATGTTAAATTCAATATATGTTAAAAAACTTTTTCATAATAGATATAGCGTTAAATATACATAGACAAAAGAAAAAACAGAGAAGTGGTAATTTCATAGGATCATATCAAGCATATTTTTTTGACAGGGTTATTAAAAATTCTGTTTAAAAAGCATGCCTATAGCTTAGCAAAACAACTGACAGATTCCATCATGCTATTTTTATAAACAAGATGGAGAAATGTGAACTTGATAGTTGTAGATGGGTGGATTGATTCAGAAATGGCTAGTGCTTGGGCTAGAAAAATATTTAGATATTAAACTGGAAGGTCTCTAGTGAAATACTCTCTCTCCCCTCTCCCTCCCCACCAGGGATCTGTGCTTGACCTTGTGCTGTTGAACATTTTTATCATCATTCAAATAAATTGGTAGTATGCCTGTCAAATTTGCAAATGATATCAAGCTAAGAATAACTAAAATGCTGTATAATCGTCAGCATCTGGAAAGGTATCATTGAACTATAAGACGGGACCAGATCTAACAAGTTGAAATTTAATGAGAACAAATGTAAAATTTTTCAGTAAACTTCTGCAAAAACTGATATGTTAGGACATAACGAGTTCAAATAAATACAGAACCTTTAGTGATTACAACATAATAAAAACCGTAAGCAGTTAGGGAAACTTGAACAAAAGACAGAGCTTTAAATTGAGACTAAATAATGAATAGGTCATAAAAACGATAAATAATTACATAAAAGAAAATAACAATGAGGCAACATTGAATTTCATGGGAAGCAGCTAAACCAAACCTTAGAGAAAAATTTATCTCTGATCACTTACATTAACAAAGAAAAAAAGTCTAATCACTTGAGCATGCAATTTAAAAAACCTGGAAAAGAGCCAAATTAATAATCCTCAAGTGAAGTACAAAAGCATTTTGAAAATCAAATTAAAGATAAACACAAGATTATAAACCAACAACTGGTTTCAGATGGACGTCAATAAAGTTGATAAACCATTAGTTAATGGGGGTGTGGAGGGAAAAGGGGAGAGGAAGATAGAGACAGGAAAAGTATGTAAATTACCAAAATTGTAAGTGAGAAGGGAAAATTTAAAAAAAGACTCTATGATTAAAGAACATTGTCAGAAATGGTTATTTACGATGCCTAATTTTACACCAACAAAACTGAATGAATTTAAATGCAAAGATATCTAAATTGTAAAATTCAAAAACTTAGACTCACATATGTGACTCTATCTTGCACAAAGCAGAGGCTTAATAAATGCGCGCTGGTTTGAATTGATGGGCTTGTTCAATTGCAAAAAGCTTTGCCCTGTTAAGTGGAAACTCCATACACAGAAACAAGTACTATACAGCTTTACGAAATTGTGAAATTCTGATAAGGACTTCACTCAAAGTCTGGATGGGAAATTATGCTCAATGGGAAATGGCAAAAGTTTTCAGGGCCAGGAGTTAGAAAGTGACCTAAAGTGGAAATGAACCAGGAGGAGGCGGGGACTCCCGAGGCGCGCCGGAAGTGGTTCCTTGTAGCGGAGCAGTGCGCCGGAAGCTATTGCTTGCACAGTAGCTGGAAGGGCTCCATGCAGCTAGAGGCCTTTTAGCGAGTTGGGAAGGTCGCTCTAGTCTCCGTCGCCATGCTCCTCTCCGCTGTTTGCCGTAAGTGGGGCCTAGCGCGGCGGCGGCGACTGCTAAGGGGTGTGAGTCCGCTAGTGATAGTGCCGGGATATTAACCGTGTGGTGGGCTGCCGGTCTCTCGGCGGGTCTGGGGTTCTGGGAACTACATTGCCCAGGAGGCTTCTCGCGGTGCGTCTGCGCACTCTCTCTGCTCGTACCCAGGCCTGTCCTCTAAAACTACGGAGATTGTCCTTTAAAGTGAAAAAGTTTTCCGCTTTGGTACTTCGGAGATCGAACTTGTTCATTATCTCTTCCTACCCCCAACCGCACCCCAGATGGGAAAAGTCAAGACAAGTTTTGTAAAACTTGGTAACGGATGTAAATGGTCTGAGCTGAAAGATGTAGCTTGGACCTGGCTATCACCTAGTCTAACTCCAGGTGTTTTCAGTTTTGAAAGGCCGCACGGATCGAGGAAAATCGCATCATAGGAAACATTCTACGCTCAAGTTTTGTACCGTGCTTGGATGGGCTGTTAATGGTTAATAAGGGATTTGAAATTTACAGCCATCCTCCAAGTCTTAATTGTACTGAAGGGTGTCTTCAGAGTTTTCCCTAAAAACAAGACAAATATTGATAACAGCTTTCTTCCCGTATGTGTTCATTTCGTGGGTAATGATAAGTGTATCCTGTAAAAAACTGTCGATAATTGGCTTAACAATATTGGTAATTAGTATATATTTTTCTCTTTCTCCCACCCTTGCTTTGCTACCAAAAGTTGCCAAGAGCAAGTCAAAGTAAGTAAAAATTTCCTTTGTTTTAGAATTTAAAGAAGCTTATTTTTTTGATCTTTTAATAATCTTCATTTACCAATATTTCGCTTTCTCTTCTGGTATTCAAAAAGCCATCTATTGCAACAAAATTAAAAAAAAAAAGAAAAATAAGTCTGGAGGAAAAAATACTTTAACAGACATTACATGCAATATTTTCAGACCCATGCACCGCCCCCTCTTCTCCCCCCCCTCCCCTCCCCCCCACGAACTTTGCAAACAGGGAGGGAACGGGCATTGTCAGTACTCTTCTTTGGGACCTGGCTTGGCCATTATAATTAACATAACCTTCCTTCCTTCCTTCCTCCCTTCCTCCCTTCCTCCCTTCCTCCCTTCCTCCCTTCCTCCCTTCCTCCCTTCTTCCCTTCCTCCCTTCCTCCCTTCCTCCCTTCCTCCCTTCCTCCCTTCCTTCCTCCCTCCCTTCCTTCCTTCCTTCCTTCCTGTTTTTATAGAATCATTGAAGTCATAGGGACATTAAGTCATTGAATTCAACCACCTTATTTTACAAATGAGGTTATTGAGGTAGAGACACAGTCACTTGCTTTGGAGTTATACAGCTGACAAGTATTTGAGGTAGAATTTGAACTAAGATTTTTCCAATTCCAAATTTAGTTTCTTACACTGAAATAGTATTTCATTACATTTATGCCACAATTTCTAGTCATTCTTAGTTGATAATTTTTGGGTTTCCATTTCTTTGCTACCATAGAAAATACTGCTATTGATATTATCTTGTATACAGGACTGCTCCAATTTTTTTTTTTTTTAACCAACCTTGAGGTCGATGCCTAGATTATTAACCCTCCCTCCTTTTAAAATGTATTAGTTTTTGTGTGTTAGAGATTTAATAATTTAAATAATTATAAAAGCTTTTAAAATCAAACTAAACCAAATTCTTTTCTTGCCTTTCCAGTTCTTCAGTGGACTTACCCAATTGGGGGGGGGGGGTCGTCTACTTAACCTGAACTCAACATCTTCAATCTTAAATCATTATTATTTTTCTCCTTTGCCTCACATTAAGGACCTTACCATAATTCCTCAAACTAGGGGGTTTGTTCAGTGATTATAGGTATTTTCAGATAACCCCTGAAGAGCTGACAGGGCCTGTTTCAAGTCATTGTAGTTTTATTTTCTGGACTGGTTTATAATCGTTTTAAAAATATAAAAGACTCAAGATCAGCGTCTACAAATAGTAGTTTGTAAATTGCAAATGATAGTTAGTAGCTCACTATTGGGCTTTTACCATCATTTCAAAAAAGGTCCTGAGGCAGATGACTAGCATTACTGAATAAAGTCTGTGATCTTTTGAAAGGACATTTGCCTGTAGTAAAAAAAAAAAAAAATAGCAGACTAGATTTCCTTTGTCAAAATGAATATATCTTACTATTTTGTGACACTTTTTATTGTAGATACAATTAATAAATAAGCTCCTGACCTGTTAGGGGAATAAGACAAGGAACTATGATGTTATATAAGATACTATGTTATATATGAACTATGATATATTATATGCTATATATTAGTCTGTGAAAGTGCAAAAAGGGAGATAAGCTATTTTTTACATGAAATTTCAAATTTAAGAATTTAGTGAGTTTCTTATGACATAGCAAAATAGTTTTAATTCTCTGAGTTTCTCATCTATTATCTATTAATGGAATTGATCATGTTTTATCTTATAGTAGGTAGTGGGGCATTTGTCATTGCCCCTTTGTCATAAGTTCTTTGAGGGTGCATGACATATAAATCTATATCTACCTAGCATGGTGGTGTGATCATAAATGATGCCCAAGTCAACAAGCATTTATTAAGCACCTACCATGTTAGTGCTGAAAATACAAAGGCAAAAAACATTAGTTGTTATTATTATTGCATACTTTACTTACATGTTTTTTAAATATCTAATTCTACAGTGTATTGTTAGGAATACAAAGTTACCTAGGAGTCCTTGCTTTTGAGAGTCATAAAATCCAGGTGTCAAGTCACATGTGAAAAAAAAAAACAACACAGTATCACTAGGTAAGGGCCAAATTAGTGGTGGACTTTACAAAGATTTGCAGTTTTTTTCTATGTACATATAAAACATACCTTAAATCAAATATGAAATACCTATTAAAGTTTTGCCTGATATAAATACCAAAGAGGCAGGTGGGTGCTTATACTTGTAACGATTATAACTACAGCTTACGGGTTAGCTATTGATTATAGTGATTCAAAGGTTAAGAACAATTTATTTTGGGGGATTCCTTTTTCATATTCGTTGTATCCTTCTATCTAGTCTAGCATTAAATGGTGGTAAGGATATCTTTTTTTAGATTGATATCCTTATAGTCTCTTGAGTTGGCCTACAAGTTCTGCTGAGATTACTGCTACCTCCTTTATCCCCTACATGGCAATTCTTAGGTCACCATATATATTTACCTACATATTATAGAGCTCAGGAAATAAGAAATGAGGCTCCCTTGCATATCTTCTGAAAATATAGAACATCTTAAGAACTAAACATTTTCTACCTGAAGGGTACAAATAAAATAGTGCCTAATAGTCCAGTTCTTCTAAGACTCTATCATGTGCTGTTAATATATGCCAGTGCTCAAGTGACTTTGTAGTTGTTTTCCTCATTTGGTGATAAATTCTTCTATAATTTTAGGACCCTCCTTGTGAAAATGGTGAGTCAAGCAGGGACAGGTTACACCTTCAACACCAAGAGAAGCCGCTTACGAGAGAAATTGGTCCTTCTGCACTACGACCCAGTTGGTAAAAATGAGAGAAGTTGCTTCATGGAAGGTGTAGGCTTTCCCATGGCTTATTATAGTTCTGGAAATACACAAAACAACTCTCTGAACTTTGTCTACAGAGTTTAGATTGGTTATCAAATCTAATCTAAACTAAATCATGTCCATGTTCTTCTGCCTGTCTGCTTCTCTGACTGTAGAAGATTCTGATAAGGAGTAAGGGTGAAGATTTGAGGGATTGGAGGTGATTTAATTTTGGTCTAAGATGTAGGAAATCAAACTTTTTTCATCCCTGTCATTTATTAAAATGCCATTTAATCCAGTGTTACTTTAAGTCATATGCCCATAATAATGCCCAACAGAGGAAAAAAAACATCTTTTATGGCTAGTATTTTCTTTTTGTGTTGGTGGTTCCAGGTATTCTTTCTGGTCATCCATCATAGACTCTAGCACTTAGGCCTGACTTTGCTCAGCTCCCACTAGAGTGTTTCAGTGAAGCACTCTAAAAGCTAAAAACTTTTTTCCAGCCTTCTCTCTGATTTTCTTCAGTTTAGTACACCAGGGTTGCTCATACTGGCGGGCTCTTCAGGACTTCAGTGATTGGCTGGTGGCTGTGAACTTGCCCTCGGTAAATTTTGGCCATTATTTCTTGACTTTTCAAAGGCAACCAGCTTGTTAATTAAACTGCATAATAATGTTGAATGGATTTTTCTAAAAAAGAAAAGGGGGCAGCTAGGTGGTGCAGTGGATAGAGCACCAGTCCTGAAGTCAGGAAGACTCAAGCACATAACACTTCCACCTGGGCAAATCACTCAACCCTAATTGCCTCAGCAAAAAAAAAAAAGAAAAGAAAAGGATGTCTAGGAGACTGTAGGTAGAACATGGAGAAAGCTCACTTCAAATAAATGTTTTTGGGTGAAAAATGTAACAAGGTCTCAGATTTTAAATTTTCCATATCTGCTTTTTTGCAGTGAACAAACGAGTCCTATTTGTGGAAAAGAAAAAAGTGCGCTCTATTTGAACAATGGATTGAAAATGAATTTGATTTATAAATGAGGAAGACTCTTGGGGCGTGGGGGGGAGGGAGAAACACTGATTCAGAAATCCTGCAGTGTGCACCCAAAGGAAAGGAAGTGGCTTGGAATCACCGCCTCCTGTAATTTGAATGCCATTGTGAAGGAAAACAATGCATTGAAAGAAAATTCTTCACTTTAGGACATAGATCATTGCATCAACATTTATTTATCTTTCGGGTTATTTTTACAGCCTTCAATAAAAAAATATTAAAATAGCTAGTACTATTGTCTCTTAATGATTTTTTCCACTGATTTTTTAACAGTATGATTTTCTAAAAATGACCATTGTTTCATAATAACAAGAAATGAAAAATTTCCATGACAGAGCTTCTGATGCAAGAATTTCTAGCCCCACTTTTTACCCCAGAGAAGAGCAATAATTAACTTTTCAGAATGATCCTGCAACAAGTGCCAAGGTAAAAGCAGAAATGAAAAGGAAAAATAGGGAACCCCAATAGGGAGGATTTAGAATGCCAAAACCCCGCAGAGAACCCCTTTTGTACTTAGGTAATTAGAAAAATCATTGAAGTTAGCCAGCCTTCTTAAGCCCAGATCACTTAAAGAAGTCTTCTTATTTTTAGCACAGATAGTGTCACTCACTCATACTAATACCTTAGAAAACTGAATTCGGCCTGTGTATTAGGGAGAGCTATTTATTTTGAAGAAGTTTTGTGATCACACAGTAGGAGTAAGAGGGTGGTCTAGTGCCTTCACATGTTGCAGCAACTAGCTTAGCATTGTAGAATCTTACAAGTGAAGGAAACCATCATTTAGCCCAAATTCTTGATGAAAAATGCTCAAAGAAGTTAGGAAAATTGCCCTGTGTCACACAGCTGGCAGTTGGCAGCACCAGGACTAGAAAACAGTGTATGAAGGTAGTGGGCTTACGAGGCAGAAGATGTGGCTTTGACCTTGCTCCATCAGCTGCAGCTTTGTGACTTGGGTGACTCCCTCACAGAGGCAGCTGAATTAGTAAATCACCTGTTTCAGCTCAATACTCTGTGACCCTGTTTACCTGTTCAGTATGTGTCAAATGAGGCTTGGGTCCCATCTTCTGGAGGAGAAATCCTGCCCTTTTCAAAGAAGTACCTCCCATTCTCCTTAGCCATTTCTTACAAATCCACTTCTCCCTAAATGCCTGGCTATAAGGAAATCTCCAATGGGAAACAAACTAAAAAGGAACCGTTCCCACTCAAGTATTAGGTAGTTTCCATCTCTGAGACTGAGAATCTCGGGACTAGCAGTGGTGAGAGAAGAAATGACACTAGCTGTAAATGTTGTTTCAGAATCCTAGTCCTTTGGCAGGCACAGGCTAGCTTGTGGGACGGTTAAAATCTGTACTTTGGCTTCAGATGGAAAACAACTAGAGATGGAAAGGTACCGAGTGGCCATTTGCTAGAGCCCTGTCCCAAGTTCTGTTTCCAAAGCAGGCTCAAATAGTGTTGAAGTTTCAGAAGGAATTGACTATTTGTATGATTAAGACTTGGGCCAAACAGCTTGTTCATTCGATGTCCCCTGCTGAGCCTGTTTGGAAAGTATATGCAGGGGATCTATTGTTTTTTTAGATTTAAATTTAGGAACCTCAAACAATTGTTCACTTATTCATTTACTCATTCCATTCAATCACTGAACATTTATTGAGTGCTGACTATATGCAAGGCAGTATAGGACATGTGTGATGCTACCAATCCACTGTCATTAGGATATGTCTTTTAATTGTTTTTCAAATAGTGATGAAATTGTAGTTCCTTGCAAAACCCCAGCCTAACCTTGGGCTGCACTCCTAATCTTGGCCAGTTGCTTTGCAAAATTATGTAAGAGAAATCAGTCATCATTACTGTATAAACAACAGAGAGCAGGTACCCTGTGCATGGTGGGAGAACATCCTTGTATGTAATACAAGGTTATAGTGTACAAGGTACTTGAATTCTCTGCCTTCATGAAGTTCACATTAACTGCATGCACATAAGCCTTATCTTAATCAAAACAGATTAAGTGGCAGGTCCTTTTTGTAAGGGAAAGAAGTCTGGGTTCCTGAAGACTGGACGCTGACTGATGCAATGAAGCTGGCTCTCTTGATCATTTCTTCCATAGGCAGGTTAGGATAATAAGCCAGGTAGAAGGCCAATGCTCCCACAAAACTATCTCCAGCCCCCTACAAAGAAAAACATTTATATGAATTAGCATATAGCCAAAGATCTTTTCAATGAACCTTGGAAGATAAATGCCCAATGTCTTTTTAGAAAAACGTTTCTATAAATAATGGAGATGATTTCAGAGAAAAGTATGAATTGATGCAAATAAAGTCAGTAGAACAATTTACACAACAACTGAAAAGAAAAACAACTTTGAAAGACTTAAAAAAACGACCAGCTATGTCTCCAGAGAACTTCTGATAATGCAAGTTATGCACCTCATGACAGAGAGGAGGTTAACTCTTGAGGTGCTAAAAGAGAAAGACATTTTAAAAACTGGCTGCTGTGTAGCTTAGGTTTACTTGACTTTGCTTATTTGTTACAAGGTTTTTTTCTCTTAAATGTGTGTGTGTGTGTGTGTGTGTGTGTGTGTGTGTGTGTGTGTGTAGGTGAACAGAACTCTTTAGGAGAGGGAGATTATCGTATGCTAAAAATGAGTTTGGAGAGTCTACTGAAACACTTTAAAAATGTATAGATGAGAGATGGAAGTTCAAAAGGAAAAATGGACAAATGAGGTAGTTCTGTAAGTAATAAGTACAATTTATTAACTATTTTTAAAAGAAGGAAATATATGAAATACATAGTTTCATATAATTGTGTTCAGCTATGTACATCAAAATATTTTTTTTCTGTTTTGTTCAGAATAGTTTTTTAAACAAGTACTTTAGGATTGGATGAAGTTTCTGTTGCTTTTCTATGTAGCTCTAAAGATTGGGTTGGTGAAGATCTTACAGGGATGATGAAGAAGGTACCTTGAAACTCTAAAACTCCTTGAAGGAGAAATTCTTCTTGGACTCTGCCTCAGTGAGGGACCCCACCGGAGGGAAACAAGATAAACAGCTTCATTCTGTTATCTAGGTAGGGTTGATTCAGTCCTGAGCTAAAAGAATTCCAACCTTATTCAACTAAAGAAACTCATTTACTTCTATTCAAATTCAGCTCAAGCTAAAACCCAGCTAGCAGCTGAATCACCTTGGGACTCTACTCACTAGCCCTCTTCAGCTAGTAGCTAAAGCTACTATTATAAACGAATCAATCTAAAATCCTCTCTTTACAGAGGTTCTAAACATGCCATGCTATGCCAAGGAAGCCTCTGCCACTGGATAATATTCTTTTCCAGTGCTACCCTCTCTTTACTCTTACCTATTTCCCTAACAAGACTTTATGCCTCTCTGTCAGGATTTCTAACCTTACTTCCCAATCCCTATAATAAATCTTTTATCAATCTAGGATTTCGGGTCTGTAAATTCCTTTATAGAGAATCTGTGCCGTCAGAAGGGGAATTCCCCAAAATTCCCTATCCTTGCCCCAACTCGCAAAGTGGTGTAGGGGAGCCAAACCTCTCCATTTGGTTCCCTGAAAACCCAAATCTGCCACTAGAATTTATCATTTAACTCCCTGACCCACCAGAAATCCTAATCTCATTTTGGTTCCCTAAATCTAGACCTTATCTTATTTTTGGTTCCCTGAAAGGGAACCCCCAAAACTAGATTTCACCTCATCAATGGGAATTGAGCAATTTAATTAGATGTAGATTAGTAAGCCACCAAAATGGCAGTATTTGTATAACATTGTTCTTATAAACAGCCTAGCTGGGCAACATATGAAAGAAAGAGAGAACAATAAAAGACTATGTAATTAAATATTAAATGGTACTGTCATGCTAGGTTGTACAGTGTAGACTGCAGACTAGGAGCTCTGAGAAGGGAAAGGAAGGCTTGTACTTGAGCTTGGCTGGGGTGGATGAGTAAGACTTGGATAAGCAGAGAAAAATAAACTCTAGGGAAGCTTTTGTGGAAAAGCAGAAGGCAGGATTAATCCTAATAAGATTAGTCTGGTTAGGGTATAAGGTCCATGTTTCAAAAGTACAGGAAAATAAAACTAAGTAAGCTGGAGGCAGATAGTGAAGAATACTAAAAGCCAAGCAGAGTTTGACTTAATTTAATAGAATAAGAAATCATTTAAAGTTTTTCAATGATTGACTAGATGAAAGCAGTGTTTACTTAAACATTTCAGTGGAGTGCATACTATTTCTACAGAGGCACACAACAAATCCTTCCAGTGAATGTTTATAAATCGGCATTGTTTCTATGGTCAAAATTATTCATCACCCGGTGAGCAATAATCTAGCAAAGGCCTCTCTGAAGTTGGTGAAGTAGTGCTTTGGATGGCAGATGCTGAGTTTGTCACCAGGCCTAACCTAGAAGTCGTTCCAGTTTTCAAGGATTACAAACTATAAAAAGTATTAAAATTTGTTCCACTGGCACACACACAGGCTTTGAGAATTTAGGATCATAAGCCTACCACAAAGAGGCATCTGGGAAAAAGTAGAGGAAGGAAACAGTATTTAAGGAAGATGAATTTAGTCATCAAGTGTAAAAATCCCATTCTGAGACCTTATTGGGATATGGAAGGGCCTAGAGGAGGGGGTGCTTCTAATATGAAGCCCATGATAGACTGTCTACTGGTTGAAGACCTAAAAGTTTCATGGAACCTCATCTCTATAAGATCCTCATAAGGAATCAAAAACCAATCAATCAATAAAATGTTCTTAAAATTAAAAGCTCCTATTATGTATTAGGAACTTTGCTAAGTGCTGGGACTACAAAGACAAAAGTGTCCTCAAGGAGTTTATATTCTAATGGAGAGATACACCCATTTTATTCATTCATTCATTCATTTTGCTGAGGCAATTGGGGTTAAATGACTTGCCTAGGGTCACACAACCAGGAAGTGTTAAGTGTCTGAGGCCAGATTTGAACTCAGGTCTGTATGACTTCAGAGCTGGTGCTTGATCCACTGAACCACCTAGCTGCCCCAATGCACACCTTTTAAAGAATAAATATAATACATACAAAATTAATAAAAGGTGGTTTTTGGTGGGTACCAGGGGTTAGGGGTGAGGGTGAACACACATTAATAAATGGAGAGACTTCGGATAGAAGGAGGCCCTGGAGCTGTATCTTGAAGAAAAGCAGAGATTCTGAGAAACACATGGGAGAATGAATCCCAGCCATGGGTGCTCAGCAGTACAGAGATATGGAGATGGGAGATAAAGCAGCATGTGTGTAAAAGGTATATGGGTGGATTGTACAGCGAATGGAGGGGAATCATGGCTAAAGTCTGGAAAGGAAGGACTCAAATTAGGAGGAGATGTAAAGCCAAACAGAGGAGTTCATGTGTGACTATAGAAGTAATAGAGAGCTCCTGGAACATGTGGGGGCAGGGAGGAAGAGAAGATGCTGATGTACTCAGATGTGTGTTTTAGAAAAATCACCTTAGCAGCTGTGTGGAGGATGGATTGGAGAAGGCAGCAGCTGAAGGTAGGGGGACCAAAGGGAAGGTTACTGTAATAGTTCAGGTGAGATGATGAAGGCCTAAATTGGTGCCTTGTAGGCAGAGATAATAGGACATACACAGAAATACTGTGGCATCTGATTGGATATATAAGAACAGCAAAGTTGTGAACCTGAAAGACTAAGAAGCATGGTGGTGCCCCAGACTTATAGAATCCCTTTAATTTATGCATTGGGGGAAAATGGAGCAAAAGGTTACACAGTTCTTGGGCCATTAATAAATATTCATTTACTGTTGTTACTTAAGTATGTGGGCAACTTAAGGTGGTAATAGTGGATAAAACGCCAGGGCTGAAGATTTTGCCTGGGCAAGTATCTAACCTTGTTAGGGTTTCCTCATCTGTAAAATGATGTAGAGAAGGAAATGGCAAATCACTCCAGCACTTCTGCCAAGAAAACCCCGAATGAGGTTGAAGAATCGGACACAGCTGAAAATGACTGAACAGCCATACAAAGTGTATTTTTTTGTTCAATGACCAAGAAATCAACACATAATTGAAGGAGAATAGTTTTCATATTGACATTTCTACCATAAATGAAACAAGATGGCATAAGGAGGTTATAGACAAATGAAGGTGCCATCTGAGGCACTCTATGCATGTGTCAGATTTCCATTTTACTGATCAGGAAAACACTTTGGAAGCTGTGGAGGATGGACTGAAGAGGAAAGAGAATGAAAGCAAAGAGAACAATCAGGAGACTATTGCAATAGTCTAGGTCCCAGCTTCTTAAACTGTGGCTTGTAACCCCATATGGGGTCTTTTAACTGAATGTGGAGGGGTGTAAAATTATGATTTATTATCAGTAAATGTTTGATTTGAATACCCATTTTATATAGCTATATATCTGGGATTTTCTGAGTTGAAAAGGGGTTGTGACTGGAAAAAATTTTAAGAAGCCCTAGACTGTAGTTGAGAGGTGATGTGAGCCCAAACTGGAGTAGCATTTGTATAAAGAGGGAAAAGGGAGTGGATAAGAGATGTTGTGAAGGTGGAACCAGAATATTCTGGAGATATCCACTGTCCTATCCATTTAGACCCATACAAAAGAAAGAACCAGTTCTGTCACGGATGGAAATTTTATATGCTATACCTGGCTAATGAGATCATGACAGATGGGAATTTTATGCATTTTTTTTTGCATACTGTATTTAAAATACTATACATATGTTTAAAAACACACTATGCCATTTAATATATTTTCTCCTATGGTCAATACTGAGGAAACACTGCATTGATATCGTGTTCTATATTTTACTCCTTTTTAACTATTGCTGAAGTACTGCTAATTGGCATTGCTGGAGATGAGAAAAGTAAAAAAACTCTACCACATTCTAGATGCTAGGAATACAAAAACAAAAAATGAAAAGTTAAGATCTTTATGAAAACTATGTAATTCAGTATGGGCAAAATTTTAAGTTTGAACCAGGATGATGTTTTAACAAACATCTTTTGTTAACTGCTAACTTATTTCAAAGTGAACAGTTGCATTTTTGAACTTGTACTATCCTATAATGAAAAACTTAATTTCCACCTTCATCTGCCCCCCTTTTAAAATAAATGTATATTTCACTCTTTTGGTTGTTTTCCACTCATCATAAAAAGCTCCATACTCAGGTCTCACCTACATTGGTAATTTCCTTTTCACAATTAAAGAAAATGAAAAATTTTTTAATACTTAGTTTGCCTTCGTTTCCTCTCTTCTACATCTCCCTTGATCCCCTGAAATCCAGCCTACACTAAGACCCTGAAATTAAACTTGTCCAGATTATCAAAGATTTCCTCAATAAAATCCAATGTCTTCACCCCACAATCCCCATTCATAATTGCCTAGCAGATCAGTTTGTGGGCTAATCTCCCACCTCATTGTCATTATTTATTCTATTTTTCTTGTTTTGAATGCACTCCTTATCCCACAGAATCTTGTCCCTTCCCCATTTCTAAATTCCTCTTAAAGTGAGCTTCTTTTATGAAACTACCATAGATTAATCTTGTTTTGCCGTGGTCATTCCAACTACTTCAATATCCTGTTTTTCCAGGTTCTAAAATTTCCCTGTCATTCCTCTGTACTTTTATTTCATTCACTATTCATTCAGTCAACAAACACATTAAGTATTTACTATTTGCAAGGCATTCTGCTGGGCACAAGGGAAACAAAGAGAGCAATAAAAGTCTCTTTTCTCAAGGAACTTACCGAAAGAAATATGTATTAAATGATAAATGTACCTAAACAGCCTCATTTGCAAACAGACTAGCATATCTGCAGCTGAGCAGAAGAATATCCAAACATGAAGAAAAAGTTCAAGTCAGGACCTAAAAATTTAAATCAATCTCTTTAAGCATAATGGAGAATTTAAATCTATTTCTTGAATTTAAAAACTTACTAAAGATATCAATAAAGATGCTTTATAAGTTGATTCATATTCTTGAACTCCATCAAATTTAAAAGTCTTTAAAAAGTAAGCTTTTTGTTGCATGGGATTTGGGCCTAGTTGCCATTCTGTATAGGGGTTAGTTTTTGCTACAGTAGCACACTGAGCATGTGCCAACTGTTAGGCGACCCATTATATCACCATATCACACTAAATATGTGTTTAACTAGAGAATCTTTATCTCATCAATCCCACTGAGTAGGTGCTTAACTAGAAGCACCCTGCTATCAGTATCGTAAGTGTACCTTTTCAGAGTTGAGGCCCTCTACACTTCCCTATGCCCTGTTGGTTGGGGTGGCCATGCTGGAAGGCAGGAAACTTTGTAACTGTATCTAATATATAAAACCTCGTAGGTGCTCTACATTTCCTGACTCATTGATATAGGTCAGTAGTCTTGTATTGTCCTGATTCTCAGTTTCTCTGTGTTGTCCTGGAATCTCTTCTATGTGTGAATTAATGCTTCTTGGTGGACTACATATTGTTTTCCTTTAGATCAGTGAAAGTGTGGATTTGGTTGCTATGGACTGAAGTTAAATATTCAGACTCTGGAAAAAAATAATCTGTTGTTTCTATTTATACCCAGTGGCTTTTAAGTGCCAGCAGATTACTTGATTGTTGATTCACATCTCCAGTATAACTATTTTTATATAGTAGTAAGATGCTTCTTATGGAAAGTTATTTTTAAATGGAAACTATTGGGTCACTGGTTTTCCTATAAATAACATGTTTTAGAATCAACTAAGAATAACAGAATAGTTTTCATTGATACAATGCAATGATTTTTAATGAAAATAATTTTTGTTTTGAAAGGGTAATCATTTCATGTAAAAAAAAATGTGGATGGCTTCTTTCTCACTTACTATTATTTCCCTCAAGGAGGAGTTACTGTTATGGTGTGAAAGGTCCGCCTAGAGTTGCCTGCCTGACACCACTGCTAGACTCCCAAGCATTAATACAAGGGTCCACCTGAGGATATTAGAACTATGTAGTTTCTAGATAGTTCTGCTCTGTTGTACTAGGACAGCTCTAGTTCCAAGATTCTATGACTCACTAAAAGAAAGAAGTATATTAAAAAATACTATGTAATGGAATAAGACTAAGGAAGAAGAATTATGTGGAAAACTTTTGGTGCCCCTTATGGAGATCCTCAGTAGCTTAAGTTCTTGCTATAAGGCAATATCCCAAGCACCAGAAGTATAAAATTAAAATTGAAACTGTTCCTGCCTGTAAGGAGTTTTCATTACACTAAGGAAAGAGGGAGGGGTTGTGCCGTATGTATAAAGAGATATTATTTTGAGAAGAAAAAAAAAAACACCCGGCAGCTGGATATTTCAGGGCAGGCTACATGAAGGAAGGAGCATTTGAACAAAAAGGAGATGAGGACAAAGAAAAATGAATATGAGGAAGTAGTAGAGTACAGGCAGGAATAACTCAGGGAATGTTTGGAGGCGGAAGACCGAACGCCAAGTTCCATAATTCAGTTTTGTTGGAATGTAGAATGAAAGTGCTGTGAAATAAGGCTGGAGTGGTAGCTTGGATCCAAAACATGGGGGGCACTGAATGCCAGAGTGATAAATCTTTTATCCTAGGGGTACTGAAATACTACCACATGTTTTTGAAAAGGGAAAATTTAAACAAATAAATGACCAAAAACTCTTTTAAGCCCAAGGTCAAACCTGGGCTCTAGAAGGCAGATCAATGACAAGACTGGAGAGGAATACATTGGAAACTGGGAGACCTAAATTAGGAAGCTACTGTAGTAATCCGGGTGATAGATGTTGTATAATTGATGATATGTGGGGAATGGTTAGCTTGCGAGCCATATAAAGCCCATGAAATCATTTGCAAAGGCAACTGCAGGAGATGATGAGTTGAAAGCTAGATTCAACAATCTCGATTGCTTGAGTCCTATAAGTTGATAATTTTGTATGGTCTGTGAATGATGTTATAAATATCCAAATGGCCCTCGGCAGAAAAAGGTTCCCTTGATAAAGAGAGTAAGGGGGAGAGAAAAGAGAAAAGGACTCCAGAGTTTTAAACCTCAGGATAGTGGTTCCCTCAACAAAAAAAGTGTGAGACTTGGAGGCAGGGAAGTTCATGTGGAAAAATGTTAAGTTCCATTTGGGACATGTTGAGTTTGAGATGCCAGCAGCCAAGTACAGATGTCCAGCACATGTAGAGTTAGAGTTGTGGGCTTATTGTGAGGGACAGAGACTGGGATTGGAGACAGAGATGTGGAGATCATCTGCATCAAGAAAATACATTAACTTACGGAGAAATCACCAAGAAAGAAAGTATAAAGAGAAAAAAGGTCACTGGTGATGAATCAAAGGAAATTGAAAAGGCACGGCTACACAAAGGAAGCCAAGTTGGGGCCCCAACTAGTGAAAGTCATTCCAAAGTAGACACTGAGCCTAGCAAAAAACCTTTGTGTATCTGGGAACTTACCCAAACTGACATGAAACAGTAACCAGGTGTAAGCTGTAGCGATCAGAACATAACCTTCCCTGTGACTACCACATAGCCTTGGCTATCTAGGAATTCACCCAAGCCCTGGAACCCAGGACTAAAATTAGAACTGGTTGTTAATCCCTAAATCTCTAAGATAAATATAATGATGCTTTGTGGCTCCTCCTCCCTTTGTTGGATTTCTATAATTATCATAGGACTTTTTTTTTTTTTTGGGGGGGGGGAGTCTTTGTGGGGATCTACTGAATAGAATGGCCACCACCCCAGACTGTGGCAGGAATTGGAGATCCAATGAATTGTCTGACAGCCATTTTCAGAAAGCCCCTATATAAATAACCCATTTTGAGTATTAAACCCCTTATATAATCTTAACGGGGCTCCCTGTCTCTTTCTTTAGTATAATTAGCTTGCCCCTTGGCTAGGGGTGGGGAAGGGGCTCAGAGTTCCCTTGGGTGGGGATGACAGAGTATCTTGAAGAAGGGGGTTGTTTTCAAGAGAGCAGTAAGGATTGGGGATTTTGCAGAATCTTGGACAAATACTATGACTAGATTGTATATTTTAGGCATTTTCTGCTTCTTATTTTGGCACTCCTACACATTAACATGCTCTCTCTCCTGTATCTCCTCCATTTTTATCTCCTTTTGTCTATTGTATTTGACTACTCTAGGTACTATACAAGGCTTCTGAGCCCAAGACCTAGGTAGGCCTTTTCATTTTACTTCTCTGTCTGCTAGGGTTAATTTAATAAAACAACTCAAGCTAAAATATAAATGAATAAAAATAGATTAGTGTACATCAGTCAGCTCTTTAGGTACTATTTACCTTTCAATAGGGCTCTGAATGCCTTAACTTGTTGAGTAAATTTGGGATTTTAGATCAGACCCTGTCTGGTCAGGAGGGAAATTTTTGGGGGCAGATTATTTTTAGCCACTCATCACATCACTTAGTGTAGACAGTTATGCATTCACTCTACCCTTTGTATGGTCCTTATCCCAAATGAATCGTATTTAGGAATACACACTTCTGGGGGCTGACAGTGGGGATTACAGGGAGGTTTCGCTGCAGTTAATCTTCTTGGGCTAAATTCAAAATTGTGATAGTCGGTATGTGCATGCTTCGTGACCTTTTAAATTTAAGGCTTTTCTAATAGGGACATTTTAGATTTTAGAGGGTTTCTATGTTCCATTGTTTACCTTCCTTGTATCCTATAGGAGAAAAGAAATACTGCAAAAGGAAAGAATTCACTCTCATGATTCCCTACCCCCCCATTTCAGAATTTCATTTTATTAGGAAGATGACAAGATATGATGATCAGTTACAAAGTTACAAAGAATAGGTACAATCTAACACTGTGAACTGGTACCGCAAAACAGGATATTACACAAAATGACACTTCAGGGGACAGTTATAAGTACTACAAATGTTAAATATGGTGGGAAGTTAAACAATAGTACAGTGAGATTTTGCAACTTTAACTGTAAAGTTTGGTTACAACATTTTAGTAATATTGTGAAACAATTTTAGTTGGAACAACCTTATGTGGAATATGCCTATCCATTACATTCAAAATAAGGTATAGAAGGTTCTAGATTTATTCCACATTTTCTCCTTCATATACTTTGTGTTTCAGCTACATTGGCCTACTTCTCCATGCCTCTGCATGGGCTAGCCCCAATAACTAGAATGTATTTCCTCCTCACTTTCCCCACATGGAATTCTTACTTTCCTTCAAAATTCAATTCTAGGATTAGCTCTTACAGAAAACCTTTTTTGACATCTCTTAGTTGTTATTCTCTTTTCCTACTCAGATTATCTAATAGTTTCTTATCTTATAAGGGAAAAGCTATCTTTGGGCTTATTTAAATCCTTCAATAAAAGATAAATTCAGTGAAGACAAGGATTGCTTTTGTGGGGAGGTGGAAGGAGCAAGGAAAGACAAAGGGTGTGTTATCAGCACAGGGCTTTGAACATGGCAGGCACACAATAAATGTATATTGAGTTGAACTGAGAGAGTAATTAAAGCAGATTAGAGTACTTTAAATGGGCAGTAATGTCAATTAATGAGAAAGTTCTAGTTTATAGAATGCTGGATATAGTAGAAGCAATCATAAATATCTATGTGGTTAGGAGAAAAATTCAAAAAGGATGATGCTAATCCCAAAGGTAGCTTTTCCTTTATAAGATAGTGATGATATTCCCATAATCATGCCAAAAATAATGGAATCATCCAGCACTTCATACATGAGGAATTTGTACCCACTTTCTGATACTGGATGATTCATTAACCAAACTGCCAACTGGCTTAACGGTTAAAGCTTTTGCATTCCTAAAAGATGTCTCAACAAATTCCTCCTAAGATGTAGAGTCAATTTTTCTTTCTCCTCAAAACCTCTTCCTACACCAAGCCATTTATCAGGCTGTCAAAGCTTACAGTGCGGACCTAAATTCTTTGGGCAACTTAGCAGACTTATAATAGTGTTGTGAGAGGCAGGGAAAAGGAAGATGTTAGATCATAACAGAACCAAAATTGAATATACATTTTCCTTCCCTTCCTCAGCAAACCATTCAAAGAAATGTTGAAAAGAGTTAAGTGGTCAAAACAATTTGAAAGGTAACAAGAATGACCTATTTAGCAAATTTTGCAGAGATCCTCACAAAGATTTAGGCATATCTGCGGCAGGGAGAAGAACTGGAACTAGTCAGTTCTCAAACCCTTAGGTAATTGAAGTTACTGTTTGGTCTGGTTCAATCTCAATTCTTTGGGAATGTTTTAGAACTAAGCCAATATTCTTTTTTTTTTTTTTTTTTGAGACAGGGGAATAATCTGAGACTGATACAGAATTCCCTACAGCTATAACCAATAGGACCTCTACGTTATTGTACTTCTGCCAAAACTGCAACTGGGTCATTTTGGACATATAGTGTGCTAAAGGTCTATTCAACCCACTATGCTATAATTTCTGTGACTTTTCCAAATTGACTCTAATGTGAGGGAAGAAAACTATGTAATGCTGTATATGGTTGTGTTTTAGGTGTTTACCACAAACATACAAAATAAGTCATCTGAAAAAGAAGAAATAAATATGTATAATATCACAAATTCTTAAATAGGAAGTTATGGGAAGGTATGTTTCCCTGTAGTCATGTCTGCTTGGCTTACTGATCAAGCGTGGTACTTTGGAGAGAGTACACTGATCCCTTGATTTTGCTCCTTGCCTTTATTTCCTAACTCCCTCTAAATGAGCATAGGTTTTTGCCTGATTCCCTCCTGTGATTAATTAGCCTTTTGTTAATTAGCTCTGCCCTCTTTAAGAGGCAGGGAGGATGAGAAGCCTTACTCTAAGACTATTCTGAGCTATAGTTTTGATCTATTCTTGGATTGTGGATTCTGAATTTTGCACTATTCATTAAAGTCTGGTTACTGCTATATGTGTTGCCTTCTGACTGACTAGAACCTAGTTTTTTGGCTTTTTTTTTTTTTGCTTGCAATATTTGGGTATCTTTATCATAAATCAATTCTGTTTGTGTCCATCAGAATGGAAAACACTATTCACAGAACCTGAGTGCCTCAAGACTTGATATGAAAAAAAAAATGTAAAAAGGATATGCTAAAAGACTTAATTTGACAACCCAAAAGCTAATAGTTTTTTGAGAAAACTAAGACTCCCAACAATATTTTGAACAATAAGTCTTCCTTGTAGCTCATTTGAAAGAAATAAGGAGTGGGATAAGTTCCTAGTTTAAAATTACAGTTTAATTTTAAATAAATTTTTAATTATTTCACTGGCTGTGAAAAATTATACACATTCTTTGCTCTAGCTTGTACACTGTTCCACTAATCTTTCTAGTACCATTTTTGTCTATTCTCACTTTGGTGCCTGGTCCCTTGGATCTTGCTCCTAAGTAGTGACTACACCTATCTAGTTGATACACTTCTTGCCTCAGGCCCTAATCTCAAGACTCATTTTTCACCTGATAATTGGTTTCCTTCCCTATTATGATCTGTTCTTTGCCTCTGAACATTTGAACTCAATACTGATTTAGAAAAGACTTTCCCACTCCTCCTGGTACTACTCCATTTAATATGAAATTTCAACATAGATCAAGAAGACTTTTTGTCAAACTGGATGGAGGGGATCCTGCTGGGCAATATCAATGAAATAAAGAGGATACTCATTTGACTAGGTAAGCTGTTATGTTTTTAAAAAACAATTTCATTATTTTATAGTCACACTGTTTATGATACTACTACATAATCACAGAAATTTAAAAATGGAAAGAATCTTAAAGATTATCTACTCCATAATGATTTATGATTTAAAAAGTGGTGAAGTCTAAAGAGCAAGAATATCTTATCCAAGTCTCTCAATTAGTTATAGCTAATTGGGAACAATTCTACTGCCATGCCCAAGACCCACATTCCTAAATTCCAGTCCTTGATTTGCCCTGTGTTCTAATCTTTTTACTACACCATACTGCCCAATGCCTTTGTCATCGACATCTTCATTTTCTAGCTTTAGATCAAAGGCCACAAATGGTTGAGGTGATACCTAAATTGGAAAGAACAAGTATTCCTATAGAATTCAGGGCTTCTCACAGCAGCCAGTGAAGGCAACTTCTAATAATATGAAAAATTATGGGGAAAGCTGACTCTTTCTAGTCTGTATCATTTTATTAGGATTAATCATATAAAGTTAGTAAAGTACAGGAAAAAATAGAACCCTGGCTCAGATACATAAAACAACTATGCAATATTCTATGCAGAAAAAGCCTAGAGGAAAAAATAGAATAACTGACTATTATGTCTTAAGTCATGGAGGAGACAGTGTTATACAAGGAGAAGAAAGGAGAGGCATGGCTAAAATTTGTTTTTTTTTATTCTCCATTATGTTAATATTTTTTCTTCTGTTTAATTTGTGGCAAATCAGTGTGTTATCTTTTTTTTTTTGACACCAGGAATTTTCTGGAATTATGCATTTCCATCTAGATTAAGACTGTACAGTGCCCATTTCATTGCCAAATAAACTTACATATGCTTTTAAGTAATGATGATAGGTATTTCATTTTTTTGTACATTGATCAAACTTGAGTTATTAGGGGCAAAATCACTGGATCTTATCTCAAGCACACATATTCAGTTCAGCGATTAAAGATATCAAAATGACTGAATCTATGATAGAAACTGCAATTTGATTTTGATTTACCCTCAAATTAAATCCAAGGCAAAATCAAGATATATTTTGTGATGAAAAGTTTCTGTTGTACAAAGTTTCACATATTCAGACCTACCTTTTGTATGGAGCAGATTGAATTCATGAGATTCAAAATTCAAGAGGTCAGCAATCTATGGGGTATTAAATAGTATCAAATGGCTTGAAGTGGGTTTCAGGTCATGGTCCAATTTGATGGGTTCTGTCTTGGAGTTTGGTTATTTTCTGGCTGTGCTCCTGAACCTTGGGCTTGAAAGGAGGATCAGAATTGTATTCTAGGATGGATGTGGGTTTAGCCATGCCAGAATACACCACTATAACCATAAATTTAATGGTGAGGCTGTCTGGTGACTGTGGGGAAGTATGTACCTGAACATAAATAAGCTTTAATCTGGGAGTGGGTATCTCAGTAATAGAAAAGCAAAGGGGCTGTGTCTTTGCATTGAGTCAACTGTCTCAAGAAGAGCTGTAGAAGTAGCTGTGCCTTGAACCAGGGTCAATGGGTGACTCTTACTTCATTGGAATGATTTCTGAGACAGAGCTCTTAGTTTACTTATGAATCCAAAGAAGAAATTGGCTCTCTGTCATTTGAGTCTAGCCAAAATATTTGCGGTGAATTAATTTATTCTAAAATTTAAGGAATTCTATTTCATGAAAGAAAAGTGCGGGTTGTAGCTGAGTGTGAACTAAAAATGGAACACAAAAAGACCATTCTTTCATCATTATTAATAGAAGCTTTGCATGTAAATAACCCAAATGCTGGTAAATAAGTTATTCAAAATAAAAATGAGATACCCATTTTAAAAATAATCTCACCCTTTATACTGGTAATCTTTTTCTGTGGGATTCCATAATTCTGGTTAGAAAACAGTTAATCCAATAAAACCTAGCAATTTTCAAAAGAATCTGCTGAAATATTTCTGCCAAATGTTCATCTTCTAACAGCTGCTTTTTTATTTCAGTGAGAGGTACTTGAAATAAAATCATTGTTCTTTGTGAAAATTGCATGCTAAATAATATACAGTTACCAGATTATTAAATAGCAAAGGCATCTGATAATATTAGCAGCAACCACAGGTTCCACTTCTGCTGATGCACAAAATTCTGAGTAATTAAGTCATTGTGCAATATTGTATTTATATCCTTTCTGCCAGAGCCGTTAGGCCACAAAATCAGCAAGCAGTTGCTATTATAAAAGGGCTCTCTAGGTTATTTATATTTTAGTTTCAGTATAGTTGCTGCTTCATTCTTAGTTCAGGTCTGAACTATAAAATAAAGCAGTGAGTTGAGCAATTATACAGTGAATTTAGGCTATATTAATGGCTAGGGGGTAGAGAATTCCTCACAAAATATGGATTTGGCAGTATGCAAAATGTGATATATTTGTGTAAGGAATATTTTACAGATGTCAGGTTGATATAACAGAAAAAGCATTGGGCTTGAAGTCAGAAGATGAGTTTCAATCCCAACTCTTCCATTCACTATGCATATGATCCTAGCCACATCGTTTTATCTCTATGAACCTCAGTTCCCCATTTGTAAAATAAGAGGTTGTATGGTGAAAAAAGTTATAGATCTGGAGGAAATAATAAAAGAAGAGAAAGACCATGCAAAATAACCATATAATCCATAATCTTCCCAATATATATCAAAGATTCATAAAAAATCATAAAATATTTTTTAAAGAAATAAAGAACTTAATAACTGGAGTGATATTCAGTGCTTATAATTTTGCTCTTATAATTATTTTATAGTGTGACCATGAATAATCAAGTATTATTATGGTATATGTGCTGCCATCTAAATGTAATTTCTGCCGAACTGCTTTACAGTTTTCTTAGGGAAAAAGAAAAAGAAAACTAGGAATGAAGTGTAAACACATCCAGACTTCAAATTATATTATAAAGCAACAAACATCAAAATTATTTGGTGCAATTAAAAAAAAAAAAAGAATGTTGATCCATGGTACAAGATAAAGAAGAACCAGCATGATTGAATGTGATAACCCATGTACATGATTAAATCTGAGAACATAAATTATGAAATGAAATCTCAGAGTTGGAAGCAGTTAAAAGTTAGAAAGGATGTTGAAAAAGAAGCTCTTTCAGTAAATCTGTGAAACAGTTCAACCATTTTGGAAAATGGTTTTGAATTTTTGTGAATTATGTGAAAAAAATCACTAACCTGTTCATACCATTTGACTCAGGAATACTACTTCTGGGCATAAAAACCAAAGAGGTCAACGATGAAAACAAAGGTCTTACATACAACAAAATGTTTATAACATACTCTTCATGTTAGCCAAAAATTGAGAGGGGGGAAAAGGAGGGGAGATAAATGATCCAATTAATTGGAGAAAGGCTGAACAAACAGTGGTTACATTTAAGTGTAATAAAATATTTTTGTGTAGTAAGAAACAATATGAGGAATTCAGAGAAACACAAGAAGACTTTGATGACTTGATGAAGTCTGAAGAAAGTAGAAACAAGAGAACAAAATATGTAATAGCTTCAATCCTGCAAATGAAAACAATTCTAAAGGAAACTAACTGTTGTGAAAAGCCATAGTTCCAGAAAACAGAACATGAAATACAATGCTTCCTTTTGGTAGAAAGGCAAAGAAGTATGGATGTAGAGATTATTAGATGTAGATGCCTTGTTCTTTCTTAACATTTTTTTTCTCTTTCTCTTTTTATCATATGTGGAAGGTTCAATGGTAGGAACAGCAAGGTGAAATATATTGAGAAATACTGTGATGTTTAAAAGCAAAAAGAATATCAATTAAAAAAAAAAAAGAAATGAGCTCTCCCCCTAAGTGATGATGAAACTTCTAATGAATAGTAAGGATGAAATGTTTTAGCATCCTGAGTTTTTTAGTTGATCACACAGAATGAAGACAGATAATTTAAAATGTTGAATTCTGCCTGATTAGCTATATGAGGTGATTTGCTGAGGTGAAAGTAATATAATAGAGCTAAAAGTGTACTCTGTGGGTAATAGGCATCATGCTTGTCAGTTTTTTTCAAAAGCCAATTAACTTATGAAATGTCCTTTCTTTGCATTCACTAAACTTTTTTTTTTTTGTCTTCTTTATGTCATTTCCTGGACAGCACTGTAAAAGAGAATTTTCATAGATGATTCAGTAAATTTAATTCAATTCCATTCAATATATGTGCAATATTTTACTATGTGCAGTATTGATTATTAAGTAGAAAGGGGGAAAAGAAAAAAAGTACAGATGGGGATATGTGTACAATAATAATGTTCTATTAATTCTCTCATATTTTTCCTTATTAAATGTTATTATGAAACAGACAAAAAACAACAAAACCAAAGACTTCTGTATATAAAGAACTTAAAATCTTATTACATATCACACACACACACACACACACACACACACACTACTATTTTAAAAGTATTTACTGAATTCAGTATATTAGCCAGTCAGTGAGTCAACCAGGCACTGTGCCAAGCTCTGGGGATAAAAAGGCAGGCAAAAGACAGTTCTTGCTCCCAAGAAGTATAATGGAAGAGGAAACATATAAATAACTGGACAAGCAAAAAGCATATAGGATAAAGTGGAGATAATCAACAGGATATGTTAAATGACGCTCAAGTGGTGACAGAGGAAGTAGAAAACCTGGAAAGAACAGTGCCATGAAAACTCAGAGAGGAAGAGGCTAAATGACAATATTAAAGCTTAGATGAGGATTGACAATGAAGATCACCATCAATAATTCTGGAATAAGTGATTTCACTTGAATTCATTAGAAGCCAGAGAACACCGAATCTAAGAGGAGGAAGTTATGGTAAACCTTCTCAAGAGATCAGCCACAAGAGAAGATAGAGGATAACTAAGGGGGAATGAGTGGATCACTGAGGGCTGTCCAGGGATGGGCATGTGGATGGGCAGTGGGAAAGCATCTGGTACAGTGAGAGAGACTTAGTGAGTGGGGATGCTAGAGGGACTGGGAAAGGATTGGTTATACATGTTACAAGAGTTTGCCTTGGCAATGAGAAGAACGTGACAGGGTCTGCAGAGGAGAGAATGGCAGGAGACATTTCTGTGAGATGGTAGAAGGGGGGAGGAGAGGACAGAGCTTTCAGGGAATGGTTTCAATTTTTTCATTGACATATGAAGGGAGGTTCTCAGTTGAAAAAATAGGAGTTGCTACGGGAGGGTTAAGAACGGTGAAAGATTTGGAAAGCAGCTGTGGCAAGTGAGGTGGTGAGTCAATTAGAAAGGTGTAAAAGGACTGCCTTGCTGGAGGAAATAATAAAAGAAGAGAAAGACCATGCAAAATAACCATATAATCCACACTCACTTTACAGAAAAACATTGAGGCATGTTTTGGTAAGTTCTCCCTTTCCCCCTTTTTCTCATCTCCTATCACTCGTCTGCCTTATGCATTTATTTCCTCTTTCATCCTTGTCTCACATAATGAGGTAGCCTTGCCCTCTGCCAGGGCTAACCCTTCTGTCTATTTGAGTGATACTATCCATCCTGTTTTCAACAGTCTGATCCCTCTGTAATCTCTATTCACATATTTCCAATCTCCTCTTGTCTACTGGCTCATTCCTTATTGCCTATAAAGACATCCTTGTTTCCCACATCCTGGAAAAACTCTCTCTAGCTCCTTCCATCCCTGATAATTGTCCAGAACACACCCTCTAATGGCAGGTGCTTACAAATTCGGTCCTGGGTTTCTTCCTTGGTGATCTCATTAGCTTACGTGGATTTAATTACCATCTCTATGCTGATGCTTGCCTTGTTATAGGAAAAGGCAATATCACCCTCCCAGTTCTTCAGGGTTGTAACTTCATCTTAATCATCCTTGCTACCTTTCCATCCCATCCAATCTGTTGCCACAGGTTGATCAATTTTGGCTCTGCAACATCTCTAGAACATTCCCTCCTCTGACACTGACTGACACCACTGGTACGGGCCTGTATCACGCAAGGATGGGTTACTACACGAGCCTATTGGGGGATCGGCCTGCCTTGAGTTTCTCCCCATTCCAATTCGTCTTCCATTCAACCCATGATGTGATCTTTTTGAAGTGCAGGTCTTATCAAGTCAGCCCTACTCAATACATTTCACTGTCTTCCTGTTGCCTTCAAGATCAAACATCAAACTCCCATCTTTACAAATTTTTTATGAGGATCATCTACATGTGAATTTTATGAGGTCATCTACAGAAGACCTTTTCAACAAGGGTACTGGTAGAGATCAAGCAGGCTTTCACAAGGGATATTCAACAAAGGACCACATCTCTACCTGAAGTGAATGACGTAGAGAATATCAGATCCCACTGGGCATACTGTTGATTATAAAAGACATTTGATTGAGTAGAACAACACTACTTTACTGGTTACAGACAGATGTCTCCCATCAGTTTCAAGATCATGAACGATTCCTTGGAAGAAGTAAAAACAATTTATGTAATAGTGAAACTAATTGTTCTTTAAGTGTTTCCTACAATTTACTTTCAAATCCAACTGCTCCAGGGGTTTTTCTTTTGAAATTTCTTTATGACTTGTTCAGTTTCTTTTTCTGAAAATAGGCTAAATTATTAATTTTTTTGACTCTATTATTCTGGATATTTTATTTTTTGTAAACATTAATGTTTCAGTATTTTGGGTAAAATAGTTTCTAATAATTTTTTCTTTTGTGAATTCTTTTTTATTTCTGATAGTATTTTGGTTTTCCTTTTAAAAATTCAGATTAGTCAATACTTTTTCTATCCTATTAATTAAAAAACTCCCAGTTTAATCTATCAGTTCAATGTTTTTATTTTACATTTGATTAAGTTCTTTGATTTTCAAAGTTTCTATTTTTGTGCTTAGCTGGAGTTTTCTGAATGTCTGTTTTTCAAAAATTTCATGCTTAATTCACTGATCTATCCTTTGCCCATTTTATTGATGAAATTATTAGGAAAAATTTTTTTCTTTTTTGACTGCTTTGACTACACTGCAAAATTTTGGTATGCTGTATTATTTTGTTACTTTCTTTGATAAAATGATCAGTTGTTCTTATGATTTGTTCTATAGCCTACCAACTAAAGTTAAATTAGTTAATTTAAAATTTGAATTATTTCTTTCATGGTTCTTATTATAATTCTTATACAGTATTGTGGTTACTAAATGATGTATTTAATCCCATTTCTGTTTTGCTGCATTTGTTTTTGAAATTTTTATGTTCTAGGACAGGGTTAATTTTTGTAAGATGCCATGTACAATTGAGAATATATTTTTCTTTCTTTTTTCATTTAGTAATTAGGGTTCTATCATCTCTAACTTTTACAAAGTCATATTTAGATTTTTAACTTGTTGATCTTTTTGTTAGATCTGTCTAGGTCTGAAAAGGATATATTGAATCCCTGGGCTATACTGAGGCCCCCAATTATTATAATTTTACCATTTATTTCTCCCTACAATTCAATTAACTTTTACTCCAAGTAAATAAATGTTATGCCATTTAGTGAATATTTTTAAAGAACTGATACTTCATTGCCTATGGTGTCTTTAAGCATAATGTAATTTCATTGTCCTCCTAATTCTATTTTTTTCACTGCTGTTTCATCTAAGATGATTATTACCCTTGCTCTTTTGAGTTTTATTTGAAACAAAATATATTTTGTTTGATATATGGTAGGATCATTGTATTCATATTTACAGTTATGATTATTGTGTACTCCATATATACACACATCACACATTTTTAATACATATACATCATATATGTATATGTGTATGTATGCACACATACTATCCATTCTCAGTTTGCTCTTCTGTTCTGTTCTTTATATAGAAGGAATTGGTGAACTAGAAGAGATGTGATCAACACTAATTATTTTGTAATCCAAGTGATTTTTTTCCTTTTTTTTACAATGATCTTGATCACTGGTTATTATTCATTTTCTTTTCTTTTCTCTCTTTTAAATCTTATTTAATTCTCCCATGAAATCTTGAAAATGACAGCACTCTGAAGAGTCCCTTTTATCTTCTTTCATTACAATGTAAGTACTTAATATATATATTTTTTAGATCCTTCCAAATGATCAACTGTATTTTTCTTTATTAGGTTTCTCTGGATTCCCCTCTGTTTTACATTTCAAAGTTTCTTTTAGCCTAGTCTTTTCATTAGTAGTACTTGAAAATTTCCTATTCTATTAAAGGAAATTTCATTTCCCCTCAATCTTGTTAAAGGATTGTATTCAATTTTGCAGGATAAGTTATTCTAGTCAGTAAGTCTTTATATTTTATTCTAAGATTTTCTCTCCTTATTATGATTGCTCCCAAGTCTTGTGTGATCCTGACTATGGTTTCTTCCAGACTGTTTGAAGCATTATTTTCCTTAGACCTAAGTGCTCTGGGTTTTGGCTATGACTCTTTGGTGTTTGATTTTGGGGTTTCTTTCAAGTGACTGGTAGTATTCTATTTTTACTTTGCTTTCTGGTTTTGCTAAATCTGGGCAGTTTTTATTCATGAATTTTTTTTTCAAATGTGCCATGCTACATAAACTTTTTGCTTGATTGAGATTTTTAGGGATTCCAATGATCCTTAAATTCTCTTGACCTATTTCTTAGATAAGAGCAGCTAGGTAGTACAGCGGATAGAGTGCTGAGCCTGGATCAGGAAGACTCATTTTCCTATGTTCAAATCTGGCCAAAGACACTCACTAGTTATGTGACACTGGCTAAGTCACTGAACTCTGTTTACCTCAGTTTCCTCATTTAATTAATTATATATATATATATTCCACCCCACCTCCCCCACTTGATTGTGTTCTAATGTTTCTTGTTATCTCAGAATCATTGAGGGTTTTTTGATGTGACACATGGACAATTTTCACTCTCCTCCTGCCTCTGCTTATGATTTTCTGGACTCTGCCAAACTGCCTCAGCTGACATGGCATCCTGTAATTTCCCTTAGCCATTAGTGCTTCCTCACTCTGGAAACCCTCTGCCATGCTGGCCACTTCTCCTAATGGTTTCTTTCAAGTCCTCCACTTTGAGGAAAGGTGCTGGCCAGTCAAACTTCAAACCCTTCTTGGCTCTGCTTTAGACTTTTTGACACCATTCTCCTACACAGGTGGTATCTTTCTATCTAATCTCCCCTCTTACCTTGCCTTTTCTAGCTCCCTTTATGTGCCACCTTCACCTATTAGAAAGCAAGCTCCTTGAGAGCATGGGTGTTTTTCCTTTTGGCTGGTACCCACTTGGCATAAAAGTGCTTAATAAATGCTTATTGCATTGAATTTTAAGGTTGCTGGAGAGTAAATGTGGGAGAACTAGGTTCCTCTGTGCCTTTTAACAAAGCTATTATTAACTAGAATTCTGTCATAGCTTATTTTTAACTTGGATTCTTTACCTGATTCTACTATAGTTAAAATAAATGCATCCTTTTGAAGAAAGGAAAATTTAAGAATATCGTATACTTTAAAATAGAAAACTAGGTCAGTTTTGAATTCACAAATCTTAGAAAAAGAGTATTTGGATCTGACGGTTGTTCTTTTCCTATGTATATTCTCATCATACTACAGGTCCACAAGGCTAGTTCAGGAATGTTAACAAGCAAGGGAGAAATAGTTTTGTGTAATAGAAAGGACATTGATTTCTTAAGAGTTAGGAGATCTGAATTTTAGTCTGGCACATGATCTTGGACAAATCATTTCACTTCTCTGGGCCTCGATTTCCACACATAAAATTACTAGCATGGGCAAAGTCATTTTTAAGGTTTCTTTCTAAAACTGTAATTTTATGAAGTTACTTTTACTATCTCTTACAGTTTCCAGAGCATCATCATTTAAATTGCTTAATGTAAAAATAAGTTTTATATTCTTTAAAGTCCCTTAAAAATTTCCATATTCTATGGATTCTTTTGGTACTTTTCATAGTTAATTACATTTACATTGTACTTTAAGGTTTGCAAAGTGCTTTCCTCAAAATATTCCTGTGACATAGGTTGTGCAAGCACATTTTACAGATAAGGAAAACTGAGGTTCTGAGTGATTAAGTGACTTGCTTCTGACTGTATACCCAACAAATGTCTGAGGCAAGATTCTTCTGATCCAAGTCTGTCATTATATTCACTATACTACATTGTTCTTTAAATGTCTGACTTAATTAGAACAGGACTAATACAAGACATTTCCAAATCTGATATACAGCTCCAAGTGCTTTTCTTTCTTTCCTTCTTTGGGATGGAAAAGGTAGGAAATTTGGGATTGGATTTTCCTATTTCACTCAGACTGGAAGTATGGCAATCATCAAGACTCAATTTCCCTGATGATTGGCAAAGAAGCTTGGACCTGCTTCTTTCCCAATCTGGGCTGGTTTTTCCTTCCTTAGACAGCTTGCTTGTAGGGACCTACCCGTAGGAGGTCATCATATTGGAGCTGAATTTCGTGTGGACATTTGATTGGCTTTAGTTACACTATAGCTCAGAGTTGCTTGACCTTTCTACTGTTTAAACATTCTGTTATTATTATGTACTCCATGGTGAGGCTGTGGCCAAACTCATTCTGCCTTTCTGTGTCTCTGTAATTCTGTCCACACCATTTTTTATGACTGGAAAGCATTGTCACATTCAACACCTGTTCAAATCCTAATTTTCTTTCAAGGTTCAGCTCAAATGTCACCTCCTTCATGAGAGCTTTCTGAATGCCCATATCCAGTTCTGATCTTTCATTCTATTAATAACAAAAATGATAATAAAAATTTAAGACACTTTATACATGAGTTTTTATAGACATTTTAAAAAATACTCATTGTTTCAAGATATATACCGTCACAGCACGCTCCTTTGAAAAATAAAAAACAGTGGTAACATTTGACAGAATAAGTAACATTTTCTATCTACATACATTTAAGTTTAGCAGTGTCTTTATGCCAACTTTGTGAAGAATACTCTCATTTTATATTTACAGAGAGAAGTAAAGTGATTTGCCTACTATACTGTGAACCCCAATAGATACCATGACATTTCTATTATCTCTCTTAAGCCATGCAGGCATACTTTTTATTATGCTTATATTTCCAATTATATTGTAAATTTCTTAAAGGCAGAGAGCATGTCCTATATCTTTGCATCAGTCCTTAGCATGGTTAATACTTTTTGGATTGATCCATATCCTAATTCTAATGCTAGTTGGTGTACAAGGATTCACAGAATCTTAAGAATTGGAAAAGTGCTTAGAAGGCATCTATCTCATACTAGAATTCCTTGTATAATCAGGGGTTCTCGATCTGAAGTCTATAAATTTGTGGTTTGTTTGGCTTTTTTTTTTTTTTTTTTTTTGCACCGAGGCAATTGGGGTTAAGTGACTTGCCCAGGGTCACACAGATAGGAAGTGCTAAGGTTGTGAGACCACATTTGAACTTGGGTCCTCCAGGGCTGGTGCTCTATCCACTGCACTACCTAGCTGCCCTGGCCTTTTTTTTTTTTTTTTTTTAAATTGTTAATAGCATTTCAATATAAGCAGTTTTCTTAGTAATTCTATGTATTTCATGCATTTAAAAACAATTATCAGAAAGGAGCATTAGGCGTCAATGAGCTGGCAAAGATATTTATGCAAAACTCCTCCAAATGGTTAAGAACCCTTGTTCTGTATATCATGAAAAATGGTTACCCAGTCTTTGAGAATCTCCAGTGGTAGGAGCTGGAGTAAGATCCAGTACTTCCTGAGAATAGCTCTAATTAATTATGAGGAAATTTTCTCTCAAAATAAGCCCAAATTTGGCTTTTTGCAACTTCCACACATTGTTGATAGTTCTGTTTTCTGAGGAAAGTAGCATAAGTTGCATCCTGTTTCCATGTTAGAGCTTTGTTCCTCTTATGGCTTCTTTTCTCCATGATTATTTGATTATTCAACAAATTCTCATGTGGCACAACCACGTACATTTCACCTGGGCTCTTTCTGCAGCAATGTCACCACTCTACTTCTCCACAGAACTGTCCCAAGGCTTCTTGTCTTTCCTTAAGCATACCATGATACCCCTTACTAGTGCTCTTGAAATCCTACCTCTTACCTATGTTGAGATGCTGAGATCTTCCTATGTCACTAGAATAACTGAGGCCATTCGCCAAAAGTTGCTTTTCTCCCTTCAACACCTTCTGTCACCCATACATTCTGCTTCACTGTCTTCTCATTTATTCCAGGGTCAGATGTACAGGTGGCTCTTCTCATGATAAAGGATGAGCCTTTTACTTGTACCCCTGATCCTTTCTCCCTTCTCCTTTCCTAGCGATTACTCCGACTCTCTCCCCCAATCTGTCTTTTTTCTTCAGTTTTTCTGTATCCTGACTCAGGTCATGCTGCCAAAGCAAAAACATCTATACTGTCCCTGAGAGCCATTGCTCCCTATCTTTCCTGTGTAATTCAATTCCAGATACTTAGTCGTGTGACATTTCACCTATGTCGGATAAAATAAAAGCACCTATCTTTACACACTTGTGAGGATTAAGTGACAATATTTCTAAAAAGGGCTTAACTCAGTGCCTGGCACATAGTGGGTGCTATATAAGTGTTTATTCTTTCTTTGCTAATCTCCTTGAGAAATTGGTCTACACTAAATGCCTCCACTTCCATTCTTTTGTCTTAGGAGCTCTTTCTGAGCTGGATTCTGATATCTTTCAACTGAAATAACTTTCTCCAAATTTACTAATGATCTTTTAATTGGTAAATCCAACAGCCTTTTCTCCTTCATCCTTCTTGGCCTCTGTAGCATCTGATTTGTTGATTACTCACTCCTCTTTTTTAGGTTATTGTGACACCACTGTCCCCCGGTTCTCTTCCTATCTCTCTGGCTGCTTTGTCCTTCACAGGTTTTTTTTATCCCTGTCTTGTCTACTGGTGTTCCCCAGTGCACTATGCTGGACCCTCTTCTCTTTTTCTTTTATTGTCTCACTTGGTGATCTCAACAATGCCAATTAGTTTATTATGATTTCTAGGTGTACATATACAGTCCTAGTCTCTCTTCTGAGCTAATCATATTTTAGCAATTGCCTTTTGGACATCCTGAATTGGAAATCCTTTTGACAATCTTGAGATTCAACATGTCCAAAACAGAACTCATTATCTTCCTTCAAAACTTTTCCCTCTTCCCAGCCGCCATATTATTATTGAGGCTGCTCACATCTTCCAGGCACGCAGGCTTGTAACTTGTTTTCCTTAACTTTTCACTTTTGCCCTACACATTCAATCTGTTGTCAAATCTTGTCTCTGCCTTTACAATATATCTCACATATGTCCTTCAATCTACTCACACAGTGACTTCTCTAGTCCAGGTCTTCATCATCCTTCTTGTTGATTTCCATATCTTGAATCTCTTCTGTCTTCAATTTATCTCCATTTGACTGCCAAAGCTTTTTATCTATACTTTTGACTATGTGGGGTCCTTCCATCTGCCTCAATAAACTCTGGTAGCCTATTACCTCAAGAATCTGATAGAAAATCATTTGACATTTATAGCTCTTTACTACCTGACTCATTCTTATCTTTTCAATTTTCTTATCCACCCTCCCCCCCCCCCATTTTCATAACCAAGATAGCTTTTTTCACCTACACTGCCTTACTTGTTATTCCTTACACATAACAGTTCATCTCTTATAATGCACAGGTTTTTCCCTATGCCTGGAATATTCTTCCTTTTACCTCCATTTACTAGCTTCCTTCGAGATTCAGCTCAAATTTCACATTATTCAGGAGGCCTTTCTTAGTCCTTCCATCTGCTTTTACCTTCTCCTCTGAGATTACCTTCCATCTAGTTATAGTACATATCTTGCATATAGTTATTTACATGTTAAGAATATGATCTTGATGGCAGGGACTGTTTTGACCTTTCTTTGTATCCTTAATGCTTAGAATAGTGTCTTAACACATAATAGTTAATAAATACTTTCCAATTCGTTGGTGCCCTTTGGAATTAGGCACTAAACACAGTACTCCAGATATAGTCTGACCAAGGCAGATCACAGCAGCATTATCTATTATCACCTCCCTAGTCTTGGGCACTATGTTTCTCAATGTAGTCAAAGATTGTACTGGATTTTTAAAAAACTGCCATATCACTTACTACTGCTCTTGAAATCTACTAAATCCCCCACATCTTTTTTTCAGGTAAACTATTATCTACTTATCTTCCATCTTACTTTTGTGAATTAAGTTTGTTTGTTTGTTTTTTGTGGAGGCAATTGGGGGTAAGCCCAAGATCACACAGGTAGGAAGTGTTAAATGTCTGAGGGCAGATTTGAACTCAGGTCCTCCTGACTTCAGGGTTGGTGCTCTACTCTCTGTGCCACCTAGCCGCTCCAAATCAAGTATTTTTAAACCCAAGTGTTAGATTTTACATTTATCCTCATTAAATTTTATCTTATCATAGGATTAAAAATTTAGAGCTGTAAGGGACCTCAGAGAACATCTAGATCAAAACCTTTATTTTATAAATAGGGAAATTAAGGTCCAGAGACACAGAGTAACCTGCCCAAGATTATACAGGTTTTACATGGTAGCGCTAGGACCTCTGCCTCTAAATCTAACACATTTCCATTATATCATACTGGTTATATTAGATTCAGTCCAATATTCTGTCTGGTCTGCCAAGATCTTTTTGAATATTATTATCTACTTTGTTAGTTATCTCTTCCAGCTTTGTATCATCTTCCTTTATTTAAGTCAAAGAGAAGAATTTTAATAAGGACCAACACAAATTCCTGAAGTACTCTTCTGGAGAACTTCCAAGCTAACAAAGAATTTTTAAAAATTTAATTTAATTTTTTACAACTACCAAGTATTTTTATAATTTTTCAATGATCGTTTTTCACTTTCTAATTTTCCCCTCAAAAACAAAACCCAAGTAACAAATATGTATAGTCAAGAAAAAAAATTCCCACATTAGCCATATACAAAAATGTGATATATTTAGTCCATCATTTTTTTTTTCAGGAAGTGGATAGCATTCATGAAATTATTAATAGTTCCCCTGAATCTAATCAGTTTTGAATCTTTCTAATTGTACTATTGCTTAGCACATACTTCTCTTTTCCATAAGAATAAAATCCGTGTCTGTCAAATGCGTTGCAAAACAGTAAGGAAAGTATATCTACAGCATGCTTTTGATCTTCCAGTATAGAAACCTAACCAAAGAAGAAAATGACAAAAGGCTGGCCTGACTTGTTCTTGGAGAAACCAAGATAGGTATTAGCCATTTCTTTCCAGTCCAAAGACTGTTCTCCTTGTCAGAGAAAACAGAGGCAATTTAAGAGTGGTATAGATAGGTATGTCCTCTTTCCTTCACTCTCTGATATTCTTGTCCCTTCACCATGTATGGCAGGAGCTTTTGTTTTGTTTGCTTCTCTCTTTTTCATAAGAGACCTCAAACAACAACAGCCATAAAATCTCTCCTGGTTAACCTTGGTTTTCCTTGTCAGCCTTTGCTCATTTGGAGTTTTAGCATTTTTGACAGCTCTTCTTAGAAGACTTGGGCCATAGTTTTATCTTTCTCACTTATGAAAATGTCTTTTATAATCTAATTGTGTTTATTAGACACAATCACTTTTTAAAAAAATTTCAGACAACTCCCCTTTTTACTCATGGATACTCCCATTTATTCTGTCTGAATAAATTCAGACAATAAATTAAGATTTTTATTCTTGGTCCCTTCCCATCTCTCCTAGCCTGACTCACAGTAGAACTTTAGGTTATAAAATCCTTAACTTTTCCTTGCATTCGTTCTGTTTGTACAAAGGCTTTTTAATTTGATATAATCAAAATTTTCTATTTTGTGATCGGTAATGGTCTCTAGTTCATCTTTGGTCATAAATTTCTTTCTCCTCCACAAGTCTGAGAGATAAACTATCCTATGTTCCTCTAATTTATTTATAATCTCGTTCTTTATGCCTAGGTCATGGACCCATTTTAATCTTATCTTGGTATGTGGTGTTAAGTGTGGGTCCTTGCCTAATTTCTGCCATACTAATTTCCGGTTATCCCAGCAGTTTTTATCAAATAATGAAATCTTATCCCAAAATTTAGAATCTTTGGGTTTGTCAAACACTAGATTGCTATAGTTGACTATTCTGTCTTGTGAACCTAACCTTTTCCACTGATCAACTAATCTATTTCTAAGCCAATACCAAATGGTTTTGGTGACTGCTGCTTTATAATATAATTTTAGATCAGGTACAGCTAGACCACCTTCATCTTAACTTTTCCTTAAACACTTTAAAGCTACTTTCCCAAAACTTAGGATGAGAGTCAGAATATTAAGATGGCATGATCCCTTCCCACTAGGCTTATTATTTTCAACCTAGCAACCAGTTCCTTTCCTTGGTAAGAGTCATATCAAGGCAGATTTTTCCCCTTGTTGATTCTTTTACCTTTTGAAGAATGAAATTACCATAGAGGCAAGTCAGGAGACTATTATCTACTTTGATTTTGACAGAGAAAGAGCTCTAGGGGCTATGTTGATAATGGGAGTTCCTCATTACTTCTGTATAATGACTGGCAGCTTGTAACTTGTTTTCTTGAACTTCTTTTCTTTACCTTATCTATGTAATCTTCAATGACAACTGATATCTTCACTGATCTTTGCCTAAATACTCTCTACCACGCTTTCCCACTCTGATTTCTAAACTTACTTGTATAAGTTAAATCTTATTAATACACAGTCCTATTCTGCTACCTCCTCCCTTTTTATATCTTTTTTCTTTCTAATTATTAAACCTTCCAGAGACATGTTTGAATCATGGGTTTCCTTCTTTCAGATCCCAGTGGTACCTATGAGATCAAGTTTGCCTCTCTATGTTAGGATCTCTAGTTCGTCTTGCTGAGTATGCCTACTATTTGTGCATTTGTGTAGAGTTATCAACTTTTTGTATTTTCTATTACTTACAGTGAGCTAATTTAGCATTATATGACACCTACTCTCTGTGCTTATTATGCAGTAGGCATTTTACAAATATTGTCTCATTTGATCCTTAAAAAACTGATTCTCTGTCCAAGAGTTAACATGATCAATCATAGCCTCATTAGAAAAAACCCATCTCTTATTATTAAATTCATTCTCATATTAATTGTTAATCAGAACTGGTTTTCACTCTCAGAGATAACCCCCATTTTCAAGAATACTTAAAACATTCAGCAGCCTCTATGCATGTTCTTTGGTTTCTAAGAGAACCACTGATCTCAATTTACTATTTGCTAGCCTAATTACTCAACTGATTATTAATTATCTAGAAACTATTTCTCTCTGGCTTTTCTTTCTTCTCGATCCATACAACAACCATAAGAGATAGTTGCTGTTATTTTTCTCATTTTATAGTTGAGGAAATTGAAGCAAATGGAAGCTAAGTGATTTGTGTGGATCACTCAATTAGGAAGTATATGAAACCGGATTTGCATTCAGGTCTTCATGATTTCAAGTTCTGTGCTCTATTCATTACAATGAATATGCCTATATCACAACTTGTAGTTAAGCTTAAATTAGCATATAGAACTAAGGCTATATTAGTTCTAAAATATTAGGAAATAATTAGCACAGCAAGCTAGAGTCCTAAATCTCATTTAAATCAAAGACCTAATCAGTCTCTCTTGAAGAAAAGATCTAATCACTCTAATTAGGGAAGGAATTTAATTCTCAGAAACTAAAGTAACTACTGAAAGTCTGTGAATAGAGAGTACAATTATCTTTTTTACTTAATTCAATTTGTTCACCTTTGATCAGTTTGAAAAGAGAACCTTTAGAGCAAGGTTTCTTAACCAGGGATTGATGAGATCTATGGAGTGAGTGAACTAGAATGGGAAAAAATCAATACAATATGTTGTGAGTTCAAATGTTGGAGTTCTTGTTCTTCTCAAAACACAGCTGGTTTAGCTTAGAGCCCTCCGAATGTCTCCAAATCCAAAGGTTCTGTCCTTTAGCCTCCACCTCTGCTTTCTTCAGCCTCCAACCAGCACAGAGATGGAATGAATATCTTATCTCCTTCACTTGGGGCTCGGCTAGCTTTCTGGTGAGTCTTTCAGACCAGCTTGGTCTCAGTGGGGGAAGTGCAGGAGCCCAGCCACCAACTACAGTGGTGTGAGATGAAGATGAATCTGGTTGTCCACTGAACTCTTGACTCGTAGCTTCTTCCTCTGAAAAACTCTTCTTCTGCCACCAGCCAGCCAAGTGGAAAATATTCTGCCTTGCCTCGGAGAGAGGCCCCACGTTGGGCGCCAAAATGTTGTGAGTTCAAATGTTGGAGTTCTTGTTCTTCTCAAAACACAGCCGGTTTAGCTTAGAGCCCTCCAAATATCTTCAAATCCAAAGGTTCTGATCCTTCAGCCTCTGCCTCTGCTTTCTTCTGCCTCCAACCAGCACAGAGTGGAATGAATCTCTTGTTTCCTTCACTTGGGGCTCGGCTAGCTTTCTGGTGAGTCTTTCAGACCAGCTTGGTCTCAGTGGGGGAAGTGCAGGAGCCCAGCCACCAACTCCTCTCCAATGCAGCTGAACTCTCTTCTGCGACCAGCCAGCCAAGTGGAATATATTCTCTCTTGCCTTGCCTTGGAAAGAGGGCTTCTGGCGTAATTCTGCTGAAATCTGTCAAAGTGCTCTCTGTCTGCACCAGAGTTGCTCCTCTCCAGTCCAGCTGAACTCTCTTCTGCGACCAGCCAGCCAAGTGGAAAATATATTCTGGAATAGCTCTCTCTTCATTGGCCTTATATGTGAATCTTCTGAGAGAATGGGATTATGGGTTTTCTCCCATAGTGCTCTCTGGCCCAAAGAGCTTTAAGGGAGGTGGTGAACACAAAGGTGTAAACACAAGCATTGTACTAATTAGTTCTACTTAGTATCTTGTTTCAGGTTCTGGCCAAAATCTTCTTGTAAGATTAGATCAACTCTAATTAGTTAGCGGTTTGTAAGGATTCCAACACAATATCCTTATTTCATTAATCTCTGAAATTCAGAATTTCTTTCAATTTTTCAAAAAAGTTTTTTTTGAGAGGGAGCTGCAGGCTCTTACAGAATACACCAAATTGATTCGTGATTCAAAAAAAGTTAAGAACCTCTTTTTTTTTTTTTTTTCTTAAAGAAAAAGTAGTCACAAAGGGAGTAATGGACATTAGAAAGAGGTTTTCTACTATAAGGAAGCATTAAGTTTTGTGTGAGTAAATCCAAAACTCCAAACTTAAACTACTTAGCTTTAATTTCTTAGCTTGAAATTTTGTCATTCATTTCACAATTACTGTAAAGTGAAACAGGAAACTTTTTGGGTCAGAGATCCTTCTGATGAGTAGCACCAATTCTCCTAGTCTAAACTCCTCTCAAGGCAGAAATACTTGTATAAATATTGCATAAATGGTATCTGAATAGTTTTCTTCCATGATCTTTGCTATTTTGTGTGTTGTATATTCATGAGCAATTTTTTCCCTTTTCTGTCTTTTTAATACAAAGGGCTTTTGCTTTGTAAGACATTCTGACCAGTCTTTGCAAGGTATATCTTATGCTGGCTAAGAGCCCGTTGTCCTGATAAATATTCTAAGTTGTAAATTCCCTTTCTCAGATACATCTACGTACCAATTGTTTATTTCCCAAATCTTTTCTCCTCTGGAGCCCTTATCTATGATGAGCATTGGTATGGAAAAGATCCTCTCTGCCTCAAGTCGTTTCTTGGCCAAAACTTTTATAATTTTTTTTACATTGCTTGCTAGGTTCCATCTGGCAGCATTTTATGTGCCACACGAATTACCAGAGGTAAATGGTAGTTATGTGGCTTGCCAAGTCTTGGGAAGTGATCAGCCCCATCTTATGGACATGTGGCAGCTGAGTAAGACAGTGAATGCTGGCCTTGGAGTTAGGAAGACATGAGGGCAAATCCGGCTTCTAACATTTACTAGTTGTGTAACCTTGACAAGCCATTTAACCTGTCTGCCTCACTTTCCTCATTTATAAAATGGGGATAATAATTGCTCCTACTTTGCAGGGTTAAGACAGCTTCACAGGTAACAGGGTGATGAGGCTAAACAGTAGTTCATCTGAAAAATATTTGAGGGTTTTAGTAGACCACATATTCTTGATGACTCAATAAAACACTATACTCACTCTCACATGAGCAACAAGATGATAGACTAGACATTTTCTTTGAGCCCTATGACCTCTTATACCTGTCCAAAATAGAGATCATGTGCCAGAGATAAAGTAGTTTCAGCTCTCTGTGACCTAGTACACTCAATCCAAAAAGTAAAAACAAAAACCAAAATCAAACAAAACAGCAAAACTCCCAACCCAGGACCTCACATTCACTGCTCCGAGCTCACTCAGCACACTTTCTCCATTTCTCTTTCTAATGAAAGCAAGGCTGCTTTGTAGACCAAAGGATAGGCCCCTACCCCCCAGTCCTGTCTCTCTCTTATCAGTGCTGCGGACATCCTAGCTCTAAGCTTTGGTGGTTTCCTCAGGCCTCAAAAGCCAACTTGGCCATAGCTCTTTAGAAGCAAGAGCCTGCTGGGTCTGTAACCTGGAAGCTTCAGGGCTTCAATGTTGCTTTTCCCCTTTGAACAGACCCATGGCTAGTGTAGAGTCAGAGAACTGAAGAATAGAGGGAATGGAACAGTTTACCAAGAAAAGACACCATGCATATGAAGAGCTGTGAAGCATTCCACCATGCCTGAGAAAAAGAACACAGCACCCAGTTTTGAGCAGCCACAAGTTAGGGTAGAGACCTAGGTGAGCAGTCCAGTGTTGGAGGAGGCCCAGATGCTTTGGTATCCAGCCGCCAAGGAAACCACAATCAGAGAGAATGGAGTGAGGATGTAATAGAAGCAAAGTAAAGGAGAAAAAAAAGACTGAATGTATTAAAGAAAACTCAATAGGAAAAACAGCAACAACAGAGGAAATATGGCTTCCAGAATTAAATGAACCCAGGCATCTAGGAATAAACACTACAAAATAAAGGAAAGTGATCCAATACTTGATAAGACAAAGGACCCTGTGCAAGCTGAGGAGAACACAGAACAACAAAATGCTGTTCGAGTGGTTTAAAAGAAAAATGAGAATTACTGACAGCAGAATTTATGTCTGTACAGCAAAAATAACAGAATAGAAAACGTGAATGTACAATGGCAAGCTTCACCAAAGAAATTAAAGAGAACATATCAGGAATACACAGAAGGGAAGGAAAACCTAAAAGAGAGACAAAAAAAAGTAACATTAAAGGAAACTAAACATACAATTAAAATATACTGATCTTGAAGACAGGATGCACAGAGACATCCTATGGATTACAGATTTCCCAGAAGTATAGAATGGAACAAAAACGCTTACTGTTATAATGAAAGAAACAGTGTAAGCGAACTGCCCAGAATTTCTGAACACAGAAAATGAAATTCCAATGGAAAGAATTCACAAAATGTCTCCAGGAAAAAACCAAAGCCTGCAAAGTCACATAGTGGTTAAATTAACTATTCAATTTAGAAACAACAAGTTTTGTCAGTCATCAGGAGAAAGATTTTCAAATATATTAGAATAATGAAAGACGATTTTGTACTCACTAGAAAAAGAGGAGGGAATGCAGTAATGTGTTCCAAAGAGCTGCAGAGCTCAGGATGAGCTGAGAGTGATATATCATTCAAATCTGAATTTAATTGTACAGGACAAAAGAAAAATATTCAATGATAAAGAAGAATTTGAAACTATTTTAGAAAGAAAATCAGAACTGAAGAGATTATTTGCTTCTCAAATACTCCAAACAACAAAAATGTAGGAGGAAAAAATGCAGCACATGGGGACAACAACAACAGATGACAACAGAAAGATCTATAAAAGAATTCTCTTTAAATATACACAGAGACAGGGATGATGACAGAAATCTGGTAGAGGTAACAGTGAAGAGACAGACAGAGAAAATTACAGACAGAACTTGCTGATACCTTTTCTCCAGGTAAATACTTCTTTTGTGGGACTATATTGCAACATAGGAAGGCATTGTGGTTTTCCCCAAACTCTAAATTAGCTAAAAATGATACAAAACAGCAACAGTTAATGTTGGAGGAATTGTGGAATGATAGCTATTGTTGGTATAGCTGTGAAATGATGCAACTATTTTGGAAAGCCTTTGAAATTATGCAAATTTTGTGAAGTGAGCAAAACCAAGAGAACATTGTATACAGTAACAAGATTATGTGATGATCAACTTTGATAGACGTGGCTCTTCAACAATGAGATGATTTAAGGCAATTCCAATAACTTGTGCCATCCATAACCATCTGAACTATGGAAACTGAAACTGGATCAAAGCATAGTATTTTCATCTTTTCTTTATTGTTGTTGTTTGCTTGTTTTTTTTTTTTTCTTCCTCATGCTTTTTTCCACTTTTGTTCTAAATTATATATTTTTTTGTGCAGCATGATGATTATGGAAATATGTACAGAAGAACTGCACATGTTTAACCTATATTGTATTTCTTAATGTCTTGGGGAAGGAATAGAGAAGAGGACAGAAAAATGTGAAACACAAGGTTTTACAACATTGGATGTTGAAAACTATCTTTGCATGTATTTGGAAAAATAGAATACTATTAAAATTTAAAAAATGGATGTAATTTGATTTTAAAAGTAATATGACAAGAACTGTTTAAGCATGAGGAACACATTTTTTTCTTCTCCCAAAGTACCTAGTTTTTGTATACTGATAAGCTACTTATAAATCACAGATTATGTTTATTTATTATAAGGCAGATGACTTTTGATGCTGGCTTACATTGTGGGCAAAATTTTTCAGACAGAGGTTATTTTAAAAAACTAAAAAAAATTGAATAGTATTTTATTTTCTCAATTTATATAATGAAAGTTTTCAAATTCATTTGTATAAGACAATGTGTTCCATATTTTCTTCTCTCCCTACTTTACCTCCCCCCTCTACAAGATAGCAAGCAATCTGATAAAGGTTAAATATATGCAATTCTTTTAAACATATTTCCATATTTGTCATGTTGTGTAAGAAAAATCAGACCAAAAAAGGAAAAACCATGAGAAAAAAACAAACAAAAAGGTCTCCAATAATTCTTTCTCTAGATGTGGATGGCATTTTCCATCCTGAGTCTATTGGAATTGATTTGAATCACCACATTGTAGAGAAAAACCAAGTCCATCATAGTTGAATATCACATAATCTTGTTGTTACTGTGTATAATGTTTTCGTAATTCTGCTCACTTCACTCAATATCAGATCATTTAATTTTTTCCAGGCTCTTCTGAAATCATCCTGCTCATTATTTCTTGTACAACAATAATATTCCATTTTATACATATATTGTAACTTATTTAGCCACTCTCCAGCTGATACACATCCACTAAATTTCCAATTCTTTGCCACAACAAAAAGGGCTGCCACAAACATTTTTGCACACGTGGGTCCTTTCCCCTCTTTTATGATCTCTTTGGGATATAGACCTAGTAGTGCAAC
Organism: Antechinus flavipes; assembly: GCF_016432865.1. Lineage (NCBI taxonomy): Eukaryota > Metazoa > Chordata > Mammalia > Dasyuromorphia > Dasyuridae > Antechinus > Antechinus flavipes. The sequence goes on along the minus strand of NC_067399.1, from coordinate 223,806,944 downwards.
TACTGGATCAAAAGGTATGCACAATTTTATAGTCCTTTGGACATGGTTCCAAATTACTCTCCAGAATGGTTGGATCATTTCATAACTCCACCAATGCATTAATATAACAGAGTTATTATTGCATATTTTATCAGTGATCCTTGTGTATAAATAGGTATAGTGCAAGACAAGCGAGAAGGTGGGTAACAGGCTAGACTTGGAGCCCAGAAGCTTTGGCTGAATCCTACCTGATATAGAGTAAGTATATCATCCTGGGCAAATCACTTAATCCTCTTGCAAGCCTTAAGGTGCTATGTAAATGTTAGCTATTATTATTTTAGTATTGTATTTTTTCCCAAGTATATATAAAAATAATTTTCAACATTCATTTTGTAAAACTGATTTTCAAATTCTCTTCTTCCCTCCCCACTTTCCTCATTGAGAAACCAAGCAATTTGATATGTTTTACATATAATGTGTGGTCATGTAAAACACATTTCCATAGCAATCATGTTGTAAAAGAAAACATAGACCAAATAAAAACCCAAGAAAAATAGAGTAAAAAAAGTTATGTTTTGATTTGTATTCATACTCCATCATTTCTGTCTATGGGGATAGATAGGATTTATCACCATCAGTCCTTCAGAATCCTGCCTGTTAGTATTAAAGGGTAAGTGAATTTACTGCTCAGGAATTTTTATAAGGCTCCCAGATCAGGGTTAATTAATACTGTCACATATTCATATTAACATTGTACTAGCATAAAATTATTATAATATAATACTTTTCACATGTATATAGACTATTAATGAAAATTGGCTCTTATTCAGTGAGGTCTGAAACAGAGAGGACAAAGTTCCCGGCCTGCAGATTTGTGAAGGGACAGATTGAGGACATGAGCTTCCTGCCATTATGAGGTTAAGCATCAGAAAACACAAAAAAGAATTAGAAAACAGACACATCTGTCAAGTCTCCCAAATTGAGCTGGGGACATCTGTAGTTATTGCCACCATTTCCTTCCAGCACAACTTGAGAAAAAAAAAGGAGGCAAAAATAGAAATGGTACACTCAACTATTAGCATTTGAGGCAAAATTGAATATAGCAACCTGCAGAATTACTGACGTAGGACAAGAAATGATTTTCATAGGGCAGATAGCTTAAATGGACGTTGTGCAACTAACTAAAGATGTTCCTATCACCCATATCATACACATCCACTTGCAAATATAAGAAAGAAGATTAAAAAAAAAAATTGAGACTAACTACAGTCTTATCAAAGAGATAAAAGACATCTTCACTGGAATTTCTCACTTAACCATAAAAATTATCCTATCCATGTTAGACTTTAAAAGAAGCAAACTAATTAATTGGGGGCTGTTATATGGCACAGTGTACAGAGTGACAGACCTGGATTTAGGAAGACTCAGCTCTGTGAATTCAAATCTGATCTTATTAGCTATGTGATTCTATACAAGTCACTTAATACTGTTTGCCTCAGTTTCCTCATCTGTAAAATGAGCTGGAGGAGGAAAGAGCAAATCACTCAGTATCTTTATCAAGAAAACTTCAAATGGGATCACAAAGACTTGGATGCAAGTAAAAAAATGACTAACAACAAACGATTAGTTAAGTACAGAATAGGCAAGAATTTTAACAATGAAAGTGACTAATGTGAGCAGCAAATAAATCATAATGCTGGCAGTACAGAGAAGCATGAGATTACAAGCCAAGAAACAAACTTTGCTTGCTATTGGTGTCCCTTCTACTCTACACATATGCTGCTGCACCCCCCATCCCCAAGTTGAGAATTCATTCAGTTATGCAGATGCTTTATTATAACAGTATCTGTCAAATAAAATATTTGCTAGACTGTCCTAGATTAAACATTAGCAGTACTGAAATGACTTCTGGAAAAATCGCAGCTTGAAAAATGGTGATACATTAGACTCTTACTTGAAGATATTGCTGATGTTATATTTTAAAAATAATAATGTAATACAATAGCATGGCAGTGCATAACTTCATTTGGCATCTCGTGTGAAAGCTACCTGAGCACATAATAGGAAAAAATATATGTGTTAATTCTATGCAGGTTAATAGTTCACTTACTCATTTAATAAATATTTTAAAGATATTTTTTTTGGGGGGTATCAAAAAGATGTTTAAGAAACTGTCCCTGCCCTCTCTGAAGTTATATTTTACTAGCAGCGATGACATAAGTAACTATAATATTACACTCTAATTGGTATTGCATGATTGGGCAAATGATAATTGTTACAGCAGGTGAAAGGAGGGAAGGAGTACTTCTGGTAAACAAAAGTGGCAGTGGAGCATCCCTTGAGAGATGAACAGAATTTCAACAGGTAGGGATGGGAAGAATAAAATTCTAGGCAGAAAAGATGACATGAACAAACAAGTATTTATAAAACTTTTAAATAAATAGAATATGGAAATATATACATGTATATTATATATATAAATAAACAAGAACTTGTATAAATAAGAGATGGTTACTATTTTTGAACTGAGGAGTGACTTGGCTAAAGCAATGTTTTCAGAAGATTAATCTGGCTGCAGTACATAGGATAGATTAGAAAAGGGAAAAGATTAGATAGAGGTAGGAAGATTAATTCACAAGTCTTAAAGAGATGCCCTCTTAAGTAATTCAGTCACTTGAGGGGAAGGCCATCTCTTCTTTAATAACTCTCAGGAGGCTGGTTTCAGTGAAATGGGAATTTTTTAAGCTGGTATTTGGTAGTAGAATTGATGATATCTATGTTACAAGCAGCCACTTAAGCCCTATCCTAGGAGCTTTGAAAAGCCTTTAGATCTTCTGGTTTTGAGAGGTCCTATAGATCTATCTGGCACAGTATTAAAATGGGAGTTAGAACTTGAGGGTTATAAGAGTCACAACAACTTACTGAGGTTTTCCAGGCTCCAGGATAGCAGCAATCCCTTATGCAGTTTCTTTTACCCAAAGCAGGATGTGAGAATACAATGACTGATGATGTTCTTGTTATCTCACTGGCTGCAGAGGTCCTACAGAGATCTATAGTCACTAGGGGACAAGGTTACATGGTTGATTGAATGCTTGCCTTCATCCATCTCAGCCCCATTGCTTCTAGGGCAAAAATGGCCTCTTCTGAAGATCTCACTGAGACAGGTGAGGAGAGATAGTCCCACAAAGATAACTGCCACTACATATAATTCAGGTGGACTTGAAGGGCTTCCCTCATACCACGGACAGGGATAGCCTTGGAAAAAATGACTGGGATCTGCAAAGAACTTCTCCCCCTAATAAAAACAACATGTATCTATCTGTTTAGTGACTATAAATCCTTCAGGTAGCTGAGTGCAAGGGATTGTACCCTGAAAATAGCAGGCATTTAAACAAGCTACTGAGCTGGATGGTATTTAGATTTGCCAAGGATGTTCTAGTGAAGGCTTCATTCACAGGGTTATGGATTATAATATGCTGGCCACATGGTAGATAATATTTAGGCTTCAAGGAGTGGTGGGGTTAGAAGATGTGATACTAAGATTCTACAAAGAAAAATGTTTTCCACATATTATAGATAATTTTATTTATTGACTATAACCATAAAGGAAGTAGTAAAATTGGGAAGGAGAGGAAGGAAGGTTGCCAACTGGTTGTATGAAACACAGGCAACCCATAGCTGTAGTGCCCATATCTTTCATTAGTTAGCAAACATTTATTTCATATTGGACACTATGCTAACTGCTGAGGATACAATGAAAGAAGAAAACATAAGACCTGTCCTCAGAGAGCTCATATTTGATGGGAGAGAAAACAGGCAACAGCTATTTAAAAACAAAATAAACATGGTGATAATCTCTGGGGAAAGATGAAGGGGGGAAAGCAGACTCCTAGAAAGATGTTTGAAAGAGTAATATTTGAGCTGAGTTTTAAGGAAGCTTGGAAGTAGGGTGAGGATGGAGGACAAGGCAGTTAAGGGACACCTAATGCAGAAGGATAAAGAATTAAGATATGGGATATTAAAAAAAAATGAAGAAGAGGAGACAAAAAATGGGAAGGAGAATAACCTTTTGAGCAGGGCTACTAGAATTTAGCATTCACTTTTGAGTTCTCAAACCATTTCACACAAGCTAGAACTATTACTGCAGTGGACAAGCTCTGATGTGGTGTACAATGTTTTTATAAAAGGTCAAGGGTAGCTGTTAAGCATAACAAATGTTTTCTGAAATACCCATCAAGATGAGAAAGGAGAACATAGCCCCACTTGTCCAGGACTGGCTCCAAAAGCAGGCTGACATCCCAATCATTCTGCCAGCTGATGATAAAACAATCATGCTGACAAGGCAGTCAGAAAGAAGGAATGTGTCTTCTTTTGCCACCGATGGAATAGAAGGCATTTTTGAAGGCACTGAACTATAAGGTAACGTACAGAGGAATCTCCATTATTAAAAAAATTACAGAAAAAAAAAAAAACTTGATGAATACTTGCTGAAGTAACTTGGTACAAATACTGTAACATTTTCTAGAAGGATTTCCTCAAACTGTTGGCTTTTTCTAAGCCACCATTATTTCTCAGCTAAAAAAATGGGATTTTATAGGCTGTATCATAGAGGAACTCCTTTGATCACGTTCCCCTTCTATTATGAGCTGAAAAAGATGCACTGTTTTGTTCCTACAACTAGAAGACATCTGAGCAAAGTAATTTAATGCCTCATTGGGTCCTAGATGTAACCATGAGTCCCCAAAAGTTATTTCAGGAAAGTATGAGTTAGATTTTCAGCACAGAACCAGTGATTGACTATCTGTTGTCTGAGGCTTGGATTAGCTTATCACTTTTAGAATATCTACTAGTTGATTAAGGGTTCAGCCAAGGCAACTCATGAAGCAAAAATACAAAATAACTTTCAGTCCTTATAATCAAAGCTTCCAAGTCTTTTCTTTCCCATTATTTTTGGTGATGAAGCATATCTTTTATTTTTTTTAAATTTCTAAGAATTCTATGAGAGCTAGAAAATGTATTTTAAAAATTTCTTTTCACAAATTTACCAATTTATAAGTTTTTATTATAAAACAAATATTTGGAGAGCTGTAAAGAAGGATTTGGTTGGATCACTGGATTGGAATCTAAAGCTTTTAATTTGGTCAGTAGTCCTGCTATTCTACTTCATTGGCTTCCTAGGCCTTCATATTTTCACTCTAAGATTTTCCCAAAGTGCTTAAAAAAAGTTTGCTGAAGTCCTAAAACATACCGTAGTATCCACAGGTTTGATGACCTTCTGTGTGGGAATATGCTTTGGGCCAGGTTCTTCGGCTGATACAAACACACATCCTTCAGCACCTAGGGTAATGATTACTATCTTGCAACCCCTTTCGATCAGCACTGATCCAGCCTTTCCAGCTGCTGCAGGGCTACTAATTGTAAGCCCAGTTAAAATTTCAGCCTAGAAATCAAATGGTAAAGTCATTAATAAATAATTTGTGCCAATTTACTTGAAGTTGTTTTATGAGAAATATGTTTTTATTCTTTTAAATTAATTTGATTTTGAGACTCCTGATGAAAGTAAAATGGTGATGACACTGAAATTAGATATTATAGGTGAGAACAAATGACATTTATGTAGAGCTTTCAAAGTTTTGCAAAATATTTTATATGCATATCATAATAGCAACAGTTGATAATTATGTAGCATTTTAAAGTACTTTGGTGCCCCCAAAATTTTAGTAATTTTAAGTTTTAATAGCTTAAGGCTTTTGAAATATATCTTCTTATTAGAATCTTACAACTCTGTGATATTAATAGATACTATAGATATTATTATCCCCTTTTTATAGATGATGAAACCGAGAAGTAGAGAAGTTAAATGATCTGACCCAGGTCATATAGCCAGTAAGTATCAGATGGGATGGGCACCCAGTTATTCCTATGTTATATGGGTGATTACTTATATGGAATAGGAAGTTGTACTAGACGATTTCTAGTATTTTCCAACTCTAAAATCACATGATTCCATGAGGACTAGATGCTTGTAGTTTACCAAATGAATTATTCGGATTTCAGTAAACATGCTTATTGGGATGGGGAAGAGATTTCTTTTAAGAGCATTTCAATTTTTATGGAAAATTATAAGAGGAAAAACCATGACTGGAGGACTGAGGATGGGAGGGAGGAAATTTCCATTTACAAGTATGGAGAAGCAATATAGCTTCTTGGTCAGGGCATTGCTGTAGGTATGGTAGTCTCACATAGACAGGGTATGGCAGTCAAACATTTAATCTAAGCCTCCAACTTTTAACTAGGGTTTTAAAATATTCCCAGTATATAAGGAAGAAACTCAATCCCAAGTTAGGTACCAGGAAGATTCAAGAATACAGTTCTGGTATTGGATTCGCACCTAATGATTTTTGAAAAAATACTACTTAACTATTTATAAAGCTAGAATAGCATGTAGGGTGAAAGATCCTCCTGTGAAATTTCCTTTAAAAATCAGCCAACAAGTACTTATTAAGCACCTACTAATGGCTTACATCCAGAGGCATCATCCTTTTCTCCCATCTCCAGATTGGAGCTGTGAAACTCCTTTTCTGTCTTATTGGAGTGGTTTTTGCTTAGGCAGTAACAGCAGTCACTGAGTTCATACCATAATAATGTGAATTCATACATTCAAGCTGTTTCTAGGATTTGGTTTTTAAAACCAATAGGAACATAGCAAGGAACAAAAGCCTATCTATGGTCCACAAGTATGTATGAACACTTAGAGATGAGGATAGACACAGAAATACTGAATGTAGGTGGAATTGGAGAGAAACCTGAATATGTATGATATCTTTATAGTGGAACATGTAAACCTAGAAGCTGATGACAGATGCAAAGACAGAACTTCAGGAAGACAAAGAGGAAAGGAATTGTGGTAGGTAGAAAAGAAGATAAAGATATTTGGTCCTACTGTGGCCTAGACAGAATCTAGAAGTTTGTGCAGGCCCCAAAATTAGAATTGGCATGTCAGGGAACTTCAGTACAATGAGGAACAACAATGAGGAACATTTTAGATGTTGAAAATCCAAAGTGTCATATGACTACAAGTCTAGAGGGAAGGTATTTTCCAAAGAGGAAAAGTAGGCAATTTAATGGTGTTGGGAAGAGGGGAGGGAATAAGAAATGGTAAAAACTTTAAAATAAGCAGAGATGAAGCATCTGCTTCTGATAAGTAAAAAGAGGTGATGTGATCCTAAAAGGGTACAGGGAATGAAGGTGTTCATCATTGAGCCTCATGGTTACTAGTAAGACTGGTGCCAACTTAGAATCATGGGTAAAGAAAATGATCTTTCCTAAAAAGTAGAACTGGATTTATCATAGAGTTAAATCATCTGGTTCAAGCAAGTTCAATGAAAAACAGAATTAGGTCCAAAATTATTTCTTTGGCTTCCTTCCAAGATTCTTATCACTTCGAAAGCAATTATTTTCGCTCAGAATGAAGCCTATTCCTATATACTTCTTTGATACCTCTCTTTACTGGGAGATGAAATTGTAAATTTATAGGGAAGAATTATAAATCAAATATTTATTAAGCACCTCAGGCATACTAAGTATTTATTAAACTCATACAAGCTTCTCTGCTAATAAGAGAAGAAAAAAAATTTGAAAGACTTAAGAGTAGGTAATGAGGAAATAAAATTATTGCTCTTTGCAGATAATATGATGTTATATTTAGAGAATCTAGAGAAAGAGAAATCCCACTTAAAATAACTATAGACAATATAAAATATTTGGGAATCAATCTGTCAAGACAAACCAGGAACTATATGAACACAGTAACAAAGTGCTTTTTATATAAACAAAGTTAAATAATGTTGAAAAAATATCAATTGCTCATGGGTAGCCTAAGATAAAAGAATAAAAATGACAGTTTTTGCCTAAATGAATCTACTTAATGCCATACCACTCAAATTGCCAAAAAATTAATTTATAGAACTGGAAAAAACAATAACAAAATTCATCTGGAAGAACAAAAAGTCAAGAATTTCAAGGGAATTAACGAAAAAAAAAAAAGCAAAGGAAGACTGTCTAGCCATATCAGACCTAAACCTATACTATAAAGCAGTGGTCATCAAAATTGTTTGGGGCTAAGAAATGGAGTAGTGAACCAGTAGAATAGATTAGGACAAGACACAATAGAGAACAACTATAATAATCTAGGGTTTGATAAACCTAAATATAAGAATTCACTATCTGACAAAAATTGCTGGGAAAATTAGAAAAAAGTATGGCAGAAACTAGGCACTGACCAACATCTAACATCCTAGATCAAGATAAGGTTAAAAGGATTCATGAATTAGACACAAAGGGTGATGCTATAAACAATTTAGTACAGCAAGAGATAGTCTATCTGTCAGATCTGTAGAAAAGGGGAAATTTATAGAACATTATGAAATATAAAACGAATAATTTTGATTATAACAAATTAAAAAGGTTTTGCACATAAATGTTTGTAGCAGCCCTTTTTGTAGTGGCAAGGAACTGGAAACTGAGTGGATGCCCATTGGTTGGAGAATGGCTGAATAAGTTATGGTATATGAATGTTTTAGAATATTATTGCTCTATAAAAAACGATCAGCAGGATGATTTTAGAAAGGCCTGAAGAAACTTACATGAACTGAGTAGAACTAAGAGAAGATTGTATACAGCAATAACAAGATTAAGGTATGATCAATTCTGAGGGATATGGTTCTTTTCAACAATATGATGATTCAGGCCAATTCTTATAGACTTGTGATGAAGCCATCTACATCTAAAGAGAGGACTGTGGGGACAGAATGTAGATTACAACACAGTATTTTCACCTTTTTTGTTGATGTTTGCTTGCTTTTTTTTCTTTCTCTTTTTTCCCACTTTTTGATCTGATTTTTCTTGTATAGCATGATAATTGTGGAAATATGTATAGAAGAATTGAACATGTTTAACACATATTGAATTACTTGTCTAAGAGAGGAGGTGGGAGAAAAAATTTGGAACCCAAGGTTTTGCAAGGGTGAATGTTGAAAACTATGTATACGTTTTGAAAATAAAAGGCAAAATAAAATAGAATATTAAAAAAAAGTTTTGCACAAACCAAACCAATACAGTCAAGATAGGACGGAAAGCAGAAAGTTGGGAAACAATTTTAATAGTTAGTGTTTCTGATAAAGGCCTCATTTCTAAAATATAGAGAGAATTGGTTCAAATTTATGAGCATACAAGTCATTCCCCAATTGATAAATGGTCAAATGATATGAACAATTTTCAGATGAAGAAATTAAAGCCACTTTTAGTTATATGAAAAAATATTCTAAATCACTATTAGAGAAATGCAAATTAAAAATAACTCTGAGATATCACTTCACACCGCTCAGATTGGCTAAGATGACAAGAAAAGATAATCGGTAAATGTTGGAAGGGATATAGGAAAACTCATTGTTGGTAGAGTTGTGAGTTGATCCAACCATTCTGGAGAACAATTTGGAACTATGCCCAAAGGGCTATCAAACTGTGCATACCCTTTGACCCAGCAGTGTTTCTACTGGATTTATATCCCAAAGAGATCTTAAAAGAGGAAGGGACCCACATGTGCAAAAATGTTTGTGGCAGCCCTTTTCATAGTAGCAAGAAACTGGAAACTGAATGGATGCCCATAAATTGAAGAATGGCTGAATAAATTATGGTATATGAATGTTATGGAATATTGTTCTATAAGAAATGATGAATAAACTGATTTCAGAAAAGCCTGGAAAGAATTAAATGAAATGATGCTGAGTGAAGGGAGTAAAACCAGAACATTGTACATGGCAACAACAATATTATGTGATGATCAACTGTGAGGGAATTGGCTCTTCTCAGTAATATGATGATTCAAGACAATTCCAATAGACTTGGGATGAAAAATGTCATCCTCATCCATAGAGAGAACTATGGAGATGGAATGTGGAACAAAGCAAAGTATTTTCTTTATTTCTTCCTTTTTTTTGTTTGCTTTTTCTTTCTCATGATTTTTTCCCTTTTAGTCTGCTTTTTCTTGTACAACATGACAAATATGAAAATTCATTTAAAAGGAGTGCACATATTTACCCATATCAGATTGCATGCTGTCTTGAAAATGAGGGAGGTAAAGGAAGAAGGGAGAAAAACATTTGGAACCAAAGTCTTCCAAAAATGAATGTTGAAAATTATCTTTACTTGTAGTTGGAAAAATGAAATGCTATTGAGGAAAAAAACAACAACAACCAAGTTTCTCTGCTGGGTGCTGGGGATTCAAATATATAACTAATAGCTTACTAACACTAACACTAAGCTTAACAAGCATTTTTTAAATGCCTGTCTTCTAGGCACTCTTGCCAGGTGCTGTGAATATGAAGACAGAAATGAAGTATTCCCTGTGCTTACATCCTAAAGTAATTTTGAGTATAGGGAACTAGTCTGGGGAGATTATTGTAGGTCTCTCAGAGGTGCCATCTAAGCAGATAAGTTTTGGCAGAGAGTGCTTTGTAGATCTAGGGAAAATCATGAAGATAGTAGATGGAATGTTATATGTAGTGAGCATCAAATAAACTAGACTGATTGAAGAAAGCAGGCTTTAAGGAGAGTGATGTATAATAAGCTTAGAAAGGTAAGCAGCCAGCTGCCAGATTTATGAAGGGCTTTAAAAAACAAACACAAGAGTTTGCTTTTTCTTCTAGAGGCAAAAGGAAGCCAATAGAGCTTTTTGGGTAAGGAAGGAACACAGTCAGGTATCTGTTTTAGAAATGTCAGTTGTGTAGATGTGAAAAGATTGGATTAGAGATGCAATGATTTGGAGGAAAAATAAATAATGAAAGTATGTTTGTATGTAAAGAAATGAATGTAATAGTTCAGGCAATAAGAGATGAAGGTCAAGATGGGTTAGGGAGAGAAGGAAGTGGATTTGAGAAATTTTGTGAAGATAAAACTGGCAAGATTTAGTGACTGGATATCAGAAGTAAGGTAGAGAGAAGAGTCAAGGATAAATTTGGGATTGTGAATTAAAGTGACACAAAGGATGGAACTGGACTCATAACAACTTTGGGAGGTAGGTGTTTTTATTAATCCCCATTCACAACGAAGCCATTCACTTCCAACTTTGCCCAAAGTGATCAAATGTCTAAATGACCACATAGTTCTGCTCTATCCCTGTATTTTATCCCTGAAGAAAAAAGTTTTTCTGGTTGTCATAGAGTGATCAGGCCCTCCTACTTTATTACCTCACTTTCATTGCAGCAGAAAATATCCGACATAGTATAGAACTGTGCATCAAGGTCAGCTGTGGCAGGGGCAGGATTAAACAGGGTCTTCACTGCAACAGAATGAAAAAGTTATGTAGTGGCTGGCATTCAGACACTGTGTATTTTTAAACATATACCAGGAGATACTTTAAAATGGGATTTTTTTTGGTCTGTTTAATTTTTCCATCTTATGGAACACTTGGAGAAACAAGCAATGAGCAAAGGGAATCAGTATTGTATAATCAAGCATTTGGAAATTCAATTCACTCAAGATCATTAAACTTTTTTGAGGAGCCAAATACTATATACTAGGTTCTGGGGATACAAAGCCTGAAGTAAAATACTTCCAAGTCTCTAGGTACAGGGGTCCTCAAACTATGTCCTGCGGGCTAGATGCAGCAGCTGAGGATGTTTATCCCCCTCACCTAGGGCTATGAAGTTTCTTTATTTAAAGGCTCACAAAACAGAGTTTTTGTTTTTACTATAGTGCGAACCTCCAACAGTCTGAGGGACAGTGAACTGACCCCTTCTTTAAAAAGTTTGAGGACCTCTGCTCTAGGAGCTTACAGAAATTAACTCAGGGAATATAACATAGAAAATATAATCTATGGTTATGTGAGGAGGAAAGTGAAGAAAAGCTTCATGAAGAAGGTATCACTTAAACTGATCCTTCAGTGTAATTAAGGAATGTGACAGGAGGGAATGTAATTCTAGCTTGGAGAATGGCTTATGGACATCTAAGAAAGTGGAAGATTGGGTAAAATGCTCAGTGGTCAGACCAGGTCACAGTCCAATTAGTGAAAATAAAGTATGTGAAGGAGAGTGAAGTGAAATAAGGTTACATGAACGTTATCATGCTATGGAAGATGATGGTCTATTTAGGTAATCTCAGAACTACTTGAATGATGTGCTCAAAAAATAGTTTCTTGATGTCAGGTTGCCTCAGGGATCAATCCCTCCATAGCTTTGTGCTTTTTAACCTCTATTTCTAACAATTTGGATGAAGGCTTGGATGAATTGTTTATTAATTGGTGGTAATACAAAGCTAGAAGGAGTAGCTAACACAATGAATAGCAGAATCAGAATCCAAAATAAGTCTCAGTAGACTGGAATGATGGGCCAAATTGAATAAGATATGATAAATTTAGGTCCTAAACTGGAGTTCAAGATATCAACTTTAAAAATACAAGATGTAGGAAATGTTCTTGGACATCAGTTCATCTGGAAAAGACTGGCAAAGGAGAGTTCCCAAGTGGACTGCTGTATAAATCTGACTGGGGTATAGCAGCCAAAAATATTAATATTCTTAGTCTGTATTAAAAGAGGTATAACATTCAGAATAAGAAAAGTCTTAGTTACCTTTTATGTTTTCTTTTCCCTCATTAAAATGAAAGATTCTTGAGGGCAGGAACTGTCTTAGTTGCTTATATTTTTCCAACACTTAATACAGGGCTTAGTACAAAGCATGCAATGATATCTATCTAGAGGAGGTAAAGTACTAATCAAACAAAAATGCCGTACATGAAGTTCCCAAACCCAAAAATATTCCCAAATACACAAAGATAAACTGCATGAAAAATAAAAATTATTTCAAAAAAAAAATCTGAAATTTTGAAAATAAACCTTCTGTTGCAGAAAAGGCTTGGAACTTTTACAGATCCCAATGAGAACGGCTCTAGCTTCTGAAGGTATTTATCAAATGGTGACTGTGCCGTTACCATACACGTTTATGTGACAAGATTCCCTTCCAGATTCTCTGAGCTAAAATAACATCACCAGAAACTGTTTATGTTGGGCTGCTTCAGTGGTGATTCAAGTCAGTCTTGGCATTAGGCCTGGGAACTGGGCTGAAGGTTTGTATTGGGGGACATCTGACATGCTAGTTTTTAGAACTCTATGATTGGTATTGAGCCAGATGGCTCAGTTTTCACCATATTTGTAAAGTTCCCTAACATTTGCTAAAACTAAAAGACAAATGTAAAGCCAAGTGGATATAAGAAGGCACAGTAGTTTGATGTGAAAAATTGTTAAAGAGATCAAAATCAAAATAAAGTTGCCACTTAAAAAAGCTAATTTTAAGTTCGCATGAGAGAAAGAAATGTTTTCATAGAAAGAATGACAAATGTGTAAAATTACCTCCGCTTTTGTGGGCCATTGTCAGGGCTTCTAGAGAAGTAGCTGGAGATATTTCTAGCTGGCAGATAATTACTTTGGCTCTGCTAATGATATCAGCTGCCTTCCTCAGGTCATCAGAATTCAACAGCAAGTTTGCTCCGGCCACGACGACGATAATATTCTGTCCTAGAAAGATATTTCTGGGTGCTTATTTAAGTTACAAAAACAAGCATCACAGAATCTCTGAATTGGAAGGGGCTTCAGAGGATGTCTAGTGTAATTCATCCCTGAATAGGAATCCATGCTACAATGCAATGATAAGCTTTTGTTTCAAGACCTCCAAATGGGAAGAAAACATCCTATTTCCCAAGGTAGTCCATTCCAATTTGGATAGTTCTAATTATTATGAAGCTTTTCTTTACATCAAGTCTACATATGTTTTTTCACAAATTCTACTCACTGATTCTGGTTCTGACCTCCAATAGGGACAAGCAAAGCCAAGTAGAACAAATTTAATCTGCCTTTCAAATCATTTGTTTTGTTCCCCTTAAGTCTTCTCTTTAGGGTAACCATATTCTGTTCCCTCAACCAAGCTTTGTTTGACATGAACTCAAAGCCTGTCACCATTTTGTCTGTCCTCCTCTGGATACTCTCTAGCTCATTAATTTTAAAATAGTTAATGTGGTGCCATTAGTTCACTTGTAGTTTGACCAGGGAAGAGAGTAGTGGAATTATCACCTCCAAATCTGGAAGATGTGCCTCTCTTAAATTGCATTATCTTTCCTATATTCTAACTCTCACAATGGTAATATGTTAAACTTACTAAAGTCCTAAGATTTTTTTTTCAGGTGAACTACAATAGAGTTGCTTATATTAGATTTGTAAAATTGTTTTTTAAACTGAAGTGTAAGACTTTATATTAGCTCTATTAAATTTAATTTTTATAGAACCACAAATTTTTTCCATTTTATTAGGTTTTTCCCCCAATGTGCTAGCCTGTCATAATTGGGTGTGGGTTTTTTTTTGTTTTGTTTTGTTTTGTTTTTTTGGTATCCTGTCTTCTTTGAGTTTGGTGTTTGAATTCATAAATTTGACAGGTTACTGATAAAAAATGTTGATAAGCACAGAACTAAGCAGAGATTACTAGAACTCTCTATAAGAATTGTTCTAAAATATTTTATCTTATAATCTGTCCGTGTAGGATATCTATCATACCCTAATTTGTGGGTTCTTTGCCCAAAAGAATCTAAAACCTTACAAGATACCTTGGAGTTTACAGGCTAGTGCCATGCCTTAAACACAGATCACTGGCTCTCCTTGATGAACCAATAATAGGTTTCAGGGCAAGTCCCACTGGTCATTCTTTGGGTCATTATTGTATTAGAGTGAATATAAATAGCAATTGTTTCTGCTTTGGCAGAAATTTCTCTAATATAGTTACATGGCTATCTGTATGTCTGTCTATCTATTTATTTTTACTAGATAAATGAAGCTGTTTTCTGCTTCATTTCTTACCTAGCTTTAATCACTGATTAGGCATTGTCTCAGTCAAACTGAGACTTACTCAAAGAACTGAGCTTAAAAAGGCCAAGGTATCTCACAGCATCCAGGGCCATCTCCAGTCATACAGATGCATATCTGGCTACTGGACACAGAGGCTCGAAAATGAGCCAGATGACCTTGCACAGCCTCCCTCACTTAAATCCAATTCACTTGCATGTCATGGCATCCTCTCCCTGAGGTCATGGGCCTCTTTGAGAATGAAGGATGAACCTAAGCCCAATTCATATATACCCACCCACACACACCCATACCCACACACCCCAAACCCAAAGCCAAACAAACAAAAAACTTAAGAATGAAGGACAAATAATAATATTATAATCCTATAACACTTATGAGCAAATAATTTTTGGATGCTAAATGATTTAGAAGGTGAAGCTGTTGGATTAGACAAACTCTCTGATCCTTTCCAGCTCTAAATCTATGATTCTTTTCAATTCATCACTTCTCTTTCCATGAAAATTAACTACAAAATTTCCCCTCTTTGTATATCATCTTTTAATCATTTTCAATCTTGATAAAATAGTAAGTTACTTCTCAATATTAGCACTACTTAATGAATGCCTTATGATTTTATTGTTATGAAACTCTATCCACCAGATTGGATCAGAATATGAATGTAAATTAGCAGATGAGGGTTAGAGAGGCTTTAAGGCTTAGAGAGATTAAGTGGTTGCCCATGATCACAGAGCTAGTTGAATATCAGAGGCAGGATTTGAACCCATCTTCTTTACTCTACATATGCACCATCCACTATGCTATACTATTTATATTGAAATTACAGGATAACAACAACAACAACAACAACAACAACAACAACAAATTCATATAGCACCATGTTCAGCAAGTTGTAGAGGATTTATGGAAGGGCATGAAGTAGAATTACAAAGGAAGGATGAGAAGGGGTGGATAGGCTATAGTTTGAAATAGCAGAAGCAGGATTCACATCACTGAAATACTGAAATAAATATTTGGGTATAAAATACCAAAACTTCAGAGTAACATTATGAGGCAAGTAAAGCAAGTATCATTATTCCCTTTTTGCTGTTCCAATAACTGAGATGCAGTGTGAGTTAGCTGAAAAGAGTGGGTCTGGAGTCAAGTTCACATAGAGCTTTAATGCTTGCTGGCTGTGTGATTATGTATAGTTTCTCTGGGCTTCAATTTCTTTATCTATAAAATGGAAACAACAATACCCAGAGTATGTATATCACAGAGAACTTTGTTATGTGCAGTGTGCAAGTCTCCATGCTAAGTGATAAGAATACAATAATGAAAAATGACACATCCCTGTCTTTAAGGAACTTGTAATCTAATAAGGGGAATATGACATGTACCCCAATACCATAACTTAAGGCAGAAGGTGAAACGTATAAAGGAAAAGTCTAAACAAAGGGCCATTAAAAATCCTGAGAAAAGGAGAGTTTACTTCTAGCTGGTGTGATCAGGAAAGGCTTCATGCAGGAGATGATACCCCAATTTAGTCTTCAAAAAATGGAGACATTTCAACAAGCATAAGTGAGGATGAGAAAATGTGAGGCAGGGTAAGCAAAAGCACAAAGAAGACAAGGGAGGACAACAGAGCATAGTGAATGGCCCATCAGGATGGAGGGAGGTGTGAGATAAAACTAGAAAAATGGGCAAAAGTCTAATTTTGGTGGGGATTATACTTACTTCAGTAAACAGTAGAGATTAGATGAAAATAAGTATGCCTGTGGTGAATGTCATTTTGAAATGATACATAAAATACTTTTTTCTTTTCTTTTTTGGGGGACCATGGGGTAAAAAAGGGAGTGATGATGGTAGGAAAAGAGGTGGAGTTTGTGAGTTAGGGCCTAACAGATCCAAAAGCAGAATCCACTGTTGTTGTCAAACACAAAAGCAAATTTGCATGATGCACATCATCAATGACCTCTGTATAGTCAATTTAGTTGTATAAACAAATGAAGCACCAGTCATAGCAGTTTTGCAATACAAAAAGTCTATAATTTGAAATATGTTTAAAAATATTTAACAGATAGGCTGCATCTGATACTGAAAGAAACCAATTCCAATGGCAATACTTAATAATATTACAACCCCAGAATAACCCTGTCTATATGATCTTAGGGGAAAGAGAAATGAGACATTGAAACCTGGCCCATTTAGGGAGCTTGGACCCACTGTCATATGTTCAAGAACCTGCAAAGGAGATGCTTCTGGGGCCTAGCCTTGGGGCTTCTCTGTAAAGATGAATACAGTAAATCCCAGAGGCTGTTCTTATTGCAGCTGATCTGCCTATAGCCTAAAAATAACTTTAAACAAACTAACCTGTCACTTGACAAAGGCATGGTGCTAATTGGAAAGGAGGACGAAGGATGGATCAGTGTAAACCCTTCCCTATTATCAGGAAAATAACTCAAAATGTATGTCCTCTCAGATCATAGTGATACCCTAAGATGCAAAATACACCATTATTATTATTAGGACAGTCTCTGAGGTCCCTTCCAGGACTCCCTTTTTATGACTATAGGAATATCCCATCTAGAGTCAAACGTCTAACTCTGTTATTTGCTACCTTAGGCAAACCACCTAATCCCTTCGGGCTTCAATTTCTTCAGTAAAAATCTGTAATATGTAAGCTGTTAACATGAGAGGATTGGACCAGATCCTTTTGAAGGTCTCTAGTTCTTTAAATCTACAGTCCTCTGAATTTGAAGCTATCACTAACATACTAAAAGAAGTATTAGATAAAGAAGTAGCTGTAGCTGGTGACCATAAATATTCGGAAGTGTAAGGTGGATGATGATATATTTAAATGTTAGATTAATGGAAACTAATCTGTTTACTGTAAACCTGTTATAATATGGAGAATTCTTAGTCAATCCTGGAATTTCTTGGCTTCCCAAATCCAAGCCATAACAGAAATCAAGAGCAAAAATTTAACTGAAGGAAATGCAAGAATAATTTTTCATACATGTAAGTTTATGTAAGATTTAGATGTAAACAGAGAAATTTATAATTTGGTCACTATTCAAATATGGGACCCTAATGAATACAAAAGACAAATTAAAAGCAAATAGTTCCTGCTCTGTACGGAGGGGATATTAAAAAAAAAAAATTATCCTGTGTCAAATTGTTTTCCTTGCACTTACTTTTATCCATCCTATTCAATAAAAGAGATTTAACACAACTACTTTTATAGATAAATATGAATCTAGGCTTACATGTAGAGTACAGCTGGATATTAAAGAAAAAAAATTGATCTATGATAACTCAGAGCAGCCATCTGTTGCAGTGAATATAGGTCTGGAGTCAGAAAGACTTGAATTCAAATCCACTATCAGATATTTGCTACTTGTGTGACTCTGGGCAAGTCACTTAACCTTGTTTGCCTCAGTTTCCTTATCTGTAAAATGAGTTTGAGAAGGAAATGGCAAGCCATTTCAGTATTTTGGCCAAGAAAGCTCCAAATGAAGTCAAAAGAGTTGGATGTGATTGAAACAAATGAACAACAACAAAATGACTCCCAAACTTCATAAATCATAATAGACATTATACCTGAATGAATACCTTAAAGGAGGAAATCAGTGGAAATATATGAGTTGATAAAATTGTATCTTAGGACTTTTCAAAGAATATCAACGGCAGGATGAGAATATATATTTGGTTTGGGTAAAAGTGATGCCCTCTTTTATAGTTTTGGAAGTAAAATATTCTTTTACAAAATGGTATTTAACACAAGAAATAAATACCTTCATTATTGACAATTATTGAAGCAGCTCCTGTAGAAGCATCTTTGGTCTGAAACATAAATTCTGAAAGAAAAGAAATATTACAAAGTAGTAGATAGAACACAAAATTTATAACATACTTGGACAAAGTTACCACAAAAGAATGAACAAATAATTCAATTCAAACTTTATTAATCACCTATTCTATATCAGACAATGACTGTGCTAAATACTTGGGCTATACATACAAAACCAAAACTTCCTCAAAGAAATTACTTTCAATTGAAAGATATTATTATGTACCTACAAAGCAAAATAAAGAAAGCAAATGATTTTAATGAATTCTTTCTCAACAGTGGCCACAAATTTCATAGCCTTCATGGATAATGCAATGCCATTTCCCTTTTTAAAAAGCTTGTTTAAAAATTGAGCAATATAGATCAATACAATTATATATACATAATGACAATTTACATCTAAATTAATTTCAATGAATAAAAAATATCATAGGACTATTTCAGTCACTGCATTGCTTTTGAGTCCTTCATCAAAAGGCTTCATTTTCTTCTCTTCATATGATTGTAGGTAGTGAATATAAAGATATACTCCTTTCTTTTACTTCTGATTTTTTTCCTTTGAATTATTTTATACAGATTTTCCTGGATTTCTTTGTATTCATTGTATTCTTTGTGTTGCATTAAAGTACCATAATTTATTCAATCATTATCCTATTATTGGCTATTTAAGTTGTTTCCAACTTTTAAAAACTGTATTATAGTACTATGGAAATCTCTGCTCAAATAGTTTTTGTTTTTTATAGCATTTTCAGGGTTTATTTTCCAAAGTGATATAATTAGGCTAAAGGTGATGATTATTTTTCTGCAGATTTTACTTAAATCCCACATTACTCTCTAAAAGATTTTACAAGTTTGCAATTCTACCAGCAATGAAGTTATCTTTTTTCTAAAATCAGGCCAGCTCTGAATTTTACTTCTCATCATCTTTCCCTATTTGATGGATGAATTGGTATCTTAATGTTATTTTAATCTGTACCTTTTTTTTTGTTATTAGTGAAATTAAGTATTTTTTAAGCAATTTTTTTTTTTTTTTTTGCGGGGGAAAATTGCAAGGTTTTATCTTTTGGTCATTTATCTATTGTGTTCTGGGAGTTATCACTATGACTAACTTAATAGTTCCTCATATATTTCAGTTGTTATTATAAAAGTTACTATAAAAATTTCCCAAGCATGTTTCTTATATTCCTTTTAGTTCCTTCAAGTTTATTATATCCTTTTCTGTGGCTAAGGAAAATTTTAATTTTAATGCAATACAACATTATCTATCTGTAATAATTTTTTACACTTGTTGAATTTTTAAAAAGGAATCATCACAATTCAGACATTTTATCTAATTTTCTTTCTTTTTTTCTATACTAGTTTGTTCACTAATACTAATTTTTTGTTGTCTGGTATATTTATTCTATTCCATCAAACTATTTCTCTTTTTTTGGGGTCCAGCCTTATATTGTTTTGAGATGAACTACTTTGGAATATATATTATAAAGGGCATATAAGACCTCCTTCCCTTTTTCAGCTTTTCTCTCCTAAATTATTTTTTCTTTCATTTACTGAAAAGACTTGAAATTGAGTTTTATTAATATTCCTACTACTAACTAAATGTGTGGCTTCGGAAACACTGTTCCACTTGTATAGGCCAGTTTTTTTTCCCCCCAATAAAATGAGGAAAATATACTAGATAAGTTTTATATAATACACACATATGTGCAAGTACACACATATAAGCATTCACTTATTGTATACATGGATATATATGTACACACACACACGTGTGCATGTATGCACTATGTTTTCAGGTCTGGGCTTATATGTTCATTGACCAGAGAACTCTCAATGAGGAAACCAATACTAACAATATAGATAGACATCACATTAGGAGTATATAATTTTAAAGAAAATTGACCTGCAATTTATACTCTTAGAGATATGCTTGGGGCTTTAAGAAGTTAATTTGTCAAGGGTTGAAATATGTCCTTGAGACTGGGTTTAAAGCCAGGACTTTCCTATTCCAAGGCTGGTTTTTGATCCTGTCTCTTGATTAATACATAGCAAGCATTTGATAAATATTTATTGAATGGAACTTCTATGTACCAACTCTACCTTTTCTGAAAGTATCCAGTTATATCTGAAATGTCTTTTGCATCTGCATACTCTTATTTTCTCTGCCATCTCAGTTTGAAGCCAGGTTACTATAAACAGTAATAACCTGTTTTTATTTTACCTCTCTACTGGAAGAAATGATCATTAAAGAATTAAATTACAGAAACTATACTAGACAAAATACTGAGGGAGAAAAAAAATATTTGGCCAGGAGAGGATAATGCAACAATAAATCTTTTTATAGACAACTTTCTTTTTTCTTTTCATAATAAGAACAAAGAAAAAGATCTTGTAAACTTTAAAAGATAAAATTTTACCTGTAGAAATACCATTTCGTTTTAAGTTTTCTATATAATCACTGCCAAAAGAATCTTTGCCAACCTGTACCAAAGAAATGATGAACATTAGAGCTTTTACATTTAGCAAAATGCTATGATGTAGTTTTTAGAAAAATTAACATTTAAAAAGGGCATATCTACACTATACTTTATAAACATAAACTAATTAATCCTTTTAATATAAGATGTTAGACTTGATATTTTAGCCCAGAGAATTACACTATGAATTAATGTTCTAATTGTTTCCTATCTAAAATGAAAAACATTTCATGACTATTTGAAGTGCTGATACATGAAATATGGATTGGACTTAATCAGCTTAGTCCAAAAGGATAAAACTGGATGGAAGTTACAGGAAAGTAAATTTTGATCTAATATAATAGAAAACTTCTAATTAGAACTACCCAGTAATGGAAGAAGCTTGTAGTGATTTTCATAATTGGAGGTACTAAGAGGCCCGATGAACTACTTACCCAGAATATTGTGATATGATTAGAACTATACTTTAGAAAAAATTACCTTGGCAGCTAAGTGGATGATAGAGTGAAGTAGGGAGAGTTGTGATACAGGAGGACTAGTTAGAAAGCTACTAAAATAGTGCAGGGAAGAGGTGGTGAGGTTCAGAACTAGGACTGTGGATGTATGAGTAGAGAGGGAGATGCACAGGAAAGATGCTGTAAAGGGGTGAAACTGGTAAGACTTGACAATGGATTTGATACATGAGATGAGTGATTAGGAATCCAAGGAGACTCTAAGGATGCAACCCTGAGTGACTGGAAAGATGATAGTAGAAACAGGATAACTGGGAAGAATTTTGGGGAAAATAGAATTCTCTTTCGATATACTGAATTTTAATTATCTATAGGATACTCAGTTGCACCTGGAGTTTTGTAACTACAGGTCAGAAGAGGGACTCAGCATGGATATATACATCTTCAAATCATTTGCAAAGAGATTAAAATTGAACCCATGGAACGAGATCATCATATGAGATAGGATGGAGAAAAAAAGAAAATAGTCTAGGACAAAACCTAAAGGGATACATAAGATTGATTGCCATGACATGGATAAAGAACCACCAAAGCAGAATGAAAAGAAGCAAGTTGGATAGACAAACTATGAGAGAAAACAAAAATGTAGAGAGGAGATACTGCACAGAAGAATGAGGGACAATATCCAAAAGAACTCAAAGAGACTTAAAATTAAGAAAAGGCAGACAGGTAGATAGCACAGTGGATGGAGCACTCGATGCTGAAATCAGGAGGTCTGAGTTAAAATCCAGTCTCAGATAGTTAACATTTCCTAACTGTGTAACCCTGGGTAAGCCACTTAAGCCAACTGCCTCACCAAAAGAAAGAAATGAAGATTAAGAAAAAGCCACAAGATTTGCCAATCAAGACATCATTGGTAACATTGAATAAGACAATTAAAGCTGAATGATGAAGCTGAAAAACAGTTTATAAAGGTTTTAGAAAAGAGTACAAGAATAAGAAGCAGAGGAATTTTTGTAGCTTTCTCAAGGAGTTTAATCATGAAAAATAGAAGAGATATAGGATAACTAGTGGATAATTTTAGGTTAAGTTTATTGGTTTTTTTTTTTTTTTAAGGATGGTGGAGACAGGGGCATGTTTCTAGGGATCAGACAAGGAACTAGTACATAGGGAAGGACTGAAGATAAAAGAAAGTGTGGTTATGACAGTGGGAGCAATCTGTTAAAGAAGGGAGGAAAGAATAGGTTCAAGGATATATGTAAAAGCCTGGCAAAGAGAAGGGCCACCTTTAAAATTTTTTTAAGTTTAAATTTTCAATTAACAAGCACGTAATTTTTTTTCTTTCTATCCCAATTTAAAAGAGAAACAAAATTCTGTAACAAAAATGCTTAATAAAAGAAAGCAAATTCTCACATTGTATCTGAGCACAAGTATTTATTATTCAGCATTTTAAATCCATCCCCTGTCTGAAAGGAGGCAAGTACATAGATCATCATCAGCACTCTGGAATCATGGTCATTGTACTGATCAGAAAGCTTAAGTCTTAATTTCTCTCTGTAATGCTATTGCATAAATTGTTCCGAGACCCTTACAAACAAGGATTTGGTCATCAATTCGTTTCTTAACCATAATTCTGAAAGGAAATTTCTTCTTTATTTCTTTAATTTGTTTAAATGATGTAAGAAGGATTATTTTCTTCATCAGAGATCAGAGTGAAGGAGACAGTAGAGAGATGTCTCAGGGATATAAAATGAGGACGAAGGAAGAAAAGAGAAATCTGACTCAGACTGTTTTTTTTTTTTTTTTTTCCCAGTGAAGTGTGAGGCTGAGAGGAATAAAAAGGATGCCCAAAGAGACAAAGTTTGGCCAAGATGGCAGAAAAAAGGCACTATCTCACCTGAGCTCTCTCCCAAACACTCCTATATACCTTTAAAAGATGCCATAAAACAATTCCTGTAATAGAACCCACAAAAGGATGGGATGAAATAATTTTACAGCTAAAGACAACTTAGAAAGTTGCAGGAAAGGCTTGTCATACCTGGGTAAGAATAGAGCTCAGACTCAATCCCATGAGCACACCTTGGAAGCCCCTGAATCAGCAGCAAGAGCAGTAGCAGCTGCTTCCAGAAAGCTCAGTCCATAGATTGTAAAGGGGTATGGGTCAGAAGGAGATTACAGGAGTTTCTTTGCTAGTACTGGCGGCAAAAATCTGTTGCTTTGCCCATATGCAAATCTAGATTGCAATCCTGGGAGTGTCATCAATCAGCACACTAGAACTTGAGGAGGAAATAGAGTAAAGAGTGCTTGAAGACAGTCACAGACCAGAACACAGTTCTCTTTAGATTATACTTGGAAGAACTGAAAACTTACAGATACCTAGAAGAATTTCTGAAAATAGCTGCATAAAATCCTTGAAGTTTCAGTCAGTGTATCCTCCACTCTGGAATTATAGTCCCACTTTAACAAAGAGTCAGAAGTCAAAAAAAAAAGGCTCAGAAAATAAGTAAGCAACAGAAAAAAATTCTAATCAGAATGTTATTATGGTAACAAGGAAGATCAAAACACACTCAGAAGATAACAAAATCAAAGTTCTAATATTAAAAGCCTTCAAGAAAAGTTATAAATTGTCCTCAGGATATGAAAAACCTCAAAAAAAGATTTTAAAAATTTAAATAGTATTTTATGTTTCCAAATACATGTAAAGATAGTTTTCAACATTCCTTGAATGAAAACATTCAAGGTTTTCAAAACCTTGTGTTTCAGATTTCTTTCCTTTTTCTCTCTTCTCCCTCTCTCCAAGACAGTAAGCAATCCAATAATCCAATCCAAACACGAGCAATTCTTCTAAATATATTTCCATGTGGGGGAAAAAAAAAAACAAAACAGCAGATCAAAAGGGAAAAAATGAGAAAGGAAAAAGAAACAACCAAGCAAATAACAAAAAAGGTGAAAATACTGCATTTTGATCCACATGAAGTCTCCATATTTGTCTTTCTGGATGTGGATAGCACTTTACATCACAAGTTTATTTGAATTGTCTTGAATGACCTCATTTATGGAAAAAGCCCAGTTCATCACAGTTGATCATCATATAATCTTGTTGTTACTATGCACAATGTTCTCTTGGCTTTACTTAGCACCAGTTCATGTAAAACTTTCCAAGCTTTTCTGAAATTATTCTGCTTATCATTTCTTATAGAACAACAATATTCTATAACATTCATATACCATAACTTCAAAAAACCAAATAAGAGAAGCAGAAGAAAAATTGGGGAGAAAAAAGGGAGTGATGAAAGAAAATCATGAAAAACAAACAGCTTGGTAAATTAGGAGATACACACATACACGCACAAATACCAAAGAAAATAATACCTTAAAAAGCAGACTAGGCCAAATGGTAAAAGAAGTACAAAAAACAATGAGAAGAATGCCTTAAAAAGCAGAACTGGCCAAATGGAAAAAGAGGCATAAAAATTGATTGAAGAAAAAATTCCTTAAAAAATAGAATTGGCCAGATGGAAAAGGAGCTACAAAAGCTCATTAAAGAAAATAATTCTTTAAAAATTAGAATTGCGCAAATGGAAGCGAATGACTTTATGAGAAATCAAGAAACAATAAAACAAAACCAAAAGAATGAAAAAATTAATGTAAAATGTCTCATCAGAAAATTGACCTGGAAAATAGATTCAGGGAAGAAATTGAAGAATCACTGGACTCTGAAAGCCATGATCAAAAAAAAAGAGCCTAGACATCTTCTTTCAAGAAATTATCAAGAAAAACTGCCCAGATATTCTAGAACCATAGGGTAAAATAGAAATAGAAAGAATCCACTGATTACCTCCTGAAAGAGATCCCAAAATGAAAACTCCCTGAAATATTGTAGCCACATTTCAGTGCTCCCATGTCAAGAAGAGAATATGACAAGCAGTTATAAAGAAATGATTGAACATTCTATACCAAAATAAGGTCAAAATAGCTTCATGATTTAGACATAAAGAGTGATGCTATAAGCAAATTAGAAGAACAAGGGATAGACTGCCTCTCAGATATGGAGAAGGAAGAAATTTATGGCCAAAGAAAAATTGAAAAACATTATGAAATGCAAAATAGATAATTTTAATTACATTAAATTAAAAAGAGGGCAAAAAGACAAAAATATGGTCAAGATTAAAGGGAAGCAGAAAACTGGGAAAAATTTTTTTACATCCAAGGGTTCTGATAAAGGCCTCATTTCTAAAATATATATAGAATTGACTCAAATTTATAAGAATACAAACCATTTGCCAATTGACAAATGGTCAAAGAATATGAAAAAAACAATTTTCTGATGAAGAAATTAAAATCATTTCTAGTCATATGAAAAAATGTTCTCGATTACTATTGCTTAGAGAAATGCAAATTAAGACAATTCTGACTGAGGTATAACTACACATTTCTTAGATTGGCTAAGGTGACATGAAAAGATAATGACAAATGTTGGAAGGGATGTGGGAAAATTGAGACACTAATACATTGTTGGTGGAGTTATGAACTGATACAACCATTCTGGAGAGCAATTTGGAACTATGCTCAAAGGACTATCGAACTGTAATTATCCTTTGATCTAGCAGTATCTCTACTGGGACTGTATTCCAAAGAGATCATAAAAAAGGGAAAAGGACCTATATGTGCAAAAATGTTTGTAGAAGCCCTCTTTGTAGTGGCAAGGAACTGGAAACTGAGTGGATGCCTATCAGTTGGAGAATGGCTAAACAAGTTATAGTATATGAATGTTATGAAATATTATTGTTCTATAAGAAATGATCAGCAGGATGATTTTAGAGAAGCCTGGAGAGACTTAGTGAAATGAGCAGAACCAGGAGATCATTGTACAAGGCAACAGCAAGATAATATAACGATCAGTTCTGATGGACGTGGCCATTTTCAACAATGACGTAATTCAGGCCAATTCCAACAGACTTGTGAGAGAGCTATCTGAATCCAGAAAGGTCTGTGGGGACGAATATGGATTACAACTAGCATTTTCAACTTTTTGGCTGCTGTTTGCTTGCTTTTTTCTCCTTTTTTTCCTTGTACAGCATGATAACTGTGGAAATATGTATAAAAGAGCTACACATACTTAATGTATGTTGGATTGCTTGCAAACTTGGGGAGATAGTAAGGGGAAGGGAGGGATAAAAATCTGGGACACAGGGTTTTACAAGGTGAATGTTGGAAATAATCTTTGCCTGTATTTTGAAATTAAAAAGCTATCATTTAAAATAAACAAATAAATTAGAAAAATAAAACCATGTAAATTATGCCCCCCAAAACCCTTCTAAATAATTCAAGTACTGTGGAACCACAGTCAAGGATAACACAAGATTTATCAGTTTCTGCATTAAAGATTAGAGGGTTTAGAATATGATATTCTAGAGGGCAAAGGATTTAAGATTACAATTAAGAATCACTTATTTAAAAAAGTGAGTATAATCCTTCAGGAGGAAAAAAAAAAGGATATTCAATGAAACAGAGGGCTTTCAAGAATTCTTGATGAAAAGATTAAAGCTGAATAGAAAAATGTGACTTCCAAATACAATACTCAAGAGAAGCATGAAAAGGTAAACAGAAAAGGAAGACGAACAATGTTGGAGGGGATGTGGGAAAAATGAGCATTAATGCATTGTTGGTGAAGTTGTGAACTGATTCAACCATTCTATAAAACAATTTGGAACTAGCCCAAAGGACTAAGGAACCACGAATAGTCTTTGACCTGGAAGTGCAACTACTATGTCTATATCCTTAAAGAGATAGAAAACAAAGGATAAGGACCCATATTTCCAAAAATATTAATATCAGCTCATTTTGGGTGGCAAAGCCTTGGAAAGTGAAGGGATGCCTATCAATTGGGGAATAGCTGAACAATAGAAGATTTTGAGTTGAGAATGGAAAGAGAAGATAATGTAACCAGTGCAGGGATAATGGCCAGGGGAGGAAATGAAGAACAGAGGGAACAGAGATCGTGTTTTGGTTGAAGAATTGTATTAGAGATCATAAGACATATAGAAAGATGAAATGTTAAATAAAAGATTATGATCAGATGATTTTACATTCATAAATACGGAAGCAGAAGATTTGTGAGTGATGTGAAGATCAAGGATATGGCCATCTCTATATGTAGCTGAGATGAAATGGTACAACAGTCCATGGAAATTGAATAAACTGAGGTAAATTAGAATGTTATGGTACTTGAGACCAATATGGTACTATGAATATGTATGCTGAAGTCCCATAGTATGAAGCAAGAGATGAGAAGGAAAGACTGAGCCAGGCATTGAACTCACTGAGGAAAAAAGGAGAATATCCTGGTGATGTATAGATAATAGCTTTCAAGACCTGGATTGGGTGATAAATTTGGAGAGGGAACATCAAAGGAGAAGAGGTTACTTATCGAAGGTGATTGAAGGAAAGCCTTTTATTGTCAATGGGAGTAGTGAATATTCTAACTCCCTCATCATAACTAGTGAGTAGGGATTAGGAGACAAAAATGTAGCCAGTTCTATAAAGGGTAGTGAGGGAAGTGTGTTATTAAGAGAGAGACATTCCTTGGGGAGGGCCAGAAAATGTAAGAAAGAAAGAGGTTTTAAGATGAAAAAAATTTGTTAGTAATAGAGTAGACACTGCAGAGGGTAGAGTGGGAGGGGCTTGAGCTGAAGATGGGGAACGGGGCTTGTACACTGGCAGCAGGGGTTCATGATCACTGGAATGGGATAAATTTAAGGGAACAGGAGTATGCTAATCATTGAGAATATTAGTGGTTCAAGTAAACTCCAGGAATGGGGAGTAACCTGCACAAATGCACATAAGTTCTTGGTAGAGATGTTAGGGATTATGGGTGTAGCATATGTTATTAGAATCAATCACCACATCAGTTAGTTTTGATTAACTTCAGCTCCATAGGGATGGACACACACTTTAGCTTCTTGCTAAAAGGATATGAATCATCAGAGGCTCCTTGTTAATCCTTTGGCCCTCATGGGGAAGGGGTGTTTGCTACTGAGAATCTTTAGTTGAATATGTCCTTTAGCAAGAAGACTAGAACATGTTTCTAAAAGACAGAATGTGATGTCAATAAATCAAACAATATGCATTTAATAAGTCCTTATTATGTGCCAGGGACTTCCTAGAACTTCTTCTATACCTGGAACCTTCTTGTTCTAGAATATCTTATTATCCCTTCACTCTGTTCACCTTGTAATTTCTCTTTGCAAGGTCTATACAACTCTTCCCCCCCAACTCCTACTAGTGACTTCCTTCTGGAGCCCCCTATTTTATGGAGTAACTCAGACCAACATGGACTTCAAAATCAAGCCCACATTGCACTTGCATCTGTATTTCCAGCACACAGTCAATGCTTAACAAGTCCATCCATCCATTCATCCATTTTTTTCCTTTGTTCTTACTGGAGATGAGAAAGGAAAAAATAACATTCCTTGTCCTCAAGGATCTTATATTCTAATAGGAGAGAGATACATGTAAAACTGCAAACTTATAAATAACTACACATATATAGGATATATACAGGTACAATACATAGAAGGTAATGTTAGAGAGAAATCTTACTAGCTACTAGAGGGTGAGTGGGGGTAAGATTAAGAAAAGGCCTCCTGCAGAAAGTACAATTTGGTATAAAAACCAAAAGCATGAATAAAGCTTTTTTACAAACAAGCAAAAATCCAAATGTCTGCCAGCAGTAGACAGTATATCCAGTTAGGGGAATAA
This sequence comes from Antechinus flavipes, assembly GCF_016432865.1. Taxonomy (NCBI): domain Eukaryota; kingdom Metazoa; phylum Chordata; class Mammalia; order Dasyuromorphia; family Dasyuridae; genus Antechinus; species Antechinus flavipes. Next base: position 223,777,540 of record NC_067399.1, on the reverse strand, counting down.
ATAAGTAGTCTAGTATGACAAGTATATATTCCGGGTACATGTGAGGTAAAAGATAGAAAGATAGGAAGGAGCCCAAATCCTCCATGGGTTATGGCAAAAGTACTGCCAGAGACCAATGGTTCAATGGGCTTTGAGATATTCTGTTATTCTCCTTTGATATCTGCTTCTTCAGAAAATAATCCTTCATCTCTTCTATGTCTTCTTAGAAATTTTAAAGATTCTTATTTTCATTCATTTTATATTATCAAGATCCCAATAATATTAGTTAACAGTCTCATTGTGCTTCAAGATTTGCAAAGTACTTTAAATATAGCATCTTGTTTAATATAGCAATGTGACATAGATGCTATTATTTCCATTTTATAGGTGAAGAAATGGAAGCTTTGAGAAGTTAAGTGACTTGTCCAAGATCACACAGCCAATAGGTGTCTCAGGTAGGATCTGAATATAGGTCTTTCTGATTCTCAGTACAGCATTCCACTATACCACACTGCCTCCCAAGTCCTATTAATATTTTAACTTAATGGAGGAGAGGGGGAAAGCTGGCTGCAAGGGAATCCTCTTATAGTAGGAATATCTTTGCCAACGATGAGTTATCTTTAGCAAGTTGGCTTGATTCCAATACTAGGTAGGTATTGAATTATCCTATTTTTTACTTCTGTGAGTCATAGCCCATAACTTCTTTTAAATTCCTTTTTTTGTTTTTCCTGTGAGAAAAATCAAGTGTCATATAGTTGGGTGCATCTCAGTATAGGGCATTATAAATAACTAGAACAATATTATTTCTTTCTTTTTTTTCTTTTTGCTGTGGCAATTAATATTGCTTATTTCTAGAGCCTATTAAAATCGCATTGTAACTATCTCCTTATAAACTAACATTTTTATATTGATGAAATTATTAAAATAAAGATCAAAAGTAAAACTAAATCTAAAATATAAAAATTAGTAATAGTAGCTGGAGGTAGATTTTACAGGGAGATATTTCCAAAAGGGCAATAAATAGTTTTAAGGTCATTACATCATTCAAATAAGTGAGTAACTATTGTATCAAAACATTTGTGCTAAATTGTGGAGAATACAAAGATTACTAAAATATGTTATATTCTCAAGAAACATAATCTTATGGTTACAAAGAGCAGTAGAAGTGTACATGCTGAGACATTTTATTTTTATTTAATTATGTTTTAATTTATATTTTATATTTAAGTTATATTTATGATTATATTTTATTTTATAAGCTGAATACATTTTAAATTACATTTTAAAAGATGAACATAACTGTAACTTAGTTATCATCAGTGAATGAAATGAACCCAATATATAGGCCCTCTTATGCTTTGTGATTCTTTTCTGTTTCTTTCTATAAATTTTATAATAAGGCTTTAACCCATGGACTTAAGGACTTTCTCTAGTTCTTTTAGTATTTCATTGTTTCTGAAGGAGTTGTAGTAGGCTTGTCATATCTCTAAGATCAAATCATCTCCTTTTGGAGAACATGTCTGAATCAACTTTCACAGTATAGTCTTAAAATAATACAGTGTGAGTCCTGATTGAAAATGTCTCCTTTTTCAGATAGAATTTAAATAAAATAAATACTAAGTTAAAAATTTATTATTTTCCTTGATGTTCTTCCAACCCTGACTCTCAATATACATTATTATTTCTGGATTTAGATTAAAGAAATAATTGAGAGAAGGAAAAACCTTTTAATGAACGAATGAATCAAGTATTGAAAAAACACATTATAAACAAAGCACTGCTCTACACATATGGATACAAAAAGAAGACAGTTCTTTCAAGGAGCTCTCATTTAAATGGGAGAAACAATAAATACATAAGGAATGTGTCAACTTAAAGTCCGATGGAAAATTCTTTATGGTGCTTAGTAAGGGCAGATGGTGACTCCTCTTCTTATTACCACTGACAAAACGATCAGTTTCTGAGGCAGAACCATTGATATAATTAAGCAGTTAGGTGGCAAGTACTTTTTTTTTTTTTTTTTTTTTTAACAGATGTAGCTGTGGTCACTGCCAAGCTCCAGCTCTACCCAGGTTGTTTCCCAAGATGATGGCTGTAGATGTTAAGTTGGAAGCATTGTCATTCCCCAAGTTTTTGGATTCGGGCGCCTTGCCTGTCTCCATCCAGGTCAGAGGGGACATGATGATAACCTCACTTGCCTGGTACATGCTGTTTCTTCTCTCTCTTTCAAAGGTATCCTGCCGGTTTGATTTCCCTATTCTGTGGCTGTTGCTTGGGCGAGTTATTTCCCCCAAGCAGAACTGGAGTCTAGGGGAGGGAGACAAATGTTCTCACTCTCAGGATCCTGTGCAGTCGGTTAGCAATTATTTCTGGTGCTGATGGAAAGGTTGCCCCGTCCCTCACACCATTTTTTTTTTTTTAACCAACAATTACTGCCTTCAATGATAGCTTCAGGTATAGATTAGAATTAAGTCTAGTGAGTTAGGGGCTCTGTTATTCCCCAGGTTCTTGGGCTCAGAATCCTAGGCTGTTTCCCTCAAGCTCTAAGGATCTTGTTAGTTAAATGGTCTGAACTGCCTGGCATATGCTGCCTCTGCCTTTCAGGGATTCATATGTATAAAATTATTTGTAGCGGTTCTTTTTATGGAGTCAAAGAACTGGAAACGAAAAGGGTGTCCATCAAATGGCACTGGCTGAACAAATTATGATATATGAATGTAATGTATTAGAATCCTTACAAAGTATTAACTCACTGGAATTGATAGAAACAATGCTTATGTACTTAAGTTTACACCTTTGAGAGTTCACACATTAGCTCACACATTAGAGTTCACAAGTCCCAGAGATTCACAAGTTATACCTCCCACAATCCCACTCTCAGAGGAGGAGTCAATCTTTGGGTTCCCACCTTTAAGAGATCATATATAAGAAGCTCTTAGAGCCTCAGTTAGGGGTCAGTCAGTTGAGGAGACAGAAAGCCAGAATTCAGTTGGGAGATTCAGAACTGGAGATTCAGAGGGAGCTGGAGGCTGAAGCTGAAGATGGAAGAGACAAAGGACAAGCTGCAAGAACTCTTGGAACCAAGGAGGGAGATAGGCCTCTAAGAAAATTAACCAGGTTATTTTGGAAGAGACAATAAAGAATCTGAACTTTTCACAGCTGGCTGCATTTGAGGTGATTATTACTCTGAACTGAAACTAAAGCTGCCTCCAGAACCTCCCCAAGAAATCTGTTCCCAGAGAACGATCATATTTTAGAAAAGAAGAGAATATTATTGTGCCATAAGATAAGATGAAAGAGTCAGAAAAACTTGAGAAGATTATATGAACTGAAGTAGCGGGAAGGAATCACATCCAGGAGAACAATTCTTACAGTAACATCATCATTGTAAAGATAAGCAATTCTGAAAGACTTAAGCCCAGCCACAATTCTAGAAGACTGATGATGATGAAACATGTTACCCACCTCCTGACAGAGAGGTAATGGATTCTGGGTGCAGATATTTTTTAGACATGGCCAGTGTGGGAATTTACTTTGACTAAGCATATTTCTTATAAGCTTCTTTCCCTTAAGCCTTTGCCTATGGGAGAGATAGGCAAGAAAGAAAATATGTAAAAAAAAGGTGCCCTTAGAGGTCATATCCCTTCATTTTATAAATGAGGAAATTGAGGTCAAAAGAAATTTAAGTGATTTGCCCAATATCACACAGATGCAGAACTGGGATTTGAATGCAGGCCCTTTGACACCAGATTGAGGTTCTATGTTCTACTTTGCCATGTTGATACAAAGGCAACTGCTCTATCTTGGAGTTAGCTGTCTCTGCTTGTGCTGTTTCCTAGGAGACCAAGATTCAAATCTTATCTTAGACACTTAATAGGTGTGTGATCCTTTGCAAGTCACAAAGGCAATCACATATTCTGTGTCTGTTTCTGTATCAGTAAAATAAAGGAGTTTGATTTAATGGCCTCTAAGGTCCTTTTTAATTTTAAATCCAAAATCTTATGAAATAACAAATTAGAATTACCCATTTTCAAAGAATTTTTTCAGGCAAATGGAGATATGTTAGATATTGAAATATGCTTCAATATGTTTTGAAATGATTTCTTTTTTCTCCCTCCATGTTACCAATATTAATTTGATTTATGGCCAAAGAACATATGAGGAGGAGGGGAGTACTCAAAACAAATCTGGCTAGATCTTGAAGGATGCCCACGCAATCTCTTCATCCTGGGGATATTCACTCTATTTTTCTTAACATCTGTAGAGATTTTCATCTTAAAATATCATTTGTAACTATCACCAGACCACTCTGGCCCATGATTTGGTTATACATGGACCACACAGAACCAAACTCCTACAAGTATTTTATTACATGCCTCTTAAGTGGATGTATCATTACAAAAATACTGATGTAATTTATGCTTCTTATTCCTATTCACAATTTCTTAACGTATATTTTCCCTTAGCTCAATGTTGGTGGTTTTTTTCATGTGCCACCAAATGGACTTACATCATCACAGCTGGAATTCTGGCTTACTACAGAGGAGTTTGGTTTATAGAAGTAAATTAATGATGCCAAGGAAAGAGAAATTTCATATCAGTTTATCTTGCACTTCATCTGTTCATTTCTATAATGAATAATTCTATCATTTCCAATTTCCTTTGGAATTTTTTTATTTTTTATGTGGCTGTAAGGCAAATTTAACCATTTTGATTATTAAAAATAAATGGCTTTTACCCCTGCTAGGCCTATATCCAAAGACATTTAAAAAAAAGGGGGGGAAAGGAGCTGTATTTGAAAAAAAAAATGTATAGCAGCTCTTTTTGTGGTGGTTAAGACTTGGAAATCATCTGGGAAATGGCTAAACAAGCTGTGGTATATGATTGTAATGGAATATTATTTTGTGTTAAGAAATGACAAGCAGGATGATTTCAGAAAAACCTGGAAACTCACATTAACTAATGCACAGTGAAATAAATAGAACCAAGAGAACACTGTACACAATAATAGCAATATTGTTCAATGAAGAACTGTGAATAACTTATTTTCAGCAACACAAGTATTTAAGACAATCCCAAAGGACTAATGATGAAACATACTACACCTCAAGAGAAAGAACTGATATTGATTGAAGACAGACTGAAGCATGCTATTTTTCACTTTCTTTCATTTTTTCCCTTTTATTCAACAAGGTATTTTATACATAATGACTAATATGGAAATATTTTATGTAACTGCACATGTACAACCTGCATCTGATTGCTTACATCTTGGGGGGAAGGAAGACAGGAGGAAGGAACTTTAAATAAAAATGTTAAAAAATTGGGGGGAAATGGCTTTTACATAAGAGAAAATATTATTTCATATAACAACAGCCTGTATCAACTTTTTTGGGACAAAAAGTTCAGTTAAAATGGGACAGATGTTTAGAAAACAATGGACAGGGTGCTGAAGTCAGAAAGACTATGTGAATTCTAACAGGCCTCAGACACTTACTAGTTGTGTGAACCTGAGCAAATCACTTAATCCTGCTTGCCTCAGTTTCCTCATTTATAAAATGAGATGGAAAAGGAAATGACACACCACTTCAATATCTTTGCCAAGAAAATCCCAAATGGAATCATATAGATTTGAACAAGACTGAAGCGATTAGACAACAATCACAACAACAACAAATCAGTATGGGTAAGAAAATGCTGAAAGGCTATGAAAGGCTACTTTCCAAATCTATAAAGAAATATAATTTCTTTTGTCTTTTTGAGAAACCTTAATATTTTATTATATTATTGAGATTAAATAAATCAGTGCTTTGGATTGTCAAGTCCAGGTCAATCTGTCTAGTTTTAGGAGAAACTATATTATCTTATCTCTCATTAAGGACAGCAGAGCTTGAATTCTATTACAAGAGCACAGAAATAGATACATAAACCAAAAGAAGAACAGGTGATGTGATTTCATAAATTCCATAACTGTGGTTTAGAAATAAAAATTTTAAATCACTATTCAATGGCTATGACTTTCATTCATGTCTTTAACAAAAACATGTTAATTGCTAATAATATACTGTCCTAGGTGGAATTGAAGGAACAAAGATAAATAAGACTCAATACCCGCCCATGATCACTGAAGTCTTCCTTGATCTCCCTACATGTTGGTGCCTTCTTCCTTTTTAAATATTCCTAGAGTGCCCAAGTGATCAGTTTTCTTCTTTTTTCCCTACTAACTTTCCACCTTGTATCATATTTATCTATTATGTATATACTATATGGCCTGCCTATAGAAAGCTTCTTTAGGATAGGAATTGTATCTTTCTTTGTACTTGTATCCTCAATGCCTAGAACATAGCAGGCACTTTAATAAATGTGAGCTGAAATATTACTTTATTTTTTTGTGTCGTTATCTTCTAGGTCTAGAGATAGTAGATAGCATCCTGAAGCTAGAGTAGAAAGACTACTCATTAGATTTGTGACACTAGGCTAGTCACTTAACTTCTGTTTCTTTAGTTTTCTTATCTGTAAAATCAGGTACCTATCTCTTAGGTTGGGGTTGTTGTGAGGATCAATTGAGATAAAATTTGTAAAGCATTTAGCATAGTGCTTAGCAAACTGTAAGGCAATAAGTAAATGTTGACCACTGGCTATCACAGATATTTAGTATGGTACTTGACTGTTATTAATAGCTAGTCTAATATATGGCTTTATAGAGGAAAAGTGCTAACATTCTTGCTACATTGTAAGTAATTAATAAAATAAGCTGTCAGACTTATTGACTGTTCAATTCCTTTAAAATTTCAGAAATCTTTAATGGTTTTCTTATGGCCTATAAACATATCTTAATTTGCATTCAAGGTTCTGCATAGCAGTACTTCAAACCTTGCCTCTGAAATCTAGCCATGCTGCTTTTCTTTGTCTCTTGTCAACACCTTTAAAATTCTTGCCATTACTCATGCCACTTACTTTTTTCCTTCAGTCCTATCCAAACCCTGCTAGGGCTTTAATGCTCACCTTAAGCCTTACCTCTACTCTGGAGCTTCCCAGATCTTTCTAATCCCCAGTAATCTCTTCCTCCTCCTAATCCATTTATTGATACATCATACACAAATCTGTATTGTCAATTAGCTTTTTATATGAATATGTCTTATCTTCTTAAGTAGATTGTAAACTCCCTCTCATATTTCATAACACTTAAAAGTTGACTATCCAGGCCAATAAAAATTTGTTGATTGATTTAATGATAAACAATTCATCTTAAAAATATATTCTAAGAAATTCTTGTAAAATGAAGTTTTCTTCATTTGAATTCTTCATATTACATGTGTTTGACTAAGCAGAGAGATGTGAGTTCTATTATATTAATCACAGATTAATAAAGCTATAATTCAGTAATAGGTAAAATGATAATTGCATAGCCTGTAAATCACTGAAGAAATCCCTGTGGAGAGAAAAGTGCTGTATAAATAGGGAATTGAAGGCTGACAGTTCAAAGAAGTTTCAGTAAAATCTGTGGTGTACTAAACTTGTTCTTTCCATATTTTCTCTAAGAGAAAAAATCAATCAAGCCTTATTTTCATTAAAGATGGTTAAATCCCCCTTTAAAAATATCCTAAAGTATAAATGAACCTTTAGATTTCAGTAAATGCAAAAGTTGAAGGCAACAACCCTTTTACCTTTGATAAAAATTATGTTTTTATGATTCATTTTTCAAGTTGTTTCAGAAAAGTGGAAAGAAATATAAATAAAAAGTTCTGTATATTTTTTGTTTTCAGGATAGTCTGTAAAAGTTTACCATGCCAAAAAAAAAGTTTATGTCCCATCATGTCAGATGGAAATAATTTAAAGATGAGTGGAAATATCAGGCACTTGGCTAAGTATGTAAAATCTTTGTTTCTGAAGTTAAATGTATCCAAACACAATCAATACATTTTGTTCAAATATCACCTCCATGAAATTGAATGCCAGATCTATAAATCTAGTTTTAATTTCTCTCCTGATTGAACCCTACTCTGCCAAGTAATTGTCTTTACAATTCTTGTAGAATTGTGTAATTCTACAAACATCTTAAGCCCATGCTGTACAAAATTCATTATCTTTTCCCTAAAACCACTCATCTTAGGAATTTCTATATCAGATACCAATCAATCAATCAATGAACATGTATTTATTACATTTGTCAGGTCAGGCACTGTGCTAAGCACTAAAGATACAAAGAAAAGCTAAACAGTCTCTCTTTCCCAAGGACCTTACATATATAAAAAGATACATACAATATACATACAGAGCAGATAGTACAGAAAAAGCTTTAGAAGTTGAGGAGATAGGGAAAAGCCATTTGTAAAAGGTGATATTTGAACCAAATCTTGCAGGAAACAAGGCAGAGGTGAGAGATAGAGTGCTATTAGCGCAGGGAAAAACCAGTAGAGAAGCATGGCAACAGGAAATGTGCTATGCGTGAAGATCAGCAAGCTGGTTGGACATTACTCTTAAGTACAGTTGGATTGTAAAATTGTGAAAGGGAATAAAATGTACGAAGTTAGAAATGCTGGAGTGGCCAGTTTGTGAAGAGCTTTTGATGCCAAACAAAGTGCTTCGAATCTGATCTTGTGGTAAAAAAGAACCACTGGAGTTAACAGAAAAGGGTGTGTGTGTGTGAGATATATGTTTTGGGAAAGGCACTTTGGCAACTTAGTGGAGTATGGATTGGAGTAGGGAAGAGACCTGGTACAGAGAAACCAATTAGAAAGCTATCATAATAGTTCGGCAAGGTGCTGGATCTGAAGTAGGATGACAGAGTAGAGAATAATGTGAGGAGAGAGAAGAGACATGTATAAGAGGTATTGTAAAGGTAGGAACAAGATCAGTAATTATTTGGATATGGGTAATGTGTGAAAATAAGAAATTAAGGGTGATATTGAAATTGCCATCTTGGGTAACTGGAAGGATGGTGGTACTTTCCACAGAAATAGGAAAGCCTTGAAGAAAAGCAGGTTTATTGGAGCGGGGAGAGGGAAGGGCAGGAAATAAAATAAGTTCCAACTTGGACAGAGTGAGTTTGGAATAATTATGAAAATGTCCAATAGCAAATTGGTGATATGGGACTATTGCTCAGAAGAGATATACAGACTTGGGAATTATCTGCAGAGAGATCATAACTGAATCAATGAAAGCTGTCAAAATTATGAAGAGAAAGAAGATGAAACATACCTTTGGAAATCTGAGTTAATATGTGTGACATGGATGAAAAACCAGCAAAGGAGATGAAGGAACAGTCAAATAGATAAATAAGCAGAGAACCAAGAAAGAACACTGTCACAGAAACCTAGAAAGGAGACAGAATCCAGGAAAAAAAGGTAGTAAACAGCATCAAATGTAACAGAGCGATGTCAGAAGAACAAAGACTGAGAAAAAGCCTTTAGATTTGCCAATTATGAAATCTTGGGTGATTTTGACCATGGCAGTTTCATGTGGATATTGAGATCAGAATCCAGACTGCAGAAAGTTAGGAGTGGAGAGGAAGCAGAAACATCTGGTTTAAATGATTTTCATTAAGAGGGCAGCTAGGAATTGCACTGCATAAGATGCCCCACCTAAAGTTAGGAAGAGTTCACAGTTCAAATTTGACCTCAGATATTTACTAGCTATCTGACCCTGGACAAAGTCATTTTGCTCTGCTTGCCTCAGTTTCCTCATGTATTAAAATGATCTGGAGAAGGAAATGGCAAATCACTCCAGTATCATTGCCAAGAAAATCCCAAATGGGGTCATGAAGAATGACATTGAAAAATGGCTTAACAAGGAGTTTAGTTAAGAAGGGAGTAATGGATAGAGGGGTAATATTCATTAGAGATAAAAGGATCAAATGAGTGTTTTCTTAGGATGGTTAAGTTATAGGTGGATTTGTAGACTACAGGGAAGGAGCTAGTAGAGACATACTGAAGATTAAAGAGAGGGAATGATGAGAGGACAGTCTGTTGGAAAAGACAAAAAAGGGAGGAAATCAAAAGTACACATAAAGAATCTGGCAAGGAGAAGGGTCACCTCTTCATCACAGACAAAAATGAAGAAGGAAACAGTGGAGAATATTATCAGAATTATGTGAGATAAACAGAGTAGAGACGAGGGAATTCTTGGCAAATAGTTTTAATTTTTTTCAGTGAAGTGTAAAGATGAGATCTTCTGTTGAGAGGGTATGTGAATCTTGAGAGAAGAGAAGGTTTGGAAGAGCTGTTAGGGAGAGTGTGATTGAAAACTGATTAAGTTTTAGATTAGGTTCAAGTCATGCTGCCTGAAGGCCTAGTTAAAATTCAATAACAAAATTTGTAGTGGACTCAATCAGAAAGGTTTTGTGACTTCTTTCACTTCAAGTACGTAGAATATGAAGAAGAGTGACAAAGAGGGATGATGGGAGTGATCCAGGGTTGGAATTTGGCAAAATGTGATCAGCCTTTGCATAATCCCTCATCAGTCATCTTTGTTCTCCGACATTCTTTCCTCTTTCCCCCAAATCTGAACACAGTCAAAAACATTTATTGCATGCTATGTACCAGACACTCTGCTAAACACTTGAAATACAAAGACAGGCAAAAACAACGTCTGCACTGGAGTTCACAATTCTAAGGAGGAGAGAGAACATGTCAACAACTATGTACAAAAAAGATAACTACAAGGTAAAGAGGAAATAATCCACAGAGAGAAGGCAACAGAATTAATAGAGATAGGAAATGGCTTTTTATAGAAGGTGGGATTTAATAATAGTTTTTGTCTACTAAAAGCAAATTGACCCAAGGGGTAGAATTCTGGACTTTGAGTAAGAGTTGAGTTTCAAATTCTGTTTCAGATACCTATTAGTTCTGTGATCTTTAGCAAGTAACTCAAACTCTGTTTACCTAAGTAAACATGGGGATAATAATAATACGTCCTATAGTTGTTGTGAGAATCAAATGAGATATTTGTAAAATGCTTACCTCCCTCGTAGTAGGTGCTACACAAATGAGGGCAATTATTACTATTATACTTTATATATGACTTTTAAATATGTTCTTATGTCTTTATTCATATGGCCACTATTCCACTTCAAAATCTCAACACTTCTAATTTGGAGTGCGCCACAGCCTCCCAGGTTGATCTTCTCTTGCCAATCTCTTTCTTCCCCATTCCATGCATCACATTGAACTGAAAAGATATTCTGTCTTTCCGCTACTCAAGAGGTTCCAGTAGTCTCCTAATCCCCCTTGGATCAACACTGACATTTAAAAGCTCATCACAATCTAGCTCCAACCTATCTTTTCAGATTTATTACATATTATCTATACAGGCTTTCCCCTCTACTAGGAAATCTCCTATATGAGATCACTTTTAGATATCCCCAGTTTCTAGTGCTTTCCCTTCAAAAATAATTACTATTTACTTGGTATCTCCTTTCTATTTACTTATTTGTATAGATGATGTATCTGCCATAACATGAAAGTTTCTTAGGGGTAGGGACTATTTGATTTTCATCTTGGTATTTCAGTACCTAACATGGTGATTATTATACATCAAGAAATCATGTGGAACAGTGAAAAGAAGGCTGGATTAGGCGTTAGATGATACCACATGCCTTTTTCTTCCTTACTAGTTGTTTGATATTGGGTATGTCATTTCATTTGTCTGTGGCCAATTTTCCTTATTTTTAAGTTGAGGGGAAAGTGAAGGATGAGATTAGGGCCTTTCTGACTCTAATTTAAGATCCTAGGTGCTTAAAAAATAATTGTCGATTGATATGGATGATTTAGAGGCTGGAATGGAAATCCACAGGAATTCTACCAATGTTTGTCATACTTAATTTAAGTCCTGGTCCTGAGATTAGTAAGGCAATATTTTATATCTTGCATAATTTCTACTTGCCACAGAAACCAGTGATGATAAAACCAATGAAGGGCTTTGAAGGATAATTATTTCTCCTATCTGAATTTTCAGAAAGTTTTTATTTGACTTTTAAAAGAATCAGAACTCTTAGTCCATATAAATCTATTCTCTTTTATGCTTACCTTGCACACTATGGAAGTCTTGGCTCCAAGCCGGGCTGCTTGCACACACTGGTTGGCACCTTTTCCTCCAAAGCCAATAAAAAACTTATGTCCATGGATGGTTTCTCCAGTTTTGGGCAGACGTGATGTAAGGCTAATATAATCAAGGAAGGAAAAAACAACAGATTGGGCATGAGTAACAGAGATGGCAATTAAATTGTTCAGAAGAGAAAAATAAACCTTAAAGTGCTATATTCAGTTATTATTATGTTTTATTAAGCCTTTTTAGATTAACCTAGATCAGTGTTGATTTCTCTCTCTCTGAGTTTTAAATAAAGCACTTTTACCTATCAGAGCTATGTGGTATGCTATATGGGGCTCCCAGATATCTGTTCTGCTCTTGCATCTCTTACCTCTTACCAAAGATTTGCCTTCATTTCTTCTTTTTGCTTTACTTTAAGAAATTCTACTAATTAGAGATCTTTTCAAGTTATTAGTGATAATGATATTCCAGAGAATTAAGGGGCTCTCCTCATTCATTCCTCAGGGTAAATAAAGGCAATATGATTTCTTCCTGGTTCACATCAGACACAATTACAAGAAACTGGGAGTAGGAGCAGGAAACATAACTAATTTTGAAGCATGAGAAGATCTGGGGGAGGAGGGATGAGGGAAAGGAGTAGAAAGGGTGAGAATAGAGACTGTTAGTTAGTAGAGAATAGCAAAAGGATACTAAGTACCATAGAAGTGAGGGAAAAGCTCAAAAATCACCTGTATTTTAATTTGTGTCTTGATTTCAAGAATACTTTAATATTTAATCATATGCTGTATACATTCTATAACTTTAATCTTTCAAACAAGATATAATCCTCTTTGAAAACAGAGAGTAGTCAATAAATGTATTGTTGACTGAACCTCTTCAGCCGCTTTGTTTTTCCCTCAAAGACTAGGACAATGCTCAATGGATACTGAACACTTTATAAATAGTTGTTTGAATGACTAGCCTTTCTGTTTCCACTTCATACTGCCCTACCCAAGTCTGCTTTCACTAGTAGGCAAATATAGTATTCTCCTTGCTAATCAAGGACTTTCATCAAGTTCTGCTGTTTTTCACCAAAATTAGCCTCTTTACATCTCATTTCCTCGGGGTAGATGCTTTCTGGGGTGACAAATGTAACATCTAAAAGAGACTACAGAACCAGAGAACCCAGAGGGCACTGTATACTGGTCATCTAGTTCAAGGTGCACTTGGAGAGGGATTCTTCCTTACAACATTTATGAACAGTCGTTAAGAAGTTCCCTCTTGAAACCAAATTATCACTCTTTGCTGATGATATGATGGTATGTATACTTAGAGAACCCCAGAGATTCTACTAAAAAGCAATTAGAAATAATCCACACCTTTAGCAAAGTTGCAGAGTACAAAATAAACCCACATAAGTTATCAGCATTCTTATATATCACTAACAAAATCCAACAGTTAGAGTTACAAAGAGAAATTCCATTTAAAGTAACTACCGATAGTATAAAATATTTAGGAATCTATCTGCCAAGGGAAAATCAGGCTCTATATGAGCAAAATTACAAAATACTTTCCACACAAATAAAGTCAGATCTAACCAATTGGAAAAATATTAAATGCTTTTGGATAGGGTAAACAAATATAATAAAGATGACAATACTACCTAAACTAATCAGACCTCCCCCCAAACTATTTTGATGACCTAGAAAAAATAACAACAAAGTTCATATGGAAAAACAGAAGGTCAAGAATTTCAAGGGAACTAATGAAAAAAAAAATCAAATGAAGGTGGCCTAGTTGTACCAGATCTAAAATTATATTATAAAGCAGCGATCATCAAAACCATTTGGTATTGGCTAAGAAATAAACCTAGTTGACCAATGGAATAGGTTAGGCTGAAAGGACAAAACAGACAATAACTTTAATAATCTAGTGTTTGACAAACCAAAGACCCCAGTTTGGGGGATAAAAACTCACTGTTTGACAAAAACTGCTGGGAAAACTGGAAACTAGTATGGCAGAAACTAGACATTGACCCACACTTAACATCATACACCAAGATAAGGTCAAAATGGGTTCGTGACCTACGCATAAAGAATAAGATAAATAAATTGGAAGGGCATAGGAGTTTATCTCTCAGACCTGTGGAAGAGGAATGAATTTATGACCAAAGAAGAACTAGAGATCACTATTGACCACAAAATAGAAAATTGTAGTTTGTACAAACAAAATTAATACAGACAAGATTAGAAAAACTGGGAAAATACTTTTGCAGCCAAAATTTCTGATAAAGGCCTCATTTCCAAAATATATAGAGAACTGATTCTAATTTATAAGAAATCAAGCCATTTTCCAATTGATAAATGGTCAAAGGATATGAACAGACAATTCTCAGACGGAGAAATTGAAACTATTTCCAGCCATTTGAAAAGATGCTCCAAGTCATTATTAATCAGAGAAATGCCAATTAAGACAACTCTGAGATACCACTACACACCTGTCAGATTGGGTAGAATGACAGGGAAAGACAATGCAGAATATTGGAGGGGATGTGGAAAAACTGGGACACTGATACATTGTTGGTGGAATTGTGAACACATCCAGCCATTCTGGAGAGCAATTTGGAACTATGCTCAAAAAGTTATCAAACTGTGCATACTCTTTGATGCATTAACCATGCAAATAAAAAGCTATAATAAAAAATAAAAAAAAAAGAAGTTCCCCCTTGATGACTTCAAGTGACAGGACACACTAACTAGCTGTCAAACATTTAGACAGTTCTAATTCTTTCTGCAGTATCTACCTACCAAAAAAGCCAAATGTTTGATGGCAGATCTCATGTCCTCATAAGTCACTTCTGCAAGAGATGCTTATACAGCATGGTCTCCAAGTTGTCAATATGCCTTCTAAACGACAGTGCCAAGAAGTGAACATAATATTCCAGGCTATATAGAATGATCAAAGAGGGATCCAGGAGGAATATATGACCTGTGGAGAGGTTATGGTGTAGTGGACACAATACTAGATTTGGAGTAAAGGGGTATAGTTTCATTTCTTGGGTCAGTAATCAAGTACTTGTATAATTTTGGCCAAATCACTTAACTGTAGAGGACAGGGTTTCAGTCTTTAAAAAAATAAGGCTGGACTATCAGAAGTTTTAAACATGAGGTCCATTAACTTAAAAAAATATTTTGATATATTTCAGTATAATTGGTTTCCTTTTTAATTCTATACATTTACATAATCCTATGCATTCTTTTGAGGAGTCCATAGGTTTTACAAAAATGCCAAAAAGGTCCATGAGATAGAAGAATTACGATCCTGTAGACCAGAGGTTCTTGAAGGGTTCCTTCCAGTGCAAATCTTTGATTTAATGACTTTCCTTATTCTGGACATTATGCTTCTATTAATTCAGCCCAGGATTATGTGAGCTTCTTTGTCACATCATACTGTTGACCAATTGACTTTGCAATTTATTAAAATCCTTATTTCATGTGAGCTCTTGTCCAGCCAAGTCTTCTGCTTTCTATACTTGTGCAATTAATTTGAGTAAACCCAAGCCTTACATTTCATATTTATTTCTATTAATCTCCCTTTTCTCAGGCTAACAGCTCTATTTGTACCTTAATTCCATTCCTTTCCATCACATTTGGCAGCTTGCCTCCTGATCATCCTTTAGTTTATATTCAATCTTTTTCTATCTATTAGATTCATCTACTGGCATAAATATTTGCATAGAATTTCTCATTCTTATAGTGCACATACATGCATATATACATGCACACAGATATCCCTTCTCTTGAGCTTGCCATCCCCTCAAACTCATTCTATGTAACTTTTACCTTTTATTGCTAAACTCTCAAGTAGGAAGTATATTTTATAATTATAAGTATAATTTATAATTTATAAATATACTGGCCTCAGTATATTTATTGCTGCTCTCTTTTATTTTGATTTCGGATTCTAGCACTGTTAAAAGAGCCCTTTCATAAGTTACCAGTGATATCTTTTAAAAAATTGTTGTGTCTAGTTGCTACATCATCTTCATTTTCCCTCTTCCTTTCCATAGAGTCATTTGCTTACATGAAAAAATAAAGAAATCAACCTAGTCCAATAGGATATGCAGTCTTCCATACTCACAGCCTACCATCTTTGTAAAAAATGAAGGAAAATATATTATCATATCACTTCCTTGGAGCCAAGGTTGGTCATAGAGTTAGCATAGATTATTGTTGGAATCTTTACAAATTGTTAAGTCATTAGAGTTGATAGAGATAATAATTATCTAATTTAGCATGGTTCAGTATCCTTGACCTAATCCTATAAGGAGCTGTTTTGGGCCAGAACCTGAAACAAAGTACTAAGTAGAATTAATTGATACAATGCTTGTGTTCACACCAGTACTCATTGGAGTTCACAAGTATGGGAGATTCATAAAGCAAACTTTGTAACTTTGTGAATTCACACCTCCCTTAGGTGTGCCTCCAGAAGGAGGAGTCAACCTTTGGGAAATCATATATAAAGAGGCTCTTAGCTTCGAGTTAGTTACTTTGGGTGAGAATTCAGCTGAATTAGATTGGAAAGGAGCACGCTGGGACAGACGCAGAGCACTCTGGGAGATTGAGAGCCAGAAGCCCTTTCTCCGAGGCAAGAGAGATCCATTCCATTTTCCACTTGGCTGGCTGAGCTGAAGGACAAACCTTTGGATTGGGAGACATTCGGAGGGAGCTCTTGGAACCAAGCAGAGAGATAGGCCTCTCGCTAACCGAGCTATATTGGAGACAATAAAAGAGCTGAACTTTTATCACTTGGCTGCATTTGGGGTAATTCTTGATCTGAACTGATACTAAGGCTGCCTCCAGAAAACCTCCCTGAGAAACCTGCTTTCTTCCAGAGAGAACCATTATCATATATTAAAGAAGAAAAACAGCACAGATTTGTTTTGTTTTCCTGATCTTACTTCAGTTCAGAGAAGTCTTCCTGTGGATCTTCCATATTCATTATTTCTTGCAGCAAAATAATATTCTGTTCTACTCATGCCTCACAATTTGTTTAGCTATTTTCCAGCTGATGGGCATCTATTTCACTTATAACTCCGTTACTATAAAAAGCACACAGCAAGTATTTTGGTGTGTATGGGATGTTCTTTCTACTTCTTTGGAATATATGCCCATATGTCATGGGATCTACTAGTGGTGTCTTAATTTCTAAAGATACCTTGGCTCTATTCATTCACTATACTTCATTCCTGTCTCTTCAATGAGAACTTCATCCCAAGGTCCTGTTTTCCCTCCTCTCTGATGACTCCTTAGAAAGGGCTCTGGGGTGGACTTGTTCAACAGACACCTCCACCACTTCACAGGAGCAGCCCCTACTCTCTTTCACACCTTTCCCTTCAATTTCTATACAGTGACCAACATAACAGGGCTAATGGTGAAGTTTTGCTTCTACCTTTTGGCAAAAATAGCAGCTCCATTTTCAGAAATAAGTGAAGCCCACACATATAGCATATTTCTTTTTCTGACTAAACTTGTTACAAGGGAGTTTGTTTTTTTTTAGTGGTGAAGCTGAATCACTGGGAAATAACAATTATGTCTTTTAAAAAAATATCAAAACATTTAAAAAGAAACTTTTGGTGATTCTTTATTGTATTTAAAATAAAATATAAATTCTCTCACTTGATGTTAAAAACCTTCTACAATCTAGCTCCTAAATAACTTATTTCATTCATGTATTCTACTACATTTCTGTCAGTTCACTCCTCAAACTTGACATATTGCTTCCTACCTCTACACAGACACGTGAGTCCCAGGCCTAGCATATCTGACTGGATAATTTTTTTCCTTTCAGAATCCTTATCTTCTCTTCTTCAAGGATCATCCCAGATGCCATTTCTTTAGTATAGTCTTTCTAGATTTCCTCCAGACATTGTGCTTTCTTCCAATACATCTTTGAGCAAGTAATTTTTTTTTTTGGGGGGGGGGATGTGAGGGAAGGTAATGGGATTAAGTTATTTGCCTGAGGTCACACAGCTAGTAAGTGTCAAGTGTCACAAGTAGGATTCAAACTCTGGTTCTCCTGCCTCCAGGGCCTGTGCTATTCACTGAACCCCCTAGCTATCCCTAAGGGATACTTTGCATTGTGTTTATTTGGGTGTATGTAGAATCTCCTTAATAAAGTATAAAATATTTGAGGGCAGAAATGATTTTGCTTTTCTATTCCCAATCCCAACCCCTATGCTGTTTACACACTTACTCATTGTAGGTGACTAAACACATGTTTGTTGAAGTAAATTACAGAGTTTAGGCACATATGAACAATTATAAAAATCAACGACACTGTAGAATCAAAAGTAATGCTAATCTTTATGATCCTCAAATTAGCCTCTAGCCAATTAGCCAACACTCCCCAACTGTGTGTGGGACAGTTAAATGGCACAGTGAATAGTGTTAGATTTGAAATTGGGAAGATGAGTTCAAATCTTGCCTTAGAAACTTATTAATTGTATGACTCTGGATGATTATTTAACTTCTCTAAATCTCAGTTTTTTCAACTGATAATGGGATAAAAATAGCACTGACTTTACAGGCTTATTATGAGGATTAAATAAATAACATATAATGAGCATGGTTAACATTAAAGTACAAAAAATCCTAGCTATTGTCATTATTATTGATCACGAATTTGTATCTCTCCATTGAAAGGAGGGAAATGTGTTTCATTTTCTGGTCTCTGAAAGGAAGGTTGTTTACTGCAATTAATTCAAGTACATTTACCTCTGTGCTGTTTTCATTTTTATAACTGTAGTCACTGTACTGTATAAATTATTCTATTGGTTTCTTTGACCTCAGCAATACACATCTTCCAACATTTCATTTAATTTCTTACATTCGTTGTTATGCACCAAAATGCTCTATCATATTTTCCACAATTTACTCAGCCATTCCTCAATTAATGTGTATCCAATTTTTTCCTCTGGGCTTTTTTCTTCAATGTTTACTGAACAGTGATACTATGAATATTTTGTTGTAAGTGGAACTTTTCTTTCTTTTATTGAGCTTAAAATTATATCTCATAATATAATTTCTGGGTCATAGGATATGAATTGTCGAGTGACTTTTCTCAGTAATTCCAAACTTTTTTAGAACTGTTGAAACAATTTACAACTCTACCAGTTTCTTAGTGTGCCTGCTTTCCTGTAGTTCCTTCTGACATTGAAGGCTTCCATTTTTTAATGACCTTTGCCATTTACTGGGTATGATGCAAAATAAAAGATAAATATCTTTTTTTGTTTATTTGTTAATTTGTATCTTAAATGAAAACTATTTATATTCTTTATTTATCTGCTAGAGCTTAGAATTATAAAGAAATTTGGGCTGTCCAAATACATTGTCAAAGGCCCTTTTAAAATCTTGACAAATAAGATTATTTCTATATTTCAACAGATTCATTACCTCAATGGTGTAGATACTCTTTTCACATTGCAAATTATGCCATCATTTTGTGTAGTTCCATGTTTTTTCCATAAGTCCCCCATGGAGGATTGACTCAGCATGATAGAAGAATTTCCTTGATTCTTTGAATATTTTATGCATATCAATGAAGCACTTAAGATGTCTGTTATTTCTTACTTTCGATACATGACAAGCCCATCTTCTTCCCTGCTGATAATAAATGCCTGATGTTACTTTTTATACATATGACATCACTGGTCATATTTTGTAGACTATTTAAACCTACCATGTGTTTTTTCATTATCATTTGGGTCATATACAATCGATCTTTTCTGAGACTGCTGTATTATATGTAGCCATATTACTGAGAGAACACTGGTGTTAGGAAGATGGGCTTTAGCAATTTAGATTCATAAAACATTGTACAAATTTCTGAATTAAATAGAAACCCCGCCTCTTAGTAAATTCTGGGCTCAATTCATCACCCAGCTATAGTGTTTATAGATATTGAAAGACTACCTCAGTGAATTGCACATCTAAATCTGGGCAATATTAGTCTCCCTGCTAATTTTGTTTGTCCTGTGTGGAAAGCTAGGTCAACTTATTTTGATTATGTGTCTATCTCTTTTAGAAGGCCTGTAATGTTAGAGGCTTTGATGTAATAATCACATTATCTGTAACTATAAGCATCTGCAGAGCTTCTGAGTTAACAGAGAATTCTTCCTTTATTTGGACTTTGCATGAAACATCCTCCATTGTGGGGAATATATGTTTTATGCTTTGCTTCATTCTGATACTCTGCAGTTCACTGAATAAAGCTATTTTTTAAAAAGACATCTCATATGTATAATTTCACATTTTTATATGATTTCAATATATGTATGGGAGACTCCTTGTTTAAGGGTTTAAACCTGCATTCTGATCTGAGTCAAATGCTTTTTCTGTAGTAAGTAAACAATAGATATGAGAATATATGTTTTATATAATCCCAGGCAAATGTATCCATAACACTTAGGGAACATCATATGCAAAAAACTGTGTATTCCTTCTGTGTTTTCATCAAGGATATCCATCATTAATGAGTTCACAAACAATTCTCATAATAGTTTTATATAGATGAGAAAGCAGACATATAAGCTGATACTTGCTTATGTTTTTCTCAATCACCTGTATTTTGGTAAAAAGTATCATTTGAGATAAGGCAGTGTAGCATGGTGGATAAGGTGCTGGGTTTAGAGCTGAGTGACATAGTGGTAGCTGGATCCAGAATCAGTCCCGTGACATAGGTGAGCCTCAAGCTCCTTGTGGTGGAGGGAGTACCTGTGCTGAAAAAAATTACAGATCTTGCATCTATTTGCATGCCATATATCTACCATCTTTTCCACTCCTTGGGATATCTTGAAACATTGAACTTTATGTATTTTCATAGTGGTCACTATTAGCACAAATTTCTTATGTATTATGTTAGATTCAGACACTCTTCCTGTTACCATATTTAAATGCCATTACCAAGTACTCATCTAAGGAATGAGTGTTGACAGTCAAAATGCAGTGGCTCTATTATCATCACTGAAGAGAATAGATCATTAAAGAAATGCTGACAAATAGTTGATTCTCCCCCATCAATTTACAATTACAATTACATTTATATTAAAAAAAATCTAGATAAATTTTCTACTAGAATGTCTTGCTGTTTGAGGAAGGTTAATCTCTTAATTTTGCATCCTTGGGTTTTCACACTAGGTACTATGTCACTTAACTTGACAAAATGATCAAATGTTTGATGGCTGAAGCATTTTTTTGAGGAGGTTGCCTGATTTTATGACAGTTAATCATTTCTACAGAAACAGTGGTAGTATTGATCAATGTGATTAATTTTGTATATTTCCCATTTTTTACAATTTTTACAAACAGATCAGGCTGGAATTCTCTCAATCACAGACTTCTTCTATTTACCCTTTTTTCTAATTTGGCATTTAATCTTTATTCTAATTAGTCATTGGAATGCACACAGATGAATAATTCTAGAATCCTTTAACAATGAAATAGCATCAGTGACTCCATTTTGCCTTTATCCACAATTTTGTGAAGTTGTCTCAGTCACCCAAGTTTGGAGAAGTCCTTTCTCCTTGCCTATTCTCACCCCAACAAGAATCACCTGACTCAAAAGAATGTCACAAAACTATTCCTTTTCCTTCTCTTCTCAGTGTCTCGTTTCCCAATCTCTCCAGTCAACTCTCACCCTCACTTCACTGTCCACAGATCTCCTCTTCCAATAAGAAACTAAATGTTTTAACCTTTTCATCCTGTTTTTCATTCTTTTCAACCTGTATAATAAGAGTAAAATCAAAGTTCTGGGTTACTGGCTTCTAAGAGCCTTAAACCCCATTTTGTTTTATAACTGTTTGTACCACTAAATAAAGCATTAGTCTGGAGGGTACCTGGTTTTCTTACTTAACTATAACAGTTTTAGTAAGCCAGACAGAATAGGGATCATTTAAATAGCTGTAGGGATCACAGAACCTTCACTGCAGAAACTTCCAAAAGAATAGCAAGATTTTCCACCAAGAGGGCTTTCTAGGTGAGAGAACATCCATTCTTGGATATCCACTCTCCAAACTACATCCAAAGTGAGTAGACCTTGAGGACAGTCTTGTGGGAGAGCCAATTCTACTAAGCTGATGGATACCCTCTAGAGGAACTTCTTATTAACTTGGGAAGAGGGAAAGCTTCTTATTCCCAAGCGGAAGACTAAAATAGAACTCTAAAATTATGTGGAAAATGGCCTAAAATATATTTTTAAAAAATCAACCTAGGTCCCCCATCTGGCTCAAAGAATGGATCTTTGCTATTTAAAAAATTAAAACTTGAGATCTTTGAACTTAGGTAACTAAAATATTGTATGTATTAGGATCTTCTTTCTGACATGGTCTGTTTCCTTGACTCTCTTGTGCCTGCAGCCTCTGTTTTGCTGCTTATTCTATCTCTATCCTGCACCATCTCCTTCCACTTATATCCCATCTGTTAATAAAATACTTCCCAATCCTCACTTCATCCCAGCGTTTTTTATTTCTGCGTAAGGACAAATTATTCCAAACCCTTAGGGAAGTAGAATGACCTGATTTAGAATGCACCAGTCCTTCAGGCCCTCTGACCTATATATCAGTCAGGTTAATGAGGTTCCAGGGGCAATTATTAGGCAGTGTCAGGCAACAATAATCCTATTTGAGGAGGGATATGACTGACTTATTGGAGACATTCTTTTCCTCAGGGAAAAAAAGCTTTTTCCTGAAAGCAAATAATGGCAAAAAATAAAAAAAGCAAAAATAAATAAATAAATAAATGGCAACAAACCAAACTAACCTCTCTAGGATCCGCAAATGACCTATAGACCATACTAGGTTGAAGTAGGCTAGAAAATATCTAATTAAGGGAATGGAAGAATATGGCCTGAAAATTGGAATAAATTCCAAGACACTAACCAAAATAAGTATTGATATGGTCGGGAAGGATATAACAATAACCTTCAGACCATCTGGCCATGGGAGTGATGTAGTTTCTTCCTGTAGGCTATCCTGCCCCAGTTTACTCTATATGACCAGGACACTGAGCTCACAAATATTGCTGGCTGTCAGATAACAGCTAGTGATAACAAGATTTCTGAGACTAATGAACAACAGTAATGAGGTACTTAAAGTTGATGCAAGCACAGAACAAAACTGGGTGCCTACCACTTGACCTAGTGATGTTTCAAGCCTAAAAACACACCTCCAGAAGGTTCTCTGTGAGCTCTGCCCAGAGACTTATGGGTATTACACAACAGAAACAGACCAGTTCTCAACTCCACCTTTAAGCCATAAAATCAGCATATCTGACATGAGACAACTGGTTTCTTTAACTTTTTCCCATAAATTTATCTTCTTTAGGAACTACATATGCTTTAATTGGTATTAAAATTATAATAAACTATCCCCTTGACTTGGAAATGGCCCAAGTCTGCAAATTCTTTTGAGATACTTCATAATGCTGGTCTGGAATTCTATCAGTTTTGGGGTCCCTCATTAGTCCCAGCAGGATGAACCTCCAAATCAGTTTTTTGAAAGGCTACATAAGAATGTTAGATGCTTTGAATCTGAGAGATTCTTGCATAATAAATAATGGATATTAGATGCTACTTCTTAAAGGAAGGCCCTAAGTGGCATGGAGAGGATATCTATGAATTGCAGAGAATCGCCACCCATGATTATGAAGGCCAGGGAAAGCTAATGAATCAAAATTCACTACACTAGCTCCTGATATTTTCAATGATACTCAGAAACCAAGAATAGAAGTCCGATAGTTTCCATCTTTTAAAACAATTTGCAGAACTAAATTAAAAAAAAATCAGTTACAAACTGCAGTAGTGCAAGCATGAGACTGAGTGCTTAGACTTTCTATTATGTCACAACTATCTGTGAATCTCTCCAAAATTGTCTTCCAATCCCAAATGACAGGTGTGTGCCATTCTTATCATTGTAGGCAATGGGTGCACTCTCACAGTCATATCATTAAGCCCCTGGTTAAGCTGACAAGGAAGGATATTTCTGAAACCCTGATCCTCACCAATGAGTCCAAGACTGTACTGTCTACTTTGAAGGAAACCCTTCTCTATGCTCCTCTACTTGGCATTCCTTTGTAGAGGGTCACATTCAGTGGGGAACTCTGGGTGAGGTATAAGACCCTTCAGCCCAGAGGGAACCTGTTGACAATTTCTGGTTGGCCTCCCCACTTCCTCTAAGGTCTCTTGGTCTTCCTGAGAAGTCAGGGGGTGGCTGTGTTGAGATTGAAGCAGAGTGATACCAGGTGGCAAACTACAGACAATAGTAAGATGTTTATGTGGTCCCATGTGCTCATTGTTGTTTTTGTTACATTTTATAAAGGGGAAAGTCTTTGAAATAAATGGACTCCATTTTCCCACCATCCTCAGGAGTCCCGCCTCATCACTTCTCCACGAGGAAGGTATATTTTAATCACCCTGGCATAGGGGCTCTAGAAAGCAGGACACAATATTCCTTATTATGAGAAATCATTCTCCCTGTTTGTGCAAGAATAAAGAAGGGTGGTCTTGGGGGTCCTCACTCTGGCTCTTGGCCCTACCATCTTGGGATTTACTGGCTTAAGGACCAGGCCTTAAACCAAAAGCAATATGATTCTCATTGGTCATCAACAGATCCTGGGGCAAACTGCATTTGGTCATTGTTTGGGACTCAATTAGCCCAAGAGAATATTAGAGATACACAGAATATTAATATAGATAGGAATTACTTTGGCCAGAAATTCTAAGGGTCTTCCATTCCCAGATTTATTCATTCATTTAGATTTTTTTTTTGGACTGAGAGAAGAGATTCTTTGCCTCAATTCCTACCTACCTAGCCTTAATCACTGAATGGGAGAGGCTTCAGTGAAACTGAGACCTATTGAAGACCTTAGCTTCCAAAGGCCCAAGTTTCTCACTGCATATAGGGCCATCTCCAGTCTTCCTAATCTATATCTTGCCTTTGGACCCAGATGGCTCTGGAGGACAAACTGAGGCAGATCTTGCTCAGCTCTCCCTCACTTCAATCCAATTCCCTTGCATGTCATGGCCTGGCCTCCATGACATCATGGGCCTCTTCAAGAACAAAGGACAAACAACCACCCCCACACCCATCCCAGGCTTAGTGGGTACTTTTCCATCTTACTGGACTAGGGGTTGGAGGGCTCAACACCTACATTGACTTGAGGTAAGCATTTACGCAAGCATTTGGGACTCAGGAAGCTGCCAGAAGCCACAGTTCCTTCCTGATCTCTTTAATCCCCTGAGCTTCTGTATCAGTACCCTGCAATGCTTCAATTTGATGGAAAAAAAAGAACAAGTATTGAGAACTTAAATATGTGGCTAAAGAGAAGGAGTCTGGGTCACACCAGAAGGTAAGTCATTCCTACCTCAGAGTTATTACAACCAGTTTTGTCTTTTAGTACATAGGAGGTAATTATGGAACTCAGGGGGATTCCTGATACTATTAGAGGGCATTGGGATTACATCCCCTGTGCTTCCACTTGTCAGATATTAAAATAAAAAAGCCTTTAATCAATTAGTCTCTGCCAGATTGCCAATTGCTCACACACCTTTCAAATTTCTTCTGAATGATTTTATTCAGGCCCTGCTCTGGGCCTTTTATGCTACTGCTGTCTTATTATTGTTCAGGAGAGGTGTGGGGTGTGTTCAGGGAAGACTAGCACCTCTGAGGATGCTGAGCTCTTTAAAGGGCTCTTTTCTACCTGGTGTCCACCTGATCTATCTAACTCTTACCTGTGACTCCAAGAAGCTGTAATATGCACATACTCCAATACTGTTTTGGCAGATGGACCAAAACAGGTTGCGGGTAACCAAAGGGATCTCAAGCCTTATGGTGAGCTAGAGGAGTGTCTACCCCACGCACGTGAAGACTTCCCCTGATGGAATGGGTAGATGAGAACAATTTGTTCCAACAGCCATGAAGGCAGGTGAAGCGGGTGCTGTGGAGTGCTTAGAGCTTGGTTAGACATCCACTGAATCTCGGGTCATCACCAGTCATTCTTGACTCTGTCCTGAAATTGGACTGTGAGAACTATGGAAGAGAGAGTGGATGACTCCGTGAAACTCTGCCTCACTGAAACCCAATTTACTAATGAATCAAAAGACATTACCAAGCCCTTTTATCCTTTCTACCTATTTCAAAGTCCCATGACAAAGCAGCAAGTGCAGAAACCCTGGGAACGAGCCACAGTCCTGCACACAGGGACCCAGGCCACAGGGTGGTCTTCTCACTGGAAGCAGTAGTGGGATACGCAGCCCCTGAGTGTCTGAGCAGCCTTTTAAGGATCATACTGCTCTTCCAGCAGTGAGGAAGGGGCTAGAAAAGATGCCCTGAAATTGTCTGCTTATCTAACCATGGCCTGATGATCATGAGGAAAGGATCAAGACACTAAAGAATATACAAAAACTTGCGCAAATTCTGCTTACCATTGGTACCTGGAATGTGCATACACTTATAGACAATACAAAATCCAGTAGACCTGAAAGATGAACAGCTCTTGTTGAGAGAGAACTCAACAGGCATCACGTCCAATTAGCAGCCTTGAGTGAAACAGAGTTGGCGAATGAAGGCCAGCTCACTGATACTCGACAGACATTTTTCCAGAGTGGCTGCAGTAAAGGGGAGTGTTGTGAGGCTGGTTAGGTTTTGCAATCAAAACTAATATAGTAAACAAGCCCTGTGTCTTTCAAAAGGGGTGAACGAAAGGCTCATGACAATGCTATTGCCACTTGCAGGAAAATGCCACACCACTGTCATCAGGGCTGTGCTCCCACCATGATAAACCCTGATGAGGTCAAAGAAAAATTTTATGAAGATCTGGAGACCCTTATCATCAGTGTGCCAATATGCCAGGACAAGCTTATAATTCTGGGTGACTTTAATGCGAGAATAGGCTCTGACTACCAGACATGGCAGGGAGTCCTGCAATGGGAGGAATGGAGTGGGAAACAGCAACAGCAATGGTCACTTACTACTGAAGACTCTTGTATCTCATGACCTTCTCATCACCATCACTGTATTCTGTTTACCTAAATGGAATAAAACTTGATGGATGCACCCTCACAGCAAACATTAGCATTTAATAGACTATGTGATTGCAAGGAGAAGAGACAGTGAGGACATGAAAGTGACAAAGGCAATGTGTGGTACAGAGAGCTGGACTGATCATAGATTTATCCTCTCCAAGCTGAATATTTGCATTCAATAAAAACTGTGACCCCAAGGCAAAAAGACTATCAGAATGATTAATATTAACATATTAGAGCTCTTCTTTGAGAGGGAACAGTTTGCTGCTAACTTAGAGGGTAAATTGAGCCAACACAGTTGACAACAGTGGAACAGAAAAGGAGTAGACGGTTTTCAGAGATTCAGTATCATCTGGGTCAGAACACTCACAAATACCTAGGCTGGTTTGATGAAAATAATGGGGAAATTCAGAAGCTGCTAAAGCAAAAAGGAGAACTCTACAGAGTGTACCAGCAAGATAGTTCTTCCATCTCTAAGAAGATGGGATTCAATTCCATCAAAAGGAAAGCATAATAGAAACTCAAGAGAGATGCAAGATTCTTGGCTCAGTAAAAAGGCAGGTGAAATTCAGTTTTATGCTGATAGTTAAAAGTCCAAAGTGTTTTTGATGCATTGAAAGCTATTTATGGGCCAAAGATCTATGGTGCATCTCAACTACTCAGTGATGATCATGCCACATTGATTAGTGATAAGGACATGATCAGTTCCAATGGAGCAATAATGAATTGAACCAGCTACATCTAGCAAAAGATCTTTGGGAGATGACTATGAACCACAACATAGAATTCCCAACTCCTATATTTTTGTCTACTTGCGTTTTTGATTTCCTTCACAGGCTAATTGTACACTATTTTAAAGTCTCATTCTTTTTGTACAGCAAAATAACTGTTTGGACATGTATACATATATTGTATTTAATTTATACTTTAACATATTTAACATGTATTGGTCAACTTGCCATCTGGGAGAGGGGGTGGAGGGAAGGAGGGGAAAAGTTAGAACAAAAGGTTTTGCAATTGTCAATGATGAAAAATTACCCATGCATATATCTTGTAAATAAAAAGCTATAATAAAAAAAATAATAGTGATAAGGACATGAACCTAGAGAGATGGGTGAAACACTTCTATAGTGTTTTCAACAGATTGTTACTAATCAATTAGCAATTAAAGTCATTGTCCATTTACCTTAGGTTGAAATCAATCACTCCTAGCTCAAGATCCAACCAAAAAAGAGGTTTTGAATGCCATCAGGCTACTTTTATGTGGCAAAGCACCTGGTGTTGATTTCATTACAACAGAAATTTACAGGGGGGGAGATCCATTGTTTATACAGAAGCTAAATGAAATTTTCTAGATTATACGGCAAGAGGAGGTTTTGCCCCAGGAGTTCAAGGATGCTTCTACTGTCCATCTCTCTAAAGATAAAAGGAATAGTTTGTCCTGTGAAAATCAAAAAAGGGTCTCTCTTAGTTATTGCTGGCAAGACTCTTGCCAGAGTCCTTCTTAATAAACTGATCCTACACCTGGAAAGTCATCTGGGCGGGGGTGGGGATGCGAGAAAGGGGAGTAGGGGTTCAGAAGGGGCTGAGGAACTGTTGATATGGTGTTTGCTGCCCAACAACTCCAGGAGAAATGCCAGGAGCAGAATAGAGGTCTGTATACAACATTATCAGTATATCTGACCAAGGCCTTTGATACTGTCAGTCACAAGGGCTTATGGAAAACTGTCAAAATTTGGTTACTCAGAGAAGTTCTCCAGTACAGTATGTCAGTTTCATGACAGGAGGCTTGCCCAGGTTCTGGATAATGGATGATGCTCTTGAGCTTTCCCAATCACCAATGCAGTAACACAACTTGTGTGCTTACTCCCATGCTTTTTTAGCATGTTGTTTTCAGCCATGATGTCAAATGCTTTCAAAGACAAATGTGGCATCTAAGTTTACTCACCGATGATAAATCCTTTAACTTGAAAAATGTGTAAGACAACAATGACTTTTGTTTGCATATAATTGTATACTCAATGCTGCCTCAAAAGCTAAGATTCAACAAAGTATGGATCAATTCTCTGCTGCTTATGCTAATTTTGGCCTAACAATTAGCACCAAGAAAACACAAGTATTCCATCAGCCAACATTACATCATCCATATGTAGAACTGTAGATATAACAAATGGAGAAGTTTTGAATTCTATGAATAAGTTAATTTATCATGGCAGTGTTTGGGAGGCTTCAAAGAAAGCATGAAAGAAAAGAAGTATTAGATTGACTACCACACTGAAGGTCTACAGAGCTGTTATGTTGACCTTATTGTTGTTGTATGCCAGTGAAATCTGGATAGTGAATCAATATCACGCCAAGAAACTGAATTGCTTTCATTTGAATTGTCCTAGAAAGATTTTGAAGATTATCTGGCAGGATAAGGTATTAGACACTGAGGTCCTTTCTTGAACTAAACTGTCAAGCATGCCGACTCTATTGTGGAGAGCACAACTTCACTGGGCTGGCCACCCTGTTTGAATGCCAAACATATGCTTGTCAAAAAGACTATTTTATGGAGAACTCACACAGGGCAAGCACTCACAAAGTGGTCAGAAATGGCAATACAAGAACACTTTCAAGGTCCCGCTTAAGAACTTTAGAATTGATTTTATTTATGTGAGAGATACTGGTGCAGGACTGCCCAGCATGAAGTGCCCTCATTAGAGAAGGTGCTGTGCTCTATGGGCAAAGCAGAATTTAATTAGCTCAGAAGAAACTCAAGATGCACAAAGTTAGAAAAGCCATACAAAAGGACCTTTTGGTCAAGTGGCAGAGCACTTCAAGCTTGTATTGGTTTGATCAGCCACAATCTGACATGCTAAGTTGATTTGACATAATGATGTCACTTTGGTGCTTTTCGAAAAGTAAGGACAACAACCAACAACCATTTCTGTTCAGGTGGAGGCATTCCCCAAGGCTAAGAAAACTGCCTTAGTACTTAAGAAAGCTCTTTTACATGAGGTGATTTCTTGCCATGGCTCTCCTCCTTGCAGAGACTAACAAGGATTCACATTTCACTGAACAGTTCCCCTCCAAAATACAAAAAATTTAGGCATCTCCCTATCTTTCCATGCAAAACTTATCATAGCCTCTGAGGGAGAAGTCTATACAATGATAAATCGGCCACGTTGCTCATGTTTCAAAAGATGTGGGGCCAATATACTGCAGCAAGTGTTTGAAAAATCCTGTTAACTGCTAAGGTTCCTCCTGGTGGGAACTTACTTTCTGGCTACCTTAGTTATAGTTATGAGGTCTTAGACAAAGCAAGTCATAATCTTTACTCTTTTTGCTTATAATCTCTGTGATTATTTGCAGATATATAAAACTTGTTGCATATTTCTAGGGACCAGATGCTCCTCTTTCCCTGTGATGCCCCTTAAGGTAGTCTACCATTCTGTCCAATGATTTTTGTAGATAAAGCAATTAATTAAGTGATTCAGTGGGTAGTATGAGGGGCTGTGTTTGAGGATCACATGATCAAGAGGGGAATGCAACAATGAAATAGCATTAGTGATTCCACTTTGTCCTTAATCAATCATCATACAAAGTTAAGTCTCAAAATCACCTAATTTGGAGAAGTTATAAGATTACTCTGTCTCTGTTATCCCAATTAAAGGTAAAAAAATAAAATCACCTATGTTCCTTCTTTCCTCAGTGTCTCTTGTCTTCTTCCAATCCCCTTTAGTCAACTTTCATCCTAATTTCGCTGTTTCTACGTCTTCTCCAAAAAGAAATCCTTTCATTCTGTTTTTCACCTCCCTAAATTGTATATTAACTGAATAAAAACTAAAGTTCTGGGTTTTTAGCTACCAAGAACCTAGAATCCACTGTGATTTATAATTTCATGGATAGCTACATAAACTGCTTGTCTGGATCACACTGATTTTATAATTTGATTGTAACAATTTCTCCAGTATCAACAAAGAGTATTTCTTGTTTGTTAAAATATAGTCAATAAAATATAGTTTGTTTGTAAGGTTCAGTGCTCACCACATTGAAAATATCCTCTTTTTTTGATGAAAGTTCTGATAACATGAAGATGTAAGGGTTCTAAATAGTCTTGTAAAATATGATAATCATGAAAATTATCTCATGCAATGATGACAGGATCTTAGGAATTATAGATTTATAACTAGAAGGAACCTTAGAGGTTAGTTACAATTCTTTTTAAAAAGGCAGTGAGATTGCTCAGAGGACAGAACACAGGACTTAAAGTCAGGAAGACCAAATATGAATCATTTCTCAGACACTTTTTACCATGTTTGATCCTGGGCAAGTTACTTAATCAATTCCTGCCTCAGTTTCTTCATCTGCAAAATGGAAATAATTAATAGAATCTGCTTTTTAGGGTTGTTGTGAGGATAAAACAAAGATTACTGGTGATTTGATAGGTAGGTGACAATATCCTTGGTATAGGGATAAGTGCTGGACATATATAAATTAGAAAAAAAATTGGCAGATAAAGAAGAGAACTTAGAGAGGATAAACAGACCAGAATTAAAAAAAATATATGAAAAAATAAGCCTTAGAAAAGAGGAAGGACAATGATAAACTAATAGAGGACTTAAATTTAGTAGCTTGTAAAGTAAACGGCACCATGATAAATTAACTTTCCAAGCTAAATGTGAGATAGTAAGTAGATATTAATAATTTGTTTGGGGAATAAATACTTTGTTGGTATTAGGATGACACCTTTTTATTGAAATAATAAATGAGCAGGATGAATAAAGGTCAAGCTCAGCCTGTGATTTGAATTGCATTTAAATCATGCTAAAAATGTTGATAAATTAGGTCATACTATTCTTTTTTGAGACAACGAACTGTCGAATATTGCTATTTTAGATTCAAAGAAGGCTTACCAATAATTTTGAAACATTCCATTTCTTCTCCTTTCCAATTCTAATTTTGCTTTGGATTTTAAATATATTTATAGTACTGATGTGTACATATCTATATATTTATGTATCTATATTAGTAGTATATCACATATATATGTATAGATAGATGGATAGACACAGATATAGACACATATCTGGAAGGTTTACTTCTAAAACTGGTACTCAATTAATGGTAAAAATTATTTTTAATATAATATTATTATCCTGTTATTTAATTTAGTAATGACAAGTGATCATGAGACATTGATGTGCATCAGAAATCTTTATAATATAACAGAACATTCTGTTATGAAATGGCAATGATGAGTAATCTGTGAGACTGAAAAAACAGGAAAATTCTTGGCTTGTCATTGGGGACTATTGAGGTGTTAATAGAACCTGTTCCTTAGGCTCAGTTCCAGGAATTGGGTGACCAATGAAAAGATACTATCTTAGGCACCTTTCTACAATTTTCAACCTCATATAGTATTATTTCTCCATCAATTTATCACAAAAGATTGAGTCACCTATTCTTTCAATATAGACATTTGAGTCTCTTACAGGGCAGGAGACCTCCCTACTCTCCAAGGGAACAACTAAGACATAATTCTGTCTGACAGCAGTTACCAATGTTTCCAGCATTGGAGAGAATATAATATTCATAAGCAGGAAGAAGGGCTAAGTACTCAATTGCTATATGCAATTGCTAAAGTATGAATATTTAATACAGTGCTCTGGAAAGTGGTCCCATTTCTTGAATAGCAAAATGGGAGGCTTATATTATGACATATAACCAGTATCTAAGAAGACCTTGTACTTGTTGACAGAGCCAACCCAAAGAGCAGCTTTGATTATTGTTCATATTGTACGCAGTTCAAACTGTCCACAGGTATCAACAAGGAGCATTCTTTGAAGTGTCAAGGGCTGAGCTGTTAATATAAATTATTAACATTCATTCCTTTTAGTTGTGTCTGACTCTTTGTGACCCCATTTTTTTTTTTTTTTGGCAAAGATATTAGAGTGGCTCACCATTTCCTTTTCCAGCTCAGTTTACAAATGAGGAAACTGAGGCAGGGTGAAATGACTTGCCCAGGAGCATACAGCTAGTAAGTTTCCAAGGTCAAGTCTGAATGCAGGAAAATGAAATTCCTTCCTCCAAACCACCTCACTACCTATTATTAATATTCATGACAACATAAACATGATAATTATCTAATGTGGCTATCAAATGATTGTTATGGATCTCATAGGCAATTAATATCATTTAGAGAACTTTTCAAATTTATCTTCAAAGATAGCTGAAGGATAAAATAAGAAATAAAGAGGACCTGAAGTGGATTCTGTTTTAATAGTTTTAAGAGGAGAAAGAGAAGGGAGAATACAAAATATAAACATGGAGGATATGGTGAAGAGGGTAGAAATCTGATGAATCTAACTTATCTGAAATGGACAAAGCTTGTTTAGTAAGTACATCAAAATTCAATAGGAAAACAAGTGGGAATTTGTGGGGAAGGAATATTCACAAGCAAAATAAATGTCCTTATTTAGGGGGGAATAAAAAGGAGCTGGGGTGGGGGTGGGAAAGAACTATAAAGTAAGGCGGTACCACAAATTGCCTATTAGATACCTGGAGAACAGTTAAACAAATTGTGGTATATAAACATAATGAAATATTATTGGGCAATAAAAAGTAATGAGGAATCATTTCTAAAAATACTCAGGAATATAAACTGATAAAGAAATAAGTGGATTAACTAATTAATTTTAAATTAAGAGTAGTAATTTATATAAGGACAATAATACTGCAAAGAAAAATATCTCTGAAAGACTTAACTCTGATCAAAGCAATGACCAACTGTCTCCAGCTATATGATACTCATATATATCTATATCTATATTTATGTGAAAGACTAGCTTCCATGTGGATTTGTTTGACTTGATGATGCTTATTTGTTACAAGGGCTTTCCTCCCCTTTCTTTCTCTTTGCTAAAGGGGATAAGGGATAGAGGAAAACAATAGCATTGCTAAAAAAAAAAAAAAAAAAAAGCCATTATGACATTTTACAAAACGCATGGAAGGGAACAGAAGGAAATCAGAAGGAAGCACAGACAAGCAGGGCAGTTTTGAAAAGAACACCCTGAATTTACAACAAACTTTTTGAAAAGCAGTACAAGGATTCAATTTCATATAGAATTCTTTTTTCTTGTGTTTTATTCTGTTATGTGTCTGCAAATGATCTTTTGGGATTTGGAATTCCATGTATGGAAATACAGCTATCACTTTTGATGTTTTAGAAATTAAATTTAACTGGGTGCAAAAGATAAATAAATAAAAGTACTTAACTTAAATGGAGCAAACCCAGTGGAAATAGTGGGTGACATCACTTAAAAAGTTAAAAACAGTCTCAAAAGATCATGCTCAAAAATAGTGAATTAAGAGAGAAAATGACAGAAGAGAGTATCCAGTTAAGTTTAAAATGAATTCAAAACACTGAAAATGTTAATCTGAAAAGAGTGAAGCATTTACAAGTTTCAGTAAAAGACTTAGTTGCTTCGCCCAGTTCTTGCTGCACTATGTGGGCTTCTATAGCCTCTTTCATAATTGAGGGGCTGGCTTACATGATCTCAGGTCCCTTCCAGTTTTGGATTCATGATTCTGTACAACATCACTCAAGGTCATGCATTGGTGTGGGAGTCAAGAGACCTGAACTATCAATATGCTGAATTATCTCTGTAAAGTTCTCTTACTTTTAACAAGTCGCTTTCTTTGCAAAATGGATGAATAAAATTTATCAATCCCTTAAGGTTCTAGGTATTATACCTGAAATTACTCCACTGAAAGGGAGTTATTAGCAAGAGGTACCTAACTTTCAAATAATGTGATTGATAGTGTCTTATAAATGTTACTTATGGTAGAGGAAATCTCTAACCTAAAGAGGTTATATGCTAACACAAAGGGCTAATGCATCTTAGACACCAAGTTCCATCTAAAATTCTGTAATTATACTGCTAAAACACAGGAAAGCCTTTTGAATGAAAACATTTTCCTGTTCTGACTCTAGGCTACTTGCTCATTGTAACATTCTATGTATATGCACTCTATTAATAATTGCTGCCTAATGAAAATTCATTAACAATTTGCTACTAGCATGGGCATTGTGATGACTGATGTGACAATACTATTATTAAAAAGTAAATGTCAGGACAACTAGTTGGTGTAGTGGATAGAGCATCAGCCCTGAAGTCAGGAGGACCTGAGTCTGGCTAGAAGGGACCTTACAGATTACCAAGCACAACATGGAACAATGATCAGCAACTATCCCTTCTGCAACATATGTTACTAATAAGAGGAGAACTAGTGAGAGAAGGCACCCCGTGCCTTCTGAGAATGCTTATCCCATTTTTGCACTGTGACAAGTGTTAGGGAGTTTTCCTAAAATGAAGCTAAAAAACAGCTCTGCAACTTTTATCTATGGCTCCCTAGAGTCAATGATAGCCTAGTTTCTTTTCCACATAACTGACATCTAGACCAGGGCTTCTCAAACTTTTTCCATTTGAGACTCCTTTTGCCTGAGAAATTTTTATGCAATCCCAGATACATATAGGTATATAAATCAAACATTTCCTGATAAAAAAAATCATAAATTTATTTTAAAATAATTCTCTGACCAAGTTAACATGTTTTTTTTCCCCCTTCTTGGTAAACATTGTAGTTCTTTAAAAAATTCCTCATATACCATGGTTTCTAGTCTTCTCACTATCATGGTCATTTTCTTTAGATATATTCTAACTTAACAATGTTCTTAACAAGTGGTACCCATTACTGAAACAATCACTAGTTGTGCTGTCCTAAATCTAACTGAACAGACTTGGTTTGAATTTCATCTCTGACATTTACTAGCTTTGGTCACAGGCAAGTCACTTAATTTTTTAAACTTAAGTTTCCTCATCTATAAAATAGGTATAACACTTGAATTATCTACCTCATGCGATGAAAGAAAAGCACTTGGTACACTTTAAAATGCTATATAAATTAGTGAACCATTATTATTATTATTATTATGCATTGTTGCAGAAGCAGGAGGGAGCAGTTGCTCCTAAGGATGAGACCAAGCTAAATGCAGCATATGCCCCTTTCCAGAATCCTATCCTTGCGTATGTATGTGTGAAGGGCTTGAGGAGGACGAACAGAGACCCAAGGCAAGCATCTTTGCCCCAAAATATCTCCTCTATTTATTCTTCAATAATTCAATGATCTGTGATTCCATTAGGCAGGGTTCTCTTTCCATTGGTGCTGATATCAAACTATCCCTACTCTCCTAACTTGAGTGAATCTTGCTTAACTTTTTCTGAACCATCTGCAGAGGATTCACCTAATAAGCTGGAGGCCCTCTTCCAATTTTTTTTTTTTTTCATAGTTAGTGGATATGAGCACACCTTGTCTGACCACATGTTTTCTATTCCATGCCTTTTGTATGTGCCTGGCCAATCCTCTTTGGGTCAGACATATCTGTGATAAGTGTTTTAATGTCACTTTTTATATAAAGTTCTTGCTGGTTATTTATCACAGGCAACTTTCACCTATTTGTGTCTTTCCATTGCCATAAAGATCTTCTCAAATTTAAAAATGTATACTCTTTCTGAGATGATGATATTTTGTAGTGCTAATTCTTTTGGGGAGTGAGGGCATCTGTGATTTCATTGTATGAGAATTTCTGAATAGGACACTCTTTCATCAATGCAAATGAATACCTATTCTGACATTTAGCTTTAAGAAGTTGCTTAGGGCACTGAGAGATTAAGTCATTTGCCAGTGTTAACATGTGTCCAATTTTGAACATGAATGCAGATCTTTTTACTAAAATGTTAAGGTCCACTTTCATCCAGGAGACTGGACCATTTCAATTTATTTATCCATGAAGCAAAAAATTCCTTTTCTTTTGGCCCTACTGGCCAATTCCATTTTGAGCCTACTGGGGTACAAATTCTTATCTATATGGATATATAGATTGAATTTGCACTAGAGTAGATCTATTATGGATCACAAATCCAATTCCCTGGGAGGACCCTGAAATGATCCAATCTCCTGAGTAAAAGTGGACTGTAACATTTTATACTCACACTTTTACATCTATTTTGGAACAAAAGGGCTGATGAGCCTGAAGAACAAAGGTAGCATATGATAGTGAATTCAGCATACTCTGAAAGTATCAGAGAATAAAGAAGCTCATAAAAAGCTATTTCAAATAAGATAGAACACTAAAATTCCCTCTTGTAGATGAGAGCAGAATATAACGACCAAATGTTGTGCATTTGAGGCCACTGCATTGGAATTTTCTTTTTCCTTAGCATTCAATTTCTACTTTTACTTCTCTTATACCAAGACTAATATTTTATAGAATACCTTGAAATTCTTAGGGAAAATGTAAGATCCTTAAATAATTATAAAATGAGAATTTAAAATGTATTTTTAAAAACTCCTCTTCCAATGATATAGGGAATACCAAAGATGACATAAAGTAACTTCCTAGGTTATGCCCCTATGAATAGAAATCCAATCATGGCCAGAAACTCTACCCATTAATTTTGATAAAGGAACTGGCAAGAATACAGGAAAAAAAACTACTGGTTTAACTGTGGACATTTTCACTGAAGGGAAACCAGCCCACAACATTTACTAGCTCATTTGAACACACTCTATATTGTCAATATTCTTCCTATACTGTGAAGAAAATCTATTATGTGCTAAGTATTGTATCTTATAGATTCACTTTAGGAATTCACTTTAGGAATGTGAAATGTAGTAGAAGAAAAAGACAAAATCTCCATGCCTAAATAGATTCAAAGAAGAAAGTCATGAATGTATTCCATGACATAATATGACTAGGGGCTGCTTTAATTTATTAATTAATTTATTTTTTATCTCTAGGGTCTAGCATAGTACCTGGTACATACAGGAGCTTAATGCTAAATGATTGATTGATATATGGTAATACAAGTGCTTAGTACACAGTGTCATGCACAGAGCAATAGTTTAATTTTTGTTGAAAAGACATGGATATGAAGAACAATTAAAATGCAATCAATTCCTTATTATCCATTGTTGATTGTCTGAAATAAAATTTAACTTCAAATTGTTTTTCAATTATTATTCCACTTATTTCTAAGCTAATGCTTCCTACCACTTTGCTAGAATGCACTCAGGAAATGCAAATTGACTTAAGATGCAGTAAAGATTAGAGTAGTTTGGGAGTCAGGAAGACCTGGATTCAATCCTGTGGGTCTTTCAGGACCCTAGGAGAATCCTGTAAGTTGGATAAGCCAATGCAATACATCAGTGAAAAAAACTTCATCAGGAGCTCTCAATATGGATGAAATCATAGGTCCCACCTATCTTAAAAAGGGAAAAATATCATTAGAAAGGTAAATCTACAAAAAAGAAATGTTTTCCCAAATCAAATACTGACAATTAAGAAATATTTTTTGGCTTCTTGGTGCTAGTACATGCATATGTGTCACAGAAACTAGGAACTGGGATCATAAATATGAAGCCAGTGTGGTAGCAGAGCAGAACGGGTTAGGAATTAGGAGACCTGGATTATAGTCCTGGTTCTTTCACAGGAGAGGTGTGTGATATTAACCAAGTCATTTAATCTCTTTGTGCTTCAGTTTTCTTTCATCTAACATAAAAATCTCATGAAGATGAAATGAGATAATGTGGGTACAAAGTGTTTGGAACACAGAGATGTTCTTCAATCTTCTCTGCTGAAATCGTACCATTGTGGCATAAAGGTGATCCTGCAAGCTCAAAGGGTTTTCCAGCATAAGCCTTCCTCAAGCCAGGAAGTTTGAAGCTCAGCCCAGGGACAGAGTAGGCCTGTTATCCATCTAGCTGGCTAATAGGAGACATTTATT
The DNA here is from genome assembly GCF_016432865.1 of Antechinus flavipes. Classification (NCBI taxonomy): domain Eukaryota; kingdom Metazoa; phylum Chordata; class Mammalia; order Dasyuromorphia; family Dasyuridae; genus Antechinus; species Antechinus flavipes. Next base: position 223,738,625 of record NC_067399.1, on the reverse strand, counting down.
CTGTACCTATCTGGCTGGTACTGTGTGAGCACTGGGGAAACAAAGTAAGGCATAAAACAATCTCTGCCTTCAAGGAGCTCATATTTTACTGGGAAAGATGAACATGAAAATAACTAGGTATATCCAAAATATATACAGGGTAGACAGAAAGTAATTTCAGAGGAAAGTTAACTTTCACAACTGAAGATTAGGAAAAGAACTTCTGCAAAAGGTAGGAAGCCAAGGAAATTAAAAATGAGAAATGAGGAGGGAAGAACATTACTGCATTGGAGGAATGCCAGTGCAGAGACATGGAGAGAAGGAATTGTTGGAGTAGCAACATGTACACTCATGTATCTGGATTACAGGGAGTATAGAAGGGAATAAAGTGTAAGAAGAATGGAAAAAGTAGAAAAAGACCAGATTGCCAAATAAAAGCCTTTATGTTTGATCCTAGAGATAACAGGGAGCCCCTAGACTTTACTGAGTAAATATGTGGGAAGAGGGAGATGGCCAGATTTATGCTTTAGGAAAATCATTTGATCAGTTGAGTGAAAGATGGATTGGAGGGGGAGATACTTAAGGTAGGGAGATGAATTAGAAAGCTATTGTAATAGTCTACAGCACCTAGAAAGATGCTGAAGGAATGAATTGAATGAGGTATAGGTTTGAGTAGGTTGAAGGGGAAATAGAAAATTTATGAAGGTAGAAATTACCTCTAGTCATTGGTGAAAGATTAGATACACAAAGTGAAAATCAATATTTGAAGATAACATAATGGTTTCAAATTTGGAATAATGAAAGGATGGGTATTGCCTTCTGTTTGGAAGAGAAGGAATCTGAAGAAAAAAGATTAAGTTAATAAGAAAGATAAGTTGAAAATGTCTAAGGTACATCCAATTTGAGATGTTCAAAATGAAGTTGTGATGTGGAACTGGAGCTTAGGAGACTTAGGAACTAGGAAAAGAGATATGGGAATCACCTGTTAGAGGTGAGTTAAAGCTAAGGAAGCTGATATAGTAATCAAATGAGACAGGACAGGGAAAAAGAGAAGAGAGCCCAGAAATTTTGGGGATACCAAAAATCAGTGGCATAACATAAAGACATACTATAAGACCATGAGGAGTGGTCAGATAGCAGGAGAACCAAGGAGCTAATAGTGTCACTAAATTTTAGAAAGCAAAGAGCATCGCAGAGGCGGTCAATGGTATTAAATGTATACAGAGGTTTGGATGGATAAAAAGATAACTGATAATGTTTGAAAGGATAGTTCATTTTAGTGATAAGGTTAGAGGCCTGATTATATAGGGTTAATAAGAGTGAGAAAAGTCCACCTATGGCTTAAAATGGTACAGCAGATTTACTCAAAGTTGCATCGCCAGAAAAATGGTAATGAGGTCATGAATTTTTTTAGTTAGGCCAACTCTTTAGGGTTGGGATCTATATTAGTGATATGACTAGACACAGTGGTAAAATCTCAGATTCTTTTAAGTGTCAAAATACTCTATTGAAACCAGATATTATTTACACCATAAAACAGATATTTAAAAAGCAGTGGGATGTAGTGGGAAAAGAACTAAACTTGGAATCAGAAGACCTGGTTTGCCGCTGACTCAAAAATGTTGGAACTGGAGCAACATAGGCAAATCCATCTCCTCTCAGATCCTTTCCTTTACTCATCTGCAAAATAAGAATGATGGTATTTGTATTGCCAACTTCATAGAGAAATGTGAGGGGAATGTTTTGCAAACCTTAAAAGATTACAAAAATCAGGCATTTTCAATGGAAAAGTGTTGAGTACTAAGGGAATTGAGAAGTTTAAATGATGCTGGGCAAGGTTGGTATTATACTACCAATGTGAACAAAAAAGGGAATTCTGGAGACAGCAGCCCAAGAGTAAAGTGAAACCCCATTTTAGAATCACTGGCCAATAAACATAGGGATGGTTCAAGGGCTTACTAATAATTTTGGGTTTTTTACATTTCAATCAATGACAAATTAATCTTGGATTTTACTAATACAAAGAGAACACTTATAATAAAGAATCTCCAATCTTTGGTTTAATTCAATCTATTTTTTAGGACAAGTACCAAGTTACTCCTAAGATAATATAGATTTAGAGCTCAAAGGGATTTTAGAGATCATTGAGTAAAACTACCACTTTTAATAAATTAGGTGAATTTCTCAGGGTCACATGGCTAATAAGATGTTTTTTCAGGTCTGCAATCACAAAACCCACAACATGCTTTAAATAGGCTGTCAGTGATATTTTACAAAGGCCATAGAATGAATACTAATGTTTCATAAAAAGTTGTCTTTTGTCATTATTATGATTTGTTTTTTCCTTCTATTTAACAGATTTTCTTAAGATTGCACATGCAGTGGTGGAAGGAACCTCAGAAGGCTCCAACTCCCATTTTGCCAGAGAGCAAAAAAGAGGACTAGATAGTTAATGAAGGAGCTTGCCTTAGATCATACAGGTACTAAGTAAGTAGCACGGCTAGAAATTGAAGCCATGTTCTTGGCTTCAAATTCACTACTCTTTTCCCTGTGTCTCTTTCCTTCTATGGTGTATGTGTTTCTTTCTTTAGGTACTTGTCTCTTCAATTCACCAAATGTAGAGCTAAGGTTCAGCTTTATTATTTATTCAATAGGTTTCTTTGCTTTCTATTTTTCCTTTAAAAGATCAGCAGGCATTTGAAATTATGCCCAAAGGGCTATAAAACCGTGCATACCCTTTGATCCAGTAGTGTCTCTACTGGGTCTGTATCCCAAAGAAATCATAAAAGAGGGAAAAGGACCCACATGTATGAAAATGTTTGTAGCAGCTCTTTTTGTGGTAGCAAGGAACTAGAAAAATTATTGGATGCCCATCAGTTGAAGAATGGCTGAGTAAGTTGTGGTATTTGAATGTAATAGAAATGATGAGCAGGCTGATTTCAGAAAATCCTGGAAAAACTTACATGAACTGATGCTTTGTGAAGTGAGCAGAACCAGGAGAACATTATATATAGTAACAGAAAGACTATGTGATGATCAACTATGACAGACTTAGCTCTTTTCAGCAATACAGTGATCCAAGACAATTCCAATAGACCTAGGATGGAAAATGCCATTTGCATTCAGAGAAAGAACTATGGAGATGAAATGCAGATCAAAGCATATTTTCACTTTTTTTTTTGTTTGTTTCTTTTTTTCTTTTTTTTCTTTCACAACATAACTAATATGAAAATAAGCTTAAAGGACTGCATATGTATAAACTATATTAGATTCTTTGCTGCCTTGCAGAGGGAGGTAAGGAAGAGAGAAAAAAAATTGAAACTCAAAATCTTACAAAATTTGAATGCTGAAAATTATCTTTATATGTAATTGGAAAAAATAAAATACTACTGAAAAACACACACACACACACATATGTTGTTTTCCACAGAAAAGAATTCCTCACTCTGATCTACACGAATGAATAATAACTCCTATTTTCATTAGTGCTTTAAGATTTACAAAACATTTTGCACTATTGGCTGATCAATCATATGGATATCCTTTTGTAGGTATAATTTTATAAGTAAATGGACATATAAGTGGGAGAAGTAGGATCTCCTTTGTTAGAAATGTCATTGGACATTTACTTTAGAGGATCCTAAAGGCTTTTAGTTTCCCCCCATAAAATGCACCTATTAGTGGCCAAGATAACACCCAAAGCTTTCCTTGTTATCTTGGCTTGAAGTCAAAGCTGGGAGACTGGGTCACATGACCAGTATTTTAGGATAGAGTAAGATATACGCTGAAAGGGGACATGGAAGAAGCAATTTCCATCTTTAAAATAAGATATTTATACTGTCTCTCTTAAAATTGTTATAAACCAAGTCCTTTGTGAACCTTAAAGTACTATAGAAATGAGAGTTATTTTTATTGCTGTATATAGGACTAAGAACCTAGTGAGTAATTCTGGGATTGCTTTTATATTCTAGTTCTGACCTTGTAAACTCATTATAGAGATGTCTTTTGTGTTCCAGCTTCCATACAGCTGGGGAGACAAAATAAACATATTTCAAATAATTAGAGAATAATTAAGTTCTCAAATCTGTGGTAATGATTATAAACACAGTAGGAGTTCTAGAGAGGGAGAGATCAATTTGTACTCAAACAGATCCATTCAAGTAGGATGAATGCTGAGTGAATGAATGAATGAGTGAGAAGGCTTCATGGAAAAGATATGATCTGAAGAATGCTTATTTAAACAACCTACTCAAGGAGAAGGGAGTGCATCCTAGTTGGAGAGAATAAGTTGAGGAAATGTCCAGGAAAGGAAATGAGATATAGCTTGAGCAAAGGGTTGTAAGAAGACATTTGTCATGGGGACAATGACTGCATATTGTAGATGGAGAAAGAGAAAAAAAAAAAAAAACCAGAGAAAAGAAAAACTGGATTTGGAGTTGGGCAATCAGAGTTCAAGTCTTTGCTCTTCTATTTAGTGCTTGTGTGACTTTGAATAAGTTATTTAATTTCTTTAGGCAGTATTTTCTTTATCTGCAAAATAACAAAAAGGATGTATTGGAGAATGCTATGATACCCACACCAGGTCTACAATCCCAAGGTGAAAGACAACATTTTTTATTTCATGAATTTTCTTATGGCTGGTTCTAATTCTTTCAACATGGTAACATTTCAAACCTGGGAGCCTTTTCAAGATTCTGACACCCCCTACTAATGAAATATACAGACTCATGGTTTTGTTTCTATGAATAATATGGTGACAATGGTGATGGTTATCACTATCGACAACTAAATATTTCATGTGGAAAGATAGACCTGTCTTTTTAGTAAAAATAACAGCTCACACATTTATGTAGTGCTTTTAGGTTTGCAAAGTACTTTATATTTAGTACAATAAGCCTGTAAAATAGATGCGATTACCCTTATTTTAAAGTTGAGGTAAGTGAAGCACACTAAAATAACCTGTTCGGGGTTACACAGCTAGGAAGTGTTTAAAGAAGGAGTCAAATTCAGGTTTTCCTAACTCCAAGTCCAGAATGCTATCTACTATACTCCCTAATAATATAGTACCCTACATACATATAAGTAGTTGAGATTTTTCAAAGCTGTCTTACATACAATATTTCACAAATACTTTGAAGTAGATAAAACAGGCAGTGTTATCCATAGTTTACTGATGAGGAAAATGATGCTCATAGAGGATAGATTTATATGACCTGGAATAGAACTCTTTTTTTTTTAATTTTTAAATAATTTTTTATTGATAGAACGCATGCCAGGGTAATTTTTTACAGCATTATCCCTTGCATTCACTTTTGTTCCGATTTTTCCCCTCCCTCCCTCCACCCCTTCCCCCAGATAGCAAGAGTCCTTTACATGTTGAATGGGTTGCAGTATATCCTAGATACAATATATGTGTGCAGAACCAAACAGTTTTCTTGTTGCACAAGGAGAATTGAATTCAGAAGGTATAAATAACCCGGGAAGAAAAACATAAATGCAAGCAGTTTATATTCATTCTGGAATAGAACTCTTGACCTCGGTATCACTCACCCTTGATTATGGAGAGAGCTGAGGCATTGATGGTAATTTTTATGAATATTAGATATAATGCCTTTTTCTTCTAAGAAACTGACTGAATATTAAAATTTCTGTATGCTTGTACTCACGCCCAGGTTGATGATTTATTACAGGTTGTGCTGGGGCGGGGGGGGGGGGAGGAGGAGAAATATAAACACATAGTCTATTTCTAATGTGCAGAAATATGATACATTTACATATACGTATGGAGATATATAAGTATATCTATATATACACACATGTTAATAGCATAAACCATTTACATCCTAAGTTTGTTTTACTTAAGAATGCCTAGTTTAGCTACAGGAGATCCTGCAGAAAAAATAAAATCTCACTAAAACAGTTGTGTGAAAATTAAGTTATTAATTAGACAGTCACTACGGCCATTTCTCACTATAAAATTCTGCAACTCTGTGAGTAGGTCACCAATAATGAATTATTTTTTATGCCAAAATCTATGAATAGATTACATGTGCATAGATAGGTTAATATGATCTTGTTCAACTTTTCATTTATTAATAAATAATCTTTGTGACTATCATGATAAAGAACTTGTCTCAAGAATCAATCATTCAAAATAAATCCAGTTTAGTAAAGGTTTGATGCCTAATGATGAGATGAGTTGGATTTCAACAAGTATTTATTAAGTACCTGCTATGTACCAAGAAATAAAGATAACCCTCAAGAAGCTTCTATTCCATAAGGATATATGACAAAATACATGTATCATTGATCTAGATATCAATGTAATCCTTATCAAACTGCAGCTTTTGACTAAATTCTCATTTTACTACTAAATGTAGATTTTAAAAACTTTTGTTATATGTATGAACTACTTTTTAGCTAATGTCTCAAAGGAGGAAAGAAACTAATGAATTAAGAATCTTAGTTATATTATGCAGGATAATCAGATGCCAGGTCCTACTGATTTGATTTCAACATGTCTCTTGTATTTATTTCCTCATTACCTCACACACTAATATCAACTCTTATCTGAAATACTGTAATAGTTTCTTAAATGGTTTTCTTTCTCCAATTCATTCTTCACATTGCTCCCCAAATACTCTTCCTAACACAGAGTTCCTACTTGGTCTTTCCTCTATTCAGAAGTTTTCAATGAATTCCTCTTTATAAATAATCCATTAAAGGCTCACCACAATCTGAGTCTAATATACCTTTTCACTGTGAATAAACCGTAGTTTAGCATTTGTTATGTATAAAGTACAATATTTAGCACTGAGAAAATAAAGGTGAAAAAAGGATCTGGTCCCTGATCTCAAGGAGTATAGTCTTGAAGGGATACAACACATAAACAAACTGATAGAAAGTAGGACTGGATAGGACTTTCAAAAGAAAGTCAAAGTGTTCACATGAATACCCAACATTTTCTGCTTTCTAGTCAAACTGGTTGCCCATCTGTTCACTGGTCTTATCCTATGTTCTTCAGCATCTGGGCCTTTATGAAGGCTGTCTATTTCTGTAAGGCAAGCCTTTTTCATCTTCTCCTACTGCCCTCCTCTGGTTCTTTTAGACCCCTGATCAGGTGCCAATTGTCCTGTGAAATCTTTCCTGATCCCCCCAGCTCAAAAACACTAATCAATGTCTCTTCATTTTTCCCGAAGCATGTTGTCTGGATTTTTAATTGAGTCCTATCAAATTCTAACATGCTTCATATTTATGCTCTTAAGGAAGTAAACAGCTGACAACTCATTAATGTCTTTCAAGGTTGAACCTTATGAGACTATCACTGATTATTTCCCAAACTACAGAAAATAGAAAAAGTTTTTTTATGTTGGATTGTCTAAAAGACTTTTGGTAGAATATCTTGTAGGAAGTCCTGCTAACTTAAGGTCTGTGTTTGTAATTCTGTAATGTTCTTTGTTAGTTTTCTGGAGGTCTTGGGGGCAGCCTTCTTTTCAGTAGAGTAATCACCACAAGAATAGCCAGGTGTTAAAGTCCAAATTTTTTTATTATCTCCTTCACAATCTAGTTTTCTTGCCTGGGGTCTGGGCCAGCTTTTTGGAGAGCCTTTCAGACCGACCTTGGTCTCAGTGGGGGAAAGCAGGAGGCCAGCCACCATGGTGGTGTGAGATGAAGTGAATGAATCTGGGTCTACTTGGCTCTAAGAGCTTGAGCTCCCGCCTCCAGTCCTTTTGTCTTCTCTGGCTCTGATTCTGGCTGAGTTTGTCCCAGCTTTATATGCTCTATTTTAATTACATTATCATAGGTGTGAATCTTGTAGAACTATATTAAGTGCTAAGTACATGTACTGAACTAGAGAACTATTAATCACCACACTAAAGTAGATAACCATAGTCTTTATCAATTCCACTGAGCACTTTGTAAGAATCCTTGTTTTAAGTACAGAGTTCTGGCCCATAACATATTTCCTATTATATACTGATAAGATTTCCTATTATATACTGATAAGACTTAAAATTCAGAAGAATTCAACTTTATTAACATCACAATCTGGGGATTGCACAAGGTTTTAAAATAAAGGTGTGAATTCCTTTTAAAAAGAAGAGCATGTGATACTTCTGTAATATTGAGGAAGAAATGGCAGTTGGAATTATTTTTGAACACAAAAACAGACAATATGAATGTTACATATTTGGGATCCAAAAAAAAAATTAGTTTTATTTAGAAAACAAATCAATCATGTAATCAACAAAAATAATTTACAGTGTTCTTTAGTACACACATTAGAAAGGGTCCAAGTAAAATGGGTAATTTAAAACTTGTAAAGAAATGAAAAGCAAAAAGATTGCTCTGGAATATCCATGGAGAGATTTTTTTTTAAAATTACAAAAGATAGATTTTAATGCTGTTGTCATATAATTTTGCTTTTAATGATCACAAAACCTAAAATTTAACTACTGATATTACCATATGCTATATCTTTTTTAAAAATAAATTTAAATTTTATCCACTGAGTCATATCCTGATTTGACATAATTAACTGTACAAGAAATCTGTTATGCTGTTGATATAAAAATGAAATAACATTCAATTATAAAGACTGGTTACTCTAAGTTTCATTACATTTAACTGGGCTTCAAGACTTGAGCATTCATACTTTTCTGTATAAGGGTTAGGTTAAAAGATAGTGCCTGTGAGGCCTGAAATGCATTACAAGTTACTTTGTACAACCGATCCTGAGTAAGACTTAAAATTAACAGGATGTGTGTTCCCTGTAAGCTGAAACTATCTTGCCTTTTCTCTTTGGATCTTAGTGTAGTGTTTTGTACATGGTAATTAACTTAATAAATGCTTTTTCATTCATTTGCTCATTTCAAGAACTCTATAATATTATAGTTAGAGAATACATAAGTAGACTTATTAATGTGAAAGTCTTTCCTGCATTAGTGGTTTTTGCACAGACTAGTAAGTATAAAAATCAAAATTAAAATATTAAAGCTAGTAGAATAAAAATGAGAAAAAGAATGGCATGATGAAAACATTTCATCCTGACCAACGTAAATGCATTATTCATGATGAAAACAGGGAAATAGGAATAAAAAACACAAATCTGCACTACACTGAAATTACTGAAAAGAGTAACTGATGAAAAGTTAGTTACCATAACATGGAAACCAAAAAATATCTTAAAAGTGTCTTAATCAGTTGATGCTTGACTTACTTGCCAAGTGGAGAGACTAACAGCCAGGAAAAATACTAATTTAGAATATAAACTTATTTGTAAAATCTTGGAAATAAGAATGAGAGGTTACAAATAACGACACTTTATGAAACAGATTGGCAGTAGAAAGTAAAATCATCAGAAAGAGAATTTGGAAAGCAGGCTATCCTAAGTCATTTCAAGAGCATATAACACTGAAAATGCAAGGAAGACAACAAACAGGAGAAAAATGAAAGAGATATGCAATAATCTGTAATAACCTTTTTTTTTTTTTTTTTTTTTGAGAACCAAGAACAGTAAATCCAATAAACTGGGACTAAAGTATGTGCTTAAAGGAGACAAAAATCATACAAATGAGAGCAAAGAAGGGAAAGGCAGCTAGATAAGCATACATAGAAGAAATGTATAGAGAGAATGCAATTGTGAATACTAAAGAACTTATTTATAAAGTATACAATGGAGGGAATGATACCAATGATGTGGGGGGAAAATTATAGATCTTCTTTATTAATTCTGGAAAAAGACCACCGAGAGAATACTCATAACTATCAGTGCTCTAATGAGAATTTACACTTCTCCTACCCCAAAGCTTCATAAGGATTTTTATGGGAAACAGAAAAGTGTTTCTGACAGATTGTAAAATTCTCTAGATGTTTTTGTCTTTTGGATAACATCAGGGTCACTGAATCAAACTTTATAATTAAGACTTGGCCTTAGTAGTCACACAAGAACAGAATATCCAGTGATGAAATCATAAATTCATTGAAGGACATATCAAATTTTTAAAAGTTATAAAGTTACTTAACATGTAAATTTTAGAATAAACAAATTAGTTATATGGCAAACGCTGGAACAACAAAGTTAGTTTTAAGCTTTTAGTTTCCCAGAATTTGAAATAGCACAAGAGCTGGTCAAATGTTAGTCTCATTATACAGTAGCAGGCACAAGGAAAACATTTAGAGGAACATACTTCCATTCTTCCTTCTTCAAAATTAAGCTGACCAACATAGTACACATCACCAGAAAGTAAACATCCAGAGATTGCATATAATTTACAACCTTGCACTAGCTAATTATTGATGATGAACTTACAATGATCACTTATTGGGGGCTATTCTGCAGTAATTGCTTTTAATTAAGCATTTACTTAATCATTTTCTCTTGTTTCACAGAATACCTACTCTTTAGGGTTATAAAGTTTATTATAACTCAATAATTTCCCAATCCCAAAATCACAAAGGATAAAACTAGAAAGATTTTAGAATATACTACAAAATTTTGATTCTTAAGACAACAATGAAAAAGGAGAAATATAATATTTTTAGTGTTACCCCAAATGTGTTGTATGGTATTTATCCCACCTTAAGATAAGTTATAAAGGCCAGGATTAAAAAAAAAGAGAGAGCAAGAAATAGAGCTTTAAGCCTTCATGGGATTACTCAATAGCTTCTTTTTTTTTTTTTTTTTTTTTTCCCTAGTAACCTCCAGCATTAGGCTACTTGCTTGACACAGTGGTTCGAGTGTTGAGTCTGAAGTCAGTCAGATATCTTTCTGAATTCAGTTTTGGCTTCAGATACTTAGTTGCTGTGTGGCCATAGGCAAGTCACCTAACCCAATTTGCTCCAGTTTCCTCACCTGTAAAAAGACCTGGAAAAGAAAATAGCAAGCCACTCCAATGCCAAGAAAATCCCAAATGAGGTCACAAAGAGTTGGATATGACTGAAAATGACTGAACAACAACTAGTATGTGGATCTCACAGCCTTTTGAGCCAATGATAGAATACTACCATGAACATAAACTACTATTTCTTGCCATGGATATTTTAATGTATAATTTTATTGCAGAATGTGAAAGCTTTGCTATCACACAAAATGCTGGTAAGGTGCTACTGATAAGAAGCCTCTAATGGAGCTCTTGAACTACAAGCTTAATTATGTCACCATATACACTATACTAGAGCCTTTTCCTTAGTGCTTAAGATTATCTTGTAAGTCTTGAAAAGTAATACTTAATGCTGGTGTTTTCAATATCCTGCTAATAGAAGAACACTATGATAACACTTAATGCTTATAAAACACCATGCTAGGTGATGGGAAGACAAAAGATTTAAAAATGACACTTGCCTTCTCTCAAAAGAACTTACATTTTGCTGGGGGAGGTGTAGAGAAGAATAAGAATTTATCTATAAATGATTTAACAGAATTGGTATCATAAATTATGAACATGTAACTCTTAACTAGACAAAATCACCACTCTGATAGGTGGAACAAAGACTATGCTGAACTTGGAGTCAGGAAGACATCAGTTCAAATTTATCTTCAGATGTAAGAAAACTGAGTACAGAACAATTCATAGAATAAGCGAACAATGGACTAGTAAGGATAGTCAAAGGTAGATTTAGGAGAAGTGAGACAGTGACAGAGGTGTAACTTTGGGCAAGCCACTTAAACTGCCTCAGTTTCCTTATTTGCAAAGTAGGGGTAATAAGAAACCTGTCTTCCAAGGTTATTGGGAAGATAACATGAGATATTTGTAAAATGCTTTGAAAACCTACTAAAATGTCAGCTATTATTTTTAATATTGGTTTTTAAATAAAACAATTATTTTTAATTAATTTCTTGCAATTTAATATTGCCAACTAGCATTACTCCATTTATGTAGCATTCAAAACAAAGGGATAATTTCTTGGGTTTTTTAAAAACAACTTATGACATTTTAATACAGTAAACAGAAACTTGAAACTTATAGTATACCTTGATTAATTATGTAAACTGATAATTTTTTAAAAGGCAGAATAATTTATTTTTATGCTTTATTAGAATTAATAAATTGTGCATAACAAAATGCATACAGTCAAAGCATAATAGAAATCATCTTTCCAATTTAAGGTTACTCTTGGATTGCTGTTTTAATTCAATTTTGCATTATAACTATGGCATCATAGATTAATTATTACATACAACATTACTTTGAAGCTGAGAAGGAAAATAAATGCTGCTTGAAAAAAAATTATTCTGGGTTGGCATTTGGGTTGAGTCAGAAGCAACAGATCTCAAGGTTAGCATTTGATATTTAGAGCATTCTCAGCCCTGGTTAATTATTCTCTAAATTATGGCCAGGACTCTTTTCTTACAGTGGTCCATCAAGTGATCCTTCACCTAGCATGGACCACCCCTAGCTTCTAGGTTTTCCCTTTTTTGCAGTGTTTACTGTATGATTTTCCCTTATCATTATTGTTTTAGCCCCTTATGACTTTCCATTTAACTATTCCTATATACTTTTGGCATATCTTGGGGAATCTCCTGAAGCAGTAGTTTTGGGGACAGAAAGTCTAAGGGAGGAAGACTGGGGATAGGAATATCTTTAGCTTTCCCTGTATCTGCTGCTAACTTTTGCAAGGTAATATCTGAAGGGAACAGTAGCCCCCATAATTCAGATTCTTCTACAATATCTATATCCAATTCCTTTTCAAAGGAAGTGCTTTGGAATCTGGTCTTTTCAGCTCAGAGCTGCTTGTTTTCTCAACCTTTCATTTGCCAGCCACAAGAAACTCTTTTTTTTTTTTCATATTTTATTTTATTTTATAATAACTTTATATTGACAGAATCCATGCCAGGGTAATTTTTTTTTACAACATTATCCCTTGCACTTGCTTCTGTTCCGATTTTTCCCCTCCCTCCCTCCACCCCCTCCCCTAGATGGCAAGCAGTCCTATATATGTTAGATATGTTGCAGTATATCCTAGATACAATATATGTTTACAGAACTGAACAGTTCTCTTGTTGCACAGGGAGAATTGGATTCAGAAGGTAAAAATAACCCGGAGAAGAAAAACAAAAATGCAAATAGTTCACATTCGTTTCCCACTGTTCTTTCTTGGGTGTAGCTGCTTCTGTCCATCATTTATCAATTGAAACTAAGTTAGGTCTTTTTGTCAAAGAAATCCACTTCCACCAGACTACATCCTCATACAATATCATTGTCGAAGTGTATAAAGATCTCCTGGTTCTGCTCATTTCACTTAGCATCAGTTCATGTAAGTCTCTCCAAGCCTCCCTGTATTCATCCTGCTGGTCATTTCTTACAGAACAATAATATTCCATAACATTTATATATCACAATTTACCCAGCCATTCTCCATTGATGGGCATCCATTCAATTTCCAGTTTCTAGCCACTACAAACAGGGCTGCCACAAACATTTTGGCACATACAGGTCCCTTTCCCTTCGTTAGTATTTCTTTGGGATATAAGCCCAGAAGTAACACTGCTGGATCAAAGGGTATGCACAGTTTGATAACTTTTTGGGCATAATTCCAGATTGCTCTCCAGAATGGTTGGATTCGTTCACAACTCCACCAACAATGCATCAGTGTCCCAGTTTTCCCGCATCCCCTCCAACATTCATCATTATTTTTTCCTGTCATCTTAGCCAATTTGACAGGTGTGTAGTGGTATCTCAGAGTTGTCCTAAGTTGCATTTCTCTGATCAATAGTGATTTGGAACACTCTTTCATATGAGTGGTAATAGTTTCAATTTCATCATTTGAAAATTGTTTGTTCATATCCTTTGACCATTTATCAATTGGAGAATGGCTTGATTTCTTATAAATTTGAGTCAGTTCTCTATATATTTTGGAAATGAAGCCTTTATCAGAACCTTTAACCGTGAAGATGTTTTCCCAATTTGTTGCTTCCCTTCTAATCTTGTTTGCATTAGTTTTGTTTGTACAAAGGCTTTTTAATTTGATATAATCAAAATTTTCTATTTTGTGATCAGTAATGTCTCTAGTGCATCTTTGGTCACAAATTTCTTTCTCCTCCACAAATCTGAGAGATAAACTATCCTATGTTCCTCTAATTTATTTATAATCTCGTTCTTTATGCCTAGGTCATGGACCCATTTTGATCTTATCTTGGCATATGGTGTTAAGTGTGGGTCCATGCCTAATTTCTGCCATACTAATTTTCAATTATCCCAGCAGTTTTTATCAAATAATGAATTCTTATCCCAAAAGTTAGGATCTTTGGGTTTGTCAAACTTACTAGATTGCTATAGCTGACTATTCTGCTTTGTGAACCTAACTTTTCTACTGATCAACTAATTATTTCTTAGCCAATACCAAATGGTTTTGGTGACTGCTGCTTTATAATATAATTTTAGATCAGGTACAACTAGGCCACCTTCATTTGATTTTTTTTTCATTAATTCCCTTGAGATTCTCGACTTTTTATTGTTCCATATGAATTTTGTTATTTTTTCTAGATCATTAAAATATTTCCCACAAGAAACTCTTTATGTGCTACTTCAGATCAGCAGCCTTGGTTGACTGCTCCTATGTTGTTGTTCTGTCATCTTTTGGAGCTTTCCTGCCTTTATGAGATGAGCCAGGTTGAAGGGTCTGTCCATCACTTCTACAGATGCTGGAAGAAGGCGAGGCTCTGGTGGGCCTTCTTCTGCTTCTTCCTCCTCTGCTTTAGCTGCTGCTAGAACCAGAGCTATTTCTGTTACTGTTGTTATTATCCCCACTACCTAGCATTCTGCAATTCAGTCAAACCACCTTTCCCTCTGTTCTTCCCATTCCATGTGTCACCTTCATACCTTTGCATTGGCTATCCTCCATGCTTGTTATCTCCAACTCAGTGAATTATTTTTCTTTAAAAAGAAGTTTAAGTACCATCTTCCACATGAACTCTTTCCTAGTCTTCCTAATTGCTAACACCTGATCTTTCAAACTATATTGTACTTAATTTTTTCTACATTTGCATTTTTATATTTGTTATGTACACACACACACACACACACACACACACACACACACACACACACAAGACTAGGAGTATAGTACAGACCCAAAAGCATGGCCCAAATGTGGCCTGCAATTCTCCTGGATACAGTTGAACCAGATAAAAATGTAATTGGGAAATATTTAACAAAGTAAATAAAAATAGAAGGGGGCAGATAGGTGACAGCTAGGTGGCATAATGGACAGAGCACCAGCCCTTAAGTCAGGAGAACCTGAATTCAAATCTGACCTCAAGACACTTAGCTGAATGGCCCTGGGGAAGTCACTTAACCCCAATTGCCTCAGCAAAAAAAAACCAAACAAACCAGAACATGGTTTCTTAGTCATTTTGTAGCTGACAGAGATCGTAATGCATGATTTAGTATTTTTATTTGATACAACTGGTAGAAACATTAAGAAAATTTTAGTATAATGAAAAGAGTACTGGCAGAAAAAACTGCCAGTATCAGAAAACTGTCTTCACATTCCAGTTCTGACATTTACTATGGGATTTTGAGAACACCATATACTTTATGCCTCCTTATGCTCACCTATAAAAAATTTGGGTAATAATACGCATACTCCCTACTTCATAAGGCTGTTGTACAAAGATCACTTTCTAGAGTTAAAGTGTTAAATAAGTGTGGATTATTATCATCATTACTACTGAGGATGCTCTAAGGTGTCTCACAAGAGACAGAGGACATTGGCTAATAAGGCTTATTAAGTTTATCTTTTTATTCTATGCCTAACAATTAATTAGTTCTCAAAAGACATCAAGATTTGCCTTGATGGCTTCCTTTGAGACAGATGAAATTTATGGGACAAACAGTAATGTATTATTGATGCTACTCTGGGTTAACAGGCATTCAGGAGCTGTCCAAGGTGATTTCCTGCACTTACAATCGAAGATGTGGATTGTGTGTCAACAAAGTCCAGATTGTGGAGATACCTATGTGGCACTGTCAGACACACTGATCATGTAAGAAAATGTTTCCTTCAGGCTCACTTGACAACACCCTTCTTGATCTTTGCTATGTTTGATCTTGCTATTTCTTTATATTAATTACTCTCTCTTCTCCTAATTACACAAACAACATAGTTTTAAGGTTCAGAGAACCAAAACCTTCAAAAACATACCTTCTGCTTCTTTCAGAAGTCTTTTTGTGAGAGTTCTCCAACCTTGGCCCATTTATCTCTATATTTTCTTTTTGTGAAGCTCATTTACATCCAATTTCAACTACTGCCTCAATGCAGATTACGTTTAAATCTAAATGTACTAACTTCAATTCTAGACCTGCTCTTCAGCTGCCTAGATTCATGTTTTAAGAGCACTTTCAGATAAGTGAGCCCAAACTAATCTTATTTCTCCTAAACCTTTTCTTCATAATTTCATTATTTTTGTGTATAGTGTCATTTTCTCAGTCTCTTAAGTATCAAAGTTTGGGATTATCATTCACTCTTCCATCTCCCTCACCATTTATAATCAATTTGTTATTCAGTGTTTTTAATTCTACTATTGCATTCAACCTTTTTTCTCTTTTTCTTTCCACTGCCACAGATCTTTTGTAGCTATTCTACCTTGTTGGATTATGTCCACACAAAGGTGAGCATAAAAGTATTCTTAAGAGCAATGGGATACACACAGACATATAGATACATACTCAGACCAACAAGCTGAAAAGCAAAATAGCACTTATTTTAACCTGTGGAACCTGGCATTCAGTTATTTTTGAAGGACTGGACTATTATTACTAGAATCCTAGACTCTGCCTTTTACTGACTGCCTTCTCTGACCTTTGCTCAGGTCTTGCTTTTGACACTTTCTGCTTCAGGGACTGCCCTCTCCCCTAACCCTTTCAGTTCTGACTTTTACATCCAAATTTAGAACTTGGCTTATTCATATCATGATTCTGACTTTCATGCAGGGAATTAGGTTCTTCCTAGCCTTTTGATGTTCCTTCATGAGACAAAATAGTCTCAGGACCAAGTCATCTTATGGTGAGATTTATTATATGGTTTAGCAATAGGGTTAAATTGAGTTGATTTCCAATGAACTAATTCCTGTGATACTAAATTATACAACTAGCAGAAAGTGATATTAGAACAACAACAAAAAAACCTTTTGGGATCAAGTGAGTGCGATAAAGTGTGATTTGGTTTTATTTCTCACAAGTAGGAAAAACTTGATTTTTTTTTTAATAACTGAATTTGATTTGTCTTTGGATCTGCTGAAAAATATGACTGAAAAAAGAGGCTAAAACTAATAAAAGTGGCTTTTGATACTGCACTGTTAAAATAATGTCAGCTGTTTCCAAGCAGTCAAAAACAAAAAAAGCAAAACAAAACAACTATGGCTAACTTATTACCTGCTTTGAATCTAGTCTTCTTAATTGATTTATTCTATTACCCAACTAAAATCTCCTGAGAATTAGGCAATGGTTTCCTGATTCTGTATGTTTTAAATTTGAAAGCATGGGTAAACATGCATCTTATCTCATAAATTATCATTTCAAATTTCCAATGTGCAAAAGGACAAGATAATTTTCCATCTGACATCATAGTTATTGCTATAGAAACGACTGTAGTGTCATAAACATAGGTTTGCAGTGAGATCCTTAGAGAGCAATCTTAGGAGGATCAAAGCAGGATATATACTCTTATGTAAAAGATGTGTAAACCCATTCAATGGGAAATAAAATCAATTAAAAGTGACATGTCATATGATAATTGAAATAAGTGTGAACTTTTTACATGAAGAGATAGTTTTCAACATTCATATTTGCAAAATCTTGTGATCCACATAGCCTATCCTCATTCCACACTGGCTCCCATAAACAGCAAGCAATCTAATATAGGTCAAACATGTGAAATTCTTTTAAACATATTTCCATATTTGTCATGTTGTACAAGAAAAATCAGATCAAAAGGTGAAAGAAAGAAAAAATATAAGAGAAAAAAAACCCAAGCAAACAAAAACAACAAAAGGTGAAAATACTATGCTTTGATCCACATTTGGTTTCCATAGTTCTTTTTCTGGATACGGATATTCTTTCCATCACAAGTCTATTAGAACTGCCTTGAATTGATCAGGTACTTTTCTAAGTTAAATATGGGATAGAGGGAATCATGAAAGATATGTTTCTTTTTACTATAAAATTAAAAAGCCTTTGCCTAATTAAAATAGAGGTAATTAAAATAGAATCAGAAAAGAACTGAAGAGTGGGAAAATATTCACTAACTATATCACCAGTAAAGTTTTGATATTCAAAACACACAGGGAATTGAAAAAATACATCAGATTGGAATTCATTTCTCAATTAGATATGTAGTCAAAGGATTTATCATTTTCCAAAGAATTGCAAACCACAAGTGACCAGGTGAAGATATACTCCATATCACCAATAAGATACAAACTAAAATCAATGAGTTTTTACCTGAAACCATTCAAACTGGCAGATATGACAAAAATAGCAGAAATCTATATTGGAAAGACTTTGGAAGGACAAGTATACTGAACAATGCTGTGAATTGGTTCAACCAATTATGTACAAAAGTGAATACGCTGTCAACATACTTTGACCTAACAATCCTATAATATTGTGGAAATACTATATCCTGAGGAAGTCAAAGACAGAACATAAAATCCAATATATTTGTAGCAGCACTCTTTGTGATAACAAAGAGTAAAAATACCCTTCCTGATTCAAGAATGGCTAAAAATGTTTGATATGTGAATATATCACAGCTGGAAATAATATGAAGAATCTGAAAAATACGTTGCAGCAAAATGAAATAAACAAAACCAAGACAACAACATATACGGCAATAACAATGTGAATAAAAAGATCACTAAAAGGAATAACAGAAAATTTGATAAAGGTCCCTAAAAATATTTGCTCAGAACAGAGAGATGGGAAATTACTGGTAAGAGTACTATATACCAATGTGGTCTTTATAGGAGATGTTTTAGCTCTAATTGTGTTTAAGTCAAGGGAGAGTTTAATAGTTGAATGTTTTAAACAAATGCAATATTTTCACATTTTGCTTAATACAAAGGATGTTAAAAATATTTTAAAATCATTAAGCAAATATGTAACTATGTGCTTAGGGCTCCCGAAGATTTCACTTACTTTGCTTCTTTGTTTTTCATAGGATTCAATGTATATAGGGAATTTGGTATATTTGCTGCATTTAGGGAGATGCTTACTCAACTGTTTATTTAATGACTACTATGTTTAAGGCATTGTGCTAGGTGCTAGGGATAAAGAAAAAATTGTCCTTGCTATCTCTATATTTAATTGAAAAGAAACATTTACCCTTGTAAGAGAGACTGGCCAATTTGCTCAGAATGTACTATTGAGTATATGTAGAATGCTACTAGGTTGATGCAATGTTCATGTGGGCTTAGGATCATGTGCAGACATCCTACAATTGGTTTTGGTGCTTTAGCCTCACGATGAAGATGAATCTTTTTGACTGTCTATGTAGCTTAAATTGGAGATACATTCAAAAGGTAATGGATGACCAGATTGCTGGTCCTTTTTTCCTTTTGGCTTTTTCCTGCCTGGCAGTGAAACAAGAAAGACAACATTAGATTGGAGGGGATGTGGGAAAACAGGGACACTGATACATTGTTGGTGGAATTGTGAACACATCCAGCCATTCTGGAGAGCTATTTGGAACTATGCTCAAAAAGTTATCAAACTGTGCATACCCTTTGATCCAGCAGTGTTTCTACTGGGCTTATACCCCAAAGAGATACTAAAGAAAGGAAAGGGACCTGTATGTGCCAAAATATTTGTGGCAGCCCTGTTTGTAGTGGCTAGAAGCTGGAAAATGAATGGATGCCCATCAATTGGAGAATGGCTGGGTAAATTGTGGTATATGAATGTTATGGAATATTATTGTTCTGTAAGAAATGACCAGCAGAATGAATACAGAGAGGACTGGCGAGACTTACATGAAATGATGATAAGTGAAATGAGCAGAACCAGGAGATCATTATATACCTCAACAATGATACTATTTGAGGATGTATTCTGATGGAAGTGGATCTCTTCCACAAAGAGAGATCTAACTCAGTTTCAATTGATCAAAGATGGACAGAAGCAGCTACACTCAAAGAAAGAACACGGGGAAATGAATATAAACTGCTTGCATTTTTGTTTTTCTTCCTGGGTTATTTATACCTTCTGAATTCAATTGTCCCTGTACAACAAGAAAACTGTTCGGTTCTGCACACATATATTGTATCTAGGATATACTGTAACCTATTCAACATGTAAAGGACTGCTTGCCATCTGGGGGAGGGGGTGGAGAGAGGAGGGGAAAATCGGAACAGAAATGAATGCAAGGAATAATGCTGTAAAAAATTACCCTGGTATGGGTGCTATCAATAAAAAGTTATTTAAAAAAAAAAAAAAAGACAACATTAGGATCTCCCCATCTGAGGCTAATATGTAGCTTGTGTGGCTCATGAATATGGGTCTCAGTTCTCTGCTGTGGAAGTTTGGTCTTTTACTTTAGGTACATGAGATGGAGAAAGAGGTTAAGCAATGAAATTCACAAGGGTTTTGCAGACAGTTTAGCACCAAAACTCCAAGAAGTGGAGACTGGCTTTCAGGACCCAGTCTGTTGGTATAGAGACTCTTTCAGAAGTGAGGCTATATTTGGGATTGTACTTGATAATATCAATCTAAGTAGAAAATGGGTGAAGTCTGAGCCCAATCTCCCTAGTTTTAAGTAGTATAGGGAAGTGTGTTTTGGGGGGGAGAAAAAGCATATATTGAGAAGTAAATATCTCACTGTAAAAGTAAATAGATCCTAATTGATTAAATGAAATTTAAGAGTTTGTGAGTGAAAATATATTAGAATGGGTGCTTGAGCCAACATATATGTTGAGCCAACAGTTTTACAGAAAAGAATTAACCCTAAATTAACTGGTGTAGCTTCAGGGTAGAACAGTAAGGCCAGAGTATTTGTTGATAGTTGAGTGATAAGATAAATATACTCAAGGTAATTTGGAAGAGGAGAGACCATTAAAAAGTGGAGAGTGAAGGGAGGAACCAGGAAAAAACCTTATGTAGAAGTTGGTAGCTGAGATGAACCTTGAAGGAAGCTAAAGATTCTAAGAATGACCAAAGTGAGGAAAAAGAGCATTCCGTGTATTTGTGTGTATATGGCCTATGAAAAGGCACGGAATCAGACATGGAAAAAGCAAACAGTTCAGTTTGATTAGAATGTAGAGTACAAGACGGGAGGCACAAATCCAGTCTGAATAGATCAGAGTCAGGTTATGAACTGCTTTAAATGCCAAACAAGAATTTATATTTTATTGCAGAAGCCATGAAAACTTTTTTGAGCAGGAGACTAACATGATCAGGCCTGAGAATTATTGATATCAATTTGCCAGCCATGTGGAGGATAGAATGGAAGGAGGGGACTCAAGGACGGGGAGACAAATTAAGAGGCTACTGCAATAGCCCAGAGAAAGCGTTAGATATAAGAAATGTTGTTGAAGTAGACTTATCCCAACTTGATATCCAACTTGGACTAGGATATGGGAAGTAAAGGAAAATGTATAGTAAAGGATGATTCTGTAATTTTATGCTAATGACAGAAAAGGCCACAGTGCTCTCTAAAGAAACAGGTCAGTCATGAAGAGGGGTGACTTTGGGATTAAAGATAATGAGCTCCCTTTTAGAAATGTTGAGTTTGACATACCTTTGTGAAATACAGTTGCATAATCCTGAGAAGGTGGAATTTAGGAGATGTGGGGAGAAGGTTGGCACTGGCAAATTGGTAGAATCAATGAAGACTATGTAGAATGTTAATAAGTCTCATCATTTTTGAAAATTATCTGCAAACATGATTACTATGTTAAAATCTGTAAGAACACTATTGGGACTACTACTTATTGTTCGTATTACTTAGAAATGAAAAAGGAAATGTGGACGTTAAGTACACTTTCTATAACACAACACCAATCATCAATTAAAATACCAAAGTAGAATTGATATTAAATTCTAGCCAAACTGTGGTCATTGAAGTACTTAAAGCAGCTTGTCATAAGGGTTCTCCATTCTCCATGTTGAGTTTTACACATATGAGGAAACTCCAAAGTGTAAGCATGGTTACTGAAAACAGTGGCTGAGAAAGTAGCATTAGATGTGATAAAAAGAACAGGAATGTGAATTTTGGACATAGGCTCAAATTTCTCATAATTATTACCTGAGTCTTACTTTAGATTTACTTTCTTAGTTATCATAAATAATACAGATTGAGTAGATGCTACTATTATTCCCATTTTTTTAATTTAATGAAACTGAGGCATACACAGAAAAAGTGGCTTGTCCAGGATCAAACATCTAGTGTCTGAAACTGGATTTGAACTCAGGTCTTCTTGAGTTCAAGCCCAGAGCTCTATCCACTGAATCATTTATCTGCCAAATAGAGAGTTAATCTTCTATTTGACCAACATTCACTAAGTATTTCCCTTGTTTAAGTTTCTGGAGATGTAAGTAAAAATTTAGTTATTCTGTTCTTGGAGTTTATTGTTTAAAATGGGACTATAACTATTATTATTGTTTAGTCATTTTGCAGTCAGGTCCAACTCTTTGTGACCCTGTTGGGATTTTCTTGGCAAGAATACTGGTGTAATTTGCCCTTTTCTTCTCAAGCTCATTTTACAGATGACAATCTGAGGCAAACAGGGTTAAGTGACTTGGCCAAGGTCACCCAGCTAGTAAAGATTTGAGGCAGGATTTGAACTCAGAGAGTATTCCTGATTTCAGGCTTGAGCTCTCTAGCTGCTATAAGACATATACATAAATAAGTATGATACAACTATGATTATGACAGGAGAAAATCTGAAAAACTCTAATACATTTTTCATTACCTTAATGAAAATGTTAATAAAATATACTATTGTATATTATCTATGTACATTTTTTTGCACATGATTTTTGAATAAATTTCATTCCTTTTAAATTGTACATTAGGAAACTTGTAGCTAACATAGGTGCTTCAGGTGGAGGCATTTAACCCAACTTCAACACAACTACTCCAGTAAAAACCTCAAAAAATGATCAAAAAAGCCAATAAAAAACAGTGATTTCTTCTACCAAAATTTCATCCAACAAAAATCAGCCAGAGACACATACACAAAAAAGTGTCAGTTGAGGTAAATAAACTGGTACCTTTTCAATGAGCTTATGATGGCCTTTAAAATCTTGTAACCTGAAGGATTCTGTCATGAGGGAGCAGGAGTAAAAAAGTTTTCTTCAACAAGTACCAGGGAAACTAGAAATCTACAATGTAGATAGAAAACCCTAAATTTTAAAAGCTCCAGTGAGCATGGTGGCACAGAAGTACTCAAACGCAGGGGCTCCGACATCCACAGTACTCTGAATGTAGTTGCCATAGTGGTTCCTCAAGTCCCATCATGCTGAATCTCAATGAACTGAATTCAGAAGGTAGAGATAATTGCAAGGACTTAGGTGACTCAGGGTAAGCCCAAAGAGGGACCATCAACCCACTTAAAATCATAGCAGTGGAGGAGTTTGGCCTTCCCCACAGGAATTAAAGCTAGAGATGAGTAAATCAAAGATATTGATTAGGATAAAATTATTGAATCTCTAAGAACAAGTTATTCTGTAACCTCTACAGTCACAGCCAAAAAATTGAAATTCTTGAGAAAAGAATTAGAATAAGTGGCTTAGAAATTAAAATAGTTCATCTTATCCAAGTGATGGAACTCCCAGGAAATTGGCAGATATGAAAAAGAAATCAATAAATTCATGAAAGTATTAGAATAAAATTAAAAGATTTTTTTAAAAACACAAGCTGTCTGGTACCAGAAAGAACAGGCCTACACAACAGGTCAAATAGAGATTTAAGAATCATTGTGCTCTTTTTGTTCTGGTTATTTTTTCACAACATAACAAATGTGGAAATGTTTAATATGATTGTATAATTATAGCTTTTATTAGATTGCTTGCACTTTTGGGGAGAGAGAGAAAAAAAAAACCTCGAAATGTATTTATAAAAGTGAATGTTGAATATAAAGAGCTGAAACTCTTGAGTTGATGCACTGAGGTCAGGACAATCGAGCACTAAAGGCTAACTACGATTGGACAATACTCTATTAGCATATGCTTGGAAAATGGCCCTCCCCACTATTTTGTGCTGGTCCAATCTTTTGGGGTATACAGAGAATTGTGGGAAGGATTAGAGGGTGGAGTAAGACTAGCCAGAGCCACTTCTGGGCTAGAGAAGAAGAGGAGAGGCCATGGAGATCCTGTGTCCATCCAATTCATTCCTACCCCTAAAGACCAAGAATAAAGATCAAAGACTTTTGTCTATCCTGATTCCGACTAATTCTAAGGGTTCCAGGGTGCTAACTCGGTCTTCACAGTTGAAAATTATCTTTACATGTAGTTAGAAAAAATAAAATATTAAATGAGAAAAACAAACATAAAAACCAAAATAGAGAGAGAGAATATATCATCTGACTCCCAAGCATCTTACTTCAAATTCTCTGTTACATTCCAGATAGCTATTTCAGGTCAGTGGAACAGATGTGTGAGGTTTTAGATGTAATTTCCAGTAATCGCACTAACAGAAGACCAATATAATCACTCCAAATACAAAATGTTGCAGAAGTACTAGAAACAGCAACTTAAAATACATAACCTAAAATCAATATAATGATATTGATAAAACAAACAAGGGTAGTGAAGGAGATTTGAAATCACATTTTGGAAGGAACTTATGTTTATCCTGGAGAAATCTTGGAGTGAAGATGCTGGGGTGAAAGAGGAAAAGTCTATACATTTGAAAGGCTGCCCAATTCTAGGATCAACTCATTGATTTGATTAAAAAAACATTCTAACCATTAAGTAGGGGAATGAACTCATCATCGCTGCAGATGTATTTAAATGGAGGCTGGAAGATTCAGTAGATAGGATTACTTAATGTTATACTTAATGGACTTTGAGGTCCCTTTAACTCTGAGGTTCTGATTTTTTTTCAATTCAAGAATCCTAAGAATTTTTGCTTGGACTTCCCTCATTTTTAGTTCACACATTGTAAAAGAAGAACTTACTATGAATCCCTCCAAAACTCCAACTTTTCTTTTCAGTCTTTTTTTCATAGTACTTCTGCATATTTTTTTATCAAACTATTAGTTATCTCCTCATATGTAGGGTGTTCATGTCAGTAATATACCTCCATCTCTGGAATAGAAACTTACTCTTCAAACATCAGCACAGCAGTCACGTTCTTGTGAAGGCTAACTTCATTCCCCAAATAAGTGTTCTGTTTCTTCCCAAATTTTCCCACAGCATTTCACCTAATTACTTCTTTAAATCCATTAAATTGAAAATATAGATCTCTAGAAGGGATGCCATGCATCACATAGCCTAACCTTATTTTACAGTTAAGAAAACTTAAGCCTAAATTGGTTGTCCTAAGTTCTAAGTCAAAATCTCTGTATATACCCCAATCAAGTTAGTAGACTATAAGCTCATTGAAATAAGTTTTTTTTTTTTTTTAAACCATACTTTTAACTTCTAGTACAGATAATCTGCATGAAAAAATATTTACTGCATTGTATTACATTAAGGTGAAATTCAACCAAGACTTGCTCATGTTTTCCACTTCTGCAATGGTTCACTTTAGTGTTTAACTTGTAAAAATTCTTTTCCAGGTAAGCTCTTGGGGCCTTACAGATCATCCAGTCCAATCAAGTTACAGAAGTTTCTTAATGGAGATAAAGAATTTCTTTTTCTGGATTGGACTGGCTGATCTGAACCCCTTTTCAGTTCTAAATGTACGATTCAAAGATTCCTACCCCCCCTCCCCTCCCATATCACACCTATTTTTAGGTTATTTTCTCTTAAAGTGATTATCTTGGGGTACAACTTCAGAGGATATAGGCGTGAATACTGGCTCCTTCAGGAATTAACTACATGTGTTACTAATACCAATTAACCTCTCTGGGCTTCAATTTCTTTATTTGGATAAGAGGTGGAAAGGATTTAAACCAGAGGTCTTTGAAAGCCCCTTCTAGTTCTAGATGTATCCAGCCTCCTCTCATCCCGTCCACCTTTCCCTTCTAGAATATCATTTTTGAAAGGCAAAGCTTAATATTCTTTTGGTATTTTCCATTTTCCTGCTGAGTTGGCACATAATAAATGTTTGCTTACAAGAAACCAGAGGGCCCCCGGGCATAATTAGCTGAAGCAATAGCTCCTGAAAAGTTGACAGCTATGTGGACTAACGAACTAAAAGGATCTTTAAGTTTCTTCATTTTCACGGGAGAATCAATCAACAAGCATGATTTATTAAGGGTCTATTTTGAGGTCAGTGAAGACAACGTGCCGCTGGGGAAGGAGTGCTGGATTGGGATTCCGAGGGCCTGGGTTCCAATCTCGACTGGGTGCTTCTAGGTGGATCAGTGCACCTTCCTGGGCCTCATTTTGGATTCCTCTCAGCCCTCTCTCCCTGGCCTTCTTTACCAGCTCCAAACCTAGGCAGCCAGCGGCGCGCCCCCCAAGCACTAACCTGACCAGGTCGGTCATACAGGAGCCTACCACCACCACGGTCGAGTCTGGCTGTAGCCCCGCTGCGGAGGCTGCCATAGTGAGCACGAGTCGGGCCTGCGAATTCGCGCTGAACTTTGCCCTTTGCCCTCTACCTTGAGTTGGGTACACCGCGTCCCTCCCCTCCTGGACAACGAGACGAGGACCTTTCCCCTCCCCCTCTTCTCCCTTCCCCTTCCCTCCCCTAATCCAGCCACTCGGCGGGTATCTTTCCATGTGCCTGATACAAATTATTCCTCCAGCTCTACTATTACTCTTCCGTAAGGGTTTCCTCCCCTATGCCTGTTCTTTCCTCTCATATCGGGCCCTCTTCGAGATTATCAGGTTATTTGGTTATCAAGAGAGTCGAAAGTGGGGTAGGGAAAGAGAACTTTCAGGTGGCAAGCTGACTACCCACCACCCTACCCTCCTAGATTTTCAATGTTCGAGAGCGCGCACGTCAACAGGCTTGAGGGCGGGCTGTCGCGGGGGCGCGCACGTCCCCAGACGGCGCTGCGCGCTGTGGGCGGGGGCGCGCTTGGGGAGTGTGCACAGCGCCCGCGTTGTAGCCGGTGTCTGCGTCTGTCGGGCTGTAGTCGCAGGTACTCGGTGTGGGGCTCGGTTGCGGGCGGTGGGGAACCGAACCGAACAGGTGACATCAGGAAGGGAGCCGGAAGGCGTCGCCTCTTCTCAGAGAGCCTCGGGCCCGCCCAGGCGCCTCCCTTCCCCCTTCCCCACCCCCGCGCGATATTTCCCCTCAGACTGAGCCCACCAGGCCCACGCCTCGTCTTCCTTCCTTTTAGGCCTGCTCAGCCTCAGGCCCTCCCCAAGTGTGAGTAGGGAAACCGTATGGGTAAGGAGAGTGGCTCCGAGTGCAATCAGCGCTGGATCTGGAGTCAGGAAGACCTGAGTTCGAATCCCACATCGGATACTTTATAGCAGGATTGCAGCAATAACAATATCACATCTATCCCAGGATAGTCTTTTGGAGAAACAAATGAGAGATTAGATGTAAAACGCGTTGCAAATCTTCAAACGCTCCACATATGCAAGCTATTAGTCGCATTTTACAGATGTGGAAATTAGACTGAGGGAGAGGGTAAGGGACTATGTCTTTTGGCAGTTTCCGGGGTTGTTGTGAAGCTCAAATGAGAAAACAAACCTGTCTGCTTTTTACCACCTTGTGACTTTAGACAAGTCCATAATTTGTTTGCCCATCTGTTAAAGGATAGGGTTGAACTAGACCTGTTAGGCCCCTTCTAGTAATAAACTTGAAATCTTGGGATTTTAAAGCACTTTGGAAACCTTAAAGTGCCGTCTAAACACCAGCAATTTTTAATTACAATTATTATTGGTTGAGCAGAATGAAATTTTCTTTTCAGAGCCTATGAGTACCCAAGAGAATGACTAGTTACTCTTTTCCTTTCTCTAGAGGGTTTCCTCCCCTTTGCTGGGTTGGGACATAAGTACACTATCTCCTTGCCTGAGTATGTTATTTCAGTGATTCAGCACATGTCCTTTCCCCCTTCACTTTATTTTTTGTGGCCTTGATATAGTGTAGTATAAATGGGCTTAGCTTTGGGGGGTAACATTGGCCTCTTCAGGCAATCACTTTGGAACAATTTATGATGATTAGGTCTTTCCACTGAGTAGCTTATATCAGATTATTATGTATGTGCATTAGTTAGTCCCTTCCCCTTCATTTCCAACACTTAGCCCTAAAATGACCTTTGACCATAGAAATAGCATATTCAGTTCTTGTTTTATGTTAAGAGAACCTTTCCACAGACCTCTTTGAAAAGCAATTTTTGCATAAAGTGGTTTTTGCTAGATGAGTGGGGAGGCAGTAGGAAGGCAGGAAGGGGGCCATTTGGGCCTTAGAGTTGGGAGCAGAGAAATTGAGTGCAAGAACAAGACCACCAAATGGGTACCTGGACACAAGTCAATAGAAAATGGGGGACCCACAGTTGGCGACAGACACACAAGAAATGGCAGAAGACAAACATTGAGGGACACATTGTGGGATAGATTAACAAAGGTCTCAAGCCAATTGCTTAACTGACAGTATCAGTGGGGTCTCTCCTGCTTTCTCTGCTTTTGGTGTTGGAAATGCCAGACCATGGAGTATCAAGTGGAGGACAGGAAGGAGAGAAAGCACAGTTACAGATTTTTTGGGAGTGTGAATTTTTCAGAATTTTTTCCAAAGTCAAATTTCCCTAATGGAATAACTATATAACTTCTTTTTGTCTTCATTGCCCTGCTTTAGTTGGAAGGCAACTTTTACTGAAGTGCATTGCATAAATGAATATTTTACTTTAAAAGAATTTGTAAACTATTGGCCAATGAACGACTTCAATTCTCTTGAAAATTTAAAAATACATCATTAATGGAATTAGTTGGTGAATATTTAGAAAGGAAATTGTAATTAGAGTTGTGATTACAAAAAGAAAAGTGTTCATAAAGAGCCATCATGACTTCATCAAGAATAATTCATGGAAGACTAAACTAATTTCTATTTTGATGTGATTACTAATAGTTTAGGAGAATTCTGTGGATATAGTTTATTTAGATTTTATTCAGAGTTTTTGATATAATATACTATTCTTGTGGGAAAAGGAAAGATATTGTATGGATTAGATTATACAACCAGATGGATTCAGAATTTGTTGGATAGCTTGACTCAAATGAGTCCACATGGCAGAAGGTTTTCAGTGAGGTATTCCAGGGATCTATGCTTGGCCTTGTGCTACTTAATATTTTTTTTAATCAATGATTTTTATTAAGGCATAGTTGATATTTTCATTAAATTTGCAGATGACATAGAATTAGTAAGAATACCTGTTATGGTGAATGGCAATTAAGATCCCAAAGGACCTTGACAAGCCAGAGTATTATATTGGAATCTTATGAGATAAAATCTAGTAAGAATACTGTAGTCTTGCATTTGGTTATTAAAAAATCAACTTCACAGGTCATAGCTGTTTAAGTGAAGAAAATCAACAATCTTCACTTATTAAAATAAATCAAGAAATATTTATTAATTTTAATATTTTTTAAATTTTAAAACCTAAATTAACTACTTCAACTTTGTAGGAATTTTGAATGAAACAAGTTCCTTAGGTAGAAACTTTTTAACTCCAAATGTTCATTATAAATGTAGGCCAATTGAACAAATTGAAAGTCTTTTGCATTTGTTGTTTTAATACTGTACCTTGTTCATTGTCCAAGATGGTCATCTTTTGCTAATTTTACTTCACATTCTTTGTGGAATAGTAGGAATACTTTAAAACATTGGAGAGAAATCGCATAATAAAATGTTATTATCAAGTATAGTGACTTATTACCTTTTTTGTTTCTAATCCATATTTCACTGCTTGTTATTGATATATATATTTTTAACTTTTTTTACTGTTTGGCTAGGAAAAAATATGCTATTTAGAGTTTCATTCAGAAGCATGAAATAGATTTTCCAAGTTACATTCTTAAAAATCAATCTTTGAACAAATGTGTCCGGCCTATTTGAAAGGGGAAACTGAAATAATATGTTGGTAGGAAACTGCATCAAGTTTCTGGGTAGGATTAAAAGAGTCCCTCTATTTTTCACTTATATAGTAGAAATGGCATCTGTAGATGTGCTTATGGATGTGCAGATATCTTCAATAATAATAATAATTAATGAATGTTATATTTATTTAACCCATTAAAAATTCTTTTACATATCTTATGTTACCACATTTTATTCTCCCAGTAATATTGTGGTATTAGAAGTATAAGCATTATTGACCCAGTTTTGCAAATGAAGAAATTGAGATTCAGAGAGTTTAGGGATCTTGCCAAAGTTAAATTAACTAGTAAGTGGCAGGGATATAGCTTCTCAAACCCATCTCTTCTGACTCCTTGTCCTCTTGAGGACATGCACGATATATTATCTTTTCTTGTTATTTTTTGCTAGTATCTAGCATAATGCCTGGCAATAAGTACATAATAAATTTATTGACCTTTTTTCTGTTACAAATGTTATGACCACCACTCTTTTGGAAAATTCACTTTGGCATCTCTTGTCGATATTAGCATTGTTATTGTAAATGAAAGCATGGTACTGCTGTTTAAGTGTTTACCTTTGGAAACTTCCTTCCTTAATGAATTTTCTTTTTATATAGATCATAGTATTTAAAGTTGGAAAGGATCTTAGAGATTATTTATTCTCACTCCTCATTTTACAGTTTAAATTGAAGCCCAATATAAAAAATTAGAATAAAACATTGCTTGTCTCATTCTTTCTGTCTTGACTTTATTTGAAATGATTGGATTATGATTTAGGGCTATTACTCATTTTGAAATAGGATTCATTTTAAATGTTCTTTGTTTAGAAAATATAGTTTTCCAGGTAGGAATCCGTTTAAAGGCATTCATAATTTATTCCATGAAGTGATCTCTGCTGGATTTATGCAATGGATGCTTTTGTCTTTTTACTTAAAAAAAAAATTTCTCTGGTTAAATTTTGACAACTCATTTACCTTTAACTTTGCCTACAAGTTGGAAGGTAGAGTAGAACATCTTTTATTATAAATGGTAGTATAAAAGCCAGTTATCAAGTGGAAGAGTAGAATTGTATTTCTGTCATTTCTTGTCTTTATGAAGCAGTGGAGTATATTTCCAGCAAGTATTTTTTTTCTCTTGGAAGGTTCTTGTGAGAGGCTGGGAAACAGGAAAAAAAAATTTAGTGTGTACTTAAAAAAAGTGATTTCTTGTTTTTTGATCTTTTTATAGGGGAAAGAGAATAAGTAATGGGCTTCAGTATTTTCATATGTATTAGGCCATTTTTCAATCAGTAAGCATTTTTTAACACTTGACACTGTGCTAATCTAGTATACAAAAGACAACAGTGAGACAGTTCCCTCATCCTCAAGAGGCTTAGATTCTATTCAGGAATAGTAAATGCATTGGATATATGTGTATATATGTATGTGAGGCTGGGGGACATCAGAAAGTTCACTGAAGAAGAGAATACCTGATCCTTGTTTATTTTCTTCTGCTTTTACACTCCATTTAGTATTACACTTATTTGTTTACATGATTTATCCCCTCATTGGAATGCAGACTCCTAACACAATGTTCATAGCTTATAGTAAGCCCTTAATGCCCTTTGTGGATACCAGCAATTGATGTTTTTATATAGTTGAACTAAAAGAAATGATTTCATAGCCAAGAAATTTAAAATTAGTAGGTAGTAAAATAAAAACTGGGCAATCTTTACAAGAATATAAAGGCTGATTGGGGCCATATGGAATTGTAGGAGTATGATGCCTGGAGTCAAAAGACCTAAGTTTGGGTAATAGCCTTGTTACTCACTAGCTGTGTGATATTTTACAACTTCTTTAATCTTTTTGATCCTGCTTTTCTTTTCTTTTCTTATCTTTTCTTATCTTTTCTTTTCTTTTCTTTCTTTCTTTCTCTTTTTCTTTCTCTTTCTCTTTCTCTTTCTTCTTCTCTTCCTCCTTCCTTCCTTCCTTCCTTCCTTCCTTCCTTCCTTCCTTCCTTCCTTCCTTCCTTCCTTCCTTCCTTCCTTCCTTCCTTCCTTCCTTCCTTCCTTCCTTCCTTTCCCTTTCCCTTTCCCTTTCCCTCTCTCTCTCTCCTGAGGCAACTGGGATTAAGAGACTTCCTCTGGGTCACATAGTTAGGAAGTGTTAAGTGTCTGAGGCCAGATTTGAATTCAGGTCCTCCTACTTAAGGGCTGGTGCTTTATCCATTGCACCAACTAGCTGCTCTGGCCTTGGTTTTTTTAATTAGTAAAGTGACCATTATACTTGATATACTTATTTGTCATACAAAAAGAATATTAATTACATACTGTTGTGTGTAAAAAATTTCATGGAATTGGACAATGAACAAATACATTGAAATTTTTTTGTGTGAGAATATTTAAACATTAGAAAATGTACTTAATATGTTTTTCAAGGATCTCAAAAACTGTATAGAATGTGAGATTTACTATGTTTGACCAAAATTTCTTTACTTTTCCTTGCAGAGTGAGTAGTGAGTTGCAGGTCAAGCTAAAATGTCTCCTGAAGTAGCTTTGAACAGAATTTCTCCATTGCTTTCTCCATTTATATCCAGTGTGGTTAGAAATGGAAAAGTAGGACTGGATGCTACAAACTGTTTGAGGATAACTGACCTGAAGTCTGGGTATGTATCTGAAATAGTTAAATCTGGGGTCAAGAAACCTTTTCATAATTTCTTATGGAGTATATATGTGGCTACATATATGGATATATAACTTAAGGATACATATATATCAAACAGTTATTCTGTTGTAAACATTTGTTGATACACTGAGCTTTTAGGCAGTTTTTGATATCTAATTTTTGCGTTTCTTTTCATTTCTGTTTTAGGCCACAATATTGTCAGATTTTAATTTATTTTATTTTTATATTATATGCAGTGGCGTGGGGAATTTTTTAGCGTGGTTTTCATTAATGTGTGGATTTTCTCATAAGATCATAGGGTTGAATCATTTAGGGTTGGAAGAGAACCCAGATAGAAATTGTAAGAAATTGTCATTTAGAGGATAAGAGCTTACTATGCCTGAATGACCTCCGGGAAAGTCACATAGGTTAAGTAGAGAGCTGGAATTTGAATTTAGGGGTTCCTGATGTCAAATCCATTACATTTTCCACTAGGCCTTGGTAAACTATGACCTGTGAGCCATATATGGATTGCTACTTGTTTTTGTATGGCCCATGAACTAAGAATGATTTTTATGTATTTAGATAAAGTTTTATTGGAATACAGACATGTTTGTTTATATATTGTCTCTACTTATATGCTACAAAAGCAGAGTTGAATAGTTGTGATGTAGATCTCATATGACTGTCATTATGCACTGCTGCTTTGAATACTACAAATGTCAGTGACATGGTTCAGTTAGTCATCAAGCATTTATTGAGTGCCTACTGTATGACAGATTCTGTATTAAATTCTGGGAATAAGAAGAAAGACAAAAATAGTCCTTGCCCTCAAGCAAGTCTTAGTCTAATGTGGTATACAGCAATCAGACAAACATATATATACAAATTGTGTTCAGAATAAATAGGAAATGATTAAGAAGGGTTGGGAAAGGCTTCTTATAGAAGGTGGGATTTTAGTTTGATCTTGAAGGAAGCCAATACAGATGGGAGGTAGAAATGAATAGGGAGAGCATAGGGGACAGCCAAAGAAAATATCTGGAGCAGAGAATAGCTAAGAAGCCAGTGTTAATTGGATTAAAGACTATAGGGGTGGGATGTGGTCGTATAAGTGTAAAAAGACCAGAAAGGGGTAACTTATGGAGCACTTTGAATGACAAATAAAGGAATTTATAGCTAATCCTGGAGGTGATAAGGAGTCATTGGAGTTTTTGAGCATGGGGTATCATGACTGGACTTGTGTTTAGGAAATCCCTTTGGCAGCAGAATAGAACATGGTTTGGAATGAGGAGTCAGGATTATGCCAGTTAGACCAACCAGCAGATCCAGGCATGAGGAAATGAGGATCTATAATTAGGTGGTGGTGGGATCAAAGAGGAGAATGGAGTGTCTTTGAGAGATGTTACAAAGCTGAAATTTACTGGCCATGGCAACAAATGGCTGTAGATGCATTTAGGTGGTATAGTGATAGAGCCCCAGGTCTGGAGTTGAGGATACATTCTTGGTTCAAATTGGATCTCAGACATTTACTGACTGTATTACTGTGGGCAAGTCAGTTAACTTGTTTGCCTCAGTTTCCTCATCTGTAAATGAAGATATGATAATAATGATAATACCTACTTCCCAGAATTAGTGTGAGGAGCAAATGAGAGAATAATTGTAAAGCATTTAACATAGGGTCTGGGACATAGTAAGCACTATTAAGGGATGATGTTGAAGTTTTAAGCACAAGAGAAAATGGTGCTACCCTTGATAATAATAGAGAATTTAGGAGGGGAGAAATTTAAATTGAGTTTAAGATGTCTCATGGATATTCTGTTTGAGATACCTGAAATGCAGTTGGAAATAGAACCTTAGATTCCCAGAGAGGTGGGGGCTGCATGAGCCTAGATCGGAGAATCATCAGCATAGATAGTTGAATCCATAGGAGCTTACATCAGGTGAAGTTATATAGAGGGAGAAGACAAGAAGGTTGAGACACCTGATTAGTGGGCATGATCTGGATGAAAATCCTGCACATGGAAATTGAAAGGGAGAATGGGAAGAGAGGTGAACACAGTATTAAGGCAAAAAGGGTGACTGATAGTGCCAAAGGCTACATAAGAAGTATTGAGAAGGCCATGAGATTTGGCAGTTGGAATCATTGATAACTTTGGAGAAGCTGGTTTGTTGAAATGATGAGATGAGAAGCTAGTTTGTAAGGAGTTAAGAAGAAAGTGAGAAAAGGGAGAGTGGAAGCATCTATTGTAAGTGGCTTTCTTAAGGAGTTTAGCCATAAAGGGCAGAAAAAATAAAGGATAATAGTTTGTGGGGATGAAAGAATCAAGTGAGGGTTTTTTTAAGGGCAGACAGAGGATACAGGCATATTTATAGGCAGTTAGAAAGGAGCCAATAGAAAGGGAAAGATGATAGACAATTGAGAGAGTATGGATAACAAAGAGCATTATCTTAAAGGAGATGGGTGGAATGGGATCACTTATCTAGGTAGGGGGGTTGCCTTAGCAAGGGGTAAGGTGACTTTTTGTGAGGGAAGCGAAGGAAGAGATAGTGGCAGAAGACATATGAGTTGAACTGATGCTAAGTGAAATGAACAGAACCAGGGGATCATTATATACCTCAACAATGATACTGTTTGAGGATGTATTCTGATGGAAGTGGATCTCTTTGTTAAAGAGAGCTAATTCAGCTTCAATTGATCAAGGATGGACAGAAGCAGCTACACCCAAAGAAAGAACACTGGCAAATGAATATAAACTGCTTGCATTTTTGTTTTTCTTCCCGGGTTATTTATACCTTCTGAATCCAATTCTCCCTGTGCAACAAGAAAACTGTTCGGTTCCACACACATATATTGTATCTAAGATATACTGTAACCTATTCAACATGTAAAGGACTGCTTGCCATCTGGGGGAGGGGGTAGACGGAGGGAAGGGAAAAATCGGAACAGAAGTGAGTGCAAGGAATAATGCTGTAAAAAATTACCCTGGCATGGGTTCTATCAATAAAAAGTTATTAAAAAAAAAAAAAAAGAACACATGTGAGTGCTATAAAAGAAAAAAAAAGAGGAAAAAAGGGAGCTTATGGTAAATGACCTCAGTTTTTTTCTGTTAAATATAAAGACTAGTTTCTCAATTGAGAGGATTGGAAAGAGGGAGAGCCATGGGTCATTTGAGGAAGATTGGAAAAGTATGAAATATTTGCTGTGGGGAGTGCAATAGTGAGTGATAAGGGAGGTATTGGAGGATTGCTTAGCAGCAGTGGTTGCCTATTTGAGGTTGCATAAAATAAATTTGTAGTGGACTTTGTCAGAGTAGTTGTGTGATTTTTCTCTACTTTTGTTCAATGCTATGTGGAAGTGAAGGCAGTGGATCATGGAAGTAGCAAGACTGAGGTCTGGCAGGGCATAATTGGTCATGTGGTAAGGGGTCCAGGGATTCAAGAGAAGAAAACATTATAGAGTTGAATTGGTTTACCAGGATTTCAAAATAGGAGAAAAACAGTGTAATGTTCAGGCTAGCTTTCTGGAGGACCTTGGGAACGGCCTTGATCTTAGTGGAGGAGTGCAGGAGGCAGGAGAACCACCAGGAGGATGGTCAAAGATGGAATGTCTCATGTCCAGTCCTTCTCAGCCCTTATATATCTTAGTACAATTACATCATTACAGTATAGTGTATATATGTGAACTAGAGAACCATTACATCACCATACTAAGTACTAAGTATATATGTGAACTAGAGAACCATTATCTCATCAATTCCACTGAGTTAACACCTTGTTTCAAGTATACTTCTCCAGAGCTCCTGCCCTCTACATCTCCAGCTTTCTTTTGTTTTAGAACACAGGTAGTTACGCCCTCCCTGATTTCTCAGGAAGGAAGGAAATGGGAAGCCAAACCAGATATTGTTAGTGGGTTTCTGAAGGGTCTCACTTGAAACAGGTGTACATAAATCCATCAGCATGGGAAGTATTACACAAGCACATAGTAATATATCACAGACTAGTAGTGATGTAACAGCACGAATCAACATGAGGAATTATACATGTCCATAAGTCCTAGAAGGAGGGTATATAAATAACAATCACACATACACCTCCTTCAGCAGCCAAGAGATAGTCCAAAACCAATCTATTGTCCATTACTTCATGTGTCAGGGAATCCAGTGATTACTGCAGATTTTGAAGACCTGCAGCAGTCTCCTCAACAATTTTTGTTGTTCATTGTCATGCTTTTTCAGTGGCACGTGTAGTCAGAGATGGCACCACTGGATGTTTCTTGGGTCTTTTCCTTTGTTTTGAGGATCTTCTCCTTTTCTGTCTCTGATGGACAAGGTGAATATAGCTTGTTGGCACCATCTGATTCCTTCTGTAAAGGGCTGAAACTCTTAAAAGATATGCTTGAATTAGACAACCTAGTACTTTAGGCTAATTAACTGTTTGATATGACTCTATTAGCATGTTTGGGAAAATGGCCCTTCTCACCATTGGGGCTGGCTCAGTGTTTGGGGTTAAGATAATTGTAGGCAAGAATTAAAGGGTGGAGTGACAGAGGCCAGAATCTCACTTGGCTGCAATAAGAGGAAGAGAAAGGTGGAGATTCTAGATTCCAGAATCAAGAAGAGATCTTTGGCAAAACTCCTGGCAGTTTGTCTGCTTCTTTTTAACTTCTCCCCCTAAAGACCAAGGACTTTTACTTATTCTGACTCTAGCTGATCCTGAGACCTCCAGGGAGCTAGTTTGGACTTAACATTTTCCATCTGTAGATATACAAGCAAATCCTCTCCCCAAGCAGTTAACCTATCTGACCCTTTCCATTCACCACTGTTTCTCTCCACATCATCTGGGGATTATTTAAAGATAGTGGAGCTGCTCGTACTGGACACTGCCCTTCTGGTGGGTTATGAAACCTGTCTGCTGGAGCAAGTGCATCTTTATCAAAAATAAAAAAATTAATAGTGTAAAAAGCTAAATATCATATAATTGTTGTAATTGATAGGTAGTTAAGCCTAATGCTGGATGCATCCATTGGATATCTCCTATCAATTTCTGAAAGTCATTTAAGGTATTCAGCTTCTCTATTAGAAAGCTTTTGTACTGTAAGTACCTTAGGATATACTTTATATCCTAAATATTGAAAAGGAGCATGCCTTTGAATTTTTTCTGGAGCTATATGCAATTTGTAGTTCCTTAGTGTTTTTATGGTCTTTTGTAGACATGCTTCTAACATTTGCTCCTCAGGTACACACCCCAGGACATCATCCATGTAATGTAACAATATAACTTTTGGAAATACTTTTCTTATTGGAGTAAGAAAAATAGCCACATACATTTGACACATAGTAGGGCTATTTTTCATTCCCTGTGGCAAAACTCTCCATTCATATTTTTTATAAGGCTCGGTTAAATTAACATTGTGGACTGAACAGGCAAATCTTTTCATATCCTCCTTATCTGGAGGTATAGAATAGAAACAGTCCTTAATGTCTATAACCCAAAGAGGCCATTCTCTAGGCAATTGAGTAGGAGATGGAAGTCCAGGCTGAAGAGTTCCCATAGTTTCCATCTGTTCATTTACTTTTCTTAAATCAGTCAACATCCTCCATTTTCCAGATTTCTTTTTTTACCACAAATACAGGGGAATCCCAAGGACTTAGAGAAGGTTATAAGTGTCCTTGGTCAAGTTGCTCCTATACTATATCTAATAAGGCCTGAATTTTATCACTTGTTAAAGGCCACTGTTCTATCCACACTGGTGTATCAGTTTTCCATTGAATGGGAACAGGTGAGAATGCAGGCAGGCCTTCAACAGCAGCCTTGCCTAAAAAGCCGAAGTACTCAATTGTAATCCTGTTGTAAGATGTCTCTTCCCTATAGATTGATGGGGATTTTTTCAACTACAAAAGGAATAAAAACTCCTGTTTCACCTTCAAATATCCATTTCAAAGCGGCAGCACTAACTTCAGCTGTTATTAATCCTCCTACGCCAGACATATAGATATCTGCCTTAATCTTTGGCCAATTACTGGGCCAGCTGGCACCTCTAATGACTGTGCCATCTGTACCTGTGTCTACCATCCCTTCTGATGGTATGCCATTTACATAGATAGTGAGCATAGGTCGGTCAGCTGTAACTGCTGCAGTCTAGAATATTCCTGCATTCTGTTGCTGGGAGTCAAAATCTGGGCAAATATCACCAAATTGCCTATTGGGAGTATGCATCAGTAAATCAGTAAATGCTACTACTTCTCCTGGTTGATAAGTCACACATTGTCTACCTGTATTAGTGACTGGGATATTAGCTACACATTCCTTAATTTTCCAAATCAGTATATGGATGAACACTTTTGTAAGTACCCTCAGGAGGTGAAATGGTCAAGCTTACTGTTCCTGGAGGCAAAGGATTTATAAGCCAGAGAGGAACAGATTTCACCTCTCCAGGGGATATCTCAGTAGTCTCAGTTGCATACAACTGTATTTTCCCCAATTGTAATCCCTTTCTCCTATCAGATTGTTTCTTGGCTGATTGGTCATGTCTGAGTGTTGAACTTCTAAAGACTTTCTGGATGTAATATCGGCTGCCATCATGCCCCAAGTGTTTTTTGCCTGGGGCCCTGGAGCCAAGCCCCACTTCACTTCCCATTTCCCTGAGTCAATCTATATTCTAATGCCCAATGGAAGCCTCTGTTGCATTTTAGACATGGGATTTTGGGTCTTGTTCTCCCACCCTGTCTTCTTTGCCAACAGTGAGCTTTCAGTGCCCTACTTTACCACATTGAAAGCATTGATGAGTTTCTCTAGAAGTCCCTTGTCGAAAGGGACCCTGTCTTCCCATGGTTGGATCTTGGGAAGTCTGCATCATAGCATATAAAAAGTATTTGTGTCCACTGTGGCACAGTGTCTTATGATTTCCTCTAAAGGAGCATCCTTGTGTAGTCCTAGTATAATCTTCTACAAATCTCATTAGCATTTTCCTTATTAAGTTGTCTTATCAT
Organism: Antechinus flavipes; assembly: GCF_016432865.1. Lineage (NCBI taxonomy): Eukaryota > Metazoa > Chordata > Mammalia > Dasyuromorphia > Dasyuridae > Antechinus > Antechinus flavipes. The sequence continues at coordinate 223,698,881 of NC_067399.1, read as the reverse complement.
AATTTCTGTTGCTGCATTTTCACTAATAGTTCATATGACAGCTCTCTGCAGACGTGCCACGAAATCAGCAAAGGTTTCATTTGGACCTTGTGCTATTTTTGTGAAGGCTTCCCCTCTATCTTGTCTTCCTCAGAGAGTGCCCCATGCTTTGATAGTAGCAGAAGCAATTTGTTCATATGCTGTCAAAGGGTAATTAATCTGCAATAAAGTGTCTGAATAAGGACCTAAACCTGCTAGTTGATCAAAGGTGACTGGAATATTAACTCCAGTTTGCCTATTTCATTGGGCTTGTATTCTACACAGTTCACTATACTCAGAAAGCCACAACATGTTTTGTCTAGGTTCTAAACATGTCCTTACTATAGATTTCCAATCACTAAGGATTAAAACTTCAAAAGCAAAATCTTAACACAAGACTATGTAGCCCCATAAAGAATGCAACCCTTTTTCACATGTTTGATAAATTTCAAATTAAAAGGAGTGTATTTTCTTTCTTGACCTGAAGGTTTATTGGTCAAACTCTTCAATCACAGGGTATGCTTCTATTTTCAAATCAGATTTATCCTGTCCTTCATCTTTAGCTTTAATTAATGCCTTTTGTAATTGTGTCATAGAGGGTGGACAAAGCTGCTGATGGATTATGCTGATTAAGAAGCACCGCACACCTTAAATTCATCAGCGCTATATTTAACTCCTTTCTTGTCCAATTCTTCATGCTTTTCAGATGCTTTGTCAGTACCATCCCTCTCCTGCTCTTTCTCCTTTTTCCTTATTTTAAAACTTGTGGGATTCCTTAAAGCCAATTGTATAAATCGTATATATAGAATGTTTCCTCAGGAATTGAATCAGGACCATTATCATTGTAATATTCAATTAGTTGTTCTCCTACTAGTTTCCACTTATCTGGCTCTAATTTTTCTTCCTTACAGAACTAAGGAGACATATGCTCTAATATTTGTAAGAGTCCAGTGATCTGCTTCCAAGTTACCAATAAATCTTGCTTTTTTACTAACTTACCTGTGCTTGCTACACTCTTCCTTTGGGGTAGGAAGGCTCTTTTCTTAGCATTTGCTCCATTTAAAAAACAAAAGTGACTGGTTTATTCACCCTGTTTCTGGGTCACAAGGACTTCTCCACTGAATTTACAATCGTGTCAGTTGAACTGCTGAGTGTAGGTGCTTACGTCCACATTTGGGCGCCAAAATGTAATGTTCGGGCCAGTTCTCTGGAGGACCTTGGGACCATCCTTGATCTTAGTGGAGGAGTACAGGAGGCAGGAGAGCCACCAGGGAAGACAGTCAAAAATGGAATCTCTCATTTCTAGCCCTTCTCTGTCCTTATATAACTTAGTACAATTACATCATTATAGCATATTGAGTATGTGTGAACTAGAGAAATATGACATCACCATACTAAGTACTAAGTATATATGTGAACTGGAGAATCATCATCTCATCAATCCCACTGAGTTAACAAGAAGTATATCTCTCCAGAGTTCGGCCTTCTACAAAACAGGAATAATAGCTGACAAGGTAACTAAAAGAAGAGGGAGAAAGCTAATAGATTATGGTCAGGTAATAGGATTTTAGAATTCTCTAATAGGGAGGTAGTATATTTGTGGATTATGGCAAGATCAGGAATATGATTATCTTTATGTGTAGTTGAGGTAGTATGGTGAAATATGTCTTGGGAAGTGAAGCAGATTTAGGAATTTAGGGTTTCTGATTGTGTTAATATGTATATTGAAGTCTCCTGGTATGAGAGTAGGAATTGAGAAGGGAAAGATCATGAGTCAGCTAATGAATTAGTTGAAGAAGGAAGAGGAATGTCTTTTAAATTTTTATGCAACTAGTATCAGGCTTTTGATTTATTGAAAGATATGAATGTGAGATGTCCTCAAAAGAGGACTGAGTGATGGAATACAGGTAGGGGGGAGAACCTGGAAGTAACAGTGGGGTATAAGGATTATTTCAACCAGTGAGCTGAGGGGAATGAATGAAAATGCAGCCAATACTGGAAGAGGCTAGGGAGATTGTATCATCAGAGAGGAGTCAGGTCTTAGTGTCTGCAAGAAATATTGGAAGATTAAAAATTTAAGATGAAGGTAAATTTGTTACTTATGAAACAGGCAGTTTAGAGGGCATGGTAGTGAGCTGATAGCATTCAGTTGGGACTTTGAGGTGGAGAATTGAGGGAAATGGGAATAAGGAATTGATGGGAGGGTAATGGGATTTAAATAATGATCTACTGGTGTTGTATCCTGCTTTCTAGAGCTCCCTCGTTGGGCTGATTAAAATATTGAGTCCTGCTTTCCAGAGCCCCCAAATTGGGGTGACAAAACGTACCATTGCTTTCTAGAGCTCCCACACCAAAGCGATTAAAATATCTTGCTTTCTAGAGCCCCAAAGTTGGGGTGACAAAACATACTATTGCTTTCTAGAGCCCCCATGCTGAGATGATTAAAATATACTTTCCTAGTGGAGAAGTGATGAGGTGGGACTTCTGAGGATGGTGGTAAAATAGAGTGTTTATTTCAAGGGCTTTCCCCTTTTTATAATGTAACAAAAACAAAAATCTGCATGTGGGACCACCTAAACAATTTGCTATTGTATGTAGTATGCCAGCTGGTATCATTCTGCTTCAATCTCAACACAGGTTGTCACTGTCCCTTGATTTTTTAGGAAGGCCAAGAACCCTTAGGGGAGATATGGGAGCTGAACTAGACATTGCTAACAGATTCCCTCTGGGCTGAAGGGTCTTATACTTTACCCAGAGTTTCCCCACTGACTGTGACCCTCTACATACCCCTGTATGTTCAGAATCAATGTAATTGTGTAGATTATAAAGAAATGTGAATATGTTAATCATTATGGGGAAGATACCTCCTTTTCTCAGAGGAAGTTGAAGAGTAATTGAATAGAGAGGTGACATAGGCAAATATTTGCTTTAGGTAGCAATATGGTAGCTATATGGAGAATGAACTAAAGTAGAGAGAAACTTGAAAAACCTATAATTAGGACACTGATTATAAAATTGTTAATAATAATTTACTTTAGAGGTGATGGGGGCCTGAATTAAGATGCTGTAGGAATAGAGAAAAGGGATCAAATAGGAGAAATGTTGTGACGATACAAGCAAGATTTAATGACTGATTGGATATGTTGGGTAAAGTATAGAGTGAGGAGTTGAGGAAAATGCCAAGGTTACAAATCTGGGAGACTGAAAGATGATATCTTCAATAGAATTATAGTTTGGAGTGAATTTACAAGGAAAGATAACAAGTTTTATTTTGGATCTGTTCAATTTAGGGTGTCTCCAGGACATCCAATTTAAAATGCTTAATTGGCAATTGGTACTGTTAGATTAATCATATATTATGACATTAAAGTCATGCTTTGTAATATATTTTAATACAGAAACTAGAGATTTTAAAAGAACGTCAGATAAAAGAGCCACATATTAGTCAAGAGCCAAGGTATGAGTCTCTGCTCTGTGTATTTCAAATAGAAATAAACATGAAGTCTATTTATGTCTTTCTTTTCATGATATGAGGTGGAAAATTGGAAACTTATGTGAAGAGTACTTGGTTTTGGGGTCTGGATAATTTTGACTTTTGTCTGAGGTATTTTTTGCTTAAGATAGTGTTAATCTGCTTAAATTCAATCTTACATAAATCTACCTTCACAAAGTTTTTTGATGAATAATGTAGCATTTGTGAAGTTTCATTATAGTGACTTAAAGAAGTACCTCCTTAAATTCACTGTAATAGGATTTCACTTAATTTCAAAATGTGTTATAATTTTGGCAGTTTAGTCATGACTATTTACTTGGTTTATGCCTCTAGGTGGAGTGTATGCTGGGTTTAATAATGATGATTTCTGCATTTTAGGGAACTGTGTCAAGAGCCTACAGAATGTGTAGTAGCATCTTTGCTCCAGATTAATCTGATTACAAGTATAGTGCCATCTGCGAGATGCTGTACTTTGCCATTATAAGTGATACTTATAATCTGGAAGTTGTCTAAAATGTCTCTTCAGTATTTAGAAATTGTGCCTGGAAATATATAACTTTTTAATAATAAGAGAAGAGCAGAGGTCTGTCTGCAACCTGTAGTAGCTAAGCCTTAATAAGCTCTCTTTAACATGTCTTGGTGACTAAACCTTACTGGCAAATGGCAGATTTCTCTGTCTAGGGCATCTGCTGTGGCATCTCACCCACCCACAACTACCTGTTGAATTATCTATCTATGTTCTATATTTCATTACTGAGTTAAAAATAGATTCTTGATTCAAATACTTTGTTCCATTGTTCTTGTTGATTGCTGGTTACATACAGCTTCTTAAAAACATGAATGCAGAGTCTAGAAAGCTTTTGTCGCTAATGTCCGTTTGGACAAACAACTATCTTTAGCTAATAAGCTAAATTTTTTCCATCTTGTGAGGGGAGAAGGAGGTTACTTTACTTCAGGTGGAAGAGAACTCTTAAGGATTTAGAGTTTTAAAGTGAAGACTGAGTTAGCTCTCTGTTGACCTCAGGATCAGCAAGAGTCAGGATCAGCAAAAGTCCTTGGTTTTTAGGGGGAAAAGTAAAGGAGACAGACGAACCTCCATGAGGCTCACCACCAACCTCCTCTCTCCTCGTAGTCCTCCTCCAAAGTGAACCTGGCTTGTCTTACTCCACTCCCTAATCCCTCCTGCGATTATCTGTATACACCAAAAGCTAGAGCCAGCACAGAATAGTGAGAAGGGCCATTTCCCAAGCATATGCTAATAGAGTATTATCCAATAGGTAATTAGCCTTAAGTGCTCGGTTGTTTGATTCCAGTGCACCTATTCAAAGTTTCAGCTCTTTACATCAAACAATCACTTTTTTCCCCCAGTTTTTTATTTTTAAAAATTATTTTAGGTTACTTTACTTAAGATGAAAGTTGTCTTAAGAATTTAGAGTTTTAAACTATCACTTTTCCCCCAGCTTTTTTTTTTTTTTTAATTATTTTTGTTTTCCCCCCCTTTCATTTCTTTCCTCACCTGTTGAGAAGCTTTACCCATTACATATAGAAAGTTGTGCAAACATATTTCTGCATTAGTTTTGTTCTGGAGGAAAAAAGCAAGAAAAGTAAAAAAAAAAACAAAACACATTTTTCTTTTCTTTTCTTTTCTTTTCTTTTCTTTTCTTTTTTTTTTTTTTTAATAACTTTTTATTGACAGAACCTATGCCAGAGTAATTTTTTACAATATTATCCCTTGCACTCACTTCTGTTTCAATTTTTCCCCTCCTTCCCTCCACCCCCCCCTCCCCCAGATGGCAAGCAGTCCTATATACATGTTAATAGGTTACAGCATATCCTAGATACAATATATGTGTGTAGAACCCAACAGTTCCCTTTTTGTACAGGGAGAATTGGATTCAGAAGGTATAAATAACCCAGGAAGAAAAATAAAAATGCAAGCAGTTTATATTCATTTCCTAGTGTTATTTCTTTGAGTGTAGCTGCTTCTGTCTATCCTTGATCAATTGAAACTGAATTAGATCTCTTTATCGAAGAGATCCACTTCCATCAGAATACATCCTCACACAGTATCGTTGTTGAGATATATAATGATCTCCTAGTTCTGCTCATTTCACTTAGCATCAGTTCATGTAAGTCTCGCCAATCCTCTCTGTATTCATCCTGCTGGTCATTCCTTACAGAACAATAATATTCCATAACGTTCATATACCATAATTTATCCAACTATTCTCCAATTGATGGGCATCCATTCATTTTCCAGCTTCTAGACACTGCAAACAGGGCTGCCACAAACATTTTGGCACATACAGGTCCCTTTCCTTTCTTTAGTATCTCTTTGGGGTATAAGCCTAGTAGAAACTTTGCTGGATTAAAGGGTATGCACAGTTTGATAACTTTTTGAGCATAGTTCCAAATAGCTCTCCAGAATGGCTGGATATATTCATAATTCCACCAACAATGTATCTGTGTCCCTGTTTTCCCACATCCCCTCCAACATTCCGCATTATCTTTCCCTGTCATTCTAGCCAATCTGACAGGTGTGTAGTGGTATCTCAGAGTTGTCTTAATTTCCATTTCTCTGATTAATAATGATTTGGAGCATATTTTCATATGGCCATAAATAGTTTTAATTTCCTTGTCTGAGAATTGTCTGTTCATATCCTTTGACCATTTATCAGTTGGAGAATGGCTTGATTTCTTATAAGTTAGAGTAAATTCTCTATGTATTTTGGAAATGAGGCCTTTATCAGAACCTTTGACTGTAAAAATGTTTTCCCAGTTTATTGTTTCCCTTCTAATCTTGTCTGCATTAGTTTTGTTTGTATAAAAACTTTTCAATTTGATATAATCAAAATTTTCTATTTTGTGGTCAATAGTGATCTCTAGTTCTTCTTTGGTCATAAATTCCTCCTTCTTCCACAGGTCTGAAAGGTAAACTATCCTATACTCTTCCAATTTATTTATATTCTCATTCTTTATGCCTAGGTCATGAACCCATTTTGACCTTATCTTGGTGTACGGTGTTAAGTGTGGGTCAATGCCTAGTTTCTGCCATAATAATTTCCAATTTTCCCAGAAATTTTTGTCAAATAATGTGTTCTTATCCCAAAAACTGGGGTATTTGGGTTTGTGACACACTAGATTATTAAAGTTATTAGCTGGAAAAAACACATTTTTCAATCTGCAGTCTGAGCTATCAATTCTCGGGAAGTGGATAGCATTTTTCATCATGAATTTTTTGAAGTTGTCATAGCTTATTGAAAGATCAGAGTAGCTAAATCTTTTACAATTGATGATCTTTATAATATTGTTTTAACTCTGTACATTGTACTGGTTCTGCTTATGTCACTTGGCATCAGTTCCTATAAGTCTTTACAAGTTTTTCTGAGACTATCTCAGAAAAACTTGGTTAGAATCCTGGCTTTGCTGCTTGCTATTTGTGATTTTCAGCAAGTCACTTAAAACTCTGAGCTAGTTTGGACTAGTTGATCCCTGATGTCCTTTCCTAGCCTAAATATATGATCTGTTTTTAATTGGTAATACCTACTTCAGGTAGTTTTCATGAATCAAATACATACTGGTATATAGTTTACATTTTAATACAGTGGTTTTCAAATATAATAGTATTTGTAATTATTGAAAGCAGAACCTCAGCTACCTCCCAGTCCCTCAAGAACAAATATTTTTGTTTATTTTTAAGGTTATTCATTGTTCTGCAAAAATATGAGCATCTTAATTTAAATAGCTTAGGTATAGTTTTTTTATGTAACAGATTTTTATTTTCCAAAATACATGCAAAGTTGTGGATTGTTTTTAGTATTTTTAAAATTGATTTTCTAGGGTTCTCTATGTATATCGTTATATCATCTACCAAGAATGATAATTTGGTTTTCTCATTCTACTACTCTTAATTCCTTTAATCTCTTTTTCTTCTCTTAATGCCAAAGCTAACATTTCTAATACAATATTGAATAATAATGGTAATAGTGGTCAACCTTGTTTCATTCCTGATCTTATTGGGAACGGTTCTTGTTTATCCCCATTCCATATGATGTTTGCTTATGGTTTTAAATAGATACTATTGACTGTTTTAAAGAAAAGGCTATTTATTCCTATACTCCCTAGTGTTTTTAATAGGAATGGATGTTGGATTTTATCAAATGCTTTTTCTGCATTTATTAAGATATTAAGATATGGTTTTTGTTAGTTTCGTTATTGAGATAGTCAATTATGCTAATAGTTTTCCTAAAATTGAATCAACCCTGCATTCCTGGTAAATCCTACTTGGTCATACTGTATTATCCTGGGAATGACTTTCTGTAATCTTTTTGCTAATATTTTATCTAAGATTTTTGCATCTATATTCATTAGGGAAATTGGTCTATAATTTTCTTTTAATGTTTTCATCCTACCTAATTTAGGTATCAGTACCTTATAAAAGGAATTTGGTAGGTCCTACCTGCCCTATTTTTTTCAAATAGTTTGTATAGTATTGGAATTAATTGTTTTGTAAATGTTTGGTAGAATTTACATGAAAATCCATCTGGTCCTGGAGATTTTTTCTTAGGGCGTTGATTAATAGCTTATTCTATTTTTTTTTCTAAAATGGGACTATTTAAGTAATTTATTTCCTCTTCTGCTAATCTGGGCAATCTATATTTTTGTAGGTATTTCTCCATTTCACTTAGGTTATCAAATTTATTGTCATAAAGTTGGGCAAAATAACTCCTAATTATTGTTCTAATTTCCTCTTCATTGGTGGAATGTTCTCCCTTTTCATTTTTGAGACTTACAATTTTGTTTTCCTGTTTCTTTTTTAAATCAAATTAACTAAAGGTTTATCTATTTTGTTGGTTTTTTCATAAAACCAACTCTTAGTTTTATTTGCTAATTCAATAGTTTTTTTACTTTCAATTTTATTCATCTCTCCCTTTGTTTTTAGAATTTCAAGTTTGGTATTTGGCTCATTTCTAAAATATATAGAGAATTGACTCAAATTTACAAGAATTCAAGCCATTCTCCAATTGAAAAATGGTCACAGGATATGAACTATTTTTTTTTTTATTTAATAATAACTTTATATTGACAGAATCCATGTCAGGGTAATTTTTTACAACATTATCCCTTGTACTCGTTTCTGTTCCGATTTTTCCCCTCCCTCCTTCCACCCCCTCCCCCAGATGGCAAGCAGTCCTATACATGTTAAATAGGTTACAGTATATCCTAGATACAATATATGTTTGCAGAACCGAACAGTTCTCTTGTTGCACAGGGAGAATTGGATTCAGAAGGTAAAAATAACCCGGGAAGAGAAACAAAGATCAGACAATTTTTACAATTTATTTACATGAAATATTGAAACTATGTCTAGTCATATTAAAAGGTGCTCTAAATCATTATTGATCAGAGAAATGCAAATTAAGACAACTCTGAGATATCATTACATACCTCTCAGATTGGCTAAGATGATAGGAAAAGATAATGATGAATGTTGGAGGAGATATGGGAAAAACTATTACATTGTTGATGGAATTGTAAATGGATCCAACCATTCTGGAGAGTAGTTTGGAACTGTGTTCAAAAAGTTATCAAACTGTGCATACCCTTTGATCCAGCAATGTTTCTACTGGGCTTATATTCCAAAGAGATCTTAAAGGAGGGAAAGGGACCACATGTACAAAAATGTTTGTGGCAGCCCTTTTTGTAGTGGCAAGAAACTAGAAACTGCGTGGATGCCCATCTGTTGGGGAATGGCTGAATATGTTATGGTATATGAATGTTATCGAATATTATTGTTCTGTAAGAAATGACCAACAGGATGATTTCAGAGAGGCCTGGAGAGATTTACATGAAGTGATACTAAGTGAAATGAGCAGAACCAGGAGATCAGTATAAATGGAAACAACAAGACTATATGATTATCAGTTCTGATAGACGTAGCTCTCTTCAACAATAATCTGATTCAGGTCATTTTCTATCATCTTGAGATGAAGAAAACCATCTACACCCAGAGAGAGAACTGTGGGAACTGAGTGTGGATCACAACATAGCATTTTCAATCTTTTTGTTGTTTGCATTTTATTTTGCTTCTCTCTCTTTTTTTTTTTTCTGGTTTGATTTGTTTTTCTTGTACAGTAAGATAACTTTATAAATATGTATGCATATATTGCATTTAACATATATTGGACTACTAGTCATCTAGGGGAGAGGGGGGGGAACTGGAACAAAAGGTTTTTGCAAGGGCTAATATTGCAAAATTATCCATGCATATGTTTTGAAAAATAAAAAGCTTTAATTAAAAAAAAAAGTATATGTATAGTTTTCAACACTCACCCTTGCAAAATTGTGTGTTCCAAACCTCTCCCTCCTTTCCCTCACTCCTTTCCTGAGACAACAAGCAATAATCCACTATGTTAAACATGTACAAGTCTTCCATACATAAATCCACACTCATCATACTGCACACACACAAAAAAAAAAGATCAAAAAGGAGGAAAAAATGAGAAACAAAACAAAAAGCAAGCATACAACAACAACAAAAGGTGCAAATGTTATGTTGTGATTCATATTCAGTTTCCACAGTCCTTTCTCTGGATGCAGATGACTCTCTCAATCACAAGTCTGTTGGAATCCTTACTAACTGCTAACTAATTAGAGTTGATCTACTCTTACAAGAAGATTTTGGCCAGAACTTGAAACAAGGTACTAAGTAGAACTAATTAATACAAGGCTTGTGTTCACACCTTTACTCATTGGAGTCCACAAGTATGCTAGCTTCACAAAGTACACTTTCTAACTTCAAGGGAGTCCACACCTCCCTTAAAGCTCGTTGGGCCAGAGAGCACTATGGGAGAAAACCCATAATCCCATTCTCTCAGAAGAGTCAGATAAAAGGCCAGCGATGAGGGATCTATGGCAGAATACATTTTTCCTCTTGGCTGGCTGGTGGCAGACGAAGAGTTTACAGAGGAAGAAGCTACGAGTGGAGAGTTCAGTGGACAACCAGATTCATCTTCATCTCACACCACTGTAGTTGGTGCCTGGACTCCCGAGAAGGATACAAGAGAGACATTCCATCTCTGTGTTGGTTGGAGGCTGAAGAAAGCAGAGGCAGAGGCTGAAGGACAGAACCTTTGGATTTGGAGATATTCGGAGGGCTCTAAGCCTCTAAACCGGCTGAGTTTTGAGAAGAACAAGAACTCCAACATTTGAACTCATAACACAAGTCCACTAGAACTGGCCTGAATCATCTCAATATTAGAAAGAGCCATATTGATCAGAAATGATACACATAATTTTGTTGCCACGTACAGTGGTCTCTTGGTTCTATTCATTTCACATATCTTCATTTCATTTAATTTTCTCTAGGCCTTTCTGAAATCCTCCTGCTGATCGTTTTTTATAGGATAATAATACTCCATAATATTCATTCATTCAACTATAACTTATTCAGCCATTCCCCAACAGATGGGCATCCACACAGTTTCCAGTTTAAATATAAAATTTTGAGCAAACTTTATAGTGTTATAGAAATTGGAGGCATGGGAGCAGTGGTAGTGATGCACGTAATGATGGCAGGAACCCAGGTGCAGGTGGTGACAAGACCCAGGACTCCTGGCAGCTCTATGCCCCAGGTAGTGGCTAGAGCTCTGAGCAGCAGAACATAGCTTCTTCTTCCCCATCTAGATTCCCTCCACCTCTGCATCCTCCAAGGAAGCTTGGATGGTGTGGGTTGGGGGAAGAGAATAAAGGTCATGTGGTTCTCAGAAAGTGAGCTGGGTCAAGAAGAGGGGAACTAGGTTGAGTGGGGCTGGCTTGTTTCTCCATTGCTGGAAATTCTACTTGCCACTTTGGGGAATTGGTTGGGAAGGGATGGTTAAACTTCTGACTAGAGATATACTCCTTATGGGAAAAATTCATTTAGTACTGTCAATGAAAATGACATTGCTCATTGTGCCTTCTGGAACCAGTTAATGAGGAATACTGTTGTACCCTTGTACAGGCAAACAAAAAGAAAGACAGTTCCCTGCCCTCAAAGTGCTTATATTTTAATGGGGAAAAACACATTTAAAAGGAAGCTGTGGAGGGTGTGGAGGAGATAAAGATATAAACTTGGGGGCATGATAAAAAAATTCTGCAGAATAGAACTTAAAGAAAAAAGGAAGACTTGTTGGACTAGACTGTTTTCCTTTAAACTAAAGCTCTAGGCATCCTTCCATACCAGGAACTTTGAGGCATGTCTGGTGGCACCAGAGAGGGGACAGACATAGGAATTAGTCAGACTCAGTGAAAGGTCCAAGAACCAGCTAAGAAAAAGTTTGGCATAAAAGGATCTATAGAGACATGAACGACATTGAGGGTTAGAGTTAGACTGTGAAGTAAAACTGATTGGTACTCTGCACTTAAAGTATCCATGAGGAATAAATGATAAGGCAAGCAGCGTGCTAGAAATCAGGTGACAGGCAAACTAGGAATGTTGAAAAAGATTAAGAATATTAGGACATTGAGAAAGATAATTCAAAGTCTAGCAGTTTGTTGCTAAAGATCTTCAGGAACCAAGTAAACAGAGTGGAGTCAGTGGGTAAACAGTTATCAGGCATCTAAAATTAGGAAAGGTTTTTTTTTTTTTTTTTTTTTTTTTTTTAACTTCTGAGGCAGTTTTCTGCCTCAAGCCTATAGTTTGTGTAAAGTTTATATGGAGTCAAGAATGAATCCCAGAATGGCTAGTTTGGGCCTTAACTTGATTAAGTAGTTGTATGATTTTGGGCAAGTCACTTAACCTGTCTTTGTCTTAAGTTTCCTCATTTGTAAAATGCAAATGATAATAGTGCCTGTCTCCCAGGTTTGTTATATCAAATGAGTTAATATATGTAAAGCTTATCACAAATTTTAAAGTACTATAAAATAGCAAACATTTATATAGCACTATATTCTGCATTTCTGGCTAAAAGTTTGCTAGAAATTTTTTTCTTAATTTAACTTTTAATCTAATATCTAGTCATTTTTGGTGTAAGAAATGACCAAACTGACATATTCCACCTGATGTGTTTGGGATTGAGCACCAGGTGATGAGATTAATATGAGTACCAAATGATGAGATTTAGGAGAGCATACCAAATGTTGGAGTTCAGTCATGTGAAGAATTCACAATGGGTATTTTCTTTGCCCAAAGGGACATTTATTTAGAAGAGGGAAGAGATTATAAAGTGATGAGATATGTTAGACACCAGGAACATTAACTCTGAAATAGTTGGGAAACAATATAGTTAGATAGGAAAATGGTTTTAACAATTAATAGTGGAAAAGACAAGTTCTCTAGTGGAACTCACAGTTAACCAGGAGAAAGAGAATATGCCATGAGGTGAAAATATGCCATTAACTGGTAGGCTAAATCCTAAATACTCTAAAAGAATTAGCTGTAAGAAAAAGAAAGACACCATGAGGCAGGACATCTTGGTGTAGGCTAACCCAAAAGGGAGTCAGCAGAGATAGCAAAGTCCAAAGGCAGATTTATGGGGGAAATTTAACCTCATATTTTGACATAATTATAGCAAGAAGAGGGTGGTACTTCCCTGCTTGCCTCAGGAAGTATTTTATCACTATTCCAGGCTTTCTCTGCCAACTCCAATGACCCAGGACCACATCATACCTATGTTCTAGGACATTTCTTTCTTCTCCAAGAAAATTTGAGGTAACATTTGTAGAACTCTGGAACTAGGAAAATGTTACAATATGTTAAAATATAATTTTGGTTTAATATTCCAGAATAATAGTCTCTACCTAATTCTTTCTTAATCATCTTGACATGCTTCCTTTCCTCCCTCCCCCGATTAAAAAACAATAATTATAATGATGATGATAATGACATTTCCATAGCACTTTTAAAGTTTGCCAAGAGTTTTATATATATTATCTAATTTAACTCTTAGAACAATCTTGTGAGATAGATGATGTTGTTATTGTTGTTTATCCACATGTATAGATGAGGAAACGGACCCCACTACTGGGGAAAGTGAGAAAGACATAGGTCAAAACAATTCTGTAGTTAAATTGATCATCCTACTTCCTTATTCCCAGGGCTCTTAGTCTTTGCTCTTTATTTTTCCTGATACCTTCCTTAAGGGAAAAATCTAGAAAAGGTTTTAGACTAGAGAACATTTTTTTTTTTTTAATACATCTAGTTTAATTAAAAAGATTTTTAATATGCTCCTACATAGTTCTGGGTCATGCTAAGCCCATTCTTTTCCATGTTGCTGAGAATTATTGTAATACTCTGAAGAACTTTAGAGTATAGAGAGTGTTTGGAACTGCTAGAATGAATGGAAATGCATTTTGTTGGGCTTTGTGGTCAGGTCTTGATCTTTGGTCTTTTTGGGGTTGTCTCAGCAGCCTTATCAACAGTATTATCTTTGCAGTGCTTACTGTTGTGTTTATACATACCTCACCTTGGATTAATATTTGGGCTTGTACCTCCTGGGGATTTCAGGTGGCTAGTATATGCTGATTCCCCTGATTTTAGCATTTAGGGGAAGAAAAATAGAGATTGTTTTTCTAACTTCATTGGAATGGGACCAAAAGTTTTATTTGGGACCACTACAAACACCTTAACTATTACTTGTGTCAGTAGTTTCTAGAATAAATCAGGGTCTTATCTGGTGAGAGCACTGTAACCTTTAAAGAGATTTTTTTGTGCTAACTTTTGATAGGTATTTGGAATGCCATCTTAGTGTAATGGACAAAGAAGGAACTTTGTCAGTGTACATAGTTATTCTCTTCCTGACTTTGTGATTGGGGAAAATTCCTTTTCCTACTTTGTCCATTTTATGTAATTAAGATACTATTTCTTGTCCTCCTACCTCTCACATTGGGATTTTATGTATACAGAGACTTCTTGATGTATTTTACCTTAACATTTCCCATTTTGCATGGATAGTTTTACTTTTTGTCATCTGTTGCTTGTGTATTTCAGCAGTCTTTTTTATGGTCACTGAGCAAGTCAGAATATTTCTTCCTTTTTGCATATTAAAGCACACTTTTTTCAAGGATCTTGCTTCTTTAATTGGGCTTTATGAATTTTTTTTTTTTTTTTGCAATGTTACAAATGGAAAAATAGAAAGATCATTGGTTCTGGAGTCAAAAGAACCTGGGATCAAGCCATAACTCTAATATTATTGGTTTGGTTTTGGGGAAGTTACTTAACCTCCTTGGGACTCAGTTTCCTTATCTGTACAATTAAGGGATTTATATATAAGTTGGTTTCTTAGGTCCCTTCCAGCTCTAGATTCAGGATTCTTTTGTCTTATTTGATTATTAAAAAAATGTCATTTGGGGGGAAACAATGATTACTATCTTATCGCCTTCTCTGTTTAGAACAGGGACTGGTAACATGTGGAATATTAGATTTTGAGAATTTTTTCATTTTGTTCTCATATACTTTCAGAGCTATATTAGTTCTGTTTCAAATAAGCTCATTAACGCATGTGGGTTTGAACTTTGTGTTTCAGTAAAATATTAACATCCAGGTATGGTTTTTTTTGTTAAGAAGAGTAGAATACTCTTTTTGACTTTATTTGCCTCTAATTTTGATTTTATATTTTCTTCCCAGGCTTTAAACAAAAGTTTAATGTACCAAAGTTTGTATCATGAACCTTCTTTTTAAGCTGGAATATATCTTATAATATTAGCTGGAACAAATGGGCAGGGTAAAAGAGAGCCCTTGAATAAAGAGAGGAAAAAAGTCCTATTAGACTTTTAAAAGTTTAGTCTTATTTTCAATTCTATAAACATAGAATTACACTTCCACTTCAGTTTAATCCCATATCATAAAGAGATCCAAATACACAAGGCAAAGAGACTATTTTAATAGCTAACTTTGAATAGGGTTTTTTTTTTTTTTTTTTTTTTTAGCTTCCTTTGTTGTCATGTGTTGGAAGAAGGAAGTTGAAAGGGATTGTGGACATTAGTAAAGCTTGCCTTTAGTGACATCAGAACTCTCCCTTCCCACATCTTATTGGCTCTGACTTGTTTTTAGGCTTGCATAACTGCATTTTTAGTATATCATATGGCCTATTTAGTTTTAATTTTTGAAAATGATCCCTTTTCTATTAAATATGTAAGTTTTAAAAGTTGTGGTTTTGTATTATTGTATCTTTTTGGATCAAATTTTTGTTATGTTAACATTACTAGAAAACAATATTCAGTTTACATAAAATAGTTCAAATGTCACTTATTGAACCAAGTAAGATTTGACATAAAATCATATACTATTTTTAAATGTTTTAAGAGAGTAGAAATCCATGTAGGTAGTCATATGACAAAAGTGAATAAGTGTACAGTTGAGTTTCAAATAGGGAGGTGAATTCGTATTAGGAAAGGTCCATAGGAAGGAAGTATTAAGAGCCAGACATAGTTTTAGCAAGTTGGGAACTTAGGATTCCTAGGTTGAAAATCTAGTATTGAAGTGATAACAAAAGTCCCAAGAAAGGGACTATGAAATATATTTGGGAGAACATAAGTGTAAAAGAATACAAATATAGTATAGTAGAGATTCTGTTCACAGCATAAGAAGTTATGTTGGAGACCTCCATCACAGGTATTTTACATGAAATACAGGCTCAAGCAAATGCAACTAAGCAAGGCAAAGTCATAAATGAATGAGCAGTTTGCTTTTGAGGGAACACAATTTTTAAGGTCACAGGGAAGTAAAGGTAGGATCTAAGGAATAAGGAAGTCAGAGAGGGATCAGGGAAGACAGATTGAATCTACCTGGCTGACCAGGTCCCAGACCTTTATAAAAATATGCCAATCAAGACAGTCTGGGAAAGCTAACTCCCTTTTTGTATGCAATTATGGTTGATAGAATTCACTTTATGACTGTCTTAACTTGTAATAGACAGTCTGGGAAAAGTAAGTTCCCATCAAGATTGTCTCAAAGGTTGTTGTGACTGCTTTAAAGATACTAACTAAACAGTCTGGGAGACAAATCTGATTTTGATTCTCGTTTTAGCAATTCCTGAGAATAAACTGGTTTAAGATTTACATCAGTATTAAATTAAAAGATAGTAAGAAATGTTGCTTTATATTATACATATCAGAAGAGGGAGGGGAGGACATATCTGTATTGGACATGGCAGTTCAGAAATTTATTTATTACTCAGTACTCAGAAAAAGACTATCTTTTGATTTTATGTATCTGATTCCTCCTTCTTTCCCCATCTCCCTTCCTAGAGAGCTTTATAACTAAGGCTTTTAAAAACAGGAAGAAAAGAGAAAAAAATCAGCAAAGGCAATTGACATCAAAAAAAATGTTTCTTATTTCTGAACCTCCTCTTCTGTAAAGGAGTGTGTGTGTTAGGACTATCTTCTAAGGTCAGCTTTGGGGTCAAACTTGGTCTTTTTTTTTTTTAACTATTATTATTTTTTTAAATTATAGCTTTTTATATACAAGTTATATGCATGGGTAATTTTACAGCATTGACAGTTACCAAACCTTTTGTTCCAATTTTTCCCCTCCTTCCCCCTACCCTCTCCCCCAGATGGCAGGTTGACCAATACATGTTAAATATGTTAAAGTATAAATTAAATGCAATATTACTATACACATCCAAACAGTTATTTTGCTATACAAAAAGAATTGGACTTTGAAATAGTACATAATTAGCC
This sequence comes from Antechinus flavipes, assembly GCF_016432865.1. Taxonomy (NCBI): domain Eukaryota; kingdom Metazoa; phylum Chordata; class Mammalia; order Dasyuromorphia; family Dasyuridae; genus Antechinus; species Antechinus flavipes. The sequence continues at coordinate 223,681,708 of NC_067399.1, read as the reverse complement.
TGTGAAGGAAATCAAAAATGCAGGTGGACAAAGGTAGAGGGATTGGGAATTCTATATGGTGGTTCATAGTCATCTTCCAGAGTTCTTTCACTGGGTGTAGCTGGTTCAGTTCATTACTGTTCCATTGGAACTGGTGTGATTCATCTCATTGTTGAAAAGGGCCACGTCCATCAGAATTGATCATCATATAGTATTGTTGTTGAAGTATATAATGATCTTCTGGTCCTGCTCATTTCACTCAGCATCAGTTCATGTAAGTTTCTCCAGGCCTTTCTGAAATCATCCTGCTAGTCATTTCTTTTTTTCTTTTTTTCTTTTTTTAGAATGGACTCTGTGTTTTTTGTTTATTTTTTTGTTTTGTTTTGTTTTGTTTTAGCAACTTACATTTCCTTTTTTTAAAAATTTTTATTTAATAATTACTTTATGTTGACACTCGTTTCTGTTGCGATTTTTTTTTCCCTCCCTCCCTCCACCCCCTCCCCTAGATAGCAAGTAGTCCTTTATATGTTGGATATGTTGCAGTATATCCTAGATACAATATATGTTTGCAGAACCGAACAGTTCTCTTGTTGCATAGGGAGAATTGGATTCAGAAGGTATAAATAACCCGGGAAGAAAAACAAAAATGCAGATAGTTCACATTCGTTTCCCAGTGTTCTTTCTTTGGGTGTAGCTGCTTTTGTCCGTCATTTATCAATTGAAACTCAGGTCTCTTTGTCAAAGAAATCCACTTCCATCAAAATATGTCCTCATACAATATCGTTGTCGAAGTGTATAATGATCTCCTGGTTCTGCTCATTTCACTTAGCATCAGTTCATGTAAGTCTCGCCAGTCCTCTCTGTATTCATCCTGCTGGTCATTTCTTACAGAACAATAATATTCCATAATAATTATTTGCCACAATTTACCCAGCCATTCTCCAATTGATGGGTATCCATTCATTTTCCAGTTTCTGGCCACTACAAAGAGGGCTGCCACAAACATTCTTGCACATACAGATCCCTTTCCCTTCTTTATGATCTCTTTGGGATATAAACCCCGTAGTAACACTGCTGGATCAAAGGATATGCAGAGTTTGATAACTTTTTGAGCATAGTTCCAAATTGCTCTCCAGAATGGCTGGATGTATTCACAATTCCACCAACAATGTATTAGTATTCCTCAAACTTAGTCTTTTAATTCCACATCATTGTTTCAGTGGTAACAGCAAAGTTATAATTTCCATTTCCATTGTTATTTGTCAAAGTCGGTTTCTATCAACTAGAGAATGACCAAAAAAAGTTGTGATGTGTGAGTATAATGGAATATAACTATGTTGTAAGAATAAACATGATAAAAAGCATGAACTCATGCAAAGTGAATTAAGCAATGTGAGGCAAACAGTAGACATACATAGTGACCACAGCAGTGTAAATGAAAAGAACAACAAAACCATTTAAAAAGGAGGCATTATGTAGTATTGCTTATGCTTGGGATTATGTTAAAAGCTGAACATTAAAAATATGTTAAGGCACTTATATACATATGTGTGTGTGTGTGTGTGTGTGTGTGTGTGTGTGTGGTGTATATATAGAGAGAGAGAGCAAGAGAGAATGTGTGAGTGTATATTTAGACAGAGGGGACTGGTGTTAGTTGAGTATGAAGGAATAATATCTTAAAAAAATGAAATTAAGAGGTGAGAGAAGAATGTATTAGAAGAAAGGGAAAGAGAAATAAAATGATGTAAATTATCTGCCATAAAATGTGGCAAGAAAAAGCTTTTACAGTGTAGGGGAAGAATGAAGGAGAAGGTAAGTGAGTGAACCTTATTTTTATCATAATTGGCTCAAAGAGGAAATAATATCACACTTAATATGGGTATAGAAATCTATCTTAACCTGCAGGAAAGTAGAAGAGGAATATGGGAAAAGGGGGAGGGTACTAAAAGAAGCACTTATTGGGGGAGGGAATGGTCAGTAGTAAAACACTTTGGAGGCCAGACAGTGAAAGGAGAAAGAGAATAAATGGGGGGGGGGGGGAGAGGGGAGAAATACATTAGCAGTAGTAATTGTAAAAAGAATTTTGAAGCAAGTTTTTTTGATAAGGTCTCATTTCTCAAACATAAAGGTAACCAAGTCAGATTTATAAAAAATGGGAGCCATACTTCAATTGATAAATGATCAAAAGATATGAATAATACCATTTGACCTAACAATGTCATTTCTGGACATGAATCCCAAAAGAGAAAAAAAAAAGGGAAGGGAATATGCATTTATATAGCACCTACTTTATGCTCAGTACTATATTAAGTGCTTGTGCAAATATTTTCTCATTTAATGACATTTGATAATGATGAAGAAACGTGTAAGTTCAAAAGAAAGACTTCTTCCCACAAATATGTCAGCGTAAATTCTTTCAAAGTTTCTCAACTGGCCACAACACTCTGCTACTTTTTCTGATTGACTTTACCACATTCTCCAGTCCTCTATCTTCTTCACTTCCTTCCTCTTCTTCTCTACCTTTTTCACCTCCTTTTCTGTGGAGTTTTCCCCCATTCACTTGGAAATTTTTTTAGAGCAGGAACTTTATTTTTCACCTATACTTTTGAGCCCAATTAAAATATCTGGCACTTAGTAGATGCTTAATAAATATTTATTGACTCATATTTTATGAGAAACAATACGTTATCAACAAATTCAGCATACTTAGGGTAAAAGTTTGGATATTTGGACCATTGTTACTATTGAAAGAAAATGAGCAAGACCTGTGAGGTGAACTCTCTTTGGAAAAACAGCATAATTCTAGGTAAACTTTTCTCAGGTGTATCCTTTTTCTTTCTTCTTTAATATATTGATATTCTGTCTTTTACTGTACATATGTATGTATATGTCATGTTCCCCTTTTGATAAAACTTCAAGGTAATGACATTTTTTATCTTTGTCACCTCAAGAGCTCATAGAGTACCTTTGCACATTGTAAGTGCTTACTAAATTTTTCTTGAACAAAAAAAAAAATTGCTAAAAAAATTCATATAATTATTAAAGGTTTAAAACATTCAGGAAGATTGAATAATCACAAGTTGTTTTAGCTATTGATTTTGTTTTGTAGAAAGGTAGTTATTTTATTTAGAGGAGCTAAAAGATTATGCAATTGCATATCTCTCCGACCACCTTTATGAGAAAGAAGCATAGGGTTCCAGAGCAGTCTTAACATTAGAAACTTTCTATAGGACCAAGTTATTAAGAAAATCCCAGAGTCAACGATCATTTGCAAATTACAAGAAAAATCCTGGAATCAGCATTCATTTTACAATACATCCCATATTGTTCACATCAGTGGCTGTAGCTTATAGCTGTGTTACAATAAAATAATTAATGTCCATGGTGACTTTTGAGTCATAAAGAAAATTTTATTTAATTTATTACACAGTTCATGAAGTAATTTTCAGGAATCAATTAAATCTTTTAGAAAAATTTCTACCGAAAATTAAAAAAAAAATAATGTACAGAATACTGTTTGGAAAATTTCATCTGTGGGAGTCACTTTAATTATACTGTTATTTTCTTTTCTGTTATATTCTGTTATATTCCTTTTATTGTCTCTTTGAAGTCTTCCTGAAATTCTTTCAAATGACTTTTTTGTGATCATTTGAAGAGTGGAGATGTTTTCCTTCAGCTCTTTTCCTTTTTCTAGTATTAGGAGCAATCTGTAATTTATATATACTTAAGTGTTGTCTGGTTATGGCAGAAACATAGCATACTTTGGCATACTTATGTATTCTTTTTTTTTTTTTTTTTTTTGGTAGCTGTTAGAAACTGTAACTTTTTTTCCTTATTTGTTTTCCTTATTTGTAGTTTTCATGGATAATTGTCTTGATGAACTGGTGTTCCATACTATTTGTTGGCTTCAGTGGATACTTGGTTGCTGGAGATTTTTGAGAAAATTGTCTTTTATTTATAATAATATTTCTGCTGTATTTTAATGATAGTTGCTCACTTGCTTTGAACCTATAATTAGCACAATTTTAGAACATATTATGATATAGCGAAAATGGTGTAGATTTGGTGTCAAAAGACAAAGAAAAGTGAGATTTCAGTCTCAGCTCTCATACCTACTTAGTTGTATGATCTTGGGTAATAGTGGTGTGATTTAGGAGATCCTAGTCCCAAATGTTCAGTAACAAAATGTTGGGGTTCAGTCATGTGAAGAATTCACAATGGCCAATCCCTTTATAGGGGAAATCTAACCTCAGTGGTTTGACATGACTTGGATTTTAGGGGACATAGTAAGGTGAGACTGCACAAGACCTCCATAGAGAATGGGACTATGAAGTTAAACTGATCCTTATCAGTGTCCTTCCCTGTTTGCTTCAGGGAATAATTCCATCAATATTTCGGTCTTTCTTTGCTAATCTCATCTGTTCAGGATCTCATCATTATACTTAACTTTTTTGGTCATCTGTAAAACAAAGAAAGAAGAGATGACTTCTCATGTCCACTCTAATTCTGAACTTATGTGATTCATTATATGAAGGACTAAATTCCAGGAGATTTTTAATTTGTATGTAGGCCTCAAATAGAACATCTAATGAAATCACCCTTGATATTTGTGGATTCTCCTTCTCTCCTCTCTCTCCACCCCCAGCCAAATGTCAAATGATGAAATTGATGATTTTAACCCATATATCAAGAGGAATATCTCACTCTACCATACCTGGAAAGTAGCCATCCATTTTGAGTCATTCATTTCTACTTTTGGAGAGGTCTGTTTGTTAGCAAGCATTCATTAAGTGCTTGTTATATGCCAGGCACTGTATTAAGCTCTAGGAATATAATGTTTCCTTATATCAGGCCTAAGAGTTTATATATTTGCAGTTTTCTATCCATTAGATAGAACAAGTCTTGTGCTTGTTCAACAAAACAGGGTGAATATGTTCTCTATAGATAGTTCTTCTGATGATGCTTGAAGACAACTGTCATGTTCATTTTCCCCTTCTCCAAGTTTTGTGTTCTGCAGGTTAAATATCCCTGCATTAGTTCATATGGATCTTTCCATGCTTCTCTGTAATCATCATACACATCATTACTTGTAACACAGTTAACATTCTATTGAATTCAATGCCACAGTTTGTTTAGCTGTTCCTCAGATGATTGGTATCTATTTTGTTTCCAATTTTTTATCACAAAAAGTGCTGCTATAAATACTTTGGAGTACATGGGAACTTTTTTTTTTTTTTCTTATTGATGGATTTGCTAGTTGAGAACAAACCCTCAGATTGGAAATAGGTTTTTTTTTTAACCTGAAGAAAATAGAATATCATTGTGCCATAAGAAACAATTAATGGTGTTACAGAGAAATATGGGAAGATGCATCTATACTAGTGAAAAAAGAAGTAGGATCAGGAAAAAGAAAATAGTTTTAGAAAAAAATTTATTATGTCATTTGGCAAAAGAGAGAGTAGGGGAAGTGAAGGTATGTTTTTTTTTTTTTATTACATTATATAATGTGTAGATAAGTAGGACATTTATTAGGGCAGTTTGAGATACATATCAACTGGTAAGTGTAAACGTTCACATTTGAGGACCTCAAAACACAGACTTTGGGTGGACTGAAACAAGACCTGAATAGAATCTAAATATTTCCTGTTGCTATTCATCTCCCAGAACATTTCTCAGTTCATCCAGAGTTAGGATGTTAGACAATTTTCTATTTACATAAAGCTAAGTTCAAACAATATTAATAAATGATAAACTCCTCCACCCTCTTCCCCTTCCCCTACCTCTCCCAGCTTCCTTGAGGTATTAACCTGGAGTCTCAGATTCAAAGAATATGGCCATTTTAAGTAATTTAGTAATTCAAAAAATTCAAAAAAATTGAAATTGCTTTTCAAAATGGTATACGTATCTTCTACTTCTACAATATTCTCCTTGAATATTAACTGTTATAATTTGATTTTGCCAATTTGCAGTATGTGAGGTTAAATTTCAGAATTATTTTGATTTGCATTTCTTTTATTACTAGTGATTTGGTGCATTCTTTCATGTGACTATGAACACTTTTTAGTTCTTTTAAGAAATTTTTTTTGTTTATATTCTTTGATTATTTACTTATTGGAGAGTAGTTACCAATCACTTAGATTTTTTTTTTTTAACCCCCATTTGATTCACTTTCCTTCTTATCCTAGCATTAATGTTAGCTGTGCAGATGCTTTTCAATTTCAGGAATCAAAGTTATCTATTTTCTCTTTTGCAATTGTTTCTATTGTTTGGTTAAGAATATTTTACTTACCTGTAGCTGTAAGAGGTTAATAATCTGTTTCTCTTTTAATTATAATAGTATAATAGTATAATAGAATGTGGAATATATGAAGTGTTAGTTACTCTAAGCCTAATTTTTCCAAACTGCCTTCCAGTTTTGCCAGTAGTTTTTAATCAAATAGGGAGTTTTTCCTTACATAATTTATATTTTGTATTTTATCAAATACTTAATTATTGAGTTCTTTAATTCCTGAATTTTCCTCGTTTGTTTTGTTGATTTCTCATGACTTTTAACCAACAAGTGATTTTGATGACTTCTGTTCCATAATACAATTTTGAGGTCTGAAAGTCTTATTCCTTCCCTACATTTCATTATTTTTCTTGATAGTCTAGCTCTTTCATTTTTCCAAATGAATTTTGTTTATATTTTATCTCCTTGGTTAGTTGCCCTTTCATTGTTCTTTTTAAATTGTGGTACTAAAGAATACTTTTTTAGATAAGATCTGGTGAGGGCAAAATAAAGAGGAATAATCCCCTTTTCACTCTGAAACCCATCCAGAAGTGGCTGAAGAACACATTTGCTTTCTTTGACTGCCATTTTACACCTCTGACTCTATATTGAATCTGATAGGTCCACTAAATGGTGGTCTAATAAAATGTGATTTTCTTAGTTTTCTTAATCTATTGATGCATGCTTGCTGCTGTACCAGTGTCTACTCTGACTAGAACTCAGACATCATGGTTATGGTGATCTCAGTTAATTAGATCATAATCCTTCTTTGTTTTACTTGATGCTAGTAGACTTAAATTTGGCAATATTACAAGGCTGAACTCCAGAAGGTTGTGGAAATTCCTGAGATGGATACACTGAGATGATGGTTTGAGAAAACATCTTCTGAGCAACAGAACAAGTATATGCCATTTGATAAGCATAATAAAAATGATTATTCTTACTGATATTACCGTTAACTAAACATAAATATTCTGAGAACATAATATAAAAGTGAATAAAAATGAAAACCCTAAGTTACTGTAGAAGAGAAATTATAAAAAACATAGAGATTGATGAATATCACAGGAAATAAAATTATCCTTTTATTAGTTCTTCAGCATGCCGTAGGATGCTTGGGATAATTTTATATAAATGTAATAATCATAATTTTCTAACTCATGTTGAGTTACTGTATTCTGAAATCACATCAGAATATGATTGTTCTCAATATATGACGTACTACTGATAATAGTGTGTTACCAATGGATAATTCTGCCATACATATTAATGCCTCTTTTAGCATAAATTAAAAACTGATTAATCCAAGGGGGAAAAAGATCAGTTTAATGAATCATTTTCAAAATTACAAGTATTTCCTGGAGAATAGAGTTTAAAAAATAGAGTAAAAAGTCCCAACTGGATAATTAATTATTTACTTTTTCACTTTTAATTTAATAAAGAACAACATTTAAGAGTTGGAAAGTTGGGAATTTTTATTTAATTTGTAAATATTATCTCTTTTCTCCTTCACTTTTAAAAATCACAGGTTCCTACTTTGCATTTGTCACAGTTATATATGGTTTTATATTTTCCAAGTTGATGAACATTTTAGCAGTATGTCAGTGACTTGGGTGGCATTTCAAATTTTCTTTCAAATTTTAACTGATAAACATTTTCAAAATCTGCTAGTTACATTAAGTCAAATCATGTTAGAAATTTTTTTTTTTTGGTAAAAGAAATATTTACCATTTGCCTTTTCAAGTTTGCTCTCTGTTGTGGTTCATAAGCATTTTGAAAACTTTAATAATGAACTGATGTTCAGTTTACAAGTCTTATAAAAAAGTGCTTATGCTTATGCTAAGAGCAGTTAGGGTTGCTCAGTCTGCTCAGTAAGAGTTTAATGGAGAAATCACACATGTTAGTACTGCTTATTAGAATACAAATTAAAAATTTTCAAGTACTGTAATTGTCAGTTATCTAAATTTTAATTATGCCTTATCTTCATGCCATTACATTTCTTCTATTTTGCTTACATCTTGATTTTTAAAAAAAAAAACAGATAATTTTTCCTTTGAGAATTGAGCTTGGCAACTTTGCTAAAACTTTAGGATAAAGAGAACAATACATGGAAATAAAAGGTACATATTTATTAAGTGCTGTAAGGGATACTAGAATGGATGAAGTTCACTATACAATCTCTCAGGTAAGAGAGATAATATGTAAATCTAATAAAAGATAATATACTCCCAAGTACCACTGAAGCTGTTGCCATTTTAAATGAGAAAGAAGTAGATGTGCAATTAAAAAATTATGCTTTTAATCTGGGTCATTAAACTTGTTAAAATATATATATTGTCAACTATATTTCTATAGAATTGGTTTCCTTTGTAATTTTATGTGTTTCATTTTATATCTTTAAAAACATTCTGAAAAGGGGCTTCACTAGACTGGTACTGGAATTTGTCATGCAAAAAAAGGTTAAGAAATCCTGTTTTAATGAATCTGTGATCTGATTAAATTATAAAACAATACAAATTGCAACACATTTATTGTTTTCCTTTTTAGCTATTTTCAACATTCTTATATTCTTTTTTCCTTATAATAGGGATGATCATAATGGCAGTCCTTTCCTTTAGATGTCTTTAGATTTATGTGGGTATCAATATGGCATACTAGCTCTCCAACTGTAATTCTTTGCTTTTGATAAATGATTGGCCTATATTTGTTTGTGGTTGTCTTTTTCTTTGAAGATATTTTATATTGTTTTTTAGTTGTAAATTACTTTTGGAAATAAATGCTGTTATTTATTTATGCCCTCTTTAAGTTTACATTGCTTTTTGATGATCCATAATATTGATTCACAGAATCACAGAATTTTAGTTATGATAACTCAGTGTTCACATAGACTAAACCATGCCTAAAAACAAATCCCATTTTAGCTTAGCTAGCACGTGGTTATCCACTGTGTGAAGACTTCCAGTGAGGGGAACCCACCATCTCTTGAGATAGTCTTTTCCATTGGGGGAAGCTATAATTGTTGGGAAGTTTTTGCTTATTACAAGCCTAAGTTTATCTCTTTGAACTTTCTACCTGTGCATATTGGTAATGTCTTCTTCAGATTGAATTGCTGTTCTACTTGATAATCCTTGAAGACAACTGTTATATCTACTTTAGTCTTCTCTTTTCCAGATATGTTACTTTAAGTCATGAGTTCTTAACCTTTTTTTGTGCCATGAATACGATGTCAGAATGTTTTTAAATGTATAAAATAAAATGCAGAGGATTAAAAGGAAAAGAAATAGTTATCTTTCCAAAACACTCCTTCAGTTTACAGATTCCAGATTAAGAACTTTTGCTTTAAGATAATTATGATATTCTATAATTTTTAGCTATGATATTATTGGAAGAAGAGAATCTCAGAGTTGTAGAATGTCAGAATTGGATGGGCCTGAATAGCAGCCATTCACTCTAGCCATATCTGAAAAAGAATTCTTCCTAGAATATCCACAAATAATCAACAATTCTTTGCTTGAAGAACTACCATGAGCAGGGACCTTTAGAGATAGCTCATTATAGTCCATTATGAGTGTGGATAGCCCTGATGGGTAGGAAGTCTTTCTCCCATTTCTATGATATGCTGCGAAGCTAAGGAAAAGCCTCAATCTAGATGTCAGTTGTTATGGGCCAGAACTCTGAACTTGAAACAAAGAATACTTACAAGGTACTAAGTGGAATTAATAGAAACAATGATTATCTGATTTAGCATGGTTCAGTATGATTGATTTAATCCTACAATAAATAATGGTTTCCTAGTGATATAATGATTGGTGTATATTCAGCGTGGAGCATATTAGCAGGGACTGTTAGCCACAGAGGAGAAGCTCTCAGAGTCAGAGAAGACAAGTGCACGAGAAGCTCTTGGAGGCTGAGACAGAGTCATTCCATTGTCCACCTTTGTGGTGGCTGGAGGCTGAAGCACAAACCTTTGGATTTGGAGAGATTCAGAGGGCAGAGAAGACAGGCAGGAGCTCAAGTTCTTGGAACCAAGGAGATAAATAAGCCTCTAAGAAAACTAACTGGGCCCCAGGAAAGGAGACTTTGAAAGAGATAATAATGGATTTGGATTTTAACCCCTGGCTACTCATGTGGTGATCACTGAACTAAAATGAAGGCTGCTTCCAAAGACCCCAAGAAAACTGAACCAAAGAGAACATTACAGTCAGTGACATAAATGACTGAATCAAATGATATAAAAGGATATAAAAGGAAGTTTATTTTTACAGGATACAGTAATTGAACAGTAATAATAGATGTTGAGAATTTTGGTTCTGATTCTAGTTCTGGTTCTTGTAAACCTCCCTATATCTCTTTGTCTTTTAGGGAGATATCACTTATGACCATTAAAAGTTTGTGTGGTTTGGGAAAACTTCCAAGGCTTCTTGCCATATTCCTGGCATTGGATGTTTTTGTATGTCTACAGGGATTGCCAGATACCATATCACCCGTGTAATGCTTTCAGCCATACATGAAACAAAGAAACTTTTATATTTTAGGTGACTTTTTGCCATAAGCAACTGTCCATTACTGTCAGTTAATTCCTAGTGGTTTGTAATCTTTTCTGCTTGACTGTCTAAGCTATGTGTTATACTTGAAATCCTATCTTCTCCCAGACATTGCTGCCTCATTTTTAATGTGTTTAAGTTCTGCCAGAGCTATAATCTGAGTTTTACTCTTTTTGTGGGGGGGAGGGGGCAGAGAGGGTAAACAGTTTAATCCTCTTCAGGTGAAACACCACCAACTGTTTCATCTGATCTCTTAGGTATAATATATTTAAGACCCTTTACTATTCTGGTTGGTCTTTTCTAGATATTTTCAAGTATTCAGTGTTTTTCCTAAAATATGGCATTCCAAACTGAGTATATTAAATGAGGTGTCTTTCTGGAACAGAAAAGAGCTAAGCCATCATCACCTCCTTATACTTGGAAGCTATGTTTAATAGGTCTGAGATTGTCTTAGCTTTTTGGCTATAATATATTAATTATATATGTTATATAATTAATTATACTCATATGGAGCTTGAAATCCACTAAAACACTTCAGATCTTTTTTTTTTCTTTTTAAATTATGAACTTAATCATCAACAAAAACAATTCAGTATACAAATATGAACAAAAAAGACTTGTAATTTGTGTGTGTCCTGTTCTGAGCTTTCTTCTGTTCTCCATATTTTAAAATATTTTATTGAAGCTTTTTTCTTTCTTTCTCTCTCTCTCTCTCCTTCCTCCCTTCCCATCTGTCTATTCTGTGTATCTTATTTTTTCTATATGTATGTCTTTCTGTATCACTACATCAATACCTGCTCATTAGGGGTAATTGGTCCATAATTTCCTTTCCCTATTTGTTCTCACTTTGGTTTAGGTGATCAAAACTGCATTTGTATTGAAAGGATTAGTAGGATATGTTCGTGATTTATTTTCTATCATTTGTATGATATCAGATTAATTATTCTTTGGATTCTTAATAGACTTTGATTTTAAACTCCTTCAGGAACTAAATTGTGGATTTTCAGGTTCTTTTTTTATGATATTGGGTTGTTTAAATTATCTATTTTAAAATTTTTGTTAATGTGGGTATTTAGGTTTTTGGGGTAAATATTAATTTCATTTAAGTTGGCAGTTTTCTGTCATATAGCTGGGCAAAATGCATCCTAATATCTTTTTCATTTGTTGTGAACTCTAATTATCGAGACTGGTAATTTTACTTTTCCTCTTTTAAAAATCAAATTAAGTAATGGTTTATTTTATTATTTTTAACCAATTTTTATTTGTTTTTAGTAATTCACTGACTTTTTGAGGGCTTTCATTTAATTTCTTTTTTGATTTTCAGAATGATTATTTTGTTATTTAGTTTTTAGTTTTTATTAGTTGCAAGCCCACTTTATTGATTCCTTTTCTCTTTTGCTGATGTAAATGTTTGAAGATGTAGAGTTTCCCTGTGAACAACTTTGACTGTATGTCAAAAGTTTTGTGGTAACATTATGTGAGGTGTTTTTCCATCTAAGCTCTCCTTTTCCTCTCCCCATTATGTCCCTTTACCTTCTTGTGAGTTGTTTAGAATCAGCAAAACCATCCCAAGTTCGTAATCTTATTTAATCACATTGGATTCTGAAGAGATACTTGTGTATTTACATTTTCAGCAATTATTGTATGCAAGGCACTGTGCTAAACACTGCCTTACAAAGAAAGGCAAAAGAGCCTCTACTGTCCAGTAACACAGTCAAATGGGAAAGACAACATGCAAACAGCTATATGTAATCATACTGACAGAATAAATTGGAGCTAGTCAAAAGAAGGAAAACAATGCCAATGAGGGGGGGATCAGGAACATTTTTTATAGAAGACAGGTTTTTATAGGCTTGAAGAATGCTGGGGAAACCAGGAAGTAGAGGTAAAGATGGAGAAAATTTCAGTCTTGATGTGCTGCTAGTGAAAATGGCTAGAGCTGGGAGATGGAATATCTTGTTTGTGTAAGGACTAGTAAAATGGCTAGTTTCACTGGATTGCAGAGGATGTAGGGGAAGGATTAAACCATAATGGTGGCAGTAAAGGCATGAATGTCAGGTTATAAAGCTTTTGAATTCTAAAGAGTAAATTTTATATTTTATCCTGGAGAGCTACTAGAGTTTGTTGAAGAGGAGGGTGATATGATCAGACCTATGCTTTAGGAAAATCAATTTGATAACTGAGTAGCGAAGGGACTAGAGAGAGGCAAGGAGACCAACCAGAAGGCTGTTGGAATAATCTAGACATGATATGATGAGGTTCTGCACTGAGGTGATGGCAGTGTTAGAAGAGAGAAGTGATATATTTGAGAGATGTTATGAAGGTAGAAAAGACAGTATTTGACAACTGATTTGATATGGGAGATGAGAGAGAATAAGAAATTGAAAATGGTGTCTAGGTTGTAATCTTGGTGACTGGGAGCTGAGTACAATTTGGGACATGATGAGTTTAAGTTGTTAATGGGACACCTGGCTATTCCTAGACAATTGGAAATGCCAGGCTTGAGATCAAGAGAGAGATTAGGGTTGAATAAATAGATCTAAGAATCATCAGTATAGAGAAAACCAAAAATGAATAAATGAAAGAGTATATATGCAGAGAGAGATAGAGACAGAGACAAGCAAAGGGCCTAGCACAGAGCTGTATGAGATCTTACAGGTTAATCAGCAAGACATAGTTGTACTTCCAATAAAGAAGAAATAAGAGAAGTCATACAGGTAGGAGAGGCAGGACAGTAATTTAATAGAAACATAGAAGAGAGTATCAAAAGGGTGATTGACAAATGAGGGTTGTTCCAGAGAAGTCAAGAAGGTTGATGTCATTGGATTTGGCAATTAAAAGATCTTTGGTAGATTTGGAGAAAGCAATTTTGTTTGAATGGTGAAGTCAGAAGTTGTATTGTAGAGCGTTAAAAAGAGACTCAAAGGACAGGAAGTATAGATACCAGTTGTAGTTAGTTTTCTTCTCAACATGTGTAGCCGGGAAAGAGGAGAAATATAGGACAGTAGTTTGTGCAGATGAATGGATTATGTGGAAGTTTTTGAGTAAGCAACCAGTAGAAATTGAAGATTAAAGTGAAAGAGTAGGGATGATAGAGAAGGCAGTCTGTTGGAGAAGAAAGGATGTAATGGGATCAGTTGTGTATTTAAGGTTTCCTTTGCAATAACAATGGGTACTTTTTTTTTAAATAACTTTTTATTGATAGAACTCATGCCAGGGTAATTTTTTTACAACATTATCCCTTGCATTCACTTCTGTTCCGATTTTTCCCCTCCCTCCCTCCATCCCCTCCCCCAGATGGCAAGCAATCCTTTACATGTTGAATAGGTTACAGTATATTCTGGATACAATATATATATGCAGAACCGAACAGTTTTCTTGTTGCACAGGGAGAATTGAATTCAGAAGGTATAAATAATCCGGGAAGAAAAACAAAAATGCAAGCAGTTTATATTCATCTCCCAGTGTTCTTTCTTTGGGTGTAGTTGCTTCTGCCCATCTTTGATCAATTGAAACTGAATTAGCTCTCTTTATCGAAGAGATCCACTTCCATCAGAATACATCCTCAAACAGTATCATTGTTGAGGTATATAATGATCTCCTGGTTCTGCTCATTTCACTTAGCATCAGTTCATGTAAGTCTCGCCAGTCCTCTCTGTATTCATCCTGCTGGTCATTCCTTACAGAACAATAATATTCCATAACGTTCATATACCACAATTTACTCAACCATTCTCCAATTGATGGGCATCCATTCATTTTCCAGCTTCTAGCCATTACAAACATTTTGGCACATACAGGTCACAATGGGTACTTTTTAATGTGAGATGAGATAAAGGAGGAGATAGTGGTAGAAGGCATCTGAGTTGTGCATCATGAGGAGCAGGGCATTAAAGGGTGCTTTCACCTTTTTTCAGTGAAATATGAGGCAAGGTTTTCAGTTGAGAAAGTAGAGGAAGAGAAAAGATGAAAAGGTTTGGAAAAACCATTGGATGAGTGGAATACAAAGATTAGGAAGCTCATTTAGGATAACATGGATCTGGTCAGCATGATTACATGATTTTCTCCAGTTTTTTTTTTTCAGCAGCATGTAAGCAGGATCAAGGGTAGTATATGATGGAAGCAATTGGAAGCCAAGGGCTGGTAAGCAAGGTCAGTGATAGGATAAAGGATTAAAGACCTCAAGGGAAGAAACTAAAGGTAAGAGGATATTGTAGAACTGAACTAGTTTACCTATGAGTCAGGATGGGGAAGGGAGGAACTATATAGCCCCAATACAGAGGTTATTGACATGAGAAAAACTTAAAATATAAGGTGAGGAAAAATTATGATTTTCCTAATTGTTAAAATGATATGAATATACTAATAATTTAGATATTGCAAAGCTGCCTCTTCTGGTCTGAGAGTAAGTCTTACAATGCAGCTTGAATTCAGATTCTTAACAATGCAAATTCTTGACAATGTTCTCCTATGTATGTTCAGTGAAGTGATTCAAAGATTATAGACTCTCGGGGTAGCTAGGTGGTGCAGTAGATAGAGGACCAGCCCTTAAGTCAGGAGGACCTGAGTTCAAATATGACCTCAGACACTTAATACTACCTAGCTGTGTGACCCTGTTGCCTCAGCACAAATATATATATAGACAGACTGTTCCTGTCACAGAACTGTGGTCCTATCCCCTCACTAAATAACCACCCCTGTGATTTGAAGCAATCACTTTAGGAAATGTTCTCACAGGACTGACTCAAACTCTGTGTTGTCTTTCCATGTGCTTGTCATGGAAAACCACTCAGACCTTGGAAATTATTGTGTTGTAATTCACCTTCCCATTTATGATTTGTGTATAAAATTTCTATCTTTCCTGCAACACAAAAAAGTCTCCTTCCCAAGATAACTTCCAGTTTGCAAATTTTTTCTCACTCTGAAAGTGGTTAATTAAACTGCTGTTTGATCACTTAAAATTTATGTTGGCTTTATGCATCTCTAGCTATTCACAGTTTAGAGAACAAGATAATAAAATTCAATTAGCATAGGATTGAAAGATGAAAAATGAAGTTTGGAGTTTCAAGACAAAAATAGAGGTGGAATGACATTAGGTTGTGATCAGGTAAGGATAGTTCTGAGTTCTTAATCATGGACATGTAACACTTCAGAATACCTTCATAGAGGTTTCAAGATAATGATTATCACTGAGTGTTGCTAAGCTTTGGGTTAGAGGTCATAGTAAAGGAGTAAGAGGAATTGGAATATTAGGACGTTTGAAGTAGCATAAATGTGTATTTTGGAATCTCCTAGAATTAATTTTGGAGTTGGAGAGGAGAGAAAAACTTTGAGCCAAGCATTGAATCCTTAAGGCAAGAAGGGGTAGGTCTAGGAGGTTAGTAGACAAAAACTATTGGAATTTTATTGGATGATATATATGGATTCAATGAACCTCTGAGGAGGAAAGGTTACTGAGTCTTTGAGATTGATGATGGAATAGAGGAGTAATGAATAAAAGTGCACCTAGTGCTGGAAAGGGTTGCTAGAGAAGTTTTGTCATTTAGAGGAAACTAAGTTTCAGTGAGTATAAAAGAAATGTTATAACAAAAGAAAAGATTTTAAGATGAAAGTCATGGTGTTAACTGTGGAGCAGGTATAACAGAGCACAGTGGGATGGGTGAATATCTCTACAGTGGCACATTTAGGAGGTTTGATTGAGGACCATGGGAATAAGGTGGGAAGCTATAACGAATGGAGAATGGGCTTTGAATGACAAACAGGGCTTTAGAATCACTGGGATTGGGAGAGGGCAAAGGGGTGGGAGTTTATTAATAATTGAGAATGAATTCAGATATGTATCAAACAATTTATTGTAATAGGAGCTAGTTTTAGAGAAGAAAATTGTATGATTGCAAGAAAAAGTCTGCCTTCATGCATAAAAATAAAAAGAATCTCAACTAATACTTTCTACTTAGTGGTTTGTTTAATGCAAGGGACATTTATATTGTATGTTCTACTCAGAAAAGAATGAAGATGTATGGATAGAAAGAGATAAGGTGAAGAACTTACAGGAATGTATAAATTCTTTTTTGGTATTTTATTTTCATTATTTCTGTGTTTCCTCTATGACCTGTATAATGTGTGCAGGCGCATATTTACTTGAGCCTTGGCCAGCTAGAAACATATTTACTTAACCTGAGCTGATGACATTTATTGGTATTTGACATTTATCGATATTTAGTCTATTAGCTGGACCACTATCTTCTTGATTAAGCCTGAAGGCCTGATTTTCTGTTTCCTAGAAATCAGGAGATTTCCCTGAAACCTTCCATTCCAATCTCTTTAAATAGCAACAACCAATTAGATGCCTCCCCCTCCCCTTCTCAGTGCTCTCTTACTTGTTTTTTTTTTTTTTTTTTTTTGTTTGTTTTGTTTTGTTTTGTTTTTTGCTGAGGCAATTGGGATTAAGGCTCTCTTAGTTGTGATGTAATTTCTTATATAAAAGCTATATATCTTTACTACTTCTTTAGCCCTCCTACCATGAGCTTTCTCTTTCTTTTCTCTCGATGGGACAGCTCATCTTCCGGAGGTTTTTAATAAACAACTTTTCTGCCTTCTACTCAGTGATCTCTGAGGAATCATTTTGGGTAAGGGTCTTCTTCATCCCTCACAAAGATAACAATTCCATTTTTAGATGACTAGAGATTTATTGACTCTGGAATCAGAAGACCTGGATTTGTTCTGGCTCTGAAACAGTGTACATAATGATTACAACAATGTAATTGGAAAGAATAGTCACAAAATAATCAAAATTGAATGTTGTAAAATTTTAAAGAGTAAGCCTAAAAGTGTTAAGAGAAGATATCACCATTCCACAATTTCTTCTTCTGCAGAGGTAGGGATCATGGGTATTGAAACTTGTATAAAATGCCAGATTTAAAAAAAAATATTGTTGGTTTTGCTAATTTATTTCTCTTCATCTTTTCTTTTGAATTTTCAAATTTGGTCCTTTTTTTTTTTTTTTTTTGGATTCTTTTAAGTTTTGAGTTTCAAATTTTCTCCTTCCCTCCCATCTTTTCCCCTACCCTCTGAGAAGACAAACAGTATATCACTTATACATGTGAAATCATGCAAAACATATTTCCATATTAACCATATTTCAAAAAGCAAGAAAAATGAGGAAAGTGAGGGAAATTAGACTTTAGTTTGCATTCAGAGTTCATTAGTTTTCTTTCTGAAGGTGAATAGCATTTTTTATCTTGAATCTTTGGAAGTATTTTGGATCATTTTATTGATGAGAGTAGCCAAGTCTTTTACAATTTTTTCAACTCCTATTTTGCCATCTGGTTTTAGTATATCAGAGCAGTTTTTTAAATGATCTCTTGAAGAATATTATCCAGATTTTTAACTATTGCTCTTACCATAAACTATGATCTCTTGGCTCTTCTCACTGCACTTTGCATCATTTCATATAGATCTTGCTATGTTTTTCTGACCACCCTTCCTCCCCTATTATTTTCCACAGCCCAATCTATAGTGCTCCATCATAGTCATATGCTACAACTTTTTCAGCTATTCCCCAATTGAGCATTTCCTAAATTTCTGATTCTTTGTCACTGCTAAAAAGAACTGCTACATATAGGTCCTTTTCTTTTTTCTTTGATCTCTTTTGGGATTCAGACCTAGGAGTGGTATTACTGGGTGAAAAGATTTGCACAATTCTATAACTATTTGGGCATAGTTCCAAATTGTTTTCCAGAATGATTGAATTAGTACTATACCACCAGCAGTTCATTAGTGTACCTGTTTTCCCTTATCCCCTCTAGAATTTGTTATTTCTAATAAGTGTGAGATGGTACCTCAGAGTTGTTTTAATATGCCTTTCTCTAATCACTAGTGGTTTAGAGAATTCTTTTTATGTGACTGTAGATAGCTTTGGTTTCTTCTTCTGAAAACTGTTTATATTTTTTGACTGTTTATCAATTGGGGAATGACTTAGTTTTATAAATATGATAATGTTCTATACTCATTATATATTTTAAGAAATGAGGGCTTTATCAAAGAACCTTACTGTAAAATGTTTTTAATTGTCTATGGTACCTTTTAGGAAAATGTACTTTCCTCAATTGTCCTTTTAAATTGGATCTTGTTTTAGCTTTTGATTTGTCTGAGATTATGATTGCTACTCCTGCTTTTTTTTTTTTTTTTTTTTTTTTTTTTTTTTTTTTTAGTTTAGTTGAAACATTTTAGATTCTGTTCCAGCCTTTATTTTAACCCCTGTGTATGTCTCTTGGTTTCAAGTGTGTCTGTTGTAAACAACATATGTTTGGATTCCGGTTTCTATTCCATTTTGTTAACTACTTTTGTTTTATGGGTAAACTCATCCATCCCATTTGCATTCACTGTTGTCATTACAGTATTTTTCCTTTATTCTCTTAACTTCATTTCATCTTCTCCTTTTTATCCTGTCCCTCTTCGAAAGTCCATTTCACTTCTAACCATTATCTCCTTTAATTTGTCTTCCCTTATATCATTTTTCCCCCTCTTCCCTCCCATTCTCTTTCCCTTTTGTTACCCTTTTAAGTATGTTAAATTTCTATACATAATTGAGTGAATGTGTGTACGTATGTGTATATATGTTTTTCCCCTTCTTTGTACCAGTTCCGAGTAGGGTCATCCTGACCTTCCTAATTCCCCCCATCCACTATAAAAACCCTTTCTTGTGTACCTCTCTTCTATGAGAAAAATTTCCCCATTCTGTTTCTTCCCATTTCTTTCAGTGCATCTTTCTCACTCTTTCATTTTTTTTTTTTTTGATCTCTTTCCAAGACAGTCCACTTACATTCATGCCCTGTTCTCTTTTTCACTGCCCTAATAATGATAAAATTCTTAGGGGTTACATATAACATCGTTTCATGTAAGAATGCAAACAGTTTAACTTTATTGATACCCTTACAGGATTTTCTTTCATGTTTATGCTTCTTTTGAGTCTTGTGTTTTAAATATCAATTTTCCATTCAGCTCTTGGCTTTTTATGAGGAATGTTTGTAAGTTCTTTATTTCATTAAATATCCATTTTCCTCCCTGAAGGATTGTGCTCAGTTTTGCTTGGGTAGGTTGTTCTTGGTTATAATCCTAGCTCCTTTGTCTTCCAGAATATTATCTTTTAAGCTACCTTGGATGTGTGATCCTGATCATAGTTAGATTCTATACCAATGATTCTACATTATTTGAATTATTTCCTTCTAGTTGTTTGAAAGTATTTTCTCTTTGACCTGGTAGCTCTGGAATTTGGATACAGTATTCCTGGAATTTTTATTTTGGAATCTCTTTCAGGAGATTTTTTTCCCCCCCATTTTTAAAAATTTCATTCTCTGGATTTAAGATATTTGAACAGTTTTTCTTACTAAGTTTTTGAAATATAATGTCTAGATTTTTTTTTTTTGATCATTACATTCAGATGGTCCAGTAATTCTTAAATTATCTCTTTTTGATCTGTTTTCCAGATCAGTTTGTTTTTATGAGATTTCATATTTTCTTGTTTCTTGATATTTTATGTAGTCATTACCTTCCATTTGTCAAATTCTAATTTATAAGGAATTATTTTCTTCAGTATAAGCTTTTGTGCCTCCTTTCCCCCATTAGGACAGTTCTATTTTTTAAGATGTTATTTTTTTCATTATTTTTGTGTATATGTGCTTCTTTTACCACAATGTTAATTCTCTTTTATAATTTTCTTGTATCACTTATTTATAGTAACGTTTTTTTCTCTGTCACTCTTATCTCTTTAACCCTTTTAGACATGTTGATGGTCCAATTAGCATTTTTTCCTTGTTGAGGCTTTGTTTTACAGTTGTTTTCTCCTTGTTGTCTTTTGTGTTGTTGTCTTGGTCTTCCCTACCACTGTAATAGCTTTTTATGATCAAATTCTTTTGCTGTTTGCTCATTTTGCTGGATCAAAAGATTTGCACAATTTTATAACCCTTTAGGCATAGTTCCAAATTGTTTTCCAGAATGAGTGGATCAGTAGTACTATAGCACTAGCAGTTCATTAGTATACCGATTTTCCCTTTTCCCCTCTGGAATTTGTTATTTCTAATAGGTGTGAGATGGTATCTCAGAGTTGTTTTAATATGTCTTTCTCTAATCACTAGTGGTTTAGAGAATTTTTTCTTTATATTTGATTTTGAACTTTATGTTAAAGTTGGACTTTGCTTTTCTGGAAGTGGGGAATTTGTCTGAAGCTTTTGGCTTTTTTTGTGCCACTGTTCTGAAGCTAGTTGGAGGTTTACAAGTTTTTGGTACTTCCACAGTGGTGTAATGCAGAGAAAGATCTGTGTTCTGATTTTGTCCACATCTTTACCCAGGAATGGTGCCTGTAGCCTTGTAGCCCTAAATGCTCGTGTTCCTCTTTGCCTAGAACCTGTGACCAAGGCCCCTGCTCCCTTGTGATTTGACCTTCAGTTTTCTTCATTCAGGAACTGGGACCCAGAACTGAATACGGACAGTAGAGTCAACAGTAAATGCTAGCAGTACCTACTCCTTTAGAGGGTCCCCTGTAATCTTTCTGATCAGTTGTCTGATCCCCTTCTCAACTATGGGCTAAGAGCTCCCAAAGCTTTTGCTGCTGTGACTTCTGGTGCAGCTGTCATATGTGTATTTCTCCAGATAAATCTCCATCCCAGGATCTGTCCGCTGACTACTTAAGTTTTCTTAGATCAGAAAATTGTTTCACACTAACTTTTTGTTAACTACTTCTCCAAAATTTGATTTAAGGCATTATTTTATTGTTTGAAGGGAAATGTGAGAGTTCAATTCAATTGTCTCTAATCTACTATCTTCCTCTTTTAAAACAAATTCTCTAAGAGATAGTTTTATAGAACAGAATAAACAGGAGGACATTTAGATGATGTAAAAATGAAATATACAATGAAATTCCATTTTTTAAAAAAATTGTAGCTTTGCTATTTACTGTTGTATGTTCTTGAGCAGTTCATTTAAAATGTTTAGACCTATAATGTCCTTATTTGCAAAATGAGGAGGTTGGACTAGATGAAAGAAATTCATCGAGGGTCTAGACTTTTATGCCCTTTTAATTCAATTTTCTTAGGACCATAGTTGAGTTATTGTGGTATAATATACTAAGAGCCATCATTGTTAGTCTCTAAGGTGATAACCTATACAAATCTCATTTCCAAACTTTCCCGATTATTTATGGAAGTTTTCTTTTCCTTTTCTTACCATTTACATTCCTACATTTCCTTACCATTTACCATCATTTACTATATTGAAAAAGAATACACTCTCTCTTGCACACACTATGCAAGTTGTTTTTTTTTTTTTTTTGTACTTGATGGTGTTTAATTTCAAACATCCTCAGTGCAAAGAAACTGCTTCAATTATTTGTATTATTTTGCTCTTCTGATTCAATCAAGTCTCCACCCCCTTTTAAATTAGTAAGTTATTAGTCACATAGATTAAGTTTTGTTCCTTTGATTTGATAGGATTTAATCTTTTTGTATAGAAAAATCCAGAATTTATATATATGTGATCCTGTTTTATTTGTAACACTATACTAATTATATAATTAAGAGTTTTTCATTTGTCTGGTTTGCTTTTCTGTCATTGGGGGATGAGAAGCAGCAAGATTTTTCTAGCTTGGTGTTCTTGTTCTTAGGATGTTGATAGCATTTTCTCAAGAGCCTATTGAACATGCCATGAATTAAAGCTGCCTTATTGATAATTTGAAGACACACATGAAGGTGTACCATGTGTTAGAATGCAAGTTGGTTGAGAAGATCACATGGAGCCAAGATTAACTGATGGCTTTTCAAGTTCTATTGCCCTTCTCAATGAGCCCTCCTCCCTGTGGGAGAGGAAGAAGGGAACAAGTATTTATTAAGAACTTACTATATGCCAAAATATAAGGCCAAGTGGTTTACAAATACTTCTTTTGGTCCTTACAATAGTCCTGTGAATTAGGTACTATTATTACTTACTCTCATTTTATAGTTGAGGAAACTGTGGTTAAAAGTGATTTGTCTAGGGTCACACTTCCCTTGCCTCAGAGTAATCAGAATCCTTATGGATGGGTTGGGAACTGGGGAAGATCACAATATTATAGTATGACATGGCCTTTTGGGGACCTTCAAATCTTAGTCCTTTTTTTTTTTTTTTTTTTTAAACATATGAGCAAACTGAGGTACAGAGAGGTTAAGTTTGCTTACTTATCTAGTAAATGTTTGAGACTAGATTTGAACCTAGGATTTGTTAGCTCCAAGTCTAATGCCTAATAAATTGTGATGCCTCTGAATAGACGCCTACTAGTAGCTGGTAGTGAAGAAATTAGTTTACAAGTTTAGAGATTCTCATCCTTGGGAATGTGAAACTTGTCAAGGAAATATGAATAATATTTGCTGAATAACCACATTATTCTGTTATCTTTTTTTAACCTTTCCTAATTAAATTATTCTAATTAAAGTAAATAAATATAATTAATTATAATAAATAAAATGTTTCAAAAAGTACAAATGTTAGTGAAAGATTTGTGGATTAGAAAGAATACTGAAGAATTGGGTGCATAGTGACAAAGGAAGGAAACATTATGTCACAGTGCATGTGGAAAATTTGAAAGAGACAATTGAAGGAATAATTCGTACTGACCAAAATCAAATGAAGAAGACTTGTCTATGAAAACTTTTTTTATAGCGAGCTAGAAAAAAGTCAGTGATAACGGTAAAAAAAATTACCCTGGCATGGATTCTGTCAATATAAAGTTATTATAAAATAAAATAAAATAAAAAAAAGTCAGTGATAATGAAAGACAAACTAATTTATTTTTACAATATCTCCAGATTGATTTCTACTCAGTGAAGTTACAGAATTTTTGATTTATCTTTGGAGAAAACATATCTTATTTTTATTAAGTGTGCTCATAAGACTTTAATTATGTTTATGAGAACATATCTCTGTGAATTAGAATTATCTTTCTTCTTATCAATTAAATCCAAAGGAAGAAAGAAAGTGGAAGGTTTATATGATGTATGATTTTATCTTTCAAAAAACATGGGTAGATTAAAACTGTTTATTGATAAGTAGAATCAAGAGTTTTCACTAATATATTTGACTGTGTTCTAATAAACATATAATAGCTTTAAGATATTAAAAATGTTATGTACCAAATAAAGTTTTCATTATGAAAAATTAATCTATTTTATTTTTATGTGCATATGTATGGTGAATGCTAGAATTCATTTTCTTGCAAATTGAATAAGGTGTACAGAAATGTTTACTGAAAGCCTGATTGGATAGGCACCAAAAGAGACTGAGAACTCCAGGCCTATGAAATTTAGGTGATTATCATAAAAACTATGTTTTTTTTTCCATAATGAGGATCTTATAATCATATAGTTTCCTTTTGACAGTGAGCCAGGTCATTACACACACATTTTTTTTTTTTAATGGCATTTCCCCTCCCAAATATATGCAATGATAGTTTTCAATATTCACCTTTGCAAAGCCTTGTGTTCCAAATTTTTCTCCCTCTCCTCCCCAAGACAGCAAGCAATCTGATATAGGTTAAACAACACACTTCTTTTTTTGTGTATTGAAGGCTATGTTCTGTTGAGCCCGGGGACCTAGTCATGACCACTGCATTAAAAAACAAAAAAATTTTGTTACATTTTTACAATAAAAATGATTTAGACATTCCCAAACTTTTGAAAATGAAAATACATATATTGATAATGGTTATGATTTTCCATCTACAGTGGATATGCTTGAAAAACAGAAAATATAACCCATATAAAAAACTACCAGCTCTTTAAAAGAAATCTTTTTTTGTTGATAACTTTAATTATACATTCCCCTGGTTTAACAAGTTTTCTCAATTTTCCTTTTGGTCTTCCTATCCTTCTCTAATCTTCTATTTGCTCTCATTTATTGTGAAAAATATTTGTTGTTGAGTCATTTTTCAGTTGTGTCTGACATTTTGTGATCTTATTTATAGAGTTTTCTTGGCAAAAATACTGGAGTGGCTTGCCAGTTCCTTTTCTAGCTCATTTTACAATTGAAAAAACTGAGGCAAGCCGGCATAAGTAACTTGCCTAGAGTCACATAGCTAGTACGTGTCTGAGGTCACATTGGAACTAAAGTTTTTCTTACTCCAGAGCTTAAGCTTTATCCATTTTATCCTTTATTATGCCCTAGCATAGTGAAAAGCATAAATGGGGAGGCTGGAGATCTGAATTCTGTTATGGTTTTGCCACTAACTTGATCTTTGAAGTTCAGTAATTTACTTTTCCCTCTCTGGGCATCTTTTTTTTTTTTTTTTTTTTTTAAATAAGATTTGAATGTTGAACTAGATTGGGGGTAATTTATCTTTTTTATACAGTGGGGTCTTTTGTTATTGTGACTCTTTTCTCAGAGTAATGTCTTTAAATGAACAAAATAGAAAATGTAGAACTACAAAGAAAAATAATTACATAGAAATGCAATTATCAGAATATTTAAAAAAGAAAGTTCCCAGACTCTAGGTCAAAAGATGAACTCTGGATTTGCCATCTAACATTCTATGATGCTGTTAATTTTGTAGTTTTATTACAGGAAATCAGCTTTGGTCAGAAAATTGCACATATTTCATTATTATTTTGCTCTAGAAAGCTCCCACTTCCTAGAATTTCTTTTATGTCATCAACCAGGGAAAAACTTACATGTATGTAATAATCAGTGTCACTGTCAATGATGACAAAAAAATTGTCCCAAAACCCATTCTTTTGCTTCTCTAAATTGCTGCTTTGATACAAGTAAGTCACTAGTAATGACGAAACTTGTTCTTTGTTAGTTCCAGGGCCTTGAAGCTCATAAATTTTCACCAACACACTTCTGTCACTAAGAATGAATTAAGTCCTTTTTGACTTTGGACTTGAAATAGACAGATTGGTCTCAATGGAATTTGTCACATTGTTGTGAAACTCACTCTGAGTGGACATTGGCTAGGATGCTGTCTTGTCTTGTTTAATAGTTATTCCTTTGTTGAAATGAATAATGCTAGTGAAATATAAAAGAAAAAATAGCATTGTAGTAGTTAGGTTTCCCCCAACCCCCTCCCCCCCATTTTTGTTTTAAAAAATAAGTTTTACTGATAACTTTTGTTTTTATGTTACGGTTGTTTCCCACCAGGAACCAAATCAAACTATACTTTGTTAAAAAGAAAAGCCATAGGTAAAAATCCCTGATAGAGAAACCTTGTCTGAGAATATTTACTCTCTTCTGTCCTGATAACTTTCCTACGTTTCTACTGTGAAGTATTTTCATTTTTTATTTCCCCAAGTCCTTAATTGGTTTTACTAGTACTGAGTTAAAAACTTTCTTTTAACAATCTTTTCATTTGCATCACTGTAGTCATTGTGTTATATTGTTTTCTTGATTTTGCTTATTTTGTTGTCAATATGTAATATGGCTTTTAGGGGAGATGATAACAATTTTAAGGTTCCCTGACCTTAGGGGGGCTTCTGTTCTAACAATGTCAATGATTCTAAATCTTCTGGCTTTGGAATCTGATCCTGAGGTCCTCTGATCCAAGAATGCTATTGTTCTATCAATGATTATAAAAGTCTGGCCTAGGAATATAATAATATTTTTTCCCTTAGGCTTTAGGGAAGATTAGTGATCCTGAGACTATTGTTCTAACAGTTTGTCAATGATTTCAAGTTTTCTGGTCTTAGAATAGAATAGTCCTACAAACATTACTATTGGTCAGTAATAACCAAATTCTTGAGACCACTCCTTGGTTCTATCTCTTGGCCATAAAATTAGCATATGATGACATGAACTAGATAAATAAGTCTCCTTGCCTCAGGTTCCTTGCTAAATTTTCTGGACTTTAGCCTGCTTCAATTGACGTTACAATTACAATAAACTTTGTCTCTTGACTTGGAGATGAGTTCAAGCCTGCAAATTTCTTCTGAAATACCCTGCAACACTGGTCTGTGACCCCAGCCTTTTGAGGTCCCTTTCTACTCTCAACAGTTGTATTATATTGTTTTCTTGATTATGCTTATTTCATTCCATGACAAGTTCACATTTTTTTCTGAATTCTTGCAAGTTTATCCATTTCTTATTTTATAATATTATTCTGTTACATACCACAATTCCACCATTTTTCAGTTGAGCACTATTGGTGTTTTTCTTCTTTAAAATATAAGATCATTCTCTCTGGGATAAAGCAGGTTTCTCGGGGAGGTTTTCTGGAGGCAGCCTTAGTATCAGTTGAAAGTAATAATCACCCAAAACGCAGCCAGGTGATAAAAGTTCAGATTTTTTATTGTCTCCAATATAGCCCGGTTAGCTTAGTGGCCTATCACTCTGCTTGGTTCCAGGAGCTCCCTCCGAATGTCTCCAAATCCAAAGGTTTGTCCTTCAGCCCGGCCAGTCAAGTGGAAAATGGAATGGATCTCTTTTGCCTCGGAGAGAGGGCTTCTGGCTCTCAATCTCCCAGAGTGCTGTGCATTTGTACCAGCATGCTCCTTTCCAATCTAATTCAGCCGAACTCTCTTGACTGGGTTTATATATGACTCTTCTGAGAGAATGGGATTATGGGTTTTCTCCCATAGTGCTCTCTGGCCCTAAGAGCGTCAAGGGAGGTGTGAATTCACAAAGTTACAAAGTTTACTTTGTGAATCTCCCATACTTGTGAACTCCAATGAGTAAAGGTGTGAACACAAGCATTGTATCAATTAGTTCTACTTAGTACCTTGTTTCAGGTTTGGGGCCCAAAACATCTCCTTGTAAGATTAGATCAAGGATACTGAACCATGCTAAATTAGATAATTATTGTCTCTATCAACTCTAATAACTTAACAGTTTGTAAAGATTCCAACAGAGCACCCACTTTGGTTTAGTTTTTTGTTACCAAAAATATTACCAGGAACATTTTGGTATATGTTAGATCTTTGTATTTGTCTTTGATTTCCTTGGACATATATCTAATATCACTTTTAGTCATTTCCAAAATTCCAAATTCAAAATCAGAATAGTTGGATCACTCTAGTGTTGATTGTTGCCAACTTTTCCTTTGATAGTTTGCTTAGAGTGATATTATATTGTATTTTTCTTACTATTATTAATTTGAAGCATGTTTTCATGTGGTCCTTGTAGTTTGCGAATTTTTTTTTAAACATTTTTGTTCCTCTCCTTCTTTTCCTAGCTCCTCTTTTACTTTCCAGGTTACCATCATGCTATCATCATCTCACTTAAAGCTCACATTCTAGTTGTCATTTTCAAATGTCTATTTTCTTTAATCTCTTCTCCTTCTCTTCTTCCTCCCCGCAACCCCCAATCCAACATACTGTCATTTTTACCTTTGAGAATCTATTGCTTTTGTAGACACTTTTTCTTTCTCTGATATTATACTTTATGTACTCTGACATTTGGCCATGATATTGATTTTGTTTTTTGCACTTGACACTCTGTCTCCCAGTTGACCATTTTCAATAGTGGTTCTATATGCCTGAATACTCTTCCTCTTCCTCTCTGCCTTTTAGCTTCAACTAAACTCCCATCTTTTGCAAGAAGCCTTCTTCAGCCTTCTTTAATCTTCTTTTCCTCAGAGATTACCCCCAATTTATCCTGTATGTATGTACATAAAAACTATATATATTGATATATATGAACATATCTATTTCTAGTGTTTCTATATATATATACACATATATAATTTGTGCAGTTATTTACGTGTTTTCTTCTGCTCCTCCCTTCCATTCCCCTCCCCCCTTCAGACTGTGAGCTTCATGAAAACAAGAATTGGTTTTGGTGGTTTGTTTTGTTTTGTTTTGCCTTTTTTGATATCCCCATAGTGCCTGGCATTTAGTAAGGCATTAATAAAAGCTAATTTACCACTAGACTTTCAGTTTTTTTAAAAAAAGTTTTAATTTAGTGATTAATGTGGTAAAAATGGTTTTTGTTAATATCAATATTATTTGTCCAGAAAATCTTTGCGAACTTCCTCAATTAATTCAGTTCTACTTTATACTGCCATAAAAATATTGTGAACCCAAGATATTTTATGACATATATGAAGACTTGTTGTTTTTGTAGAACAATATGTAAGTAATAACTTTAAATTTTAGTCTGTGGTTTGCTTAAAAATTTGAATTACTTTCTTTTGGGTGTAGTATAGCATTAATTATTATAAAAAATCATTTTTTTCCTTTGAATCAAATGATCAGAACTCTGATGTGTAACTAAGAAATAATGTTTTACTTATTCAGCAAAGTTTTAGTTTGGATGCTTGTTTTCTAAGTTTTGGTATAGGAATTTGTAAAGATAGCTTTTGGGAATGAATTAGTCTTATTATAAAATGCAGTTTAAAGGAAATCATGTTTCTTTCTTCAGTGTTAATTAGCTTAATTCATAATTACATGAAAATGATCATTTTTGTTAGCTTTTATGGGAATGTTAGAAAAACATCTAATGCTTTCTACCAGAAGAAGTAGTAGTATTCTTATAGTTTCTCAGTGCATCCAGGAATATATATAACTTGTACTTCATTCTATGAAGAATTCTTTCAGTATTGTCATAATCAGTACTGACATTGATGCCAAGAGCATGATGTATACTAAGTCATTCAAAGTAGGATGTGCCAGATTATTTTTTTCTTCTTGTCCTTGAATAATTGACAAGATAGAGAATTCTGAGTCCTCCCCTCCCCCCCCCCCTTTTTTTTTTTTTGATTTTCACAATCTAATACAGCATAGAGGAGGGAAAAATACTTCAATGAAGAAGACAACCAAGAGAAAAAATATGCACAGTGACCACAGCAACGTAGATGAAAAGATTGGTAAAAGGAAGTTGAATTGTGAGTAATGGAAAAAAAGAAATGAAAATTTTGAAGTACAGATAATGAAATACTCTTCCCTTCTCATTATAGAGAAGAGGGAATGCCAACAGGGAATTATTATATTATCAGATGCAATTATAATGTTGAAGGTTTTTGCTTATTTTCTACCTTTGTAAAAGCCTCACAATAGAGAATTCATTTTTGTGAGTAGTCAGAAAGGAAATCTTCTCAGAAATGATTGTGATGAAAAGACATTGCATTAATCTATTTTTAAAAATATTGATCATTTCCTCCTGCTTTTTCCCATTCCTTTTTTTTAGATAATAACTTATCTATACTACCTAATTTTTTCCCACTTTTCCCCAAATGAAAAAGGTAGGTAGAAGGAATAACTTGGAATCAGGAAGAATTGAGTTCAAATCCTGCCTTAGACACTACCTCTGTAACCTTGGACAAGTTACTTTTGCTTTCTTAACTTCAGTTTTCTCATCTCAAAAATAGGGACTTTTAATAGCACCTATTTTACAATTGTTGTAAGAGTCTAATGAGTTAATATATGTAAAGCACTTTCATCCCTTAATGCAAAGCTTCTTCAACTGGATTGTGACTCCATATGGGATCATGTAATTGAATATGGGTGTCGTGAAATTATGACTTATTATCAGTAAATGGCCTGTGAAAATGCCCAGAGATGAGAGAGAGAATGTCTTATATGATCAATGTCACTAGCTTCTGGCAAACTTATACGCTTCTCTCATTATAATTTTAATTGTTATTTATGATCAGAATTGTTGTAGGAAAGGCCTCAGACTAGCTCTCTGGCAATTTAGGCTCAAGAATGGAACAAAATGATACTTGTGGAGCATTTAGAAATTAAGATGAGATTTACTTCACTATGCAGGAGAAAGATATTCAGGAAGGGCCATTTAAGAAAGACATAATGGATTGAGTTTAGTTTGGTATTTCTGTCATCTCAACCCTCTGGGCCAGGTTAGAGATCAGAAAGTTACATCAATTAGCCCAGTCCTTATTCCCTGTTCCATTCTTGAGCTTAAACTGCAAGAAAACTGGTCTGAGTTAGATTTCTTCTACAATACTTCTCTGATGATTTTAGGACCTTTTAGGAAAAAAAAACTATTTGAGCCCACATCAGAATTGGAAGAACAGAGGAAGATTATCTTCTACTATAAGAGGATTATTAGATAGAATTATATATATTTTAAAATTCTTTCAAGGAATCTCAACTTTTCTAAAATAGTTGGAAGACAAGATTTAAGGTAGCATTTTGCTGTACTTCAGTATTTCAAGTATTCTTTTAGTTAGCAATCAGCATAGTGAGATCTTGTATTGTAATCTTCATCTTTCAATCAGGCAAAGATCTGATCTACTGCGAAATATTGCTCAGAAAAGCCTGTCTGTTCCTTAGTAATACTCAAAAACAAAGGCTTGTCTTTTTAATGCCAGTATTGTTCTGATGGTGGTATATGCTTGTGATTCATGGACCACTGCAGTCTCCAAAGAACTAAAAATGAGTATCTTATAAAAGGCAGTGGAGAAGCACATAGTGGATATGAACAGACTGCAACAAATAACAAATCAGGAACCCTGAGAAAAGTATAATAATTTAAATGAAGATGAGCTAATTATGTGGTAAGAAGGAGTTATAACTAAGCCCTTGACAGACTATGTTGGATGATTCCCATGTGGCAGACTTATGGAGAACATGAATAAATGAATTAAAACTACTGTGCTATATATTTCCCTGTGATACAAGATAAAAACTAGATAGCTGACAAAGGGTTACTCATCAAAAGCTATCCAACTCCCTGTTAAAAATATCAGCAGATAGAAAGCCTACCTATGTGAGATTTATAGTCACCTGGAAGTCTGGAGAAAATAAATAGTTTAAAATTGGAATGAAGCAGACTGAAGTGGCAGAGTACTAAAGTGACTCTTTTTTGGCAAGATATACAACATAAAAATAGAGTATTGTGCTGTATGTAGAAGTATCTTTCACAGTAATAAGAAACTGTTGCTTCTTTCTCCTGATTGGTAACTTAGGAATCATCATTTTAGGAAGGATTCAGCCATGATTCTGCTCATTCCTTGAGGATAAAAATGGTATAACTGGTTTTCTTTGTAGTTCTAAATATTTTTTAATGCCTTTATTTTTTATTTTTTTAATATGTTGATAGAATAGAATTTTTATTTTGTTTTTACTTTATGAAATAAAATAAACACTTCCATAACATAGTATAATAAAAACAATGATTGTACATGAAACTGCAAATCTACTATGCATCACTTGCTATTTCTTTCAAATATACAACAAAATTATCATGTAAATTTCTTTTTTCTTCCCTTCCTCCATTCCCCATCCTAGAGATGGATACATATATGTATGTGTGTATATACATATATGTGTATATATGTGTAAAATTATTCTTTTAATGCCTTTAAAAACATTGTTTTGAAAGTGGCTCATTAGATTATGCTGAAGGGGTCTATGCTAAGAGCCCTGACTTAGACCAGGACTTATTAAATTTTTTCCATCTCCAACCCCTTTTTGCCTGACAAATTTTTACATGACCCTGGATATATTGGTATATAAAATAGGTAAACAAATGAAACATTTACTGGTAAATAATTTCACAACTCCCACATTTAGTTATGTAACTATATATAGGGTTGTGACCCACAGTTTATTTAAGAAGCTTTGGCTTAGAGTACTCCTAGGGTTCTTTGTATTCCTATTATACTTCAGAATCTTTAAGGTAACAGAAGAACAATTTGGGCAATAACACCACCTCTTCCTTACTCCCAGAACCCAAGACATTTCACTTTGAATGTAGTTTCTTCTAGAAGAGGAACATTAAAAAAACATTCTAAGTAGAATGCCTGGGGTAGGGGAAATACTTAGTGTTACTTTTAGTGTCATTATCATCATTAGTCTATACTTTTTTTAAGCTTGTTTATGCTTTATGCTTTTTACTCAAATATTTTCAAATAGATCATGTTATAGGTGACAGAAAAGATTAAAGTGAAATATTTTAGTATTACTTATGAAAATTGCCCCCAAAATGTTATTTTAATATATAGAATAGAAAGGAAATCAGAACTTTGTGACCTGTACGTTTTAAAT